>NC_053489.1:298111865-299449365 GCF_905171775.1 Rana temporaria | reverse complement strand
GGTGGACCCCATGCTGTTTTTTGTTTGTTGTTTTCCTAAAATGAAATTACACATTTTGTAAACAATGTTTACTGCCTTCTTAATAAGAAAAACTTGTTTTTTCATAAAAGACCCTCGCCTCACAGCCTGTCCCCAAAAGGTGATGTGGGGGTCTGTAAGAACTCCTTTAGAATAAGGGACTCCAGATGTCCCCCCTATGTGAATGATTATAGTGTACATATTACTCCTTGTTACTCATCCACACACTAAAAAGTAAATCGTGAAAAAAAACATAGCATTGAAAAAGTAATTTATTTTAAAAAATTACATTATAATGACCCCGCTGTAAATATAATGTCAAGCACGTTGGTCAGAAATGCAGATCTATGTCAATCATGGTGATCAATGCCTGACAATGTTGACCCATTAAAAGGGTGATGCTGCTCTGCTGATAGTGGGAGCAGCAGGCTTATTCAAAAAATGAAATGAGGATAACAAAGCATCCTTTTCTTTAGAGGGTAAAGAGAACTCTATAAATAAATGCCATTTAGCAATGAAATGTTTATAAGAGGAGGCATGAAAGAGGTCCAAATCAAGCTTCTTTTAGTAGAGTAATATTTTTAGCTTCTCAATACAGGATCTATTTTGAGACGTGCAGTTGTGAGGACAAGACAGGCTTTCCTAAGGAGACCTCTTTCTTCTGCGCTCTTCATGGTCTCCTAAAATTTAGATAAAATAAATTTCTGGTAAAAGGCCATTTTTTTATTAAGCACTTGTGGAGCATAGAAGCACTTAATTGTGTACCACTTACCATTGGAAGAGGTGCACCTTCTATTTACCTACGTTGGATCATAATATGGACACTGTTTCCTAATTGACTGTGTTTTGTTTCACATGTTTTGTGTCACTTGTTGTTTGCAGGTTTATACATTTGTATCACATTTTTTCTTTACGCTATATTATTATTTTTTTCTCACTTACCCAACTTTTTTTTAAACATTGCTTGCTATTGGAACAGACAGCGCAATCTTTTAATCTTTTCAGATCCAATATTTTTAGCTCCTGTTTGACATCAGAGACACTGAGCGCTGTAGAGGAGATCCCGTTTTTTAGAACAGCTCTGCCTGCAACTAGCAAGCATAGCATAGTTAGGTCCATTGCAAGCAGCTGGTGGTGAGGAATGAGAAACAAGCTGAGCTGATGGGTATCCATAGCCAAATAGCATTCGCATAAGGTCCTTTGGGGCAATGCAATGGGATATCCTAGAAATGAAATTGGCTACCTGGTCCCAAAAATCTGAGATATGATCACAGGACCAGAACTGATGGGTGAGAGAGAGCCTGTGAAGTCCACAACATGGTCAGGATGCAGATTAAGGATTGTCTTTGCCATAGAGAAATTGGATAATGACTCTGTGAAAAAGTTTGAACTGCGTCTCTCTCCAGAATTTATTAGGTACCAACTTCAACACTTCGTTGTAGCCACTAACAAGCTTGTGGGCGAGGTCTTCTGTTGGAAAAGTCTTTAGCCAAAGATGTCAACAAGGATGTTGAGAGAGACCTTGTAAAATGTAGTTTGAGAGGTCAGTACATATCTAAAAAATAGTAGGATTGTCTCTGGAGTAAACCGTCAATCAAAGATAATTGAAAACTTTTGGATTTATCCTATCGGCAGGCTTTGGCATATTAAAGGTAAACAAAAATGTGTTAAGCAGGCAGATCAAAGGGGGAGATTCAGGTTCTGGAAGGGTTTTTGATCCCTGGAATCAGGCTCGAAGAAGGAGAACACTTGGAATAGGCCCTCTGTTTCCAGATGAAGAATGCCCCATATTACAAACTGTGGAGGGATATTGGCTTTCCATGAATAGGTAAGTACTTGGATATATATGGGGATGCACCTATTTTTTTCCTGGTTTCTCCCCATGTTCCAGATCAGAATTATGTGCTGAAGAGTAAGGGGAAGAGATCTCAGTTGACTATGCAGGATAGCTGAAAAATCATACTGGTGTACCATGCCCGATTCAATTGAAACATTTGAACAAGGGGAGGAACAGGTAATTCAATCTAAATCAACACATTAAAGACAGACCCTAATATTAGATAAGTTTGCCCCCCTTCCCTTCTCTGGAGATATTGTTTTTGAAGACTGATACAAGGTCTCTGGTTACACCAGAGAAATAAGGAGAGATCGTTAATCAATCTTTGCACATCCCTATGTTTCAGTAAAAGTGGAATAGTTTGAAGCAAAAAGTGATGGGGGCAGGTCCATCCACGCCTTCAACTCATGTAAGATTTTTGTTATCAAATGTGTGTAATTGAGATAGTACAATGATGCAGGCTGTCTCTCTATTTTGACACCTAAATAAGTGATGTGGTCCTTAGCAATTGAAAAAGGGGGCATACATTTCATATAATGGATCAGATGAAAAGATTAAAATGTAATCTGTGAACAGTACATATCGCAGTTCTGTATATTCTAGTTTGATACCGAGTATGAGCTCCAAATCAGTCAGGAATCTGGAGACAGGGTTCTATTGCAAGATTAAAAAAAAGAGGGCATCCCTGTCTGGTTCCCTTGTGAACCTGGATGCTGTCCGGTAGAAGGCCACTACTATCCAAGCCATGGGGATGAATAAATGCCACTAGGACTTTATGTATGTCTGTGGCGGCGGTCCTGCTCTTGACAAAGTGAGACTTTGCCCGATGTATTAATGTAGGGATTATCTCTGAAAGACAAGATGCGACTATTTTTGAGAGAATTTTAACATCAATGTTTGAGCCTGGTTCTGTGGGGTCTTTGCCCTTTTCCCCCCGAATAATTTAATCTATGCCTGGTTACCTGTTGGCAGGTTTGGACCATTTGCTATTATAAACCTTTGCCAGCATTGATGTAAGCTCCAATCTTAGTCATTTATTAAATTCGGAAGTATGCTGTCCAGGTCTGGAGATTTATTATTGGCTAAGTCTTTTATCACTTGGGAAATATCGTCTCTAGTTATAGGGTCAATTAAGTAGAGAGACCAGAACTTTAGGTAGGGATATCTTGTCTAAAAAAGTGGTGGCTAACGAGTGGTTTATCGGATCTTGTGCATTAGGGCTGTAAAGAAGTTTTCCATTATTGTATTGACCTCTTGAGGATTAGATTTAAGGGCCCCTGTATGGTCTTTTAAGTTATAATGTGAGTTGGAAGATGTGGTCCTCTAGAAAGCCTGGCCAGAAGTTTCCCGCTTTATTTCCATGCTTATGAAACATTAAATCAGTGTAGGAATGTTGAGAGAGCTCAAGATGTTCCGCCCACAGGTCTAATTGTCATTTGGCTGTATGCCACAAGGACATTTGTTCAGGGGTATTGTGAAGGAGAAGGGATTTCTGAGCATCTTTCAGTTGGGCACTGGCTATTTTGTAATGGGTGAGCATTTTTTTCCTTTATAAAAAGCCTTCCCTGCTTCCCAGAAAAGATAAGGGTCCCTTTTATGGGGTAAATTGGACATATCTTATTCAGACCAGGCTTCATTTACAAAACACCAAAATTGCATTTAATTCAATAAATAAGAAGGGAATTGCCACAAGTGTGTATTACCTTGAGGGGCAAGGCCTTCGACTATGATAGATATCCAGCTATAGTCTGATATGACTAGTTAGTGGATAGTGGCTTTGTGAATATGGTGCTATGTGGAGAAGAAAAAAGGGTATACTCCCTACAGTGAAAAGCATGGTGAAACAGGTGCCAAACATCAACCATACCTAGAGGTGACATTGTTTGGAATAGTAATGTGGGGGAGGTTTGAAACCTATCTATCTTCCATGTTTTTGACTACCATATTAAAATCTCTGCCAGTTAGGTGTGGAATATCGGGAGTATGCGTTATTTCACTGGTAATAGAATTGAAAAATTCCTTTGTTGGGGAATTTGGGGCATTAGTAATTTTGAGAACCTGGAAAGCTATTCTGTGCTGGACAGTAAGTAGATTGGCCCTTATAATCCACATCTACAGAAATAATTTCACAAGGGAGGTGTTTGTGGATTATTATAAGGACACCCTCCTTACTGCCAACTGCCTCAGAGTCTAATGCCCCGTACACACGATCGGTTAAACTGATGAGAATGGTCTGATGGACCGTTTTCATCGGTCAAAACCGATCGTGTGTGGGCGCCATCGGTTATTTAACCATCGGTTAAAAAAAGCCAACTTGTTTTAAATGTAACCGATGGATTCCTAACCGATAGGTCAAAACCAATTGTTAGTAGGCACGACCATCGGTTAAAAATCCACGCATGCTCAGACTAAATTAGGGGACGGGAGCGCTCGTTCTGGTAAAACTAGCGTTCGTTTTGGAGATGGCACATTCTAAATTTTTCAAATTAGTGCCTTGTTTATTGCAGCGCATTTTTTTCTTCGTTCTATTGCTAGAATAAAGATGTTGTTTTGCTGATGGTATTTAGACAGAGTTCTCCCATACTGACTTATTTTCTTTTTTGCTTGTGATCTCATGAATAATCCTTTTTTTTTTTAAATAAGCCAGATCTTCAAAAAAAAAAATTGTACTCCACATTTTTTTTTGTTTACATTTCAGGTTTTTTTGTCTCAAGTTATCACAACAATTTTTTTTTTTATTTTGTTTGTTTTTGGGAGAAATTTCTGTTTTTTTTTGTTGTCACAACATTTTTTTTATTCCCCCCCCACAAGGAGGTTGTGTCCTTTGTTAATTACACATTGTGGGCTAGATTCAGATAGCCCGGCGTAATTTTTTGCGGGCGTAACGTATCTCAGATACGTTACGCCGCCGTAACTTAGGGAGCAAGTTCAGTATTCATGCGCCGTATTCATGCGCCGTCCGTGAAAGAATCCCAGTGCGCATGCTCGAAATTACGCCGCAAATCGTCAATGCTTTAGACATCAACGTAACTTACGTACAGCCCTATTCGCGAACGACTTGCGCAAATGACGTAATCGATGTAAAATTCGACGCTGGCCCGACGTCCATACTTAACATGGGATACGCCCAGGGCTGGACTGGGACAAAAATTTGGCCCTGGACTTCATCCAGACTGGCCCAATTTGACAGGTCTCTCCCATGGGGGCTGGACAACTCCCGTACCCCCCGGTCACCCAAGCCTTCTCTCCCCCTTCACTAGCCACTAGCCGTTCTACTTTATTAGAGTAGAACAGCTGGTACTGGTACTCTTATAGGCAGTACCAGCGGGGAAGCTAGACATTATTTCACCCGAGGCAAAGAATCAGTTTGGTGCTCCCCCTTATGGGACAAGATTAGGCAGAAGTGAGAAACTCCCAGGCTATAGCTGTTGAGTCAGCTGTCTGTGCCCTCCCCCATGCTCCTATGTCGTCCCCCCTGCTCCTCTGGTCCTCCTCCTGCTTCTTTGTTCCCCCCAGGTGAGCGCTGTGGGCAGGGAGAGGAGGTGAGCGCTGCGGGAAGGGAGAGACAGAGGAGCGGAGGGGGCGGCAGTTCGCTGTCACTGAAGCCGGCCCACTGAGCCATCGGCCCACCGGGAAACTCCCTGTAGTCCCAATGGCCAGTCCATCCCTGGATACGCCTCATATAGCAGGGGTAACTTTACGCCGGAAAAAGCTTAACGTAAACGACGTAAAAAAATGCGCCGGGCAGACGTACGTTTCTGAATCGGCGTATCTACCTAATTAGCATATTCCTTGCGTAAATCGACGGAAGCGCCACCTAGCGGCCAGCGTAAATATGCAACTAAGATACGACGGCGTAAGAGACTTACGCCAGTCGGATCTTAGCCTAATTTTGGCGTATCTTGCTTTCTGAATACAAAAAGAAGATACGCCGGCGCAGCTTTGAATTTACGCAGCGTATTAATAGATACGCCAACGTAAATTCTTTCTGAATCTAGCCCTGTATTTCTGAAATGTTTGATGGCTATTGACCAGAAAAACACAATAGACAAGTATTTAACTTAAATTAAATCTCCATTTATTCTGGGAAAAAAAATTCAACATGAAGGGCAACAATTGACCAATCAGCCAAATATATGCAGACTTTGGACACCAAAGGCACATTCCACCATGATAAACAACAAAATCAATAACATCAGGAGTCCCTCTAATTTGGGTCACAATGTGCTCCCCAAATCCCAGAAATCAGAAGAAGCAGCAGATGTCATACATGACCCCAAGCTGTGGTACTACAACAACCTTAGTTTTCTGGCAGATCATTTGGAAGCCAGGGAATCACTTTCTGGTCTTCCTTGCAGCCTTCCTTCCACGGCTCCCTGCAGCATTTCTTCCACGGCTCCCTTCACGGCCCCTTGCAGGTGGTGAGAATGTGGCAGCAGGAGGAGGAGACTGGGCCGGGTCACTGAATTGTGTGGTCTCAGTCAGCAGGCTCCTTCTTCCCCTCTGTATCACAGATGCTATAAGCTCCTCTGCCAGGGCCTGTTGTTGCTGCTCCATTTCTTGCAGCTGGTGTGCAATGTAGGAGCTGAAGCCCTCAACAGGGTTAAGGGGGGCCCTCATTATTTCAGCTGCCTCCCTAATGACCCACAGAGGCTCCTCCTCCAGCTGGGACATGCGTTTTGGTCTTTTTGGTCGCATCTGGAGGGGAGGCACCTGTGATACAGTGCTGCCACTGGGCCTGGGCACCTGCTGACTGTCACTCGGCCCAAAAACATATAAACACTAGGGTCAGCTTACATTGACAGAATCTTATCACAATATTTTGACCTTTAAACACAGTGGCCCAGATTCAGAAAGGACTTACTACGGTAATCTCAGTTCCAGTTCTGGAGATACGCCGTCGTAAGTCCAAATGCGCGCCGTTGTATCTATGCGCTTATGCAGGAACTGAGATACGCTTGAATTTTTCAAGATACGACCGACGTAAGTCTCCTTAAGCCATCGTAACTTGGGTGCATATTTACGATGGCTGCAAGGGGCGCTTCCGTAGATTTACACGTTGAATATGCAAATGACCTAGATACGCCAATTCAGAAACGTACTTGCGCCCGTCGGATTTAGCTATGCCGTTTAAGTAAGGCGTATGTCCGGCGTAAGTTTACCCCTCATAAAGCAGGGGTAAGTCATGTTAAGGTATGGACGTCGGAAACGTCGGAACAGCGTCGTATTTTGCGTCGTTTGCGTAAGTCGTACGTGAATGGGGCTGGGCGTAGATTACGTTCACGTTGACAAAGCATTGAGTCGACATATCTTAGGGAGTATTTGTGACGTGATTCTGAGCATGCGCGTGCATGCACTGTTCGATCGGACATGCATTTACATGGGGTCACGCTTCATTACAATACAACACACCCACTGCCTTGCTACTTTGAATTACGCGGGCTTACGCCGGCCCATTTACGATACGCCGACGTAACTTTGGGAGCAAGTGCTTTCTGAATACAGTACTTGCCTCTCAATGTTACATTGGCGTAGTGCATAGGAGATGCGTTATGCCCGCTCAAAAATACGACAATGTATCTGAATCACGGCCAGTGTCTACTGCTGCCACTAAAATGCTGCCCAGCTCTGCCCCATTGTTGTGTAATGATGATTTAACTGCAGACACTGGTCGCGATTCAGATACATTGTCGTATCTTTGAGCGGGCGTAACGCATCTCCTATGCGCTACGCCGACGTAACATTGAGAGGCAAGTACTGTATTCAGAAAGCACTTGCTCCCAAAGTTACGTTGGCGTATCGTAAATGGGCCGGCGTAAGCCCACGTAATTAAAAGTAGCAAGGCAGTGGGCATGTTGTATTGTAATGAAGCGTGACCCCATGTAAATGCATGTCCGATCGAACGGTGCATGCGCGCGCATGCTCAGAATCACGTCGCAAATACTCCCTAAGATACGTCGACTCATTGCTTTGTCGACGTGAACGTAATCTACGCCCAGCCCCATTCACGTACAACTTACGCAAACGACGCAAAATACGTCGCTGTTATGACGTTTCCGACGTCCATACCTTAACATGACTTACCCCTGCTTTATGAGGGGTAAACTTACGCCGGACATACGCCTTACGTAAACGGCATAGCTAAATCTGACGGGCGCAAGTACGTTTCTGAATCGGCGTATCTAGGTCATTTGCATATTCGACGCGTAAATCTACGGAAACGCCCCTTGCGGCCAGCGTAAATATGCACCCAAGTTACGACAGCGTAAGGAGACTTACGTCGGTCGTATCTTGAAAAATTCAGGCGTATCTCAGTTCCTGCATAAGCGCATAGATACGACGGCGCGCATTTGGACTTAAGACGGCGTATCTGGATATACACCGTAGTAAGTCCTTTCTGAATCCGGGCCCTTGTGTTTACATTTAAATAAATAAGTGTCATTAAAATATGCAAAAGTAATGAGAGCATTCATCAAGTCATCATTCATGTGTAGATCTCATGCCCCTCAGCATTGATGAGATGATACACTGCTTAATTACCTCTGTCCAACAATCACAATCATTGCCTGATCTGATACACAGTAAAATAAAGATGTTTTGGAGTCTCACATATATATATATTGTAGATGTCTCTGAGCAGACGGAGAGCAAAATTGCATAGGGGGCCCCAAGATTAAATTGCTCAAGGGTCCAATCAACATAAACCCCCCATCCCATGACTCAAGTCTATATAGGCCTCTGTTGGCCCCATTTTCATTTTTACCTTTGTTTAAGTCGGTCGTCACTTCCTCTCGTCCAGACTCCGCGTAATCAACCTAGTCACGTCATTCTCCTTATATAACCCGCGCATGCGTGAAACGCTGTCCTCTTCGCCCACCCATGACAGACCTTTTCCTCTATTCCACGCCCCTAATCATTGTGGAACGACAATATGGCGGTGTCACAGGTGCGTGGTATATCCCGTCCCGACGAGGAAAGCCCGGAGGCGGGAACATCCCGATCCAGGCCCTGGTGCTACAAAGCCACAAATATGTCACTTGAAGAGATGGTGGAGATGGTGGACATACTGGGGAGGAAAGATTACAATGACGATCATAGCCCATACCACACCCCTAATCGGAGGAAGGCCCAAATAATGGACAAAGTGGCGAGGAATCTTTGATAAATTTGGGGTCAGGAGGTCCAAGGAGCAGCTCCGTAAAAGGTGGTCTGACCTGAAATTGCGGAAGCCAGAGCAGTATAGGAAGATCAGGAGAATTTTTGACAAAAGTAGGTATTTTTCATGTGTTTGTTGCAATTTTCTTTATTATATCATTGCATGTTTTTTCTCCATGTGCTTGTTTGGCCTGGTTGTACTTTTGAACATGGCAAGTTTCAGGTTAAAAGTGGGCAAAGTGTAGTATTTTCCGTTCGTAGTAAACATCGTTCCTCAAAAAATCTGATGTTTTTCCGCAGATCCAGGAAAAGCACACGTGGTCTATTTGGCGTAAACCAACATTTATAAACATTGTTGTCAAGATGATGTGTTTGTTTGACCTTATTAGAATGTGAAATGCAAACCGGATTCATTCACACAGTGTAAAGAAGAGGATAATAAGCAGCTGTTTACACATCTGGGCTCAGGAGCACCTGTGTGTCCCCAATAAATAACCTTTTTATTAGGGTCTCACACAAAGGATACTTTTGGGGTGCCTCCATGTGTGTCACTTTGACAAAAAGCGTCAGTATTCCAGCTTGGGGTAACTCAGAAAAACAAAGTGATGTTTTTAGGAATGATCCAAAACAGACAATTGTACCCCACTTCCAAGCAATGTTTTCTATTTCTGCCCTCCAATATCTGTGTGCTGAGTATACATTTTTTTTCATTTGATTAGGGGAAAGAAGAGGACATCATTCGGAGGAGGCAAGGAAGCACAGACAGGAAAAGCACCACCAACCTCAGCATGTGGAGGAGGTGGATGTGGAAGAAGGAGGTGTGGAAGAAGGAGATGTGGAAGAAAGAGAGGTGGAAGAAAGGGGAGGTGGAAGAAGGAGGTGTGGAAGAAGGGGACGTGGAGATTATCAGCGCAACAGGTCAGTGTCTGTCACCACAGATACCAAGAGATGTATGTAGGCCTGCACATTTCTAATAAATCCTTTTCTTTTTTTTTAGGGGATGAACATGGTGGTATCACAGCATCTACTAGGACACCTTTCTCCAGTGCTAGTGCCAAAATCGTGATACAAGAAATAATGGAATGCAGTAGTGAAATGGACATTTTGAGGAATAGGATGAATGTCATTGAACAAAAATATAAAAACATCATTGACATGATGGGTCGTATAGTAGACTGCCCCCCCCCCCAAACATTTTTCTATGTTGTGTTGTGCGCCTAAATTTGCACTGGAGAATCCACAAGCCAAAATTTGAAGATGCACACAGTGGGCCAGATCCACATACATGTAGATCGGCGCAGCGTATCAGAGATACACTACGCCGGCGTACCTTACCTGGCGCATTTTTGAATCCTCAGCGATTTTGCGCTGTAAGTTACGGCGGCATAGTGTATTTCTGGCGGCGGATTTCAAATTGGGTGGGTTGGGGGCCGGTTTCATTTAAATGAAGCGCGACCCCGCGCCGAATGAAATGCGCATGCATTGTCCAGAAATTTCCCGCCGTGCTTTGCGCGAAATGACGTCGCAACAACGTAATTTTTTGAACTTAGACGTGATTTACATCCATCCCTATTCACGGACGACTTACGCGAAAAAAAAAAATTCGACGTGAGAACGACGGCCATACTTAACATGGCAATTCTATCTATACGCGGCAAAATACCAGCTTTAACTATACGCCGGAAAAAGCCGACTACAGACGACGTTAGAAAATGCGATGCTGCGCGTACGTTCGTGGATCGTCGTAAATCGCTAATTTGCATACCCGACGCGGAAAACGCCACCCAGCGGACGCCGAAGTATTGCATCTTAGATCCGAAGGCGTACAAAGACGTACACCTGTCGGATCTAACCCAGAAGCCGTCGTATCTTGTTTTGAGGATTCAAAACAAAGATACGACGCAGGAATTTTGAAATTACGCGGCGTATCAATAGATACGCCGGCGTAATTTTTTTGCGGATCTAGCCCTGTGTGTCAACATGTGCTATTTGCCATCACAGGATATCTATTGTCTGTGCTTTGTGGGTGCAACCCCTTCCTCGCTACTCAAGTAGGTGAGAGGAAGGGTTTGCACCCCCAAAACACATCCATTGATACCCCATGATGGCAGATCGCACATGTTGACATTTGGTATGGGTCAGGATACAAATCCCCATTTTGCCACTCAAAATGTGTGCATCTTCAAATTTTGGCTTGTTCCGGGATAACATCACCCCATCACATGTGTTTGTAATAAGGTTGAACTTTGTAAGTTCCATTGTTTTTAGATATTTGCTTGTTTGAAAAAAGCCTGGTTTTAATCCACAAAAAAAAAAAAAAAAATTACCATAAAATTTTAAAATCGCACAAGTTGTGCACATAATAAAAAAAAATATATATATTTTTTTTTACCTGAAAATTTCAAAAACGCACAAGTTGTGCACAGAATAATTGTGGTTATTTACTAAAACAGAGAAATACATTTGGCACTACAAGTGCACTAGTAGGAGAACCAGGGAGACAAATAACAGAAACCCAAGCAAGAATGACAAAACTGTAATTTCAAAGATCAAATTATTATTATTATTATTTTTTTTTTTACTTAACTAGTTACCGACCGCCCACCGCCGTTATACGTCATCACTTTAAAGATGAATATTTCGGTAACGGCAGCAGCTGCTGCCACAATCAAGATATTCATCTCTTCAGTGGGCAGTCCGGTACACGATAACGGCGGTCTCCGCGGCGGATTCGCCGCGAGATCGCCGTTATCGGTGGCGGGAGAGGTGCCCCCCTCCAGCCGCTCTCCGCCGCTTACCGTAGCCGTCGGTAGCGGCGGAGGTGATCGGGACCGTTCGGCTGGTGACTGGGGACGAGACTGAAGGAAAAATCTCCTTCACCCGTCCCCATAGCTCTGCTGGGCGGAAGTGACGTCAAAACATCAGTCCCGCCCAGCGTCTTAAAGCAACATTTTTTTTTTGTCATTTGAAAAAATGACATTTCCAAATTTATTTATTTTTTTGCATTTAAGCCTAAATATGAGATCTGAGTTTTTTTTGTCCCCAGATCTCATATTTAAGAGGACCTGTCATGCTTTTTTCTATTAGAAGGGATGTTTACATTCCTTGTAATAGGAATAAAAGTGATAATTTATTTCAGTGTTAAAAATTGTAAAATAAATAAAAATAAATGCGAAAACCCAAAAAAATGTTTTTTAAAGCGCCCCGTCCCGACGAGCTCGCGCGTAGAAGCGAACGTATACGCGAGTAGCGCCCGCATATGAAAACGGTGTTCAAACCACACAAGTGAGGTATCACCGCGATCGTTAGAGCCTACTCTGTTACTCAAAAAATGCAACCTGTAGAATTTTTTAAACGTCGCCTATCGAGATTTTTATGGGTAAAAGTTTGACGCCATGCCACGAGCGGGCGAAATTTTTAAGCGTGACATGTTGGGTATCATTTTACCCGGCGTAACATTATCTTTCACAATATATAAAAAAAATTGGGCCAAATTTATTGTTGTCTTATTTTTTAATTTAAAAAAGTGAATTTTTTCCAAAAAAAGTGCGCTTGTAAGACAGCTGCGCAAATACGGTGTGACAAAAAGTATTGCAATGACTGCCATTTTATTCTCTAGGGTGTTAGAAAAAAAATATATAATGTTTGGGGGTTTTAAGTAATTTTCTAGCAAAAAAAAATGTTTTTCGTCTCGTAAACACCGAATCTGAAAAACAGGCCCGGGGCTAAAGTGGTTAAAAATAAATATGGTCTGGCATAGCAATGGCCCCCCTACCCACGAAGTACTCAACATATTTGTCACATGCATCAGGAGCAGTTCGGGGGGCCAAGCCAGTATGGCCAGTGTCCAGGCCAATCAGGTTAGCTGATGGTTGTCCGGCCTCAGACCCAATATTGGTAAGGTATGTCTCTGATTGCCTGCGCAAAAAGTTGTGCAGAATGCAACAGGCAAACACCACAGTGTTAATTTTATATTCCGCCATGTGCATGGCTGTATGGAACAGGCGGAACCGGCTGGCCATTATCCCGAAGGCATTCTCTACAACCCTCCAGGCTCTGGCCAGCCGGAAATTAACCACTTAAGGACCGCCGCCTGTAGATTACGTCCACAGAATGGCACGGCTGGGCAGATGGATGTACCGGCACATCCTGTAATCTACCCAGCTGTGGGTCGCAGGCGCGCGCCCGCGACCCGGTCCGAAGCTCCGCGACCGCGGGCCCTGCGGACCCGATCGCCACTGGGGTCCCGCGATCGGTCCCCGGGGCTGAAGAACGGGGAGAGCCGCGTGTAAACACAGCTTCCCCGTGCTTCACTGTGGTGGCTGCATCGATCGTGTCATCCCCTTTATAGGGAGACACAATCGATGACGTCACTCCTACAGCCACACCCCCCTACAGTTGTAAACACACACTAGGTGAAACATAACCCCTTCAGCGCCCCCTGTGAACCTCTAGAACTCTGCCTAAATTGAATGAGAAAAAAAACATTGGGACACATTTTAAGGGGGGGGGGGGCAGAACTACAATGGATCAGACAAAAATCAGGTTGGAAACAGACTAGGCTAGGTGTGTTTGGGCCTAGGATAGCATGCTGGACAGGTTAGTGAAGGGAAAGATGCATGTAGGCCACAAAAGGACCATTCAAAGCTTACAACATGCATGGGGACAAAGGGGACATTCACAGCAGATTACAATCATGGTAATTAGGGAATAATGCAAGAAATACAATACATTAGCATACATTAAAGACATAGATTGTGATGTGAAAGGAGAAAACTTACCTTAATATAGTCCTCCTTCATCACTTGGATGATGGCAGAACACGTCTCCGGTATGATGATCCCAAGCGCCTGGGGGGAGATGCCTGTCAAGAACTTGAGGTCCTGCAGGCTCCTCCCAGTCGCCAGGTACCTCAACGTGGCAATAAGCCTCTGCTCGGCGGTGATGGCTTGACGCATCACAGTGTCCTGCCTCGTGATATAGGGGGACAGAGTATCCAAAAGACGGTGGAAAACGGGGTCCGTCATACGGAGAAAGTTCCTGAAGTCCTCAGGGTTATTCTCCTGGATTTCCCTAAGCAGAGGCATATGAGAGAACTGGACACGCTGGCGCAACCAATTCTTAACCCATGAACTCCTCCTCGCCCTGTTCATGGCCACAGATCTAGCAACAATATGAACTGCAGAAGACAGCCCATACGCAGCATGAACTCAAGCATGAGAACGCACCTCCAACATGGCTTCAAACCGGTCAGCTGGTCAGAACGCACTTAAAACAGAAAGCACACAAATACAGCAAGACCTGTAAGGAACGCACTGAAAAACAGATACAAGCGGACAGGAAAGCACTGCTAAACAGATACGACCTGACTGCAAGCACTGAATGACAAATACGAACCCACAAGAACAAACTGAACCTGAGAAAACGATCTGCAAAGCACAGAGACTGAAAAGCGCGAATCGGCACTAACCAAACTTTTACTAACAACGGCAACACGGAATCAGCAAAAGCGGCCCCAAGGGTGGCGCCATTGGATTTGACCTTCCCCTTTATAGTGCCGTTGTACGTGGTTTACATGTCCGCGTTCTGACACGATCTTTTTTTTAACCGATGGTGTGTAGACGCAACGGACCATCAGTCATCTTAATCGGTCCGTTCTGATCGGATGGACTGATCGTGTGTACGCGGCATTAGATTGTTCTTACCAAAAGTTTTTGCATACAATGGTAATCTATAGCCTGTATGTGACATTCCTGCAGTAAAGCGATGTGCGCCTTTAGCCATTTTATGTGAAGGAGGATTTCTTCTTATACGGGGACAAAGCCCCTTGGTATTTCACATTTTTTTTTATATTTTAAATAGGCAGAAAAATAATGCATACATGTATGGCTAGAGGTAGAATAACATAAAGATACTGGTCTCCCTCATGGAGAACAGACTGAGTTAGAAGTGGTCTCTTGGAAAAGGGCTGTGGACACTCTAAACCAGGGACCAGGGAACCAAGACTAGTGATGGACGAACATCCGACGGGATGGTTCGTGAACGGTAACCGTGAACTTTTTCGCAAATGTCCGGGAACCGCAAGTTTGCGGCGTGCCCCATTCACTTTAATGGCAGGCGAATATTAAAAACCTGCAGGTCATATTTGCAGCCACAAAATACTTACTAGCTGTGCACAAATAGTCCCACAACATGGACACTGACCTACCAGAAGTATTAAGTGAAAAACCGGATACATAAGTAAGTGCCGTCCATTACAAGCCCCAAAAATTAGCCGACAGGCGTTCACCTGACAGCAAACAACTTTGTATTCTGTGGCAGGAAGTATATTAAGCTATTCACCGGATACAGAAGTAAGTGTCGGCCATTACAGGCCCCAAAAATTAGCCCACAGGCGTTCACCTGACAGCAAACAACCCTGTGAACACCGCTAGTCACAATGCTGCACAATACAAAACCACTATAATATGCTTTCTATATTTGAAAGTATATTATAAGTGTATATTACACCTATATACTGCATAGCAAGTAGCACACCTATACCAGTGCTTGAAAGGACTTTTGTAGACCTGTTAGGTAGCGATTTGTGTCACTTCAGTCTGTCCCTGCTGGAAACAGCAACCTGTCCCTACACTGGCAAAAAGTATATGAATGAATGTATAACACACCTATGTACTGCAGAACAAGTAGCACACCTATACCAGTGCTTGAAAGGACTTTTGTGGACCTGTTAGGTAGCGATTTGTGTCGCTAAAATCTGTCCCTGCTGGAAACAGCAACCTGTCCCTACATTGACAAAAAGTATATGAATGTATTACACACCTATGTACTGCAGAGCAAGTAGCACACCTATACCAGAGCTTGAAAGGACTTTTGTGGACCTGTTAGGTAGCGATTTGTGGCGCTATAGTCTGTCCCTGCTGGAAACAGCAACCTGTCCCTACACTGACAAAAAGTATATGAATGTATTACACACCTATGTACTGCAGAGCAAGTAGCACACCTATACCAGTGCTTGAAAGGACTTTTGTGGACCTGTTAGGTAGCGATTTGTGTCGCTAAAGTCTGTCCCTGTTGGAAACAGCAACCTGTCCCTACATTGACAAAAAGTTAATGAATGTATTACACACCTATGTACTGCAGAGCAAGTAGCACACCTATACCAGTGCTTGAAAGGACTTTTGTAGACCTGTTAGGTAGCAATTTGTGTCGCTAAAGTCTGTCCCTGCTGGAAACGCCAACCTGTCCCTACACTGACAAAAAGTATATGAATGTATTACACACCTATGTACTGCACAGCAAGTAGCACACCTATACCAGTTCTTGAAAGGACTTTTGTGGACCTGTTAGGTAGCGATTTGTGTCGCTAAAGTCTGTCCCTGCTGGAAACGCCAACCTGTCCCTACACTGACAAAAAGTATATGAATGTATTACAAACCTATGTACTGCAGAGCAAGTAGCACACCTATACCAGTGCTTGAAAGCACTTTTGAAAGGACTTTCAGCTGTCCCCTGCCATCTCTGCACTGAGATGAGCCGCTGAGACTGCCATCAATCAGGGCAGCTGGCAGGTCCCGACTTGTAAATAGCACCTAGAAGATGTATTTTTTTTCTTCAAATAAAGGCTTTGAAGCTCTTTTAAAAAAAAAAAAAATAATAATAAACAAGTAAATATATTCAGAAAAGTGCATTTTAAAAAGTACTGTAAATTTATAATATAACCATAAAATTTAACAATAAAATATTACAATGAAGTTTTTGAAAAATATTCTACATTCAGGACTGTATTCTATAATTAATCAATAGATTATTTGTCAAAACTGGCTGCTTCAACATCTTGCTGAGCAGCTTGCATTTTAGAAGTGAGAAAAAAAGTGTTAAACAATGCAAATAGTCTAATTAGTCTGATCAGATTGTTATTGTTTTGTTCTTTTTATGCATATAAAAAAAATCTCCCATGTAGGAGATATGGTGCATATTTGTGGATGCCACTTTTTACAAAATGTACAGTACATTTAATATACATACTAGAAATCAAAATCTGCATACAATAAGCAACATTTAAATGTATTTGTTTAAAAAAAAGTAGGTGAACTGTAAATTGCAAACCCACTCTGAATAATTGGCTATACAATTATCGAAGCAAAAAAAAAAACTGAGCTTAACTGCCCTGGGTTCAGTTTGGCAGGGGGTTCGTCGGACCTCAAAGAAGTTTGAATTGCTGAACCTGAACCCTATTGAAATCAATGGGAGCTGAATATGACAAAATAAAAATGCCCTGGGTTTCTGGGCTTATATGTAAGGGGGTGTCAAAAAATAGCACACAAGGAACACTTCCCTGAGGAACTTTTACCAATGCAAAAAATATGTTTTAATTATTCCATGCAGCTGAGAGCAGTGATTTTTTAGCCCTGGCACTTATGAAGAAAAACATTTTAACTACTTCCCGTCTACGCTATAGCCGAAAGATGGCTACAGCACAGGCTTACTTTGCTGCAAGGACCGGTGTGTATTAAAGGGACATCTAATTATCAGTGCAGTCCCAACAGTGCCCATCAGTGCTACCAATCAGTGCCCACTGGTGCTGCCAATCAGTGCCCATTAGTGCCTCCTCAGTGTCACATATCAGTGCTGGCTATCAGTGCTGCCTACCAGTGCCTATCAGTGCCCATTAGTGCCGCCTATCAGTGCCCATCAGTACCGCCTATCAGTGTCCTTCAGTGCCACCTATTAGTGACCATCAGTGCCACCGATTAGTGCAGCCTCATCAGTACTCACAAGTGCCGCCTAATTAGTGCCCATCAGTGCTACCTATCGGTGCTCATTAGAGCCACCTGTCAGTGCACATCAGTGCCTCCTCATCCTTGCCCATCAGTGCAGCCTATCAGGGCCCATCAGTGCAGCCTCATCAGCGCACATCAGTTAAGGAGAAAATGTGCCTGTTTGCAAAATTGTATAACAAACTATGATTTTTTTATTTTTTTATTTGTTTGTTTAGCAAAAAAAAAAAAAAGGAAAGCTCCATTTGTGTGGAAAAAAATTGATAAAAATGTCATATGGGTACAATGTTGCATGATCACACAATTGTCATTCAAAGTATGACAGCGCTAAAAGCTGAAAATTGTCCTGGGCATGAAGGGGGTAAAAGTGCACAGTAGGCAAGTGGTTAAAATTGCTAGCAAATGACCTTGACAACTTTCATTGCCAGCTTTTTTGTTGGATTTTTCCTGTTTTATTACAAATATTTTGTAATCAGATTTTAATTCACAAACCTTTCTTCCAGCTTTTAACGCTCTTAGGCCGTGTACACACGGTCGTTCCAAACTGATGAGAATGGTCCGACGGGCCATTTCCATCGGTTCACCGCTGAAGTGGCCTGATGGTCTGATGTGCGTACACACCATCGTTCCAAAAACCGATCGGGTCAGAACGCGGTGACGTCAAACACACGACGTGCTGAATAAAACAAAGTTCAATGCTTCCAAGCATGCGTCGACTTGATTCTGAGCATGCGCAGGTTTTGAACCGATGCTTTCTGTACTAACCATCGGTTTGGACCGATCGGGCAGCGGTCTATCGGTTCGATTTTAAAGCATGTTTTAAAATTTTGGACCGAAGGACAACGAACCGATGGGCTGTACACACGGACGGTTTTGACCGATGAAACTGGACTTAAGGCCGTTTTCATCGGTTTGGACCGACCGTGTGTACGCGGCCTTAGAGATTAACACCATCTCCTGGCTTATTCACTAAAGACAACTATTGTCGTCATACACAAATAAGGCAAGGACAACACCCACTGTACACATGTATGCCCTATCTCATTGCTCAATACCTGAAGCGCTTCACTAAAATTCTGGACAATAGGCTTCAACCCTATATTCAGTGGCTGATGCATCCTGACCGGGTGGGCTTTGTCCCCTTCAGAGAAGCCAAAGACAATACTGGAAAAACCCTGTGTATCCATTTGGCACACACTACCAGGACACACTTTCTACAGATGCTGAAAAGGCATCAGTATCTGGGTCTTATAATCCACTTCAGGAAATGGATTGATGAGATTTACTTGCTCCCCACTGCCAAACCCATAGTGAACAAGGTGCTGTCAGACAGATTCTCACTAAGAAACAGGACTAGTCCCCACTCATTTCCATTCTCACGCTGGAACCATTATTAGGTGTACAGTATTAGAACTAACCAGAATATCACTGATCTCCGCACCCCTCACAGGGAACATAAAGTGGCAGGTTACGTGGATGACCTCTTGTTCTTTATTACCAAACTGTTGACTTCCCTTCCGAACCCCATGGAGGAGCTTTGGAAATGTGGTTCTCTGTTCAATTTCAAAATCAACTTTACCAAATCAGAGGCGCTGAGCGTGAACATACCACAAATGGTATTGAATGCCCTAGAGTCCCATTTTTCCTTTAAATAGGCCATCCAATATTTGGGAACTAATTTAACTTCCTCTTTGAAGGGAATCTTAACTGCCAATTTCCTTCCATTATAAAGGTATGTTCTCTTGCGCTACCACGTGAATGGTATGTGTAAATAAGTGAGAAAAAAAATAATAATAAAAAAATTTAAATTTTTTAAATTAAATTAAACAATTAAAGTGGAAATCGCTGCTATATCTATAAGTGTACATGTGCACAAAAAATGGGGTGTGAATAAATGATGATCAGCACAACTACCTACAGAAAAAAATACAATTCTGACCCTTTCAGCCAGACTTTACATAAATTCAAATGTCCACACTTTTCCAAATCCAAAAGAAAATTGTGAAAACATTAGTCCTCCACACTGGAAGGCCTTCCCAGACATTTGCACACAAAGTGTGTTAGAGACTGATTGCCAAGTGGGGAGTTATTTCACAAACGGAAACAAGGCTAGCCAATTATTGCTTCTCTGCCACTCAGGAGCATCATGCTGCAGCAAGTGGTGTAAATGTGTGAACAGACATCCAGGTAGTGTGTCCAGGCCTAACAGAAAGGTGTTTTGACTAGACCATTGACGGATTAAATATACTCATAAATGTACACTAATATGTGTAAATAAAGAAGAGAGAGTGATAAAGAATCCAGAAAGTGTATCATAAAAAAGTGAGGACTAGGATTTAAATTAGGGTATTTTTATGATGAGATTTGTATTTATTTTTTGTCCACAAAAGAAAAAAATTGTATTTTAAAACTGATTTTCCACTGCAAAATAAGATGCAGAGCTTAACTAAGCAAGTGACAGTGGTGTTCACTAATCTCTAATAACAATTAATTACCTTGTGGATCTAAATTTATTTTTACAGTCATTATATAAATGTCCTACTCCTATAATGATTTTATTTAAATGTAACTGCAGAAAGTTATGGAGTCTACTTTAATTTTAATGTTGAGATTAATGTTTACATTTCTGTCTGCCTTTGAGAAATATGTTTCTTTCTGTTGGTGTGCTGGGAAAATATGTTATAAGGTCAGGGTTGTTTCTGAAACACAGGATCAATAGTGAAGATAATCGTGCAATACCTCTGAGTTTTGTCATGTCTGACCTTGGAGAAGTGGATTATTGCTCAATATATGATGGAGAAATGTTTCATCTTCCTGAGTATGTTTGACTAATTTAAATGGATAAACCACAGCTTCCAATACAGGTAACACAGACAAGGAAATACAAAAAGCAAATAGGTGTCACAAAAACATAAACAAAGCTTTAAATTGAGATACTAACCTTTTCCACTCCAGAGAAACATATTTCTGCTTCAATTTGTTCGTAATATGTATGCCTAGGAATTTAAAGATATCTTACACTCGTATAAGTGACCATGGCTTTGAATCAAAATAAAATATACATAGTAAGAAATATGTTTTATAATAGTTGTTTTTTATCTCTTCATTTATTCCATAAGAGAATAAAACATATTTGCTTTTTATGCAGAGGAAGCGGCTACATTCCAAAACATCAGGTTTTTGAAGCTTATCTAAACTCAAACACAAAAACGTACATTATTTAATAATAGATGTTTTCTAAAAAATGTTCTTAGCTTCAAAAATGAAGCATAATATGGCCATCACATTGAAGGACTCGTAAGATGCACTACATTAACATTTTGTTTTGAAATTTTTTATTTTATAAGAACAGGATAGTTATGTTGCTGACACTTCACCATAAAGAAGCGATTGTTTTGCAGAGCCAGCAGTAAGCATGCTGATGATAAAAATGTAGGATTCAAATGGTGGGTAGAATACAGTGCAACAGTAATATCAGACTCAGAAAGGCTGGAAAACTGCATGCATGCTTGATTTCCAAGTCTAAGGTGCATCACCGATACTAAACAGAGAGATATGAGAGAAAACAAATCAGCGCAATGGATAAATAATGACCCTAAAGAGAGCAGCTGAACACCAGGGTCAAAAATCAAATCTCTTAGATGAATATAAAACAGACAGTGCAGCGCTTAATAAAAACAGTCCATATATCAAATAATACGCTGTCCGTTAGATCTTCAGTGCTGATATATATATATATATATATATATATAAACTGACATGTGACTCTGTAGGTGCGATAAACCTCCACCAACAGTATAAATGGCCGCCTACCTCACCAAGGGGACCCTTTAATTTACAGAGGATCAAACACACATTCCCTTATGGGCACTTATATGGATCCATAATGAATTAAGAGGCAGGGGAGAGTATCAACCGATTTGCAGAAAAATCCCAGGTCACATTCGATCATGTAAGCCAGTGGTTCTCAACCTTTCTAGTGCCGTGACCCCTTGATAAAATTTCCCAAGTTGTGGGGACCCCCAACAGTAAAATTATTTTCCTTTCGTGGGTTGTCGGCACCCAAGGTAAGACAAGTAATTTGCTTCCCTAACCCACGGACATTTAGCGCTCCATGAGTCCCTTCCACTCGTACAGTATTAAAACCCTTTATAGTACATTTTGGGATGTACCACTCTGGGGCAGCACAGTGGTGCAGTGAGTAGCACTTTCGCCTGGCAGCAAAAGGTTCGCTGGTTCAAATCCCAACCACGACACCATCTGCCTGGAGTTTGCATGTTCTCCCTGTGTCTGCGTGGGTTTCCTCCGGATACTCCGGTTTCCTCCCACACTCCAAAGACATGCTGGTAGGTAAATTGGATCTCGTCCAAATTGGCCCTTTATATATATGTATATATGTGTGTATGACTGTGTGTCCCTAGCGTGTCATGATCCTACGGGGTAAAAATGACCGCACCAGCCAAGTAGATACTGGCTGGAAAAAGCGCCCAGAGGCGATTCAGTTCGCATGCGTTGCGCTATACAAGTCATTCATTCTCTTTGTTCTCCTTTCTTTCCCTTTTATCTCTATCTATCCTCATTTCTTGTTTGTTTTTACCATCCCTCTCTAGCCGTCTTTCTTGTTCTTTCTACTATTCTTTCTCTCCCTTTTTTTTGTTCCTCCCCCTCTTTTCCTTTCCCTTTCATGTATTCTCTATTTTTATTCCTTCTCTTACTCCCTCGTGGGGAGTATGGGATCAGTGGCAGTGCTGGTGGGGAGTTGGGATCAGCAAACTTAGGTGCTCTTGATCAAGGTCATCTGCTGATCTGAGAACTGTAGTGGGGACTTTTAAAGGCAACTCTAATCACAGGTAGTGTTACTCACTGTGTCTCCGACTTTGTGGTTTCTCGTAGCAGTGACACCTATGCTGAAATCAGCAGATAGGGTCTCCTCCAGCCCCTCCCACTTCACATTCCTCACCAGTCAGCTGACCTCTAGTCCCTGCCCCCCAGCTATGCCGTGAACTGAATGGGCGGCTGTGAAGAGGCTGAGTGGGTGGCTGTGGGCATCAGGAACAGCCCAGGTTTTTGGTGACCCCTGGAAAATCCTTGTGAAAAAAATGTAGCGCCAAGAATTTAAAGTGATTATGAATCACCTAAAAAGGATGATATAAAGGTGCATATGACAGTCAAACGACTGATGACAATGACTGCTCTAGTGACACAAAAATTATATATACAAAACCTGTGAGGTAAGATCAAAACACATGCAACTCAGTTGAAAATACCAATGTGGATGGTGCAAATGGAATGACAAGTGATCTAATCAACTATAAAAATGAGACAGAGCATATGGTCTCTCATAAACACCCGCTAGGTGTTGAATGAAAAATACAAGTGCAAAAAAACTGGACTTAATAAACCATGCGTGATGGTGAATTAGAATAATGTACCTGAAAATACATACAAAAGTGAACTAAAAAGTCCTTAAAAGTACATATATGTTTCTTCAAATATTGGGGTGGAGCAAAAGATCTTCAACACAAATAACTCTCTTCATGCATGGACATCAATTGTAAGGGTGGGTACTCTTACCAGAAAAGGTGGACCCTCAACCTCACCATACGGTGGGAGGGTCGTCAAGGCTTTGACAGACTACCGTCTGAATCTGGGAGTCTCCACTTGGGATGGTACGATCCAAAGATAACCACACACAGTCTTGATTGTCCGGGGAGAGTGTTGTAGATGAAAATCAGCCCGTCAAGGTTGCTCCAAACACCCCGATTGTTATGCAAAAAGAAAACAATATAGAGGTGCTCCTCATAGTGTAAAAAGTAATTTATTTAAAAACTTTTTCAAATTGCACACACCATCCCAAGTGGAGACTCCCAGATTCAGACGGTAGTCTGTCAAAGCCTTGACGACCCTCCCACCGTATGGTGAGGTTGAGGGTCCACCTTTTCTGGTAAGAGTACCCACCCTTACAATTGATGTCCATGCATGAAGAGAGTTATTTGTGTTGAAGATCTTTTGCTCCACCCCAATATTTGAAGAAACATATATGTACTTTTAAGGACTTTTTAGTTCACTTTTGTATGTATTTTCAGGTACATTATTCTAATTCACCATCACGCATGGTTTATTAAGTCCAGTTTTTTTGCACTTGTATTTTTCATTCAACACCTAGCGGGTGTTTATGAGAGACCAGATGCTCTGTCTCATTTTTATAGTTGATTAGATCACTTGTCATTCCATTTGCACCATCCACATTGGTATTTTCAACTGAGTTGCATGTGTTTTGATCTTACCTCACAGGTTTTGTATATATAATTTTTGTGTCACTAGAGCAGTCATTGTCATCAGTCGTTTGACTGTCATATGCACCTTTATATCATCCTTTTTAGGTGATTCATAATCACTTTAAATTCTTGGCGCTACATTTTTTTCACATTGTTTTTCACGAAGTATCCGCTTTGTTATGTTGGCAGCCTGATTCACGACCACCCGTGGTTTGCGCAATATTGTTTGATATTTTCCTGGAAAATCCTCATTTGACCCCCAAGGGGGTCCCGACCCCCAGGTTGAGAACCACTGATGTAAGCACAAAGGACACAAACAGTGCTCTCTGTATAAAAAAAAAGTTTTAATACGTAAAATTGTAAACTTACAAGCCAGACACCTATTCCGGTGCCAGATGGTACAGCGTGTAAACAATGAGAACACAAAATGTGATGGCCGCAGGTGACTTCATACTTTATATACTATTGCTTTAATATTTAAAGACTTCTACCTCATACCTGCTCCTGAAGAGTGGCAGTAGCCACGAAATGCGTTGAACCAATAAGATGCCCCCTCGCATACTCACTGCTACTGCACCACCAACTACCTCTTACATCGATTGGAATTCACCAACAAATCATGGTCATAATTACCATGGAGATATATTTTAAGGAAACTGGTCTTGTATAATGTTTACAAAATGTACCAAATATGCCTACTGTGAGCCAATAGATGCCCTTTTGTATATATATGGTAATACAATTACTACCAACCAGTTCCTATACCAATTGGACTGTGCCAGCGGATAAAAGTCCTACTTTTTTACCATGGAGATACGCTTCAATGAATTGGCCCCTCTTTTTACTGTTTTAGATATGAACCGATCATGTTATCACATTCTATTACTTTTAATTGTTATAATGTATGTACTATTCAATTTTTGACTACTACACTAAGTATGTCATCATTGTTTTTGTTATATTCTTTATGCGATTAAAACACTGACTGACAATTGTTGTCATACAATGCTTTCATGTAATGTCTTTGGTTCTATCAGACTAGGTACCTGCCATATTCAATTGTTCTGTGTTATCTCCTGGGATGCATGCTTCATTCAAAGTCCCACCCTTGTCTTTTTCTATTCAATTATCGGGGATGGAGGCGCTCGGCCATTGTCCTGCGCCTCATTTTAAAGTCCCAACCTTTTAGTTTTTATATTCATGTTTTTATTAAGCGCTACACAGTCTGTTCTAAACAGAGAGATGTATAGTTGAGAAATAAACTAAAATAATTTTAGGCTAAAAGGTGCAGGTGCAGTGCCACATGGACACACAAGTGCCAAATGAAGAGCGACCCTTGATATATAGGAGAAAGGGCACATGACAGGGTGGGCTGGAATGTAGACGAAGGATTAAGGAAGGGTGGGACATGGTATCAGGATATGACGTAGGGAGAAGGTTGGAGGTGGTCATAAGTTAGAGTAACCTTGAAGAGGAACAGAGAGGATGGTGAGCAATATGGAGACATGTGCTGTATCCTACCTGATTTTTTTTAGCAGGCTCCAGGTGAATCCCAGGGTTTTGTATCAGCAGGATTTCAGGATAAGTGTATTGCTGGAGCTGCTTCTGCAGCAGATTAGGGATCAGGCAGCAATCCTGGGAGAAGAAAGTTTTCAACAGCAGCTTGCTTCTCTGAAGGACAGGTCTTGTTAAAAAAGGAGGAAGCCACCATCCAGACTCAGCCCTTCTGATCCCCTCCCACAGCAGGTTGGGGCCTTCCAGAGATCAGTAGGCAGCATGGCTACAGGGAGGTCTAAAACTATAGAACAGTCTGTAAGGTCCAGCCAAGCTTCCAGGAGAGGGAGAGGATGCCGATCTGTGCATTCAGCCAGGGCAGGAATCTCACACAGGGCTCCTTTGTCTGTTATCTTAGGCAGGATACAGGCTGGGCCCATGCATCAAATAGTGAGTGGGGGGCACCCATAGCTACTTAGAGAGAGATATGTAGACTTTTGTTAACCCCTGCTTAATCTACAAATGTTATTTTTGCAGGGAGAAGTCTGGAGATGTTTTCTGAACTTTCTATGGAATGTTCAGGTCAGAGAAGTGTTGGGGATCCTTGCATCAACTTGGTCACACAGGATAATAGGCTGCGACCTGGTGGTCTGCATAGGATCCCTGATTTGGATGTTAGTTTAGGTGATCAAGCTGGAGGGTGGGTCAAGTGTGTGTCCTCTTATTTTCTTCCTTTGTAGAATACATATTGAGGTCTCCATGCAAGAAGGCAGTCCCAGGGTTCTAACAATACCGTGTCAGCTGGGCTTTTGCAGGACCTATCCAGGCAATCAGGCCAAGCACCTTCTATTCCTTCATGTGTTGCATCGGAAGGGCATCCAGAGGAGTTTTTCTATCCAGACCATCAGTGAAGTTGGCAACAGAAGCACCACATTTGGCCACTTGTGGTGTGCCTCCAAGTGGGCCTCAAGAGTTTCTACCTCCTATGTTGCAATCTGGAGTCACTCCTGGACTCAGCACCTGTCAGCAGACAGTGGGATCCAGGGAGCAAGTCTCTTTACCTATTTTGGATAAATTAGGGAGGACTGCCGTAGTTTGAGAGTCCTACTTAGTTAATGCTGATACCGGGGGTCTTTTATCCACCTTGCGGGCAATTTTAAACAGACTTGAGCAGGGTCCTTGTGGGGGTGGTGCAGGTCCATGGCCACCTGGGTTGCTTCACCAGTGCAAGCTGTTTGGAATACTCCAAACAGGTAGGAAACTCTGTTGGTAAATACTGATATGGTGTCACCTGGGTTCATTTCAACTGAGGGGGTGTCAAGGCACCTACTGCTAGCAGCACGGGTACTGTAAAAATGCCAGCCAAGGGGGCGTGGCTTGGAGCGGGAGCCGAATGGACGCGTGAGACCAGAGCTCCGGACCATCGGGAACCAGAGTGGCACCTAGCAGCCCGTACGAGGCCCACATACACCCTCACATACCTGGAGGAACTGCCCGGGAGACCCGCCGCTATGCCCGGGAAGCACCATACTGACCGAAAACCGCAACGGCTCACCGACTTCTTCATCCCGCATGGATGATCCGGACAGCAAGATGGCGATGGGGCCTGCTTGCCGGCGTATTCATCCACGCAGAAGAAGTCATCTATTGCAGGTACCCGCACCCAAATCTCACTGTCCCCGGACGCTACACTATCTGCTCCCTCGACCCCGACCTCCCGGGGTCAAGGGGTTTTAGCCCAGCTAAATCTAAACCCAGGCTGGATGAGAGGGGATCCGACAAGGCCGCAAGCCTGGATGGAAGACAGGCCTCAGACTCTGGGGATGACACACGGGATCTGCCCGATTCCATTGTGTCCTTCCCCACTCAGAATCAATCGATAGTTGACACAGTCTTAAAGGACATGTTAATATCATTGAGAAGCACTTTACAATCTGACATGGCTTCCTGCATGCATCGCCTCGGCAAAGACATACAAGAAGTGGGCAGGAGGGTTGATCACATAGAGACTAAAATGGTGGAGTATGCCACAACTATAAATGATCTAGTAGATGCGAATGAGGGCAGGGACGGAGACTCTGAATGGGTTAAAGCAAAATTAGCGGATTTAGAGGACAGATCCAGGAGAAATAACCTGAAAATCAGAGGGATTCCAGAATCTGTGTCGCAGCCTGACCTGGGTCACTATGCCTCCACTTTGTTTAAGGCCCTCATACCAGATCTTGTCGACCTGGATGTTACGATCGATAGAATTCATCGTTTGCCTAAACCGTCCCATCTCCCCGAGCTAGTCCCCAGGGATGTACTTTTAAGATTGCACTTTTTTCATGTCAAAGAGCAACTTATGTTGGTGATGCGGAAGCACAAATCTATCCCTCAGCAATATCAGGACTTGCAGTTCTATGCAGACCTATCCCAGTATACACTGCTGAAACGGACAGCCGCACCTTCATAATTACGACCTTAGAAAAAGGCCTTGACCTGCTCAAAGAATGGGGTATACTACCTGAAAATGGCGAAGGGCCTTCCTCAGATCGCAACCCCCGCCGGATAGAGCCTGAATGGAGACAAGTCACAGCCAGGAATGCCAAGTCACACACCTGATGTGGGCCAGGGGCTCTAATTGCACCTGGGTTTCTAATACCCAGAACCGACTCTGTCTGTTCCAACTTCCCCCCCGTTGCGAATTACAATTTGCAGCGTGCTGCTGCTGAAGGGAACTATCCTTCCGTTTTGCTGCTGCTAGTGCTGCAGCAGAGTTGTTGTGTTTAACATGATTTTGTTTTTCCTGTTTTTCTTTTTTCTTTCACGCCTTTTTGGTTCATTAACCAGCTCTTCCCCTTCTCTTCACACTGGATGCCGAATAAAACACCACAAACTCCCTCCAACGGACGCCACGGAGTATGATCCTCGGACCTGCCACCTGATCGGCCTGCCTCACGCACCTGGCACTGTGAGTACTATCTTTCTACTAAATAATCCAATGGTGTGTGGCCATGCCGCCTCCTCAAGACTTTTTACTGATACCCTAAGCTATCGGATAACATTTCCTACTCCCGTACCCCATGCCACTTAACATATTATCTATGAACACTAAGGGGCTTAACCACCCAGTCAAAAGGAGATCCCTGTGGAAGGAAGCTCTCACCCATCACTGTGACATTATTTGTGCCCAGGAAACGCACTTTTGTGCAAAGGCCCCACCACGATGCTCCCATGGGAGTTTTCCACATGTGTTCATGGCCAATGCGGATTCCAAAGCTTTTAAGCTACATGATATCGTCAGAGACCCCTTAGGAAGATTCCTGATTTTGATCTGTGAATTAGATACTACCACTTACACTATAGTTAACGTCTACTCCCCTAACAAACGCCAGGTGCACTTTTTCAACAAATTGATGAAGACTGTCCAAAGGGTCCAACAGGGACTACTTATCCTGCGTGGTGACTTTAACATGACCCCTGACCCAACTATGGATTCCACCACTTCCTCTACACGCCACCTTCCAGCACTATCTCCGTCAATCACCAAGAATAACCTCTATGACGCTTGGCGTTGTCTACATGATAATGAAAAGGATTTTACTTTTTTTTCTTCACCCCACAGGGTTTACACAAGAATTGATCTTTTTTTAGTAGAACAGAAGGTCCTATTTCAGGTTAAATCGGTTAAGATTAATGATATATCTTGGAGTGATCATGCCTCTGTTGTACTGTCTTTAGCTGATTTTGCTTCCTGCAAGCATACTCCGGTTTGGAGACTCAATACCTTCCTGCTGCATGATAGGGAGATTAGAGACCAAATCCGAACCCAAGAGTTCTTCAGGAACAACCTAGGTACTGTGCAAAGCCCTTTCACACTCTGGAATGCCCATAAAGCATTTATGAGAGGCATATTCATCCAAACAGGGGCGAGGTATAAGAGGCAGAGGCAGAGGCAATTTGTGGAGCTTATGAGTCAAATATCGGATCGAGATAGCAAAAAACAAACAGAACCCAACTAGCATAATATCTGAACAACTTACAAAACTCAGATTCAATCTTAGACTTCATCTACTGGAAAAATTTGAGCGAGCTTCCAGGCGCCTTAATTGATAGACATTTGTGTGGCTTTATACACACATGTCTATAGAAATCGCACCTGAAATCGGCAAAAGTAGTGCAGGAACTACTTTTGCAAATCGGTGCAGCGCCGCAAAATCGGTGTCGCACCGATTGGAACAGTGCCATTGCATCTCTCAAATCGCATGACAAAACGCTCCAATGTGAACCTAGGCTTACACAGAGAATTCTAAATGATGGCTCAGGTAGTAATACAGCTAATCTAAAAAATAATCAAGCACATGAATCTGCTATGGGTGTGTAGGGCTATACTAAAAAGTCCATAGGCCCAAAGATATCTGTGGCAGCTCCTCAATGAGACGTAATCCCTGCAATATACTGTATACAAGAAATAGCAGAGGGTGCTAACTAAATGCAGTATATAGGAAAATATTTTATTAAAAATCACAAGTGCATAAATATCAGAGCATGATATCCACCATGTGAGGTTTGCTATTGAGCCTCAGAATGTCTTCAGTAGCCAGGAGGCAGCTGTGTAGGACATTGGAAACAAACCCAGAAATTCTGGAAACAGTTACGCTCTGAATGATGTAGTCATTCTCCCAACACTGTGGCTCTCTAGGTGTGACATCACCTCCAGTCTTAAGCCCTGTACATATGATCGGTTTGTCCGATGAAAACAGACCGATGAACTGTTTTCATTGGACAAACCGATCGTGTGTGGGCCCCATCGGTTTGTTTTCCATCGGTGAAAAAAAAATAGAACATTAACATTAAACATTAAATTCTTCCTATGGATAAAAAAAAAACTGTAGAAAAAAACGATTGTCTGTGTGGAAGTCCTTTGGTCAAAAATCCATGCATGCTCAGAATCAAGTCGACGCATGCTCGGAAGCATTTTTCTCAGCATGTCATAGTTGTTTTACGTCACCACGTTTTGGCCGGATTTTTGACTAATGGTGTGTAGACAAGACTGATGAATGTCAGCTTCATCGGATATCCGACGAAAAAATCCATCGGATTAGATTCCATCAGATATCCGATCGTGTGTACAAGGCTTTACTCAGATTCTGACAGCAGCATCTGATTCCTGGTTCCTGAAGACACACTAAGGTTTAACAACAAACCTCACTGGGCGAATTACATGCTTGTATCCTTATGCATCTTGAAAGTTGCACTTGTCATTTTTTTTTTTTCCATAATAAATTTTATTGGTAAACAGAATAAGGTTTACATTACATTTGGACAAGGAGTCTGAAATAAAACAGTAGGTTTTACAGCATTGATAATCAGAACTAGCATGTAATCAGGAGTACAGAAAAAAGTACAGCATTTGTCGACATACTTAACAAGTTATGGAATGCGAGCAAAGTTTATGACTAGTTTAATGACTATCTGCGCTTCCAACGGTAATCGTGTGTATGTCTCATATCAAATTCTATGTAGGTGTAAACAGCGGAAGGAGGCATGGGATGGCTAGTTCATAAGGAGCTGACCAACTTTGCGTAATTACTCTCTTTTAATAATTTGGGTGCTGAAGTTGGTCAGCTGTCGGTACTAAATGGAATGGGCTGTAGCGGGTGAGGGGATTGAATCCGGTTGTAGACTCCTCAAGGGGAGGGGGAGGAGGGATGGGTATAGGAGCGGAAGAACAAGGGGAGAAAGGGAGGAAGAGAGATTAAGAGCCGTGGTAAGAAGAAAGAAAGAAGGAAGAGTAAAGTAAAATAATATAAAGTATAGGAAGAGAGCAATATAATGTGCAGATATCCAAACTTAGAATCAAAGAGAGGAGGGGGGGTGAGTGGAGAGGCGTAGGCTGGGGGGGGTACCTCACAGTCTCCGCCGCCGGATGCACTTGTCATTTTTAATAGTTTTTCCTATATACAGCACTTAGTTGGCACCCTCTGCTGTTTCATTTTTTTGTTATTTAGACTCAATATTTGAAGCATATCAGGCATACGGGGGCAACTCCTGGCTCCACCATGAGGAACAGTTTCATCAGCGGATGTCTGTACATCCATCCCTGGGTTGGGATCATAAAGACATTGCCTTAAGGATGCGATTAATTGCAGCTCCAAAAACGAATCAGGGAGTAGCTGCTAGTGGCTTACAGCTTCAGGGTTTTTTCTCAATTATTTCAGTCAGGGGCCGGTTGTTCAGGATCTGGATCTTTTGGCAATACAGTGAGACAGTTTGAAAGTGGAAGGTGAACTGCTGATTCAGGCATGGATGTTCTTTCTACATTTGTAGGAGGAAATCACCTTCTTGCTTCAAGTGCACACAGACTGGTAGAGGCCAGGAAAGTAGTGATGTGACTGGGAAAAGTGAGGATGCCAGTGAGTGGAGGGGGGGGGGGGGTAAGACTGTTCTAATTTATGGTTAAAGTTTGAATACAATGATGTTGTCAAGGAGAAGTTGCAAAATGAAGTATCATTGGGCAGTATAGCAAGCTGTTTTCCCATTCCTTCTTGTAGTAATCTTGGGGTTTCTCTTTTAGTTGTTGTGCAGAAACTCCTGCCACACATAAGGGGTGACAGGAGGAAGTCAGAGGTGGGTGAGCATAACACATTTCATGGGGTCCACCCTCTTTCTCAAATGCACATATGTTATTTTATGTTCTGACAACATGGTTGTTTCAGCTGTGCAAAGGCTCATGACATACTGTAATTCACTTTTTGTTACATTGTTTACAAAAAAAAGAAAAAACAGTTTCCGGCTGTGCATGTGCCTGAAGTTGAAAATACAATTGCAAATACTCTGTCGTGGTTTTACAGTAGTTGGAGCATTATCGGGAGGTGGTGCCAGAGGCAAAGTTGATGTCACTACACATTCTGGAGTTTCTGTAGAGGGTTACTTTAGACCAGTGGTCTCCAAACTGCGGCCCGAGGGCCGGATGTGGCCCTTTGCTTGCCTTTATCCGGCCCTTGGAGCTCTATCCCTCCCAATGATATGAGACACTATTCTGCCATCTGACACCAACAGTGGAGCACCATTTCTCCAACTGACACCACTAATGGGGCACTATTCCTCCCTATGATACCAACAATAGGGCACTATTCCTCCCCCTAATACCAGATGTTTACTCCCACTGATGCCAGGAACATTTTCACTCCCGCTGGCCAAAGTCCGGCCCTCCAAGAGTCTGAAGGACAATAAACCGGCCCTTTGTTTAGAATGTTTGGAGACCCCTGCTTTAGACCATTGGTGGGTTTGGGTAAAGATTTCAGTGGAAAAAATTACCTGGAACACATAAAATAAGGTATGGAAGAGATGGTGTGGGCTTGGAGTTGAAGCTCAGGACACTTTTCTTTCCTTTCAAATTGCAAGGTTGGTCTGATATTACTAAGGAATTCCTGGTGCGGCAAGTGGCTAAAGGTTTCAGAAGGCACAAGTGCTAAATGGACAGAAGTAGGCATGTAACTTTTCACTTGCTTAAATAGTAACTCCACTTTTGTTAAAAAAAAATAAAAAATAAAACACACCCCTCTGGGTGATCTGTGTACATTACAAGAATTTTAACAAACTTTGTTGCAGATTTCTACCTTCTGTTATTTTGAAGAAATCACTGTTTGTTTGTTTGTTTGTATCAATGTGGAAAGTGAATCTGTATGGGAGTGGTTTCATAATTACCAATCAGCTTCTGCACCTGCAGGACTCTAATGAGGACAATTGCAGGGTCTGCATCTCTTTAGACATGATTTCCTATTAGAAGTATCTCACCAAAAATGTAATTTTTGTTGCAGGGGATGCATGAATTTGGAAATGTATCTTAGTGTAGACTTCTAGGAAAATCAGTGAGCCAATCACACAGGCAGGAAATTATGTTTCTGAGGGGTGTTCTGTACACATTCTGTGTACATAACACCTCCAGGTGGCCATATTACATTGCATTTTACAGAAAATTACAGCATTGATGATTGAAAAGGAAAGGTAATTTTTAATAACATTCATTTACAATATGACTTAAGTCGCAATTGTATTGTATATGCTTTATTTTATTTTTTATTATTTTATTTTTTCTTGTGATTTACATGCTATGTGTCAAGACTGTGAAAGATGTATTTCCAGTTGGCCATTGCTTTGGCCTTTTGCGGAGCTTTTTAGAATCAGTAAACTGGTCAAAGATACAAAATGGGGGGCTTATTCTTAAAAATGTCTGCCTGTAAATGGAATATTGCATCAGACTATTTTTCATTCTACAACTTATCAGCGCATAAGGGTACAGTTGTGAGGGTGCATTTATGCCTTGGTTCGCCTTGCATTGCATGTGTCTTTATTGCTTTATGGGATGGGTCATCAATGTCCTGTTACCAGTTTGTGGCAGTGTTTAAAGTTTTGGACATATGCTTTTATGTAATTTTCATTCATAAAGAAAATACTGCCAGGGCCTGAATTTGAACCTGGAACCTGGTGTCAGGCAATGTCTCTTCTTGCTGAGCTACCTGGTGTGCTGGACAGCTCCCTGGACAATTCCTTTAATGATTCTGTCTTGAACCTGTCTTGAACCCTAAACTCTTTGGGCCAGATCCACAAAGCAGATGCGCCGACTTAACTCGAGATACGCGGCGTAATTGAAATTTGCGTCGCGCGTATTTTTGCGCCTGATCCTCAAAACGAGTTACGCCTGAAATCTACTTATTTCCGTCCTACCTAAAAAAATTACACCGGCGCTTCTCCGAGCGCAAAATACGCTAGACACACCGCTGTTTTGATAGGCAAAGATGCAAATGAGGGAGATAAGGCGATCCACAAAATTAAGTGTGTGCGGCGTAGATTACGCCCTGTGCGCTTCTGTTAGTTTCACAGTGTAAAGTTACACTTCATAAAAGCAGCCCTAAATTTACACATGCCGTGTAAATGTCAGCTAAAGCAACACCATTAAGGAAGAGCTGAGCACACACACTTGCAGGGCAACAATCTGTATGCCAACATGCCAGGGGCATCCATGCGCATATCTATACTAGTGACTTTAGTAACCCAGGGTACCCCCTCTTCTGAGGGAACAGCAGCCAGGAGACGCCTTGCAGAATGCATCTTTGCACAGTAAACACACACCTTAATAATGTCACAATGAGAATGCATGAATGCACACCACTGTGGTCCCTAGCACAGACACATGCACATCTAATTGGATTAGATCCAAGTACCCCCCAATGGTACTTGGGAGCAGTAACGCCCCGCCACGGCTCCAATTATGTCACTGTGCATTCATACACCTTTCACACGGACCTGGGATTACATTTCTCCCTGGTCCTGGGGATCCCTACTCCACCAAAACTGAGGGTGACACCCCTTATTCAATCAGGAATGCCACCCCCACATTCATACATCATTCACACACATAAACCAAATCATAAATACAGTATAATTTAAAAAATTATAAAAATAAAAAATCAAAAGTAACCCCAAAACTTAATCTCGGCGGCGGGAGCTTCGCCTGGGCCTGCCACGGGCACGGCCACGGCCAACCAGGGGAGGCTCCTGGGGGGGTGAAGCAGGGGAAGGAGGAGCCTCCCCTGGTGACTGTCCTGTTGCTGGCCTGCCCTCCAAGGCCACTGCTATCCTATTCAGGCACACAGCCATGGCAGCCGTATTGGCCTGGACAGCCCGGGTGTTGTTCTGCACAGCCTGGGTCAGGGCACACACCTCCTGGGCCATGCCTGTTGTGGCGGTCTGCAGGTCGCAAATGCAGGTTATGACCGCCACAGAGTTTGTGGCCACATCAGTGAGTGAGTCCCTCATTCTGCCCAGGCTGCGCTCCATCTGGGTCATTGTCTGTTTTATCTGAGCCAGATTGCGGGTCTGCCGGGCATTGTCCCTCCGGCAGACGCTCGGCCACCCCCCTGGTCTCCTGGGTGGCCATCCTGGCTGGATCTGAGGCTTGTGGTGTGGGAGGAGGGGAGAGAGAGACCCTTGTGGGTTGAGGCCTGTTGGGGAAGGAGTGGGAGGGGCTACCCCTGATGGTGGCCTGACTGCTGCCAGCCTCAGGGGTAGCCTCAGGGGTAGCCTCATGGGTAAACAAATCTGAGGCCAAAATGACTTCCCTGCCAATCTGCATATCTTCTTCCTCAGCCTCCACCCCCTCATCTGGGGAATCCTGCCCTTCTTGGGACTCCTCAGCAGCCTCTTGTCCAGGGGATGGTGCAGCAGCCTGGCCTGATGGGCCTGCAATCTCCTGGCCTGATGGGCCAGCAACCTCCTGGCCATCTGTGGAGGACACAAAACAATCACAGGTTTGAGGATCCACACACTTGGCACATCTTCCCTTCCCCCACCCACACATGCTAATCACCAGATAGAAAAACCCAAAACGTACCTGTCCTCACAGGAACATCTGATTGATAGCCACGCAGGCCCACCACCTGCTGTGGGTGGAAACACCGGCCCACTGCCCATTCCTCCTCACTCAGCCTGATGGGGCATGGTCCGCCTCCTCCTGTGCCCGTGGCATGGGCATTGATCTTGGCCATCTTGTCACGGACCAGGCTCTTAAGATCGTTGATCTTCTTTTGTATGCCACTGGTGGTCCTCGTCTCCCCCCCCCGCCGCATTGATCTGATCCGTTATTTTTTGGATGATTGCCTTCCTTTGGGCCGGGGAGGTGTTCCGGCTCTCAGGGCCATGTAAATATCGCCCATATTGGACGATGCCCCGAGCAAGTATTTGCTTCTCAATAGTAGAAAAATTAAGCTTCCTACGCTTGGGTGCCATCACAGCCACCACTCAGCACCAACAAAAAACAAAAATACACACACAACAAACAAACAAAAATACACACACAACAAACAAACAAAAATCAAAAAACACAAGCAGACAGCTACTACAAATTCAAAAACAAACACGCAAAAAACAAACAGAAAATACACTCAGAAAAAAAAAAAAACAGAAAATACACTTAGGAAAAAACAACTACAACTACACTCTACTACTCCTCCAAAAATTTTATCTCACACACAACTCACCAACACACACCAACAAACGACAGAGCAGAAGCAACTTGCTCTAGGAAGGGTAACACAGGGATATACTTTTGCAAGGGAAGTGTGTTTGTCCGGGGCTATTTATACACAGGGCGATCCTCAAACTAAGTACGCTTGGCCTTTTTCCCATCTCACTGATTGCGCCGAGCAAAGTTCTGCACATGCCCAGTGAGGAGCAGATTCGTGCGAGCATGCGCAGTACGGCCGGACCTTCATTTGCATGGGGTCACAGCTCATTACAATGAAGCACGCCCACTTCCTTCCCACTTGCAAAAACCCCGCCTTACGTCTCAGAATTTAAGTTACACTTGCGCAATTTTGGACGCAAATGCGCTGTGGATACGGCACTTACGACACAAAATTAGGGCGCTGTAACTTAAATGACATAAGTTTTGAGTAACTTAATTAGCGCCGCTGTTTGTGGATCTGGCCCTTTGCTCCTCCCATGAACTTCCTGATTTAAGCAATGTCTTTGCACTTCCTGTTTGTCAGATTACTGTGCCCTTTCAAGCCAGTATCTCGCTCCAGTCTTCCCTGCTGCCATCCATATTTTGCTACCACTCATTATCGACCCTTGGCTTGTTCCTCGACTATGCTTCTGCCAGATCCCAACCTGCAACTACTCGTTACTGAACTTTAGCTTGTTTACTCACTACGCTTTTGCTTGATCCCTATCTGCTTATCCGCTACTGGAACCCAGCTTGCTCACCTCCTGGTGGGGAGATCCTGGGGACCCTAATCTGCAGCAAAATCCATCTCCACCATCAGGAGCTCTGGTAAACACTGGTTAGCACTTAGACTCTGCACCTTAGGTGAGCCTGCATCATTCACCAGAGTGACTACCTGCATACCTGTCCTGCTAGTCAGTGGTAGTTCTGCTAGTGCTATAGTGACTGGTCTTTGAGCTATGTCCCCTGATCGTGACAAGTACATTGGTTTGGGTTCCAAAGTTTTGGTGTGGCATTGTCTATGCTGACAGCTGAATGTAAAAACTTGTGAAAAAAACAATGTGAGGTCCCCACCTTCAGGTCTGCTATGGATTTGGAAAGGAGCCCCGTGGCAAAAAAAATGAACTGGGACCCCCAAGTTCAGGAAAGGGAAGGGGCGAGCAAGCGCCCTCCCCTCCTGAGCCATACCAGGCTGCATGCCCTCAACATGGGGGGGTGTGCTTTTGAGCGGGGGGGGCTCTGCCATTTTTTGCCTGTAGAAGCAGCTTGATGTTATCCTTTATGTCCCTTGCACATTAGGATGATTACAGGCATATTTTTCAGCGCAACATTTAGAGGCTGGAAGAAAAAACTTCTGGTTCAAGCTTTTGATTGGAGAATACTGGCAGAATAAAACGTAAAACTCTCCTAAACTCATCTAAACTTTGTACAAATAATGCTCTATATTAATTTCTTATTTTTTTTTAAACCCAGTGTGCATGGAGCCTCACTTTCAGTGATAAGGAGAAACAGTAATAATAGAGAGAGTAAATCTCCCTAATGAGGGCACATGCAGCAATAAACACTGACAGGGGTTCTACTCCTTGTCTACTGTATCCACCCCACTGGGTATCACATCATGAGATAAAATACAGAATGGTTTCATAAGATAAACATCTCGCATTTCGATGAAATACCTCATGCCTTATTTTAGTATAGTCTTTTGTGAATTGCAAACAAATATGAAAACTACTGACCTATTTTACCTCAGATTCTAAAGAGGAAAATAAATCTTTATGAATTGCCCCCAATTTCTCATTATTTGATTCTCCTAAATACCTGGAGACTAGTTTGAAAACCAGAAAAAAAATGGACAATATGTTTATTGTGTTTTGCTTTTGTTTTTCTGATTATATGTATACAGATTTGTTCCACTTGCATACAATTATATCAGTATACAATTTATGAATCATAATCAAATTGTGTGATCAAATTGTGTGATTATCTACAGATCAGATCTAAATCGATATATTGGGAAAATCATAGTGTTGCGTCAGTGATTTTGCAGATGTATAATTCCTAATGTAAATGTGTATGATCTGCTCAGAATGATGCAATTTAAGGATCCAGGTTGTTGTGGTTTATGAGGAATGATCCTTTGCAGATGGGAAGGGGTGATGGTTAATGTTTATTAGAAACACTGTTCCAGTACTACATCAGTACCATCCCTGTGCAGATTTTAGTGATCAGTTGGGCAGGTTAGCCGTACCCCTGCCTGGCTGACAGCAAATGCTGTGACATCCCATGTGACAAGTCACTTCCTATATAATAAAATCACAGAAGCTGGTGATCGGCTTTTTTTACCAATCTTGTTTACATCACATAATCAGCTGTCATTGGCTGGCAGCTGATCACGTGGTAAGGGGCCAGTGATCGATCGTCTGCTGACTCTGTGATCACAGAGCATGTCACGGGTGACCCACAGGGGGTGGACGGGGACCGTGAAAAGGGGAGGATGTCATATGATGGCCGCCCGACAAAGTAGGTCCGTACTTTAGCCACCATTCGGCTATAACACAGTTGCGAAGGAGTTATTATAATATTTTAAAAGGAACTTCACACTGAACGCTGGGATTGTTGTGTATACTTAGATTTTATTTTCATATTACTATGCTAGGTTATTTTATTTAGTCTGCCTAAATGTTTCCAAATTTGTACTTTCATGCCTCTACATGTTAAAATTTAACTGAAAAAATATCTGTTTTCTGGATTGGTTCAGTAAGCCCACACTTTTAAATCATTTTCTAAAACATTGTTATTTTTTTTGGAGAGTAGGAGACAAAAAGAAAAAAGAAACAATTTTTTAATTAAATTCTAGAAGATGGCTTAATTAGCAACATACAGTAAAGCATTCTGAGAAGAAGCTAATTACTTGATTGTAAAATGAAATAACAACAACTTTCCCTCCAGTGAAAGCTTTCCTGCTGTAATTAGGTTATGTCATCATTTGAATAGAATAATAAAAATTCAAAACCAGACAGTTTATTGACTAGATTTTTCAGTATAAAAGACTATTCTGAATATTTCTTGGACAAACTATTTGGAATGCAAACATGTTAATGTCTTTTTGTTTATGAAAACTGAAATGGTAGTAACAGTTCTGCTGCTAACAATCAAGAGATACTAATAAATTACTACAATGTGTACTGACACATGCATCATTTTCCAGCAGAGATCACTGTAGCCCAATTTTCTCTCTCTCTTTATGTAGATTTATTGCTGCTAGGAAACCAACTTAAAAGAGCAACAATGGTGGAACAGTGAAGGGGACATTTGCCACTGCTTATGTTTTAAAGGCAAAGTATAAGAGTTTGGACTCAGTTTAATTTATTTAAAAAAATAAAAATGTAATGCATGACAAAGGATTCCCAAAGCACTATCGATTTCCTAAAGAAGCTACAACAAAATGTCTTTTCTTTTTACGTGCAGTCACACTATTTCTGGCTAAATATTCAGATGGAGCTGTACAGGACAGGGGTAGTTAGGGAATGAGTCACCGCTCAGTCATTCACTTGTGTGTATAACATGCAACAGGATTTTTCAACAGGTGTTTTGGAAAAACGTGAAAACATGAAATGGAGCCTCCAGCTGTTGGTATAATAGAATTCATACTGTTAATATGCAATAATTCACATACACTTGAATACAAATATTTAAAGCTGTAGTAAACTGCACCAATTTTCTTAAACCCTGCAACATAAAGGCATATTGTGCTAGTATGCATAACACACTAGCACATTATGAAATACTTACCTTAGAATGAAGCCCAGCAGCGCTGTACTGTCAGCTCTGACAAGCACTTCCAACTTTACCCATCTAATTGACCACGTTGTGAAGACTTCACTCCAGCGCATGCACATGGAAGTTACGGACCATGGCACGGAGCTCTGAAGGCACAGCACGGGTATACCATTACTTCAGAGTGCATGTGCCGGTGACATCACCTGCTGCATAAAGTGTGAATATCTCCTAAACTGTGCAGGTTTAGGAGATATTCATAGTACCTAAAGCTAATTCTTATTATAGGCTTACCTGTAGGTACACGTTTACAGAAAGGGTTCACTTCCACTTTAAACAAATATATTTATATTCTGACTGTGATAAATTAAGATAATATAGAAGAAATCACTATACCATCCCTTTTAAAAGAAGCTGCATTGATCTTCGACTACAGTATATGTATATTTGCATCCTGGAAAATTATCATTTGTATACAAAAAAAACATAAACCCCCATAAATGCCACACACCATAAAATAGCTCAAAATAATGTTTGAAAAATTATCTGGAAAAACTAACATGCATCTATGGTCAAGGAAATTATTCGATTTTTTAAGGAAACCTTTTTTTAACAGATATATATGCTGCCACTAATGATCCCTACTTCTGTTCCACTATCCCTCTTTGGTCTGTTCTTATTGACAATTATGTATACAAAGTTCTTGATCTTACTGATCTGCATATTTGCTCCAGGTCATGCACTTCATAAATATTAAAGCTAGTAAGACAGTCAGGCAACTTGCATCTTTAGAAGGAGGTTAGCAATTGCAGACCCATATTTTTTCATTACTGGTTTATTTAACTATGATTCCTAGACAGTAAGACAGCAACTTTTTCATTCTTGTCACAGCAAAAAGAGTTGAAGCTAAAAACATGTACACATACTGTATACCTTAGCTCATAGTATAGCATTTAAAAGAATCACGCTACAGGATATTCAGAATGATTAAAAGGGTTCTCATACTATAGTTTTGTCTGTTTAACCACTGATCGTTAAGTGCTGAGCCTTGTGAAAAATGACAGTATCTAACCATTAAAGAAAACTGTGAACGGATAAACTTTCAACCAACTTCATGTTTTCATATATCATTTTCAAGCCTATAAAGAAAAGAATTGATTTTCTTGTGTCGTCCATCTAGAAGACATAAAACGTTATTTACCCCCAAAAAAGAGAATGCAGCTGATAACTTAATCTCATGTCCTTTCCTATTTTGATCTATAGAACAGTTCACTGAAGCTTGAACAATAAAATAGAAAAAAACTCTTTACATTTTTTTTTTCACTTTTTTCTATACTAGGCATATGTTTTAAGTAATATACAGGGTCATTTAAAGACTACATTTAAGACACAGTTTTAGTCAATTCATTGCAAATTATTATTTAACAAAATAAAGTGACATAATAAAAATAAAATGCTTGAAATAGGTCAGATACATTAACCATAACAAAACTATAATCTGAATTTCTGGAAATAGTGCAGCAAGTTAGATTCATTGAGTATGATAATGTGTTTACCCCTTTTGTGGTGGGAGGGAATTGATGCCTAGTAGGTATAATCACAAATGTTTAGTGTCTTTGGTATGGATGAACTTGACTGCTTCTATCTGTCAATGGTTGCTAATGGAATACCCAGCAATTTAAGCAAATGGGATGAGATCATAGGGGTCCCATCACTATCTAAATATTGCCACATAACCATATTTGGTCAATAACTTTGCCCAAATATGGCCATGGCCATTTTTGACCAATGATGTCACTGATATGCTTGCCCCTTCCCTTATACTGCAGATGATAGCTCAGGTAGCTGTAATTCGGCGAGTGGTGTTTTAGACTTAGGGTCTTTGGGCTTTTCTTTTGTCAGGAATTGGGTTGTTCTTTACACCATGAGCTTTTTTTTTACAATTTACTTTTTGTATGGTAATTAGGGGTACTAAATACTTCATACTCATTCACATATGGGGAGGTGGTCTCTTGGTGCCCCCTTATTGTTAATGGGGCTTCCTCATTCCAATAAGCCCCCCCAACCACAGACCCCCACAACCACTAGACCAGATTTGTGGGGAGAGGCCACATGGCATCAACATGGGGGCTACCATGTTTATGAGGACAATGGCCTCTTCCCCATAACCCTGGCTCAGTGGTTATGGGAGTCTGTGGGTAGGGGGCTTATCGGAACCTGGAAGCACCCTTTACCAATAAGAAGGCACCCAGATGATGACCCCCAATGTGAGTAATGGGTACATAGTACTCCTACTAATTCACAAAAAATGTAAACAGTAAAAAAAAAGCACAAACACAGTTTTTGACAGGTCCTTTAATTAAAAAAACTAAAAAGTCAATATAGAATGGGAACTGGAAAAATGGAATGTCTGCTTCCAAGGGTTCCCTATCTCCCCGCTAAAATCTACCTGTCACGGAAGGTCCCCACACTCAGAACGAATGCTTCCGTCATACAGAGCTTCCCATCAGTCTGGACATAGATACCAGATATGTTAGCTGCCTTTAACACACAACGAGACGAGACTTGTCTGTGTGCTAAGTATGGATGCTTTAATGGTTTCTTCTCAGCTTTTTATGCAGTTACAAGCAGGTGACCGTAATCAAATGGACACTGAAATCTCCACCCCCCTTCACACCATGGGGCTTCAATCACATACTTTTATCAATAGAATTCACACAAAATATCATCACACAATGAGTTCCCTTCAATCCACATCGTTAGACAGACGTTCTGTCTCCGACAGACAGGTAGTCACACCTTTACACAATGGACAATGAAATGTCTAGGAGTAGATGCAATTAACACCTTTCAACAGAATGTGTCCCCCACATTGAATAAGCCAACAACTTGTGATATCTTAAGACATCCTGCAAACATGAATTATCAGTATCAGTAATGTCCCATATCATAGAACTTATGATATAATTTCTTAGTCACCCTATGGCCCTATTGGACATAAGGTGACCCTAGACATAGGAGAATCTGAGTCTGTCACACTACCCAGATGCTTGCCTAAAAATACGAAGCCTTTGGAATAAACTTTTCTCTCTAATATGCAAGGTAACGATTACTCAGGTTCCCCAAACCCCGACATAGCACTCCTTAACCTCAAGGTGGAGAAAGTAGATAAATATACACAAGTGCTGATCTTCTTCATCCTTTTAGGAACCAAAACCAAAAAAACAAAATTACTATAGCATTACATTGGAAAAAAAACCTCAGTCTTAAAGGAGTTGTAAAGTAAAAAATTATTTCACCTTAAAGAGGGGGTTCACCCTATACATTTTTTTTTCTAGCATTAAATTAAGCATAGTAGCGCGAGCTACAGTATGCCTGTATTTATTTTTTTTGCCCCGTACTCACTGTGCAATCCTATAGTGAAGATTCCGACTCCCCGCGGGGAATGGGCGTTCCTATCCAGAGGGAAGATGATTGACGGCCGGCTCTGGCGGGGAGTCGGAATCTTCACTATAGGATTGCACAGTGAGTACGGGGCAAAAAAAATAAATACAGGCATACTGTAGCTCGCGCTACTATGCTTAATTTAATGCTAAAATGTTGTTATTGTGGGTGAACCACCGCTTTAATGCAATCTATGCTTTAAGGTTAAAAAACATCTGATTCTGCCGCCCCCCTTGAGCCCCCCGTTATAGTTACCTGACCCCTCGAAAGTCCTGCGCATGATCCCGAGATCCTCTTCGCTGCTCAGCCTGGCCGCTGATTGGCTAGAGTGGATGGATTGAGAGCAGCGCAGCCATTGGCTGGCGCTGTTGTCAATCACATCCAGTGACGCGGCGTGCCGAGGGGTAGCGTTGAGTGATACAGTCAGCGGCTATGGCCACTTACTGTATCACGGGAGCGCGCCCGCAATTACTCACCACCATGCGAGCTCTCTCGCATGACTGTGGTCAGTACTTGCGGGGAGGACCAGAGACAGCTGCCGAGGGACCCCAGAAGACGTGGATCGGGGCCACTCTGTGCAAAACTAACTGCACAGTGGAGGAGTATAACATGTTTGTTATTTTAAAGCTAAAACTTTTTTTTCCTTAACTGACCCTTTAATCTCAGCAGTGAAGCGCAAAGTCTCCTGGATTATGGCGCAGAAGAAAATCCAAGACAAGACAAAATCCATGTTTTTAAACTGATCTGGGAACCCTAGGCTAAATATTGTCATATACCTCTATAATGATAAATGTACAGTAAATATAAAACTTCTAAAACCATAAAAGGTCCAAAGTTCAAATAAAACACTGTAGCAGCGCTATTCCCAGACCAACGTCTGAAACACTTCTATATGTCCATAATATATAGGAAATCAGATGATAGTGCTGATAGATAGGCAGAGAAAATCTTCAATTAGTGCTTCCTTCACCAGAGGGGGCGTTCACCACGTGGGGGGATAAACCCCTTAAGGGGATGCACTCACCACAATTAAGCAAAAGTAAAGCCTTGAGCATATGTCTCTGTATATCTCCTGGATGTTGCACTCTCCACCAGCCAATGTGTTTATGTTCAATCAAATCGCCATCACATGGAAACAGAGGGAACTCAAATAGTGTGATATTGTTTTAAATAAGTGTAAATTTTATTGAGCCCCAAACACATCCCCTAATACATTCAGCGTACCATAAATATAATAATGACAAGCAAAGATAACAAATAGATGCCAGTACTGTGCCTGTGAGTCTTTCTGGCCGGACAGCGCAGTATGCTAAGAGCAGACTTTTTTCTCCTGTTCCTGGTTCCAAAAGGCTGTACACAGTGTTAGGTCATTGGATTAGCGTCACGCCCTGACGTTTCGTCTTTAATTGACTTCTTCTGAGGGCGTGACTAGGCTAATCCATGACCCAGTATTAATATCCGCCCGTGGAGCGCATCTCTGCTCTCATAGGCTGTTCGCGGTCACGTGTGCGTGTCATGTTGCACATGCGCACACGCGATCCGTTAAAGCAGCCTGGGAGGAGGAGTAGTTTGGCCAGCAAGTGGAGAGTGTCTCCTCTCTTACTGGCCAGCTACAATCACGTGCGCGCGTCATGCCGCGCATGCGCTCTATGTGACCGGAGCCCACATAGGGCGGAAGTGGAGCATCAGCGCGTGAAGCGCATCTCATCGCCCATTGGTCGGCTCGGGCCACGTGAGCGCATCACGCCACGCATGCGCACACCCGCTTACTGTTATAAATCATACAGTTGAGGGGCTAAGCCGTTTATACAACCCATATTTTCAAGGATATACCTTAGTATTGGTAAAGCATAGCGGTACTCCAAACCTAATGCATTTACATCTAGCAGCATCTTGGTTATAATACCGTGGGTATATTTATACACAACAGCGTTTCAAGACATAATGATAAAATCGACTTATAAAATATGATGACATTTTTTTAAAAAGTATATACTGGGATAACATTTTAAAAAATTTTAAGAAAAAAAGGGGAAGAAATAACACCTTTTAAGAAAAATGACATTTTTTGAAAAATGACATTTTTTGAAAAACAGCCAAAGTGTATGATCAGAATATATAATATGATATTAGCCATAGAATATGTTATCCTTTATTGATCACTTTTAATCTATACAAATTAGAAAGTGTTTTTCAGATATAGGTAGGTCTTATATGTATTTAGAGAGTGGGGATTACATCCAGTGACCCAGTTCATTGACTGGATTGTACTGACATTGTCTGGTGTCAGTGTGGTATTATTGCTGGGTCAGCTGGATTTATATATATATATATATTTTTTTTTTTTTTGCACAATATATATATTTCTGCACAATATATACATGTACGGCTTTGGGGCATTTTATGCCAGTGAATTTATGACCTACCATCCTTATGGAGGTTTTATCACCGAGTTGGGAGAACTATAACAGTATTGTGCAGTTTTAACTTGTCCATCTCTAATGCTCGTAACATATTCTATGGCTAATATCATATTATATATTCTGATCATACACTTTGGCTGTTTTTCAAAAAATGTCATTTTTCAAAAAATGTCATTTTTCTTAAAAGGTGTTATTTCTTCCCCTTTTTTTAAAAAAAATTTTTAAAATGTTATCCCAGTATATACTTTTTAAAAAAATGTCATCATATTTTATAAGTCGATTTTATCATTATGTCTTGAAACGCTGTTGTGTATAAATATACCCACGGTATTATAACCAAGATGCTGCTAGATGTAAATGCATTAGGTTTGGAGTACCGCTATGCTTTACCAATACTAAGGTATATCCTTGAAAATATGGGTTGTATAAACGGCTTAGCCCCTCAACTGTATGATTTATAACATTAAGCGGGTGTGCGCATGCGTGGCGTGATGCGCTCACGTGGCCCGAGCCGACCAATGGGCGATGAGATGCGCTTCACGCGCTGATGCTCCACTTCCGCCCTATGTGGGCTCCGGTCACATAGAGCGCATGCGCGGCATGACGCGCGCACGTGATTGTAGCTGGCCAGTAAGAGAGGAGACACTCTCCACTTGCTGGCCAAACTACTCCTCCTCCCAGGCTGCTTTAACGGATCGCGTGTGCGCATGTGCAACATGACACGCACACGTGACCGCGAACAGCCTATGAGAGCAGAGATGCGCTCCACGGGCGGATATTAATACTGGGTCATGGATTAGCCTAGTCACGCCCTCAGAAGAAGTCAATTAAAGACGAAACGTCAGGGCGTGACGCTAATCCAATGACCTAACACTGTGTACAGCCTTTTGGAACCAGGAACAGGAGAAAAAAGTCTGCTCTTAGCATACTGCGCTGTCCGGCCAGAAAGACTCACAGGCACAGTACTGGCATCTATTTGTTATCTTTGCTTGTCATTATTATATTTATGGTACGCTGAATGTATTAGGGGATGTGTTTGGGGCTCAATAAAATTTACACTTATTTAAAACAATATCACACTATTTGAGTTCCCTCTGTTTCCATGTGATGGCGATTTGATTGAACATAAACACATTGGCTGGTGGAGAGTGCAACATCCAGGAGATATACAGAGACATATGCTCAAGGCTTTACTTTTGCTTAATTGTGGTGAGTGCATCCCCTTAAGGGGTTTATCCCCCCACGTGGTGAACGCCCCCTCTGGTGAAGGAAGCACTAATTGAAGATTTTCTCTGCCTATCTATCAGCACTATCATCTGATTTCCTATATATTATGGACATATAGAAGTGTTTCAGACGTTGGTCTGGGAATAGCGCTGCTACAGTGTTTTATTTGAACTTTGGACCTTTTATGGTTTTAGAAGTTTTATATTTACTGTACATTTATCATTGTTTTTCCCGTTTTAAGCAGCAGCTTTTATCTTGTTTGTTTATCTGAATACCTGTGCCCAATATTACCTCAGTTTGCATCTTAAGCGCAGAGCAGTGCTGTAATTTAGAAGGAAGGGCGACATCAGCATTTTTGAGCATATACCTCTATAGCCTGGGGATAACTCCTTATAATGTTCTTACTTCTAGGTGACCCATCTATCCCAACTCATCCTACCCCGTCTCTCACCTCACTTCCACCTCTCTCTAGAACTTTGTTATATTTCTCTCTCTCCTCTGGTCCACCCTCTTCTGGGCCATAGCTCGAATTACATGACATGGCTAGTTTCTACTTTTTTCTCAGCATGTTGGTGTAAAGATAGAATCTCTGGACCAGATTCAGAAAGGACTTACGACGGCGTATCTCCAGATGCGCCGTCGTAAGTCCGAATGTGAGGCGTCGTATCTATGCGAATGATTCAAAGAATCAGATACGCCTGAATTAGTCCAAGATTCAACTGACGTAAGTCTCTTACGCCGTCGTATCTTAGGTGCATATTTACGCTGGCCGCTAGGGGCGCTTCCGTTGATTTACGCGTCAAATATGCAAATGAGCAAGATACGCTGATTCAGAAACGTACTTGCGCCCATCGGATTTAGCTACGCCGCTTACGTAAGGCGTATGTTCGGCATAAGTTTACCCCTCATAAAGCAGGGGTAAGTCATGTTAAGGTATGGACGTCGGAAACGGCCGAACAGCGTCGTATTTTACGTCGTTTGCGTAAGTTGTACGTGAATGGGGATGGGCGTAGGTTACGTTCACGTCGACAAAGCATTGAGCCGACGTATCTTAGGGAGTATTTGCGACGTGATTCTGAGCATGCGCAGTTCGTTCGGCCCCTCATTTACATGGGGTCACGGCTCATTGTAATATAACACGCCCCAGGCTGAGATCAATTACCGTGGGCTGCACTTATTTAACCATCCATGGTACACTAACTAAAGTGTTTCCAGAGTATGTATTCTGTTCTTCTGATGCTTTACAGGTCATGTTGGCTATTTTTATTCTCTGAAAGTTATCTTTTTGAATGCAACTTGTACTCTTACCTGTTAAAACCAACAAACATTATTGAACGAGTAAAAATAAATAAAAAGTGCCCACAATGTATATCCATATTCAATCATGTAGTCCAATGATGTAGATGCATGTCAATCATGATGTCAGATGCCTGCCGACCCAATGAAAGAAGTATATGCTGTCTGCAAAGACACATGAAGACCAATATCTGGCCTTCCACTGATTGGCAGGGTGAGCAGATGACAGCTGATTTCAATAAGTCTTCTGTCCACAGACCCCAACAACCACATGGCCAGGGTTTTGGGGAAGAGGCCCTTGTCTTCAATAACATGGGGACAGGGAGCTTTATCAGCGGGGTACTCCTTCATGTTGGTGGGAAGGGCCTATCATGGTTCAAGAGGGGGTGCATGTTTATCTCCCCTTTTCCTGAACAGCCAGGCTACATGCCTGGACTAAGGGATAAGTCTGATATTGATTTTTTGGGGAACCTCCCACTTTTTTGTTGTTTTATTTTTGCATGGTATTAAAATACATGCAGGATTTTGATTTTTTTTTATGTTTTTATTTCACTCTTGCTGTAGAATGTGTGAAGAGAGTGAAGAGTGAAGTAAGAGTAAGAGTGAAGCAATAAAAAAATAAAAATGTGTATATATAAAAAAAAAACTATAAATGCACAGCTGCTATTTAATTGATATACAATCAACGGTAATATACACATGTGCTCAAAACAGCGACAATGCCACTTAAAATATGTATGTTTAAAATTGTATGTTCATAAAAAACCTTATGAATAAATCAGGTAAAACATGTGTATCAAATATAAATCAATTGCTATGTGAAGAAAAGTTCATATAAAAGTGCAAAACAATTCCTATGTCTTTAAAACTCATGTGAACCCATGTAAAAGTGCAAACCAAATCCTATGTTATCAAAGGTTCATATGAACACATATAGTACATGGCAATACTTCCTCCCCCATTTTTTAGGAGGGGACCCATGGCAGTGTTAAATGGTCAAGGTAGTTGAGGCTTCCCCATCCACAGTGTGATCCCTTTTGGGGTGGCTGGCAGGACCCTCACCTACCCTCTTTTCCCCTGATGACTATTAGATTCTGTCGTAACTCTCCTACACAGTTAAAACTTGATGTTATGGTTTCCCCAACAATGCTTAACCATATCCAGGCTGAGATCAATTACCGTGGGCTGCACTTATTTAACCATCCATGGTACACTAACTAATGTGTTTCCAGAATATGTATTCTGTTCTTCTGATGCTTTACAGGTCATGTTGGCTATTTTTATTCTCGGAAAGTTATTTTTTTGAATGCAACTTGTACTTTTACCTGTTAAAACCAACAAACATTATTGAACGAGAAAAAATAAATAAAAAGCGCCCACAATGTATAGCCACTTTCAATCATGTAGTCCAATGGTGTAGATGCATGTCAATCATGATGTCAGAGGCCTGCCGACCCAATGAAAGAAGTATATGCTGTCTGCAAAGACACATGAAGACCAATATCTGGCCTTCCACTAAATGGCAGGGTGAGCAGATGACAGCTGATTTCTGTCCACAGACCCTAACAACCACATGGCCAGGGTTTTGGGGAAGAGGCCCTTGTCTTCAATAACATGGGGACAGGGAGCTTTATCAGTGGGTTACTCCTTCATGTTGGTGGGAAGGGCCTATCATGGTTCAAGAGGGGGTGCATGTTTATCTCCCCTTTTCCTGAACAGCCAGGCTACATGCCTGGACTAAGGGATAAGTCTGATATTGATTTGGGGAACCTCCCACTTTTTTGTTGTTTTATTTTTGCATGGTATTAAAATACATGCAGGATTTTGATTTTTTTTTTTATGTTTTTATTTCACTCTTGCTGTAGAATGTATGAAGAGAGTGAAAAGTGAAGTAAGAGTAAAGAGTGAAGCAATACAAAAATAAAAATGTGTATATATATATAAAAAAATCAATAAATGCACAGCTGCTATTTAATTGATATAAAATCAACGGTAATATACAAATGTGCTCAAAACAGCGACAATGCCACTTAAAATATGTATGTGTAAAATTGTATGTTCATAAAAAACCTTATGAATAAATCAGGTAAAACATGTGTATCAAATATAAATCAATTTCTATGTGATAAAAAGTTCATATAAAAGTGCAAAACAATTCCTATGTCATATAGTACATCAATAAAATAGTTCCAAAATCTGTTGAAAGTTATTCCAAGTCCTTGATTCAATACAAAAATCTTGAAACAATGTAAATCTTATATACCGTATTTAATCGGTGTATAACGCGCACAGGCGAATAACACGCACCCTAACTTTAAGAGGGAAGTTTCAGGAAAAAAACTTTCCACAGCCCCCTGCGTATAACACGCAGGCACAGTTTACTCTCTATTTTCAGGGTAAAAAAGTGAGTGTTATATGCCAATAAATACAGTAAATCTTCTATCGGTCACCATAGCACCACATGAATCCACCACCAGCTTTATTAAGTGAACTCACCAGAGGTGTATGCTGGTAACAAAACCAGCAAGTAAAGCATTTAATGTTTTACTTGAAAACGAATTGAAAGAAATAAAAAAAAAAGAAATCGGCTGAATAAACATGCACATGCACCAAGCAAAGCAGCAGAGCAAAAAAAAACATGTACTGCTAATGAAAAATGACAGAACACTGTTGGAAGGCAACAGGTTTTAGTATTAGACATTTATGGATTTTAACTGTCTCGTTATCAAAAAGCCATCTGGCCTGCTGGAGGTCATCTTGGAATACCAGGAGAATCCGTTTATTCAGCAGGGTGTGTATAACAGAAGAGTGCATATAAGAATTCTTCATCTGGAAGAGGATTCATGCATATCCCCTGGCAGTGGGGTATAGGAATACATTTCCTCACCTGATGCCGCGTACACACGGTTGCATGAAAAAAAACAACGTTTTTAAAAACGTCATTTAAAATCATAGTTTTTCAGCTTCTGCTCATGCTGCATTTTTTAACGTCGTTTTTTAAGATTTCATTTTTTGGGTTGTAAAAAATTATCGTGTGCGGGCTAAAACGACGTTTTAAACTTGCGCATGCCCAGAAGCGAGACGGGAGCGCTCGTTCTGGTAAAACTACCATTCATAATGGAGTAAGCACATTCATCACGCTGTAACAGACAGAAAAACGCAAATCGTCTTTTACTAACAATGAATCAGCTAAAAGCAGCCCAAAGGCGAATAGAACTTCCCCTTCAGAGTGCCGTCGTACGTGTTGTACGTCACCGCGCTTTGTTCATAATTTTTCAAAAACTATGGTGTGTGGGCAACATAATTTTTAATGATGAAGTTGGAAAAACTTTGTTTTTTGGACATGCTGAAAAACAATGTTTTTTTCATGCCGAAAAACGACCGTGTGTACGCGGCATTAGACTTCATGGTAATGAGGGGAAAAAATTACTGATTTACTGACCTGCAACAAGATCTAAGGGGCAAGATGTGGACTAGACTATTGACCTGGGTCAAGGCATTTGCTTTCAATATAAAATTGCCACCTGGTGGAGGACAGTACCCTAATTCCTGGAGGATATTCATAATACCATACTTCCTGGTGCTTAGAAAAGACAGCCTCTTAACTAATAGTTTATGGATTGTTGCAAATTAGACAGAGGACTATACACAAGGATGTCAGCATGGGTGGTGTTTGTGAGTGATTTAGGAATGCAAGGGCCATTGATGAACGCCCTCTTTTTCCTTGAGCCCAGCTAGGATACAGAACATTGAAGATGGACTTATGAAACTTATCATCTCTGCTCTTTTATTTCTATATGCTCTGTAATATTCTTTTAGATTTCTATGTTACGGTTCCACTTTCTTTGTAGATAAATCAGACCTTTGCTTCTATGATATTGTGTTTATTTGTATAGCTTATATTATCATTATATTATCACCATTAATATTATCAAAGCTTTGATAGACTAGCTAATTATAGGAACATACAAGATAGTACATATTTATTATTAAAGTAGGGGAATCCAAAAATCACCCCCTATTTATTTCAAGCACCAATGTATAAAATCATGGTGGGTATAGCCACCGAGGGCCAATCTGCCTATGTGCACTGTGATACCCTTTGCACAGCATGAATTATGTCTTTTTACCTCTCACTGTTTTTTTACGGTCACTTTTTATGATATCAGTAAACATGTCATAAGATTGTGTTCCTTTATGACATGCACATGTAAATCTCTAAAAGCCAAAACATAGTAGGGAGCATCACGTTTTTATATTAAGGCCAGGTTCACATCTATGCATTTTTAACCGCTTCAATACAGGGCGTTTTCACCCCCTTCCTGCCAAGACCAATGTTTCGTTTTCAGCGCTGTTGCACTTTGAATGACAATTGCGTGCTCATGCAACACTGTACCCAAATGTAATCTTTATGGGTTTTTTTCCCCACAAATAGAGCTTTCGTTTGGTGGTATTTGATCACCTCTGCATTTTTTTGCGCTATAAACAAAAGAAGAGCGACAATTTTGAAAAAAACACAATATTTTTTACTTTTTGATTTAATAAATATCACAATTTAAAAATATATATATTTCCTCAGTTTAGGCCGATACATATTCTTCTACATGTTTTTGGTAAAAAAAATGCAATAAGCTTATATTGATTGGTTTGTGCAAAAGTTATAGCATCTACAAAATAGGGGATGGATTTATGGCATTTTTATATTTTTTATTGTTTTTACTAGAAATGGCGGCAATCTGCATTTTTTTTTGTGACCGTGACATTGCGACGGACATATCGGACACTTTTGACACGTTTTTGGGACCATTCACATTTATACGGCGATTAGTGCTATAAAACTGCACTGTTTACTGTGTAAATGTGACTGGCAGGGAAGGGGTTAACACTAGGGGGCGATCAAGGGGTTAAATATGTTCCCTGGGAGTGATTATACCTGTAGGGGGAAGGGAATCACAAGGGGAAGAGACCGATGTGTGTTCCTCTGTACTGGGAACCCACTTTGGTCTTCTCTTCTCTGACAGGAACGTGGATCTGTGTGTTTACACACACTGTTTCACGGTTCTGCTGTGATCGCGGGCAATCGTGGGTGCCCCCTAGCCGCCCAGGAAGCCCAGGACATTGTATGACGTCCACCCGGTGGGAGGGAGGGTTCCTGTCGACGTCATTTTACAATAAATCAGTAAGGAATGGGTTAAGTGTGTTTTCAGTTTTACAGAAACACACTTCAGTCCATTTAACATGGTTTCCAATGGATGCAGTTCACATCTGTGCATTTTACTAGTGTTGTTAATATATTTGTACATAAACTTTGTGCTTTCACAATAAAAACTGTTGTTAACCACTTGCTTACTGGGCACATATACCCCCTTCCTGCCTAGGCAAAATTTCAGCTTTCGGCACTGCGTCGCTTTAACTAATTGTGCGGTCGCGCGACGTGGCTCCCAAACAAAATTTACGTCCTTTTTTTCCCCACAAATGGAGCTTTCTTTTGGTGGTATATGATCACCTATTCAGTTTTATTTTTTTGCGCTATAAACAAAAAACGTGCAGCAATTTTGAAAAAAAAAACACAATATTTTTTACTTTTTGCTATAAAAAAAAAAACTATTTTTTAAAAAAAATAATATTGTTTCTCTCAGTTTAGGCCAATATGTATTCTTCTACATGTTTTCGGTAAAAAAAAAAAAACGCAATAAGCGTATAGTGATTGCTTTTGACACATTTTTGGGACCATTCACATTTATACAGCGATCAGTGCTATACATATGCACTGATTACTGTATAAATGTGACTGGCAGGGAAGGGGTTAACACTAGGGGGTGAGGAAGGGTTTAAATGTGTTCCCTACTAGTGATTCTAACTGTTGGGGAAGGGGACTGACTTGGAGAGGTGACTGATCTGTTTCCCTATGTACAAGGGACACAGCATCGGTCTCCTCTCCCTGACGGGACGTGGATTTGTGTGTTTACACACACAGATCCACGTCCTTGTCTGTGTAACGGCCGATCGCGGGTATGTGGTGGACATCGCGACCGCCAGGCACGTGCATCGGCACCTTAGTGATGCGGCGGGCGTGCGCGCCGCTGGTGGTGCTCGTGCGCCCCCCAGTGGCCGGAGGAGCCAATAGACGTCCTCCTGGCATTTGAGAGCCACCTTGTGGCCATTTTTTGTTAAAGCATTTCTAAACCCTAAAATAAAAATGTTATATATTATAGCTCCCTGTTCTTGGGTGTTGCACTAGGCTGCTCCCTGATCTGAGCTTCAAACACGTCACTCTTTCCTTCAAACACCTCTCTCTCCTCATCTCTATTTCATAGAAAGGAGGGGTTTTATAGTTGTAGAATAATTCTGGGATTTTGGTATAGTACACTGGAAGTTCCAAGAATATTGAGTTTCTATCAGGAGCAACATTTTTTGTACTAAGTAGCATTGTATAACATTTTTTTTCTTGAGTTTAGGTATTTTATAAGAAGTGTGAAAGTAGCAAAAGCGTGTTAATTATTCATTGTTGCAAACTTGCTTGACATGCAACTAATAGATGAAACAGAAACAAATATTTTGCATAGCTTTGGTAATTGAGTGTTAGAAAAACATGCTAAATCCTTTAGGTGCTTTATACTGTATGTTATTAAAACTTATATTACAGGCTTTTACCCAACATAAAACTTCCACTTCACATTCAATATTGCTTACACAAGAAGGCAGAACTAATTGAAAGAAAGTTATCTATTAGTTCAGAAGCTATAAGACAAAATGACCCTTTTATGATAAGCATATTGCATAATAGCATGAAATGCAAAATAATTTACATCACAGCATAAACTGTGGGATATTTTATGAATTCCTGTAACAGTTAACCCAGTTCTCAGTTAGTATTTGATTTTTGGACTATAAAATGCAAAGTGCTGTGACTTAATTTCCTTTGCTGCACTTCAGATTTGTTCTGTAAAAAAAAAAAAAGATTTAAAGAAGTGTATATTTTCATGATAAAAGAACCAAGTGTCCTCTAAATCTATAACATAAGAAAGACCTTGATTTTAGAAAAAAAAAGAACACTTGACAAGGGCCAAGGGCAGTAAGATGAGAAGGACTCACCAGGGCTTTCCTTGTATTTTACTACTGGAGATAACTGAATTTCTTAGAATCTGCTACACCAAAAATACCCATTTCGAGTGTCTTGTCCAAACCTCTGCATTGTTTTGCATATTTCTTTTAACTTACATCATGAGGCTAATATGTTATGGAGAATCAGTAAAAATGTTCATCCTATTTTTTGTCCTCATTACATGTTCTAATTACTTTACAAGACAAAAAATTTTTTTCTGAGGACATTGCCAATTTCTCTTTTCCTGGTGCACTAGAAACACTGGACATATAAAATAATACAGATCTTCTTATTGTTAAATACCATTTTAAGCTTAAACTTTAGCTAAGCACACAACTGAATGAATCTTTATGAATCATTCAGTACAGTTGTGCTGAACTGTGAAATCGGGTCAGTCACATGATCTTGCCTGCATACTTTGATTAGTTGCTTCATTAGTAACTAATAACAACTCAGGAAGCATTCTCACCTTCGTTTCCTACCAGCTCTTGCACAGGCCTCTCTCTTTCACTTTCGCAGAATGCTGACCTCTAGAGAGAGAGAGAGAACAGTGAATGCATTGGCAGGCAGGGATGCTCAGTCATGAGTTTTGGGGGCCATGCTTCCGATGCTGGGTAGAAATATTTGAGCATCAGAAAAGTAAGAATTTATTTACAAAAGAGAGCACAACATCTTACTGTATTAAGAACACTGTATTTCATAGGGAGGATTTTGGAAAAAATAATTAAAGGTGAACTACACATTTAACCACCTTAATACCAGGTACTTGAACCCCTTTCTTGCCCAGGCCAATTTTCAGCTTTCAGCACTGTCACATTTTGAGTGAATTTTCGCAATCATGCAACACTGTACCCATATAAACATAATGGGCCAGATTCACGTAGGACTTACGCCGACGTATCTTGAGATACGCCGCGTAAGTCTAAATGTGCGCCATTGTATCTTTGAGCCGTACCTACAGAACTAGATACGCCTGAAAATAGTCTTCTTCGGCCGACGTAATTTCCCTACGCCGGCGTATCGTGGGCGCATATTTACGCTGGACGCATCTGGCGCACCCATTGATTTCCTATTCAAATATGCAAATGAGGGAGATACGCCGATTCACGAACGTACGCGCGTTCGGCGCAGGCTACGCGTGGCGTGCGTAAGTTGTACATCCGGCCTAAAGTTACCCCTCATAAAGCAGGGGTAACTTTGCACCAGACTTGCACAGGTCAGCTGGAGAGCAGCTGCAGAGCCCCGTTACGGACGAGTTGAGCAACCACACTTGCAGGACAACACATCTGTAGGCCAACATGCCAGGGGCAGCCATGGTCCTAGCACTACTAATGTGTCCACCGGCACATAGGAGGGCACGGGAGAGGATATACCGCACATGCATGAACGTCTTTGGCATGGGGGATTCGGAGGTGTATCGCATCTTCAGATTCAGCCCTGCTGCCATCCTGGAATTAGCCACAGCCCTGCATGATGACATCACCAGCAAGACACATCGCTCACATGCAGTGGAGCCACTGGTCAGGTACTGGCAACACTCCATTTCCTTGCAAGTGGATCTTTTCTGCGTACAAGTGGAGTCGTGGCTGGGATGTCACAATCCACCATGAGCAGATGCGTGCACCAGGTTGTCCCCGCAATCCTCACACGCATGTCCCACCACTTCATCAAACCCACCCATGAGCATCTGTGGCAGAAGGCAATGCAGGATTTCTACAGAATTAGAGGATTCCCACGCACCGTGGGGGCCATTGATTGCACACATGTGGCACTACGGCCCCCCGTGCCACGGAGCACATATACCGCAATCGTAAGCAGTGGCATTCCATCAATGTACAGGTGATAGACGATGCCCAATGCCTCATATGGCACGTCCGTGCCAAACACCCAGGGGCCAGCCACGACAGCTACATATTCCATCAAAGCAACATCCCAACAGAATTTGAACAGAACGTGTACGGGAACAGCTGGCTGGTTGGTGAGTGACATGGGTGTCAGGCATGACTATCCGACCCCATGATGCAGACATCACGAGGGGCACATGCACGACTAACATCCTCCTGTCTTTTCCCTTCCAGGTGACTCTGCATATGCACTTGGGCCCCATCTCCTGACTCTATTCCGAAATCCCGAAACCAGAGGAGAGAGAAAATACAATGCTGCACACATACGTACCCGTGCAGTGGTAGAACACACCTTTGGCCTCCTGAAGTTCAGTTTCCAATGCCTGGATAAGTCCGGGGGGGCCCAGTTGTATTCCCCAAACTTTGTGTGCCAGATCATCGGTGCATGTTGCGTGCTGCACAACTACGCCATGAGAAAGGGCCTGGAGATTGACATACGTGATGACCTGACCCCCGAACCAGACAGTCCCCCCCTAACCGAGGCTAACCTGTCTGCTGAGGGAAGAGCAGTCAGGAGATGCCTGGTGGTAGGCATCTTTGCACGTTAAACACACACATTCATCATGGCACAAGGAGAATGCATGCATGCACACCACTGTGGTCCCTAGCTTACACACACCACATACACTTCACATTGGATTAGCCCAAGTCCACCATGCAGGACTTGGGAGCAGCAACGCCACGCCAAGGCCCCAATGGTGTCGCTGTCCATTGTGGAGCCGGAGCTCATTTCCGAAGTGAAGGAAGTCCTGTATGCAGGGGTTTCCCAAAAGAAAATAAGGCCATGGTGGCTTATAACGTCAATCATCAGGTGGTCTTGTGAGGAGGATCGAGGGCAGTTGTTTTTCCCAGTTTTCTGCCACTGAGTGGCATAAGGAAGGCCATGTGTCGTCAGCCAGAAGGGCCAATCTAGTAGGGAAACTTGGGGCAATTCCAGGGTCCTGAGGAAAGTGGGTAAGTCCCCCAGAGTGCAAAACTATGCCGTCTTGCCCTCATGGTACACTCGGAGAAGAAAGGGCTTCCTTCGGGCACCGTGACGTAATCACGTCCCTCGGCGCATAATTGACTCCTCTTCTATCCTCTCCCTTCCACCGGGCAGCGTAAAGGAGGCACTGTCGTGCGCCGTTGAACTCGGGGCGCTTGCATACAGAACCACACCCGCCTTACCATGATCGCTGATTGGAGGACAGATCGAATGACAAATATATTAAAGCAGGCACAACACAAGTTGTTCCTGCATGCTGCTGCTGCCCTGTCAGGTAAAACATTACTCACAGCATCAAACAACTCTTCAATATAGGGTACATAGAAATAGAGGGTTATTATTGGGTTCATAGTAATGTCCCCTTCTCCCTGTTTTCTGTCTTCCTACAATAGTTGGCGTGTATAGCCCCCACACTGTGGTTTGGGATTTCAACAGCCTTTACTTGAAGCCCAGTGTCGCTGTATATCTACATGGTCCATGTGTATATACCCTGTAGCTACAATAGACTGAGTAGGTATGCATGTTTTCCACGGCAGAAAGGTCCTTATGTTCAACAATTTCAGGAATGCCCCTTATCCGGATGTTATTGCCTCTGTTTCTATTTTCCATGTCATCCTGTTGATACATAAGCTTCTGAATCAGCACTGTGTGGGAATTTGGGGTTTCATCATGAGATTGTAAAGCATTGCAAAGGCCATTGGTGGTGTGCTCAATGTCCTCCATATGGATCCCCAGGTCTTTTTTAAGCTCTTTGATTTCTGAGCAGTAGGTCTTTTCAATGCAAGCTACACAGTGTTCAAAGTCAGTTTTAGTGGGTAGTGATCTGATGTAAGTATGCAATGATCTCATTTGCGCCTCCATGTCCCATCCATCCCCAGAGCAGAGGAAGGCTCGTAAGGCACTGTGGGAGCCCCTGTCAAAGCGATCAGAGCCCCCGGGTGACTCTGAGCAATTGCAGGAGCTCATCTGTGTGGGAATTGTTGAGTCAGTCTGGGCTGGGGATGGAGGCGCCTGCGCCATCTTGGAAACCTGCTGATGCTGCATGCCAGCTTAAAAGTGTCTCAGGTCACCCTGCTGGCGGTTGTCTCCGGTCTTCTTGGAAGGCTTATTCGTTATTGCCAGACATCTGTGAAATTAGGAGGTAATACAATGGTCGGAAGTAGTCTCGAGGAGTATAAGGGGACCGGGGGCTGTGTAAAGACATGGCTTAGCTCTCCATGTGCCACCTTAGGTGGTACAGTTTTTAGGGGGCATCAGGGCCAGAAACTGAGTGTATAGAATACTGCTGGTCTGAGGGTTGTAGACCCAAAGCCCCGGTCAATTACCTGTGCTGTCCAGATGATGTAAGATAGCTGGGGTGAAGCTGATGAGTGGCAGTCACTAGTAGCCTTCCTGACTGAGGAGTACCCCAGGGCGGCCACAAATTAGGAAACAGCAGACAGGAGTATTGCCAAACAGGGGGATGCACTCACCAAAGCTGCAGCTTGCAAGGGTGTTTTGGGGTCCAAAATGGCGGCATGCTGCAGGTCTGAGAGTGCTGGCTGTATACTTTGCAGTTCAGATTCTTAGGAGGTCGGGAGTCAATGAGGAAGCGGGGAGAGCAGCAGGATGGATAGAACTCACACACCCTGTCCTGCAGTGGATGAGGAAGACCAGCCTCAAGGACAATATGGTGGCAGATCATGGGGATGAAGAAGGCAGAGGTCTCTGCCAAAGCCGCTGCACAGTCAAATCCTCCCAAACTGGTGATAGGGCTGCAGGGAAGGAGAAGATGACACAGCCAAGCAGGGGGTGAGAGCTTGTTGTTGAATCATGTGGATGGCTCCGGGTACTGCTGAGATGGCAGCGAACTGCTGGATGAGGCCTAAAGCAGTGATGCACAATGGAGGGTCAGGTCAGCCGGAAATTAAGCACTTGGAGAGATGCAGGGAAGGGAATAGGAGAAGGTGGGCTAGGTAAAGACCGCAACTATCCGACTGTTTACCATGCCTCAAACGACACAGAAAAGTCTAAAGGGGTGTCCATTCTAGTCTCCAGACATTGCCCCCTTCAGGTTACTGACGTTCAACGTGACCTCCAGGGTAGATTTCTTTTCATTAAAGGCGCATTACATGACCTACCATATACGATCGCGAATATTTATGCTCCAAACTCACAACAGGTTTCTTTCTTTCGCTCTGTGTTTTATCAATTGACTGCTTTTCAATCAGGTACGCTTGTCGTTGGAGGCGACTTCAATGTTCCTCTGACCCCCTCTCTTGACACGTCTAACGGTTCTTCCTGCTTGACATATAGGGCCTTGCGGGCGATAAAATCGCAGTTGGCTACGCTCACTTTGCATGATATGTGGCAGACTCTTTACCCGAATATCAAGGACTTTACGTACTTTTCCACATTGCATAACAAGTACTCACGGTTGGATTATTTATTTGTCTCGCAGAACAATCTCACCTCCCTTTCTAACGCTACCATTGAACCCATGATGTTGTCTGACCACCACCCAATCTCCTTGACTCTGACGATTCCCTCAATCTGCCCCAGATCAGCGATCTGGAGACTGGACGATTCCCTGTTACTTGACCCTGACAACTCCAAGCAGGTATCAGAGACCCTATCCCATTACTTTTGCGAAAACAGTATGGATGACTTGTTGCAGGCCACGATCTGGGCTGCTCATAAGTGTGTGGTTCGGGGGGTCTTTATCTCATTGCTCGCTAAACGCAACAAACTTCGGAAAGCACGCATGCTAGTACTATCAGAACGGGTCGCACGGCTTGAACGCGCTCACAAACTCACGCTGGCGACCAGCACGCACGCCGAACTGCTGGCTGCCAGGGAGGAACTCCTGGAGGAAATCCAGAAGTCCCTAAAATGAAAATACGCCCTCACTAATAAACTATTTTATCAATTTGGGAACAAAGCTGGGAAGCTCTTGGCGTCGGCTCTTCAGAAGAAGATACACTCTATAACCTCTGCGTCGGGTAGCTCGGTTACAAATTCGGAAGAGATTGCGAACCAATTTATGCAGTACTTTTCTAAACTTTATAATCTGCCTGCGCATACGACTCCTTTGCTCGCTTCCAATCGACGTACGCTTATTGACCAATTTCTGACGGACTATGGCCCTGTCCTTGACCCCCTGGAAGACTTGTCACACTTGGATTCCCCCATTACGATGGAGGAAGCCATACGGGCATTGAAACAAATGAAAGCGGGGGAAAGCCCTGGCCCGGATGGCCTACCGGTTTGCTACTACAAGACTTTCGCAGACATGTTACTCCCGAACTTTCTGGCAGTTTTTAATGCTCTCCCGACCTCCGTACATCACAACAGGGAACTACTTAATGCCCACATCTCCCTGATTCCCAAACCAGGTAAGGACGCCACATTAGTATCAAACTACCGACCGATTTCCTTGCTCAACGTCGACGTAAAACTCTATGCCAAAATCCTAGCGAACCGATTGCTGCCTTTCCTCCCTAACATTATCTTGCTTGATCAAGTTGGTTTTGTCCCTGGACGGGAGGCCAGGGACAACACCATCAAAGCGCTCAATATACACCACTGGCTAACGTCTTCGAGAGGGAAGGGGTTCCTTCTCTCTTTGGACGCTGAGAAGGCTTCTGACAGGGTGGCCTGGGACTACATGGAGGCGGTGCTTGGCAAATTGGGACTCCCGTCTCGTCTTATTCAAATGATTATGGCACTGTACTCTGTCCCGACTGCCTGTTTTAGGGTTAACGGCCGACTGTCAGACGCCTTTTCACTCACAAATGGAACACGCCATCGTGAGCACAAAAATAATTGGGGACAAGGGACACCCTTGTCCCCAATTATTTTTGTGCTCACGATGGAACCGTTACTGCATAGATTGAGAGATAACCCAACTATTAAGGGCATTGATGTTCGAGGTAAATGCTGCAAAGTGGCCACTTATGCTGATGACGTTCTATTATTCCTCTCCGACCCCCTCACGACAATCCCCAATCTGCTACTAGACTTCCAAAAGTTCAAACTCCTTTCCAACCTCCAAATAAATTTCGACAAATCTCTAGCTCTCAACGTTTCCCTCCCAGACTCGTTGGTCTCACACTGCAGGCAGTCCTTCCCATTTCGGTGGGAGACTCACAGTATTACTTACCTGGGTATTAAGATACCCCCCGACTTGAGGGACCTTTATGCTCTTAATTTTTTACCGACTCTACAGACCATCAAGGAGGACTTGCAGTGTTGGACCAAGGGTCATCTCTCTTGGTTTGGGAGGGCGGCGGTGCTGAAGATGAATGTCCTCCCCAGAGTACTATATCTGCTGCAAGCAATACCGATCAGGCTGCCACAATCTTTCTTCACTGCGGTTAACTGGTGCTTTGGTCCGGCCGCTCCCCACAACTCAGTTGGGATAAATTGATCCTGCCAAAGCTCAAAGGGTGTTTAGGTTTACCTGACATTGCACTCTATCATAAGGCCTGCCAACTTGCCAGGATTGTTGACTGGCATCTCCATGCCAATAGCAAGGACTGGGTGGATGTGGAGAATGAATTCCTTTCATTTCCCATACCCCATCTCCCGTGGATTGAATCACGCTCAGTCCCTAAACCTTGCCTAGATCATCCTTTAATCGGACCCACAATTTTAAACTTTAAGACAGTGTGCCGTCAAACCCGACTAACCTCATCACCTGGACCAATGACACCCATGTGTCATAATCCGGATTTCCCACCTGGTATTGCCGCCAGTGACCCAACGATGAGCCTGGACCTCACTCAGGTGCGGGCTAGCCACTTTTTCCCGGAATGGCGCCCTCCTCACCCCGGCCGAAATGTCCACCTCGTTCCCACATTTGACTATACCGTTCTTTAAATTTCTTCAAATAAGACACTTCCTGAACAGTGCCCGGACGTCCACGTTGTGGTCCCGGGACTTAGCCCTGCTAGAGCGCATTTGTGCTGCTGGTAGACCACAATGCCATTTGATCTCTTCCCTATATTCCCTACTGCTTTCTAACATGCCCTCCACTGACACGTTCCGATCGTCATGGAACTCAGACTTGTCCCTTGACCTGTCAGTGGAAGACTGGGACCACATTTGGGAACATACCCACAAGGGATCCATTAATGTGTCAGCTCAGGAAAATAGGTTCAAACTCTGTACACGGTGGTATCGCACCCCTGACAAACTGCATAGGATCTTCCCCACGGTTCCTGCTGAATGTTGGAGGTGCGGTTCGGCCACGGGCTCGCTCCTCCACATTTGGTGGGACTGTCCCTTGATAAAACCATTCTGGAAAGAAATTCATGAATGTGTTGTTAAGATCACCACGTACTTTCTGGAATTCTCCCCAGCACAGTACCTACTGCACCATACGGTTTTACCGAGGAAACATTACCGCAAATCGCTGGCAATGCGTTAATGCCGTCCCCTTGAAATGGAAATCTACCTCTCCCCCCACGATGCTGGATTGGCATCTCAGAGTGAATAGAATTGAAGAACTGGAACAACTTATCCATCGTGCCAATGATACACACGATAGATTTAGAGAAACATGGGCCTGCTGGACTCACTACAGGGAATCTTTGGTCTCAGTGGATCCTCCAGCCCCACTGACACCCTCCGCGTGCTTGGGCACTGATTTATGTATACCTTGCACAACTGAGTTCTACTTTCCCTCCTGGATCTCTCCCCTCCCTTTTTTTCCCTCTCTTCCCGACTCCCCACCTCACTTTTTGCTCAACCCCCGTGCCCAAGGGCCTCACTCCGTCCACAGGTGGTTCCCTGTGAGGTGGGCGGGTGGTGGGGGCCCCGTTTAGGCTCATGGCCATTTTTTCACATTCTAATGTGCTGTCCTTTCCTTTTTTTAAAGATTCTTGTCAATGCCTAACCAGTTGACTTCATGCTGTATCTGTATTGTTTGCACAATTGACACAGTCTGGTCTTGTTTGTTTGTACCTGCCCTTTTGCCTTACGTAATGTACTACTGGTTGCATCCAGTACTGGAATTGGTTGTATTACTTGCTGAATACTCAATAAAAATATTTGAAAACAAAATAAAAAAAATAAAGACTTCTCGAGCCATCAACTTTGCAGTTTGTTCTGCAGAGGGTACCCCCTTGACCGGTATAAAGTGAGCCATCTTAGTGAAGCGGTCAATAACGAACAAGATAGTGGTAATTTCTTTAGAGGGGGGTAAATCAACCAAAAAGTCCAAAGAAATTGATCCCCATGGTCTTGATGGGACATGGAGTGGCTATAGCAACCCCAAAGGAGATGCTTGGGGTGTCTTATTGCGAGCACAGACCAGGCACGAGGCTACATAACTTTTGACATCTCTTTTGTACCCAGGCCACAAAAAGGAATGGGGTAAAAGTTCCTCCACCTTAGAAACTCCAAAATGTCCAGCAAGTTTGGAGTCATGAACCAACTTGAGGATTTTAACCCAAGCAACTTCAGGTACATAGAGGTAATGTGCTTGAGTCCAGAAGCCGTTTGTGTACTCAAGGATGATATCCATAGGAGGATCTTTGAGAAGTGGGTCATTCTCGTACCCTTCCTTGAGGAGACTCAAGAATGCTTTAGAACTTGTGGCACCTAGAAAATTATTTTGAAGCAGGACTGTGTAATCAGAGTTGTCTTCCTGGAGAGGCCCAGACAACATTCGTGATAAGGCATCAGCCTTACCATTCCTTGACCCAGGTCGATATGAGATAATAAAATTGAACCTGGAAAAGAACAATGACCAACGTGCTTGTCTAGAAGACAATCTCTTGACAGAACAAATGAATTCCAGATTCTTATGATCTGTGAGAACGGTTACAGGATGCTTAGCACCTTCCAGCAAATGCCTCCATTCAGAAAATGCTTCCTTAATTGCCAGTAACTACTTATTCCCAATGTCATAATTTATTTCAGCTGAAGACATTAAATGGGAGAAGTAAGGGGAGCTGCGGTGGCTCAACGTGATTAGCACTGCGCTGAGAAGCCATTTACCTCTGCAGCTAGGGGTTCGGATCCCGGTCTCGGCTACATGTGAATTGAGTTTGGTGGTCTCAGCCCGGCTCCCGGTGGGTGTGCTATGCGAGGTAAGCCTGCGCTTAGTACGCCCACCCCCCTCCCACAAAAACCACCACACTTACACGCACTTGAAATTGGGTTAACATGCACGCACTTTGACCACGCGGTCTCTAAAAAGAGAGGCACAGGACTAACGGGGCTAGTTGAGCGGGCTAGGTCCTCTCACTCCCTTATAGGGAGTCCCTCTGCCCCGTTGGGCTTCAAAGCGGAGCAGGTAGGGCGGGCTGTGTGGGAGGACCCCCTCACACACCCGCCATTGCCACCCGGGGCATGGAGAAAGGTGGCAGATTGCCTCTGGGGGAGGCCTGCCTACTCCCAACTCCTTCAGTCTGGCTCCTCTCTCGAGTACACGCACAAAATACACTTTAAAAAAAAAAATGGGAGAAGTAAGCACAAGGATGAAGCTGCATCTTTTCACTATGTCGTAGAGAGAGGATAGCTCCCATGGCAGAGTCTGAAGCATCCACTTCCACTATAAGGGTCCTTTCACACGTGCGGACCGTTCGTCTGTTTTTTCATACGTCCGTTTACGGACTGCAATGCTTTCCAATGGGATAGCGTACGTTAGCGGATGAGCATCCGCTAACGTCCGTTAACTTTAAGTTCCATTTTTTTGAACGGAAGAAAACCCTATTTTTCTTCTGTCAAAAAAACGGAACGGACGAAAAACGGATGTTAGCGGACGATCCGTTTAACATCCGATCCGCTAACATCTGTTTTTCATCAAAATATGTAATAAAAATAAAGTTCTAACAAAAAAAAAAACGGATGAAAAAAGGATGAAAAACGGATGAAAACGGATGAAAAACGGATGACAACTGATGAAAAACGGATGACAACTGATGAAAAACGGATGTAAAACGGATGAAAAACGGATGAAAAACGGATAAAAAAACGGATCAACTGATGATAAAAAACTGATCTAAAAAACGGTCCGCACGTGTGAAAGGACCCTTAAAGGTAATTCAGGATTGGGATGTACCAAAAAAGGTGCAGAAGTAAAAAGAGTTTTTAACTTTCCAAAAGCAGCCTGTGCCTCAGATGACCACACAAAGGGCACCCCTTTCTTTGTTAGCTGGGTAATTGGAGCTATGACCTTAGAGAAGTTCCTTATGAATTTTCTGTAAAAGTTGGCAAACCCGACAAATCGTTGGATTTCCTTAATGTTTCCGGGGGCAGGCCAATCTACCACTGCTTTAATCCTCTTAGGATCCATGCTTTTTTTTCCACAAAAAAGTTTTTATTAAGGAAAAGATAGTCATATATATACACGTACAAAAATGCACAAGTAAAAAAACATGACAATACTTCTGGTAGTACAATTATGGCATAACATAAGCAAGGTAACACAGTTTATCACGGCATCAATGAGCACGTAAAGTAGAACCATGCAGTACTTAAAATAATAACACCAGGTAAATACCATAAGCCTATGGACAAACCATGGATAACCGACACTTGTGGTTCAAACAGGGGGCCTGGAGGAGGTGTTGGTCGGCTATATCGCCAGAGGGGCCAAGGGCCCTAGTTGGAAAGGGGGAAGGAGAGAGAAAAGGAGAAGAAAAAAGGAAGAGAAAAAAAAAGAAAAAAGGGGGGGGGGAAAGGGGGAGTGGGGTGGGTCCAGGTCGTGAGAATCCTTTTGACAAGTAATTTCTTGCTAGCAAGGGAAGAGGGACTTGTAAAAATCTGAGTTCCTGAAGTGTGACCAACAGGCCCACGTCGTTGTAAACTTCTGAATACGATCTTGGGCAACATAAATCAATTCCTCCATCTCCTCAATTTTGGACACCCTGGCCAGCCACTCTCTGATGGTTGGGATATCCGATGAACGCCAGTGGGTGGGGATGCAGAGTCTGGCCGCATTGACCATGTGCATGGCCAGCGATTTCTGGTAGGCGTTTCGGGAGAGGGATGTGTGGTGTAAAAGGTACTGAGCTGGGGTGTAGTCTAAGGTATAGGTGGTGACTGAGGAAATTATGGAGTGAACTTCTCTCCAGAATGGTTGGAGCAAAGGGCATTCCCACCAGATATGAATCATGGAGCCTATTGCATTTTGACACCTCCAACAGGTGTTCGGAACTGAGGGCGAGAACTTGTGTAAGCGAGCCTTCATCGATCCTTTGTGAGCAAATGTATAGATGGATTCCCAGTCGTCTTCCTTAAGAGTCAGTTGTAGATCTGCTTCCCAGGAAGTATGTAGAGAATGTGTCAGGGAGGGGTCCTTGTCAGCTTGCAGAAGGGCATAAATATATGAGATTAGATGTCTCTGGGGCGTAGAGCGTGTGCATAGTGTTTCGAATGGCGTGAGACGTCTATTCCAAGGGTCGTTTGAGTTTGTGGAGGTAAGGAAGTGCGACAGCTGTCTGTATGACCAGAAGGGAAAGGCACCCGTACGAGAATCAGAGTTCAACTCATCGTAAGAACGCCGACGGCCTTTATGAAAGAAATGACAAGCCAGAACCTCCTCGTGTGGCCATTCCCTTTGCAGGAATGTTTTGGACTCTCCCGGTGGGAACTCAGGGTTCTCTCTCACGGTAGTCAGCGGACCTGTTTGTGAGGATAGGTTGAAGAGAGACATCGCTTTCCTGAAGGCCAGAAGTGAGGGGAGAATGAGAGGGTGCTGTCTAATAGATAGGGGCCAGTATCTGGGCATCAACCAAGGTAGTGTAAGTGTCAAGAACTGTGAGAAGGAGTTTTCCAACATCACCCAGGGTTTCCTTTGTTTGTGAGTTTTCCAGTCGACTACTCTGGTTAGATGGCAAGCTAGGTAATATTTATACAGGTCAGGGAGCCCAATTCCACCCGACGTCTTAGCACAGGTCAGGCGCGAATATTTAATGCGTGGGGTTGAATTCTTCCATATGAAAGCTGTGCAGGCCTTTTTGTAGGTCGCAAAAAAGGAGGGGGGTAGGTGGATTGGGATAGTTTGCATTATGTATAAAAGGCGAGGTAGGACAACCATTTTAATGAGCGCTGAACGTCCGAACCAAGATATGTTTAGTGCGGCCCACTCTTTCAGGTCTGATTGAATTTTAGTGAGGGAGGAAAGGAAATTTTTGCTATATAGATCTGTTAACTTCCTAGTGATTTGGATACCCAAGTAGGTAATGGCCTCAGCTTTCCACTGGAAAGGGAAGGAGTCTTGACAGTGAGAGACGTCTTGGGGGGACAGTGTTACATTGAGCGTATGAGACTTTGCGTAATTTATTTTAAGATTGGACAGTGTCCCGAAGTGATTAATGTCTTTCAGTAGGTTAGGTAAAGAGATTTGGGGGGCTTGCAAGGATAATAGTATGTCGTCGGCAAAGGCTGTGACTTTAAATTCTCTGCGTTCAAAAGGGATGCCCTTGATGTCAGTATTGTCACGTATTCTGTTCAATAGGGGTTCTAATGTTAGGACAAAGATCAAGGGGGACAACGGACAGCCCTGATGCGTGCCGTTGCTAATAGAGAAGGCATCCGACAGGAGGCCATTAGCCTTCACCTTGGCTGAGGGATTAGAATACAGAGCATCAATATGCGCAAACATGCGGGGAAGGAGGCCAATGCTCCTCAGTACCTCCCGCATGTAATCCCAGGCCACCCTGTCGAACGCCTTCTCGGCGTCAAGGGAGAGTAGGAACCCCTTGGTGCCCGACGAGGTGAGCCAGTGGTGTAGTTTGCTAGGATTTTGGAGTAGAGTTTGATATCCACATTAAGCAAGGATATTGGCCTGTAATTCGAAACTAGTGAAGGGTCCTTACCATCTTTCGGGATAACAGCTATATGGGCTTCTAACATTCTTCCTAATGACACGTGGGGATTTGCGAATTAGTTAAATGTCCGCAGCATCTGAGGGGCAAGGTCGTCTTGGAAGCAGTTATAATAAACTAAGGGGAGGCCATCAGGGCCCGGGCTTTTCCCCACTTTCATTTGTTTAATTGCCAATTTAAGTTCCTCCATGGAGAGAGGACTCTCCATGGCCTCCGCCTGTTTCGAGGAAATGGGCTTGGGGCAATATCGAGCAAGAAACTCTTTTATTTGGGCAGAACGTGTGAGCGCGTCGGCTGGTTCCCCCTGTCTTGCGTCAAGTTATAGAGTTTCGAGTAAAATTTCTCGAATTGCTTGGCTATGTCCTCATTTTTAGAGAACACATTGCCGTTTTTGTCCCGGATATGATGGACTACCGAAGAAGCTTTGGAAGCCTGTATCGTACGCGCCAGCAGTCTCCCGCTCTTGTTCCCATGCTCGTAAAAGATTTTCTGATCAAGGACGTATTGTCGCCTGGTACGTTTGCCTAATTCGTCTAGCAGGGTGGAATGCGCAAGCAGGAGGTCTTGTAATGTGGCTTGCAAGGCCGACTGTTTATGGGCAGCTTCAAGGCGGTTAATCGTGGTAATGAGTGTCTTAATCCGTTCTTGATGTCGTTTTTTATTCGCTGTTGACAGGGCAATCAAAGTCCCCCTAATAACGCACTTGTGGGCTTCCCATAGTGTAGTGGGTGTCACGTCAGGGGTGGAGTTTTCTCCGAAGTATCGTTGGATTCGTGCGCTTATCTGTCTAAGGTTTTCGGGGTCTTTTAGTAAGGAGGGGTTCAGTCTCCAGGTCTTAGTCATTTTGTTAGATTCTGGAAAGACGAGTGTCACTGTAATGGGGTGGTGGTCTAATAAAAACATTGGTTCTATGGTGGCCTTCGTGAGAAGTGAAAGGTCTGCTTGAGAAAGGAAGAAATAATCGATTCTTGAGTATTTGTTATGCGGGGGGGAAAGAAAGTATAGTCTTTACCAGTGGGGAACATGGTGCGCCATGTGTCATGGAGCGTCAGGTTCTGCAGCTGGAGTTTAATTTGGCGGAGGGCTCTGTAAGAGAGAGCCGTCGTACCAGTGGATGTGTCTATAGTTGGGTTGAGGGGGACATTAAAGTCCCCTCCTAGCAACACAATCCCCTCGCGAAATGTGGAGAGAAGGTCGGACACTTTCCTGAAAAAGGACGTTTGGTGCTCGTTTGGGCAGTATAAATTCGCTAGCGTAACTGGTTTGGAGGCGTATCTACCTTTAACAAATATGTATCTACCTTCGGGGTCTACCATTGTGTCTAAAATTTGGAAATCAGCGTGTTTGGAGATGAGAATTGACACCCCTTTTGTTTTGGAGTCTGGGTTTGTGGAATGCAATGCACATTTGTATACATGGTTACCTAATTTAGGGATGGCATCTGAACGAAAGTGTGTTTCCTGTAACATGAGAAAGTGAGCTTTGTGTTTGGTCAAAGCAGCTAAGACCTGCGACCTTTTTTCTGGGAGGTTGAGGCCTTTGACATTTAACGAGAGGCATTTCAACGACAATCGTTGGCTAGAGATCGGTGTCTTCTGCATCGTAACAACTAGCGGGTAGCAGAGAGTGTATGCGAGGGATTTGCGTCACTCGCTGGGCCCAGAGAGAAGGAGGGAGGAGGTGCAAGGAAAGAAAGAAATGGGAAAGAAGGGGGGAGAGAGAGAGAAGAGAGAGAGAAGAGAGAGAAGAGAAAAAAAAGGGGGGGGAGAGGGGGGTCTGTCTAGTTGAACAGAACCGGGGGGGGGGGAATAATAGGGTTAAAAGTCACACCTACGCAGGGTGTATTATTCCCAGGTGTGAGAAATTACCGGAGGCGGCTAAGGAAATACCCAACCACCTTAGGGGGGGAGGGAGGGAATCCGGAATGTCAGCTTCAATCCAGTAGGGAAGCTGTGGGGGGGATAGAAAACCGTGGGCGGAATACGGAATGTCGCACCACAGAGGACGAAGGGTGGAGAACAGGTGATTCCAGGATGTAGATAGAAATGTATCACCACTAAAGAAGGACATTAACGTTCCAGAATAAAGCGGATCAGTGGTCCGTTGGGTCTGTCCAGCTCCGCAGTCAGTCCGGGGCTCAACCGCACACCAAGTGCAAGGTAGGCAGAATCAAGGGTCAGAGTCTGTCAAGCGAGCAAAATCCTAGATAACATGTGAGAGGTAGTGACAGCATCTGGCGGTCCAGAGTACCGCCAGGAAGCTTCTAGCACACCCGAAAGGGGTTGGGCCTACCCAATCCTATAAACACATTAAGTATAAAACAGTCAGCCTTAAAGCAGATAAACAGTTAAAACCAAAGTTTAAAGTAAACCAGCATATGTTTCATCAGGGTTGTAAAATACAATCTCCCCACTCTGAGAAAGTTAGGCGACCCGCTTCTATACCTGGATAGATCATCCCCCCCTAGACCCAAATGTAGCTGTCAGGAACCTCATCCAAGAAGGTAGTCACAGCATCCTGCGGGACAGAAGCTCAACCCACATGTGTATAACAACATTTGAAATCCCAACTATCATTTCTTGCAGTGAGTATGAGTATAGTCCATAGGAAAAGTGTAAGGGGCGTGTAGGACTTCCCTTAGACCCTCAGGGGGGTAAGGGGACGTAGCAGCGCGGAATGTCTAGCAGTCATAAGTGCACGCATGCTCTAACGAATAAATCACAGCAGAACCTGAGCTGAAGTGGTATCAGGAGTTGTCCAATGAGATTCGCAGGGGGACACTGCAGTTATAGATGTGCATACAGACTAGTGGCAGAGTCAAACAGTGTCTAAGCTGGAGCGCCTCCAGGAGGTGGTCTAGCTGGGGTTCGCAGAAGGCCATAGCAGCTATACATGTGTAAACAGTCTAATGATCACATCCCATCAATGCCTGAGCTGTAGAGTCTACAAAGAATGATCCAGCTGGGGTCACGGGGGGATATTGCGACTGTGAACGTGCAAACATTCTAGTGGTTAAGGCGAAACAGTACCTGAGCCGGGGAGATCCAGGGGATTGCCCAACTGGAGTCACGGGGGGATATCGGATGCTCACTGTATCGCGTCGGCGACGGTCTTCCAGGTTACCGGGCGATGTCAGTCATCTAGGACCCGACTGTGCAATACGAGTGGAGAGGAGAACAGGCAAACCATCAAACCGAAAAGAGAACGAGAGGGAACAACAAGAAAAAGGGAAAGAACAAGAGCAGAAACAGAACGGGGGTACCCTCTCGTCATTGTTGAGTGAACGGGTGAGGTCTTCAGGAGTTAAGCATCTTGGTGGCCCCTACGCGGGGTGACGGCTGGTTCAAGGTCACGTGGAGGAAGATCACGGTGCGAATGGCGGTCGTTAGGTGCTGTGGGGTCCAGTCTGCGACGTCTGGAGCGTTGCCTTTGCGCCTTCGGCGACCAAGTGTGAGAGACCGGTTTCCATGGCTCAGCAGGGAAATAAAAGGAGTACCAGTCCGGCAGGTCAATAGGCGGAATATCCAGCTGCTCGCAGAACGTGGGCAGATCCTCTGGGGTCCGGAGGAGAGCTGTGTGGCCTCTGGAGGAGGCCGAGAGGCAGAAGGGGAATTTCCACCTGTACTGGATGTTGCGAGCCCGCAACGTGTCCAGCAGGGGGCGCAGTGTCCGTCTATTTTGTAAAGTTATTTGGGAGAGATCCTGAAATAGTTTAATGTCTGCTCCATTAAACAAAATGCGGCCTCTGTCTCTCGCCTTCCGCAGTATTTCTTCCTTAAGGGGAAAATTGACAATGCAGCAGACAATGTCTCTTGGGGGTTCAGAGTCACGGGGAGGAGGTCTCAGGGCCCGATGAATTTGTTCCATTTCGATGGGAGTTTCAGCTGGGTGCCCAAGTAGGTCATTAAAAATGGCGCAGACTGTCTGTGGCATGGCAGCTTGGTCTACCCCCTCGGGGAGCCCCCTCACCCTAATGTTATGTCTGCGGCCACGGTTGTCTAATTCCTCCACTTGCCTGTGGAGTTCAAACATGTGTGGAAGCTGTAGGTCGTAGGCCCTCTGGACTTGCCTGACCGCTGCTGCCTGCATCTGAGAGGATTCCTCCATTGCCGTGATGCGGTGATTCATGGTGTGGATGTCTGATTTCAGGTCGGAGATAGCCGCTGTGAGGGTGTGCTTGATGTCCAGCGCCACTTTCTGCAGGTCCCTCTGGAGGTCAAGCAGGCTGGGGTTGGGCGCCGTAGCTCCGGCGAACGGCGATTCGGCCGCATTGCTACTCGAGGCCGGGGATGCGGCCTGTGTAGCGTGCGTCTCCACGTGCATCCCTGACGGCCGGGTCCAGAACATCTCTGGGATGTTGTTGCTTAGTAGTGTTGAGCGGAATACGCCATATTCGATTTCGCGATATATCACGAATATATAGTAGAATATTCGAGAAATATTCGCCAAAATCGAATATTCGTGATATTTTATCGAATAAACAATATTGCAAAATTTCGCTAATGCGAATGCGAAAATGATTGCGAAATTCTCGTCTGCGCATGCGCAGGCGCGCGAACAACACGCGAAGACGGAGATCATTTCCTGGATCTTTGCCAGTTGAATTTCGGATCACGATTTTGTGCTGCACTGCGAAGCGAAGATGGTGGGGAGTAACTTTTCATCCAGTGAGGAAAAACTGCTGATTAATGTAAGTAATTTCACCACTGTTTTTTCATTATCTTTAACTGCATTTTAGACTAGTTTAAAAGTTAGGATATAAGATCAGATATTAGTATTTCCCAAACAGTGTGTCTCCAGCTCTTGCAAAACTACAACTCCCAGCATGCCTGGACAGCTGCAGACACCCTGGTTGGTAAATGTGTATTTTGGCACTTTCCTTGCTATTTAGCATAATTAACATGTTGTGGACATAGGACGTATGCGAACGTCCTGACTTCAGGGTCCTTAAGGCCCAAGGACGTTCGAATACATATTGCCCTTTAGATGTTGCAGAACTACAACTTCCAGCATGCCTGGGCATGCTGGGACTTCTAGTTTTGCAAGTTCTGCAGGCCCACATTTTTCAGACCACTATTGGATTGGATTGGATTAGAATAAATACTTATAGAGCACCGAATGAGAGGTGTGAAACTTGTGTATAAGCGCTTACCAACAAGCTGGGGGTATCCAGTTCCCAAGAGCAAAAAGAAGAAACTAGGACATCTAAGTAAAAGAGGGGAACAGACAAGAAATAAACAGAAATATAAAAAGAAGGGGGGGGGTGTCAGGGCACAAAAAGCCTATCCCTACTCCCTGACTATGGACCGCAGCCTGGGATTAAGGCAGCGTCCTGCTAAGGGCTTGGAAGGCCAAGTCTCTATCTGTAGGCTTGTGTAAAAGAAGTGTTTTCAAGCCCGTACGGAATGCCATCAAGGAGGAGGATGCTCAGGGCTGATGAGGGAGCTGGTTCCAAAGAGACTTCCCCATTGTTTGGAGCCGGCGGCCACCTTTTGAAGCTGATCGACTAGATTGAATAATTGCTAACAGGGCGTCAGTAGAGCGAAGCTCTCTGAGTGGACAGTAGTGTTGTGTCATATTCGATAAGTACATCGGACCTAGTTGCCAATAGGCCCGAAACACCAGACAGAGTGCCTTGAACTCAACCCGTTTTGCTATCGGGAGCCAGTGTAGATTCTTAAGCACCGGGGAGATGTGATTCCGCCTTGGGCAGTTTGTGACTAGTCTTGCAGCATGATTCTGTGTAATCTGCAATCATTTTATCCACTTCTGTGGGAGCCCTAGAAAGAAAACATTAGAACAATCTAACCTAGAGTGGATAAGTCCATGAACTAAGATCATACGGTTGTGCTGAGTGAAAAGATTCTTAATTTTCCGTAATAATTGCAGATGATAGTTGGCTGATTTTATGCAATATTTTGCGTGAGGTACGAAGCTTAGTTCAGCATCAAAAATTATACCCAGATTTTTTACCTGCTTAGCTGGAGTTGGGGCAGGGCCAAACAAGGATGGCCAGGCAGGTAAAAAGGTAGAGTTGGCCTGTGGGCCGATCAGCAAAAGCTCAGTTTTTCACTATACACGGGTCTCTAAACTGTGGCACTCTAGATGCAGCAAAAGTAAAATTCTTAGCATGCACTGACAGACCATGCCTGATGGGAGTAGTAGTTTTGCAACAGCTGGAGGCGCACTGGTCTTGAAACCCTGAGTTAGGTAACAAACTCGCAGTGTTTTGCAACCATTGTGCCTCCAGCTGTTGCAAAACTACAACTCCCTGCATGCAACTGGCTGCAATAACCCCCCCCCCTCTCCCCCAATGTGAATGTACAGGGTACATTCACATGGGCTGGGGCTTACAGTCTGCTTCTAGCTGAAGCAAATTTGGCGCTGCAGCTCAAACCCTCAGTGGGAAACTACTGTGAACCCCACACCCCTCTGACTGTACCATAAAAACACTACACCACACTAAATAAAAATTAAAAAACACAACATATACACATACCCCTACATAGCCACCCTCCCCTCCACAATAAAAAAAAAAAACGTCTGGTACGGCACTGTTTCCTAAACGGAGCCTACAGCTGTTGCAAAGCAACTCCCCAGTATTACCGGACAGCCATTAACTGTCCAGGCATGCTGGGAGTTAAAGTATAATTGTTGTACAGCTGGTGACGGTGAGCTACATGGTGTATCAGAGCATGCTGGTAGTTATAGTTTTTAAATAACATCAACTCCATTATTTATTCAAAATTAATTCATCAAAAAGTCAAAAGAAACAAACATATTATTGTTCCTATATAAAGATAGGGATGAAAAAAAATAATCTATTGTACAGGCCCAGTATAAGGGTCAAAAATTAATTATAGCGGTCAGATGAATAGCAACTCATTTCTCCCCTATACGTTTATCCTGTGTTGTTGTTACTCATATATACATAATTATGCAAATGATAATGGCTGCTATATTTATGCAAAAAAGGTGGCGACCAAAATGGCAAGATATAAAATCTGTCATGTTACCCCTGTCATTGATTAATAAGGCGAGAATGCTTCCAATTGTTGAATACCATACATTTACGTCATATATCCATAAGGGTTTAAACAAAAGTATTATAATATACTTTGTTCTTCATCTTGCAGAGGTTCCTGCAACAGGGATACGACCAGATCCGCAGGCAGCAGGAAAAAAAAATAGTCAGCTCCCTAATGCGGGAGTTACAAAATGTGCATGGCGGCACACATGACCGCATGGCCATCTTAAAAAAGTGGTCGGACCTAAAGAGGCGCCACATGGGCCAGGTCACAAAGATCCGGGATGAATTCTATCCAGGTAAGTTATTGGTGACAGTTATGTAAGGTCATATGTAATTAACCTTAGGGCAGATGTTGTTAACCCAGACGCCATGTTGTGGTAACATATATCACCACCCAAGGTATTCATAGTACTGTTGAAAAAAGACATGGGACAGCAGACAGGAACACTTATTAACTATAATTAAACTAAATAAACAAGACACCCCATTAATGTACTAATACTGGCCGAGGCTGCTTTATTATTGGATTTCAGACATATGTTTTAAATAAATACTTTAATAACTTAAAAAACAGACTAGTCACTACGGCTCAGGCTGTACCTAAATATATTCCAACTTTAAAATGTATCCAACAACAACTAAACTAAACAGATTTGTCACCCTTTGTATAATTAAATTTTTTTTATTATTTTTTTTTAAAAAAACAAAGGTGACCATCCCACATAATTAGCAGCCGCGACAAAAAGAAAAGAAAAAAGGGGGGGAGGGGAACACCACAGTCCCGTCTACTGAGGCGACTGAGAGCAAGGCTGACAGAAACCCTACTTATATACCCCTAACTAACACTGGATTTTTCCTGAACCAACTGGTAGCAGGCCCACAGGCCTAAAAAGTGCGGGAAAAGCACGTGTAGGCCGCGTGATCACCTCGTGTTCACCAAAAAAACGGGAAAAACACGTTTTCCAGCTAACTAGGCCACGCGAGGACCAGCTTACACCTAAAGAGCCCTATTAGGTTCCCAAAAGGGGAACTTGAAACCGTCACTACTAATTTTATTAAGTCCTGCCGCTTTCCCATGAGAAAAGGGGGAATTGAAACCTTCTCCCCCTTTTCTATCATTATTCCATCAAGTTAAACCATGGAATTAAAGTATACGTTTTGTGGACAAGTATCAGTAGTCACAGGCACCTCACCCCAATGATAAGAAAAAATGAAAAGAGGGGGGAAAAAAGGGGGTTACCAAAAGGCCCCCAGGGGTTTTTGAATGGTGCAAATAGATAATCAGACAAAATTTGATTATAAAATTAGAAAATATAATTTATTACACAAATAATTAGTATGCCATAAATACGATAAATTTGAAATACATCTCGATTAAATACGTGATATCAAGACGAAGCATTGTTTAAGTCAGCTCTACATGTTTCACTCCGACGAGTTTCTTCAGGAGCTTTCAGACATACAATGCTAAATATCAGAAGAAAAAACAACAAGACATATAATTAAATGACTGTTGAAAACAATCATTTATATATCAATACATTTTGGTAAATAATGTCAAAAAGGGGAAAAGAAAAATATTGATCATGAATACATCAGTTAGTGTAGATAATGCATGCTCAAGGATCTCAACTACATATAAACAGGGGCCAAAAATAAAAACAATAATATTTACTTCCCAAAGAGGTAAAACAGCAAAAGACAGCAGACCATACAGGAAGGAACCAGAGTCCTCAGGGAAAAACAGAATAGTTCAGGAGAACCACAGCAGGATTTTAAGCCATTGATAGAATTAATCTGAAAAATCAGGAAAGCACATGTGGAAAACCATATGCAAACTACTCTCAGTTGTATTGTGCAACAGTGGGTAAAGAGAATATACACTCCAAAAACCTGTTATAATGGACAATATATATAATATATATACCTGTCAATAGTAAGCAAAAATGCCTATTGTCAGTAGAGACAGTCTAATGTTTGCCATAGATATGGATTGAAAGAGGATAAAGGGGAAGGAAGACACTCTCACAGCCCCTCAAATAACCTGATCAAAAAGCGGCATCCGCTCTGTTAAGAAAAAAGGGGAGAAATAAAAAAGTATATTATAAGTAAATAGGGATAGTTCAGTGCCAAAAAAATGCACAGAACAAACAAATCCCTAATGCTCACAGTGTGTAAGCACAAAGCCAAAAAGCTTGTAAGGTAAATACCTGATTAGGACAAAGTCCAAAGATGAAAAGGCAGAGCCACCTAGATAGCTGTGCATACAGCAGCCTTTCCTTGCATTAATTAGGTCTGGTCTCAGCTGGAGCGCCTAACACAGCGCTTGGGCTTTAAATCTGCCACCACGGCGATGATTGACCAATCAAAACGCCGCGGTGCAGACACGTGACCTGGGCGTCAGCAGAAGGAAAACAATCCACCCAGCTGACAAGCTCAGCTGATCCCAATGTAGCCAAAAGTAATGACAGCACACATGAGACCAAGGAAAAGGTCTCTGTGGGCGGTCCAAAAAACGATCGGCGCCATTTTGGAGGCTGGAAAGGTTTCCAGTACAAGATAGCTGGAAGGCAAATGGAATAGACAGCGCGGAAGCGCTGAAAAAACACACAAAACTCAAGCTGGGAATGGATGTGCTGGTGTAATTGGTCTAAAAGAAAGGGATCTGAGGGGAAACAATAATGAAAGGGGAGTGATAAACCCTCTTAACCCCTGCAGCTCCCTACGTGTCCGTATGGCTCTCCTGAATCCATCCTGCGCCCAGAGGCATGAGGGAAAAACATTCCTTGGTGTGCCGTCATTATGAATAGAAGTAATACAATGAAAATAAAAATAAATATAAATAATAAAACAGTATGATATATTGTTACTACTTGAAAGTAGAAAAAGCAAGTTGTTTTGACATATAGTGTTCTTAACTAATATTTGTAAATAGCACTCTGTTTTATGAGATCCATGAGCAAGCAGATCCAACAATCATTAAACACAAAGTTTTATTTGGAGAGACAATCCATACATAATTGCATAAGAAGTTACAGTATGATAAACATACAGTGATTATTACATCTGGAAATATCCTAAGTGATTTTTGGATTTCAATAAAAAGAAAAAGAAGAAGAAAAACAGAAAACAAAAAACAAAATAAATAAAATGAAAATAAAATAAAATAAAAATAAAAATAAATATAAAAATAAATATAAAAATAAAAATAAAATGAAGAAAAAGAAATTAATTGTAATTAATAAGTAGATGAGAAATAAATAAAAATAAATATAAAAAGAAAATGAAATTTTATAGAAGATGCATATGAGTATCAATATACAATGATGTTGATAAATATTGCTATGAAATCAGAAACATATATATATATGTGATATATGAATTGTGAATTTTAACAATAATGATATAATAGAAGTGAAAATGAAAGACAGCCCTATAAGAAAGGCTTGAAGCTCAAAGCTTCATTTAACCCTGGAGCAATCAAAGCGGACAAAGAGTAAATCCACTTTACCTCCCTTTGGAGCAGTATTTGTTTGTTCTGTGCATTTTTTTGGCACTGAACTATCCCTATTTACTTATAATATACTTTTTTATTTCTCCCCTTTTTTCTTAACAGAGCGGATGCCGCTTTTTGATCAGGTTATTTGAGGGGCTGTGAGAGTGTCTTCCTTCCCCTTTATCCTCTTTCAATCCATATCTATGGCAAACATTAGACTGTCTCTACTGACAATAGGCATTTTTGCTTACTATTGACAGGTATATATATTATATATATTGTCCATTATAACAAGTTTTTGGAGTGTATATTCTCTTTACCCACTGTTGCACAATACAACTGAGAGTAGTTTGCATATGGTTTTCCACATGTGCTTTCCTGATTTTTCAGATTAATTCTATCAATGGCTTAAAATCCTGCTGTGGTTCTCCTGAACTATTCTGTTTTTCCCTGAGGACTCTGGTTCCTTCCTGTATGGTCTGCTGTCTTTTGCTGTTTTACCTCTTTGGGAAGTAAATATTATTGTTTTTATTTTTGGCCCCTGTTTATATGTAGTTGAGATCCTTGAGCATGCATTATCTACACTAACTGATGTATTCATGATCAATATTTTTCTTTTCCCCTTTTTGACATTATTTACCAAAATGTATTGATATATAAATGATTGTTTTCAACAGTCATTTAATTATATGTCTTGTTGTTTTTTCTTCTGATATTTAGCATTGTATGTCTGAAAGCTCCTGAAGAAACTCGTCGGAGTGAAACATGTAGAGCTGACTTAAACAATGCTTCGTCTTGATATCATGTATTTAATCGAGATGTATTTCAAATTTATCGTATTTATGGCATACTAATTATTTTTTTTTTTTTTTTTTCATTTAAAAATGTTTATTAAGAATTTTTTAACAGAGTACAAGTTTGTGAGTAAACACAAGAAAGAAAGAAAGAAAGAAAGAAAGAAAAAAAAAAAAAAAGTAGAACAACAAATAGAAGCACATAGTCAGAGCGACAGTAGTTATGCATCTAAAGTCATTAGAAACGTAATAACCAATACATTCAGATATTCAGGCAGTATTAAGGTTGCTAGTCCAGATATCCCACATATCGTCGAATTTACTACATTTGAGCGAGTTAATAGCTAGAAGTCTTTCGAAAGTGTAGTTCTGGTGGACTTTTCTAGTTACATCAGTAAGATCGGCTACACGGGTGTTTTTCCAGTTTTGAAGTATCAAGGACCTGGTAGCTAGTAGGATGTGAGACACCACATGCCTCATAGTGTACGGAAAGTTTTCAAGACCAATGTGCAGTATGGCTAGTAAAGGGTTGGGGCGTGTGAGTATTCCCGTAATGGATGAAACAAGTTTAAATACTTGATTCCAGAGGCCAATTAAGCTGGGACAGTCCCAGAGCATGTGAAGGAGGTGGCCTTTGTGTCCGCATTCTCTCCAGCACAGAGGTGAGGAGGTGGGAAACATTTTTGCTATCCTACAGGGTGTATAATGCCAACGATTCACAATTTTTATCATTAATTCCCAATGGTTAATACAGTGTGATGTGTGCTGTATAGTTCTAAATGCAAACTTCCATTGTTCATCTGTAGTAATAGTATCTAGATCAGTGTCCCATTTCATGTGTACAGCCGATTTTTGAAATACCCTTTTATTTTGAAGTAGATTATAATATAATGATATACCCTTATTGTGTAGGGAGCCACTGGTAAGATGTCGCCAAACTTCTGTTGGTAGGTAAATAATAGGGGGAGGGTTCGCTCTTATAAAGTGAATCACTCGCATGCATGTGAAAATCATGTGATCGGGCACATTAAATTCCTTCTTTAAACAGTCCAGTGATTTCGGGCATGTATTGTGGAGCAAGTCTCGCACTGTGGTTATCCCATGGGAGGGGAATGAATTCAGGGACAACATAGGTATATTAGCTTCAATTATACTTAGAGGGAGTTTAAAGTCTATCTTTTTGTAGTTGCTAAGTTGGCGGGTGCGGAGGAATCGTGGGGGATGTTTGCCTGGTGTCCCAGGGTATCCAAGAGTCTCCCATAAGGACCGCTGGGAGATCCGGTATAGGAGCCAGGGATGATTCAATTTCCACCCAAAGCGGTGTGTCGGTGGAGGAAAACCAGCATTTAAGTTGGTCGAGTCTAGTAGCCCACATGTAATCATGGATATCGGTTAGTCCCGCCCCCCCTGCGCTCTTGTGGGGAATTAGGTTAGTCCGTGAGCATCTGGCTTTCTTAGTGCCCCATAGGAGTCTCCATTGAAGATTGGAAAGGGCCTGTAGGTACTGTGCTGGGACAGCCACTGGGAGCACCCTGAAAATGTATAAGATCTGTGGCAAAATAAGCATTTTAAATGCTGCCAATCTACCCATCCAGGACAGTTCATGTTTGGCTATGTTACTGGTTTGGGTTTCTATTTTGCTGAGAAGGGGTTTTAGGTTAGAAACCACTAGCGAGCTAGTGGTACTAGTTAGGATGATGCCCAAGTATGGTAGACCCTTTTCAGTCCATGAGTATGGGAGTGATTGTTGTAACTGGAGGCAGTCTTTGGACGGTACTCCCAGATTCAAGATGAGGGATTTGGCGAAGTTCACTCTATAATAGGAAACGTCTCCGAACGATTTCAAAATGTCATGTGCCATAGGAAGTGATACGAGTGGGTTTGTTAACAGCAGGATCACATCATCTGCAAACAAGTTTATAACGTGGGAGTTAGAACCAAAATGGAAACCTTGAATGCTGTCATGCGTTCTGACGGTTTCCGCCAGGGGTTCGATCATGAGGTTGAAAATTGTTGGGGACAAGGGACAACCCTGGCGGGTTCCATTGGTTATCATAAATGGGGTGGAGAGCATGCTGGACGTGTATACCTGTGCTGAGGGACAGGAATATAAGGCTAGAACTGCATTCAGTATGTGACCACAAAATCCGAACTTGGACAGTGTCATTGACATGTATTCCCAATGCACTCTGTCAAACGCCTTCTCTGCATCTATGGAAAGAAGCAGAGAAGGCGTTTTGTTTTTTTCAGCATGGTGAATTATATTAACAAGTCTCCTGGTAGCATCTGAGGTTTGTCTCCCCTTCACGAAGCCCATCTGGTCACGCTGGATAAGAGATGGGATGAAATCAGCTAGTCGTTTGGCTAAGAGTTTGGCGTAAATTTTTACATCTGTATTCAACAGAGAGATGGGGCGAAAATTGGGTGGTGTATTGGGTTCTTTGCCCGGTTTGGGGAGAGTAACTATGTATGCTCGTAACATTTCTGGGGGAAAGGACGCAGTGTCCGCTGCTTTAGTGAAGACTTTTTGCATATGAGGTGCCAGGCATGAGCTGAATATTTTAAAGTATTCATTGGAAAATCCGTCAGGTCCGGGTGACTTGCCATTTGGTAATGAAGCTATTACCGCTGCTATCTCAGATGAGGTGAATGGAGAGTTTAGTGAGAGAATTTGGGTCTCCGAGAGAGAAGGTAACTTTAGTTTCTGTAGGAATGCTTGGATATTTGCATTTGTGGGCTGAGGCGTAGATGCATCATCTTTGATATTATACAGAGTACTATAATACGTAGCAAATTGGTTCGCGATTTCTTGTGGGTTGACAATTTTGTGTTTAAGAGTGGGGTGTATCAAGTGGGCAATTCTTGTTCTAGTGTGTGCCGCCTTGATTCTATTGGCTAAATATTTGCCTGCTCTGTTGGCATTGGCATACGAATTCAGTTTCAGGCGCCTCAGGTGGTAGTCATATTGTTGGGACAGAAGTGTTCTTAGTGTCTCTCTTAGTTGGGAGAGTTTTTGGGATAGGGTATGGGCAGGTGCTTGTTTGTTCTGAGTTTCTAGGGCATGTATATCAGTTAGGATGGAGTTGATACGAGAAGTATGCCGTTTCTTTTCTCTCGCACCGATTTGTATTAAAATGCCCCTCATGTATGCCTTATGGGCATTCCAGAGGGTAAAGGGATTCGCCACAGAGTCCTTATTGTGTATAAAAAAGGTGTTAAGGTGTTGGGAGAGTGATGCAGATATTTTGGGTTCTTGCAATAATCGGACGTTGTTACGCCAGATGGGTGGGGAAGAGGAGACAACCTGATCGTTAATAGCAATAGTAACAGCTGCGTGGTCAGACCACGTAATATCATGTATCAATGCAGAGGATATTCTTTGCAGCAACCATTTATCCGTTAAGAATAAATCGATGCGTGAGTACGAACAATGTCTGTGGGAGAAAAAGGTGTAATCCCGTGCATTCGCATTCAGACATCTCCAAACATCGAACAATTCCGTGTTATGTATAGTTTTGCTCAGATAAGAGGAGCTATTCTTTTTGTGTGTAGATGTATCCAGTTGCGGGTCAACGATGAGATTAAAGTCACCACAGACAACAAGATTGCCATATAGTTGAGACTTGATCTTCTTCATTAGACGACTAAGGAAACGGATCTGATGTGAGTTTGGAGCGTATAGAGATACTAGCGTGTACGGACGTGAATTGATATCTCCCTTCAATATAACGTATCTACCATTAGGATCAGAAATGGTTTCTTTATGCTGAAAGGACAGGGTATTCCTCAATGCAATCAGCACTCCTCCCTTTTTGTGGCCCGGTGTGCACGCCAAAAATACATAAGGGTAATCTTTATGTGAGCATTTTGGAGCTTTGGTTTCTTGGAAATGAGTCTCCTGGACACACAGAATGTCTGCCCTGTGTTTTTTGGCTTCCGTCCACATGGACATTCTTTTTGCAGGATGGTTCAGCCCCCTGGCATTGATAGACAGGCAGTTAATGGGCATAGGAAGGGTTGTGAGAGGTCTGCAATGTCATGTAGTGTGTATACTCACTGCGACCATGTTTGATAACCGGGAGGGAGGCAGTCATTCTGGGTTTGTTCGTGGTAAAGTAAAAGTTCACTGCTGATCGGCGTGCTTCAAACAGAAAACAAGCAAAACATAAAACATAATAAAGAGAAAACAAACTCAATGGTGCATATTTAAAAAATGCAATAAGAAAAGGATCAATGAACCGATCCATGTGCAGGCGTAACTGCTATGAAGAATCTAGGGGGAGAAAACAGGGATTACAACTGGGAACCCCTGTGTCCGGAGAGAAGTGAGTGATTTCAGTAGCAATAAACTCACACTTTACCACCGGTGCCTTTTTTTGAGGAACGTTTGCGTGAGACCACCTGCCAGTCCTCTGGTATCGGACTAGGATTCATTGCTGGAGCAGTTGGCGGAGCGTGATCGGGTAGAATGCCCCATCGGCGTAATGCTGTGATACCTTCCTCCAGCGTTGAGATGAGGACCGACGTGCCGTTGTTGGTAACCGACAATTTGGCGGGATATTTCCATTTATGGAGAATGTTGTGGTTCCGCAGAGCCTTAGTTATCGTCGCTAGGTTGCGACGTTGTTGTAGCGTGTGCTTTGAGAGATCTGGGAGCAGTTGTATTTCCGCATATTGCGGGTGCTTGTTTTCGGTTCTGCGGAAAGTAGTTAGGATTTGCTCTTTAACGTGGTAGTAGTGTACTCTGAGCAGCACATCTCTGGGAGTGATGTCAGGGAGGAAGGAAGGTTTGGGAATGCGGTGGATACGGTCCACAATGAGGTCTTGTGGTGACAGGGATGGCAGTAATGTTGAAAATAGTGCCTGGGCATATGGCAATAACTGCTGAGCAGGTACGGTTTCAGGGATCCCCCTGATCTTAACGTTATTCCTTCTGGAACGATCTTCTAGGTCTGAAACTTTGTTTTTAAGCCAGGATATCTCCTCACTGTGGTTGCTATGGGCATCCACCATTGTGTTAAAGGATGAGGTAAGGTCACTCATGCGTTGTTCCATGTGGTCCACCCTGCTGCCCAATGCCTGTACTTCTCTTTGGCAGTGATTTATTCCAGCAGTCATGTCAGCATGTAAAGAGGCTTTCAGGGATAGTAGCATCTCTTTAAGCACTGTTTCTGACACTGGCCTGTCAGAGGTTGGGTATGCAGCCATAGGGTCCTGATCCCCGTGTGGCTTTGTCACCTCAGCCGCACCTTGCCCACTCACCTCCATACCCTGTTCCATCAGCCGCCTGTCAGGTGAGGAAATTCTTTGCTTTTGTTTGGCCGGGCTTCTGGTGGATGGGCTGGCGGTCCCCGAGGAGGACCCACTATGCAGTAGCTCCCCCTGAGGGTGGTTAGACAGGCCGGATCGACCGTCGGATGTGCTCGCTGCCCGCGGGATTGTACAGCTCTCTGAGGCGCCGGCGCCATTTTGTTGGTGTCCGCGCGCCGTGAAGAAGTCCTTTAGCTTCTGGGGATTCTGCGGGTTTTTCCGCTGGCGAGTCATCTCGGCAGATGCAGCGGGTCTCGGTGTGTCAGCGGCTGCTCTTGATGAGCATTCGGCGCCGATGGCTGTGTACGGCGGTGAGTTCTCTCCGGCGGCCGAGAGGAGCTCTCTATTCAAGCGTCCATGACAGAGCTCGGTCGCCACGCCCCTCGGCATACTAATTATTTGTGTAATAAATTATATTTTCTAATTTTATAATCAAATTTTGTCTGATTATCTATTTGCACCATTCAAAAACCCCCGGGGGCCTTTTGGTTACCCCCTTTTTTCCCCCCTCTTTTCATTTTTTCTTATCATTGGGGTGAGGTGCCTGTGACTACTGATACTTGTCCACAAAACGTATTCTTTCTGATTCTTGGGTGTTTATTCACCTATCACCATTGGTGGACATTTATCAAAGTCTCTATATATATAATCAAAGTATTTTTTTTCTTTTGATATTGATTGGACGACGTCCATGCATGTGCTAAGTATACATTTAATGATTTATGTATGGTTTCAAAAATCTTTTTGTTTTTTTTTCATTTTTTCATTCTTTCTTTCTTCTATTTTCTGTTTTGTAATTATGGCTAATTATTGTGGGGAAGCTTTTAGTGGGTTAATGACTGATATTCATAGGTCACAAAACAAAATCAGTGGGGGGTTATCGATGGACCATTTTTTTGTCAGATTACAAAGGATGCTGGAGAGAAAATCTAGACTCTTTTGGAATAAGTGGTACTTTATGAAATATATGGATGACAAAATTACCCCATGGGGTTTAAGGATTCAAATTTTTCCAACAATCTCTAATGTAGACCCAGATTTTAAAACTGAATGGGAGACAAATCTTCAAATTTGTTCCTTTAAAATGATGACACTTCTATGTCAGAGATACACTTTGGATTTGGACTCCCTGGATAGGGAAATAGAGAAACTGTATAGTGAGAACAAAAGCATCACAGATGATGAGATTTTCTCTGAAAGAGAAGTCACGCTAAAAGGTAACTTGGAAACTTATGTTTCAGTACTTTTAAAAAATAAAGAACACAAATTTACCAGAGACAAGTTGTCCTACGACAACTCTCAAGCATACAACTGGGGCTCAGCCTCCAAGTACCGTAAACGGAAGGGGGATAAACCCAAATCCAAACGTCCTGATATTCCGAGTGATATTACTGGCTCTGACTCCTCTTTGTCCTCCACTATTTCCATTTCGACAACAGATCAAATACCGAATGTGAAAACTCACGGCTTTTTCCAACCAAAATCAAACAGAGGAAACATGAGAGGTAATTCCTCGAGATCATCAACAAGGACCACGGTCAACACGCGAGCACAAGCTCCGAAAGCATCTTCAGCAAACGCATTGACTATCGGAACCAGCGGGTGGTATGGTCAATAATATGTTCAGTGCATTAAAAACTCCTACGGTAGGCACCTCTCAAAGCAACTCTACAGAGTTGGATTTTCGTCCTGCACTGGCTCTCACCCAGCCAGTGACGGACGACAAAAAAATGACTTCTAAATCATCAGATATTGTTCAAACCACCTTGGGGGGTTTCCAAATAGTAAATTTATCCTCAACCCATCTATCCACTGAACAAATTGATGTTTTAAACCTAGGTCTGACATTTTGTCCTGTACAGAATACGGATACCTTTGATTTAATTAAGGATATACATTTATTTTCTCGTAGATTAATGTTAAAAGTACTCTTTGACAAACCCAAACCGTCAGTTGCATCAACCAATTTTGAAAACCCCATCTGGGAAGAAATGACTCTAAAAGATATCAAAGCTCTTGAGGAGCTTACAGAACTTTGGGAGGAGGGAGGCATCGATGAGACCGACCTAATGGAGGCGGTTCTCCTTGATGCATCCACCCTCCCTGCTTCTCTATCCGATGCCTTGGTAACAACACATGTCCCAACTTCCAAACCTAGGGACTACAAACCAAAGTCCAAAATGTTCCCTACATTGCAAGGAAACCCCAGTATATGGGCTTTCACAAATCAGGTAACAAAGGAAATCAGTAGAACAAACTGGTCCCATATGCCCCACTCGAATTTATCGGAGACACAAAAATCTGCTCTCAGCTCCTTACAGACCAATGACACAATTGTCATAAAGCCTTCTGACAAAGGCGGCAATATTGTCATTCAAGATAAATCAAGCTATAAATTGATGGTATATAAAATCTTAAATAACAAAGATTGGTATAAAAAAGTAAGTGAGACACATCTTAGAAATACCATATTGCGATACCAAAACCTAATCAATTCAGCTTATCATCAGGGCCTCATTGTGAAATCTACATGGGAATTTTTGAATGTGATGCATCCTAGGACACCGACGCTGTATGCGTTGCCCAAAATTCACAAAAATTTGACTAATCCACCGGGCAGACCGATTGTTTCGGGTAACGGATCCTTAACTGAAAAAGCCAGTCAACTCATCGACGAATATCTTCGTCCTTGGGTTGAAAATCTGGCTTCGCATTTACAGGATACTACCGATCTTCTGAAAACATTGGATGGGATTAATATCCCCAAGGATTCGTGGCTGGTAGCCTTGGATGTGGAGGCCCTCTACAACTCCATCCCCCATTCATTGGGGTTGAGGGTTGTAGAGGGCTTCATCTTGGAAAATTCCGAAGCTCCCCCGGCATACAACAAATTCATTTTGGATTTGTTGGACTTTATCTTATCCAATAATATTTTTCTTTTTGATGGCTCCCACTACCTCCAAGTACAAGGCGTAGCTATGGGGACTAAGTGCGCCCCTTCCTACGCGAACTTGTACTTGGGGGGGTGGGAGCAAAATTTGCTACGCACGGATGATGTGCATTCATTTTTTGAGCACATCCCCCTGTGGCGTCGTTTTATAGACGATGTTTTTTTCATTTGGACGGGCCCCAAGGTTGATCTTTTATCCTTCTTGAAAAGTTTGGAGAGCAATGAATATAATCTTAAGTATACCTCTGAGATGAGCCAACTGTCTATAACGTTTTTAGACATTCAGATTTCAATAGACAATGTAGGAATGATTGAGACATCCTTATTCCGTAAACCATCGGCAGGCAATGCACTTTTGCATGCCTCTAGCTCACATCCGAGATCTCTTATCTCTAATATTCCTTATGGACAATATTTGCGACTACGTCGCAATTGTAGTACTGAATCTAACTTTGAGCATGAGGCAAAGTTATTGCAAACCAGATTCCAAGAGAGAGGATATAGCAAAAAGGGCCTCAAAAAGGCATACCTCAGGGCAAAGCAAAACAAAAGAAGTTCCTTGCTCCATGACCAAAAAACTTCCAAACCCGATCCGGGCATACGATTGATCACACGCTTTTCTGGCCACCACCAGAAGGTGCGTTCCATCCTTCAGAAATATTGGTGTCTTTTACTCAGCGATGAAGCTGTGTCTAGACATTTACAGGACTATCCACAGATTACCTTTAGGAAATCTAGATCGCTGCGGGACCGGCTGGTCCGCAGCCATTTTTCCTTAGGTAACACACGCCTGTGTGGACCCAGGGGCTCTAGACCATGCCACAAATGCCCATTTTGTTGCTACATTCACGCTTCCACCACCGTGAATCTTCCAAATGGACAAATATTGAAACCCACTTTCTCCGTAACATGCCAATCTATTGGCATAGTATATTTGATGCAATGCGAATGTGGGGCTTTTTACGTGGGAAAAACCAAGCGTCCATTTTTTCATAGGATCAGGGACCATGTTACCTTGATTGCTAAGAAAAAGATGGAAACCCCGATAAGCCGCCACTCAGGCATTCACCACCAATTCAACAGTCATAAAATGAAATTCTCTGCCTTGGAATACATCACCCCCGGTGAGAGAGGGGGCGACTATGATAAAATACTGCTCCAAAGGGAGGTAAAGTGGATTTACTCTTTGTCCGCTTTGATTGCTCCAGGGTTAAATGAAGCTTTGAGCTTCAAGCCTTTCTTATAGGGCTGTCTTTCATTTTCACTTCTATTATATCATTATTGTTAAAATTCACAATTCATATATCACATATATATATATGTTTCTGATTTCATAGCAATATTTATCAACATCATTGTATATTGATACTCATATGCATCTTCTATAAAATTTCATTTTCTTTTTATATTTATTTTTATTTATTTCTCATCTACTTATTAATTACAATTAATTTCTTTTTCTTCATTTTATTTTTATTTTTATATTTATTTTTATATTTATTTTTATTTTTATTTTATTTTATTTTCATTTTATTTATTTTGTTTTTTGTTTTCTGTTTTTCTTCTTCTTTTTCTTTTTATTGAAATCCAAAAATCACTTAGGATATTTCCAGATGTAATAATCACTGTATGTTTATCATACTGTAACTTCTTATGCAATTATGTATGGATTGTCTCTCCAAATAAAACTTTGTGTTTAATGATTGTTGGATCTGCTTGCTCATGGATCTCATAAAACAGAGTGCTATTTACAAATATTAATTAAGAACACTATATGTCAAAACAACTTGCTTTTTCTACTTTCAAGTAGTAACAATATATCATACTGTTTTATTATTTATATTTATTTTTATTTTCATTGTATTACTTCTATTCATAATGACGGCACACCAAGGAATGTTTTTCCCTCATGCCTCTGGGCGCAGGATGGATTCAGGAGAGCCATACGGACACGTAGGGAGCTGCAGGGGTTAAGAGGGTTTATCACTCCCCTTTCATTATTGTTTCCCCTCAGATCCCTTTCTTTTAGACCAATTACGCCAGCACATCCATTCCCAGCTTGAGTTTTGTGTGTTTTTTCAGCGCTTCCGCGCTGTCTATTCCATTTGCCTTCCAGCTATCTTGTACTGGAAACCTTTCCAGCCTCCAAAATGGCGCCGATCGTTTTTTGGACCGCCCACAGAGACCTTTTCCTTGGTCTCATGTGTGCTGTCATTACTTTTGGCTACATTGGGATCAGCTGAGCTTGTCAGCTGGGTGGATTGTTTTCCTTCTGCTGACGCCCAGGTCACGTGTCTGCACCGCGGCCTTTTGATTGTTCAATCATCGCCGTGGTGGCAGATTTAAAGCCCAAGCGCTGTGTTAGGCGCTCCAGCTGAGACCAGACCTAATTAATGCAAGGAAAGGCTGCTGTATGCACAGCTATCTAGGTGGCTCTGCCTTTTCATCTTTGGACTTTGTCCTAATCAGGTATTTACCTTACAAGCTTTTTGGCTTTGTGCTTACACACTGTGAGCATTAGGGATTTGTTTGTTCTGTGCATTTTTTTGGCACTGAACTATCCCTATTTACTTATAATATACTTTTTTATTTCTCCCCTTTTTTCTTAACAGAGCGGATGCCGCTTTTTGATCAGGTTATTTGAGGGGCTGTGAGAGTGTCTTCCTTCCCCTTTATCCTCTTTCAATCCATATCTATGGCAAACATTAGACTGTCTCTACTGACAATAGGCATTTTTGCTTACTATTGACAGGTATATATATTATATATATTGTCCATTATAACAGGTTTTTGGAGTGTATATTCTCTTTACCCACTGTTGCACAATACAACTGAGAGTAGTTTGCATATGGTTTTCCACATGTGCTTTCCTGATTTTTCAGATTAATTCTATCAATGGCTTAAAATCCTGCTGTGGTTCTCCTGAACTATTCTGTTTTTCCCTGAGGACTCTGGTTCCTTCCTGTATGGTCTGCTGTCTTTTGCTGTTTTACCTCTTTGGGAAGTAAATATTATTGTTTTTATTTTTGGCCCCTGTTTATATGTAGTTGAGATCCTTGAGCATGCATTATCTACACTAACTGATGTATTCATGATCAATATTTTTCTTTTCCCCTTTTTGACATTATTTACCAAAATGTATTGATATATAAATGATTGTTTTCAACAGTCATTTAATTATATGTCTTGTTGTTTTTTCTTCTGATATTTAGCATTGTATGTCTGAAAGCTCCTGAAGAAACTCGTCGGAGTGAAACATGTAGAGCTGACTTAAACAATGCTTCGTCTTGATATCACGTATTTAATCGAGATGTATTTCAAATTTATCGTATTTATGGCATACTAATTATTTGTGTAATAAATTATATTTTCTAATTTTATAATCAAATTTTGTCTGATTATCTATTTGCACCATTCAAAAACCCCCGGGGGCCTTTTGGTTACCCCCTTTTTTCCCCCCTCTTTTCATTTTTTCATGGAATTAAAGTGGTGGTGTGGTGGGTTAAAGGGGAAGGGGTGGTATTTTATAACTCAACTAGCTGAATACCCGGCGTTGCCCGGTCTTCCTATCTTAAAGCGGGGGTTCACCCTTAGAGGGCACTTTTCCCCCTTAGATTCCTGCTCGTTTTTACTAGGGGAATCGGCTATTTATTTTAAAATATGTGCAGTACTTACCCGTTTACGAGATGCATCCTCTCCGTCGCTTCCGGGTATGGGCTTCGGGAATGGGCGTTCCTTCTTGATTGACAGGCTTCTGAGAGGCTTCCGACGGTCGCATCCATCGCGTCACGATTTTCCGAAAGAAGCCGAACGTCGGTGCGCAGGCGCAGTATAGAGCCGCACCGACGTTCGGCTTCTTTCGGCTACGAGTGACGCGATGGATGCGACCGTCGGAAGCCTCTCGGAAGGCTGTCAATCAAGAAGGAACGCCCGCTCCCGAAGACCCATACCCGGAAGCGACGGAAGAAGATGCAGCTCGAAAACGGGTAAGTACTGCTCATATTTTAATACAAATAGCCGATTCCCCTAGACCGAACGAGCAGGAAGCTAAGGGGAGAAAAATTTTTTTTTTACAAATGGGTGAACTCCCGCTTTAACCTTTTGGGTAGGAAAATGAAGAGACCACAGTCCCATATACTTGCATGGGACTTGAAACAAAAACCCATCTTTTATATAAGGGTGTAGGTAAGGGTTAATTTAACTGTCATATATTTTTATTTGGCATATAAGTAATATGTGTACCAGGTATTATTGAAATATCTCCAGGCATACAGAAGTTATGTGGGAACATACATTTCCCATTGATTTGCATGGGACTTTAAACAAAAACCCCGACCCTCACAAATGGGGGTAGTTAAGGGATAAATTAACTATCCTATAGTTTAAGTGGACATATAAGTAACATGTGACCAAGTGTTATCGAAATATCTACAGCCGTTATGAAGTAACATGTATTTCCCATAGAGTTGAATGGGACTTTAAAGAAAAACCCCGACCATGGCAAATGGGGGTGGGTAAGGGTTAAACCACCTATCCTATGTTTGTTGCTGACATATAAGTAACATGTGTGCCAAGTTTCATGTTAATATCTTTAGCCGTTTGGACGTGATGCTGGAACATACATACATACATACACACACACATTGAGTTTTATATATATAGATTACCACTAAATTCCTGTGGTAGGGCTTAGCGCGCAAGCCGGATGGACGCGTGAGACCGGAGCTCCGGAACATCGGGACCCTGAGCGACATTTAGCAGCCCAAGAGAGACCCCAATTCCTCTCCCACCTGCCTGGAGAGCCTGCCCGGGTGACTAGCAGCCATGACGGGGAAGCGACACACGGTCCGGAGGCCGCAACGGCTAACGGACTTCTTCGTTCCGCACGGAAGAGCCGGAATCCAAGATGGCGCCGGGGCCTGCTCGCCTGCACATACATCCTCGCAGAGGAAGACATCTAAAGCAGGTACTCGAAATCAAATCTTGCTATCCCCAGATGTAGCACTCTCTACTCCCTCAACCCCGACCACCCGCAGCCCAGCTAAATCTAAACCCAGGCTAGATGATGGGGGATACGGCAAGGCCGCAAGCCTGGATGGGAGCCAGGCCTCAGATTCTGGGGAGGACACGAGGGATCTACCCGATTCTATAGTCTCCTTCCCCACACAGAACCAGCCTGTCATCGATACTGTCCTGAAGGACATGTTAATATCTTTGAGGAGCACTTTGCAGTCAGATATGGCGGCTTGCATGCACCGCATGGGTAAAGACATACAAGAAATGGGCAGGAGGGTGGATCACATAGAGACAAAGATGGAGGAGTATGCCACAACAATAAATGATCTGGTGGATGCGAATGAAGGCAAAGATGCAGATTCTGACTGGGTTAAAGCGAAATTAGCGGATTTAGAGGACAGATCCAGGAGGAACAACCTGAAGATTAGGGGTATACCAGAATCGGTGTTACAGACTGATCTAAGTAAATATACCTCCACCATGTTTAAGGCTCTTATGCCGGAACTGGTGGATTTGGATGTAACTATCGACAGAATCCATCGTCTGCCAAAACCTTCCCATCTCCCTGAGCTGGTCCCCAGAGATGTACTTCTAAGATTGCATTTTTTCCATATCAAGGAGCAACTTATGCAAGTGATGAGATGACACGATTCTATCCCCCAGCAGTACCAGGATTTGCAGTTTTATGCAGACTTATCCCAATACACACTTATGAAACGGCGGAACTTGAATACAGTAACCAAAGTGCTCCGCAACCATAAGATCATATACCGCTGGGGATACCCAACTAAGCTCTCTGTTACCAAAGACAACCGCACCTTTATAATTACATCCTTAGAAAAAGGCCTTGATCTACTCAGAGACTGGGGTATTCTACCTGACACTGCTGAAGGCTCTACCCCAGACCGTAACCCCCGCCGAGTGGAACCCGAATGGAGGCAGGTTACGGCCAGGAATGCCAAGTCGCACATTTGATGTGGTCTATGGGCCCTAACTACACCTAGGTTCCCTACACCCGGAACCGACTCAGTTTGTCCTGGACTTTCCCCCCCGTTGCGAATTGCAAGTTGCAGCAATCTGCTGCGGAAAGGAACCATCCTTTTGTGTGGCTGCAACCAGGATTGCAGCAACAATGTTATGGTTAACAAAGTTTTTTTTTTTCTGTTTTCTCTCTTTTTTTTCAAAACCTTTTGAATCACTGCCTAGATCTCCTTTTCTCTTCTACACTGGATGCCGAACGGAGCTTCACAGACTTTTATCAAAGGTCGCTACAGAACGTGATCCCAGGATCTACTGCCAACCAGGCCCACCCCAAGCACCTGGCCATGTGAGTACCCCCTTGTTACCATTCCATCCATTGATCTACAACCACGTCACCCATCCAGGTGCGGTAATGCTGACCTTTACAGGACCGATTACTACTACCCTATGCAGTCTCATAGCACCTACCCCCCCTGACCGCTATGCCACTTAATATACTATCCATGAACACTAAAGGGCTTAATCACCCAGTTAAACGGAAGTCCCTTTGGAAAGAAGGCCTTACACACCACTGCGACATTATTTGCGCCCAGGAAACGCACTTCTGTGCAAAATCTCCTCCAAAATGCTCCCACCGGAGCTTCCCACATGTGTTTATGGCCAATGCAGACTCAAAAACCAAGGGGGTAATGACGGCCATCAGAGATACTATTGCTTTCAAGCTACATGACACCATCAGAGATCCCATGGGAAGATTTTTGATTTTGATATGTGAAATAGACTCTACAACTTACACCATAGTCAACGTTTACTCACCCAACAAACGCCAGGTGCATTTCTTCAACAAATTGATGAGGACAGTCCAAAAAGTCCACCGAGGGCTACTTATCCTATGCGGGGACTTTAACATGGTTCCAGATCCGAATATGGACTCTACTACTTCTTCCACACGCCACCTTCCAGCACTATCGCTGTCAATCACCAAAAATAATCTCTACGACGCTTGGCGCTGCCTGCACGACAATGAAAGGGACTTTACGTTTTTTTCTACCCCACATTGTGTCTATACGAGAATTGATTTATTTTTAGTTGAGCAGAGGGTTTTATTTCAGGCTCAGTCAGTTAAAATTAATGATATATCCTGGAGTGATCATGCATCTGTAGTACTATCGCTTGCTGACTCTGCTCCCTGTAGCCGTGCTCTGGTTTGGCGACTCAATACCTTCCTGCTGCAAGACGGGGAGATTAGAGACCGCCTACGGACCCACTTAACTGAATTTCTTGGGACCAATCTAGGTACTGTGCAAAGCCCTTTCACAGTTTGGAATGCCCACAAGGCATTCATGAGAGGCATATTCATCCAAATGGGGGCTAGGCATAAGAGACAGAGGCAGAAACGTTTTACGGAACTGACGAATCAAATTTCAGAATTAGACGCCAAGAATAAACAGAACCCAACTAGCATAATATCTGACCAACTTACCAAACTTAGATATAACCTTAGACTCCACCTACTGGAAAATTTTGAACGAGCCTCCAAACGCTTGAGGATGACCTACTACGCTTCGGGTAATAAGGCTGGCAAGCTGTTGTCTAGAGCCCTTAAAGGACACAGGTATAAAACAAAGGTCCCATTTATTATTCATCCAGAATCAGATCAAAAGGTGACCCACCCCCAAAAAATTGCCGACGCCTTTAGCTGCTATTATGGGAAACTGTACAACCTTAAAGATGACTCGTCCACTTTTCAGCCAACACCTGAGATTATAGACAAATTTTTAGGGAACATAAACATCCTCCAGTTATCCAAAGACCAGCTTGATTTTCTCAATCTTCCCTTCACCGACAGCGAAATTTCTAAAACTATCGACTCACTACCTATTAACAAATCACCTGGCCCTGACGGCTTTAGTAGCGACTATTACAAAGTATTCAAATCTCTATTGACACCATGCTTAGTACAGATATTCCAGTCAGCGGCTGCCTCTGCCTCCTTTCCTCCCGAAATGTTAGAAGCCCTCATAGTAGCCTTGCCAAAACCAGGCAAGGATCCCACTTCGCCAGCAAACTTTAGGCCAATTTTGCTTCTCAATATAGATCTCAAAATATACGCCAAACTAATTGCCACTCGATTAGTGGACATTATGCCCGAGTTGATCCACCCTGATCAATCGGGCTTCACAAAAAATAGGCAAACGTCTGACGCCACGAGACGAATGGTCAATATAATCCACATGGCAAGGGTGCAGCAGAGGCCTTCTCTGCTCCTGTCTTTGGACGCAGAGAAGGCCTTTGATAGGATTCATTGGTTGTACTTATCTAGGACTCTGGAGTCGTTCGGGTTTAGTGGTAACATCCTTACAGCAATACAGGCCTTATATTCTAAACCATCGGCTAAGGTGTACATGTCGGGTATATTGTCAGCTCCATTCATTATAACCAATGGTACGAGACAGGGGTGCCCCCTGTCTCCATTGATTTTTAATTTATTAATGGAACCACTGGCCATATCGGTGAGATCACACCCAGAAATAACTGGGTTTGAAGTCAACAAGGAGCAACATTCAATCAGTCTTTTTGCAGATGATGTAATTATGATTATGACAAATGTAGAAACATCGTTAGCAGCAACGCAAGACTTACTGGGCCTCTTTAACAAGGTTTCATACTATAAAGTTAACGAAAACAAATTGTATATTTTAGGTTTGGGTCTAAGTGAGGGTTTGTCCACCAGGATTAAGCAACAATACCCGTATACTTGGAGCACTAAGGGTATCAAATACCTAGGTATTACATTGACAGATGACACAGACCACTTAGCTGAAGCCAACTACCACTCTTTCTTACTGTCTTTACCCTCCAAACTTAAGGAGCTTTCTTGGACTGAATCCTCATGGACAGGGCGCCTAGCAGCATTTAAGATGATACTCCTGCCACAATTTCTATATCTGTTTAGAAATCTACCCATATTAGTCCCTGATAGTTTTTTCTCTTCTGCTCAATCTCAGGTAAATAGGTTTCTATGGCAGGGAAAGAAGGCCAGATGCGCCTTCTACAAGTTGGTCAAAGCTAAATCGGCTGGGGGGGTGGGACACGTACACCTCAAGGACTACTATTGGGCTGCAATCCTAGCACAGCTGAGATCTTGGTTTCAGAGCGGAAGCCGTTCGAGGTGGCTGCCACTGGAAATCTCACAGAGCCCAAACCTTAACATATCTAATCTACTACTAGCCAGCCCACATATGGCAAGGATTCCCCCACTCGTCTCTCCAACTATAAAAGCAGCTCTCAAAGCATGGGGGAGATTTATGGGGGAACCTGTAACTGATCCTAACCCCCGAGCCATTCCATTCCCTATAACAGGCCTGCAATTGTTAATCCCTGATCTCAACATCAAACACTGGGGGGACAGAGGTATCCAAACTGTTGCAGATATCCGAATTGGCCCTGCAACCAAGACTTTCAGGACACTGCAAATAGAATATGGCCTATCTACTAGAGACCAATACACGACTATGAGAATAGCACACCTCCTAGAAGACACTTCAGAACTATCAGCTGTAGTTCCATGGAGAGTATTCCTTTACCTCACTAACTTAACTACCTCTATAAAAGGAATATCCCTATTTTACAACATACTAGGACAAAAGACCCTGTTGACTAAAACACCTTCTATGAGATCTTGGGAATGGGACCTCAGAGACACATATGACGTATCTCAATGGAAAATTGCAATTTCCTCGGTGTACAAAGCCACTAAATGCGCCAACCTTTGGGAATTGTACCAGAAGATCTTACTACGATGGTATTTAACTCCTTCACGATTGGCAAACTTCTACACTCAGTCCTCTCCTGCATGCTGGAGATTGTGTGGCCACAGAGGCTCACTACTACATATATTAGGAGAGTGTTCTAGGTTGAGGAAATATTGGAACGAAGTGTTCGCCCTTATCAGTTCAATCACGAATCACACATGTCCCTTCAAGAGAGATTTAGCTATCCTGTCCCTAGGAATAGATCAATTCCCTATGCCCCACAGACTAATAGTTACACATATCCTCCTGAGCGCCAGACTTGAAATAACCAGAAAGTGGAAGTGTATCGAGACCCCTACTCTGAGGGGAGTGGTTAGATCCACCAACCTTCACATTAGCCACAAAATACTGTTTGGGAAGTCTCAACGAAGCCCTAGGGTGGGGGACCAGATCTGGAAACCCTGGGTTGATTGGTACGATGCCAACGAACATAGATTTTAGGTCTAATGTAATCTTCTCCCTTCTATACCTAATACCTTACCATCTCTTTAAAAGACACATTAAGAAACACATCCAGTGTAAATCTTACTAAATCTTACTAAGTCTTTCTAAGTTTTCTAAATTTCTCTAAATTTTCTAAGCTTTATAAGCTCCTCCCCCTTTTTTCCTTTTTCTTTCCCTTCCCTACTTTTCCTTCCTCATTCTCCATACCCTCTACTTTTTCCTTTTCTTCCTTCTTATATTACTTAATATAACATCTTCTGCATACTTCACATGCATACACAACAGTTAGATACATAACTGATTCCGCAGATATAGATATCTACTAATTATTAGGACACACTATTGGCTGCCACTAGGCAAGAATGGATAGGTGACGTCCCTCAGCTGTCGGCGCAGTTTGGTTCCCGATGGGGGCATTGACGGTGAGAGGGGCCCAACTTGAGCTTGGACCCTTCTCGTCTCGACAGGTTTCGATTCGGTTGAGACCGAGCTCATAAATACACCAATGGTGTAGGTTCCACCTACACGTTAACAGATTATGTGTGACCCATATGTTAGATGTCATTTATTCTTAGAATTTATCCTTTTCATACTGTTAACAAGTCAGTTGCACCTAAGAAGGCAATTAATATGTCTGAGAATTGTTCTACCTTGTTGTGCACTTGTATGCCTTATAACTTATGGTTTATTGATGAGAAGTGTTTTCTCATGAATGTATGTATGATCGGCTGTATTATGCAATTATTAATAAAAATTATTGGAAGTAAATTCCTGTGGTAGGCGTGGGGTTAACATAGTAATCCCATGTACTCCATCAGGCCCTTTTTTTAACATGAGATTGTCTGAACAAAACAAAGGAAACAAAAACAGCTCATTTTACCATGGTGGCAGCCCAGCTCACACTCAGTCCCCTGTAGTGCCCGCAAGACCCTTTAATATAACATTATCCCATTGGTTAACTGTGTATATAAATTAATTAGATGGCCACGGTAGGGTTATCTGCTACCAGGGTGAAGTAGGCCCAGACAGGTGACTTCAGCGCCGCCCTCCTGTCAGATGGGGTGACGCTGACTTGCACCTGCTGGGACTCGGTGCGCACAGGTGGAGCTGCCTGCTGCTGCTGCTGACACCTCCTGCTGCCATCACCAGTGGAGACCCTGACGCTGGTCTCCCTGGTGACCTGGCGCACCGTTTCCCCAGGGTGCCTACCTTCCTCGTCGTCACTGCTGCTGTGAACCGACAAGGCACTGGCAGGTGGCACCCATGTTGTGTCACCATCGTCTTCGCCCCCAGATATGTCAGACCCAGGGCTGAAATGTGGTGGTCTGAGGAAACCAGCTGACATGGAGCCGCTAGCCTGGCTCCGCTGTCCCCTCACCGACGCCTGGGTCTGACTAGGTGCGGGTGTTTCCTGCACAAAAACACCAGCACCACTTGGAAGGGATGTCTCTGGGATACTGACAGCAGGTACCCCATCCTCCTCCTCCATCATCCCTTCAAAAAGGTCCTGACCATCAGGACAGAACTGGATGTCTGCCTGATGCATGGCCTCCCCCAAGATATCCCTCTCACTGTCGCTGTCAAACAGTAAGAGGCTGGACTCTTGGGGGCTGGGGGTGGGTACTAAAGGCACCGGTGTACTGGTGGTGCTACTGGGAGTCGGGACTGACGACTCAGTGGCACTGCTGTGCCTCATATAGTCCACCACTCCTGGAGCCTGATAAGGCAATATCGGGCGGCTGCCCGATGGAAAAAACTCACGGAAGAGGCGGACTCCCCTTCCACCTGATCCTCTACCACTAGTAGGGGCGCGAGAGGTACCCTGTGCTGGCAGCGACCCAGCACTGGGAGTAACTCCCCTACCCCTGCTGCCACGGCCACGTATGCTGCTCATACTTGCTGATGTGGGGGGGTAAACTTTATTGGGGGGGGAAATGTGAGGAAGGATTTTTTTTTTTTTTAAAAGACAGGCACGCAGACAAAGACGTAGACAGACAGCTACTAAACTATAATAAAACTAGTACACCTAAAATTTTTTTTTTTTTTTTACACTGACTGACAAGGACAAAGACAAGGACTACAACAAATAAAAAAAAATATGCACTAAACAAACACTAACTACTTACACAAATGTATAAGACTATAAACTAAAGCTAATTTTTTTTTTTTTTTTACACAAAACACAGACACTAAACACACACTAAACTAAGCTACCTTAAAGAAATGTACACTTACACAATGTACACTTACACTAACTACACAGAAATCTATCTAACACTAAGCTACACTAAGCTGGACAAAACAACACAAATCTTAGCTTTTAAAAAAGCTGTTGGGTCTTTTGAAAATGGGGAGGGTAGTGCTGCGCTAATCAGTGGTGAATGGATAAGTGAATAAACAGGTGGGGGAGGGGAATGAAAGTAGGTGTAATTGAAATGAGGAGCAATATAGCCCAAATGGCATCAGCATAAAAATAAATATAAATGATCAGTGAACAATAACAGTAATGGTGCAAATCATATAACTACACAGGTTCCTCTTAATGTGATGAAATACACTATAAGTAATGGTGCAAAAAAAAAAAAAAAAAAATTCCAGGTAACTGTGCTAAGTGACACTCCTATACTGGTGATAAACAGTCCATCAACAGAGTTTGAAAAATATTAGCAAAAAATATAAGTAAAATTTCAAAAGTCCAAGAAAGCAAAAGTGCAAGTGTAGGTCCGCAATATGGAGTGAGAGGAAAATGTGTATCCAGTGATCCTTTTAGGGTAAGTAAGGATGTCCCCTTACCTTACTGCTGTAAGGTAACAGCATATAGATCCAACCACATTAGATGGTTCACTCGATGGGCTCTGATCCAACAACGGCAGGTCCTCCTTGGAGTTCTCGTCCCAGATTGGTCAGTTTCTCGCCCCAAAGAAATAAAGCATCGATGGTGTGATACCGTTTTAAAAATTTTAATTCTCAAAGAAAATAGACAGGGGTACTCACATAATCCAAAATACAATTGAGCATGTAAAAAAGAGGGGCAATCTGTCGCCAACGTCACCTCCGATACCTCTCAGTGGACTCAATCGATGCTTTATTTCTTTGGGGCGAGAAACTGACCAATCTGGGACGAGAACTCCAAGGAGGACCTGCCGTTGTTGGATCAGAGCCCATCGAGTGAACCATCTAATGTGGTTGGATCTATATGCTGTTACCTTACAGCAGTAAGGTAAGGGGACATCCTTACTTACCCTAAAAGGATCACTGGATACCCATTTTCCTCTCACTCCATATTGCGGACCTACACTTGCACTTTTGCTTTCTTGGACTTTTGAAATTTTACTTATATTTTTTGCTAATATTTTTCAAACTCTGTTGATGGACTGTGTATCACCAGTATAGGAGTGTCACTTAGCACAGTTACCTGGAATTTTTTTTTTTTTTTTTTTTTTGCACCATTACTTATAGTGTATTTCATCACATTAAGAGGAACCTGTGTAGTTATATGATTTGCACCATTACTGTTATTGTTCACTGATCATTTATATTTATTTTTATGCTGATGCCATTTGGGCTATATTGCTCCTCATTTCAATTACACCTACTTTCATTCCCCTCCCCCACCTGTTTATTCACTTATCCATTCACCACTGATTAGCGCAGCACTACCCTCCCCATTTTCAATTGCTTATGGTTTGATACACCTTCCAGTGCCGCAGCTGTACCTCCACTTCTCATCACTTTCATTTCCCCTCCCCCTTTCTTCCCCTCTCTGTTTCCCCTCCTTTGATAAGCGCGGTAATATCCATTTTTCCACTGTTGGGTCTTTTGCTTTGAAAAAAGAAGTTTAGAATCAGGAGAATATGAACTGAAATCAGTATAGCAAGGAAGCACAATGCTGATGCTGTAAGCTGTAAGATCACACATAAACACTCCACTCTCTCTAGCCACCTTGTGAATCTGCACTGAAATACTGCTGGGAGTGATCTTATATAATGGTCGTGCAGGCAGGTTCCTATTGGTTGCTATGGAGGTTGCTAACCTCTGACAAGTGTGGTAGGAGAACTCTGATTGGCTCTGATGCAAAAGAAGGGCGGAGAAAATAATCGCGCAATATTCCTTTTGCCGAATATTCGCATTGCGAATATTCGGCAATATAAAATGATCGCTTCAGCTACTCGGCCCAGGGTCTCTAATCATACCAGCAATGCTTTTAGACGTCGATGGAGATCACTAGGATGTGATCTGTTTTAAAAATAAAATTGAAAAAATACGAATATTCGGAATAGCGAATATTGGCCGCGAAATTCAAGATATTCGCGAATACTCGAATATGCCATATTCAAGCCGAATATTCGCAATACGAATATTCTTGAGCAACACTATTGCTTAGCTGGGTCCCGGTCTCTTTCAGCGTGCGGGGTGTTGAGGAGCTCCTTGTGGATTTGCCCATGTTTTAGGGTCGAATGGATCCTGGCAGTGTGCTTTATTCCGTCCTCTGTGTGCGGAGCTCCTTCTCTAAGCAGCCATTTCGGATCCCGTCCAGGCCACGCCCCCTAGGATCCATGCTTACTCCATCTGGAGAAATAATATACCCTAAGAACTGGATCTGGGTTTGTTCAAACTCACATTTCGCCAATTTGATGTAAAGTCGATTCTGCCTTAATCTTTCAAAGACGGTGCAAACATGCTTATCTGTCATCCAGATAAGCAATGACAAATTGGTCCAACAGATCTTGAAAAACATTGTTTATGAAGTGCTGAAAGGTTGTAGGGGCATTGCAGGGACCAAAAGGCATGACCAAGGACTCAAAATGCCTTTATCTGGTTCTAAAGGCGGTTTTTAATTGTGACTTTTTTCATGTGCCTGTAATCAATGCATGGATGCAAGGTGGAGTCTTTCTTTTCGACAAAGAATCAGCAGGAGATGTTCAGTGTCTAATAAAACCCTTTTCTAAATTTTCATCAAGCCACTCTCTGAGTACTTTTAATTCAGGTTCTGACAGATTAAAAAAGCGGCCAAAAGGTATTTCAGCCCCTGGAAGTAGCTCAATGGGGCAATCGTATGGACGGTGAGGAGGTAATTGATCTGCATTTTTCTTATCACAGACATCCCAGGAAAGCATGGTATTGTGACCAGCTTGACCAGCGAAGAACTTGTTTGGTAAGATTCCCTACAGTGTTCCTTGCAGTGGGAGGATATGAAATCTATGGTCCGTGCTCCCCAGTTGATAGAGGGATTGTGAGTGGAGAACCAAGGAATGCCCAAAATTACGGAAAGTTTGGGTGATGTGATCAACTGAAAGCTGATGGTCTCATGATGATCAGCCTCAAACTGGGTTACCAGAGGAACTGTTTTATGGGTAACAGGTCCTGAGGATAAGGACAAACCATCAACCGTCTCCATCTCAATAGGAGCAGATGTATTTCTGGTTTGAATGTTATTGTGGTGGGCAAACTCTATATCCGTAAAGTTTCCTCCAGCCCCAGAGTCCAGCATAGCAGAGCAGGGGATTTTACAGCCCTCAGAAATAAGCTTAATAGGGATGACAAAATGAGACAATGGAGAATTTACTTTATTTTCTTCAAGAATCAATGGGGAGATAGACTGGGTAATGGAGTTTATTTGTTCAGGCAGGATCACATCAGTCACCGGAATTGTTCTTCTAACCTTGTTAGGGCAGTTAACTGTGTAATGGTCAGAGTCCCCGCAATATAGACAGAGGTTCTCCAAACGTCTTCTTTCTTTCTCCTGAAAATAAATGGATCTCTTAATTGCATCAACCTGTATAGGTTCAGCTGTGCCAGAATCTGGAGAAACTCTTGGATCCTTCTGAACAAATTGGCTAGCAGAGAAACGCATGACACCATTACTTCCAAACATTCCCAGCCTCTCCTTTCTCCTTTCTGTAAGCCTCTGATCAACTCAGATACATAGTTGGATGAGGGCTTCAAGATCATTTGGAGTCTCTACTCTGGCAAGCTCATCTTTTACCTGGATAAAGTTTTTTCAAAAAAGAAAGAAAAAGGGATAATTTGCTGTGTGTGTTTTTGCAAAATGATAGTGATGAGAAAGCACAAATTCTTTGTTACAAAATTTACAAAAAATACTTTATTCATAAATAGAAATACAAAATATACAAAATATACAATTAATTTGTTTAAAAGGAAGTGGAAAACCAGTTGTTGATTTAATTCAGTGGGTAACAGGGAGCATCAATCAGTTGGAATACAGATGCAACTGTATTCCAACTGATTGATGCTCCCTGTTACCCACTGAATTAAAATCAACAACTGGTTGTCCACTTTCTTTTAAACAAATTAATTGTATATTTTGTATATTTTGTATTTCTATTTATGAATAAAGTATTTTTTGTAAATGTTGTAACAAAGAATTTGTGCTTTCTCATCACTATCATTTTGCAAAAACACGCACCACAAATTATCCCTTTTTCTTTCTTTTTTGAAAAAACTTTATCTACCTATTTGGGATTAGGTGCCTTTTTCTTGGGTGAATCTGTGCATTTTGGACCATATCTATATCATTTTTCATCTTTTACCTGTTCAGAAAGCCCTTGGCGGAATTGATTTTTTTGCACTGCTGGGTTCCAAGTGGTATCCGCTATCCAAAGCGCCCAGAGGCGATTCAGTTTGCATGTGTAGCGCTATACAAGTCATTCATTCATTCAACGTCTGAATTCAGCTGTTTATTCAGCAATGGAGCGTTTACCCTGTGGTAAACTATGCAGCTTTGCTTCAGCCATAGCGCAGCGGTTGGGATCATCAAAAACTTGATTCATTGCATCCTCAAAAGTCTGTAAATTATTCAGCATGGCACTGTCTTGTTCAATATAAGGGGAGGCCCAGGCTAGAGCTTCCCCAGTCAGGAGGTTGATAACAAACATTACCTTCTGTCTTTCAGAAATGAATGCAGCTGGTCACATTTGGAAATAGATGTGACACTGGTTAAGAAAACCTCTGTAATGGTGGCGGTCTCCATTAAACTTGGGTGGGTGAGGCATATGTGTGTTAGTATCATCTCGAGAACGTAGGTCCAGCAATTGTTTTGTCAGAGCATGGATCTCTTCGTGTTGCTTCTTCACCACACCTTCCAGTACGGAAAAAATGTCTTGGTAAGTGACACCGAACTCCTGCAGCTCTGCAATTTGCTGCCTGAACAGAGCCACAGCATTTGCTATAGCAGCCTCCATGGATTTTGCTGCATGTTAGCACCAGGTCGCGGACCTCAGGATCGCCCCACCAGGAGGTGAGCAAGCCAGGGTTCAGTAGCGGATGAGCAGGTAAGGATCAAACAGAAGCATGGTCAGTAAACAAGCCAAAAGGTAATTAATGAGTATTTGCAGGTTGGGATCAGGCAGAAGCGTAGTCGAGGAACAAGCCAATGGTCTATAAAGAGCAGTAGAAAATATGGACTGCAGCAGGGAAGGCAGGAGCGAGATACAGGCTGGAGCTGGCACAATATTCTGGCAAAGAGGAAGTGCAGAGACATGGCTTATATCAGGAAGTTCGTGGGAGGAGAGAAGGTTCATAGCCAGACACAGCTGAGGTCCCAGGTTCAAGTGCAGGTCCTGACAGTAAGCTTATTGTTTAAGGGCTCAGATGTAAATTGTAAAGCGTGGACAATCTGTGCTTCCCCCCAAAAACAGTGATCAGTGCAACCTGTGCTAAAATAATTTTTTAACAGGTGAGGTCTGATGGGTTAACAAAAAAACAATGTATACCCTAACACACACTAAATGTGCTAATATACGTTTCCAACCTAACGAAAGGAAAAAATGGTGTTACAAACAATGAAAATATCTGGTGCTGCAATAATACAAAAAAGCTAGAATACACAGCTATACAAACATGTCAAAAATAGGTAAAAAATGTGCAACCAACATAAAAAGCAAAAACAAGCAAAGTGTCCTGTTATAAAAAAGAAAGAAAGAGACAGTGTACACAAAAGTGTAACAATTGGGTGCATATCATGGGTGAAAAATGCAAGTGTAATTTAACAAAGAAAGTGTCCACTGCAGATGATATTGATTAGATGTAATAATCACAAGGTAAATTCATCCAACAATGTTATCCATATAATTTTCAGCCGTTGGTATATATTCGGACAGAGATACTGCTTACCAGATTCGATGGACCTCTATTACGGAGGTCTTATGGGCTCATCAAAACCAGGGGTCACTCAGAGGGATCCTTCTTGGCTAAGCACTGGTGTACTAGCGTGTCTGTCTTCCTTCAAGCTTCCCGGGGCTGTGATGGATCCTATTCCAAGCAATCTCAGCTTCCAAAGTCAGCTTGCAATGGGGTGGCGTGGTTTACAGATATGTTAGATGTTATGTAGATACGTCTGCGTAAGTGCTTTAAGAATCCGGGCCTATGTGTGGTGGAAAACTAACACTTCACATCACCCTAAACACACCCTCCCCACCGTAAAAAACATGGTAGTGGCAGCATCATGTTGTGGGGATGCTTTTCTTCAGCAGGGACAGGGAAGCTGGTCAGAGTTGATAGAAAGATTGATGGAGCCAAATACAGGGAAATCCTAGAAGAAAACCTGTTAGCCTTGTACTCACGAGCAGACATGTCCGATGAAACCGGTCCGCCCGAAAATGGTCCGCTCGGGCCTACACACGGCCAAACATGTCTGCTGAAACTGGTCCGCAGACCAGTTTCAGCAGACATGTTTGGTCGTGAGTACGGGGCCTTAGAGTCTGCAAAAGACTTGAGGCTGGGGTGGACGTTCACCTTCCAGCAGAGAAACAACCCCAAACATATAGCCAGAGCTACAATGAAATGTATTAGCTTGAAGCATATTCATGTGTTAGAATGGCCCAGTTAAAGTCCAAATCTAAATCCAATTGAGAATCTGTAATAAGACTTGAAAATTTCTGTTCACAGATGCTCTCCATCCAATCTGACAGAGCTTGAGCTACTTTGCAAAGAAGAATGGGCAAAAATGTCACTCTCTAGATGTGCAAAGCTGGTAGAGACATTACCAAAAAGACTTGGAGCTGTAATTGCAGTGAAAGGTGGTTCTACAAAATGTTTCTACAAAATATAAATGCACGCCACACTTTTCAGATATGTCGTATTTGTAATACATGTTGAAAACCATGTTTGGTTTTCCTTTCACTTCACATTTATCGGCCACTTTGTGTTAGTCTATCACATAAAATTCCAATAAAATAAATTTACATTTTTGGTTGTAACATTTTCAAGGGGTATGAATACTTTTTCAAGGCACTGTATATTGAAACTTTTAACAGCTGTTCTTTTTATTGCTTAACAATAACATTTTCATCTATAAATACTTTATTAAACTGCATTTATGTAATATGTCATTTGTCAATACTTCTGCACTCTTCAAAGGTGTCTTTTAAATGAACACACAAAAAAAACTTGTAAGAGCTGCTAACAGCAGCAAATGCTGGTTTTAATATGATATAGTTTGCATAGAACCTAATGCAAAGTATTGACTGTGAGATATTGACTGTGACATGTCGAGATGTAAGTGAATTGACCTATATACCAAAAATACCAGAAACAAAGGGAAGAACATAGATAAAAACACTGTAGGAGGGAGGTCACTCACAGTCTGTTTTCTGATGAAAGATGATGTTGTCTGTGAAGATTTACATTTACACTGGAAACAGTTTAACTTAATTAGTAAATGTCATGTGTAAATTGGTTATTTGCATAAAGAAATGAGCAGATTTTATATGAGCATTTGCTTAGTAGTTAGGCAAATCTTTGTTTTTAAATTAATTTCAAATAAAATATAAATAAATAGGCACAATACCCATTTCACAGCTGGTCCCAGGGGAGAATACCTATAATAAGAATTAAAAGGTTACCTGGTGTTTTTAATAAACCTGTGCAACATTTAGTAATCAATAGCAACTAATCCAGCTTAGAGTAATCAGTGCAAATAAACCCCATCTCTAGGAAAAATTCTCCCTATTGCTCCCTCACACTCTGCTTCTGTCCATTTATAAGTAAAAATCCCTACAAAACCTCTTTTTGCTGACCTTATTTCAGTATCACATGCACCTCCATGGCACCTCTTCCAGGAGTGTAGATCAGTAAGGATCAACTAGACAGGCAACTGGAAGTTTTCACATCACCCAAGAAGCAACCTAGGCACTCAAAAAAGTACCCTCTCATCCTGCAGTCCAGAAAAAACCTCAGGACCTGACACTTCTTGTAATCATGTATGCAGGTAAGGTAAAATCCTGAAATTCACATTAAATTTTTACTGAGATTTCAACAACTTAATGTATTTTTCGGACCATTAGATGCACTTTTTCACCCCAAAAATATGGGGGGAAGTGTCTATGCGTCTTATGGTCCAAATAAACATCAGGCACCGCCCCCTGCCACCGTCGTCAACGCCCCTGCCACAAAAAAAGCACCCCCCGCACGAAAACCTCCCGACTTGTACTTCCAAGTCCCGGTTGGCAGCCAAGGAGTGAGTGAATGGAAGGCTGTGCTGTGTTTGGAGGACAGGTGACAGCCCGCTCTGCTGGGACTTGTAGTGCCTCTGTGGGGGGCTGAGATATGGCAACCTGCTCTGCTGGGACTTGTAGTGCCTCTGTTGGGGGACTGAGGATTCCTCAGTTTCCCCACGGTATAGGGCACTACAAGTCCCAGCAGAGCGGGTTGCCATATCTCAGCCCCCCACAGAGGCACTACAAGTCCCAGCAGAGCGGGTTGCTCTTACAGAACAGAAGAGGCAGCTGGGGGAGGGGGGTTTGTACTGGGAGGGGAGAGAAGACAGCACAAGTTTGAGATGGGGAGGATTTTTTTCTGAGAGTGAGGATTTATTCTGGGAGTAATTTCTTTGGAACAGGTCAGGCTGCATTTCATGGGCACTGGTAAATAGTTTAGTAGACCATTTGATTCAGAATATTTTTTTTCTTGTTTTCCTCCTCTAAAACCTAGGTGCATCTTATAGTCAGGTGCGTCTTATAGAGCGAAAAATACGGTATCCTCCAGGACAGTACAAACATTCACCTGGGTACAAAGACTTATTTAACAGAGTGAAGGTAACATCATAACAAGGGGCATATCAATGATATAAAATAAACAAATCATAAGTTCTGACCATACCAATCTGATAGAAACCATAGCAAGTGAAAACAGTATAATATCATCTTTACACCAGTAAGGAGAACAATATTAAAGGGGTTGTAAGATATACAGAACCCGAACCTACCTATGTGGACTTACTTCCAGATTCATAGTTATGTCAACACCCCTAGACTTAGTGGACTTTTCACGAGACAATTGACTGACTTGGAGAAGGTGTGCTTGAAGGGGGAGCCGATACGAAAGGTCACGTCGTTGGCATACGCCTGGACCCAAAGTCTGGCTCAAAGCAACACAGATAAGTTCAGGGAGCGCTGGGCGAGAGACCTGGGTATACCAATCACAGAGAGACAGTGGCACAGGGCCTGCATACTAGCCCACAAATGCTCACTCAGCACCCGGATGCAGGAGACATCCTACAAACTGTTGACCCATTGGTATGCAACTCCTGACAAACTGAGTAGATGGTACCAGACCAGTGTTGGCACTGTAAAGCTGACGTGGGAACATTACACCACATATGGTGGCAATGCCCCCTGATTACTCACTACTGGCTAGAAGTTACCAGACTGGTAAAGATTATGACAGACATAAACCTATCCTTAGACGCCGCGTGCTGTCTCCTCAACATAAACAGCTTTTCACTCAAAAGTTATAAACGCTCTCTATCCAGAAATTTACTGACTTCAGCCAAATCCCTCCTACCATTGTACTGGAAGTCTACATCTGTACCCACCATTAGGGCATGGCTGCTCAGGGTGGCAGAGCTATGCAACATGGAAGAGACAGTGGCGCAGGCCAACGACACTGTAGACCAATATCTTAAGATGTGGTCCCCATGGTTTTCATTTAAATACTCTGAGGAGTTTCTGCGGCTCACGGCCTACACAAAATGATTACACACACTGTGCTGGAAGTTGGTACCTTTCCCGATAGACGGATCTCAGACAATATCCCTCTGTCTCCTCAATTCACTGTGCTCTTTTTTTTCCTCACCTTCTATTCTCATTTAATGCTTCATTTTCCCCATTTGCCAAAGGTTTAGATATTCATGCCCCATAATAAACTTATGTTCACATTGTTGATTTATATGCTTGATTCATGCCAATGCTTAGAATTGAACTGTATACAATCTACCATGCCCACGGACTTGGTCTGTGTATAACTTTCACCTTTATTTGTTGTTGTATACCCTATATGGGCTCTTGTACGCATGTCTTTTGCTGTAAACGGCTTACATTTATTTACAATAAAAAGCTTGAAATGTTAAAGGGGTTGTAAAGGAAAAAAATGTTTTCCCTAAATAGCTTCCTTTACCTTAGTGCAGTCCTCCTCCACTTACCTCATCCTTGAATTTTGCTTTTAAATGTCCTTATTTTTTCTGAGAAATGCTCACTTCCTGTTCTTCTGTCTGTAACTCCACACAGTAATGCGAGGCTTTCTTCCTGGTGTGGAGAAAGCCTCTTGAGGGTTTAATGTGGGTTTATTAACACTTCAATATATGTTAGTGTTTTTAAAGTGAAAGCTACAACAAAAATATGTGAATATGTGCTGAAAAGCACGAACACTGAAAAGAGCAAATCGTCTCTCACCAAACTTTTACTTACATGAAATCAGCAAAAGCAGCCCAAAGGGTGGCGCCATCTGAATGGAACTTGCCCTTTATAGTGCCGTTGTACGTGTTGTACGTCACCACGCTTTGCTAGAGCATTTTTTTTCATGATCGTGTGTATGCAAGGCAGGCTTGACAAGAATCACGTCAAGAAAAACGTTGTTTTTTCTAGGACATTAAAAATGGTCATGTGTACTCCGCTTTAGGCTCCTTTCACACAAGCATTCTGTTTTCTTCATCTGTTTAGCCACTTTTTTTTGTTGGAAGATCAGATGAAAAACTGATCCAGACTTCAGTTTTTACATCCATTATGTTTCCAAAGTTTGGAATGATTGGTCAACTGAATTTGGTTTGAAGAATAGCTAGTTACTAAGGAGCAGGCAGCAAACCACAACCTTAACAACTGATGAGTCATCAGAATGTAAACAAAACAATTGATGGGTCTGATATGGATTTTAAGGGGAAGCCCACAATTTTTTTTTTAAATGGCGTGGATTCCCCCCCAAAATCCATACCAGATCCTTATTCGAGCATGCAGCCCAGCAGCCCAGGAAAGGGGGGAGCAAGCGCCTCCCTGAACCATACCAGGCTGCATGCCCTTAGTGGGGTGCTTTGGGGCAGGGGGGCTCTGCCCCACAAAGCACCTTGTCCCCATGTTGATGGGGACAAGGGCCTCTACCCCACAACCCTGACCAGTGTCAATCACAAAAAAGGAGTAGGAGGGTTGGGACCTTATATGAAGCATGTGGTTGAGAATTAATTGATAGGTGAATATAACAAGATGTTTATTAGTTCATATATATGCATGTACAAACATAATCTCTGTGTCAAGTTCTGAAACAGTTAAACTTGATAACAACATTAAAAGAAAATATATGTGAAGTGCTACCTCCCTACAAAACTAAATAAATATTAGAACACAACACAAACTAAAAAATGAATAGGAGTGTTAAATATAGCACAAATAATATTGCATAAACCACATTAATAAAATAATATGTGCAACCCAGTGACCTCTAGTGGAAACAATAAATATATATCAGATAAAGTCCATATATCCAGTGATATCTTTTGTAAATAAATGCTGTCCAAACACAATCCATCGGTAATTAATAGAACATCAGTTAATAAGACCCTTTCATAAAGTCCCATGTGAGTGACAAAATGCATCAGGGGTGGGACTTGTGATGTCATTGCGTAGGAAGTACGCAATCACCCATGTGGGCAGCAGGGTCAAGGACTTGCAGATGATTTTGTGACCCCAGACTGATCTGTATATGTTCAAATGTATCACCTGTATGCACCAAGGCTTGTGCATTCCCAAATGTGAGTTGTATAGCTTGCTTGTGTTTTAAATAAATGTTGTTTTACAGTATTACACTATGCTAGCTCCTTTTTTACCCTTATGTTGCCATCATCTATGAGAGACCACGCTTGTAGGAGTCCACTGTTTAAAAGACCCTGGATTGAGACCCCAAAGGGGAAAGTGCTACTTGGCCTAATTCAGGACCTTTCTGGGAGGTGAGCACATAGTGTGACTGGTGGAGGGTCCATTTGGTGTTATTCACTCATTTGCTATTAATCACCGCTGGATTGTGTGTGGACAACATTTATTTACAGAAGATATCACTGGATATGTAGGCCCGGATTCACAGACAGCGGCGCACATTTAATGCCGCCGTAGCGTATCTCCTGTACGCTATGCCGATGCAGCGCAGAGAGGCAAGCACTGAATTCACAAAGCCAGTGCTCCCAAAACTGTGCTGGGTTTCCTAGGCGTAAGCCGACGTAGGTGGAAGTGGGAGTGAGCCATGCAAATGAGGCGTGACCCCATGCAAATGATGGGCCAAGCACCAGACAGATACGTATAACGAACGGCGCATGCGCCGTCCCGTGGACGCATCCCAGTGCGCATGCTCAGAATCACGTCGGAACTACTCCCTAAGGTACGTCGGATCACTGCCTACGGCGTGAACGTAACCTATGCACAGCCATATTCACGTCCAACGTAAACTACATAAAATACGCCGGCTTGTGTTCCCTGGTGCAGCTCTTTGCATGGATGCTGCTGAGTTACACCTCCTTTATGAGGCATAACTTTACGATGTATGAATAACTTACGCGCACTTGTGTCGGGCGCACGTACGTTCGTGAATCGCCGTATCTCCCTCATTTGCATATTTGAATGGAAAATCAATGGGAGCGCCAAATGCGTCCAGCATAAATATGTGCCCACTCTACGCTGGTGTAGGCAAGTTACGTTGGTGGGAAGAAGCCTGTGTTTAGGCGTATCTTAGTATGTGGGTCCCGCGCACAAATATGATGGCGCATAGTTGCACTTACGTGGCGTATCTGGAGATACGTTGGCGCAAGTGCTTTGTGAATTCGGGCCATGGACTTTTTTATATATATGTGTGTGTGTGTTATACTAAGTAGATTCAGAAAGAAGTTACGCTGGCGTATCTATTGATACGCCGCGTAACTTCTAGGATGCTCCGGCGTATCTTTTTTCTGTATTCAGAAAACAAGATACGCCGGAATTTGGCTAAGATCCGACTGGCGTAAGTCTCTTACGCCGTCGTATCTTAGTTGCATATTTACGCTGGCCGCTAGGTGGCGCTTCCTTTGATTTACGCAAGGAATATGCAAATTAGGTAGATACGCCGATTAAGAAACGTACGTCCGCCCGGCGCATTTTTTTACATCGTCTACATTAGGCTTTTTCCGGCGTAAAGTTACCCCTGCTATATGAGGTGTATCCTATGTTAAGTATGGACGTCGGGCCAGCGTAAAATTTTCCATCGATTACGTCGTTTGCGTAAGTCATTCGCAAATAGGGCTGTGCGTAATTTACGTTCACGTCGAAAGCATTGGCTTTTTGCGGGTTAATTTGGAGCATGCGCACTGGGTTACGTTCACGGACGGCGCATGCGCCTTTAGTCAAAAACGTCATTTACGTGGGGTCATGTTTTATTTACATAAAACACGCCCACCTCTTCACAATTTGAATTAGGCGCGCTTACGCCGACAGAATTACACTACGCCACTGTAACTTAGGGCGCAGGTTCTTGGTGAATACAGAACCTGCCTCACTAAGTTACGGCGGCGTAGCGTATCTGAGATATGCTACGCCCGCACAAAGTTACAGCGGGCTATCTGAATCTAGCCCATTGTTTCTACTAGAGGTCACTGGTTGTTCGTATTATTTTATTATTGTGGTTTATGCCACTTTATTTGCGCTATATTTAACACTACTATTACGTTTTTTGTTTGTGTTTATACTACTTGATATTTCTTTGTTTTGTACGGTGGTAGCGCTTTACATATATTTTCTTTTCACTTGGGTCTGCTAATAACAGTTGGTGTTAAGCAGCAACCTCCTATATTTAAATATATATATATATATATATATATATATATATATATATATATATATTGACAGGAAGTCATGGGAATCAATCTCACCTTCGCTGAGATCCCTTCATTGGTTGCCAGTAAAAGACAGAATCACTTTTAAGGCACTCTGCCTAATGCATAAGTGTATTCAAGGCAACGCCCCCCCATATTTATGCGAAAAAATAAAAGCCCATAACCCCAATCGCATTCTGCGATTCCACCAATCAAAACCTACTCCAGGTACCCAAAGCCAGATACAAGTCCAAAGGAGATTGAAGATTTGCAGTCCAGGGACCTCGGCTGTGGAATGCACTACCAACCACCATCCGACTGGAGTCGGACCACTTGGCCTTTAGGAGCAAGGTTAAAACCCATCTCTTCTGAGGTCAAGGGGTTCTTTACCCATGAAATGGATACAGCGCCCAGAGGCGATTCAGTTTGCATGTGTTGCGCTTTACAAGTTTCTCACTCACTCACTTACTCAATGATATACATTGTCAATCACAATGCCTGCCACTACCACCGACCTGAAAAATAAATAAAACTATGCCACTAAGTGACCCTGGCCCCTTGTGACATCATTGACCCAGCATGCCCCTGGTCGATGACATCACAAGGGATGGGGTCACCCAGGGACGTCATCGGATGGCCCGCCCCTTCGTTATATAAGAACTGTCAGACGGCAGAGCTGTCAGACAGCGTGAGTCTTTGTTGGGTGTGGAACTCTTTTTTTGAGGGTCAGCGGTAGTGTCTAGTGATTGACGATGAATCTACAATTGGGGACTTTTTTTATTTTTTAATAAAGAACTTGTCAAAAACTGGCTGCTGTGTTTTTTACACTACACTTTTTTTTAGGTGATTGAGTAGGTGTATCCCATACTCATTTACATAGGGCAGGTGGGATCTGGAGACCCCCATGTTAAAAGGAGCTTCCAGATTTAGATAAGCCTACAATCCATAGACCCCCACAACCACTGATTAAATTAATAATATATAAAGTGTCTCTGTCGATTATTTTTTTTTTTTTTTAATTTTGGATTGAGTGGCTAAGGGGTTAGAATCTCTGACAGAATTATTTTTCCCTGTGCCCTGTTGGTGAGACTTTAGCGTACTTCCTGTTCCAGAAATAGAACAGGACACAATAGGACATGAGAGAAAATCATCTTAGCCCTGGTTCACATTGATGCAACTTTGAAATCGTGCTTTAAGTGAAATTAAATCCCAGCTCTGATAATTGTTTTCAGGACAGTTGTCCCCACTGGGGTCCCATTCCACGTATAACTTTAGGTTTCCCCTCACCTTATGTTGCCAATAAAAACCTGAAATTTGATTTAACCCATTCCTATTCTATCAAAAGAAATTGATAAATAAATAGGGGTTTGGTTGGAGTTGCACTTACCAAACTCTGTGATATTGTGAAGCACCTTAAATTATTCCAGAACTAGTGATGTTTACTTTCTCAAACTAAGTACTAATGAAATTGAGAATAGGGGTGATGTGTGAGCTTTTCAGTGATTAATTATATATAAAATTGGCAATACGTCTTGCACTTTTTTACATTTTTGTCCACTGCATTTAATAATTTGTGGATGTTCACATCATTTTGTTCAGCAGTAATGATACCTATATACAGTAGTTGCCTGAGACATTTAGTTGAATAGGACCAAATTATGTTTAAGCCTATTAAAAATATTTAAGTCTTCTATGTAAATAAATTCTCAAGTACAATTGCATATATATATTAAGGCAGCTACAAGCTAACGTGTCCAGTTAAAATCAGTAGACTTGGAGACATGACAATAATGTGTAAATCATACTTTACATAGCATCTCTAACCCTTCAATAAACCACTCTGGTCCGCTACTCCTTTTGCTTTACAATTCTGAGGCAGATAACAATCTTTGAGAATGTGAAGCAAGGCATGATGGGTTTCTACATTTTGAACTTTCAAGTAACATTGTTTGAGGTACAACAGGGAGTATAAACTGCATGCTATGCTACACCTCATACTTGCACCGCTATTTTTTTTTCTTAATTTTTTTTTTTTTAATTTCTCTATACATCTCACCCAGGTCTATGCTCCAGAAACTAATCATGGGAGCCTCTGTATATTCTCAGTACAGTTTTAATTTAATTATTAAAAAGGAAGAAAATATAAAGTATAAAAACAGTGAAACATATTGCTTGGAAATATTTACTGGTCATCATTTTATTCCCAGTGTGAATATTTATCATTGGTAAACATCTCTTCACAGCAACCAAAATCTTGACCTAAAAATAAATGTTCATTTTGTCAGCACCTGTCCAGATTCCAGTGTGAGCTGAACCAGATGTGATCTATACACCAGATGTTTTATCATCATGAAACATAATTTTTGCATTTAAAAATAGCATGTAAAATTGTATTAGCAATTGAATTACACTGGTCTAAAACAATATTGTTGTCTTAATTTTTTTAAACCATTTACAAAAACATGCATAAATTAAACTAGGTATTATCTTCACTACACATAAAACCTTACAGTTCATTTGTGCAAATTGCTATTAAATAAATCTTTTACAGAAGTCAGAAACAATTTCACAGACAATTTCATCTAATCTCTTATCATCCTTTAACAGTACAGTGTTTCGAAAGCAGATTTCCCCAGCAATATGCACTGGACATATGGCAGTCTCTAAACACATTCAAAGAGACCTCAAAATGGTGTTGCTTTGGCATTAATTTTACTTACCTGTTTCATCTATTTTACCACTGTGTTAAACAATGCTGTAAACACTTCTGCTAGTGGCATTTAGAGCTAAACATTGTTTCCAAGTTACTTTTATTGCCCAAAGATGATTTTTACATTTTGTTATTCAGATTCACATTTTTAGTACAACTTTTCATTCTGTCTCTTTTTAAGCCAGTTTTACTAGCCTTTATTAACAAAATGGAATACTCATGTATGGTTTTTATGAGTTACATTTATTATTATTCACCACTTTAATTAACAATTCCTTGCTCCTTTCTGGTTTGAATTGTTGAATTATGCCACGGACCAGTTTCAGCAGACATGTTCGGTCGTGTGTACTGCCGATCGGACAGGATTCCAGCATACATTTGCCCGCCAGACCGTTTTCGAGCGGACAAATGTTTCTAAACTTGCTTAGAAACATGCCCGCTGGAATCCTGTCCGTCGGACATGTTCGGTTGTCTGTACAGACTTACCGTACATGTCCGAGCGGCCGCCATACCTCGCATGCGTCGAATGACTTTGACGCATGCGTGGAAGCATTGACCTTTCAGCGTCGCGCACGTCGCCGCGTCATCATCGCGGCGACGGCGCAAACACGTCACCGCGCTGTCTGTCCACGCGGATTGTCTCTCATTTCTGTATGATGGTGTGTACAGCCATCATACAGAAATCTCCGGGCGGGCATGTCCGCTGAAAACGGTATGGCGGACCGCTTTCAGCGGACATGTTTGCCCGTGTGTACAAGGCCTTACAGTTTTGTGGCAACACCAACACCTAGGGCTCAAATTTATGCAGAGTATATACAGCAGACCCCTACTTTCAAACATCCAACTTACAAATGACTCCTACTTGCAAACGGAAGGAGACAACAGGAAGTAAGAGGGAATCTACCCCTAGGAAGGAAAATTCTCTTCTGTAAAAGGTGTCTCCTGTCCACTGTATCACAAATCCTTGTTTCACAAAAAAAAGAAAATAATTAAAAAAATCATTTGTCATTGGGACAGAAAGTGAGGTGCAATCTTCTGAACAGATGGACACAGACAGCAAAACAAATGTTACAGGGGTGATAACCCTTCTCTATGTTTTCATATGTTTAAGGCTGAAGTTACACTTTAAAGAAGTACCAGTTGAAAATTACAAACAGATTCTACTTAACAACAAACCTACAGTCCCTGTCTTGTTTGCACCGCCTGTATACTGCTGTTCAAAGTATATAGGGCCAAAGGGGCTTGTAATGACCTGGGGGGAGGGGGGCGGGGAAACCCATGCTATTTTTCCAGTGATTTTCATCCATATTGCAGGGACCAAACATTACATTAAAGCCGCAGGCAGTCTTAAATTACTTTTTTCTTATAGTAATCTAATTTTGTGCAGGGACAGTTCTAAACACATGCCACTTCAGAGGCATAATATAGACACCCAGCAGGTATGATATTTAAATACATTTTTCATTTTTTTTTCACTTTAGGCATCATTAAAATCGCTGCTCCAGAAAAAAATACAGTTTTTAAAACTTTTTTTTCAATTGATACATGTACCCTGGGGCCAGACCCGGATCCCCAAACCCGTTTTCCGACAATAACTTGCATATTAGGCTTTAAAATGAGCACTTTTGAATTCGATGGTTCGAGTCCCATTGACGTCAATGGGGTTCTAATTGTTCGCGCAAACAGTCTGTCCGTTCGAAGGTTCTGGTGCGAACCGAATGGGGGGGTGTTCGGCTCATCCCTAGTTGACAGTGATCGCAGGGATAGATAGTTAGTGCTACTGTACTATACACTGCAATTGTATTGCCTACAGAGCTCTAGTGTGCTATATACTGTAAAATGCTTTATAGTTGCACTGCTACAAAACAGTGTTTTTTTTTGGGGGGGGGGGGGAGGGTGTCTTGGCCACTGCCAAAGGTGGTTGCTTGGCTGTGAAGCTCCTTTGTCTCTTCTCTTCACTGTGGCTCGCAGCATACCAGCCAACTGCAACTACCCCAAAATGGAGAAAACTCTACAGGGACATAACTGGGCTATGTCCCAAAAGAAAATCAAGTAGCCAGGACCGCGCCGCTTCACAGACTTTATTATGTTGTCGGCAGGCATCCGCATACAAGATGGCACAAAGGAGAATGATTGTTCTCCACACCCCCTTCCCTCACAAGCAAAAGAGGCACAAGATTGTCACTCTGACATGGAGGAATACCCACACCAACAATCCTCAGCCTCACCAGCAGAATGGGGTAAGATAGCAGCTAATTCCCCTGTCTATTCCCCTCACAAGCACCCATCTGCAAAGAAACACCACTGGGCTGACATCTCAGGTATCCGCGTTCCCTGCATCTGATGTCCCCGCCTCTGAGAACGCCTCTGTTATTATTACAGGTGCATATTTTGCATTCTTGGGCTTTCATAATATGTCCAATGGCTATTTTATATTACTATGTATTATCGTGTCATCCATGTATTTTATATCGCTTCATTGCGTTAGAATTTTTATAATTGTCGTTATTATTGTTTTTATTAGTTTATTGTCAATATCTAGATTGCTGGTTCAAATGCATTGATTTCTGCAATGTCCAGTTTGCTTGATCCGGGACTGAGTGTTGCCGCCCCTCATATCCCCTCCCACTTTAGTTGATTGATGGGCCTTTAAGATAGACCCAGAGCATGACGCTGTACGCTTCCTGACGACGTGACATCTTCACGAAACGTACGTCGAGGCTTACAGGTCACGCTCGACCCACCCACTTCCTGGTCCTGCTGGCTCTCTCACTCCAGAGGGTTGGAACGCACGCCATCGCACGCTATTTGCGGCTCTGCATGTTCCTTTGCCGGCGACGGGACTCTATCTCCTCTCTCCATAATACCAACGTCTTCAACCTCAGTGCCGGGGCTAGGCACCCCATCAAGTAAGAGGCCATTTGGCGTTTGTTCTTCTGTTTTATCCAATAAAAAACGATATTATTCTATGGCGATTTTCTTTCTCTTGTTTTAAATACTTCATGTGGCGTGGAGTGTTGCGGTATCAAGACTGTGAGATCTCAGCCTGGAAAATTATCTCTAATCTGCTTATGTGACCCCTTTTTAATTAAAGTGGTCCATTACTTGCGGTAAGGTGCCATCCATGAGCACTTTGGTGGTCTGTCTTTATCTTGGTGAAGGTGGAATATCTTCTATCTACTTACATTGAGGATCCACTATTATTATATACATATGGACTTTAATTTTGGCACAACTTTCACTTTTTTGTTGTGCACTATTATCAATTGATTTCTATAACAAATATTGTGTTTTGTTTGTTATGCATGGTCACTATTTATTCAAATGTTCACTTTATTCACATTCACTCATTTAAACCCAGGTTATTTATAAAAATTTTTGCATAATTTATTATTTTAGTGTTATGTACACCTATGAGCTAGCGCCTCTTAATTTCTATTTCGCCTCTGAGAACACACTGAAGGCCATGCTTCTCTCCCTCCTAATAGGCCTGCAAAATGAACTACGCTCCTCAATATCTCAGCTCGTTATTAGAATAGATTATATTGATGACCGTACTGAGCAATTAGCAAATCAGATAACTGAAGTGGTCAAGGAGCAAGATGATGTGGTTGATATTCACAAAGAACAAGCTGAAGAGATCTGCAGACTTCAGTTAAAAGTCGAAGACCGCTTGTGCTACAATAAGGGGGATCCCTGAAGCGATTAAACCACATGATCTGATCCCAAATCTGCAGCAGCTCTTCCTGAAACTTATACCTAATCTGACTACCAGGGATCTCCTCATGGACAGGGCACATAGGATCCCAAGGCCAGATTCGTCCACATGCTCCCTCATCGAAGGAGTACTTATCTACCAAGAACTGTTGGCTGCAACCTCTCGTAGAAAGCATAGAAAGGAATTTGCAACCATCACCACAACTCTAAGAGACCGCAACATTATCTACTGCTGGGTCTTCCCCACAAAGCTTCTAATCACCTACCCAATCCAAGCAGATGCTATAACACCCCAAAAGATGCATACAAGAAGCTGTACAATTGGGGCATATCCCCACTTCCACCACCCAACCCGACGAGAAACAATGCAAATTAGAAATCCTGAATACGTCAATAACACTACTACTGTAGAACAATACTAAAGGAAACCCCAGTTAGTTCTGTTTGTCCATTATTTCAGTGAACAGCTACATGAGAGTCTCAAGTAGCAAGAAATAGAGAGTCAATTTTTAGAAATACTTATTTGACTTACAGTCGTGCTTATTTCACACACCCCTAGCATGAAGTGTGCTATGCACACAGCTTTGCTTAGCCTAATTGTCACCACTATAGTTTAAGCGAATTGTTCTTTGCTTTTTAGTTTTTGTATTTTACTGCTCTGTTATTCTCATTGAAAGTACAGGTATCACCTCTCTTTCCCTACAAGCTCCTATCTAGAAGTGACTTAATACAGCTGTAGTGATCCATCCGGGCATCCGAGCAACACTGCCAGAGGCACACAGCCATGTCAATTCAATACAATAATACAAAAGACCTTAAGAGATCCATAATAGAGGAGAAGCCTTAACCCAGAAAGCAGACATTCGGTGTGTGCAGGAGACACATTTTATGCACGGTAAAGCCCCACCATGCTTTCACTGGTCATACCCTCACACCTACCATGCACATGCAGCTAAAAAGTCCAAATAGTAATGATTGCTATTCATGACTATCTCCTTCCAACTTTAACACCTAGATGCCGATCCATTTGGAAGATAAATTATCATATAGTTACATAGATGGTAAGGTTGAAAAAAGACACCAGTCCATCCAGTTCAACCTGTGGAGTGTGAGTGTGCTTGTGTTTATGTCAATAGTACATTATATATCCCTGTATGTTGTGGTTGTTAAGGTGCCCATCTAATAGTTTTGTAAACTATTGATGCTCCCTGCTGATACCACTACTTGTGAAAGAGAATTCCACGTTCTTACCCATCTGACAGTAAATAACCCTCTACGCAGTTTAAGGTTAAATCGATTCTCTTCCAATTTCAGTGAATGACCATGTGTATTTTTTAATTCCCTTTCACTGAAAAGTTTTTCCCTATGCTAGGATCACTAGTACGGTATTTGTACATCACTATCATATCACCTATCAAGTATCTCCTCTCCAGAGAGAAGAAGTTCAATGTCTGTAGTCTTTCCCCACAGCTGAGCTTCTCTAGTGCCTTTATTAGCTTTGTTGCTCTTCTCTTGACTCTCTCCAGTTCCAGAGCATCTTTCCTGAGGACTAGTGCCCAGAACTAGATGGCCTTTTTAAAATGCAGCCGGAGCAGAGTCTTGTAGAGTGGGAAAGAAAACTATTGTTTTATCTCTGGAGCGAATACCCTTTTAATGCTTGCCAATATTCTGCTGGCTTTGCTTGCAGCAGCTTGGCATTGCATGCCATTGCTGAGCCTGTCATCTACTAAGCCCCCCAGGTCCATTTCCATCCTAGATTCCTGCAGAAGTTCCCCCCAGTGAGTAACTTGCGTTCATATTTTTAGCACCCAAATGCATTACTTTTAATTTTTCAACATTAAACCTCATTTGCCATGTAGTTGCCCATCCCATTATTATATTTAGGTCTTCTTGCAAGGTTTCCACATCCTGTGCAGAAGCTATTGCCCTGCTTAATTTAGTATTGTCCACAAATACTGAGATTGAGCTGTTTATCCCATCCTCTGTATAGTTTATGAATAAATTAAACAGACTAGATCCCAGGACAGATCCTTGGGGACCCCACTTACCACTCAGCGTACTTATTATTTGTCACCACTATTTGGACCCGCCACTGTAGCTAGTTTTCAATCCAGGTACTTAACCTATGGTCCATGCCGACAGACCTCAGTTTGTAAAGTAAAGGTTTGTGGGGAACTGTATCAAATGCCATTGCAAAAAACAGATACACCACATCCTTAGGTCTTCCTTTATCTAAATGGCCGCTCACTTCTTCATAGAATGTTAATAGATTATAATACATAATTACATATTACATAATATCGATGTTAGGCTGACTTGTCTGTAGTTTCTAGGGATATATCTTGGGCCTTTTTTAAATATTTACATATTCGACGCAGACGCATATTCAACGCGTGTTCCGACGTCCATACCTTGCATGGGTTGCACCACCTAGAGACCAGCTTTATCTTTACACCGGCGTATGTCTTACATAAACGGCGTAACTAATTGCAAAGGGCATACGTACGTTCGTGAATCAGCGTATCTTGCTCATTTACATATTCAACATGGAAATCAACGGAAACGCCACCTAGCGGCCAGAGTAAATATGCACCCAAGATACGACGGCGTAGGAGACTTACGCCACTTGTATCTTGCCAGAATTTATGCGTAACTGATTCTATGAATCAGGCGCATAGATACGACGGCGGCCATTCGGACTTATGACAGCGTATCTGGATATACGCCATCGTAAGTCTTTGAGAATCTGGGCCTGTGTTACTATATCCCCCCCCATTACTTTTGTGAAAAATGAGGAGAATAATGCTTTTGAAACATTTGCCTTCTCTTTGTCTTTTGTAACCAAAGTTCCTTCATCATCCTTTATGGGACCAATATGTTCTGGCCTCCCTTTTTTACTGTTAATCTATTTAAAGGATTTTTATTTTATTTTTTACTCTCCTCCATTGTGTGCCTTTTGTGGTCTATTTAGCTGCCCTTAATCCTCTTTTATATTTCTTATTGCATTCTTTGTATTGTTGGAATGCTGATAATGACCCTCTAGCCTTGTATTTTTTAAAGGCAGTTTCTATTGCTTTCATATGCTTTTTTACGTTAGAGTTTAGCCACCGCAGATTAATTTTAGCTCTATTAAATGTTTTTTCCCATTGGAATACTCTGGCCAACACCTTTATTTAGTATGCTCCTAAAGCACTCCCATTTTAGGGAAGTTGGCTCTTTTGAAATGCAGTGTACTTGTATTACCCTTGTGCTTCTTATTTCTGTGAATTATACTGAATCTAATTGACCTGTGGTCGCTGTTTCCTAAGTTGCCTCCTATTTCCACATCCGCGTTCAGGTCTGTATTGTTAGCATTCTGTAGGTCTAGTACTGCATTATTTCTTGTTGAGAAGTCAGGCTAATTCTCCAGGAACCCAAACCCCTCCTGTCTACACCAGCTCCTCAGCCACTTGTTATTTTCCTAATCTCCCACTGTCTCTCTGTTGTGGCTCAAGGTATGGATAGTATTTCTGAGAATACTGCTTTGAATGTCCCATTTAGCTCCTAAGTCCCTGAAATTGTTTTTTAGGACTCTCCATCTTCCTCTAACTTTGTCATTGGTATCCATGCGTACCATGACAGCTGGGTCCTCCCCCACCCCTACCCAGTAATTTGTCCACCCGATCCACAATGTGCCAAACCCAAGTGCCGAGTAAACAATATACAGTTCGGCGCTTAAGGTCTGTGTGACTGCTAACCCTCTCTGTCCTTTTAATAATTGAAAAATCATACTCTAGGATCGATCTCTTTCTGACACACAAACCCACTCTGCAATCCATTTCTCAGGCTGACATAGGCCTAATCACCTGACCACGTGCCAATACCCTTCATCCTCGCACTTGATGGAAACCGGAAAAAATACACTTCTTGGCGCATGAACACATACATCCTAGAAAATATTCGAAATACCTCATAAATTGGGACTATGTAGGCAACACGCAAAGAGTTCAAATTATATATAGAAAATATATCAATTTATTACAAAATTACATATACAAAAATGTATCAAAAAATCACATAAATAAATCACATAAATATACAATGTATAAATCATAAACGATGCAATACTGTCCGGCATACGGTACCATCACCATGGTTTGGGAGGTTAAGTAGCTGAAAAGCCGACGCGTTTCGAATGCTACGCATTCTTCTTCATGGCATATACAAGTATTACATCTGAGATGAATCAAAGAATAATATAATTATAAAGCATATTAACAATATAATAATGTACTTTTCTTGTCAAAAAGGAGAAAAAACAGCATATATAATGATATACTTTCTTCATTAGACAAAGAAATAGCACATATGTTCATAAAAAGAAGCTCACCTGTCGTTTAAAAACTTCGTGCCTAGGGGTATGAGCCAAATGCCCGCCGGTATTATGGGACATGGATGTCTCCTGTTGCAGGCTGAACCATACAAAAATCCCCCAAATTGGTATCACTCATAGAGTGGATAGAACTAAGTAGTTCAATTAGGTGGTGTTAAAAATTCCTATATAAAGGAGACAATAATGGAGAAAGCCCCCAGAGGAAAAGAAAACAAGAGAAAAGACAAAAGCAAAGAAGATTCCATCAATAAAAGTATATAAGTATATGCCAATGTAAAGTATTCATCTACTGGTTGGAAGATTATTCCACACAGTTTCTGAGACTCACCACCAGCTAAGGGTCATGTTTCCAAATTCCAAAATAGTCCAAGGGAGGGCTTCTGACTATCCCCAGGCCGGTTCCCCTTGTGGGTATAAAATGTCTCCTTACTCTCCTGAGTATGGAGAGGGAATGACACCACCTATCCCTCTTGGCGCTTCCTAAGTACCTACCTCAATTAGGGCCAGCTGGTCCGTTCCTCCCCTCGCTTTCCGCACTAATTGCGGGGGTTGTTGATGGGAAATCCCCTCGTGTGGCTCCAATTGCCTAGGCCAGCGGCACCTTCAGGCGCCATTGTTGTTTACAATGCCGTCAGCGTCACTTCCGCAATCGGAAGTGATGTCGCGGCCATTTTACATATGGGCTCCAGCCTCAGCCATCCACGGAGCTCCCAGCCGGAACCGGAAGTTCCCCGGCGGCCATTTTGGGAAAGGTCGAATAATACACAAACGAGTATGCCAGAGAACTCCCAGCAAAAACCGGAAGTTCCCCGGCGACCATTTTGGAAAGTGGCTAATAATACCCAGACGAATATCCCAGAGAACTGGCATATATCCTGCCTGGAAAAGATGGCCAATCAAAACGATGGAACCTGGTAAACAGTGGGGATAGAAGCTGCCACACTGGTACTATTTATCAATACCAATGTTAAATGAAAAATCCGGAGGAACTCAGACAGTTATTTCTAAATAACTGCATGAGTTTAATGGGTACCATTCATCTCCTGTTCCAACAAAGAAAAAGGAAAGGAACAGCCAGGGAATGAGTAGAAAACAAAAAACGCCACAGCTGCCGTATTATTTGCCCCAGGAAGGCATTGCTGCCATCCTATTGGCAAAAATTGGAGACATCTGGGTAAAAACCCAAAGTCTCACCCGGCAGCCGATGAGTGAGAAAAAGGGGAGAAAAGGGATGGGATCACACCTGCAAAATAAAGGTTGGAATAAAAGCCGAGACAGTGCCATCCCATTTACCCGGTTGGCTACTCAGGTCACACATCCCCAGAGCACGAAGTCACAGCAGGTTGCATGCAAAAGAGAAAATATTTTTAATACTTATGGTACAATGTACTAGTCCCTTTAACCATCTCCGCCAAAGTAACAATTACCGGCAAAGATAGGGGAATCAACATATTCCTGTACCAACTATACAAAATATAACAAAATTATATATACAAAAAAATACAAAAAACCCCCTTATTCTAAGTGTCATTCCTAAATTTGATCCCAAAGAGAGATCATCCTATACAACCACCCATATGGGGCAGAGGGAGAGCTATGTTAAATAAATGGAAAAAGATAATGATCAAGAGCAGTCCAGACATAGGTACATTTTTTCCTTCATAGAGGAAACCCTAGTCCGTTTTTCCAGAGGTAAAAACCCTCCAAAAATGGCCTAAAACTTTCGCTTTCATTAAGACCGGGGGGTGTGGTGGCCCTAAGGTACCTGATCCAGCGCATTTCACGCTGGAGTAGGACCCTGTTCCAGTCACCCCCACGTAGGGGAATGTGTATTCGATCCAACACAGTGAAGTTAATATTCGGCATGTGGTAGTTATGATGTTTCGCTACATGTCGACCAAGTGGCAGATAGAGATTACAGATGCGCATAGAGTGCATATGTTTATCTATCCGTTTGCGTAGTTCTTGCTTGGTCTTACCCACATAGAATGAGCCACACTGACACTGCATGAGGTATACCACTCCCCGAGTCTTGCAGTTAGCAAAATGTCTCAGGGAGAAGGTATCCCCATTAGGTAGTGTCAGTGTGGCTCTTCTTCCCACCACTGAACACTGAGCACATGATCCACAGGGATATGTGCCAAATGTTTTGCATGGGTCTTTCTGACTGTTTCCCTTGTATTCACTTTGAACCAGCATATTGCCTATAGAGGGGGCTTTTTTAAAAGTGATCTGTGGCTGGTTAGTAATTAGATTCTTCAAAATCGGATCTTCAGTTAGAATGGGCCAACATTTTTTAATCGTTTTTCTAATTTTTTGATGTTCATTAGAAAAATTTATGATGACTCTGGTGTTGGATTCTTCCTTTTTCCTAATAACAGTTTTGGGTTTGAAAATGAGGGACCGCCTATTGGTGTCTCTTACTCTGTTAAAGGCCTTTTTGAGGCTGGTTTTAGTGTAGCCTCTCACTAAGAGCCGTTCTGATAGAGAGTCACTTTCTCTCTGGAAGTCAGCATCCGTAGAACAGTTCCTTCTAAGGCGAAGGAACTGACTATACGGAATGGATTTTTTCAGAACCTCAGGGTGAAAACTCTCCGCATGAAGCAGAGTGTTTCCCGCTGTTTTTTTCCTGAATAGGGACGTACCAATCGCCCCGTCTGGTTCTTTGAAAATACGAATGTCCAAAAAGCTGACTTCTATGTCATTATATGACATAGTGAAGAAAAGATTGAAGCTGTTTCAAACCCAAAACTGACAAAAAGATATATAAGTGTAGCGCTTATAGTGATATGTTAAATATCAAAATACCATAGTATATGTAATAAAAATTACACAGAAACAAATAAATGTAAAACGTAAATAAACGGTATGTACAACCCTTTAGGAAAAGAGAAGTGCCAATAAATGAATGATATAGTGTACTTGATATAATATCCAGTGAAAAACAAAGTCCGACAAAACTTAGTGTTCAAAATAATTGATAATGTTGAAGTTCATATTTTCCACATGTCATTCAAGTGAGTGAATAAGATGAAAAGATGCGTGACTTCTAAAACGATATAATCCCACCACCGATAAAAGTGCAGGCTTACCGGAACTTATTGACCACTAGTGGCATATGCCAAGAGAGGTCAATCAAGGCTTGTTATGACGGATGTCAGAAAACGATCCTTGGCCGGGAATTGTAGACCCAATTGGATGATGTATCCGTGGATGGAATAGGTCCCCAGGGACAGACTGGAAACTGTACTGGTGTAGGACTCCCAAAACCAATTGGTTCAGTGAAATAATGGTGCATAAGAGGGAGAAAAGAGAGGTGGCCACATAGCATAACTCCGTATGATAAAAAATTGCGTGTTTATTCACAGCTGACAAACTTACATTTGGCTGATGTAAAGATTTCTTGCATGCAAAAATGGGGCGACAGTGGAGTCCTCCCGACGCGTTTCGTGGTCAAAAGCACATCGTCTGGCGATGTGCTTTTGACCACGAAACGCGTCGGGAGGACTCCACTGTCGCCCCATTTTTGCATGCAAGAAATCTTTACATCAGCCAAATGTAAGTTTGTCAGCTGTGAATAAACACGCAATTTTTTATCATACGGAGTTACGCTATGTGGCCACCTCTCTTTTCTCCCTCTTATGCACCATTATTTCACTGAACCAATTGGTTTTGGGAGTCCTACACCAGTACAGTTTCCAGTCTGTCCCTGGGGACCTATTCCATCCACTGATACATCATCCAATTGGGTCTACAATTCCCGGCCAAGGATCGTTTTCTGACATCCGTCATAACAAGCCTTGATTGACCTCTCTTGGCATATGCCACTAGTGGTCAATAAGTTCCGGTAAGCCTGCACTTTTATCGGTGGTGGGATTATATCATTTTAGAAGTCACGCATCTTTTCATCTTATTCACTCACTTGAATGACATGTGGAAAATATGAACTTCAACATTATCAATTATTTTGAACACTAAGTTTTGTCGGACTTTGTTTTTCACTGGATATTATATCAAGTACACTATATCATTCATTTATTGGCACTTCTCTTTTCCTAAAGGGTTGTACATACCGTTTATTTACGTTTTACATTTATTTGTTTCTGTGTAATTTTTATTACATATACTATGGTATTTTGATATTTAACATATCACTATAAGCGCTACACTTATATATCTTTTTGTCACTTTTGCTTTTTTGAATAAGCTGTGTTAGCAGCTACCATTATCGCACTATTGGCAGCGCAGGGTATTCACTTTTCAAACCCAAAACTGTTATTAGGAAAAAGGAAGAATCCAACACCAGAGTCATCATAAATTTTTCTAATGAACATCAAAAAATTAGAAAAACGATTAAAATTTTTTGGCCCATTCTAACTGAAGATCCGATTTTGAAGAATCTAATTACTAACCAGCCACAGATCACTTTTAAAAAAGCCCCCTCTATAGGCAATATGCTGGTTCAAAGTGAATACAAGGGAAACAGTCAGAAAGACCCATGCAAAACATTTGGCACATATCCCTGTGGATCATGTGCTCAGTGTTCAGTGGTGGGAAGAAGAGCCACACTGACACTACCTAATGGGGATACCTTCTCCCTGAGACATGTTGCTAACTGCAAGGCCCCATACACACGATAGAATTTATCCGCGAATACGGTCCAGCGGACCGTTTCCGTGGATAAATCCTCTCGTGGATTTCGGCGGATTTTCATGCGATGGTGTGTACACACCATCGCATTGAAATCCGCGCCGAAATCCTCTTGCGATGACGTGTCGCGCCGTCGCCGCGATTATGACGCGGCGACGTGCGCGACGCTGTCATATAAGGAATTCCACGCATGCTTCAAATCATTACGACGCATGCGGGGGATCCCTTCGGACGGATGGATTCGGTGAGTCTGTACAGACCAGCGGATCCATCCGTTGGGATGGATTCCAGCAGATGGATTTGTTGTGCATGTCAGCGAATATCCGATCTGCTGGAATCCATCCCAGGGGATAAATATCCGCGGAAAAAGATCCGCTGGCGTGTACACACCATAGGATCTATCCGCTGAAACCCATTTGCTGGGATTTATCTGCGGATGGATTCTATGGTGTGTATGGGGCCCAAGACTCGGGGAGTGGTATACCTCATGCAGTGTCAGTGTGGCTCATTCTATGTGGGTAAGACCAAGCAAGAACTACGCAAACGGATAGATAAACATATGCACTCTATGCGCATCTGTAATCTCTATCTGCCACTTGGTCGACATGTAGCGAAACATCATAACTACCACATGCCGAATATTAACTTCACTGTGTTGGATCGAATACACATTCCCCTACGTGGGGGTGACTGGAACAAGGTCCAACTCCAGCGTGAAATGCGCTGGATCAGGTACCTTAGGGCCACCACACCCCCCGGTCTTAATGAAAGCGAAAGTTTTAGGCCATTTTTAGAGGGTTTTTCCTCTGGAAAAACGGACTAGGGTTTCCTCTATGAAGGAAAAAATTTACCTATGTCTGGACTGCTCTTGATCATTATCTTTTTCCATTTATTTAACATAGCTCTCCCTCTGCCCCATATGGGTGGTTGTATAGGATGATCTCTCTTTGGGATCAAATTTAGGAATGACACTTAGAATAAGGTTTTTTTTTGTATTTTTTGTATATATAATTTTGTTATATTTTGTATAGTTGGTACGGGAATATGTTGATTCCCCTATCTTTGCCGGTAATTGTTACTTTGGCGGAGATGGTTAAAGGGACTAGTACATTGTACCATAAGTATTAAAAATATTTTCTCTTTTGCATGCAACCTGCTGTGACTTCGTGCTCTGGGGATGTGTGACCTGAGTAGCCAACCGGGTAAATGGGATGGCACTGTCTCGGCTTTTATTCCAACCTTTATTTTGCAGGTGTGATCCCATCCCTTTTCTCCCCTTTTTCTCACTCATCGGCTGCCGGGTGAGACTTTGGGTTTTTACCCAGATGTCTCCAATTTTTGCCAATAGGATGGCAGCAATGCCTTCCTGGGGCAAATAATACGGCAGCTGTGGCGTTTTTTGTTTTCTACTCATTCCCTGGCTGTTCCTTTCCTTTTTCTTTGTTGGAACAGGAGATGAATGGTACCCATTAAACTCATGCAGTTATTTAGAAATAACTGTCTGAGTTCCTCCGGATATTTCATTTAACATTGGTATTGATAAATAGTACCAGTGTGGCAGCTTCTATCCCCACTGTTTACCAGGTTCCATCGTTTTGATTGGCCATCTTTTCCAGGCAGGATATATGCCAGTTCTCTGGGATATTCGTCTGGGTATTATTAGCCACTTTCCAAAATGGTCGCCGGGGAACTTCCGGTTTTTGCTGGGAGTTCTCTGGCATACTCGTTTGTGTATTATTCAACCTTTCCCAAAATGGCCGCCGGGGAACTTCCGGTTCCGGCTGGGAGCTCCGTGGATGGCTGAGGCTGGAGCCCATATGTAAAATGGCCGCGACGTCACTTCCGATTGCGGAAGTGACGCTGACGGCGTTGTAAACAACAATAGCGCCTGAAGGTGCCGCTGGCCTAGGCAATTGGAGCCACACGAGGGGATTTCCCATCAACAACCCCCGCAATTAGTGCGGAAAGCGAGGGGAGGAACGGACCAGCTGGCCCTAATTGAGGAAGCGCCAAGAGGGATAGGTGGTGTCATTCCCTCTCCATACTCAGGAGAGTAAGGAGACATTTTATACCCACAAGGGGAACCGGCCTGGGGATAGTCAGAAGCCCTCCCTTGGACTATTTTGGAATTTGGAAACATGACCCTTAGCTGGTGGTGAGTCTCAGAAACTGTGTGGAATAATCTTCCAACCAGTAGATGAATACTTTACATTGGCATATACTTATATACTTTTATTGATGGAATCTTCTTTGCTTTTGTCTTTTCTCTTGTTTCCTTTTCCTCTGGGGGCTTTCTCCATTATTGTCTCCTTTATATAGGAATTTTTAACACCACCTAATTGAACTACTTAGTTCTATCCACTTTATGAGTGATACCAATTTGGGGGATTTTTGTATGGTTCAGCCTGCAACAGGAGACATCCATGTCCCATAATACCGGCGGGCATTTGGCTCATACCCCTAGGCACAAAGTTTTTAAACGACAGGTGAGCTTCTTTTTATGAACATATGTGCTATTTCTTTGTCTAATGAAGAAAGTATATCATTATATATGCTGTTTTTTCTCCTTTTTGACAAGAAAAGTACATTATTATATTGTTAATATGCTTTATAATTCTATTATACTTTGATTCATCTCAGATGTAATACTTGTATATGCCATGAAGAAGAATGCGTAGCATTCGAAACGCGTCGGCTTTTTAGCTACTTAACCTCCCAAACCATGGTGATGGCACCGTATGCCGGACAGTATTGCATCGTTTATGATTTATACATTGTATATTTATGTGATTTATTTATGTGATTTTTTGATACATTTTTGTATATGTAATTTTGTAATAAATTGATATATTTTCTATATATAATTTGAACTCTTTGCGTGTTGCCTACATAGTCCCAATTTATGAGGTATTTCGAATATTTTCTAGCACTATGGGATGATGGCAACTACATGCAACTACATGCTGTCATACATGAGTTGGTCTTTTTTGAACACATACATCCTTTCCCAACCCAAGTGTCAAGAAGAGATTAAACTAGAAGTAGAATCTTACTTTAACTGCGATGTTGGTTCTGTAACAGATGGCTCACTACTGTGGAATGCACATAAATCATATATAAGGGGAGTTTTCATCAAGCTTGGGTACAGGGAAAAGCTGAGACAGTAAATGCATTCATAGACCAAATTCAAAAACTAGAGCAATCCAACAAATATTCCCCCAACGACACAGACACAACTCACCTGCGCAAACTCAGGGAAGAATTATGTTCTTTGCTACAAGCTTCATTTGATTAACATATTAAATGCTTACAAGCAAACTGGTATGCCTTTGGGAACAAACATGGTTCCCTTTTAACTAAACATGTCATACCGAAAGCAGCCCTTAAGGGCAGAGAGTTGACAACCCTAAGGACATAGCAAACTGCTTTAGTGAAAACTATGCATCCTTGTATAATTTAAAAGTCTCTCCCTCAGCTCCTAACCCAGAACCCACTCAAACAACATGAATTAAAAACTGCATGAGTTCTGGTATGCATGGTATCCAAACATGAGATGTCAGTATTGCAAATAGAAAAAAGCGTTTCTTAACACTAAATGCTATTGCTCACAGAAAATCCCCACGTGTTTTGATCGTATATTGTTCTGATCTTCCTCAGGGGATGAAGACATCTTCAAATTGAAATATCGTGCATGACCATGAGTCGATTAAAAACATATAGGCGGAAAGTCGCACAGACTAAATGTGGGAAAGAGAGCACAGACAACCCATACATGGCCTTAGATGGTGAATAACATTCAAATCACAGCTGACACTGATGGGATCCTTGCAACACTGTATATATGTATGCATGTATGTATATATCCCACTTGATTGTATAATAGATTCAAATCCAATGTAGATTGTCTCTGTTTGCATGGGCATATATATATAATAACCAGGGCTCAAAATTTCAAGTCCTGAGCTACTAGCCAGGCCTCAAGAGTTACTCGCCACCAGTTGCCCCACCTAAGTCATACACTGCCCTGCGCCTAATTGCACCCGTAAACATGCCCTCGTAGATTATCTCATGGAATGACAATGTTTTATGCAGAATCACGTTACAAAATTAAATATTACCAACAACAACTTTAACAAAATGGGACAGGGCACTGGGGGCAGACCAGAGGGACAGGGCACTGGGGGCAGACCATAGGGACAGGGCACTGGGGGCAGACCAGAGGGACAGGGCACTGGGGGCAGACCAGAGGGACAGGGCACTGGGGGCAGACCAGAGGGACAGGGCACTAGAACTGGGTCTCTTCCCCATTCTCTTGCTGTCTCCTCTGCAACTCCCATCCATCCTCTCTCTCTCTCTCCCATTCATCTCATCATCAGGAGCCTGTGTGTGCGGCTCCATGCTTGCATGTCCCCACTTCCCCCTTCTATTCAGGCTGGCAGAGAGGAGAGGAGCTGCAGCACAGCGGGAGGGAGTACAATCCAGTGCTGAGATCCACACAACTGCACAGCCATTAACACCATAGCACAGCGCACAGCACACATTGAGACCAGTCTGTTCACAGTGCTCAGACTAAACTGTTGGACACTTACACAGAGCACAAGAAGAAGAAAAATGTACAAACTAGAAGGCTGCCGCTCTCATGTCAGGGCAACTTTCAGTGAGCGCTGCACCGGAGTGGTAATTTTGGCAATCCTCCACCTCACTCATTACTTTCTGCTCTCCAGCTACATTGGTCGGGGCCCGGGGGAGGGGGGCAGGCTCAGAGAGGTCACCAGACTACTTTTCCCGAGCATGCACCTTTCCTCTTCGGCCGCCAATCTCATCGGGACTCTAAGTGTAGGCACAGATTGGAGGGAGATTGGTCATGCAGCCCTGTCATCACTCGCCCCCAGCTTAAATCCACTCGCCAAATGCTAGTAGGCGAGTGGAAATTTTGAGGGCTGTAATAACCATGTTTAAAGAGTCAGGAATTTATGCTAGGAATACTGAGAATTTCACACATATCCAGGTAGGTAAAAGTATTATTGTCTAGCAGCCATTCCCATCCTGCAACTGATCACTTTCTGCAAGGAATAAGGTGTATCTACAGTTTTTAATTCATGTGTTTTTTTTCATATATTTGTACATAATAAAGAACTTTTTTGATACATTCTATTTAGTCCAATTTTTTTCTAGCTGCCTATAGGCCCTTGGGAGATTTTTTTTTTAATTAATCCCCTCTAATATTTGCCCTCGTAATGGAACTTCTCGCTGAAGCCATTAGGACACTTTACCAAATCTATGGCATATAAGTCAGAGACAATGCACACAAAATTGGACTGTATGCAAATGATGTTATTGTTGCCATGACAAATCCCCCCCAATCCCTCCCCACATTACATGACCTCCTAATGGTATTCGGTCGACTATCCCTCTATAAAGTCAACTGCATTAAGGCCCCATACACACGAGAGGATTTATCCGGGGATACGGTCCACCAGACCGTTTCCGCGGATAAATCCTCTCGAGGATTTTGATCGGATGGAGTGTACTCACCATCGGATCGAAATACGCGCCGAAATCCCATCGCGATGACGTGTCGCGCCGTCGCCGCGATGATGACGCGGCGACGTGCGCGACACTGTCATATAAGGAATTCCATGCATGCGTCGAATCATTACGACGCATGCGGGGGATTGATTCGGACGGATTGATCCGGTGAGTCTGTACAGACCAGCGGATCAATCCGTTGGGATGGATTCAAGCGGATAGATTTGAAAGCATGTCTTCAAATTTTTATCCTCTGGAAATCCATCCCAGGGGATAAAAATCCGCGGAAACAGATCCGCTGGATCGTACACACCAGGGGATCTATCCGCTGGAGCCGGTCCGCGGATCAATTCCAGCGGATGGATCCTCTCGTGTGTATGGGGCCTAAGTCTTCCATGAGTGGAATAGGTCTGTGCTAATCCACAAAAAAACGTCTCTCACTTTTGTCTCCTTTTCCCTGGGCCTTAACCTCTACTTTCCCATGCTTTGGAATACAAATAACAATTCCTTCCAGTAAATTAGAAAGCCCTACTCAGCAGACTGCAGAGCCTTTGCTCTTCTCTATGCTCAGCCCAAGCATCCTGAGGTGGAAAATTCCATTAGCCAAAATGTTCCTAATGCCAAGGGTGGCATAGCTGCAGGAGGAATAGAGGGGCTTACTGCTGGCATATTCTCAGTGAGGCAGCAACAGTCAAGAGAGGAGCACAAGGATGAGGGTACAGGCTCTGATGGTGAGAAATAAGAGATCAAGTAGCCGACTTTCAAGAGCATGTTTCTCCCTTCCCAAACACCAGAAATTGTACATGTGTGGGATGAGATGGTTGAGGAACCCATTGTCATCAGTGACACCAATGAAATTTGTGGCAGATGGGCTGATTTATGCATCAGTGCTTATGAAAGAACCCCAGGATTCAAGAGACTTTTGCTGGTATGCACCTTTTTGGATCCATGTTACAAGGGGAAAATGCCTCAGCTAATCCTGTCAAATAATAAATCCACTTTGACTCTACTTGTAAAAGCTGTTTATCGAAATTACCTCTCTGAACAGAAGGGCAAATTCAGTCTATTGCAATAAAACTAAGAAATGTATTTACAATGATTTATATAAAGGTGATATGCATACAAAATCAAATAATACTGAAAAGAGATAATTAAACAAAAACAAAATCATGCTGCCAAATAACAAAACATAATCCAGTGCTTAATAAAAGGAACTGCTCTTATTTACTAGAAATAAACCCATCAAGAAAGGGTCTTTAACTGCCCATTTAATTTAACCCTGGGGGACATTTGCTTTGAGATTGTAGATTTATCTCATCTCTCTTTGGAGTAAGATTTTATTCCAGGCCTCTATATCTGCTCAGGGCGAACCCTCTTCAAAGCAAAAAAAAATTACTTGGGCATAATGTAATTGTGGTCTCTAGCCATATGTATACCGATGGGTGAATTGATATTCCCTATCAAGGCAGTATGTATAATTATATATACACATTTAGTTTTACCTATATAAAATGCCCACATCATGGTGTAACACCATTTTACACCAATAGGTAAAAAAGGCAGGAGGAATTTCCAGATGTGTAAAATATAACTGGCTATTAATATTTATGAGAAATTAGACTTTAGATTGTTGATCCAGGGAGTATCTAATTGGATTTTTATTTTTAATTTTTTTTACAGCAAATGAGACCACACTTTGTAAAGGTTTTTTTTTCCTTTGTTCCTTATTACAATGCTAAAGTCTTTCAGTGTGCAACTGATTTTTCTGTAGTTAATACATCAGTTAATGCCCATGTTGGCTGAAAGGTTTTGCCAATGAGAAGACTTTAATTAATCAGATTTTTCCACAAGAAACCCCAATAAAACTCTGAGGCCCCGTACACACGAGAGGATCCATCCGCTGAAAAATCTCAGCGGATCGGTTTCAGCGGATAGATCCCCTGGTGTGTACGTTCCAGCGGATATTTATTCGCGGATATTTCCGATTTCCAGCAGATAAAAATTTGTTAGCATGCTAACAAATCTATCCGCTGGAATCGGCTCCAGCGGATCGATCCGGTGGTCTGTACAGACTCACCGGATTGATCCGTCCGAACCCGTCCCTCGCATGCGTCGTAATGATTCGACGCATGCGTGGATTTCCTTATATGACAGCGTCGCGCACGTCGCCGCGTCATCATCGCGGCGACGGCGCGACACGTCACCGCGGTTGAATTCCGCGCAGATTTGGATCCGATGGTGAGTACATGCCAACGGATCCAAATCCGCCAGAGGATTTATCCGCGGATACGGTCCTCCTATCGTGTGTACCAGGCCTAAGGGCCAGATTCACAAACAGCGGCGCAAATTAAGTTACTCAAATCGTATGTCATTTAAGTTACGGCGCCTTAAATTTTTGTCGTAAGTGCTGTATCCACAGCGCATTTGCGGCCCAAATTTCGCAAGCGTAACTTAAATCCCGAGGCGTAAGGCGGGGTTATTGCAAGTGGGAAGGAAGTGGGCGTGCTCCATTGTAATGAGCCGTGACCCCATGCAAATGAAGGGCCGGCCGTACTGCGCATGCGCGCACGAATCAGCACCTCACTGGGCATGTGCAGAACTTGGCTCGGCGCAATCAGTGAGATAGGAAAAAGGCCAAGCGTACTTAGTTTGAGAATCGCCCTGTGTATAAATAGCCCCAGACAAACACACTTCCCTTGCAAAAGTACATCCCTGTGTTCCCCTTTCCTAGAGCAAGTTGCTTCTGCTCTGTCGTCTGTTGGTGTGTGTTGGTGAGTTTCGTGTTCGTTAAAAGATTTGGAGGAGTAGTAGAGTGTAGTAGTTGTGTGTTTTTTCTGATTGTATTTTCTGTTTGTTTTTTCCGTGTTTGTTTTTTGCTGATTGTTTTTTTTCTGAGTTTTTTTTCTGTTTGTTTTTTCGGAGTTTGTTTTTGAATTTGTAGTAGCTGTCTGCTTGTGTGGTTTGATTTGTGTGTTTGTTTGTTGTGTGAGTATTTGTGTTTGTTTGTTGTGTTTGTTTTTTGTTGTTGCTGAGTGGTGAGTATTATGGCACCGAAGCGCAGGAAGCTCAATTTTTCGAGCATAGAGAAGCAGATTCTTGCTAGGGGCATCACCCAATATGGGTGTTATTTACATGGCCCTGAGAGCCGGAACACCCCCCCGGCCAGGAGGAAGGCGATCATCCAGAAAATTACGGATCAGATCAATGCAGCGGGGGGGGAGACGAGGACCCCCGGTGGGATACAAAAGAAGATCAACGATCTTAAGAGCCTGGTCCGTGAGAAGATGGCCAAGATCAGGGGCACTGGAGGAGGCGCACCCTGCCCCAACTAACAGAAGCGCACAGGGCGTAATCTACGCCGCACACACTTAATTTTGTGGATCGGCTTATCTCCCTCATTTGCATCTTTGCCTATCAAAACAGCGGCGTGTCTAGCGTATTTTGCACTCGAAGAAGCGCCGGTGTAATTTTTTTAGGTAGGACGGAAAAAAATGGATTTCAGGCGTAACTCGTTTTGAGGATCAGGCGCAAAAATACGCGTGGCGCATCTTTCAATTACGCCGTGCATCTCGAGTTAAGTCGGCGCAAGTGCTTTGTGAATCTAGCCCTAAGGTTTCTAGTCAAACATAATGTGCAAGTCCCATACCTATGACATTATTGCCTATTCTATCCAAAAACAGACAAAAAAGTAACTGTCATGTCATTTTGCTTATTGGTCACAAGTTGTGTTATTTGTATCACTATTAGGGATGAGCTTTATGTTCGAGTCAAACATGAGTTATGCCGTGTACACACGACGTGCAAAATGCCATTTTTTTAATTGGTCATTAAAAACGATCGTGTGTAGGCTCCAGAGCATTTTTCTGAAAAATGGGCATTAAAAATTTAGAACATGCTCTAATTTTTCTCGTCGTTTTTTCACGTCTTCGTTTTTCACGTCATGAAAAATGGTCGTGTGTAGGCTTTAACGACGGGAAAAAAACGCGCATGCTCAGAAGCAAGTTATGAGACGGGAGCACTCGTTCTGGTAAAACTAGCATTTGTAATGGAGATAGCACATTTGTCACGCTGTAACAGAAAATCGCGAATCATCTCTCACCAAACTTTTCTAACACAAAATCAGCAAAAGCAGCCCAAAGGGTGGCGCCATCCGAAAGGAACTTCCCCTTTATAGTCCCGTTGTACGTGTTGTACGTCACCGCGCTTTGCTTGAGCATTTTTTTTTTCATGATCATGTGTATGCAAGGCAGGCTTGACAAGACAGGGTTGTGGGGATGAGGACCTTATCCCCATCAACATGGGGACATCCTCCCCATGTTAAGGACATGTGGCCTGGTACGGTTCAGGAGGGGGCTCTCTCTCATTCCCCCCTCTTTTCCTGGGGCCTGCCATGTTGCGTGCTTGGATAAGGGTATGGTATGGATTTTTTTTTTGGTGCTGGGTTCCCCTTAAAATTCATTCCAGACCTGAAGGGTCTGGTATGGATTTTTGGGGGAACCCCACGTCATTTGTTTTTAAAAAATGGCTCGGGTTCCCCTTAATATCCATACCAGACCAGAGGGGCCTGATATAGATATTGGGGGGACCCCCACGCTTCTTTTTTTGGTTTTTGATCTGTATTGTCGGGACCGACCATTCATTAATAGCCGCGAGTAGTTTTAAATTACTTTTTTTCCTTTAGAAATGACATTTTGTGCAGGGACATTTCCAAACACGGGAAACATGTACTACTTTACAGGCATACTATAGACACCTCCAGGTATGAAATTTAAAGGAATATTTCACTTTTATTGTTTCCCTAAGCATCATTAAGCACGTACCTGTACGTCCTCTTTAAGTGCCCAGCCGTGGGTCGCGGGTGCGCGCCCGCGACCCGGTCCGATACTCTGTGAGTGCGGCCGTGGGACATGTGGACCGATCAATGATGTCACATGTCCAGCCCCGCCGCCTACAGTTAGAAACACATATGAGGTCACACTTAACCCCTTCATCGCCCCCTAGTGGTTAACTCTCAAACTGCAATTGTCATTTTCTCAGTAAACAATGCATTTTTATAGCATTTTTTGCTGTGAAAATCACAATGGTCCCAAAAATGTGTCGAATTGTCCGATGTGTCCGCCATAATGTCGCAGTCATGAAAAAAAATGCTGATCGCCGCCATTAGTAGTAAAAAAAAAAAAAATTATAAAGATGCAATAAAACTATCCCCTATTTTGTAAACGCTATAAATTTTGCGCAAACCAATCGATAAACGCTTATTGCAATTTTTGGACCAAAAATAGGTAGAAGAATACGTATCGGCCTAAACTGAGGAAAAAAAAGTTTTTTATATATTTTTGGGGGATATTTATTATAGCAAAAAGTAAAAAAATAGAATTTTTTTCAAAATTGTCGCTCTATTTTTGTTTATAGCGCAAAAAAATAAAAACCGCAGAGGTGAACAAATACCACCAAAAAAGCTACGTCGCACGACCGTGCAATTGTCAGTTAAAGCGACGCAGTGCCGAATCGCAAAAACTGGCCAGGTCCTTTACCTGCATTTTGGTCTGGGTCTTAAGTGGTTAAAATCACTGCTCCCGAAAAACATAAGTTTTTAAAACTTTTTTTGCATTGATGTCCCCTGGGGCAGGACCCAGGTCCCCAAACACTTTTAATGACAATAACTTGCATATTAACCTTTAAAATGAGCACTTTTGATTTTTCATGTTTGTGTCCCATAGACTTTAACGATGTTCGAGCAAATTTTTTGCCTGTTCGCATGTTCTGGTGCAAACCAAACCGGGGGGTGTTCGGCTTATCCCTAATCACTATACTGTAAATTATTTGAGCTTTAATTTTGTAAAGTCAAGAAATCATGCCCCTTATTCCTAAAAAGTTTCACATTCATTCATTGCTTTTTTTAGGTATACTGGTTCCTAACTTCTCTTTTGCAAGATTATGCCTTCATCCCAATCACACCCTTTATAAGGCTGACGTATCTGCGGATAGTGCCATATAGATAAAGCTAAACCTTTTCAATTTGCATTTTTACAGCTATACCTTATATACCTTTATTCAAAATATTACATCAATTGAATGAAGTCTCTTGCACCACTTAAATCATGTTTTACTGCCTCCTGTTCTGGCTCCAAAGAATTAGCTGGGTCTGTGTCCATGATAATGCTAATGATGCTTGAGAATGTACTTAAAAAGCTTGGCATATTGAAGGGTTAAAGTTAAGATTCTGTTCTTTGCATAATTAATTTTGATTTCTGGAGAGCTTGATTCAGCACAAGGACTTTGCAAAATTACAGGTTTTTGCATTTCAAATACCACCTTATAAATTATCCACTTTCTATAAATTTTACAAAATGCAACAAAATCCATAGTAATGTTTCTTGATGCTCACTAAGTATTTTTTGTAAATCAATTGAGCTGTACATTTTATGTTAAAGACACAGCTTTGGCAGGAATTCTCAAAGGATATGAATTATTGATAATGACTAGGCAGTCAGGCCAAGTGTGCCTGTATACTTTTCTGCAGAATCTCTGGTTTTGTTATGGAATTTAAATACTCAGATCAACCTGGCAACATTGCTTTTTATTCTTGAGTGTTATGGTTTTAGACCTAGGAAATAATCTCTAATGGGCAGAATCCTCTCTACCAAGAAATGGTCTGTCTGATTAGATACACAAGAGAATGTTGGACTTTGTTCATCATTTCTATTTCAGACTGATAAAATATGTTCATTGTTTTTATGTATTCATCTGAGAGGGATGCATAATATGGTCTGTTGGTAAATTTATTCTACCCACTTGTATTAAAAGATTTTAATGTGCAGAGAGCACAGCAGCTAAGACACTTCAGCAAACCTTGTTGAACATAATAATTTATTTTGAAGCCATTTTACAAGTGAATGAACAAAGGATTGGACTGGCACAATACTTCACATATCACTTTCATTCAGTATCAAGCAATATAGTTTTGTTATGCTGCAGCTTCTTTGGGTCATAATACAGAATGGACTGCTTTGAAAATAAATCTTTTTTCTAGAATTTTACAGATTTCACAGATACAAAGAAATATTGTTTATTTACAGCAAAATATATGCTGAAAAACTGACAAGTATTTCCAAGTATGGTGATCATTTTTTTCCTAAACAATAATTCTTTCTCCCTCATACCCAAACTTAAAAATGTGATTCGGTGTAAGGTTTAATGCTTTTAATGAAAAAATAAAGATAACTTTATGAAAGCAACCTTTATTTTGTGTATTTATTTTTCTTTTTTTTTCAAATGTCATTAATCAGTTTACATCCACGAGCCTCCACATATGTGGGGGGTTAAAGATTTTTTTTCTGAAATCTCCACTCGAAAGTACTTTGAACTTGCAAGTGGGGTCCTCTTTCAGAACACCTTGTATCCTGGTCTCTTGCACCCCTTAAATTATGTTCAACATTCAAAATAATTATATTTTAAATATATGATATTTTCAAAATAATAATAATAACTGAATATTGTAATCATGTGTGGATACTTTTAAAAACTTTAATGCAGAATTTGAGGAGGAAAATATAAGATGGAATACCCAAGAATTCAACATCTACAATTTTTGCAGCTAACAGCCACTGGGTAGAGTTTAACTCCAGGAGCTCATGGATATTACTTGAATAATTCTCCACAACCCCGAGTAGCTCAGTTCTAGTTATTTGTCTGCAGCATCAGGGCACTTACTCCAAGTTCATAGCCCCCTACTGGGGCCTTAGAACCTTCACTCAGCCTACTCACTTGAGAAAGGATCCCCTCCATAACAATAAACTAGGGCTGCGGAAATTAACGATTAATTCCTTGATTAATCGTTAATTTCTTTGATCGATCAAAATAATTTTGATCGGTACGATCCGCGGATTGAGCTCCGCTGTCTCGCCCATAGGAAAGGCCGCGGCTTCAGCCTAGCTCTGGAGCGGCAGCCATCTTGGTACACCCAGCGGCGGCCTACAGTATGGGGGGAGATGTGGACATTACAGTATGGGGGAAATGTGGACATTACAGTATGGGGGGAGCTGTGGATATTACAGTGGGGGGAGATGTAGACATTACAGTATGAGGGAGATGTGGACATTACAGTATGGGGGGAGATGTGGACATTACAGTGGGGGGAGATGTGGACATTACAATGGGGGGAGATGTGGACATTACAGTGGGGGGAGATGTGGACATTACAGTGGGGACAATATATAGGGGTGATCCGAAAAATTTATGTGCGTTATAATTAATCGAAATTAGTCAATTAATCGATAAAAAAAAAAATCTATTAATCGAACACGAAAATTTTAATCAGTAACAGCCCTACAATAAACCTCTACCCAAAGAGGAGGACAGAGCTCAGCTGTGTTGTGGGAGTCTGGTCCAACACTCTGATGACAAATTCACTAAATATTGGCCAGCTAACAAGATGGACAAAACTCCCTGTATGGCACCCCTGTGAACCATAGTCAACATAGTCAACACAGTCTGTTGGATAATGGAATATAGACAGTTCATAAGTATAACACTCTAAACAAGGCCTTGAAAACATTAAAAAACAGAGCTTTTGTGATACATTCCTACACCAATTTGGCTAATTCTTTATTTTTTGAAAGCAGGATGAGTACAATTTTCCCCTAAATAGGTTATAGCAAGCAGTGAGAAGAAGGTGTAAGGCCCCGTACAGACGAGCGGACAGTCCGATGAAAATGGTCCGCCGGACCGTTTTCATCGGACATGTCCGCTGGGAGATTTCGGTCTGATGGCTGTACACACCATCAAACCGAAATCCGCGCGGACAGAGAATGCGGTGACGTAGACGACACCGACATTCTCTATCGCGCGAGTTCAATGCTTCTACGCATGCGTCGAATCAATTCGACGCATGAGCGGGATTTCTGTCCGCTGGTTAGACGTACTAACCAGCAGACATGTCCGCCGGACAGCTTCCCAGCGGACATGTTTGTTAGCATGCTAAGAAACATTTGTCCGCCGGAAATCTGTATGCTAGCCTGTACACACGATCGGATCTGTCCGCTGACACTGGTCCGGTCGTGTGTACGAGGCCTCAGAGTTATTTTAACAAATTGCCTGGTCTTTCCACTTCCCTGAAGTATAAAGAAACCATTAAAACCCCACCTCTGCTTATCTCTTTGCTTGCCTCTGTGTCCCCTATCCACAGCTCACCTCTTCTTCCCCCTGTCCACAGCTTCACTCTGCACCCCCATTCACAATTCACCTTAGCACCCCCATCCACTACTTACACCCCCATTCTACAACTCACCTCTGCCCCCCATCCATATTATCTCTGCCCTCCTTCAGAACCCCCATCTAAAACTCACCCCAATCCACAGCTCTCACCTTTGCCACCCCACATGTTTCACTTCCGCACCCCAGCATGCCCCACAGCTATCACTTCGGCATAACCCGCCCCACCCTCCACAGCTCTCATTTTGCACAACCTGCCCTCCCCTCTCTGCATCTCTCACTTTGCACAACCTGTCTTCTGCAGCTCTCACCTCTGCACAAAGCTCCCCCTTCCCAGTTCTTCTCTGTGCACAAATTTACACCCCAGCTGTCCCCTCTGCTAAAATTCCCCTCACTTTACCAGCTCTTCTCTCTGCACAACCCCCCCCCCCCATTTTCCCAGCTCTTGTCTCTGCACAAATTCCCCCCACACACACTTTCCCAGCTATTCTTTCTGCAACCCCCACACTTTCCCAGCTCTTCTCTTTGCACAAATCCCCCCCACTTTTCCAGCTCTTCTCCCTGCACAAATCCTCCCCACTTTCCCAACTCTCCTCTTTGCAACCCCCCCCCACACACACACACATTCCTAGCTCTTCTCTTTGCACAAATTCTCCCACACTTTCCCAGCTCTCCACTCAGCACAACCCCCCCATTTCCCAGCTCTCACACAAATCCACCCCACTTTCCCAACTCTCCTCTCTGCACAAATCCCCCCACACTTTCCTAGCTCTTCTCTCTGCACAAATTCTCCCCCACTTTACCAGCTCTCCACTCTGCACAACCCCCCCCCCAATTTCCCACATATGCTCTTTGCATACAGCCCCAACACTTTCACAAGCTTTCCTCTCTGCTATCATTTGCCCCAGTTCTCCTCACTGCACAAAGCCCCCCACTTTGCCAGATCTCCTCTTTGTTAAAATTCCCCCAGCTCTCTTCTCCCCACCTTTTTTAGCTCTCCTCTCTACACAAATCCCCCTACTTTCCCAGCTCTCCTCTCTGCACAAATCCCTGGCAGGTTTTGTGGGGGGCAAACTGGCGGCAATTGATGGCATGGCACAGTGGCGACAATTGATGGCATGGCACAGTGGCAGCAATTGATGGCATGGCACAGTGGCAAAAATGTATGGCATTGCACAGTGGTGACAATTAATGGCACAGTGGCTGCGTTTGATGGCACAGTGGCGACAATTGATGGCATGGCACAGTGGTGACAATTGATGGCACAGTGGCTGCGTTTTATGGCACAGTGGTGACAATTAATGGCATGGCACAGTGGTGACAATTGATGGCATGGCACAGTGGTGACAATTGATGGCATGGCACAGTGGTGACAATTGATGGCACAGAGGCTGCGTTTGATGGCACAGTGGCAACAATTGATGGCTTGGCACAGTGGAGATAATTGATGGCATGGCACAGTGATGACAATTGATGGCATGGCACAGTGGCGACAATTGATGGCACAGTGGCTGCGTTTGATGGCACAGTGGCGACAATTGATGGGCACAGTGGCTGTGTTTGATGGGCACAGTGAGGCTGCAATTGATTTTTTTGTTTTGTTTTGTTTGCGCCCCCCAAAAATTTTGAGCATCAGCCGCCACTGGTTGAGATGCTGGGACCCCAAGAACACAAGGGCAGCAGCACCTTGCTGGGTGCCCAGTGCTAGTACATGGAAGCCAGTAGAGAAAGTGAGCTGTGCAGAAAACTTCCTCTACAGACTTTTGTGTTATAGGTTGGAGAGGAGACAGCTGTCAATGGTGCCAGAACACTGCATTGAAGGCATGGAAATCTCTACACAATATAAATAAAAAAATCCTTATTTTCAGCTGGTTAGGTGATAAATTACAACCACGTTTCCAAGCTATGGTTATTCATAATTATAATGTAATATAAAGAAAACATGTAGCCATATCATATGAAGCAAAATGAATCCATTTATGGATATAGGGTATCCTTCAGTGCTGTAAATATCTTTACTGTAGCCAGCTTCTTCCAGATCCACTATGATAGCCCCCAGAATACACAATTGGAAAAATGTACATCTTCCCTTTTCCAACCCAAATGTAGAGCTTGATAACAAAGTGACCTTTTAGTACTTTCACAAATTGTCAAATTGGTGGTGGTGGTGTGTGTGTGTGTGTGTGTGTTGAGGGGATGATACATCTAACAACATGCACAACACAACTTTTAGAGAAGTCAACATTTACTTAGCATCTTTTTATAGTTTGTGCAACAATAAAATGACTGTAAAGCTTTTTCTCTGTCTATAGAGTTACTTTGCGTTGGATGATACCACTTTAGATTTGCTTTAACTCGGTTTAAACTAGTATATTAAAAATAGATTGTAGTAAAAATATTGCCTGCATGTGTGTAATCACAATTTACAACCATGTTTACAGTAACGCTCATGTAGTGGCAAACTGTTTTAGTACCAATACGTTGTATATGGATATGCACGTTATTGTTGTCACTCAAGCCTGCATCATTCTCATAGAGGAGTACTGGAAAATGAATTTGCAAAATCGAGCCTGTTGCAAATGTTCCCTTCTCCTATTTATTTCAGAAACTGGAGCTGTTATGACTACATATTTCTACAGTAACATTTAGTGCAAGTCAAAGATTGATTTGTTCTGTACTCAAACAATACTCTTATTAGACATTATTACATGACTGTCAGCATTGCATGTTGACCCACTGAGTTGGTTTGAACTAATTCCTATGGGAGACTTTGCCACATTTGCACAACTCTTATTATAAATAATCCTATCTTTGTGTGGAGTATAAACCTAATTTTCTTCAGGCACAAGGAGTGCCCTTTTGTATTATTGAAAACTTTAAAGAAAACAATTCTGTTCTGAGTTTGCTATATGGGCCATCAATGTATTTATTCAAGGTGATCATATCCCCTTGATTTTTCTTCTCTGGAGTAAGTAAATAAAATTCAGTTTGACTTTCTTTTAGCTGAAGATATGGACTCTATTTTTTTGTTTTTGCTTTTTTCTTCACTCTCTCCAGTCCCACAATATCCTTTTTGTGAACTGGTGAAAAAAAAATACATTTTCATCCTCCAACTAGAGCAAACAATTGGCTTAATGCAAAATTAACAAAATTATTATTATTTTTTTTTACATAAAAGTAGCAATACTGTAGGAACATTGGTCCAGATTCACTAAAGAGATACGACATCGTATCTCCTGATACGCCGTCATATCTCTGTTTTAGGGTCTTCTTAACTATGCGACTGATTCATAGAATCAGTTACGCATAGTTAGCCCTAAGATCCGACAGGTGTAATTGTTTTACACTGTCAGATCTTAGGATGCAATACCGCGGCCGCCGCTGGGGGGAGTTTGCGTCGTAAACCAGCGTCGGGTATGCAAATTAGGAGTTACGGCGATCCACGATGGTTTTTCGCGTTCGCTACGTCGCTGCTAGTCTAGTTTCCCGTCGCAAAGTTCAGGGCCGGCACTACCACTAGGCGGATTAGGCAGCCGCCTAGAGCGCACTGCCACCTAGAGCGCAACTCTGGCTGCTGTGTATACACAGCTCTCTGCCGTGAAGATGACACAGCCGTGTGTGTAGAGCCGGGTGTCAGTAACAGGACAGACAAGTGTGAGGAGGGGGGAGGAGTGCAGAGACGGCTCAGTCACTGGGGAATGCAGATTTTTAGTGGAGCCGCTCTGCAGTATATGTGTATGGGAGAGATCTGCGCTCCTCTCCTTCCTAGGAACAATACACAGAGCAGCCTGTAACTAAAGTGTCTTCTCTAGCTCCTGACACTCATCCTGGGCACACACACAAAGTCCTAGCTGGGGGGAGCCGCAGATCCCGTGTATAAGGAGACACACACCAGTGGAGGAAAATACAGAGACTGGTGCTTGTAAAAATTACACAGCATTTACATTGCAGCACATTCACTCCACTGATTGCTCTGCACACAATCAGCCCACCCCCATCACATGGCACAGCAAACTGTTCCTTCGGCTTCCTGAAACTTTCAGGACTGGATTATATGATACCAGCCTTCAGTTCAGCTCTTCCTCCTGATAACCCCCCAGCTCCTTGGAATGTTCCACCCCCTCCCCTGGTCACATTGCACAGGTCACAGCATGGCAGGTTTTGGAAGCACAGGATGTGGGTGAGTGATCAGTGTCCAGCTACACACATTATTACTGATATCAGTGCTGTGCAGGGTGGTCAGTGTGTTGGGTCTCTTTATGTTTCTTTCTTCTGCTGGTGACCTCCCATGGAAGACATTGCCTACAGATCAGGCTGATGCCCTGGTTACTGCTGATACTGCCTGGGGGTGCAGCATTTACAAGAACTGGGCTGTATTTTTACACCCGCTGTGCCCATTAGGGGTTCCCACCATCCCTGTGCTGAGTTCCCGGGTCTGTACACCTGCTGTGCCCATTATGAGAGGTTCCCACCATCCCTGTGCTGAGTTCCCGGGTCTTTACACCCGCTGTGCCCATTATGAGAGGTTCCCACCATCCCTGTGCTGAGTTCCCGGGTCTGTACACCCGCTGTGCCCATTATGAGGAGTTCCCACCATCCCTGTGCTGAGTTCTGGGGTCTGTACACCCGCTGTGCCCATTATGAGAGGTTCCCACCATCCCTGTGCTGAGTTCTGGGGTCTGTACACCCGCTGTGACCATTATGAGGGGTCCCCACCATCCCTGTGCTGAGTTCCCAGGTCTGTACACCCGCTGTGCCCATTATGAGGAGTTCCCACCATCCCTGTGCTGAGTTCTGGGGTCTGTACACCCGCTGTGACCATTATGAGGGGTCCCCACCATCCCTGTGCTGAGTTCCTGGGTCTGTACACCCGCTGTGCCCATTATGAGGGATTCCCACCATCCCTGTGCTGAGGTTCCAATGTCTGTACACCAGCTGTGCCCATAATGAGGAGTTTCCACTGATAAGCTGCACTGATGGAGGTGGAACTCCATATCGCTAGCCTAGAGCACATATCAGTCAGGGGCGCCGTACTGATGCCCCAAACCACCTTCAGGCTCAGTGACTGACCCCCCCCCCAAGAAAAATGGTAGCAATCTAAAAAAGGTGGGGTATACATGGGCAGGAAAAAGGGGTGGAGCCAAAGGAGGGGCGCAAAAAGAGGTTTCGCCTAGGGTGTCAAAAATCCTTGCACCAGCCCTGGCAAAGTTAGTCGTCGTTTTTGGTGCCCTAACTTTACACAGCACACGTATGTAGTATGGCCGTCGTTTCCGTGTCGAAATTTGAAAATTTTTCCTTCTTGCGTAAGACGTCCGGGAATACGGAAGTACGCTACGCACGTCGCCGTTCGAAAAAATGACGTCTCTTCGCGCAAAGCACGGCGGGAAATTCAAAAGGGAGCATGCGCAGTAGGTTCGGCGCGGGAGCGCGCCTAATTTAACCACTTAAGCCCCGGACCTTTAGGCAGCTAAATGCCCAGGCCAGGTTTTGCGATTCGGCACTGCGTTGCTTTAACAGACAATTGCGCGGTCGTGCGACGTGGCTCCCAAACAAAATTGATGTACTTTTTTCCCCACAAATAGAGCTTTCTTTTGGTGGTATTTGATCACCTCTGCGGTTTTTATTTTTTGCGCTATAAACAAAAATAGAGCGACAATTTTGAAAAAAATTCAATATTTTTTACTTTTTGCTATAATAAATATCCCCCAAAAACATATATAAAAAATATTTTTTCCTCAGTTTAGGCCGATACGTATTCTTCTACCTATTTTTGGTAAAAAAAATCGCAATAGGCGTTTATCGATTGGTTTGCGCAAAATTTATAGCGTTTACAAAATAGGGGATAGTTTTATTGCATTTTTATTAATTATTTTTTTTTACTACTAAGGGCGGCGATCATCGATTTTTTTCGTGACTGCGACATTATGGTGGACACTTCGGACAATTTTGACACATTTTTGGGACCATTGTCATTTTCACAGCAAAAAATGCATTTAAATTGCATTGTTTATTGTGAAAATGACAGTTGCAGTTTGGGAGTTAACCACAGGGGGCGCTGTAGGAGTTAGTGTTCACTTAGTGTGTGTTTACAACTGTAGGGGGGTGTGGCTGTAGGACTGACGTCATCGATCGAGTCTCCCTATATAAGGGATCACTCGATCGATGCAGCGCCATAGTGAAGCACGGAGAAGCCGTGTTTACATACGGCTCTCCCCGTTATTCAGCTCCGGGGAGCGATCGCGACGGAGCGGCTATAAACGAATAGCCGCGTCGTCGTCCCGGATCGCTCCCCGTGGGAACCCGACCGCCGCATGTAGCGGGGGGGGTCCCGATCGGACCCCCCACCCGCTAGAAGGCAAGGACGTACCTGTACGCCCATTTGCCTGTACGTGCCATTCTGTGGACGTACATATACATGCGGCGGTCGGGAAGTGGTTAAATGGCACACGCCCCTTTGAATTACGCGGGCTTACGCTGGAGGCCGCCGGCGGAAGTTTTCTCGCAAGTGCTTTGTGAATCAGGCACTTGCGATGAAAACTTGCGGCGGTGTAACGTATCTACGATATGTTACGCCGCCGCACTTCTACGTGAATCTGGCCCATTATTTGTATATTTAAACACAAATAACAGCTGGGATTAATGTTTAATTACATTATCATTAACAATATGGTTTAGGATAGAGATGAGCAAATAATGAAAAATTGTGCTCCACTTCTGATCTGCAGATTTTGCCCACAAAAAACATACTCCATTGAGACAAAAGTTTGATCCACAATTTAACAACCTGCATTTTTAACCGCATCCAATTCCCATAACATGTGAGTGTGGCCAGCTTTCAATGGAGCTGGTTCACACATGTCCGGGGTGCCTGCAGTGTGGTTTTGAAATAGGGCCTGTGCATTTTTGGGTCTAGTTTAGGTGCAAATTCAGGTAAAAATTTGCACCTGAATCGCACCGGAACTGGTGAACAGAAATGCACAGGACACCAGACTGCAAACCGCACTGCAGATATGTGAACCCACCCTCAAGTTAATCTTGAGGATGTATTCTTTATAGTCATTAGAGCAATTTGCAGATGTGGTGAGGTCAGTGCTTTCCACAGAACCAGATACCGTATTTATCGGCGTATACCGCGCACTATTTTGCCCTGAAAATCAGGGCAAAATCGTGGGTGCGCGATATACGCCGATACCCGCTTTCCCGCCATGAGTTTGAATACTGCGCCCGCATATAGCGAGCGCAGTACACTCGTGAATCTTCGGCCAGTCTCGGCGCCTCTCGTACTGACGTCCTGACGTCCTGAGCGTACAGGACGTCAGTGCGAGAGGCGCCCGAGCCTGCCCGAAGATTCACGAGTGTACTGCGCTCGCTATATGCGGGCGCAGTATTCAAAGTCGTGGCGGGAAACGAGCGGGAGGACGCCGCCGAAGATGGACGCCGGACCCGCCGAAGATGGACACCGGACCCGCCGAAGATGGACACCGGACCCGCCGAAGATGGACACCGGACCCGCCGAAGATGGACGCCGGACCCGCCGAAGATGGACGCCCGACCCGCCGAAGACGGACGCCGGACCCGCCGAAGAGGACACCCGAAGCCGCAGAAGGACGCCGAACCCGACGAGGCCGCAGATGGACGCCGCGCAAGACATCAAAACTGTAAGTACAAAAAAACAAAAAATCTTTTTTTCCCACAGGATTGGGGGCCACTTTGGCGGTGCGCGGTATACGCCAGAGCGCGTTATACCGCGATAAATACGGTACATCTCTGTGAGTGCTTGTCTAATCAAATCTAGAACATAATCCAAGCAGGAAGCATGTTTTGAGCATTATTCATAGGATTACAATGATAGCACCATGGTTCCCAACTGACAGAATTATTTTTTATACACATGAAGCAGTATTTTACCTTTGTATCAGTAATTTACGCAAATTGCATTAGCAGAAAAATGTAACGAGAGGCAGATTTCTATAGGTGTTCCTAGCCATACATACTGAACATGTCCCCTGTGCCTACAGAATTAGTTAATCTATGATAGCATTAAAAGTTAATACCAATTAATGTGTACTTGGTGTCCCAGAGATAAAGGAAAGCTATAAATTATAAACACAATAAAGCAGTGCAAATCACAACACATGACAGGACTGTGCAATTACTTTCAAAGAGAAAAAAATGTGAGGATACAGAGTGTTGCCACTAGTAAGGTTACCAGAGATCTGTAGGAATGCTGCAATGAGGGACTAGAAAAACTGTCACTGAGACCCGCACCAAGGAATCATAACAGGACAGATCACTTCACATGGAGAAGAATCTGATCTGGAAGACCCACTTCACTGTATACCTTCTGGATGGATCTGGTTGTTATGATAACTCTGTAGAGAACAGCAGCTGCAATGATTTTGTACAGTTCACAGCTAGCAATAATTATTCCGTGTCTGCCAGGTGGCCATTGTCTCCATGACAATTACATGCTTGCATGGTCAGTTCTTGAATGTAACCCTTTTGCTGCCAAGCCTTACTCTCCACTTTTAACCTCACGTTGCCAGACCAGTTTTGCAATATAACATTTTATATTTTTTACTTGCAACATTGAGTTTACACCTTTGATGGATGTGGCTTGTACCAGACGTACGTTGCATCCCTGTTTTCCACTTCAGGGATGAATTAGGGACAAATTTTTGCCTGAATTTGCTTATGAAACTGAGCCAAAGACGCCCAATGTTTCTGTGCCAGCGGTTCCGCAGCCGCAATGGAGATATGTGAACTGGCTCCATAGAGAGCTGGTCAAAATCTCCTGTCATGATGTATCAGCATCTCAACATTTAGTGGTATGACTCAAAGATAGGTATGACCAAGAATGATACAAAAAAAGGAAAAATAGTCATGCGCTGAAATCAACTTTTTCTGATAATATGTGTACAATATGTGCAGAATTGATACCAAATATAAACACTCAGGAGGGTATCAATAAGAAACCACAATAAAAAACAAATAAATTGTGAGACGATCCATAAGTGCAAAAAAAAAAAACAACCTCAAGTGTAGCAAATGTCCAGTTCTGAGTAGTAGTACTTATAATACAAAAGGGTTCCACACCCACTTGCTATCACAGGCTGACGTGTTGTTGAGCTTTCAAACAAAACACAGGCAGACACCTTGAAACTTCAGATTAATAAGTGTGGACTGGTGCTTAATTGCTTCCAAATGGCACAGCATATGAGGACGCCTCGCTGCTTCAGGGCGATATAACTCAAAAGGAAAAAAAGGAAAGAAATATGGTGCAATACTGTGGATCACAGATTAAGCATGGACAACAGCAAAAAACAGATGCACTCACGAATCCCCTCTTCAGATACAGCCTTTGAACATAGCCTTACAAGCTGCTCAGTATAGTGATCTTCTCTCACGGATGAACGTTTGTTGATCACTATGACCAAGAATGCTTGTTCTACACTTCTAATTATCAGTGTTAAAATGTTCCATGGTTTTGTTTACTATTGATTATTACTACTGCTTGAGAAATCTTACCTTACGGATATGCTCCAAGGACCCTCATTAAGGTCCAGGACGGGCTACCTGCTACGGTCCTTGCAAAAAGCCTGCTCACAGTTTGAACCCAAGAGGGGTGACAGGCCTAACCTCCTGGTGAGGTCATTCCAATTGAATTGTTTGTAGCTCAAACTTATGCACAGTGGGCCTGACCCTCAAAAGGGATACGCTGGCGTATCTACTGATACGCCGGCGTATCCCTGTTTCTATCTATGGAATTGATCCACAGAATCAGTTTCACATAGATAGGGAGAAGATCTGACATGTGTAAGGGACTTAAACTGTTGGATCTTAGGATACAGTACCGCAGCCGCCGCTGGGGGCATTTCTCGTCGAAATGCCGCTTCGGGTATGCAAATTAGCACTTACGGAGATCCACAAAGCTTTTACGCTTCGTTTTTACTCTGTAAGTATTAGTTTGCCGTCGCAATATTAGGGCTGATTTTACAAGGCCTAAACTGTTTAGGCCTTGTAAAAGTAGACCCTTCTATCCCGCTTCGCCGTCTTTTTTTTCGAATTTTTTTTTTCCCGCCGCAACTCGTATTTTTTTTTTACGCCCGTCGCGATTCTCAAAACCCGGCGCAACGTAAAACCGCGCAAAGCACGTCGGGAAAATGATGTCGAGAGCATGCACAGTACGTCTGGCACGGGAGCGCGCCTAATTTAAATGGGACTCGCCCCATTAAATTAGGAACGCCTTGCGCCGGACAAATTTAAGTTACACAGCCGAAAATTTCTAGGTAAGTGCTTTGTGGATCGGGCACTTAGGTAGAAATTTTCCGGCGGTGTAACTTAAATTGCAAAAGTTACGTTGCGCCGGGTTTTTGAGGATTAGGCCCAGTATTTCTGTTGTAAGATATATACCTTTTTTTTTTTTTCGCTTTGTATATCCTTGTACTGAAATAACTGCACTATTTCCTGTATACATTGTGAAAATTCAATAAAAATGTATTGTTTAAAAAAAAAATCTCCTGTCATGCGAATTGGGTGCAGGTAAATCCGCATCCAATTTGCATTGGTGTGAACCTAGCCTGAGAGTTTGTAAAAGAACACCCAAAGCATGCATTTTCTGAAATCACAGGACCAGCAAACTGATATTTTCAATAAAAAATACTGTAAAATAATTACAAACACAAATACAACAAAATACCTACTAAATCTAAAAAATAAAATAGCATTCAGTTATTAAATAACAAAATATTAGTATATATTGAATTGTAACTTTTTGCAAAATTGACAGCATCGAATGTACGCAAAACTGTACGTTTTACGTCTGGATGTGGACTTCACACCTAATGCTGTCATGTGTCAACTGTGTTTGTGTGAAATGTATCACAACACAATGATGTACATAATGGTAAATTAATAAAAAGTAAATAAAAAAAAAATGAAACACTGCAATGTGTAATAACAATGCACTGCAGCACATGTGCACAACACACAGCAGTGCCTTCATCACATGGATCACTCTCTGGTGTGAAAGGGTTCTTAGTTTGTTGTTGCACCACAGTACCATTCTGAGCATCCAATTCACAAGCAGTCTTCTTTCCTGCACAGCCTGCTGTCTATGCTGCTACAGGCAGGGAGAAGTATCCAGAAGGGGACAGCGAGCACAATGGAGACAGCAGGCTATACAAGAGACATAGGGCCATATCCACAAAAGAGATACTCCGGCGTAAGCCGTCGTATCTCTGGTTCTAACTTTGGAACTGATCCTCAGAAGCAGTTTTCCTAAGTTAGGCAGAAGATCCGACATCTGTAAGGGACTTACACTGCCGGATCTTAGGATGCAGTACCGCATCCGCCACTGGGGCCACCGCCACCGCCACTTCTAGTATGCAAATTAGCACTTAGGGCGATCCTCAAAGCTTTTGTGCCTAGTTTTTTCGCCGTAAGTGTTAGTTTGCCTGGTGTAAAACTAGGGCTGCTTTTACAAAGTGTAAAGTTAGTCACACCTTGTAAAGGCCCATTCAAGCGACGGCATTTGGTATGCATTCCCGAGGGAGAACTCCACGGCAATTTGTAAATTCCAAACCGGCATGGGTTCCCCCCCAGGAGCATACCAGGCCCTTAGGTCTGTTATGGGTTGTAAGGAGACCCCCCTCCGCCGAAAAATCGACGTAGGGGGTCCCCCTACAATCCATACCAGACCCGTATCCAAAGCACGCTACCCGGCCGGTCAGGAATGGGAGTGGGGACGAGCGAGCGTCCCCCCCCCTCCTGAGCCGTGCCAGGCCGCATGCCCTCAACATGGGGGGGTTGGGTGCTCTGGGGCAGGGGGGCGCACTGCGGGCCCCCCCACCCCAGAGCACCCTGTCCCCATGTTGATGAGGACAGGACCTCTTCCCGACAACCCTTGCCGTTGGTTGTCGGGGTATGCGGGCGGGGGCTTATCGGAATCTGGGAGTCCCCTTTAATAAGGGGGCCCCCAGATACCGGCCCCCCACCCTAAGTGAATGGATATGGGGTACATCGTACCCCTATCCATTCACCTGTAGGCAAAAAGTAAAAGTTAATAAACACACAACACAAGGCTTTTTAAAATAATTTATTATTCTGCTCCGGATGCCCCCCCTGTCTTCGTTATTAGCTCAATTACCAGGGGGGGCTTCTTCTTCCGCTTTCCGGGGGGGGGGGGGTTCTCCGGACTCCGGGGGGCTTCTTCCATCTTCTCCCCTCTTCCGCTGTTGACTCGGCGAACCCCGGTTCTTCTGCAGCTCTCCGGTGCCTTCTTCTTCAGCGCTGGCTGCCTGCTATGTTTGTGTGTTAGCTCGATTTCAAACAGGCAGCCGGCGCGGTCTTCTGTGACGTCATCTTCTCTTCTGTTCTTCTCCCCTCTTCCGATGTTGACTCGTCGCCTGTTGTCGCTGTAATGATGGAAGCGCGCCTTGCATCACATTTATATAGGCATCACCGTCCCATCATGCTCCGGTAGGTACCCACGTGGTGGGTGCACGTGGGTAGGCACCCACCACGTGGGTACCTGCCGGAGCATGATGGGACGGTGATGCCTATATAAATGTGATGCAAGGCGCGCTTCCATCATTACAGCGACAACAGGCGACGAGTCAACATCGGAAGAGGGGAGAAGAACAGAAGAGAAGATGACGTCACAGAAGACCGCGCCGGCTGCCTGTTTGAAATCGAGCTAACACACAAACATAGCAGGCAGCCAGCGCTGAAGAAGAAGGCACCGGAGAGCTGCAGAAGAACCGGGGTTCGCCGAGTCAACAGCGGAAGAGGGGAGAAGATGGAAGAAGCCCCCCGGAGTCCGGAGAAGCCCCCCCCCGGAGAGCGGAAGAAGAAGCCCCCCCTGGTAATTGAGCTAATAACGAAGACAGGGGGGGCATCCGGAGCAGAATAATAAATTATTTTAAAAAGCCTTGTGTTGTGTGTTTATTAACTTTTACTTTTTGCCTACAGGTGAATGGATAGGGGTACGATGTACCCCATATCCATTCACTTAGGGTGGGGGGCCGGTATCTGGGGGCCCCCTTATTAAAGGGGACTCCCAGATTCCGATAAGCCCCCGCCCGCATACCCCAACAACCAACGGCAAGGGTTGTCGGGAAGAGGTCCTGTCCTCATCAACATGGGGACAGGGTGCTCTGGGGTGGGGGGGCCCACAGTGCGCCCCCCTGCCCCAGAGCACCCAACCCCCCCATGTTGATGGCATGCGGCCTGGCACGGCTCAGGAGGGGGGGGCGCTCGCTCGTCCCCACTCCCATTCCTGACCTGCCGGGTAGCGTGCTTTGGATACGGGTCTGGTATGGATTGTAGGGGGACCCCCTACGTCGATTTTTCGGCGGAGGGGGGTCTCCTTACAACCCATAACAGACCTAAGGGCCTGGTATGCTCCTGGGGGGGGGAACCCATGCCGTTTTTTTCTTTGAAAATTGGCATGGAGTTCTCCCTCTCAGGAATGCATGCTGAGCGACGCTGTCATTTTTTTTTTTAATTATTTGTTTTCCCGGCGCGTCTTTTTTTCACCCGTCGCAACTTTAGTGTCCCGTCGCAATCCACAAAGCCGCCCGGCGTCAATTACGTTTGCGCGATGCACGTCGGGAAAATGACGTCACACGCATGCGCAGTACGGCCGGCGCGGGAGCGCGCCTCATTTAAATTGTAAACGCCCCCCGGAGAGGAGGAACGCCTTACGACGGCGGCACTTAACTTACACGGCTTGAAATTTTTACGTAAGTGCTTTGTGGATCAGGCACTTAGGTAAAAACTTTAAGTCAGTGTAACTTAACTGCTGAAAGTTAAGTTACGCCGCCTGGCTGAGGATTTGGCCCATAGAATCCTGTTGTTTACTAAAGCCCAACTGGATTCTCCCCACTGAAGGCCAGCTGCTTCTCCCCTGCACAGTTCGCTCTCTCCCTTGCTTCGGGGATTAGGATCCAAGGGCACAGTGGGGGGATTAGGCTGTGTAGGAACACATAATAACATTTTTGCAGGCATACAGCTTGGAAGATCTATGGTGGCAGAGGGGAATGGTACATTTTTGAATACATTGCTACAATCAGATGGTTGTTATCCACTGATCATAGCATTTTTTTAAGCAGGACAGTCAGTAGAACTATAGTGCCTTGAAAAAGTATTCATAACCCTTGAAATTTTCCAAATTTTGTCATGTTACAACCAAAAACTTAAATAAATGTATGGGATAGACCAACACAAAGTGGTACATAACTGTGAAGTGGAAGGAAGATGGTAAATGGTTTTAATTTTTTACAAATAAATATCTGAAAAGTGTGGCGTGCATTTGTATTCAGCCCCCTTTACTCTGATACTTCTAAAATCTAGTGGAACCAATTGCTTTCAGAAGTCACCTAATTAGTAAATAGTGTCTACCAGTGTGTAATTTAATCTCTGTATAATTACAGCTGTTCTGTGAAGCCCTTAGAGGTTTGTTAGAGAACCTTAACTACTTGCCGACCGCCCACCGTCGTTATACGTCATCACTTTAAAGATGAATATCTCGGTAACGACAGCAGCTGCTGCCACAATCGAGATATTCACCTCTTCAGTGGGCGGTCCGGTACACGATAACGGCAGTCTCCGCGGCAGATTCACCGCGAGATCACCGTTATCGGTGGCGGGAGAGGGGCTCCTGCCGCTCTCCCGCGCCCTCTGCCGCTTACCGTAGCTGTCGGTAGCGGCGGAGGCGATCGGGACCGTTCGGCTGATGACTGGGGACGAGACTGAAGGAAAAATCTCCTTCACCCGTCCCCATAGCTCTGCTGGGCGGAAGTGACGTCAAAACGTCACTCCCGCCCAGCGTCTTAAAGCAACATTTTTTTTTTTGTCATTTGAAAAAATGACATTTCCAAATTTTTTTTTTTTTTTTGCATTTAAGCCTAAATATGAGATCTGAGGTCTTTTTGACCCCAGATCTCATATTTAAGAGGACCTGTCATGCTTTTTTCTATTACAAGGGATGTTTACATTCCTTGTACTAGGAATAAAAGTGATAATTTTTTTTAAACCGCCCCGTCCCGACGAGCTCGCGCGTAGAAGCGAACATATACGCGAGTAGCGCCCGCATATGAAAACGGTGTTCAAACCACACAAGTGAGGTATCGCCGCGATCGTTAGAGCGAGAGCAATAATTTTAGCCTTAGGCCTACTCTGTAACTCAAAAAATGCAACCTGTAGAATTTTTTAAACATCGCCTATCGAGATTTTTATGGGTAAAAGTTTGACGCCATGCCACGAGCGGGCGCAATTTTTAAGCGTGACATGTTGGGTATCATTTTACTCGACGTAACATTATCTTTCACAATATATAAAAAAAATTGGGCCAAATTTATTGTTGTCTTATTTTTTATTTAAAAAAGTGAATTTTTTCCAAAAAAAGTGCGCTTGTAAGACCGCTGCGCAAATATGGTGTGACAAAAAGTATTGCAATGACTGCCATTTTATTCTCTAGGGTGTTAGAAAAATATATATATATAATGTTTGGGGGTTTTAAGTAATTTTCTAGCAAAAAAAAATGTTTTAGTCTCGTAAACACCGAATATGAAAAACAGGCCCGGGGCTAAAGTGGTTAATGAACAAACACTATCATGAAGGCCAAGGAACACAACAGACAGGTCAGGGATAAAATTGTGGGGAAGTTTAAAGCAGGGTTATGTTATACAAAAGTATCCCAAGCTTTGAATACCTCACGGAGCACTGTTCAATCCATCATCCAAAAATGCAAAGAGTATGGCACATCTGAAAACCTACCAAGACATGGCCGTCCACCTAAACTGATAGGCCTGGCAAAGAGAGCATTAATCAGGGAAGCAGCCAAGAGTAGGGATGAGCTTCGAGTTCAAGTCAAACTCATGTTCGACTCGAACATTGCCTGTTCGCCTGTTCGGCGAACAACAAACAATTTGGGGTGTTCGCTGCAAATTCAAAAAGCCATGGAACACCCTGTTAAAGTCTATGGGAGAAATCTAAAGTGCTAATTTTAAAGGCTAATATGCAAGTTATTGTCCTAAAAAGTGTTTGGGGACCTGGGTCCTGCACCAGGGGACATGTATCAATGCAAAAAAAAAGTTTTAAAAACTGACGTTTTTTCGGGAGCAGTGAATTTAATAATGCTTAAAGTGAAACAATAAAAGTGAAATATTCCTTTAAATTTCGTACCTAGGGGGGTGAAAAGTATGCATGTGAAATAGCGCATGTTTCCCATACTTAGAACTGTCTCTGCACAAAGTGTCATTTCTGAAAGAAAAAAAAGTAATTTAAAACCGGACTCGCGGCTATAATGAATTGTCGGCTCCCGGCAATTCAGAGAGAATTTGTTCATAAAAAAAAAAAAAGCGTGGGGTCCCCCCAAATTCCCCCCAAACTCAATTACCAGGCCCTTAAAGGTCTGGTATGGATATTAAGGGGAACCCCACAGCAATTTAAAAAAAAATGACGTGGGGTTCCCCCCAGATATCCATTCCAGGCCCTTCAGGTCTGGTGTGGATTTTAAGGGGAACTCCACCCCAAAAATCCATATCAGACCCCTTATCCGAGCACGTAACCTGGCTGGCTGCAGAAAAGAGGGGGGACAGAGAGCGCCCCCCTCTCCTGAACCGTACCAGGCCACATGCCCTCAACATGGGGAGGATGTCCCCATGTTGATGGGGACAAGGGCCTCATCCCCACAAGTAATACAGATGTGACAGTTGCGACACTATATAGTAATCCTGAACATCAAGGAGGGAACATCCCCCCTCCATAGTGGGGTTCTTAAGTATGTGCCAAGCTAGTTTATGTCGGTCTGTGCCCCAAACAAAAGAGTTTAAGATTGCTTCTATACCTGCTCTTCACCCTAGCGATGGAACCAAAATCCAAATGGACAGAAGAAGATTTTCACCGCTCCAGGTGAGCCCTATAGACAATCAGGGACGGTCGGATTACCAAGGTGCTGGCAATGCACGTAGCAGTAGCAATAGGAGGAAGGAGATGGACAGCCGCACTCCGAAATAACTTTTCAAAAAAGTTATGATTAAGCACTCTTGCTAGTGCTTTATCATGATTAAGCACTAGCAAGAGTGCGAAACTAGTTGGCTGTCCTGGTTTATGGTTGTGGTGATTATGCATGTTCCTGCTTGAAAATAAAAGACAACTTTTTTGAAAAGTTATTTCGGAGTGCAGCTGTCCATCTCCTTCCTCCTATTGCTACTAGCGATGGAACCGTTGGCGATTGCCATAAGGTCAAGCACTGAGATAACCAGATTCCAAAGGAAGATGGGAGACAAAAGAATTGCGTTATATGCCGATGCTATTCTCCTCTACTTGGGTGATACGGAACAATCACTGGTAAGAGCAATGAGTATAGTAGAAGATTTTGGTAGTTTTACGGGCCTAGAGATAAATTGGGAAAAATCTGAGTTATTACCGGTAGACCCAATTGGAGAAACTGGGGCATTGGGAATGCCACAACTGAAGGTGGTGGACACACTGAGATATTTGGGGATGTTGGTGACGAAAGATCCCAATCAATATATAGATAAAAATGTAATCCCCCTACTGGCTAAATTTAAACAAAAAAACTATATTTGGAAACGGCTTCCCATATCAGTGGCTGGCAGATGCAGCTTAATTAAGATGATTTGGCAGCCACAATTGCTGTATATAATGAATAATTGTCCTGTTTGGATTTGTAGAAAATGGTTTAATAAAATCAAAACGCTTTTCAGAGAGCTAATATGGAATGGATGACAACCCAGGATTTGACTTCGCACACTGCAGCTCCCGGTAGTGGAAGGAGGTCTGGCAGTTCCCCACCCTGAGGGTTACTACTTATCGTGCCCTTTGATAATGACTTTTTTATGTCGAAACCAGTCAGGGCGGAGCCACGCACTGATGTCATTGCGTCGATAGTGACCCCGGAAGCACGGGCGCATGTTTGTTTGATATCTTGTTTTTAACTTTTTTTAAACCCGCAATTTACTATGGAGTGTAATTGTTACACACATTTTTAATAAAGCCCTATTTTTTTGGCCGTACATCACTATTTGAATTTTTATTTCTCCCTGGGTTTCCCATCGATGTTTGGAGCCTCAAAGTGAGCTGAGTACCCTGAAAGGAGACTGAAATCTATATACACCGGGCGAGGATTAGCTGGCAACAGCGGAGTGTTGCAGTCCTTCGTCTTTGAATTGAGTGGACCGATATGCTGTATTTAAACGGTTATCTGGTAAGAGTTTATTACTTACTCCCTTCTCAGTGTATCTTCAGGATTCTCCTCATTCTATTCAACCTCACTCTGATCGGTGGTGGAATTCTCTCATCTTCATCTTCCCAACTTACATCCCTGGAGTTGTTGTTTGGATTTGGACAATTCACTCAAAAGTCATCCATTGTGTGGGGACATTATCTCTGAGTTCCTACTTTGGGGATTTTTGGATCTATTTTTGTATTTCTTTATTGCCATATATGCCCTTCCTGATGTGTTAATATTTGTTTCATCAAGGACTATTTATTATTTATTTATTATCAATTATTAATTTATCTATTCATTAATATTATTTAGTGGATATATTCATATATTTATTTGTTTTTTATATATTCACTTATCTACACATTTTACCATGTGGTATTATTAGCGCAACTCTTCTTTTTGTTTGCTTACTACTTATTGGCACAACTGCAACAACTAATGGGATGTAATATCCCGGGGGAGGCACCCCTAATGGGAGAATAATGCTGAATGGTGCTGCACATGACTCTATCATTGAAATATTAGAAGCAGATTCCTTTAGATATAGGACCCCAACAATAAAAACGATAACTAAAATATGGAAAATGGTCAAAAAACTGATGGGCTATACTGGGTTCACTGAGTACACCCCTCTGTGGAATAAGAGACAACTGGGATGCTGCGCCAGGTGACTACATCTTGAAGCTCATCAAGAGAATGCCAAGAGTGTGCAAAGCAATAATCAAAGCAAAAGGTGGCTACTTTGAAGAACCTAGAATATGAAATATATTTTCAGTTGTTTCACACTTTTTTGTTATGTATAATTCCACGTGTGTTAATTCATAGTGTTAATGCCTTCAGTGTGAATCTACAATTTTCATAGTCATGAAAATAAAGAAAACTCTTTGAATGAGAAGGTGTGTCCAAACTTTTGGTCTGTACTGTAGGTCTATATGATTCTGGATACCGAGGGTCTTTGCCCGGTTTAGGAAGGACAATTATCTGGGCCTCCTGCATTGAGGAGGGGAGCGTTCCTGATTTGAATATGGAGTGAAACAGGGCCCTCAGCTTAGGGACAAGCGTCTCTGAATATGTGGTGTAGAACTCCAGGGACAAACCATCCAGCCCCGGAGCCTTGGATTTGGCCAGTTGTGATTTTGCTGTAGCAATATCTTGAGTGGTAATAGGAGCTTCAAGCATCTGCATCTGCCCCATGCCCAACCTTGGAAATTGTAGTGTGTGTAGGTATGTGAAAATTATTATATCTCGCGCCAAAATTAAACTAAAAAAATTGTCAATATACTACAGCTGCTACCCAAAAATAATCAAGTGATTATAAACAGTGGTATAGGTGGGGGTGGGTGCGCTATATAATGAATACTCTATACATAGAATTAATAATGATAACATATATGTTAAATAAAGTGCATAAACTCAACAACACCTATAATCATAGGAATAATGATACAAATGCTCAGCACAAAACCGTCTGAAATGACAATAAGCCTACTGATTATGCACCAGTAGCATGTGCTGAACCACTCAATAAAGTCTTATGGTGGTTAAAGTGCAGCAGTGCATATGTGATACTTTAAACAAAGTCCATAGACAATCTTTGATGATTGAAGTCAGATACAGTATGTGCTCAGGAAAACCACAATGTTGTTCCACCTTCACCAGTAATACTGATATGCACCCGAAGTGAGTATTTATAGATGGATCCTTACCAGATGGTAATGCTCCTTATTTTGATACCAAAAAAGGAGTCATTAGTGCTTGTACAGGTAAACCTGTGTGATCGAATGTATCCTGTCACATAGATGTCTGGCAGTCATGTGGATTCCAGTAATAGCATGAAAAAACAGAATGATGCCAACATAGTGTAACTTGGTTATTTAAAAGGAATAAAGTAAAAAAGGAGCCAAGTGGCCGCTTACTGTTAAGTGTGCCCCAAACCCGGCACTGAGGCTTGATCACATGGATAAGTTGTAAGATTGTGAGTCCTGGACGCTAAACACCTATTCCGGGGGTGCGCTCCACCTCGATGGTAACCAGAACCAGCGGGACAGGAAGTGACGAATTGCATGCGTGGATGGGTACCGCCTTGACGTACGTTTTGTTGTGAACGTCTTCAGGGGGCGTATCCTACCACGCTTTGGTTAGGTAATTTATATGTCCGTCAATTGGTGTGGGCGGGAAAAGAATCATCAAGCCTCTGTCTCGGGTAATACATCACTCCCCAGACGTGACACACTTGATTTACATTTTTCTTAACCCCGCAAATGTTAATATTGATGCACATGCACTTATTGTCAACTAGTGCCTATACAATATAATATCTATATGTGCAAGCTTACAAAGATATATACAAATGCTTGATGGCTCAACGTGTAAAACATTAAAATCTCCATAACAGCATAAGCTAGACATCCATCTCTGAGTTAGAATTTAACCCTATCTGGACCCTGTTAAATGGCAAATCCCACAATACTCCATATAAAGAGAATTATTACATGTTGCTAGCTATGATGTGTAAATTGTTGATAAAAAGAGCAAATTTTTTTCATTAAATTATTTTTTTTTATTAAAAATCAGTTAAAATCGATTTATATATGAATAATCATAACAATATTTATTACATTTTTATTCAAATATATTTGCATCAATATCTGATAAATATTAATTTTAAATTCAAAAACCATAAGGTTGAACGTGATATACCCCCTCTGAACAATTCGGTTTTATCAGTTATTTGTGAGGAAGCAGTTTAGGTCTAACTCGATGTTAAGGCCCTGCGGGTGCATCGTCCGCAATCGATGTATCCACATGGTCTCGTTCTGGGAAATGGCCTGTGTCATGTTAGTACCCCTCCAATGGCTGGTGACCCTATCAATGCCATGGAATGAAAGTTTGCTGGGGTCCCTATCATGGCACTGTTCAAAGTACTTAGAGACGCTATGGTTTGGAAAACCTTTTAAAATATTAGCTACATGCTCATTAATTCTTACTCGCAATTTTCTTGTGGTACGTCCCACATATTGCAAGGAGCATGGACATTCCAATATATATGTTACATGCTGTGAGTCACATGTAATCAAAGGTTTAACCGTGTATTCTCTTTGTGTGATATTGGATTAAAATTGCTAATTTTTCTAGATTTTCTAGTGGTACTTTTGCACGATCTGCATCTAGTGCAATACTGTAATGAAAACCAGACCCATCAAAGAAAAGTGAGTGGTTTTTGCGGAGGGTCCGGTACATTCAGAGCTATCATATTCCGTAGGCCCGGTGCCCTCCTGTAAATAAATTTAGGTTTAGGAGGTAACATTTTTGCCAAATCATTATCTTTTAATAAAATTGGCCAATGATTATTAAAAATTCTCTCTATGCTTTTGTATTGGCGGTGGAATCCTGAAAAAAATGCTAGCTCCCCTGAGAATGGAGTTTTCTTTTTTGAAATCAATAGTTGTTCCCTGTTCATATCGGAAACTTCTAGAACTGTTTTTTCTAACACCTGTGGGAGGTATCCCTTTTCTTTGAATTTCTCTGTTAGGATTGTGAATTGAGACTGAAAATCAGTTATGGTGTCACAATTGCGATAAATTCGCATGTATTGTGCTTTTGGGATAGCACTTAACCATTTGGGATGATGGCAACTATTTACTGGCACAAAGGCATTCCTGTCTGTGCCCTTGAAGTAAGTATGTGTGCTAATTTTGTCCCCATTTTTCGTCAAAGTCAGATCTAAGTAATTGATAGAAAGAAGACTAGATGTTGCTGAGAATTTAAGTCCATACTGATTAGTATTCAATCCATTCAAACAAATTTCCAAAGTTGACCAAGGTCCCTCCCACATGCAGATAATGTCATCTATGTATCTTCTATAATAGATGAGGGGTGCATGATTGGCCCGGTAAATGGTTTCCCCCTCCCATTTGTTGAGTACCAGGTTGGCCACACTGGGTGCATACCGAGCCCCCATTGCAACTCCCTTAATCTGATTAACTTCTTGTCCCGCTGGTTCTGGTTACCATTGAGGTGGAGCGCACGCCCGGAATAGGTGTTTAGCGTCCAGGACTCACGATCTTACAACTTATCAATGCGATCAAGCCTCAGTGCCGGGTTTGGGGCACACTTAACAGTAAGCGGCCACTTGGCTCCTCTTTTACTTTATTCCTTTTAAATAAACAAGTTACACTATGTTGGCATCATTCTGTTTTTTCATGCTATTACTGGAATCCACATGACTGCCAGACGTCTATGTGACAGGATACATTCGATCACACAGGTTTACCTGTACAAGCGCCAATGACTCCTTTTTTGGTATCAAAATAAGGAGCATTACCATCTGGTAAGGATTCATCTATAAATACTCACTTCGGGTGCATATCAGTATTACTGGTGAAGGTGGAACAACATTGTGGTTTTCCTGAGCACATATCTGACTTCAATCATCAAAGATTGTCTATGGACTTTGTTTAAAGTATCACATATGCACTGCTGCACTTTAACCACCATAAGACTTTATTGAGTGGTTCAGCACATGCTACTGGCGCATAATCAGTAGGATTATTGTCATTTCAGACGGTTTTGTGCTGAGCATTTGTATCATTATTCCTATGATTATAGGTGTTGTTGAGTTTATGCACTTTATTTAACATATATGTTATCATTATTAATTATGTGTGTAGGTATGCCTGTATTTCCCATGGTGCGTGGTGGCATTGGGAGCTATATAAATCCCTATAGAATTTTATAAACCTATCCGCCACCAGCGGGGGATCCGTGACAATCAAGCCATCCGGCTCAGCCAGAGATACCACCACCGGCGGCCTGTCCTCCAAGTGCGCCAAATAGGCCAGCATCTTCCCAGCCTTCTCCCCGTGCTCATATACCCGTGTCTTACAAAAGAAGTTACGCTGCTTGGCCTTTTCCATATGTAACTGTGAGACTACCCTAGTCTGCAACTGTACCTTAGTCAAGTTCTCATGTGTGGGCTGTACATTATAAGTTTCCTCTAGGCTCTGTAACATGTCTTCAGCTCTGCTCACTACTATCTTAGAGGACATTTTAAGTCTGTTTGTCCTGGTGTCCAACACTCTGCGTGCATGTAGCTTAAATGCATCCCACTGGGAATTAAGTGAGGTGGACCCCTGATCGTCGGAAAGGAAAAACTGTAGTTCTCGCTCAATACTGTCGTGGTCCGTCAAAGCAGTCAACCAACCAGTAGGGGTTGAGTCTCCACACCCTTTTAGGGGCCTCCCCCAATAGGGACATCTGCACCCAACATGGCGAGTGATCTGATAAGGCCCTAGGCGCAAAGCCAGCCCCGCCCACTCTTGGCATAAGTGAAGCGGAGCCCATAACATAGTCTATGCGGAACATAGTGACATGGCTAGTTGAATGACAAGTATATGCCCGGGTCATTGGGTATCGCTGTCTCCACACGTCTATCAGGGCAAATTCCTTCATCAAGCGGCCCAGTCTGGTCAGTCTGGACCCCCCTGGTGTTCCTTCGGCCTGTGCCGGTCGATCCATAAAAGGATCCATAGTCATATTGAAATCCCCCATCCACACAGCCGGTACCGTCGGGCGCCTAGCCATTAATGCAGGCCCGTAGTGACGACCTCCGAGCAGTACGGAGGGGGATATAACAAGCAATCAGCAAAATAGGCAGTCCACCAACGTGGGCATGTACAAACAGATATTTTCCCTGCTGGTCGGACTCTAGGGATATTAATTCAAATGGAGTGTCTTTTGTCACCAATAACGAAACTCCTCTAGAAAAGCTGGTGTGGGTGCTATGGTAAGCCCAGCCTATCCAAGGGCGCTTCAGTGCAGACTGCAAATGACCTGTAACATGCGTCTCAGTCAGAGCAATTATATTAGTCCTTTGTAATTTGAGATAAGCTAGAGCTGCTGTGCGCTTAATTTTATTTCTCACTCCCCACACATTCCACTTCAAGAATTTAATCGAGGTCATGGTACCATCAGTTGGAAATTACTCAGCAGCACCAGCAGGGTGGCAGTCCAGTAAAACATTATGAATATCCCTTGCACATAAACGTCTCTGTTACTTGCATCTGCATACAGTATTAGCCCCATCACATCTCTACAACAAAAAAAGTATTGCATTAACCATTTAGGGTCACAACGGTGGCCCTGCCAACTTGTATCTCCCCTCCCCCCTCCCAGCCCATCACCTCCCCAACCTGGTGTGAGCATTTGATTCCCAAAAAGTATAACCAGAGCAGAAAAAAAAACGTCCAGCAGTAAAACCTGACTGGAGGCACGTATCTTACGTTCTGTGTGCATCATAGCATTGCAAAAACAGTCATTCCCATAGGGGCGGTTGTTCACTGAGCAACACGTGGATTTGAAGCGGGAAAAAATTAACATTCCCAAAAGGTTTCACGTCTTTACTCCTCCTGCTGTTCAGTTTATCTCGCTCTTTGTCTTCCCCACTTCTTCACTAATATCACCAACGGATCTCAAACATATCCGCTTTGGCAGGCATAAATATCAAAATAGGAGTTCCGTATCCTCCCTCCGGGCCCGAAGGGAGCAGCTTCTATCCCATAGGGTTCCCCCCCAGGAAAATATAAAAAAAAAAAACCTGTGTAACTGGGCCATAACTTGCAAAAAATAAATCAATAATTGGAGGTCCCCTGGCGGTTATCTGTGGTCCCTTCCAGCAGGGCCTCAGGCATGAGGTTAAGGGGCCTATTGGGAGGCTTCCTCAAGGTTCCCCAAAAACAGTACTCACAGTCATCCAAAGCCGGCACTACGCTGGTCTCCCTTTACGATCCAGCCAGGCCGCAGCTGCGGCAGGTGTGTCAAAAATCTGTACCTGGCCATCCTCTTCCACTCGGAGCCTGGCTGGAAACAGCATGGCATATTTGAGGTTCAGCACACGCAGGCGGCGCTTCACATCCTGGTATTGAGATCTCTTCCTCTGTACCTCGTTGGAAAAGTCCGGAAACACTGCCACCTGGCCATTCTCCACCCGCATGTTTCCCTTTTCCCTGGATAGCCGCATAATTTTATCCCTATGCCTGAAGTTCAGGAATTTGGCAATAAATGTACGGGGGGGTGCCCCTTCATGTGGGGGTTTTGCTGGTATTCTGTGTGCCCTCTCCACTGCAAACATAGCTGAAAACGCCTCTCTCCCATACACCTTGATAAGGAGATTTTCCAGGAATTCAGCCGGGTCTCTTCCCTCCGACCGCTCCGGCAGGCCTATGAAGCGCAGGTTACATCGGCGGAGCATGTTCTCCATTTCGTCCTGGTGGGAGTGTAGCTGGTGAATCTGGCGCTGCATGTCCTCCGTGGCATGTTGCATGGGGTGTAGTATGTCTTCTGCGGTGCTAATACGAGCCTCTGTTTCGGTGACCCTCTCCCAGACCGTAGACAAATCCTGTCTCATGAGGGATATATCAATCTTCACCTCATCAATTTTGGCCGTCAGGGTACCCTGGAGTGCGGCTATAGCCTCCAACACCTTCGTTGTCTCCTCCGCATGGCGATCCTCCCCCAGAGCATCGTCCGCACCATCTTTGACCTGCTCTTTGCCTCTGTCATGCCGATATTTGGCCAGTTTTTCCGCCGCAGCGGATGTTTTCTTCGGTGGGGACATCTTCCAGGCAGGTTTTTGAGTATATTTAAACCCAAATAGCTTCTCAGGATGGTAGATAGGATTTTCAGCAAGAGGAGCTCCTTCTACCCGCGTCCTACTCCATCGCTCACCAGGCCACACCCCCCTCTTGCTTGCTGTTTACATGATTATTTAATCAGTGGTGACTTGATCTACCCTACCCTATTGCTCTTGATCATCATGTGGTGGATACTCGCACTTTGAAGCCTCAAGTTTTAAAGGGGCTCACAACTGATTTCCCATATCTCTAGAAAACATGAACGTTTCCTGCATCTGCCCCTTCTCCTCCTCCCCATGTCCGATGCTTGGCATGCCCTCCACACCATGGACCAACAATATACTGTACATATTATTCGGCTCCTCAACTAACTCATTCTCTCATAGACTATTTTTTTGTTAACAACCCCACGCTCCGGATAGTGAGGTCAGCTCGCACGGCCAGACCACGTGCCTCTTCTCTTACATAGCCTTGATGTAGAAAAAGCATTTTATCACTTAAGCTGGTCTTTTCTTTTTGCTACACTACTAGATATATGATTCAGGGGACCATTTTTGCAGGCTATTTTTCATCTATATTGTAACCCTACATCACAGGTAAAACAACCTTTGTGCTTTTGTCCTCATTTAATGTGACCAACAGTACCGACAGGGCTGCTTACTGTCCCTTATTATTCACTTTTTGAGTTAAGAATTTTGCTGCATCCATTTATAGGAAACCTGATATCTGAGGTATACCAGTGAGGGGCAAATAATTAAGAATTTCAATTTACCTAATTGACATGCCAAATTAGACTGTTAAAATGCCTTCTCATGATATAAAATAAACTCTTTGCCCCATCTGACTTCTTTAGTAATGAGGCTAAAATTTACGCCATGCAAGGAATTTCTATTTGTTGCTGTAAAATATGTTTTGGATTTTTCTTTTGATTCCCTAAGGCCGCGTACACACGATAGGATCGCCAGAGGAGAACGGTCTGAAGGACCGTTTTCATCAGTCCAAACCGATCGTGTGTAGGCCCCATAGGTTCTTTAACCTTCGGTAAAATAAATGAGAACTTGCTTTAAAATTTAACCGATGGACGCCTAACCGATAGGTCAAAACCGATCGTTAGTATGCAAAAGCATCGGTTAAAAACCTGCGCATGCTCAGAATCAAGTCGACGCATGCTTGGAAGCATTGAACTTAATTTTTTTCAGCACGTCGTTGTGTTTTACGTCACCGCGTTTTGACACAATCGTTTTTTTAACCGATGGAGTGTAGGCATGATGGACCATCAGTCATGTTCATCAGTTAACCGATGACAATGATCCTTCGGACCATTCTCATCGGATGGACCGATCGTGTGTACAAGGCCTAATAGTTGATTTAATGTATTTTCCTGTTTCTTGATATTGAATTTCCTCTTTTTAAGCTCTAGAAGCGAATTGAATAAATTTGCCTCTAATAGTGGCGTAATGAGCTACCCAATGGCTTCATATGCTACTTCTAATAGGTTTATGAGAACATTGATCCCCTTCTACACTGATAAATCTATGTCAGTCAACAAAAAAAATCATTATCAGAGAAAGCAAAACAAAAGAAGCATGTGACCTAGTTTTACGAATATATCAACAGTGACCTAGTTTTATGAATTAAGCTCATTCACACCTATGTGGATAGTACAGGCATGCATATTCGGTAGACATCGTTTATCTATCTCTTTGGCAGGTACATTTTCAATCCTAGCACTGGCTTGTTCTGTTTAGGATTAGAAGGGTATACTTTATTAAGATAAAGATCATAATATCAGTATACTATGTACCAGCAGACCTTTGGCAGACCACATTTTTTAAAGTTTGTTCATCTGCAACTGATCCAAAGGAGGATCGGCCATGACTTGCAAATATTCATATTGATTTGTAGCTAAATAATCACTTTGTTCACCTCTGCCTTCTAGCCGTGTCTCTATTATCATGGTACAATCATGGTTGCTAGATTTGTATGCCCAAGCAAAAGACATTTTGATCCAGTTTAATAAAATTGCAAATTAATGCAGTCATTTTTTCTTTTTGAATGTAATGACATGTATTTTAGTCATGAGTCTTCTTTCTTCATACAGCTGTCAGTAAATTGAAGCTAAATATTTCTATTATATTGCTGAGCACATATTCAATAGTTTATTTGAGCAACAGCCATGCAGTTTACCTCAGTTCTAAACCATAATTCAGTTACTCTTTTTTTGTAGAGGGTGTATTGTGGTTGCCCTCATGGTCTGGGATGGATTAATAGCTATCATTTTCAGATGTACATTTTGTAGTTATGAACAATCATGTATATAGTACAGAAATATGTTTTGATTTTATTTCAGAGCCTTCACAGTCAGTTGAATGATAAAGATTTTATTTTTTTACTACAACAGTTAACTTCAGTTTAATAATTTTAGATATATATTACATTTTGTTCTCCTCGAACGGTTGAAAGTATTGAACAAAGTGTCACATATAATTATGAAGGATAGCACCTCATTCTATCAAGGAAAATTCATTTATCTCTAAAATGATTCACAACCTCTTTGCTTGCTAGCTAATAATAAAATAAAGAAAATATGTAATACACTGCAAGAAAAAATACAACTAACATTGCTAGACAATAATTGCTTCATTCCCTCATAAACTGTGCCATATATAGTTGTCTAGATAGATGAAGCTATAGTTTCTCATAACTTTGGCATGTTTTAGATCCACGTTAATTTAAATATTTTCTACTTAGATTATAAAAAATACATTTTAAATAGTAAAGCACTTTTATAGCATATTTGGTGTGTAAGGTAAAACTCCAACAACATCATTTTCTTATACTTTTGAATAGGTTGTGCAAGAAGTAAAGCCTTTGTTAGGTTTTCTTGCTGGCAGTATCCACATTATATACTGTAGATTTCTTTCTTCTTGTCTTGGAGACAATAGTGGAATGGAAATCCCATCCTTTACAAACATCTCCAGAACATGTGCCACCACTATTGTTAGGTTTCATTTCTACTTCTGTACCGGTGACAACTATAACATTTTATTTTTCCCTTCACTTTTTGTCCTGGTGACAATGGTCACAACTTAGAAAGTAAGATGAATGGAGCTAGTTTACTATTCGAATGGTGGATAATCACTGAGTGTTAAAACAACTGTGGGCAGCAAGACACAATCCAGTTGTAACTGTGAAGGTCTAATGCCGCATACACACGCTTGGAATTTCCAACAACAAATGTTCCATGGGAGCTTGTTGTCATAAATTCCAACCGTGTGTAGGCTCCATCGGACATCTGCTGTTGGGATTTCCGACAACAAAAATTTGAGAGCTGGATCTCAAATTTTCCGACGACAAAATCCGTTCTCGCAAATTCTGAGCGTGTGTAGACATTTCCAACGCACAAAATTCCATGCATGCTCTGAATCAAGTACGAGACGGAAGCACTCAGTCTGGAAAAAATAGCGTTCATAATGGAGATAGCACATTCGTCACTCTGCTATTTTTTTTTTATCTTTTAATGCAGCACATTCTCTTCTTCATTATAATGCTAGAATAATAATAATGAAGTTTTACTGCTGATATTCACACAGAGTTCTGACAAACTGATTTCTTTATTATTTCTCGTGATCCCCTAAATAATCTTTTCAATTTTTAAAGACAGATAATGTTTAGAATTTATTTTTTTAGTGATCTTTTTTTTTTTAACAAGATCTCCTGTTTTTTTTTTTTTAGTGCTCGCCATTATATATTTTTTGTTTTGTGTGTCAAGTTACCACAAAACCATTATTATCTTATATTTTATAACCTCCAAGAGGTTAGTCGGTGTTAGTGTCCCTTGTTAATTTGACATTGTATTTTTGCAAATGTATCTGCCTACTCACAAACAAACTGAAGTAAAACACATAGGCAAGTATTTGTGAAAAAAATAGACATTTATTAGGGGTCATAACAAAATGAAGAGGAAGGCAATTATGGATAAACTGGTGAAATTGGTGAAGCCTTTGTACCCCAGGGCATCCGTCAGAGAAAAATCCACAATTTTGTTGTCGGAATCTCCGATCGTGTGTACGCGGCATAAGAACTTCACTCTCTGGCATGCCTTTATTTTTTTTTCCAGCTGACTGGAATTTGGACGTTTGACATATGGACATCATATCACCCACAATACTTCATGCTGTGAATACATTCTTGCAGCACTGGGAATTACTTTTTTTCAAGGGGAATTTGGCATAGTTCAGTTCATCATGATTCATCTGGATTGCATACTGTAGCTGGACACTAAAATACAAAGGGGCAAATAAACATAAAGTAAAGCCAAAATTAAAAAATGACATATCTGATGCAGTATATCACTAAAATTAACAAATTAGTTATTTTAAAATTCCTTTAATAGACTAAGCTTTTAGCTAAAAAATGTATCCCAAAAAGTAAAAGAAACATTTCTCTAACTGCTTAAAAGGTGTTAACTGAAGTTAGGCTTTATGTGGTAGGTCTCTTATATACAATCCATCGTATTATATCTGTCCATCTAACACTACCCCTTTCAGACAGTGATGTTACTGGCCTGATCACCAGGTGAAAAGAAAAATAATAATAATGCAATTACAACATCTAAACATGTATTGATTGGTAAGCTACAATACAGTTGTGCTCATAAGTTTACATACCCTGGAAGAATTTATGATTTCTTGTCCATTTTTCAGAGACTATGAATGATAACACAAAAAAACGTTTCTTTCACTCATGGTTAGTGTTTTTCTGAAGCCAGTTATTATCAATCAACTGTGTTTACTCTTTTTAAGTCATAATCACAACATAAACTACCCAAATTACTCTGATAAAAAGTTTACATACCCTGGTAATTTTGGCCTAATAACATGCACACAAGTTGACACTAAGGGGTTTGAATGGCTATTAAAGGTAACCATCCTCACCTGTGATCTGTTTTCTTGTAATTGGTGTGTGTATAAAAGGTCAATGAGTTTCTGGACTCCTGATAGACTCTTGCATCTTTCATCCAGTGCTGTACTGACGTTTCTGGATTCTGAGTCATGGGGAAAGCAAAATAATTGTCAAAGGATCTGTGTAAAAAGGTAGTTGAATACTCAGAAATAACTTCAAGTGAAATACAGGACTCTCTGAAAACATGTGTTGTGGTTGTTTCAAGATGCACAATAAGGCCCCTTTCAGACGGACGGATAGAATGGTGCTTTTAGCTGCGGATTTTACCGCAGCTAGAAGCACACAATGCTTTCCTATGACATCATTCACACACTACAGTTACCTGCGATGTTTTTCCCTGCGGTTTTGTGCGGATAAAAAAAATAGAACTGGATGCGTCCAGCTGCGAAATCCCGCAGCTATCGACACATAACCGCAGGTAACCGCAGTGCACTGTGTCAGCTGCGTTTGGTATGAATCTTGAGGAGGAACTCCACGCCAAATTTCAACTAAAAAACCGGCATGGGTTCCCCCTACAGGAGCATACCAGGCCCTTGGGTCTGCTATGGATTTTAAGGAGACACCCCCTGCGCCGAAAAAACGGCGTGGGTGGGTCCCCCAAAATCCATATCAGACCCGTATCCGAGCAGCAGCCTGGCCGGTCAGGAAAGGGGTGGGGACGGGCGAGCGCCCCCCTCCTTAACCGTGCCAGGCCGCATGCCCTCAACATGGCAAAGCACCCTGTCTCCATGTTGATGAGGACAGGGCCTCTTCCCAACAACCCTGGCCGTTGGTTGTCGGGGTCTGCGGGAAGGGAGCTTATCGGAATCTGGGAGACCCCCTTTAAAAAGGGGGCCCCCAGATGCCGGCCCCCCACCTTAGGTGAATGAGGTTGGGGATGGAAAAAAATGGTCTTGTGAGAAAGAACAGTAAATTGTCTGCGTAAGCAGCTACTTTAAACTCATTTTTACCAATCTTAAAGCCTCTCACATCTTTAGACAGGTTAACACCTCTGATCAGGGGTTCTAGGGAAATGATAAAAAGTATGAGAGAGAGGGGGCACCCCTGGCGTGTCCCATTCTGTATATCTATTGGGTTGGATAGAGTGTTGTTAACTTTTATTCTGGCTTTTGGATGTTGGTATAGGGCCGATAGCCAGGACAACATGCCTCCCCCTAGTCCTATATGTGTGCAGGTGGAGAACATGTAGTCCCAGGATATTCTATCGAAGGCCTTTTCGGCGTCGGTGGATAGTAACATCCCGTTGAGTTTGGAGTCTCGGGCAAAATGTATCAGGTTGAGTGCCTTTGTGATGTTGTCACGGGCCTCTCTCCCAGGCATAAAGCCTACTTGTTCAGGGCCTATTATTTTGTTAAGTAAGGGTTTCAGTCTGTTAGCCAAGATCTTTGCTAGGAGTTTTAAATCAGTATTTAGTAGCGATATGGGTCTGAAGTTGGCGCAGTCAGAGTGGTCTTTATCGGGCTTGGGAATTACCGCAATGTGGGCCATCAGGAAGGAGCTGGAGTCGTGTTTGTTTTTCGCTAGGTGGTTGAAGGAGGAAAGAAGGGGTTTACATAGAATGTTCATGTAGGTCTTATAGTATTGAGACGTAAAGCCGTCCGGGCCTGGGCTTTTGCCTGCTTTTAAGTCCGTAATGGATGTTTGCAACTCCAAAAGGTTTATAGGTTCGTCTAATTTGCATGTGTCTTCGTGGTTGAGCGTTGGGAGTTCGCTATCTTTTAGAAACTCTAAGGCCCCATACACACGATAGAATCCATCCGCTGAAAAATCCCAGCGAATGGGTTTCAGCGGATAGATCCTATGGTGTGTACACTCCAGCGGATCTGTTTCCGCGGATATATCTCCCCTGGGACGGATTCCAGCAGATCGAATATTCGCTGACATGCTAAACAAATCCATCTGCTGGAATCCATCCTAACGGATGGATCCGCTGGTCTGTATAGACTCACCGGATCCATCCGTCCGAAGGAATCCCCCGCATGCGTCGTAATGATTCGACGCATGCGTGGAATACCTTGTATGAAATCTTCGCGCACGTCGCCGCGTCATAATCGCGGCGACGGCGCGACACGTCATCGCCAGAGGATTTCGGCGCGGATTTCAATGCGATGGTGAGTACACTCCATCACATGAGAAATCCGCTGAAATCCTCGAGAGGATTTATCCGCGGAAACGTTCCGCTGGAACGTATTCGCGGATAAATCCTCTCGTGTGTATGGGGCCTAAGGCCCCGTACACACGAGAGGATCGATCCGCTGAAATTGATCTGCGGATCGGTTTCAGCGGATAGATTCGCTGGTGTGTACGATCCAGCGGATATTTATCCGCGGATATATTTCGGGCCGACCGATTTCCAGCGGATAAAAATTTCCTAACAGGCTAAGAAATCTATCCGCTGGAATCGGCTCCAGCGGATCGATGCGGTGGTCTGTACAGACTCACCGGATCGATCCGTCCGAACCCATCCCTCGCATGCGTCGTAATGATTCGACGCATGCGTGGAATTGCTTATATGACAGCGTCGCGCACGTCGCCGCGTCATCATCGCGGCGACGGCGCGACACGTCATCGCGGTGTGAATTCGGCGCGGATTTCGATCCGATGGTGAGTATAATCCATCGGATCAAAATCCTCAGAGGATTTATCCTCTCGTGTGTACCCGGCATAATATTGCTTCTTGTTTTGGTGGTTGTGACATGGTGTGGTTTGTGTTGGTCAGGGAGGTTATAGAGTTTGTTGTAGAAATTGGAAAAAAGGTTAGCTATCTTCCCTGAGTCATGATTTAACACCCCTTGACCATCTTTAATGGCGTGGACATGGTTTGTTGAGTGGGCATCCCTGAGAGCTTTTGCAAGGAGTTTCCCACTTTTGTCCCCTTGTTCATAGAAGATGTTTTTCCGGAAGAAGAGGGCTTTCCTAATTTTGATGTCCAGGATCTGTTTCAGTGAGGACCTGCAAGTTATCAGCTCTTCCTCTACTGCTATCGAGAGGGATTGTTTATGTTGGGTTTCTAGTTTAGTTATTTGGTGTGATAATCGGGTGATTTTGCCCTCTCTCTCCCTTTTCCTTCTGGAGCCCCACTTTATTAGTTTGCCCCTGATTACGGCTTTGTGCGCCTCCCAGTTATTTAGGGGGTTTGTGTCACTATCTCGGTTATTCTGGAAGTAGGTCGTGATTGTCTGGTGTATGTCGTCTCTTACTTCCTGGTCAGTGAGCAGTGTTGCATTAAGTCTCCAGTTAAAGGAGGAGCATTTAGTTGAGTCAAGTTGTAGGGAAATAGCCGTGGGAGCATGGTCGGAGAGGGAGATTATGCCAATGTCAGCTCTTAATATACTGCCTAGATCTCTTTGGGTAATGAAAATCATGTCACTACGGGAGTATCTTTTGTGGGGGGATGAGAAGAAGGTGAAATCTTTCATAGTGTACTTAAGCCGGAGGGCAGGGTTGGAGGGGTAGGTAAGCTCTAATCTGGTCATTATAGGTGTGCGGCTGTGGTGTTACGTGTTAACCTTAGGTGTTAGATTATGCCGGTGTGGTGTAGAGTGACGGTAGAGTCGGGTGTGTGAACCTATTTAGCTATGCCATTAAGTGTCAGTACGTATGTCAGCTGCCTGTAACGACCCAACAAAAGGGCTATCTCACCGTGGAGGTGCAGGCTAAAAAACAAACGACAATAAATCAAAAATAACAAAAAAACATGTCTATATAACTTGTATGTGACCTCCGTTGCTAAGGTCTGTGAAACACGGGCAGGGTGGAGATCCGAGGCATTTTCTAATGTACTTTAGAGTCTGTTTAAAGTAGTGCTAGGACCTGTAAAACATTTTCAAGCGAAGAGAAAGGGCATACAGACTGACATCGCGCATTCTAGGAGTAAATCAATTCTGTTGTGAGGATGTGTGTGGGGCGTGTGCACCTGTTCATCCCGGCTCCGGGGTTCAGGCCGAATGGGTACAGCATAATGCGTGGGAGCTTAATGTGACCACAGAGTGTCCACATTCGACCCACTTGGGGAGATGACTAAGCGACATGCGCGGTGGATAGTGAAAGTGCGGCTCGCTGTGTGAGCATATTCTGCTAATTTGTCTGGTACTGATGTATAGATCAGCTGCCTGTAATGGCCTAGCAGGGATGGACCTCCACCGTGGAAGTGTGGACAAGGAAAAAATCAAACATAAAAATAAAAACCAAAGGTAAACCAACAACAGGGAATCAGGAAATACAATGCCAGTATGAACCGTATGTGGCTCTGGACATTCCAGAGGTAAACCTGAGATGTACAACAGCGAAGGTTTGTGACATGCTGGTCAGGCTGGGATCCAATGTGCTTTAAAGACTAGGCAGAGCAGTACTAAAGCCAGGTAAATAGTCCCGAGTGAGGAGAAGTGGTAGAGAAACCATCACCGCGTAGGCTTAGATTAAGTTAGACCCAGTGTGTACATGTGGTTGGTAAGTGTGCACCAGTTCCTCTCGACTCTGCGGTCCAGGCCGAAGGGGTGCAGCCCAACATGTGGGTGCTTAACAGTGTAATGAAGTACTCACGGTCGGCCCGATCGGTTGAATGACAAAATGTCGGGAGCGGTGGATTGAGACATCTGTGCTTCGGATGTCCGTGGATCAAAAGTGAAGTTCAGTTCGGGCTCTTCATCTCCCCTCGCTGCTGCACATTTCCCAATGAAGAGTGGCATTGACCTGGGGTAGAGGTGGTGGGGTGATCACAAAAACACCTGTGAGGATAAAAAAGGTTAGATGCGGAACCTGTTAAAGTTTATCGCTCTATTATGTGGGATACCGTTGGTCTGCTACGTTACCAGGTCCCTGCTCAACGCGTGATGTATGGAGGGGGGAGAAAAAAAAAAGGAGCAGCACGTGAGCACCAAAGAAGCTGTCTTGTTAGAGAGTGTCATCTAGCGGATGGACTGAAGAACTTCATCTACTGACGTGTATTAAGATGAGATATCTCAGAAGGGTCACATATAACGATAAAAATAAGAATGAAAAATAGGGGTAACTAAAAATAAAATTGTAACTTCAAAACCAGGGGTCTGAGGTAAGGGGACCAGAGCAGTTGCTGTGTCTTTCCACAGCTTGTGGGCCAGATCCAGGTCTGACGGGTATAGTAATGTGGTGCTTAAAGGCTTTAAACACGGTGGGCCTCCTTCATTCTAGGGCTCTTTGAGCTTCTTGAGGGTGCTGGGGAATCATTGTAACGCCTGTTAGGGTTGCTGCGTTGGTTCCTCTGTTGTAGTGGGGAGAAGAGAGATGACGGGCCGGGTGAGTGTTGGGGGTTGTTGATGAGGGGTGGCAGTAGGAACTCTGCATACCAGTCTGGTAGCTCTACAGGTGCAATCTGCAGGGCTTCGCAGAATTTCAGGAGATCATCCGGAACTCTGAGCAGGTGTTGCTTGCCCATGTAAGTGGCTTGAAGTGCAAATGGAAACTTCCATCGGTAGTTTATCCCTTTCTCCTTGAGAATGGCGAGGAGGGGTTTCAACGCTCTCCTGTTCTTAAGGGTGATCGGAGAGAGATCCTGAAATAGCTGGATTGTGGCACCGCCATGTTGGATCTGGTCTGCATTTCTTGCTTTGAGCAGGATTTCCTCCTTTAAACCAAAGTTTGGCAAGCAGCATATAATGTCCCTAGGAGGGTTGTCATCTAGGGCTTTGGGCCTGAGTGCTCTGTGAGTGCGGTCAAACTCGATGGGGAATTGCTCCGGTCTATCCAGCAGGATGTTGAAGATGGAGGACAGTGCCGGCCTCACACCCTCGGGTGTTACCGACTCTGGGACCCCTCGCACCCTAATGTTGTGTCTGCATCCTCTATTGTCCAAATCTTCGATCTGCCTGTTCATATCGATCAGGTGTTGCGAATGATTGGCAGAAATATCGTCAAGTCTAAGCAGGGCCCTGTCCCTCCTTTTGCCTGCACACTCCGTCACCGCCATCTGCTCTGAGAGCCTGAGCAGCTCAGTTTTAATGTCTGTGATGGCTAAAGAGAAGAAATTTTTGATGTCTGCCGCTATGTCAGTCATTGCAGCATATGTCAGGGGAATACTTGCACGTTCAGTACCCTTTGATGAGTCCTCGGACGCTGGAAGGGAGACCTCATCGTCCTCTAAGTCCTCCTCCATATTCAGCCTGAGCGGCGGCGCCATCTTGGAAGCCTTGTTGCTGCCGTTATAGCAGAATTTGCTTAAGTTTGTGGGAGTTGTTTTCCTTTTAGGGGTGCCCAGCGAACGTAGGGAGCGGTTGTGAGATCCTCTCCTGAGTTGGGAGGACATAATCTGTCAGAATCCGGCCGGTTTCAGCTCTCGGGTCCCGCGGGTTGTCGGAGCTCCTCTACACCGCTGCCATTCGCACTGCGCGCCAAGCCATGCCCCCGAATTTATTTTTACATCATTCACGAACATTAAAAATCAACTTACAAATTAAACATGACCAATTCTTATGGTAAAGACTAGCATCAGGGGCATAAGTACAATTGTCTGGTGCCACATAATATTTGGGGAGGGTCAGATGTTTGTCAAAATCACAAAATTATGGTATGTTGTCTAGTACCTGGTCTGAAGCCAAAGTGACAAGAGGGTTTCCCTGCAGATTAATGCACAACACCTCTGAGGGTGGAGGAGGGTTGCTGAGTCCAGAGCATCATGGGTTGCCAACTGTACTTTTGCCAGACAGATCAGTGATGATGAGGCACCTCCTGAAGACAGGGCCATACTGGAATGGCAATTGCATTAAGTAGATGTGCAGGCTGGTCCGGATCAGCAGAGCTGGACAGGAGATGTAGTCAGGAGCTGGAGTTGAAATCAATGTCAGTCATGGCAATCAGGCACAAGCATAAACAGGAGCATAGTCAGGAGCAAGCCACGGTCATACACAGGGAGCAGACAAGAGCAAATCAGTGGAAGCAAGCCAAGTTAATCAATGTTTGAGTGTATCTACCATCCATACAAAGACCATATGGTTCTAGGGACCATCATATGCTGATAACTGGCAAATGTGCCAGGTCTTTGCTCCTTCTTCTTCTTCTGGTTAGCACTCTGACAGATGTTCAGTAAGAGCTAATTTATACAAGTGGGTATTCCCGCGCTAATAGGAGATCAAATGAAACTGAAAAGATGCAGCAGCCACTGTAAGGGTAAGAGCCGGTTCACACTAGGGCGACACGACTTCCAGCACGACTTTCAGAGGCTACTCCGACACGACTTGAACATGAACCACAGGGCGATCTGGGGCGATTTACAACACAACTTGAAGTCGTCTCCAGGACAGGAGACTTTCCAGTGGCCAATAAAACAACAATCAGCTCTGGGGGAGGGAGGGGGAGGGAGGGGGGCAGGAGAGATTTGCCTGAGAAATGTATGTTATCTTCCTGGAAAGTAGCTTCAGATAAGACAGTGATCTGACTTCTGAGGCGACTTCCATTGAAATCAATGGGTACAAATCGCCTACAAGTCGGATTGAAGTAGTACAGGAACCTTTTCTGAAGTCGGATCGCCTTGAGTCGTGTGTATTAACACAGCTCCCATTCACTTCCATTGTTTTTCTCTACAGCGCGACTTGGGACGACTTGAGGCGACATGAAGTCGGATCGCAAGTCGCCCCAGTGTGAACCGGCTCTAAAACACTACCCAGGGTAAAGGAATATAGAAATATTTTTTTTGTTTAATATGTTTTTATTGAAAGAGAAAGAAAGGTACATTCAAATACCACAACAAAGTAAAATACAAGAGAAATAAAGCATACAAAAAGTATACTGATAAATGCAATCAACATAATATTACAAAGAACCATAGCGGCTCATATCTATATAAAATCAGTTTTTATCAGGAAAATAAAAATAAAATAAAAATAAAAATAAATAATTAAAATTAAATTCAGAGTAAGAGAGGGAAAAAAGGAGAGAGATAAAGGAGAGAGGTATCAGGGGGAGTGGGAGTGGGAGGGGGGGGGGGTGAAGCCGGCACACATGGCAATAGTAATGGACAACTGGCAGAATCATTATATTCAGTAAAACCTCAGTGAAAGGGCAGGGCCACTACATTTAGTACAAGCAGGGACCCAAGTCAGTGGTATGAGGTTTTATGAAGTTTGAGAATCATGAGGGGGTAGGGAAATTATATCTTTATAGCGTTGAGTAGAAATAAATAAGGACCAGGGGGTCCAGGTTTTGGAGTATTGCTCACTAGTGTCTCTGGCAATATGGGTGAGTTCTTCCATGAGTCTAATCTCGGAGATTCTTTGTAACCATGATTTGATGGTGGGGATTGTGGGTTGGCCCCAGAGACGGGGGATGACAGCTTTAGCTGCATTAAGGAGGTGTGGGACAAGTGAACGTTTATATTTACCTATGGGTCTTGAAGTGGCATGAAAAAGAACTATCCACGGATCAAGGGGCAATTTCACTTCGGTGATCTGGTGTATCATATCTAATATTTCCACCCAGTAAGGCCGAATGGAAGGGCAGAGCCACCAGATGTGGGCATGGGTAGCATTCTGACCGCAGTTCCTCCAACAAAGTGGAGAGTTATTAGGGAACATGTGATGGAGTTTAACAGGCGTGTAGTGCCATCTAGTTAGGAGCTTGAAGTTAGATTCAGCCATGGAAGAAGCCAAAGAGGAGACATGTGTAAGTTTAAGCACTTTGTCTTTTGCTTTATCCGAGATACTAGCTCCCAAGTCTCCCTCCCATTTGGACAAGTATCCCGGGTATACAGGGTATTGCAAATCAATAAGGGCCCTGTAAAATTGGGAAATACAATGTATAGGGGGGTCTTTGTGGAGAAAGACCTGTTCTATACCATTGAGATCTTGAATACCCCGTAGTGGATGTGGAAGGGATCGGAAACAACTCAATTGATTGTATCTCCATCTGTCCAAGAATGAGGGTAAACCATGACCTAAAATCTCGGACAGAGGTCTAAGGCAATTGGCAGAGACAACATGATGTAGAAGGAGAGGTCCACCTGGTGACCATGCTTGAAAACCTGGGTCAATGGAACCTGGTGCAAAGTATTTATGGAATACTAATGGGGTTAATGGAGAATCGTATGACCATGTGAATTTCTTATGAAGACCGTCCCATACTTCTAAGGAGATTAGAGTAAGAGGCGAGGTATTAGGGGAAAAAGTTCTAAAAGAGCGTGGAATCCAAGGGGTCGCAGAGAGATCAGAATCGCTCAGGGAGTGCTCCAGTTGAACCCATAGTTTGGAGGAAGAAGCATACTTCCAGTCTGCCAAACGTGAAAGTATGACTGCTTGATAGTACATTTTAAAATTGGGTAGAGATAGTCCCCCGGAGCATTTGGCCCTAAAAAGAGTCTCTCTGGACACCCTAGGACGCCCATCTCTCCAAATGAAGCGGGTGATCATGGTCTGTAAAAGAGTAAAGAAATCCATAGGAACTTTTATGGGGATCATTTGCAATATAAAGAGAACGCGGGGAAGTATGTTCATCTTGATTATGTTAACTTTACCTAACCATGAATGTGAAAGAGAGGACCATTTTCGGAGATCGTCTTTAATGGCGTTAAGGAGAGGGATATAGTTATGTCTAAAGAGGGAGTGAAGGTGAGGGGTCAGGTAGATGCCAAGGTATTTCATGCGTGCTGGTTCCCAACGAAAAGGAAATAGGGGTTTCAGCTGATCAGCTATAGGTTGGGGAACTGTTATATTTAGAATCTCAGATTTGGAAAGATTAATCTTGAAATTAGAAAGAGTCTGGAAGAAGGAGAATTCTGACATCAAACTTGGCAAAGAGATACGAGGCTGTTGAATAAAGAATAGAATGTCATCAGCGTAAGCTGCATATTTATGAACTCTAGTGCCAACCTTAATGCCATTAATGCTCCTATTATTTCTAATTGTGGCTAAGAAGGGTTCGAGCGAGATAGCAAATAAAAGAGGGGATAAAGGGCAGCCTTGTCTAGTTCCGTTATGTAATGTAAAGGAGTCGCTTAGGGAGCCATTGATACGTACTTGTGCAGTGGGGTTAGAATAAAGAGAAAAAATGCGATAAAACATCTTAGGGCCAAGACCAAAATGACGGAGAGTAGTTTTAAGGTAGTCCCAGTCCACCCTGTCAAATGCTTTTTCAGCATCAGTGGAAAGAAGGAGGGTGGGCTGGAAGCACCTCCGAACATAATGGATCAAGGACAGAGTGCGAAGAGAATTATCTCTGGCCTCTCTGTTAGGGATAAAACCAGTCTGATCAGCCGAAACCCATTTGGGTAAAAGGGGAAGTAACCTATTCGCTATAACCTTGGCAAAGAGTTTGGTATCGGTATTTAAAAGGGAAATGGGCCTATAACTACTGCATAGGGTAGGGTCTTTGTCTGGTTTAGGAATGACTGTGATGTGGGCAGAGGAATATAGAAATATCAATGTTTGATGTTGCGCTCCTAAATAAATTTTAAGTGCTAGAAAATTCACACTGACATATATATCAAATATAAATTAAATACATAATTGAAAATTGTTAAAAGTTCATAACTAAAGTTGCCAAAGGTCAAGAAATATATAAACTGGTTAAATCAATAAAGGTCCATATAGTGAAATAAAGTGCAAATGGTGCAAATAATGGATAAGTAAACAATTCCCACATAAAGGACATAAAGTGCAAATGTGATGATAAGGTGATGTGTAGCATCAATAAGTGAGATTGTGACTTCAATGGAATGAGATCTTCAGTGACTTAAGTGAATGAAATCTTCAGTGTGTATCACACCCGTACTACCTTCTTACCTTACTGTTGTAAGGTAACCAGCATATCAGAGTGTAGGGGCTAGATGATCGCTCAAGGAGGATGGTCCTCTCCACGTTCCTTTCGGTGTATCTATAGCCTGATGTCTGCTTCCTCTAACATCCCATCTCCTAAGGCTAGGTCAGTCAGTGCGGTTCCGCTCAGGTAAATATACCATGTATAGGAAAATTCAGAAAGGAAGGGACCTCTATAGTGTAGTAGGTTAGGACTATTTATTTATGACAGTAAAAGACATAAGGGTACTCAAATTTAACATAATAAAAACATGCACAGAGAAGACGAGCACCGAGCTCGCGACCAGACGTCACTTCCGGGTTCCGTCTATCCAACGTGTGTTGTCAAGAGTCATGTGACTTTATCAGGGATACGATGTGATACTCGGAAGTGTCTTTATATAAGTTATTATGGGTTCAATTGCCGGTCGGCCATTTTCTTGAAGCCCTTACATTGAAAGAAATGGGGCAGCCATTTCTTAGAGGATAAATTCAGGAGGCTACGATCACGGCCATTTTGTTGTAGCCTGCATCGTATCAACCATTATATTCAGTGTATTAGCAGCAAAAAAATTACATGGGAATCGAGATAAGATGGTAAGCAATGAGTGAGGTTGGCCCGATGGCACTAATATCGATTCCTAAACAGGGGGGAAAGATTGTTGGCACACCCATAGGCAAAAAGGGGATATGACACACGGGTGCTCATAAGAAACATGGAGACAGGGGTAAATGGGAATAACGATCCCATAATTAACAGAATGGTGGGCAATAGCAATAATGGCTCCTACTGGCGAGTTAACGTCTAAAACCATAATATATAGAATATATAAAATATATTAAAAGGGCCATACGAATAAAATAAATGGGGAAATATATGAAATAAAAATATAAATAAAAGAGATAATAAATATATGTATATATATATATATATATATATATATATATATAGAAAAAATACGTATGTGGACTCCGGAAGTGATGTCATATATTCCCATAAAGCCATCCCAAATACTAAAGTTAAAAATAAAGGAGAAGATAAAACATTAAACGGCAATATAAAAAAATAGACTCATGAAAATCCAGTAGATTATGATATTAAAAATCACTAATAAAACAGTTTAGGTTAAATTCTATGTTTAAACCCCGGGTGTGAATGTATCAAGAATAAATATCCATTTAGATTCTAACTGACTCAGGGTCAGGGGCGGACTGACCATTCGGTCCGTCCGGCACTGCCCGAGGGCCCGTGGTGGGGGGGGCCCGGGCTGGCTCAGTCCGCCCATGGAGGTGCCTGCAGCAGCGTCAGCTTCTACACAATGAAAAAAAACCAGAGAAAGCAGTGCCTTGGATCCCTCTAGCTAGGTTGATGTGGCTGCGCTGTTGTATGAGAGGCTTGTGAGGTGTGAGCTGGAGATGGATGGAGCCGTGCGGGGATTTACAGTGACAGGCGCTCCGGCCACCTCTCCCCCCTGTGGAATTCAGCTGAGGGGGGCGGGGCCGTAAGTCACTGCCGTGGAGGACTGTCTGTGAAGGAGCTGCTGGACTCGGAGGCAGAGTGAATTGCACAGACACAGGCATGGCATCCACACAGACCTGCCTGTGCAGAAGCAGGTCAGTGTCATAATGAAAGCACTGTCTGTGTCTCATCTGTGTTATAAGAGCCATGCTGATTGTTACTTTACCTTCTTTCCCTGTGCTGTGTCTGTGCTTATTTACCAGGTAGCAGGTCAGGTGCTATTCACTAGTGCACATGATGAGCCATCCATCCCGGCCAGCTCATCCCTCCCGAGCCTCTCATACAACAGCCACATCATCCTAGCTAGCAGGATTTAATGGTTCAAGACACTGCTTTCTCAGGGGTACAGACTCGTTTTTTTTTATTGTGTATGATAAGCTGCCACTGCTCCGGGCACCTCCAGGTTTCGGACTGAGCCGGCCCGGGCCCTCCCACCACGGGGCCCTCAGGCAGTGCCCAACTGACCGAATGGTCAGTCCGCCCCTGCACACTGATATCTGGTTCACTGAATGCCACTCAGTGTATAGATATCAGTGTTATACAGAGCTTTTTTTCTCAGTAAATAGGTGCAGGAACTCAACCACGACCCTGTTCAGATTTCAAAAACAGTAGAAGGGTCTTAAAGAGGCATTAAATACCAGAATTGCATTACATACAGGGTGCAGAGTTCAGGGGGTTACACACAGAGTGCAGAGCTGTCACTTGTAAACACAGAAACCAGACTTCTGTGTTTACAAGTAATTGTAGTGAGCAGGCACCAAAGGGTCTGAGCCAAAGGTGGTGGAACTGAGTTCCCCCAGAAAAAAAGCCCTGGTGTTATATATAGGGAATAGCACTTAGACCTGATTTACATTGAAGCAATATACCATGCGATTTGACATGTCAAATCGCATGGTAATAGCACTACCCGAATCGGTGCGATGCCCCATTTCTGGCGCAGCACCGATTCCCAAAAGTAGTTTCTGTATAACCTTTGGCGACTTCTTGGTGCAATTTCCATAGACATCTGTGTATGGAATCCGCACAGACGTCTCTGAAATCACCCGCCAAATTCACACTGACATGCGGGTATGAAATCGTGCGAGTTTAGCTGAACTGTCTCACACAATTTCATTCCCGCTGTCAGTGTGAACCTGGACTAAGGCCTGATTCACATCTATGGCATTTTTTGTGCTTTTTGCATTTTGTAGATTTGCACAACAGTCCATTTAACATGGTTTCCTATGGAACACGTTCTGTAGTGCAAATCTGCAAAATGCAAAAAGCACTAAAAATGCATACTGTAGGTGTGAATCCAGCCTAAGTGAGTGTTATTCCCTATATATATTCCTTACATTGGTGATCAGTGAGAAGAATGTTCCTTACATTGGTGATCAGTGGGAAGAATGTCCCTTACATTGGTGATCAGTGAGAAGAATGTCCCTTACATTGGTGATCAGTGAGAAGAATGTCCCTTACATTGGTGATCAGTGGGAAGAATGCTCCTTACATTGGTGATCAGTGGGAAGAATGTCCCTTACATTGGTGATCAGTGGGAAGAATGTTCTTTACATTGGTGATCAGTGGGAAGAATGTCCCTTACATTGGTGATCAGTGGGAAGAATGTTCCTTACATTGGTGATCAGTGAGAAGAATGTTCCTTACATTGGTGATCAGTGGGAAGAATGATCCTTACATTGGTGATCAGTGAGAATAATGCTCCTTACATTGGTGATCAGTGAGAAGAATGTTCCTTACATTGGTGATCAGTGGGAAGAATGATCCTTACATTGGTGATCAGTGGGAAGAATGTCCCTTACATTGGTGATCAGTGAGAAGAATGTTCCTTACATTGGTGATCAGTGAGAAGAATGCTCCTTACATTGGTGATCAGTGGGAAGAATGTTCCTTACATTGGTGATCAGTGAGAAGAATGCTCCTTACATTGGTGATCAGTGAGAAGAATGTCCCTTACATTGGTGATCAGTGAGAAGAATGTCCCTTACATTGGTGATCAGTGAGAAGAATGTTCCTTACATTGGTGATCAGTGGGAAGAATGATCCTTACATTGGTGATCAGTGGGAAGAATGTCCCTTACATTGGTGATCAGTGGGAAGAATGTTCTTTACATTGGTGATCAGTGGGAAGAATGTCCCTTACATTGGTGATGAGTGGGAAGAATGTTCCTTACATTGGTGATCAGTGAGAAGAATGTCCCTTACATTGGTGATCAGTGGGAAGAATGTTCCTTACATTGGTGATCAGTGGGAAGAATGTTCTTTACATTGGTAGTCAGTGAAAATGATTTAAAGTAAATACAATTATTTAAAAAAAATGTAAAACACACCTATAATCCCTTCACACAGTCTATATAAAAAGGGTTATGTAGGATGAGCATATGTATGTAAACAATAATGGATACATGTATAGTATCCACCAGAACATCAGAGTGAGAGCAATTCTAGGGCCATAATTCATAGTTAAAGGGGTTGTATGGGTTCAGTTTTTTTTTTTTTTTAATAACAAACATGTTATACTTACCTCCACTGTGCAGTTTGTTTTGCACAAAGTGGCCCCGATCATCATCTTCTGGGGTCCCACGGAGGCTCTCACGGTTCCTCCCCGCAAGAGCTAACCCCCTCTGGGAAGCTCTCTCCCGAGTGGGTTACCTTGCAGGCGCACTCCTGTGTGATACACTTGGCGGCCATACCCGATAAGTGTATGACTCAGCCCCACCCCCTGGCGTGCAACAACATTAATTTGATTGACAGCAGTGAGAGCCAATGGCTGCGCTGCTATCAATCTAACCAATGAAGAGCCGATTGGAAAGCTATGCGGGAATATTGTGCTAATTTATGAAAACCTTAATTTCGAAAATGTACCATTGTTGCACTTTAATGTACATTTTATTTTTCTTTAATTCCTATAATAAACATTTATTTGGAACATAGCATCCAGAAATTCTTTGAATGCATGCAATATGGGCAGTGCAATATGTAGGTAGGATTTGTGTGGATGCAGCTTGAACGTGGGCAGGGACACATGGGCAGAGACACAGGGGGCCCCATGATCTCCTTTTGCCCAGGGGGCCCCATGAGCTGTCAGTCCGCCCCTGCTCAGGGTTCTGACTTAGGGCCAGATCCACATATAATTGGATAGGCGCAGCGTATCAGAGATACGCTACGCCGCCGTATCTTACCTGGCTTTAAGTCAAATCCAGGAAGATTTTGCGCCGTAAGTTACGGCGGCGTAGTGTATTTCTGGCAGCGGAATTCAAATCGGCGGGTAGGGGGCGTGATTCATTTAAATGAAGCGCGTCCCCGCGCCGATTGAACTGGGCATGCTCCATTTCAAAATTTCCCGTCGTGCTTTGCACGAAATGACGTCGCAACGACGTCATTTTTTTAATTTAGACGTGACTGACGTCCATCCCTATTCACGGACGACTTACGCAAAAAAAAATCAAATTTCGACGCGGGAACGACGCCCATACTTTAACATGGCAAGTCTATCTATACGCCGCAAAATAGCAGCTTTAACTATACGCCGGCAAAAGCCGACTAGAGACGACGTAAGAGAATGCGACGGCCACGCGTACGTTCGTGGATCGTCGGAAACAGCTAATTTGCATACCCGACGCGGAAAACGACGCAAACTCCACCCAGCGGGCACCGAAGTATTGCACCTATGATCCGAAGGCGTACGAAGCCATAGGCCTATCGGATCAAACCCAGAATCCGTCGTATCTTGGTTTGAGGATTCAAACTAAAGATACGACGTGGGTAATTTGAAAGTAAGCTGGCGTATCAGTAGATACGCCGGCGTACTCGCTATGTGGATCTGGCCCTTTGTGTCCACAGATCCAATGTTTTTTGTAAGGCTCGATGCCCCCAAAACTTCAAATGGGAGGGGTCTTGTTTGTGATTTGTGGCAAAGTGTTTATAAACACTATGTTTATCAAAACCTTTGATTATATTTTGTACATGTTCTTTAATGAAAACTTTCAATGGTCTCTTTGTGCTGCCAATATATTGTAGGCTGCAACTGCATTCAAGGGCGTATACAGCTCCTTCAGTATTGCAGCAGATGAAGTCACTAATTTCATATGTGTTGCCTGTACTGGTAGATGTAAACTTGAAATTCTTTTCTCAAGGTCTTTTGGTTTTGGTACAGGCAAAACAATATTTGCATGGGTAGAAGCCTTTACCTGTAAAGAACGTGTATCCAATCGATGGTGGATCTGGGATGTTTTTAACTATTTTATCTCTTAATGTTGGTGCTCTTTTATATACAAATTTCGGGATCTGAGGAAGGAGAGATTTCAAATGTGTATCGGTTAGCAGAATGTGCCAATGTTGTTTAATTATTTTCTCAACATTTTTATATTGTGCATTGTAGTCTAACACTTTATTGTTTCTGCTTGTCTTTAATTAATTCAGAACGGTCCATTTTTTTCCACTTCTGATATTTTTGAATTTATCTGTTTGCTATCATATCCTTTGTGGACAAATCTGTGGCCTATTTTTTCTTCTTGAACTAAGAAATCATCTTTGCGGGTGCAGTTCCTGCACAGGCGCATCAGCTGGCCTTTAGACATATTACACAGCCAATTTTGGTGGTGGCAACTCTCCATGGGTAAGTAGCTATTTTTGCCCACGTTTTTGAAATGCGTTTTCGTGCTGATTGTGTTCTCTTCTTGTATTATTTTCAGGTCTAAAAAAGCTATGTCACTACTACTTATATCCCATGTGAGTGTATTATTCCTATTATTCTTATTCAGATTTTCCAAAAAACATATCAATCGGTTTTCTTTTCCTTTTCATAAAATAAAAATCTATGTACCGTTTAAAAACAACAAGCTCTGAGGGTGTATCCGTAAAAAAAATGTATTTTTCCCACTGGGCCACAAACAGGCTAGCTACGCTTGGCACATATTTGGCACCCATTGCTACGCCGGTCTTCTGGTGGTAATAGTTACAGTTATACCAGAAATAGCTGTTCTTTAAACTGAAATCAAGACATTTAACCAGATATTTTCTTTGTTGACACGATAACTCAGTATACTTCCTCAAACCCCAACTCAGTATACTTCCTCAAACCCCATCAAACCCCAGACTTGGTGGTAAAATATTATTGTATAAAGGGAAGAGACATCCGCTGTTGCTAGAATCCATGGGCCTCCTTCTTTCGGTAGTTCTTTTAAAATCTGGAACATCTGCTTAGTGTCTCTGAGATATGCTCTTATATTTTTCAACGCAGGTTGCAAATACTTATCTATGTATTGTCCCATTCTGGTGGTAAGGGAATCAATTCCATTGACAATGGGTCTAAGCGGAGGGTTTGTCTTGTCTTTATGTAATTTGGGTAATGAGTAGATGATAGGTGTCTGGCATGATTCCGGGATCAGATATTTTGCTTCTTTTTTATTTTAAATATTTCTCTTTAGACCAAGGTGTACGACTAATTCAAGTTCTTTTCTACATCTAAAAACAGGGTTATTTAAAAGTCTACTATAGGTGTTATTATCTTCAACATACTCTCATTATATTGTTCTTTTGATAAAATCACAATGCCACCTCCTTTGTCTGTGGGTCAGATTACAACATCTTTCCTTTTGGTAAGTTTCCTGATCCCACTTTTCACAAAGTCAGGCTCTTCTTTTTTCTTAATCTTCAAATCTTTCAGGTCTTCTAACACGACTTTCTTAAATACATCTACATATGTATTATTGTTTACAGGGGGGGGGGGTTAACAATTTACCTATTCCTGAGTAAGCTGTGTATTGTCTCTTGGTTGATTGTGGGGAGTTGAGGTTTACTTGGGTTGCTTGCTATGTATTTTTTTGATATTTAGGCTTCTAACGTACTTTTGTATTCATATATACGCCTGGAATTTATCCAAGTTTTTCATAGGTGCGTATTTTAGGCCTTTATTAAGAACCACTATTTCTTCTTGTGTGAGTGGGCTATCACTTAAATTGAAAATACCTTCTCCTTTCACTCTCTTTTTCGCTTGTTCTCTCTTTCCTGATCTTCTTCCTCTCTTCTTCCTGGGCTTTTTCTCATTCCTCATTGTTCGTCTGCCCATCTGGGTGGGGAATTCTCCATTCCTTTCCCTAAAAAATACTTATTTTGTTGTTGATCTTGATAATATGTCTGATAGTATCGATTATGGAGGAGCTAATGTCCATAATGGGGATGGTATTGACACAGCCCCAAATAATCCACAATGGCTCATAAGTGATATTGTCCAGAAATATTTAGACAGAATAAAGGTAGATAAAGCACCAGGACTAGATGATATCCACCCATGGATCCTCAAAGAATTGAACTGTGTCATTTAAGCCATTGTTTCTAAATGTTCATTTTTTTTTTTTTTTTTTTAATGACTGGAATAGCACCACTGGATTGGTGTAGGGCCAATGTGGTGTCTACATTTAAAACAGGATCAAAGTCTTTACCAAGTAACTATAGACCTATTAGTTTAACTTCTATAGTTGGGAAGATACTGGAGAGTTTAATAAAAGACCACATAGATGAGTTCTTGCTGGAAAAAAAATATTGTAAGCAACAGACAGCATGAAAGACAGAAGTTGTCAAACAAACCAGTTTTCTTTTTAGGAAGAAGAGGTGAGTAAAACGTTGGACAGAGGGGTGGCTGGGAGTTAGGATAAATATTTGATGGATAGCTCATCAACATTAGCAAGTCGTAAGTCAATGTTTTTTTTTTCACTTATGGAATAGTTAAATGTTTAATGTACTTAAAAGACAATTGATAGCAAATCCCTGCTCAGGACTCAGAACTATCTACTCTGTGTGTGGTTGTTTAACTACATATGCATTACTCAGGCATTACTGTCTTTTGTCACGTGTTTGGGAAAAATATGTCTTCTGAAACTTGGGAAGGAAAAGCAAAAGCAGCACATTGACATTTGGTGAAATGTAAAAGACTGTAAAGGTCCTAAGGGCCAGATCCACAAATAGCGGGCGTAACTTAACTTTTTCCATTTAAGTTACACTGCCGCAAATTGTCCAAGTTAGTGCCCGATCCACAAAGCACTTACCTAGAAATTTGCAGCTGTGTAACTTAAATCTGTCCGGCGCAAGGCGTGTCAAATCTAATGGGGCGAGTCCCATTTAAATTAGGAGCGCTCCCGCGCCGGACGTACTGCGCATGCTCCGACGCGATTTTCCCGACATGCTTTGCGCGGATTTACGTTGCGCCGAGTTTTGAGAATCGCGACGGGTGTAAAAGAAAAAAAAAGAGTTGCGGTGGAAAAAAAAATAATTTAAAAAAAATTTGACAGCGACGCGGGAAAGAAGGGTCTACTTTTACATGGTGTACTAAGTTTACACTTTGTAAAAGCAGCCCTAATTTTGCGACGGCAAACTAACACTTACGGAAAAAAAATGAAGGGAAAAAGCTTTGTGGATCTCCGTAAGTGCTAATTTTCATACCCGACGCGGAATTTCGACGAGAAATGCCCCCAGCGGCGGCCGAGGTACTGCATCCTAAGATCCGACAGTGTAAAAGTATTACACCTGCCGGATCTTAGGAATATCTATGCGTAACTGATTCTGTGAATCAGCCACATAGATAGAAAGAGGGATACAACGGTGTATCAGTAGATACGCCTGCGTATCCCTTTTGTGGATCTGGCCCTAAAAGCTTATCATAACATATCATTATTTATTCACAGGTTACATATGGCAAATAAGTATAATTTAAAAAGATTTTCTGGCTTTATCTTCATCTTCTGTGAAAAGCTCATTAGGGGTTAAAAGCTGGTGAAAATATGTCCTACTTCTTAGGGCCTACATCAATGGGCTTTAAATAGCAAATGCAGCATTCTTCTAAAATCAGTTTGAAAGGCTTCTTTATTTTTTTTTATTTTTTCAATCAAGTTTAATTTTATTACGAAAAGTAGATGGTACATCAGATATTATACATCAAAAAAATATCAATACATTGTGATACAGAAATACATACTTTAGTAGTACATTTTATTCTAACAATACTTAGGTTCCAATTAAGGGACCACTCTATAGTCAGAGGTATAAAAAACAAAATTAAAGAAACAAACCCCTGTTTCTGTAAATCGATCCATCGGAGGTCGAGTAATTATACGTATTCGTCCAGACTACCCCCAAGTATAATTCAAATTCATGGTAATCTATAGTATGTGTCAAATCATAAGTAATATTATTTGACCCCATGAGAATAATTAAATTCTAAACCTCCCTCCCATAACCCTTCTAACATATCAGGGTCGAGTTGTTTCAACTAATGCATAGTTTCCCATCAATCCGTTTCATCCCCCATTACCAAAGCATTTTCATTTGGAGAATTTGAAGGGATAAAATGAAAAGACAAAGATTGAATAAACTGAAAGGCTTCTTTAATCATTTACAATTAATTGCGGGTACAACTGATCTTCATTTGCCCTGCACGTGACCTGCATTTGACCTGTTTCCATCTGCTTTTGTACTCACATGAACTTGTATTGGAAGTGAAATAAAGATGTCAAAGATGTCAAAATTGGTCCTTACTCAGTTTTTTTTAAATGTAGAAGGAAATCATTCAAGTTGTAAATGGGCTGTGGAATTCTAGAAAGGCCTGCATTGTTATTCTAGATTTGTTCATTTGTTCAACTGAAATTCTTCCTTAAATTGCACAATACCCAAAATTGCCCAATCACTTTCTTTCTGTTGTGGCCATTAAGCAGCAGGTCAGTGTTTTCAATAGAATGCATGCACCCAGTAGCATGCCTAGTGCTGTTATACTGACTGATATCAGAAAGGGTATGATGTAGAGTGATTATACTCCTCCAGTCATGGGACGGGCAATATATATGGCTGGTCTGCTTCACTTGTTTTTGAGCGAGCATATATATATTTTTTCAATGTTTTTTTTTTTAACAGCTAAAAAAACAAAAATGATTGCAGATCATTGGAATAGAACTGTCCAGATCACAAAAGCACAGTCTGCAAATTAGAGGTGGCAGGAATTTTACATTATCTACTCTACTTTAATTACTATTATATGATGTGTGTGTCCTAAAAAACAACTAGGAATATTAAATAAATCAGACATGATTCTTTTTCATTGTTTGAATTTCACAAAATTACAGAAATCTCCAGTCAGGATACAATACATCTGAGGATGCATCTGCAGGGATGTGCATAGATTTTTAGAAATAAGTATGCAATGGCTCTCATAAAAGATAAATTTGAAAGCAACCTTGAGTAGTATTGTAAATCTTTCAAATTGCTAGTGCATTTTAAGGAAAGAAAGCTTTTTGTTGTAACATTCCGATTAATTGAGTTCATCCACAGTGCATGACAATAGCAGTCATCTTTTCTTTTTTTTTTGCAACATAATGAATGCAGAAATAGTGGTTTAGGTCTATTGTATGAATTTTACACATTGGCACAGATAACAAATTATAGAATGCTACAGTAGTGAGAATTCCCAGAAAATTTCAGGACAACTATTTCTAAAAAATAAACAGATAGCCTACGTGGAAAATAATCTATTTATCTAGTTAGTTTTTTTGTTATTCTTCACTGAAGGGACCAATAAAAAGATAATGGGGATAGCCATAGATGTTTGAATAAAGCAAACACACACATAGCAAGTGTCTTCTTCTGTAATGAGGATACATTGTGCATATAATAGCAACCAATAAGAAATTATCTTTCCTTGTTATGACTAGTGGTGAGCTGAACTACGGTGAATGCTGAACCCAAACCCTATTGAAATCGAAATAGCCAGGAACAGTGATATTTTAGCACTGACATTTACAAAGGAAACAGCTTTAAGGTCTTTCATTTCATTCTTCAGCGGTAAATATAACAGCATTGTGCTTGTGAAAATTAGTGCATAATACAAGATATCTTAGTAAAACTGAGATGTTTAAATATATTTATTTAGGAGCCAACCATTACAAATTCATACCAGACTCTTAATCCTTGCATGCAGCCTGGCTGGCCAAGAAGGGGGGATGAGCATGTGCCCCCTCAAAACATCACAAGACCACAAGCCCTCAACATGGGGGTTGCCTTGTCTCCATGTTGATGAGGACAAAGGCCTCACCCTAACAGCAGCCAGGAGTGTTGGTGCCAAAACCCCTGCTACCACTGCTGCAAGCCTTTTGGCAGTGGCAGTAAATATTTGTCATATTTGTTCCCTACGTCTGGCCATAGGCCTGGTCTTGGCATCCTTGGCCATAGGCCATTACATTTTTGAATAAACGAATGAGAAAAAGGAAGGAGTCGCGCTATATACCAGGACAAAAAATGCTTATTATCCAATATAGTGAAATGGACACAATATAGGGTAAATATCCAAAGGCATACAGTGAGTGTCCAGGATATATACAAAAAAATTCAAAGTGAAAAAATAATAATATAGCAAAGTCAAATAGAAGACAAAGATAAGGATAGTCTGCCTAAAGTGAAAGGGGTCCACACACAGTGCAGTAGATGACGAAACAAGAGCCTCCACCACCATCAAACACTGACCCTTACCAGAGCCAAAGATCTCAAAGAGATCAAACACAGCAGAGATGTAGAAATAACAGCCATCCTCCACATTAAGGGTGTGATTGTAGCATCCGTCTGGTTACCGTCTGGTCACTGTATGCCTTTGGATATTTACCCTATATTGTGTCCATTTCACTATATTGGATAATAAGCATTTTTTGTCCTGGTATATAGTGCGACTCCTTTCTTTTTCTTATGTATATTGATGTTGTATAACATTTTTGAGTCGCAGCTTTTTTCATATTTACTTTTACACATATGGTATGCGCAATTTTTTTCTGTTTATATGAATAAACGAATGTCCGTACATAAAATGCATTATGCATCGGAGCATTTCCCTGAGTACAAGTACCCCGGGAAATGCTTGGTATCGGTACTGATACTAATACTAGTATCGATATTGGGACATCACTACTTTTTACCCCATGTTACATTTGATATTGTTCACATATTTAATAGCTATTTGTTGCATATATACAGTGCCTTGAAAAAGTATTTATGCCCCTTTGAAAATTTGCACTTTTAGTTATGTTATAACCAAAAACATAAATGTATTTTATTGGGATTTTATGTGCTAGACCAACACAAAGTGGCACATAATTGTGAAGTAAAATGATAAATGTTTTTCACATTGTTTTACAAATAAATATCTGAAAAGTGTGGCATGCATGTGTATTCAGCCCCCTTTACTCTGATACCCCTAACTAAAATCTAGTGGAATCAATTGCTTTCAGAGGTCACCTAATTAGTAGGTAGAGTCCACCTGTGTGTATTTTAATCTCAGTATAAGTACAGCTGTTCTGTGAAGCCCTCAAAAGTTTTTAGAGAACCTTAGTGAACAAACAGCATCATGAAGGACAGGGAACACACCAGACAGGTCAGGGATAAAGTTGTGGAGAAGGTTAAAGCAGGGTTAGGTTATAAAAAAATATCCCAAGCTTTGAACATCTCATGGAGCACTGTTCAATCCATCATCCAAAAATGGAAAGAGTATGGCACAACTGAAAACCTACCAAGACATTGCTGTCCACCTAAACTGACAGGCCAGATAAGGCAAGCATTAATGAGAAAAGCAGCCAAGAGGCCCATGGTAACTCTGGAGGAGCTGCAGAGATCCACAACTCAGATGGGAGAATCTGTCCACAAGACAACTATTAGTCATGCACTCCACAAATCTGGCCTTTATAGAAGAGTGACAAGAAGTAAGCCTGTTTTGAAAGAAAGCCATAAGAAGTCTAATTTGCAGTTTGCAAGAAGCCATGTGGGGACACAGCAAACATGGGGAATAATGTGCTCTGGTCAGATGAGACCACAATTGAACTTTTTGGCCTAAAAACAAAACTCTATGTGTGGTGGAAAACTAATACTTCACATCACCCTGAATACACCCTCCCCACCGTGAAACATGGTGGTGGCAGCAGGGACTTTCTACTAGGGATCAGCTTAAGGTTTAATTTGAAAACAAGTTTGGACCAAACCCTGTCTGTTCAGGATAGGGGTCTGCTGTTGATGAGGGGACTTCCTGGCTGCTCCATTTATAAACACAACAATGTAACCAGGAGCTGTAACAGTATATATTCAAATAGTCAACTGGAGAGCAATAATTGAGATTAGGAGCAATATAGCTCCCAATCTTATATTCAAACTGCTCTCAGGGGATTCCAAACCTGGGAATCCCGAAGAGCATAGGCATACTTAAATGGCAAAAAAAGCACAATATGACACTTTAAAATGGATTGATTACCTCTACTCAATTTGGCTCTATGAGTCCAGGCAGGAGAAGAGCATAGTAATGACTCCCTTCTTGTTGGATCTCTCTCTCCCCTGACACCACAGGCCCAACTTTAAACACCTTATTCAAGACAGCAGATAATGGCTTACCTTCTTAGATAAACTGTCCCAAACACCCAATGCATGCATATACAGAGTATGTCTGTGTGGATCCGTATGGCACTGGTAGCTTCAGTCCTTTTGAAGCAAAGATAAGCTTTGGTGTCTTCAGCTAGCCACTTTCATTGGTACACTTAAACTCCTGTATAGCAGGGCAAACAACACAACTGGTCCAGCTTATCAAGTGAAACAGGCAGGGTTTTGTTCAATAAGGGAGAGGACAATGATGTCTGTATACAATGTCCCAGAAATGGATAGCCTTATCCTTTTATCACTGTGGTACTACACATGTCAGCAAGATGACTACTAGTAATGACATCTGTATACAGTGTTCAAATAACTCCTTCCGTAGTGCAGTGTCTTTGTTCCCTGCAAAAGGGCAGAAATGCCCTCTCACCAAGTCCTGTGATCAAGGCCCAAACGAACATCCCAGAACAGACAGGCTCTCTTGGCAACCCATCTGGTCACCTAACACTGAAATGATTCACTGTTGGTTCATATGCACATCAATATGCACCTGGGACCCCCCCCCCCCCTCAGGCTGGATGTACCAACTGGCGGTGTAGGCCTGAATCGCACTGGGAGATCATCTGAGAGACAGCATCTCTCCCTCAGGTCTGATCTCTTCTCTCCCTCAAGGCTGACTGACCTTTTCTCAGGACTTTAGTCTTTTACCTTCCTGTCAGCAGGGCATCCTTGGCTTTTCGTAGTTATTTCCTGAATACCAGGCTATAGAGCCACTTTGTGGGGGAACTGCATGTCCCATAATCCATTGTAGCTGCTTCCTGTAGCTTAGTGCAGTATCTCTGATTGGCTGCTGTAAATGTGCCTTTAATTGGCTTACATCTTCCTGACAATAGGGGCACAGGGAGTACCCTGTGTGAGTCAGCTTACATTATCGCAGGAGCTGGCAGGCAAATTCTCCCTCTGTGAAAAGCCTGTGTAAATTGCTCTGGCCAGCTTGGCGGGGCCATGGGAAAAATGAGACACCCGTCACATATTTATTAATGTAGCTATATTCCCTGTGTCATTTGTTTGCCTTCAAGAGAGAAGAGAAGAAAAAGGCGCACCAGCCTAGTGTGTTACTGTTGACAATTTGATAGAATAAAAATATAATAAAAAACTACTCACAGGGAAAGCAACATAATAGGCTTATCGACAACGCTGTAGTGGATACCCATCGAACCACACTCCAAATGGTGGCAGTGACACACCTTTATCCCCCCCCCCATTTGGAGTGTGGTTCGAGGGGTATCCACTACAGCGTTGTCGATAAGCCTATTATGTTGCTTTCCTTGTGAGTAGTTTTTTATTATATTTTTATTCTATTAAATTGTCAATGGTAACACACTAGGCTGGTGAGCCTCTTTCTTCTCTTCTCTCTTGTTTGCTACCAGGATATTCCCCGTCCATGAAGGGCAGCAAGGCCACTGTTACCGTTTTTGGAATTTTTCCCGTGGAACATTGACTGTTGGACGGTCCACTCGTGCGCAGGAGTTTTTGCTTTCTGTCATTTGTTTGCCTTACCTTGTAAATATGGGCTCACATGTCATGGCTGATCTATTCCATTATGTGTATAAACTTATTCATAGCATGTCCCTATTCACTAAAGGGACAAGCAACTTCTTGTTCTGGGTCACACAGTGTCCAATCCAAGGCTTTCCATTTCCTTTGTGTTGAATAGCAAATGAGGGAGTGCTAATGAAATGAAAGCACATTTTTTCTAGCAAGGTGATCTCTTTGTTCCAGACTTAGAGACCCAGGGATTGTGGGATATTCATTTCTTCACAGGAAATGTTGGTTCTTAGACTACAGAGAGAGGTCATGCATTAGCCTAAGCAGAGGCATGTGACATGCTTGAAAACAAACAGAAACTTCTGACACCAGAATGTCAAGATTTACTCTAATATAGGCTGGGTGCACTGGCAAACAAATTATACTATGCATCTACATGAATTATGCACACCTTATGCAGTTGAAAAACACAAGGTGCTGGAAGAAAGGTTTATAATGCTTTTAAGGGAGTTTTGTGTATTACATTTTTCACTTTAACCATTACTCAGATGGCTGCTTCCCACAAAAAGGTTTTTTTTTTAGTTTTTTTGCTTTGGTACATTTTATCCAGACCTCATTCTACACTTTGACATTACCTTGCCTATTGCTCTAAAGATATTACCATTACTGTGTTTTAAAATTCAGCTCTTATTGACTTCAATTGGGTTTACATTTGGCACCCAAACTTTAGTAATGTTCTTCTGACCAAAACCCGACCCAAATCAAACCTAGGCATGTTCTGTTCATCACTACTATCTACAGAATTTTACTATTGATATGCCTTTTGTCAAAATGACACTGTGTCTAAGCTTAAAAGAGAAGTATGGGTTCATACTTACCTCGGTGGAATGAGCATCAGACCAATGCTGCAGCTGTACCCTGGCATCTCTGCACTGAGAAATGAGCCACTGAACACCATCGATGGCTCGGTTCTCACTCCTCCCTGAGCAGAGCAATGCTGACTATCAGTCAGCGTCGCTCCTGTTCTGCTTCTCCACCCTCATTGGAGCGATGAGCTGTGGAGGGACAGGAAGTGGCCATCTCAGGGGATCGCTGAGACTGCCATCAATCAAGGCAGTCGGCGGATCCAGACTTGGAAAGTCGGGATGATGCAATGCTCAACTTCAGACTGCTCTCTGCTGAAAACGAATTGTACTCCTGTGATCTATAGGAGAAGCCCAGAATATAAAGCTCAGGCTGGACTTCTCCTTTAACCACTTGAGATCCGCGCTATAGACGAAATACGTCCGCAGCGCGGCTCTCAAGTGCCAAGTGGCCGTTTAAAAACGGCCTTTGTGTGCATTACCCGCGCGCGCCACTGGGTGGCGCGCGGCGGGTAAAAACTGTCCCGACGCATCGCCGAAGACCCGATGCGTGTACCTGGCGGCCGCGATGTCCGCCGGGTACACGCGATCGTCGGTGACACGGTAGGTGACAGCAGGAACGTGGAGCTCTGTGTGTAAACACAGAGCTCCACGTGCTGTGAGAGGAGAGGAGACCGATCTGTGTCTCTTGTACACAGGGACACAGCATCGGTCCCCTCCCCCAGTCACCCCCCTCCCCCCACACAGTTATAACACACCCAGGCTACACAGTTAACCCCTTCCTCACCCCCTAGTGTTAACCCCTTCACTGCCAGTCACATTTATACAGTAATTAGTGCATTTTTATATCACTGATCGCCGTATAAATGTGAATGGCGCCAAATTTGTGTCAAAAGTGTCCGATACGTCCGCCGCAATATCCCAGTCCCAATAAAAATCGCAGATCGCCGCCATTACTAGTAAAAAAAAAAATAATAAAAAAAATCATAATTCTGTTCCCCATTTTGTAGGCGCTATAACTTTTGCGCAAACCAGTCGCTTATTGTGATTTTTTTTTTTTTTTTTTACAAAAATACGTCGAAAAATACGTATCGGCCTTAACTGAGAAAAAAAATAGTTTTTTTAAAAAAAATTGGGATATTTATTATAGCAACAAGTAAAAAAAATATATTTTTTTTTTAAATTGTTGCTCTTTTTTTGTTTATAGCGCAAAAAATAAAAACCGCAGAGGTGATCAAATACCACCAAAAGAAAGCTCTATTTGTGGGGAAAAAAGGACGCCAATTTTGTTTGGGAGCCACGTCGCACGACCGCGCAATTGTCAGTTAAAGCGACGCAGTGCCGGACGCTGAGATTTCGCCTGGGAACGAAGGGGGTTTATGTGCCCAGTAAGCAAGTGGTTAAAATGCTTTCCTACAATGTGAGAATCCTCTGCTTCCCTAATAAGCTCAGCAAATTTTGATTAGAACTTTGTCGCCAAGCACCCCCTAATAGAATCATTTTACCCTAACGTCCATACCTAAACTCCCTACACTGCAAGGGACCCACTATTTTTTTTTTATTTCAGTGGTGGTTTATGTATGGATAGGGATATGCATGCTGTGTGTAATACATAACTTGTTAAAATGACAATTTAGTGGAAAAAAACAAAACAAATTATACTAAATTTTCCAATAAATTGTGACAAAAAATGACAACTTAAGAAAACTCACCATGTCACCTACTTGGACTGTCTACTTTCTAAAAATGGTTATTTTGAAGATAGTTGTACTGTCCTGGCATTTAGGGCCTCAAGAAATGAGTTAGAACTGATCAATTTTAAAACATATAGGCCCGGATTCACAGACAGCGGCGCACATTTATGCTGCCGTAGCGTATCTCCTGTACACTACGCCGACGCAGCGCAGAGAGGCAAGCATGGAATTCACAGAGCACTTGCTCCCAAAACTGTGCTGGGTTTCCTAGACGTAAGCCGGCGTAGGTGGAAGTGGGCGTGAGCCATGCAAATGAGGCGTGACCCCATGCAAATGATGGGCCGCGCGCTAGACAGATACGTATAACGAATGGTGCATGCGCCGTCTCGTGGACGCATCCCAGTGCGCATGCTCACAAACACGTCGGAACAACTGCCTAAGATACGCTGGATCACTGCCTACGGCGTGAACGTAACCTACGCCTAGTCATATTCACGTCCAATGTAAACTACGTAAAATACGCCGGCTTGAGTTCCCTGGTGCAGACCTTTGCATGTCTGCTGCTGAGTTACACCTGCTTTATGGGGCTTAACTTTACGCCGGACGTACAACTTACGCGCACATCGCGTAGCCTGCGTCGGGCGCACTTAGGTTTGTGAATCGCCGTATTTCCCTCATTTGCATATTTGAATGGCTAAACAATGGGAGCATCCAGTCTAAATGTGCGCCTACGCTACGCCGGCGTAGGCAAGTTAGGTCGGCGGGTTGAAGCCAGTTTTTAGGCGTATCTTAGTTTGTGGCTCCAGCGCACAGATACGACGGCGCATATTTGCACTTACGCGGCGTATCTCGAGATACGTCGGCGCAAGTGCTTTGTGAATCCGGGCCATACAGTATATACCATAGTTTGTACGCTCTATAGGGGGATTTACTAAAACTGGTACACACAGAACATGATACAGCTGTTCATGGTAGCCAATCAGCTTCTAAATTCAGCTTGTTCAATTAAGCTTTAACCAAAAAAACTGGTGCAGAGCTGCACCAGATTTTTCACTCTCCAGTTTTAGTAAATCAACCCCTATAAGTTTCACACATACTAAATAATACACACTGATTCGGGTTATTTTTTACCAAAGAATTGTAGCAGAATATATTTTAGCCTAAATGTTCAAAAAAATATTATAAATGTTATCACGGAAAATAAGAAAGGTGTGTTTTCTTCAATATTTTTGGTTTTCAGTATTTTATTCATTTACAGTATATAACAAAAAAATAAAAACCCAATGATAATTAAATAACACTGAAAGAAATCTCTATTTGTCTTAGAAAAATATTTGAATACAGTGTTGCATGACTTAGTAATTGTCATTCAGAGTGTGACAGTGCTGGTCTGGGCAGGAAGGGGGTAAAAGTGTCACACTTATGACATACACAAATTCCATTCCATAAGGCTACTGAAGGCAATGCTTTTAGTTTTTTAGTTGTTTTATAGATTATATATCCAATTTGGAGTAAATATACAGAATATAGATTTTTGTAAGAGTTTGTATAGCTCTGAACAAGTCACCAATCCAGCAAGTTTACTGGGTAATGTAGTCTGCTAGCTGCTGTCCAGTACTGAACAGCACTTTTGTTCACTTTAGTATTTCTCTGCTATCATATTTTATGTGCATTTACCAAAAGTATTTGTTTTGCTAAATGTTTTTAGATGGTTCAGCTGGTCACATTATTCCCTCTAGATAGGCTTAACAAAGAAAGAGGTCATTCAAAACACATATTCATGCCCACTGCTCCACCTGCAGTTGACATCATCCAAGGGATTCTCTGCAACACACTGTACAGTGTGCTCTCTGTGTACAGAGTCCTGATCTGTCTTTCAGCTGAAGCTATTCCTCCATCTGACAGTGCTGCTGTCCAGGACTACAAGTGTGAATACAGAGATGCGACCATGCTGGGAAGTGTTGAGTACATGCTTTTTCTGTTTTAATTTTTTGAGTGGCTAATTTACATTTGATTTTAACCCTAATCACTTCAATATTGGGCCATTTCACCCCCCTTCCTGCCCAGGCCAATTTGCAGCTTTCAGTGTTGTTGGACTTTGAATTACAATTACGCAGTCATGCTACACTACCACAGTTTTTTTAGTTTTTTTTTTCTAAACAGACATGTTGAAAAAACATTTTTTTCTTAGTTTTTGTTATATAATGTTGCAAGTAATTTTTCTCCATCACTGATGTGCTCTGATGAGGCTGCACTGATAGGTACTGATAGGCTACACTGATCGGCACTGATAGGCTGCACTAATATTCACTGGTGAGGCGGCACTGATGGACACTGATAAAGAGGAACTGTTGGGCACTGATGAGGTTGCAGTGATATGCAGCACTGATGGGCATTGATAGGCAGCACTGATAGGTGGCATTGGTGGGGAGGCACTGATAGGTGGCACTGATGGGCACTGATAGGACTGCACTGATCATCAGGGCACTGATCATCAGGGCACTGATTATCAGTATAAATGTCACCTATCACCCTTGCCAATTTACCCAGCTCTCCTCCTCCTCCTGTCCTGTGACAGTGCATGAGGAAAGGAATGCCGGTAATGGGCAAGTTTGTTTACATGTAATCAGCTGTGATTCAACACAGCTGATCACATGGTAAAGGGCTGCTGTTATTACAGAGCTCACTGCGTGCCCCAGGGGGCATATGGGGGGGCGTAGTTCTGGGAAAAGGTCCATGGACGCCCTGCCAGAACAAGAGAGCCTTGCTATAGTCGTCTTTCGGGGTGGTGCGGAAGCGGTGTATACAGCGAACCACCACCGCCCCTGCCCATTGGAATGAATGGGCATCACTGTCGAAGTGCCTGCAAAGCGTTTCAGGAGCGCCACAATACGGGTGCTTTTAGGAAAGGAATTTGACTGCTAGTGGGGGTTAAAATGCCCCTTTAGCAGCTGAAAAGCACCGCTATAACAGCGGTAAAGCGCTGCTAAAACTAGTGGCACTTTACCACTACCGCCCACACCTCCCCAGTGTGAAATGAGTCTGAGGCCTTGTACTCACGACCGGATCTGTGCGCTGAAAACTGTCTGCCGGACAGTTTCCGGCGTACAAGGCTGATTTTTGTTTGGTTCCGCTGGCTTGTACACACCAGCGGACCAAATTACCGTCGTACCGGAACGCGTGCACGTAAACTACGTACGACGTCACTATAAAGGGGAAGACCAAACTTAATGGTGCCGCCCTCTGTTCCTCTTTTGCTAGTTACGGGTTTGCTCGTGTTAGTGAAGGTTTGGTTAGAGCTGATTCGCGCTTCTCGGTCTCCAGGCTTTGACAGCGTGTATTCACGGGTTCAGTGCGTGTGCTTGCGGTAACGTAGTTGTCATTCGGCTATAGGCTAGCAGGTTGTTTCTGCTTTAGCAGTTGCATCCTGTGCGCTCGTATCTGTTTGTCACACGTTCGTCGCAGGTAGTGCTGGATTTGCGAGTGCTTTCTGTTTGAGTGTGTTCTTGACTGACCAGCCGGCCGGTTTGAAGCCATGATGGAGCAGCAGCGTCAATTTTCGCGAGTTGGTGCTGTTTATGGGATGGCTGCTGGATATGTTCATTATTCCAGTACTTTGGCCAGAAACAGGGGGCGGAGGCGTTTCTGGACCAAGAATTGGTTGCGCCAGCGTGACCAGTTCTCACATATGCCTCTGCTTAGGGAAATCCAGGAGAATAATCCTAATGATTTTAGGAATTTTCTCCGCATGACGGACCCCGTATTCAACAGTCTGCTGGAACTTCTGTCCCCCTATATCACGAGGCAGGACACTGTGATGCGCCAAGCCATCACGGCCGAGCAGAGGCTTATTGCCACGTTGCGGTACCTGGCGACTGGGAGGAGCCTGCAGGACCTCAAGTTCTCGACAGGCATCTCTCCGCAGGCGCTTGGGGTCATCATACCGGACACGTGTGCTGCCATCATCAAAGTTCTGCATGAGGAGTATATTAAGGTAAGTTTCCTGGCTGTAATAATGTTGCTAACTAACTTTATTTTTAATTTCCCAGATATGCTGTGTGTTTAACTAACGTTCCCTTTTCTCCCTATGCATGTTGATATAAGCTTTACATGTTTTATTCTTGACCTACCTGCATATTTGTCCCTTACCCAATATTAACCTGTCCAGCATGCTATCCTAGGGACAAACCCACCTTGCCATTTTTTAAAACAGGACTTTTTGGTTTTTGTGTCCCCCCCCCCCTTCAAACTTTTATTGTCCCCATCAGAGGGCTGTGGAGTCTCTTAATGAAGTGGCCCTATATATTTCATTTCCCAAATTCTCCATGCACATTTTTCTAATGCAATTTTAATACTGTGAAGTGTCACAAGGATGCTTGTAGGATGTTTTTGTTCCAAAGTACTAAATCTCTTTTTTTGTTTGTCCCCACAGCTACCCTCCACACCACAGGAATGGCAGTCTGTGGCTTCCCAATTTGCCCAGCGGTGGGATTTTCCAAACTGTGGTGGAGCAATAGATGGGAAACACGTCCGCATTGTGCCCCCACCCCACTCGGGGTCCTACTATTATAATTACAAGGGTTATCATAGTATTGTGTTGATGGCGGTGGTGTCGGCACAGTATGAGTTTCTATATGTGGACGTGGGGAAGAATGGCCGGATGTCTGATGGGGGAGTGTTCGCACGGACTGATTTCTATGATCGTCTCCAAGCTGGTGGTCTGGCATTGCCACCAGATGAAGATAATGTGGAAGGACTTCCGTTTGTGTTCCTAGCGGACAAGGCTTTCGGGCTTGGTCCTCACCTCATGCGGCCTTTTCCCCAGAGGACCCTCACCTCAGAGAGGAGTGTGTTTAATTTTCGGTTGGCCAGGGCTCGGAGGGTAGTCGAGAATGCCTTTGGGATACTCACCAACCGGTTCCGCCTGTTCAGGACATCGATACATCTGGCGGAATATAAATTGGACACTGTTGTATTTGCCTGCTGCATTTTGCACAACTTTTTACGCAGGCACTCCCAGACGTACCTACCCGACATCGGTTCTGAGGCAAGACTACCCTCAGATCCCCTTCCCGGGCTGGACACTGGTCGCGCTGGCTTGGCCCCCCAATCAGCTCGTGAGGTACGCGACAAATATGTTGAGTACTTCATGGGTCGGGGGGCCATTGCTATGCCAGATCATATTTCTTTCTAATTCGGCCCACAAAGAAAGGAATATTCTCACAAATAATAAATAATTAGACCATTGGACTTTATACAGTTGTTTGTCATTAATGCTTTTTCTCTTTTTATCTGTCTTCCTGGTTCTCTAACTAACTTCTTCAATTTTACTGCATAATTGATTTCTCCACTTTTAGTAAATAACCACATTTTGCACAGTATTCACTCATCTACAAACAGGGTATTGAGTCTAGAAATAAGAAGCAACTCCATTGTAAAATTTGGAGGTCAAGTTTTTTAATTTTTGCTTGTTCATGACCCCAAAAATTATTTTATATTTTTTTCATTACTCCCTGCTTTTGTACTTAGGAGTCTACAATATTTTTTTTTTTTTTTTTTTTTTTTCAGGTAATTCAACAAAAAATATTATGAAGATTATACATTTTTTAACAAGTTCACAGTTTTGTTTATCAAATATAGTTCGATTTATTGTTTACATATATATATATATATATATATATATATATAGAATATTTTTGGTGGGGTGTTTACCGCCTTAGTATTTTTTATTCTCGGCATATTTTTTATGCACAAAAACCAATATTTTTTAGATTTTTTATTTTAATTTTTTTTTTTTTTTGGTGTGTTTTTAAATACGAATATTTGTTGTGGAGATTTAGGAGTCAAATCTCGACTTCACTAAATTCAGTGATTAGAGAGATTTATAATTCTATATATATATCTTTTGAATTATTTTTCGGTGTTTATTCTTTATGGTCTAAACTTTATAGTATCCAAAAATGTACAACATGGTCAAAAAGTAAAAAAATAAAATTCTAAAAATATAAAAACTCACAACAGCAGTCAGTCATGGTGTGCTTTCACACTGGAACACGCCAAAATTTGAAGATACACACATTCAGTGCAAACTCGCCAAATGTCATTGGTTCAACAGACAAATGGCCACATGTGCTATCTGACATCATGGGTGATCAATGTCTGTGTTTTGTGGGAGCAAACCCTTCTTCTCAACTACTTGAGGATGGAGGAGGGGGTTGGACCCACAAAGCACAGACACTAGATATTCTGTGATGGCAGATAGCACATGTTGGCACACTGTGTGTGTATCTTCAAATTTTGGCGTATTCATTATTAAAACAGTAAAAATGTTTGTGGGGGCGGGGGATGGGCGGGGGGTGTTTCAGTCTTTGACACGGCCCATCATGTCAATAATATTTTTAAAATTAGATTCGATGACCATCATTCTTTGCCGCATATTGTCCATTTCCGTGCTGCATTCCAAAAGGACATTTGTTACATTCTGTTCCATGACAACCATCCTTTCACGCATATTGTGCATTTCAGTGCTGCACTCCATTACCTGCTGAATAATTATAGCAGCACTTGCACGTGAAAATATTGACACACCATCCTCCTCCCCTAAAAAAAAAAAAAATGGTCATTTCCAAAATTATTTTTCGATGAGGCCTATCTACATATGTTTTTTTAAATCAAGCTAGGGTGACACTGACCTGATGGGCTTCTCCTTTCCACCTCTTCGACATCTTCTATCACTCCTCCTTCTTCCACCACCTCTCCATCATCTTCTATCACTCCTCCTTCTTCCACCACTTCCCCATCATCTTCGACTCCTCCTTCATCCATCAATCCACCTTCTTTCAATTCGCCAAATTGTTCTTCCGCCACTTGCCCTTCATCTGCTATAAATTCTAAGTCCAAAATTACTTCTTCCTCCTCTCTTCCTTCCTCCTTTCTTCCTTCCTCCTCTCCTTCCACATCCTCTTCTCCTTCCACATCCTCTTCTCCTTCCACATCCTCTTCTCCTTCCACATCCTCCTCCTCCTCCACATGTTGAGATGGAAGATTTTGGCCTTGTCTGGCCCTCTCTGCCTCCTCCAAATGCTGGCGACTTCTTTCCCCTTAAATAAAAAAAAAAAAATGTAGACTCATCAGCACACAGATATTGGAGAGCATAAATCGCACACATTGCTTAGAAGAGGCTTTCATTTAGTTACTTTTATCTTTCACCAAACCTACATTTTGGAATTACTTCTATGGCAAGCTCTGATCCTGCCCCTTTTTAGCAAAGTGACACACATGGATGTCCCCCCTAAACAGTCTTTCTGGGAGACCCTACCAAAACCCATTTTTGATTTGGGGAGACACAGGTGCTCTGCATTGCATATGTGAAAACATCTGCTTTATTACCACTGTTTTTAGAATGAATCCTGTTTGCCTTTCCCATTCTCTAAATTTTATTTTTTAGAACTAGCTTTTACACAATGTTTACAAACAAAGTTTTTGGCCAGTGAGCCATGTCCAGGTGTGTTGTTCCTGGAATAACCGAGCCTTTCTGAGAAACTATGTGATGTTACGTGGTTTACTAAGAACACTATTTGTAAATATGTAGTTATTTATGTCCTAAAAAATAAATGACAACATGTCTTTAAAATTACAAGCAGGCCAAGGAGGCAGATGGTGAAATATACATGGCAACACATTATTGCAGACAATCACCCACCCCCCCCCCAACCCCAATATATATTTACTTACTTTTACGCAGAATTTTAAGTATTTTCTTCATCTGATGTGGCTCCCTCAATTTTAAGTCTGACCAGCGTTTCCTCAGCTGTTCCTTGGACCTGGTGATCCCAAACATCCTCTGCATTCTCCTCGCCACCTTGTCCATAATATGTGCCTTTCGGCGGTTAGGGGTCTTGTATGGCCCTAATTCACCATCATAGTCCTTCTTTCGCATGATGTAAACTAACTCCACCATTTCCTGGAACCGCATATTAGTGGCTTTGTATCTTCTTGGCCTTGATCGGGACGTCCCTGCCTCTGTCCCTTCACTTGTGGCATGAGAGCATCGTGCCCGCTCGTGTGACATCGCCATCTTTCCTTTCCCACAGAGATTATGGGCGGGGAAAAGATGAATTGTTACGCCATGGGCGGAGAAGAGGGCGGCGTTTAATACATACGCGGAGTGTAGAGAATGCAAACAACGTGTTTACGTAGGTTACGCGGAGAATCTTCGAGCGCATCCAGAACATACACAGTTAACGCCATATTTCCTAAACACATTGATTAGGGGCCTAGCAAAGGTGACGAGGGCGGGGTTTAATAAATACGCGGAGTGTTTAAAAGGTGCACGCCGTGATTACGCATCTTACGCGGTAATTAGGCGAGCGTGAGAAACGAGGAGCGAGAGACAGGAAGGTAAGGAAATTAAAAATGGGATCAGCAGAGGCCTGGAAAATGTAGACACATGGGATGGGGGTTTGGGCTGTTGGTTGCACCCTTTTTAAGCTATTCTGTCTATGGGGTACCACAATGTTATTTTGGTATCCAAATGCTTTTGGACAACTCACAAAATAGAGATGTGAACAATGCTGTACCTCATTGACAAGTTTTTGAATGGTGTATTCAGATCAGGCAAAGTATTGTTCAAGTGTTGGTTGTACAGAGGTCATTAGGAAGTGTCTTTTATGTCATCCATTGTCAGGGGCATGAGATTTACACATGAAAGAGTGCATAGATGAATACTGTCATTTGTAATCATTGTTTATTTTTCTATATTAAAAATAGTTACTGCAATGTTAACAATGGCTCTGCATCTAGCAAATCAATGTTTGGTACAACCAATGCGGCCGAGCTGCCAATCATTGTTTAAACAAGAGAGACTGTGTTTGTAATTAGATATAGGTAATAAATTTGAAGACACATATTATATCAAGGTCAACGCTGATCCTTTTGAATATTTATTTTGCTTTGGTTTATGTTTTGCGAATCTAGACTCAAAAAGAAATATCATAATTCACAACGGGAAATGGACCAACTACAAACTAAGGAAGCTATAGAGGCCTTACTCCAAAAATATCAGGACACGCCCATCCTGTGGAATTCCAAGCACTCTTTATATTGTAATAAAGATGTACGAGCGGCAGCACTAGAAGAGCTAGCAAACTATATGCAAACATGGGTGCCAGGATGCACTGCCAACATGGTGAAGGATAAACTTGCCAACCTCAGAAGCACATACAGGAGAGCATACAAAGCTAATAAAAGCCAAAAATCGGGAGCAGCAGCAAGACAAGCAAAGGAACCCAAACTGTGGTATTACAAACAGATGGCTTTTTTGCGGGACGAAATGGAAGGCAGGAAAACGATGTCGAGTCTTTCTTCCAACCTTTCCTCCATGCTACCTTCCAGCGGACATTCCCCAGATGACCACAGCCCTGCAGAGTCGGAGGAAGAGGGCCTGGCTGACAGAGATGCAGATCTGCCACCCTTCGATGAGGAGGTATAGTAGTTTCCTCTATATTTCTGGCGTAAATAATTCTTGGTGGATTAATGATTTGATATTGTAAAAGAAAAGCCAAGCTGGGAAAAAGCAAAAAAAAAGGTGTACAGACAAATAGGTGTCAGGGATGACAACTGCAGGGGTCAGAAGTAGAGTGCATTCAAGTAATAATGAACAGAAAATACTAAACGAAAAACATGAAAATGAGTGTGGTTTTATTTTGCAAAATTGTAAAAAATTTCCTTTTTTTTACACACAGGAAGAAGAGATCAGCCAGGAGGTGGCAGATCCTCAGGTGTCTGTCAGCCAGGAGGAGGCCGGGGTCAGTGGCAGCCAGGAGGAGGCCGGGGTCAGTGGCAGCCAGGAGGAGGCTGGGCCCAGTGGCCTGCAGCAGGTCCCCCCGGCCAGGAGAACCACCACCAGCCAGTCTTCTCCCCCCCAGGTGAGGCCATCAGGCCGAAGGAGGCAGTTGAGGCCTGTGGAGGAGGCAAGCCTCCGCATGATACAGGAGGCAAGCGCCATCATGAGGGCCCCCCTCAACCCCACAGAGGCCTTCAGTGCCTCATTGGCCCACGATTTGAATGAAGGGGAGGAGGACCAGAGAAGACTGGCAAAGGCCCTGATGAACCAGGTCCTTGGATGCAGAAGGGCCTGCTGACCCCAGACACTGGGCTATGTGACCCGGCCCGGCTTGCGGAACACCATCCTCCTGCTGCCACATCGACCCCACCTGCAAGACCCCGTGTTAGATCCGCTGGAAGGCTGCCTGGAGGGAAGGCTGGAAAGAGGAGGAAACGTTGATTCTCTGCCTTCCATTTCCTTCCACATAAAGGACATATTGTTTGGACTACCACAGTTTGGGTTCCTTTGTTTCTGTGCTGCTGCTTCATATTTTTGGGTTTGGCTCCTGAGGCTTGGAAGTTTATCCTTCACCATGTTGGAAATGCAAGTTTGCATATAGTTTGCTATCTATTCTAGTGCTGCCGTTCTGTTTATTTTTTGTGATGACATTTGCCTAAATAAAAGGCTTTTTTACTTTCATTTGAAAACATGTCTATTGTTTGTTAGTTATACTGTGGGGATTATTAGGCAGCAAACCTTTAATAAATATACAATGGGTCATTTACAAAGGACACACTCCTTGGGGGGGGGGGGACATTTGGTGTGCCAACATGGTTTAATATTCTCAAATGAAACACAAAAAAAAAAAAAAAACATGTTAAAAAAAATTAAACTAAATGGTGACATAACTAGAAACAACAAAAAACAAAAAAAGATGCACATTCCTTTACAAAAATGACTACTATAAATTATGGAGGACCACCAACCAAAACACACGTCTGGCATAGAAAACATTATTAAAGGATTACATCACAAGCAAGAAATGTGACATTTCAGTATGGGACAACTCTATTGAAATTGCATCAGCAAGAGAACAGGGTTATTCTAGCAAGAGAAGAATTAATAAAACGAGGCAATAAAATGTGGTTTAGTGCGCCTTTTTAAGACATTGTTCTCTTGCTAGAATAAAAGGTTTCTAATGACGAATGTGCCATATCCCAAACAAACGCGAGTTTTACCTGAACGAGCGATCCCGTCTCCTCATTTGGACTGAGCATGCGCGGGGTTTTTGTACGCTGCTTTTGTGTACAGACGACCGAACATGTCTGACGGACACGATTCCAGCAGACTGTTTTAAAGCAAGACCAGGAAACAGTTGTTCGTTGGAAAACGGTCTGGCCGACGAATGTTTGCTGGAATCCTGTCCGTTACTGCCTACACACGAACGAACATGTCCGCTGAAACTGGTCCGCGGACCAGTTTCAGCAGACATGTTTGGTCGTGAGTATGGGGCCTGAGTGTAAGCTCTTCCTGTTTGTTTGTTTGTATTAACCCATTATCTGCCTGAGCCTGTGGCTCATTTAACAAATGTTCATTTGCATCTATTTTTGCTCAGCAGAGCAGTACCACAGTTGCCCTGGAAAACCTCTGACTGCAACACGCTGACATCAGGGGCGTTGCTAGGTGGCAAAAAGACCAGGGGCTTTAGCCCAAATTCCAAGGCCAGAAAGCGGGGGGGGTTATGTGATGCGAGCAGGCTTTTTTGGGCTGGCCCGTGACCTACAGTACATACACTGGCCTACCTAACCTGCCTACACTGACCTACCTACATTGACGGTAGTGACCTACATACACTGACCTACCTACACTGACGGTAGTAGTGACCTATATACACTGACCTACCAACACTGACGGTAGTGACCTATATACACGGACCTACCTACACTGACGGTAGTGACCTGACCTATATACTGTACACTGACCTACCTACACTGACGGTAGTGACCTGACCTATATACACTGATGGTAGTGACCTGACCTATATACACTGACCTACCTGACACAACTACACTGACGGTAGTGACCTGACCTATATACACTGACCTACCTGACAGACCTACACTGACGGTAGTGACCTGACCTATATACACTGACGGTAGTGCCCTGACCTATGTACACTGACCTACCTGACATACCTACACTGACGGTAGTGACCTGACCTATATACACTGAACTACCTACACTGACCTACTTACACTGACCTACCTACACTGACGGTAGTGACCTGACCTATATACACTGACCTATATACATACACATTACACTGTCTCTGACCTACCTCAGTGGTGTCACAGCAGTCAGTCATTCCGGCGTCAGAGAAGGAGCCGAGGAGGGTAGAAGAGCCAAGGACTGGAGTCTGGAGCCTGGATGGTAGGAGAGCCTAGGAGCCTGAGGAGAGGAGAGCCGCCCGCCCGAGTGATGTGTATTTGTACACAGCCTGCAGCACCTATGATGGACGTCACATGTTCAGCGACGTGGTATTGGACCAGTGGGACGTCCATAACAGGCTCCAGAAAGCGGGACCTGCTGCTATGGCACTCGGCCACACTCGGCAGGACCCGGCTCGGCGGCACTCGGGATCAGATCGTTCCCGGCGGTCGCCGCTCGGGGGTCACAATGGCGAGCCTGCATTCCTAAGACTCTGGGCTTTTCGGGGACCCATTCGGGGCTCCAGACACCCAAGCCCGGGCCTCCTGACGCCCCTGGCTGAGATCCTTGGAGGTTTCCAGGGACCCCTTTGCTGCCTTAACCACAATTGCTAGGGAAGATAATACATCTTTAAACATGGCATTTGGTCTGAATAACCCAAGTGTTTTCCCACCAGCAGCAAACTTTTCATTACTGAAAAATACATTATTTTCAGGTTTTATTTCCTCCCTTACTTCCCCACTGTACAGGGCACTGCAAAAAGGCAAGTCTCTCTCCACATAACATTCAGTAGCTCTTCTAATTGCCGCCATTTACCCATCACAACAGACAATCTCCTTAATGACCATTTTAGCAATTTCAGCATTCGAGTCATTAGCAGCAGTCTTACCCACCAGCATAGTGGCCCTCACCACTCTCGTTTGAGCACTTTGAAACAAGATTTCTTCCATCGTTGCCAGGAGTAACAGCAGACTTTTTACTCCAGAGACTGTCCACTGCAAACTCCCTCTCGACCAATTTTAGGTGGCACAAAACCCTAACAAAATTGGTCATCGTGTTCCCAGGTTCTTCCCTAAATCTGTTGGTGCGGCTGCACACAGATTGGTTTTCTCATGCACATATGATGGCACTGTCCAAAGATTCAGAAATTCTAGAAAGCAAATACTCTGACTAGAGAAAATATTGCCGCACCCCATTACCCATCATCCACTGCAATTCCTATTCCATGACACACAAGCTTTCATTTAGTCCTATGAAGATAGCATGCTTAACCATCTCCTATGAAAACAGGGAAGGAGCTCTACTCTACTTTTACCTGTACCACATTCCTGCTGGTATTCCTCAATAAAAAAGTGAAGATGAAAAATATGTTTTCTACTGCATCACTCCAAAAAATCTGATATAAGAACCTGTACTAATTTTCATATTGACATACAAAACTGGACTCAAATTATGTTTTTTTTTGTCAATACATTGGGGTTGATTTACTAAAGGGAAATCCACTCTGCACTACAAGTGCACTGCAAGTGCACTTGAAAGTGCACTTGCAGGTGCAGTCGCTGTAGATCGCTGTAAATCTCAGGGGAAGATCTGAAATTAGGGAAAGCTCTGCTGATTTTATCATCCAATCATGTGCAAGCAAAAATGCTGTTTTTTTTAATTTTCCTTGCATGTCCCCCTCAGATGTACAGCGACTGCACTTCCAAGTGCACTTTCAAGTGCACTTGCAATGCACTTGTAGTGCAAAGTGGATTTGCCTTTCAGGGAAAAAAAACAAACAAACATTGTCTTCTTAAGTACCGCCCTTCTTCACTGAACCTTTTCCTATTTTATATGCCCCTAATTCTCCACTTTATGCCAAATGTATGTTCTCATTATCTGGCTTATATTCTAGGGTTACTCAAAGTTTCACTTTACCTGAAAGTAAGAGGTAGTAGATATTATAAGTTGTTTAGATGTTAAGAAAAGAAGACAAGACTCTGTGATATATTTCCACCTCTTTATTGCTTGGTATCAAATGTCTTATTGTCAATCTATTTTATTCACAACTTAATCCTGTTTAATTTATGATTTTTCTTTCAATTAAAATAGTATAAAACAAAATTTAAAATTCACAGTTTACACGTTGGTGCAAGTATTTCTATAACACCATTTATAAAACGAATATTTAAAGTAGACATTCACCCTATAGTAAAAGTGATGTTGTCATGTCTTCTCCCCACTCCCTCTCTGAGAAGTGTACATACAGTTATTTAAAAAATAAAAAATCATGCCATTTGTTTGTGCTGCTAAGCAGCATTTTCTCATTTCTATTCTATGCAAGAACAATTTTTTTTCTCCACCACCCCTTCATTTGCACAGATGTGCCACAGGGCTTTAGGTCCCAAGCAAGCTCTGTGGTACATATGTGCACACACATGTTTTTACTACCATCTGCATAGGTGCAGGGTTTCCCATGCATGCTTTATTAACCCATTCATATATTTATTTTATACATTTATGACTAAAACAAAACATTTGGTTGTGTGCAGATTGAACTGCTAATATTTTTTAAACAGTTTGTTCTCGATTTTACACATAAATTACTCATAAACATTTTGGAGGGAATAAAAAGAGTGCCCAGGCATCACGTCTGTGTCATTCTTTTAACCTGAAAACAATATTTGTTGTTCCAGTTTGTGCATCTTAGCACTACTGTTTTCTCCCTATGAAGAAATGGCTCACAACCTCCTCTACGTAGTTTACAGAACACATATACCACACACATACTGTATATTGTAAATACACACTGTACACACACTGTAAACACACATACAGTATACTGTGTACACACTTTCCTTTCTGGGGCCATGGTTCTGAGCTGGCTGTACCTCCAGCATCTGCTAACTCCTTCACTTCACTGCCTTCATGTCTTTGCCCTGGGGACAGCCCTGTGCACACTGGAACTGTTATTTAGGTATTGCGAGTCATTACTCCACTAAAGCCCCCTCTCTGCAAGAGGCCTCCTTGCTTAACTAATGGGGCTCAGGGAATTTTACTAGAATTGCTTGCAGCAATAGCCCATTGTAATAACCCTCTTGTGTACCATGGGAAATAAAAAGTCCCCTCTTTATCCCAGGCCCCCATGCTTGACTAGTAGAGCCCAGGCCCATTATAGGTGGGCTAAGCCTACTCCCACTATTTGCAGCCCTATCCATATGAATCAATGTATAACCAGAAAGAAAAAAAGTATCTTAACACACAACTATAAGGTAAATTACTTAAATATGAATCAGTATAAATCACAGTATCCACTTTGCTCAGCTGTGACTTATATAAAGCACTTATTGTCAGAGATAACTTCCCTAGTTACCTCTCTACAGACACTGTGTACAGAGCCAAACCTAGAAGCTCTGTACCCTGGGATCAGAAAAACAAACAATGCGCCTCTAAGTGCAGAAGTATAACAATTGTAATATTCCTTAAAGGGGTTAAAAACACTTATAAGATGGTGGATGAAACAGGCATGTAGCAGGTAAGTCTGTCCAGAAGATGTTCCAGTGGCAGGACAGTGCCAGTCTGTGATGGTAAAGCTTCCAGGGAAGTCCACAAGATAACAGCCAACTTGTGCTGTGAGTGTTCAGGGGACACAATAGTGCTGGAGCCTGGGGATGATGTCAGAGGAAGCGAGACAAAAACCAGCATGGAACACAAACAGGAAGTGAATAGGAAGTGTGTCATAGAGGCGGGACGCGCTACATGCCTGTTTCATCCACCATCTTGTAAGTGTTTTTAACCCCTTTAGGGGATATTAATAGTTGTATACTTCTGCACTTAGAGGCGCCTTGTTTGTATTTCTGTTTCCATTAGATTGCTTGTCTCCCTGAGTGCTGCCTAAGTGTGTGAAGATTTGCTATCCTCTCCAACACAGACTTTATCTGTCAGCATTCAAATGCTTGGAGCGCCCTGGATATACACATTTTTCTGTACCCTGGGATCCCTGTGATTAGTTACAGAGAGAACAATAACAATGATCACAGATAAAAACAAAGCAGTGTTTACATCTGTGAGCCCACCCTTCTTCTTAAAACGGAGGAAGGGAAAGAAACAGGAACTAATGAATTACTAACTTATTTGTTAGTTCCTGATCATTGTACACATCATGGAAGAAGCAATTTCAAATTAAATGTACCTCTTTCACTGCCCATCCTCTCCTATGCTACTTATCTGTAACCTGTCTATCTGTGATCTGCACACTAACCCTTTCTTCTACATCCTCCTACTTTATGTAATCTGTACATTAACCACTTGTCAACCGGGTCATTTTTTTAATAGTTTGCACATTTGTTAACATCTGTATTTTTTGCTAGAGATTACTGTAACCCCCCCCCCCACCCAAATAAAATAAAAAAAGAGTACAGAAACACTGGAAAATAAAATGGTGGTAATTAAAAGTGTATGTCACTCAATATTTGCACAGTTATTTTTTGTTTTTTTTATCAAATGTGTATTTTCAGGAGAAAATACAATAAAATACAATTTAAATCTTATGGAAAAAAATAAAAAATGTATTTTAGGGCAAACAAACACAATGGGGGTTATTTACGAAAAGGCAAATCCACTTTGCACTACGAGTGCACTTCAAGTTCTCTGGAAAGTGCAGTCATTGTAAATCTGAGGGGGACATGCAAGGGAAAAAAACAGCATTTTAGCTTGCACATGATTGGATGACAAAATCAGCAGAGCTTACCCTCATTTCAGATCTTCTCCTCAGATCTACAGCAACTCCCCTTCCAAATGCACTTTCAGTGCACTTGTAGTGCAATGTTTATTTGCCTTTAGTAAATCAACCCTAATATGTGTTTAGGTGTTGTATTGAGTAAATCGATACCAAACATGTAAAGTTGTAAAATTGCCATGTCCATGGAATTGCAAAAAATTACAGTACCCAAAATTCTCCACACGATATAAAAACCTCTACATCAGGGATAAGCAATTAGCGGACCTCCAGCTGTTGCCAAACTACAAGTCCCATCATGCCTCTGCCTCTGGGTGTCATGCTTGATGCTTTCAGAGTCTCGCTATGCCTCATGGGACTTGTAGTTTGGCAACATCTGGAGGTCCGCTAATTGCTTATCCCTGCTCTACATGATGCTTTTAAAAACCTTTACAAATCATCAGTTTAGAGTTAAAGCGGAGCTCTGCTGAAAAAAAAATATTAAAAGCCAGCAGCTACAAATACTGCAGCTGCTGACTTTTAATATTAGGACACTTACCTGTCCTGGAGTCCAGCGCCATCCGCAGCAGAGGATGAGCGATCGCTCATCACTCTGCTGCCCCCCCCGCCATCCTTGGTGAGGGAACCAGTAAGTGAAGCGCTCCGGCTTCACTGCCCGGTTCCCTACGGCGCATGCCCGAGTCGCGCTACGCCTGCCGATTGTCTCCTGCTGTGTACTGGGAGACGAGTGTTCCCAGAACACAATGGGGGGGGGGGGCGGTAGCATGACATCATGCCCGCAGTCTGCCCGAGACTGTGTGGCTGAAAGTGGGTGCAAATACCTGTCTTCAGACAGGTATCTGCACCCCCCTCCCCCTGAAAGGTGTCAAATGTGACACCGGAGGGGGGGAGGGTTCCGATCAGCGGGAGTTCCACTTTAGAGTGGAGCTCTGCTTTAACCATAAACTATGACCATAGAATTATTGCTCTCACTCTGACATTTGTGATCCTACCTCATGTGTGGTGCAATTAATATTATATACATGTACTATGCTGTACCGTACGCTGTGATTTTTTTAAATGCGGTGTGTGCATGGAGTGCTTTATATTTTTTTATTGTTTTTATTTATTTTATTCACAGGTTTTTTTTTTAACACTTTTTTATTTATTTATTGGCATCACATATGGGACTTGTTATACCTTTGCTGCCCCTGTTCTACAAACTTTTAAATGATCTTTTATGTCTAAGGGACTGCAACAAGAAGTTTTACCCAATACTCCACTTCTGCACACTCCCTTCAAGCTGTAAGTCTTCTGCAGCTTCTTTTCCTTTGCTCTGGCAGTTAGGGGTCCTCTGACATAATCAAGTCCAATGCAGATGCAAATGCAAGGACACCAGGGGATAGTCCACTGCCACAGTGTAGGGGAGAATAGGAGAATGAGGAAACTGGCTGCTGGGGGAACAGAGGATCCGGTAGATAAAACTGCTTTTCTGGGTCCCCTAGTCCTAAACAAGTATTTAAAACCTTTCAGTACAGGTGTTTCTTTTCCCATATATTGGCTTTAAAGGACACCTACTTCTCCTTTTGGAAATTGTGACAAAGAGGTCAGATAGTTACAAAGTTACATCGTAGGTGAGGTTGAAAAAAGACACAGGTCCATCAAGTTCAGCCTATGTTGTGATTATATGTCAGTATTACATTGTATATCCCTGTATGCTGCGGTTGTTCAGGTGCTTATCTAATATTTTTTTGAAACTATTGATACCCCCCCCCCCCGTTGAAACCACCACCTGTGAAAGGGAATTCCACATCCTTTCCACTCTTACAGTAAAGAACCCTCTATGCAGTTTAAGTTTAAATCTATTTTCTTTTCATTTTAGTGAGTGGCCATGTGTCTTATTAAACTCCTTTCCACAAAAAAGTTTTATTCCTATTGTGGGGTCACCAGTATGGTATTTGTAGATTGAAATCATATCCCCTATCAAACGTCTCTTCTCCAAAGAGAATAAGTTCAGTGCTCGCAACCTTTCTTCATAACTAATATTCTCCAGACCCTTTATTAGCCTTGTTGCCCTTCTTTGTACTAGCTCAATTTCAAGTACATCCTTCCTGAGGACTGGTGCCCAGAACTGGACAGCATACTCCAGGTAAGGCTGGACCAAAGTCTTGTAGAGTTGGAGAATTATCGCTTTATCCCTGGAGTTAATCCCCTTTTTAATGCATGCCAATATTCTGTTTGCTTTGTTAGCAGCAGCTTGGAACTGCATGCCATTGCTGAGCCTATCATCGACTAGGACCCCCAGGTCCTTTTCCACCCTAGATTCTCTCAGAGGTTCACCCCCTAGTGAGTAGATTGCATTAATATTTTTGCCACCCAAATGCATTATTTTACATTTTTCTACATTAAACCTCATTTGCCATGTAGTTGCCCACCCCATTCATTTGTTCAGATCTTCTTGCAAGGTTTCCACATACTGCAGAGAAGTTATTGCCCTGCTTAGCTTAGTGTCATTAGCAAATACAGTGATTGAGCTGTTTATCCATCCTCTAGGTCATTTATGAATAAATTAAATATGATTGGTCCCAGCACAGAACCCTGGGGGACCTCACTTCCCACCCCTGACCATTCAGAGTATTCCCCATTTATCACCACCCTCTAAACTCATCCTTGTAGCCAGTTTTCAATCCATGTACTCACCCTTTGGTTCATGCCAAGGGACCTTACATTGTACAATAAACGTTTATGGGGAACTGTGTCAAATGCTTTTGCAAAATCCAGATACGCCACGTCTATGGGCCTTCCTTTATTTAGATGGCAGCTCACCTTCTCATAGAATGTTAATAGATTGGTTTGGCAAGAACGATTCTTCATGAATCCATGCTGATTACTGCTAATGATACATTTTTTTATTACTAAAATCTTGTATATAGTCCCTTATCATCCCCTCCAAGAGCTTGCATACTATTCATGTTAGGCTAACTGGTCTGTAATTCCCAGGGATGTATTTCAGCCCTTTTTTAAATACTGGATTGGGTTACTTCATCATTCTGGCTAGGATTGGAGATGCAGCACATCAAGACAGGTCCCTATGCTTGTTCTGATAAGTCTGATGAGGAGAGTTTGGTCTGATAGACCAGACCTCAGAGGAGTGCAGTAGATCATCTGAACCCCTGAAGGCTGGAACCACAACAGTTGCTGTGGAGCAAGTGGTGCCAGCACTGTTGAGTGCACCCCAGCTGAAGATAAAGAACAGGTTGTGTACTCTGTTGCTCCAAGAATTATTGAGAACACTGCTGTGGAGCCAGCTGGAGTAGGTTGCTGCAGTGGAGAGGCCATCATTGACCCCTGTGACAGCTTTGAAGTCATCAGACTTAGGGGGAGACCAGCCCATGGATTATGGGCTTCCCCAGCAAAATTTACTCTGTCTGCTACTGATAAAATTGGGGCTAGGACTGTCCAATATTTGCCATGTACCTAATTTTTATCAGCCTCCCAGTGAGGACTTTAATAGGTGCTTTACTTTGCTTTCAAGGATTTAATGCTACAGTGCCTTGAAAAAGTATTCATGCCCCTTGAAATGTTCCACATTTTGTCATGTTACAACCAAAAATGTAAATGTATTTTATTGGGATCTCAAAGTGGCACATGATTGTGAAGTGGAAGGAAAATTATAAATGGTTTTCAATTTTTTTTTTACAAATAAAAATGTGAAAAGTGTGGCGTGCCGCATTTAGCCCACCCGAGTCAATACTTTGTAGAACCAACTTTTGCTAGAATTACAGCTGCATGTTTCTAGGGATGTTTCTATCAGCTTTGCACATCTAGAGAGTGAAATGTTTGCCCATTCTTTTTCGCAAAATAGCTCAAGCTCTGTCAGATTGGATGGAGAGCATCTGTGAACAGCATTTTTTAAGTCTTGCTACATATTCTATATTGGATTTAGGTCTGGATTTTGACTGGGCCATTCTAACACATGAATATGCTTTGATCTAAACCATTCCATTGTAGCTCTGGCTGTGTGTTTAAGGTCATTGTCCTGCTGGAAGGTGAACCTCTGCCCCAGTCTCAAGTCTTTTGCAGACTCTTAAGCCTCGTACACACGATCGGATTTTGCGACGGGAATTGTGTGTTTACAGGCTGTTGGCCTAAAATATGACCGTCTGTATGCTCTTACAGACAATTGTCAGATTTTTTGCTGACAAATGTTGGATGGCAGGCTTTAAAATTTTCCGCGGACAACGGTCTGTTGTCAGATCGTGTGAACACAAGTCGGTCAGACAAAAGTCCAAAGTACAAACACGCATGCTCAGAATAAAATTGCTCACCAAACATAACATTAGCAGAAGGTGCCCAGAGCTGAAAAACCATATAGTATGTCACTACGTTCGTATTTGTTGACCAACAATTGTGTGCCATTTGTATGCAAGATAAGTTCCTGGCCAATGCCCTCCTGACAAAAGTCTGATGCTTTGTCTGCAGAAAATCTGATTGTGTATACGAGGATTAACAGGTTTTAACTTATTATATTATATTATTATATTCACTTGTTATTTGACTTTAATGATTGGAGCACCCATGGACAACTTATATGGACGTTTTTTATAATTTTTTTCACTTATCCATTGGATTTATTTGTGATGTATTGTGAGCGCTGTAATTATATACATACATTTTGTCCAGGTAGGTGAATAGCACTTTGTGTACAGCAGCTGCAATCACTAGATTATTATTGTTTTCGGTATAGCGGGGGGCGGCTAGTTTGGACATGTTTGTGTTTGTGTTGTTTACTGAGGTTTAGAATTTTTTTCCAGGCGCTCTATATCTACTCTATATGCTTGGTTAATTTAGGATGAAAGCTGTATACATTTCCCTCTAATGGTGGCTTTATGTGCTACCCAGAGGGTAGCAGGAGAGACCTCTTCCATGTCAATATTGTGGAAGTAGTCAGTGATGGCCCATTCTATTACAATTGCTCGCACGGGGTCGCTGAGAATGGACTTGTTTAGTTTCCATTGTCTGGCACTTTTCTGGCCCTGTGGTATTTTTATAACTAGGATGTCCAGTGAGTGGTCAGACCACACTGTGTCTCTAATGAAAGATCTGTGTGCTAGAGGAATCATGCTTGAAGATATAAGAATATGGTCTATCCTAGTGAATAATTGATGAGGGAGAGTGTAAGGAGTAAAGTCTTGCTCTGAAGGATTGAGTTCCCTCCAGATGTCAATTAGCTTGTGTTGAAATATTAGCCTTGCAATACGCAGGCTTTGTTTAGTGGGTCTGGTGTTTTGTGCTCCCAGGGGTAGTTTTTTGTCTAGTCCCGGATCAAAGACTGTATTGAGTCGCCTCAATAAATCACTGTGTCTTCTACCATTGGGCCCAGAGTCTGCAGCCTGGAGTTAAAAAAATTGGCCTGGCCCTGATTGGATGCGTAATATAAAATAAAATAGTAAAGTTGGTCATCCAACACACCTTTAATGAGGAGAAATCTGTCCTCAGGGTCTTTATGTTCAGATTTTAGTGAGAATTTACAGTTATGTGAGAAAAAAAATGACTACACCTTTCGATTTGTCCTCAGAGTTGACCAAGTAGAAATTGGGGTGGATGAATCTTGTGGTTGTACAGTCTTGGGAAGTGCGTTTCTTAGAGGAGTTCCACATAAATATTTTGGTTATGATAATATTGGAATATTTTTCTATGTTTGATTGGAGAATTTAGCCCCTGAGTATTGTGTGATGCAACCCTTAGCATGGGAGGTAAACTGTCAGTATTAGCGGAGGAGATTCTCGGGAGGTGCAGAACCACTTACCAGTAGGTCCCCGTTGCGATCAGCAGAGGGTGAGCGGAGGTTGAGCTTCCGGGAATGAAGGTCCCTTTGATCACTATAGTGGAGTTCCATCAAGACAACTATAAAAGAAGATAATGTTAAAGGAGAAGGGGAAAGAGGAGAGCTGAGATGAAGAGAGAAGAAGAAAGAGCATCTGAGGGGCAGACAGACGTAGTCCTTCTGCAACCTCAAATAAATATGTACAATCTACCTCTTCTGGAAAGGGAGAGGTTCTGGCCAGGTGAGATGGAATAAACCTATTCCCTGGTCAGGTAAAGGCACATTTCCACTTGCAGCACCCCAAATTATGCAAAAAAATTCAAATAAATTTTAAACAATATAAAGTAACAGCACATCTAAAACTTGTATGCTTTTTTCAAAACCGTTATGGGGGAGCTCAGCAGTTCGGTGTTGAGGGGGAGAGAGGAAATGGGAGGAGGAGAAGTAATTAGGTAAAGGGTGGGGGTTTAGAAGGGAAGCAGTTGAGTAAGGAGAGGATCATGGAAGATGGTAAGTAATGTGGAGACTCGGAGAGAAGGGTCAGGCTTTCATAGGCCTGGGTATGTATGATAGAGTCAGGAAGAGTTTGTCAGGGTGAAGGAGGGCTCAGTTCTGTAGAGTAGTGTTCCAGTCAAGTGTGGAATTATTGGGGGTATAATAGAAAAGTCCTGGAGTAAATGATGTGTTGTCTCCTATGAAGTGTTGCTGGTGGTGGTTTAGGGTCCATTCCAGGGCTTGCAGTGGCAAAAGAACAAATATGTGTGGTATGATCATCTTCCCTGATAAGGTGTGGGAAGACGTGAATTTTTGGAGTAACAAAAACTCTAATGAGCCACATCAGAGTTTGAGAAGAGGGTTAGAGCCCTAGTGAGAACAAAGTTGACGAGCACAAGGGTAGCTCTGTGGGTGACCTTATCAGGGGGGGTTGGAGTCTTTAGACCTCTTGGGTTTGTGCTTCTGCCACAACAGGACTATCAGGCTCATGCGGCTGATCTTGTTGGTGGGGAGACAGGGGCTTGTGAGATGAGGCCCAGGCGTAGTAGTATTTTTCTCGATCCAGAAATTTGAAGAACGTGTAGGACTATAGCAACCAGTATTTGATTTCCTTTTGGGCCAGCGCTGACAGAAGTGGTTTTAGAGACCTCTGTTTCTGGATGGTGGTTGGTGATAAGTCAGCGAATATTTGGATAGAGTGGGACTGGTACTTCAGCTGGAGTGCGGAGTGGGCTTGTTGCATAACCTCCTCTTTGACCGCATAGAAGTTAGGGTTTCACCACAATGTCCCTTGGTAGCCCTTCAGATATAGGTGGACCTAGGGCTCTGTGTGTGTCTAGTTGTAGTCTGTGATGCGGGATGTCCGGTATAAGCTCTTGGATGAGGGAGCGCATCAGTTACAGTTTCAGGGATCCCTGTGATCCGAAACTTGTACCTTCTCAATCTATTTTTAAGATCATCTATTTTAGTGCTCTAGTCTCTAGTTGGTCTTGGAGGTCTTGTATACGGTCTGTATTTTGGTTTGCCCTTGCCTCAGTAGCATCTAGCTTACTTACTATTGTCTCCATACGGGAACCCAGATTCTAAATATCAGGCTTCATTTCCCCAGTTATTTTAGCCACTGTGGAGGATAAGCTGCAGTCCAGCATTCATAAACATAGATGCAGTGTCAAAAGGTAGATCAGAGTGCTGTGCTGGGAAGGTGTTCTCTGATGCTGTGTTGGGCCTGCTTCCATGGGGCATAACAATAGATCATCTATAGTATGGCCAATGAGAGATCCTGTGAATGTTGGGGAAGCTGGCATGTGGATGTGGGTACTCATGCAGGCCCCAGTGTGTGGACTAGGAGGTAGGGGGTCTGAGGGAGACTCTGTCATGCCGTGTCTCAGCACCGTCTGTTCGCGAGGAAGTGATGCAGACACCATCTTGGATGTTGCGCTTCCAGGGCTTGGTGGACAACCCCCGAGGACATGTAACAAAGCTGCTGGTGTTCCCCTGATCCCAGGAGTAATCCTTGGCGGGATAGGTTTGTACTGTCTGCCGTGAGGGGTGCGAGACGAACCGAGCAGTGCGGAGCTCCCGGTCTATACTTCCAGCTTAGGAGTTACACGCATGCGCCACATTCATTTATTAGGTCATACTAAAAAAATAGCATATCTATAATAAACACCAGATAAACAGTGTACTTGAATATAAGTCCATGTGCATAAATAGAACTTGACAGATGAATGGACTGAGTGAAAAAAGGTTCCAAACCCACGGTGATTCTTAATGAACTTAAACGTGCAGTGTCACTACCCGCCACCAGATGGGGAGGCTTACCAGATATATTGAACCCTGGTAAGCCTACGCTCAAAGAGTCAATAGAGCTGAATGTGTGTAGATGGAAAGAACATCAGCAAAGGCCGCAGTTGGTAATTAACAGGATGCAATGAAGTCTTCACTTGAAGGAGGATGGGGAAGGTATCAACAACTTGGAGATGACTCATAGAAGATCAAACCGTACCCAGTGTGCATTGAGGAAATGAAAGGCACATAGTGTAATTCCGTAAAACATGCGATGTTTAATAACGGTTAAAAACACTTACAGTTGGTTGAATAAAACAGGACATCAATGTAGAAATGTGCATCCCTCTCCACTCTTTCCAAAGCTAAAACAAAAATTTGACATTGACACAGAGGTTTTCTTTATTTAAAAAAATAATTGCCTTTGGTTATACTTTAAAGACTGTGGCCCGGATTCTTAAAGCACTTACGCCGACGTATCTTTATATACGCCGCGTAAGTGCACTGATGCGCCGTCGTATCAATGCGCATGATTCTTAATGCTAGATACACCTGAAATCTGGCTTCATTCGACCGACGTAAGTTTCCTACGCCGTCGGAGCCTGGGCGCATATTTACACTGGCCGCAAGGGGCGCTTCCATTGATTTACGCGGCGAATATGCAAATGACTGAGATACGTCGATTCACGAACGTACTTGCACCCGTTGCAGTAGTATACGCCATTTACGTAAGGCGTACGTCCGGCGTAAAGTTATTCTACCTATAGGAGGCGCATCCCATGCAAAGGTATGGACGACGGAACAGCCGTCGGATTTTACGTTGCTTACGTAAGTCGTACGTGAATGGGGCTGGGCGTAGGTTACGTTCACGTCGTAGGCATTGAGCCGTGGTATCTTAGGGAGTAAATTTGACTTGATTCTGAGCATGCGCGCGCATGCGCTGTTCGTTCGGCCCATCATTTGCATGGGGTCAAGCTTCATTTTAATGGATCACGCCCACTTCCTTCCTACTTTGAATTAGGCGGGCTTATGCCAGACAATTTACATTATGCCGGCGCAGCGTTGGGAGCGAGTGCTTTGTGAATACTGTTCTTGCCTCTCAATGTTAAGTCGGCGTAGCGCATATGAGATGCGCTACGCCCGCACAAATATACGCCGCACTATGTGAATCCGGGCCAGTATGCTTATGTGCTTATGTATGTTGCACACATACATGGTAAAAAGGATGTGAGACCTGTCTAAAGTACCCAAGTAAGTCACTACTTGTCCATGTCTGGTTAAACTTGCTTACAAGTACCGTATTTATCAGCGTATACCACGCGCCGGCAACTTACATTTTAAATGCCCATTAATGCAGCCTTATCAGTGTCCATCTGATGTCTTGCCCAGCATCCATCTGCAGCCTTGTCCAGCATCCATCTGCAGCCTTGCACAGAGTCCATCTGCAGCCTTATAAGTGTCCATCTGCAGCCTTGTACGTGTCCATCTGCAGCCTTATAAGTGTCAATCTGCAGCCTTATAAGTGTCCATCTGCAGCCTTATAAGTGTCTATCTGCAGCCTTATAAGTGTCCATCTGCACCTTGCCCAAAATTGCAGCATTATGTATTTTAAAATTTAGCACCGCTGAGATACACAGAGCCGGATTTCCTGTGTATTCGGCTCCTCTTGGCTCCTCTTGCAGTCCTGCCCAGTCCCGCCCGGCTCCTATGACAGACACAACATCGGTCCAATAGCGCGACATACAGGCTAGGAGGCGGGACAGGGCATGACTGCGAGCGGAGCCGAGCCTAGCCGAGTACACAGTACACTCTGCTCAGCTCGGTCTATGTCGGCGGCGCTCCTCTTGCCCTCAGAGACAGTGGGGATCGGCGTATAACACGCACCCACGACTTTCCCCTGATTTTAAGGGGAAAAAAGTGTGTGTTATATGCCGATAAATACGGTAGTTAAAAAAATGTCAAAAAACAACATGGGTTGCCCCTTAAATTTCCCTTAAAATTCAACCCAGACCTTTATTCAGGCATAGTCTGGGTGGTAAGGAAAGGGAGGATAGTGAGCATACAGTGCACACTTCCTGTGCCAAGCCACATGCCTTTAAACATTGAACCGTAACTTGAGAAGTGGCTGGCAGCACTCCCATCGTTAAATGATACAACAATTCACATCAGTATATTTGCATTGTCACAGTGCCGGAAATCTGTCATTTAGTGTGCAGTGTGTAAAGATTGTTGGACAATGAATCCTCATGATTTACATGAATTTATATCACTAGATGCTGTGATTTATGTGGACAATGCAAATGATGTGGATATAGAAAAGGGGACATTATACATTTTTTTGTGCTTATGTTCTTTTTATTTAAATTAAGGACTTTTCAAAGTGAGTATGTTTATTTCCCATTTACCAACTTTTTTTAGGGATGGGTAAGGGGTGCTAATGTACCCCTGTACCTATTCCCCTGGAAGTGAGATCATATCGGCGTGCTCCCTTTATAATAAAGGGGGCTTTGATATTCTGCTATAAGTCCTTTCCCATATTTTTTCCAACCCCCTTCTTGTGGCCCCAGGAAAGTGGGGAAGTGGAACAAATTTATTTTTCTTTTACAAAGTTTTATTAATAGAAAAGAGGAATACAACAAATACATGCAGCAGTGTGATGGTTACATTGAGCAAGGAAAAACAAAAACAAAAACAAAAAAAAACTAAAATAAAATAAGTCAAAATGAGGAAGAAGACCCCAGCCGGGGGATGTGACATATGTGACGCAAAATTAGTCAGTACAGTAATAATAATAATAAAAAAAATGAAATATAAAAAATAATAGAAAAATTATATATATATATATATATATATATATATATATATATATATATATATATATATATATATATATATATATATATATATATATATATATTTTTTATATATATATATATAAATAAATGGAAGGGAAGAAACAGCAGCGATACATGACCATAAAAGTCAATCAACATAAAAGAATATATATAACCCTGTAACAGCTGCTTATGGTTTAAGGATAAGAAAAACAAATAATGGTAAATTAACATATTAATGCTTTGTTTTGCCATTAGTCTTTCTATTTCTTATTTTCCATTCTGTATTGCTGTAACCATCATCAGTTGGACCGACTCCTTACAATCAGGAGTCTCAAAATGGAGTTGTACAAATACGAAGAAGAAAATGGATAGACTACAGAGAATAAGGGGAAATAGAAGAGAAAGAGAAAAAAGAGGGAAAGAAAGAAGAAAAAAAAAAAGAAGAGGAAAAGGAAAAGTCCAACGGGGGAGAGGAGATGCGACCAAAGATCCCTAAATCGAAAGAAGTAGGTTGCTGGACCTGGAGGAATGGGCATATGATATCCATGGTTGCTAGACACTAAGAAATTTACTGTGCGTGTCAGAGACAAGGGGCGTCAGTTTCTCATAAATTATAATGTAGTTCATACGATTCATCACTGCCTCAAAGCTAAGTACAGGGGTTTTCCATGCCCTCACAATGGTCAACTTGGTTGCATTAAAAGGTGTAAAGCTAGTTGGCGTTCTGGGCGGAGGATTTCAAGGATAGGCTTACACAGAAGGGCTTCATAAGGGTCTCTTTTAAGATTGGAATGAAGCATGTTGCGTAAGAGGGTGTAAACTCTAACCGATAGCCTGCCTACCTTTGAACGCGTCCACCAAATATGGGCCATTGTACCTTCTGATAGGCAACCCCGGTAACAATAAGGTGAATACGAGGGGATAGAACGAGCTAGCCTAGCTGGCGTGTAGTACCATCTATAGAACACCTTATAGGCATTTTCTAAAGTAAGAACATTCCTGGAGCTTTTTGAAAGGGATATTGTCATAGTTTGCCAGACCTCTGGGTCCAATTGTTTACCCAGGTCGCTCTCCCATTGGAGATGGTATGATCTCACTGGGGCTTTCCTATAGGAAATGATCAATGAATAAAGTAAAGATATTACCCCCGGGGAGAGTGGCCCTACATATTTTTTCATAGGGAGTCAAAGTGTATGGGGTAGATTGAGCCGTATGAGCTGTTGGAGGAAGTATTTATATTGAAGATAGCTATAATGCTCCCGTAAGGGGATAGCATGAGAAGATCTATGTAACCATTCTCGTGGGGATGAGCAGAGAATGGACATCAGTAAATCCATTAACCGCCCACCACGAGAACTGCTTAGGATTCTCACAGCTAGGGGGAAATAAAGGGCAATAAGTAAGACGCAGTAGCGGTAGATGGGGGGACAGTAGTCCCGCAGAATACTTAACAGAATTCCAAAGGCGGAGAGAGTGAATCATGCATGGCCCGAAACCACATGGGCGTTTCGAGGGAGGGAGCCAGGGTACAGAGGAAATAGGTATAGGATGTGACTGAACTCAATAGTGGCCCATAGTGGCATTTGATATGTGTCGTGAAGGCAAGTTAGCGGAGCAATGTTTGCTGCTGTGTAGTATGCCTGAAGGTTGGGGACTGAAAGTCTCCCATTAATCCGCCGAGCGTATAACATTCGCCTGTTGATGCGGGGTCGAGTGGAACCCCAGATACATTTTAAAATTTAACGTTAATGGATTCGTAATATGTAGGTAGCTATTGGAACTGGTAACACTCTAAAAAAAGACAGCAATTTTGGGAGGTAGGTCATGCGGACTGCAGAGATCCTGCCAAACCAGGACAACGGGAAGTGGGACCAAGAAGAAAGCATGTCAGTAAGTTTCTTAAAGAGGGGAGGAAAATTTGCTTGATAAAGTCCATCATATATAGGAGTAAGGTGTACGCCTAAATAGGGTAGCGAGGGGATCCATTGAAAGGGAAAGTTTTCTTTCAAAGCGGACAGTTCTGGGGGGGAGAGGTTCACGGACATTGCCTTCGATTTGGTAGGGTTAACATGCAAACCCGAAAAAGACGCAAAGGTCTTCAAAAGGGTAAACAGGTTAGGCAGTGAGATTCTAGGTGATGTCAATGTCAGCAAAATGTCATCTGCAAACAAGGAGATTTTGTGAACAGAGCCCGCCACTTCTATGCCTTTTATGTCTGGATGCGAACGGATCGCCTCCGCCAACGGCTCCATGGCCAAGACAAACAAGGAAAAACAGAGGGCTGGATTCAGATAGAATGGTCTATCTATCCGCCCGGCGTACGCCACCGTAATTTAGGGTGCAAGTTCTGTATTCAGAAACAACTTGCGCCCTTAGTTACGGCAGCGTAATGTATCTGTGTCGGCGTAAGCCCGCCCAATTCAAATGTGGATGATGTGGGCGTGTTTTATGTATATTAACTGTGACCCCGCGTATTTGACGTTTTTTTTACGAACAGTGCATGCGCCGTTTGTCATTGCTTTCGACGTGAACGTAAATTACATCCAGCCCTATTCGCGAACAACTTAGGCAAACAACGTAAAATTTTCAAAACTTGACACGGGAACGACGGCCTATACATAGGATACGCCTCATATAGCAGGGGTAACTATATCCCGAAAAAAGCCTAATGTAAACGACGTAAAAAAATGTGCCGGCCGGACGTACGTTTCTGAATCGGCGTATCTAGCTCATTTGCATATTCCTCACGTAAATATACGGAAGCGCCACCTAGCGGCCAGCGTAAATATGCAGCCTAAGATACGACGGTGTAAGACACTTACGCCCGTCGGATCTTAGGGAAATCTATGCGTAACTGATTCTATGAATCAGGCGCATAGATACGACCCCGCACACTCAGAGATACGACGGCGTATCTGGAGATACGCCGTCGTATCTTCTCTCTGAATCTACCCCAGAGGATTCAAACCCATATAGCCAGATTCACGTAGTTTAATGTATCTTTAAGCCAGCGTAGCACAGCTCATTTGCACTACACCAACGTAAAATAGAGAGGCAAGTACAGTATTCACAAAGCACTTGCGCTGTAAGTTACGTCGGCGAAGCGCAAATGGGCCGGCGTAACCCCGCCTAATTCAAAGTAGGCATGTAGTGGGCGGGCTAGATTTAAATTAACCGTGACCCCATGTAAATGAAGGCTGTTCGGAAGGCGCATGCGCGTGCATGCTCAGAATCACGTCGCAAATACTCAATGCTTTCGACGTGAACGTAACCTACGCCCCGCCCCATTCACGTACGCTTACGCAAAAGACGTAAAATATGACGGCTGTTCCGTCATCCATACCTTGCATGGGCTGCGCCATCTTTTTGGTGGTTTATCTTTACGCCGGCGTATGTCTTATGTAAACAGTGTATCTTACTGCGACGGGCGTACGTGCGTCCGTGAATCGGCGCATCTTGCTCATTTACATATTCAACGCATAAATCCACGTACACGCCCCTAGCGGCCAGCGTAAATATGCACATAAGATACGACTGCGTAGGAGACTTACGTCCGTCGTATCTTGGCCAAATTTAAGCGTATCTGGTTTCCAGAATACGCCTAAATATACGACAGCGCTCATTCGGACTTACGACGGCGTATCTACTGATACGCCGTCGTAAGTCTACATGAATCTGGGCCATAGTATTTAATTTTAGCCTGAGGGGCATCGTACAATGCCGCCAGCCAATGTAAAAACGAAGCACCAAAACCGTAGCGGCGAAGTACTGTCATGAGATATGGTCAGGATAAGGTGTCAAAGGCCTTGTTCACATCCAGAGACAAAAGAATAGTTTCTAAAGAGCGGGTATGGGCGAGGTACTGCAACTGTATAATTCTCCTAATGGCGTCCCCTGCCTGTCTCTGTGGCACAAAACCTACTTGATCATTTTTAATTAAGCTGGGGAGGAACGAATTCAAACGGTTGGCCAAAATTTTAATGAGGATCTTCATATCTACATTAATTAATGATATAGGGCGGAAATTAGCCCACGAAGAATGATCACGGTCAGGCTTCGGCAGCATCACTATATTGGCTGTTAAAAGATCTGGCAAAAAACTCTGACCATTTTTGACTGAATTAAACATAGCCGTCAAGTGAGAGGCTATCACATCCACTAGCTTTCTATAGTAAAGTGCCGTGAAGCCGTCCGGGTCTGGTCTCTTTTCTATCTTTAAGTCCTTAATACATTGTCGGACTTCAAATTCCTGGATGTCTCGATCCAGGGTCGGCCTTTGGGGTGTGCGAGCCATGCGGCTGCAGAGGGTGCCATGGGCAACAGGGGGCGCCGTGCGGCACACACAGCTCACAGAATGTGAGTCACATCAGGGCCTATCCTAGATGGGGTGCAGTTCACCCGACGCGCCACAGAGGTGGGGGCGCTCAAGCACCAGAGTGCTCCCCTCCCTCCTCCTCCCCCTTGTTGGTGTCTCTCTCGCAGCTCACAGCCGCCGCACTGTTTCCCAGGTTCGTCCTGGTCCCCCCCGAAAGCCGTGCGGGGGGGGGGGCTGCATGCCTGTAACACTCCCCCATCTAATGCTGTCCCTCAGGGATCTCCAATGTGTCCGGAGGCAGCCTGAGTTGGTGGGCGTAGCTGTGGGTGTGGCTGCTTTCTCCACTTCTCCCACAGACTCCTTCACTCTGGCTGATCCCACAGCTGAAGGAGAAGGAAACGAGGACACAGGAGCATCTTAAGGCATGCTGTAAGTTAGCTACTGCACTGCTGCACATGTCCCTACACAGAGTCCTGACCTGGCACCATACCACCCCAGCCTGTCCTATGCCACCTCAGCCTGCCCTATGCCACTGCAACTTGCCCTATGCCACTCCAGCCTGCCCTATAGCACACAAGCCTGCCCTATAGCACCCCAGCCTGCCCTATAGCACCACAAACTACCCTCTACCACCTCAGCCTGCCCTTTACCACCTCAGCCTGCCCTCTACCACCTCAGCCTGCCCTCAACCACCCCAGCCTGCCCTATACGACCACAAACTGCCCTATACCACCCCAGCCTGCCCTATACCACCGCAACCTGCCCTATGCCACTGCAACCTGCCCTACACCACCCCAACCTGCCCTATGCCACCACAACCTGCCCTATGCCACCGCAACCTGCCCTATGCCACCGCAACCTGCTCTATACCACCCCAACTTGCCCTATGCCACCACAACTTGCCCTATGCCACCCCAGCCTGCCCTATGCCACCTCAGCCTGCCCTATGCCACATCAGTCTGCCCTATATCACCCCAACCTGCCGTATGCCACCGCAACCTGCCCTATACCAACCACGCCTGCCCTATACCACCACAAACTGCCCTATACCACCTCACCCTGCCCTATACCACCCAGACTGCCCTATGCCACCACAACCTGCCCTATACTACCCCAACCTGCCCTATACCACCACAAACTGCCCTATGCCACCGCAACCTGCCCTATACCACCCAAGGCTGTCCTTTAGCACCACAAACTTCCCTCTACCACCTCAGCCTGCCCTCTACCACCTCAGGCTGCCCTCAACCACCACAGCCTACCCTATACCACCCCAGCCTCCCCTTTACCACCGCAACCTGCCCTATGCCACAGCAACCTGCCCTATACCACCCCAGCCTGCCCTATGCCACCGCAACCTGCTCTATACCACCCCAACCTGCCCTATCCCACCACAACTTGCCCTATGCCACTGCAACTTGCCCTATGCCACTGCAAATTGGCCTATGCCACATCAGTCTGCCCTATATCACCCCAACCTGCCCTATGCCACTGCAACCTGCCCTATACCACCCCAGCCTGCCCTATACCACCACAACCTGCCCTATACCACCTCAGCCTGCCCTATACCACCCCCGCCTGCCCTATACCACAGAAACCTGCCCTTTACCACCCCAGCCTGCCCTATACCACCGCAACCTGCTCTATACCACTTCAGCCTGCCCTAAACCACCCCAATCTGCCCTATGCCACCGCAACCTGCCCTATGCCACCACAACCTGCCCTATGCCACTGCAACTTGCTCTATACCACCCCAACCTGCCCTATGCCACCGCAACCTACCCTATGCCACCGAAAGTTGCCTTATACCACCCCAGCCTGCCCTATATCACCCCAACCTGCCTTATATTACCCCAACCTTCCCTATATCGCCCCACTTGCCCCAATACCACCCTATACTTTAATTTACAGGGGCCATTTGGGGGGGGCGCCACAGGATTATCTCGCACAGGGCGCCTGAACACCTAAGGCCGGCCCTGTCTCGATCCATGAGGTTCATCTGTGCCTCAGACAAGTTAGGTAGCGAAATACGCTGCAAAAAAACTGTCCTGTCCTGTTCATTTGTAAGATCTTGGGCAGAGTACAGGGTCATGAGTCTATGGCGAAATTCGTCCAATATACGGGTTGGTGCGTAAAGTAATAGGGGTGGGTTTGGGATTAAAAGTACATAACCTCTTGGCCAGCATCACGTTTGGTTTGTTTGCCCTAATATACCAATGCTGGCGAGACCAGCGCAATGTGCGTTCAGCCTGATCGGTAAGACATAAGTCCAATTCTGTGCGAGCCTGGTCCAAAAGTTTACGATTTGCTGGTGTAGGGGTTTGCTTAAAAGCTGCGGAAATGGGATCCAAACGGGATTCTAGCGTGGTCTGCAACTTTTGCCTATCTTTTTTTGCGTTTCAAAGCTGTCTGAATAATATGGCCCCTAAGCACAGCCTTATGGGCCTCCCAAAGAGTCACCGGGGAGAAGACAGAATCAGAATTTAGGCGAAAGTATTCAACAGAAGTCTGTAACAGGTCTTTCTGAATGTCCTGCAGAGACAATAGCGAGTCATTCATGATCCAAGAGGAATGTCGGAGATTATGTACCAATGACCGAGAAACCACTAACAGAGGGTCATGGTCTGTCCAAGGAGCTGTTAGAATGGACACTGAGGGCCAGATTCTCATACATTAACGTTGCTCCTGGGCAGCGTAACATATGTGCTGTACGCTACACCGCCGCAGGTTTACATCCTGATTCTCAGAACACTTACCTGTAAACTTGCGGCGGTGTATCGTTAATTCGCTTGGCGCAAGCCCGCCCAATTCAAATGGGACGGGCACCATTTAAATTAGGAGCAGCTCCCGCGCCGAGCGTACTGCGCATGCTCCGTCGGGTAAGTTACCCGACGTGCATTGCGCTAAATAACGTCGCCCCGACGTCATTTGCTTAGACGTTTACGTAAATGGCGTCCAGCGCCATTCACGGACGTCTTACGCAAACAACGTATTTTTTTTTAACTTCGACGCGGGAACGACGGCCATAGTTAACATTGGTTGCCCCTGCTAATAGCAGGGGCAACCTTACGCGTCGCGTACGCTACGGAAACGACGGATGCGCGTAGGTTCGGGAATCTCTACGGAAACGACGGACGCGCGTAGGTTCGGGAATCTCGCGTACTTACCTCATTTGCATAGACGACGGGGAAAACGACGATGCGACACCTAGCGGCGGGAAAAAAAAATACTTTTAAGATCTGACAGCGTAACAGCCTTACGCATGTCAGATCTAATGGGTATCTATGCGCAACTGATTCTAAGAATCAGTCGCATAGATACCCAGGGGCAGATAAGGAGTTACGACGGCGCTAATGGTGTTGCGCCATCGTAACGCCTTTGAGAATCTGGCCCTGAGTCTATTAGAGGGATATGTTTTCTAAGCATTATTAAATGATCAATTCTAGAGTGTGAATGATGCGGGTGGGAGTAGTATGTATAATCTCTACTCAGTGGGTGGAGCTCCCTCCAGAGATCCACCAGATCATGAGAGTGCAGGGCATGGGAAAATGTTTTTGCTGCAGGTGAAGCAGCCACCCTTTCACAAGGGTATTTGTCCAATATAGGATCAAGGGCCACATTCTAGTCCCCTGCTAAAAGTAGAGGCCCTCTCTGGTGCGATGTCAAAAGGAAGCATACATGTGATAAGAAGGGTCCTGGGTTAGAATTAGGAGCATAATACGTCAATACAGTAACCTCTGTGTCCTGGATAGTACCTATAAGCAGAAGGTATCTGCCATCGGGGTCTGCTATCTGGTTAAGGCATTTAAAGGGGACTGACTTACGAAAGGCTATCAAAATTCCTTTTGTTTAGTCGGACCATTGGCCAAAAACACCTGGGGGTAATGGGCATCAAAATACTTAGGGCTGGAGGCAGAGGAAAAATTAGTTTCCTGTAGGCACGCAACAACTATATGTTGTTTTTTAAGGAACTTAAATACTTTTACCCTTTTTTGTGGCGAGTTCAATCCTTGAACATTCAACGACAACCAACGTAGTGTCATAGCGGAAGAGCAATCAAAGTTATACCCTGGACTCAGGAAACAATAGGAAAGAAAAATATAGTAGGGAAAAGAGAGGGAGGAAATGAAAGAGAAAAAGTAAGGAAAGCACAATAGAACTGAGAATATTTTGAAAGAAAATATACAGAGAAAGCAATAGTGCAACTCGTCGTGGGTCCAAGAACCCACAGGTAGGTCTGTGGTTGGTGAGGACCATAGTCCTAAACAAGTGCCAACACTATGGGGGCGCAGTGGTCCGCCGGACCCATCCGGCACACTTAATAATCAGAACCATATAAAAAGAGATGCAGAAAAAACGAGCACTAAACAGTACATAAACAATTTGACACAAACCATTAAAGAAAAAAACAGTAGCTGATAGCTAATAAATGAACACAATGGCCCGGATTCACAGACACTGGCGCATATTTATGCCGCCGTAGCGTATCTCCTTTACGCTGCGCCGACACAGCGCAGAGAGGCAAGCACTGAATTCACAAAGCCAGTGCTTCCAAATCTGTGCTGGGTTTCCAAGGCGTAAGTCGGCGTAAGTGGAAGTGGTCGTGAGCCATGCTAATGAGGCATGACCCCATGCAAATGATGGGCCGAGCTTCAGACAGATACGTATCGCCAACTGCGCATGCGCCGTCCCGTGGGCGCATCTCAGTGCGCATGCTCACAATCACGTCGCAACAACTGCCTAAGATACGTCGGATCACTGCCTATGGCGTGAACGTAACCTACGCCTAGTCATATTCACGTCCTACGTAAACGACGTAAAATACGTCGGCTTGTGTTCCCTGGTGCAGCCCTTTGCATGGATGCTGCTGAGTTACACCTCCTTTATGGGGCATAACTTTACGCCAGACGTATGATTTTACGCGCACTGCGTCAGACGGACGTACGTTCGTGAATCGGCGTATCTCCCTCATTTGCATATGTGAATAGAAAATCAATGGGAGCACCAAATACGTCCAGCGTAAATATGCGCCCACTCTACGCCAGCGTAGGCAAGTTACGTCGGTCGGATGAAGCCTATTTTCAGGCGTATCTTAGTTTTGTGGGCACAGCGCACAAATACGACTGCGCATATTTGCACTTTCATGGCGTATCTCGAGATACGTCGGCACAAGTGCTTTGTGAATCCGGGCCTATATGCGGCAATTAAGCAGTTCAGGTGCTGGAATCGACCACCTACTAACTAAATTTAGAAAACCATAACAATCCACACGGATGTGCAATATCTGATTTGTCAGGAACCATCCATGAAAGCCAAAAGAAGCTGGGGGCACACCCCGTAACCCACAATGGGCACCAAACGAGCCCCCAACCTATATGAGGAACAGCCGATCAAGGATGGTTCCAAGGCATTAACCGTCTCCCAAACCACAGGCCACCCTCCACCCCGCCGCCATCCATCTATTTGGGCGACCTGAGGAGGCCAACAGCCAACAGAGCCGGTCATTTGTTGATATGAAGCAACATGCATGTGCAAACTCGAAATAGTAGAGATAAACAAATAAAAGTTCGATACCAGCTGGATTGCCTCTCATGGTTTCTCAGGGTAAGAAAGAATAAACAAACAAACAGATGTCCGAGAAATAACTCAGGCCAATGGTGAACTGAAAACCCTGAGAACAGGGAGGTGCAGTTCCTCAGCCAGTGGGGACATCCTGAAAACATTGCGCTTGGAGCGAACAGAGGGCTTGGGAGCCTCGCTGAGAAGCCTGTGATGGCCCACGAGGGGGCTGCACCAACCGTGAGCTGGAGGACGATGAATACGGATCACCTTGAGATGGAGGGAGGTCCAGCTGTCGGTCCTGGAAGTGGCGCCTCAAATCTGGCAAGGAGGATACATGAACTTGGCTACCCCGGTGGGAAAAGGAAAGTTTAAAGGGGAACCCACACCTGTATTTAATCCCCCGGGTTTGCAGGATCTGAAGATAAGGTTTAAGGTTCCTTCTTTTCGCGATCGTGACTGGGGATAGATCCGTAAAAAATTGGAGGGTATGAGATTGAAAGAAAAGATCTGCCTGCATGAGTCTCTCCTTTGTGCGGTAAAAATGGAGCTTTAGAAAAACATCCCTCGGTGGGCCCTCCGTGGGTTTTGGCGCAAGGGACCTATGAATACGGTTGAGACCCCTGTACCTTGTAAGTCAGCTATGACCTCAGGAATCCCGCAAATTCTAAGGTTGTCCCTACGGGCCCTTTTTTCAGCTTGTCCTGCAGGCTTTCCAGCTCAGCATTCAGCTTGTCAACCTCATCCTCATGGCCCTCAAGCCCTCTCTGTTCAAGCTGATTTGTGCGGTGGCCTAGCTCTTTAAGGCTCCGCATGAGGTCAGAGGAGAGCTTGTGTGAGGCTGTGGAGATTTCATCTCTTACAATAGTGCTGAACTTGGCCAGCAGAGCATCTGAATCATGCTGCACAGGGCTTACCAGATCTGAGGGGAACTGCTGCAGACTGTCCAAAGGAGAATCAGGACTGTCAGTGGAGAGCCTTGTGGCATTGCAGGCTCAGGAGGGTCGGGCGCCATCTTGCCTTTCCCCGCAGCAGAAGTCATCTTGCACTGTTTGGGATGTTTGGCTTTGGTTTGCCGCAATCGGTACATACCCGTGGGAGCCTGGCGGTGTCCGCTGTCTCGGATGCCCAATCGTGTGTGTCTGCAGGTGATTAGTGCTTTTTTCGCCAGGGATGTAGTGGCCGGCGGCACAGAGCGCAGGTATCAAGCAGCCATATCCCGCGATCGAGCACATGCGCCCACAAATGTATTTTTCAAGAGGGGTAGACAAGGAATGTGGTGTGGGGTGGTCTAGTACAAGAGGGGGAGCACACATTTGATGACAGAGAATATCCCTAAAGGTGCTAGAGACAAAGAGCCCAGGGGGAGGAATTTTAAATAGCAATTTTAGGCCTAATTTTACTAGCGACAAAAAACACATGCAGGGATTTTACTACAAGAATTAAGAGACCATAAATTACACAGTAATGAAAAAATATCTAGCAACAGGACAGTTTTAACTGCTTCCATTATATATAAATAGATGGGAGGGAAAGACTTTGTTCTGGGAGGATGTACCCTGTGGACACAAATGCATCACAAATTGGGGTACAGGGCTACTGTCATTGGCCCTGTACCATGTGACAACTGTGACCAATAACAGCGATCACAGTACTAGTAGTAAACAAAGTCTGTCATTCATCTAGCCATTGTTTACTTATGTGATTGCTGTGGTTGTTCACAGTGATCACATGGTACATGGCCAATGTGATTGTTGTGACTAATGACCAATGAATGTACACGGATAAAAAATAACCAAAAAAGTTTGTTTTCTAGGAGTACAGAAAAATAATATGAAATCAGAGGTTGCATCACCTGCTGTACAGAAGGGGTAGTGCAGTGCACGGAATCACCATGCAGCTTGCAATATGTTGGCTGCACCAAAAAGCTCTACCCAACAGGGTACAGGAACATGAGTACAACATTTCTATAGGCTCCCAGAAACAAAATTATTCAAAGCATATTGCATTACAGAACAATAAGGACCCAGCAGGACTAAAATACCGGGGAACTGAAAAATTGGCCATTCCCTGAAGAAGTTACGTGACTGGTGACATAAGACGCCTGCTAGATCACTTCAGGCTGGCCCCATTTGCAGGTAGATGGGTCGAACACCCCCCACAGACCAGAACTCCGAAACAGAAAATTTTCTGACCTGAACGGTGAACCCTACTAAAGTCTATGGAACCCGAACTTGAAAAATCAAAAGTCCTCTATTTGTCCATAAAAATGGTATGGGGGTCTGGAGACTGCCCTGGGGGACATGTATCAATGCAACAAAAGTTTTGTATTTTACAGGTGCAGTGATTTTAATGATGCTTAAAGTGATAAATACAATAAATATGAAAAATATTTAAAATATATTCCCTTTGGGGAACCCCTTAGTCTGCCTGTAAAGTGGCCCATCTGTAGCATGTATAGAACATGCTGCATAAAAAAAAATCAAAATTTCCGGCAACACAATACAATTTCCGGCAATAGATTAAAAAACAGCATGGGGTCCCCCCAAAATCCATACCAGACCCTTATCCGAGCATGCAGGAAAGAGGGGGAAGAGTGAGCACCCCCTCTCCTGAACCATGCCAGGCCACATGCCCTCAACATGGGGGGGTGGGTGCTTTTGGGCAGGAAGGGCTCTGGGCTGTGGTTGTGGGTGTCCTGACCCCCCCCATATGTGAGTGAGTATGGGGTACATAGTACCTCTGCCCCACCCCATAGCACCTTGTTCCCATTGATGAGGTCAAGGTACCTGATCCCCACATCCCTGGGCTGTGGTTATGGGGGTCTGCGGGCAGGGGGGACATAGTACCCCTACTCATTCACAAAAAAGTGTCAAAAAGTACTAAAAATACAGATACCGTTTTTGACAATTCCTTTATCAAAAAATAAAAAAAAGGTTGTCCCCAGATGCAAATCCATCATCATTTTCAATGGCCGCCACATGGCCAGACACGAAAAATTAAAACAAACTGCTTCCCAGTCAACCTGCCAAATGCCTGGCTTGCCGTTTGACAGTTCTTATATAACTAAGCGTGGGGCCACCTGGCGACGTCACCTGGTGGCATCGCCCTCTTGTGACATCACGATCTAGCATGCACTGGTCAGTGATGTCACAAGGGGGCGGTGCCACCAGGTGATGTCACTAAGTGGCTCTGCCCCTGACTTATTTAAGAACTATCAAACAGCAAACCAGGCATTCAGAGGTTTACCTTAGTTGATGGCGGAGCAATTTTTGTTTTCGGGTCCAACAGTGGCATCTATGTGATCAAATACCACCAAAAGAAAGCTCTATTTGTAGGAAAACAAGGCTGTCAATTATGTTTGGGTAGAGCATTGCATGACCGCACAATTGTCATATAAAGCGACACAGTGCTATATCGCAAAAAATGGCCTGGTCATTGAGCAGCCAAATATTCCAGGGCAGAAGTGGTTAAACATCCTGTGGTAAGTAAGAGAAAGCACACTGAGATGCCTGGGCCAGAAATTGCATTGGAAAACACTCCTATTTATGAAAAGTGTAATACTGCCCAAAAAGGGGAACTTATCCTTTAAGGGACACGAGAATGGACATGGATTGAGTTCTAGTGGAGATCCAAAGCTGGAGAGTAATTGTGGCTTTGCCAACCCTGGTTAAAGTGGAAAAGTGCATTTTAAATAGCAATTTTAGGCCTAATTTTACTAGCGACAAAAAACACATGCAGGGATTTTACTACAAGAATTAAGAGACCATAAATTACACAGTAATGAAAAAATATCTAGCAACAGGACAGTTTTAACTGCTTCCATTATATATAAATAGATGGGAGGGAAAGACTTTGTTCTGGGAGGATGTACCCTGTGGACACAAATGCATCACAAATTGGGGTACAGGGCTACTGTCATTGGCCCTGTACCATGTGACAACTGTGACCAATAACAGCGATCACAGTACTAGTAGTAAACAAAGTCTGTCATTCATCTAGCCATTGTTTACTTATGTGATTGCTGTGGTTGTTCACAGTGATCACATGGTACATGGCCAATGTGATTGTTGTGACTAATGACCAATGAATGTACACGGATAAAAAATAACCAAAAAAGTTTGTTTTCTAGGAGTACAGAAAAATAATATGAAATCAGAGGTTGCATCACCTGCTGTACAGAAGGGGTAGTGCAGTGCACGGAATCACCATGCAGCTTGCAATATGTTGGCTGCACCAAAAAGCTCTACCCAACAGGGTACAGGAACATGAGTACAACATTTCTATAGGCTCCCAGAAACAAAATTATTCAAAGCATATTGCATTACAGAACAATAAGGACCCAGCAGGACTAAAATACTGGGGAACTGAAAAATTGGCCATTCCCTGAAGAAGTTACGTGACTGGTGACATAAGACGCCTGCTAGATCACTTCAGGCTGGCCCCATTTGCAGGTAGATGGGTCGAACACCCCCCACACACCAGAACTCCCAAACAGAAAATTTTCTGACCTGAACGGTGAACCCTACTAAAGTCTATGGAACCCGAACTTGAAAAATCAAAAGTCCTCTATTTGTCCATAAAAATGGTATGGGGGTCTGGAGACTGCCCTGGGGGACATGTATCAATGCAACAAAAGTTTTGTATTTTACAGGTGCAGTGATTTTAATGATGCTTAAAGTGATAAATACAATAAATATGAAAAATATTTAAAAATATATTCCCTTTGGGGAACCCCTTAGTCTGCCTGTAAAGTGGCCCATCTGTAGCATGTATAGAACATGCTGCATAAAAAAAAATCAAAATTTCCGGCAACACAATACAATTTCCGGCAATAGATTAAAAAACAGCATGGGGTCCCCCCAAAATCCATACCAGACCCTTATCCGAGCATGCAGGAAAGAGGGGGAAGAGTGAGCACCCCCTCTCCTGAACCATGCCAGGCCACATGCCCTCAACATGGGGGGGTGGGTGCTTTTGGGCAGGAAGGGCTCTGGGCTGTGGTTGTGGGTGTCCTGACCCCCCCCCATATGTGAGTGAGTATGGGGTACATAGTACCTCTGCCCCACCCCATAGCACCTTGTTCCCATTGATGAGGTCAAGGTACCTGATCCCCACATCCCTGGGCTGTGGTTATGGGGGTCTGCGGGCAGGGGGGACATAGTACCCCTACTCATTCACAAAAAAGTGTCAAAAAGTACTAAAAATACAGACACCGTTTTTGACAATTCCTTTATCAAAAAATAAAAAAAGGTTGTCCCCAGATGCAAATCCATCATCATTTTCAATGGCCGCCACATGGCCAGACACGAAAAATTAAAACAAACTGCTTCCCAGTCAACCTGCCAAATGCCTGGCTTGCCGTTTGACAGTTCTTATATAACTAAGCGTGGGGCCACCTGGCGACGTCACCTGGTGGCATCGCCCTCTTGTGACATCACGATCTAGCATGCACTGGTCAGTGATGTCACAAGGGGGCGGTGCCACCAGGTGATGTCACTAAGTGGCTCTGCCCCTGACTTATTTAAGAACTATCAAACAGCAAACCAGGCATTCAGTGGTTTACCTTAGTTGATGGCGGAGCAATTTTTGTTTTCGGGTCCAACAGTGGCATCTATGTGATCAAATACCACCAAAAGAAAGCTCTATTTGTAGGAAAACAAGGCTGTCAATTATGTTTGGGTAGAGCATTGCATGACCGCACAATTGTCATATAAAGCGACACAGTGCTATATCGCAAAAAATGGCCTGGTCATTGAGCAGCCAAATATTCCAGGGCAGAAGTGGTTAAACATCCTGTGGTAAGTAAGAGAAAGCACACTGAGATGCCTGGGCCAGAAATTGCATTGGAAAACACTCCTATTTATGAAAAGTGTAATACTGCCCAAAAAGGGGAACTTATCCTTTAAGGGACACGAGAATGGACATGGATTGAGTTCTAGTGGAGATCCAAAGCTGGAGAGTAATTGTGGCTTTGCCAACCCTGGTTAAAGTGGAAAAGTGCATTTTGACCTAAAATACTTTTGGGTCAAATACTGGAGGTGAGAGCATATACGTATGTTGGTAAATGGGTTGTGCACAATATTTTGTGGAATATGCACATGGTTGTTTATGAGGAGGGATGAGCTTTGAGTTCGAGTTGAACTCATGTACCTGGGGGGGGGGGGGGGGTGTAAAGTAAGCATGTGAAAAAGCGAAAATTTAAAGCAATATTTCACTTTTATTGTTTCACTTTTAGCATTATTAAATTCACTGCTCTCGAAAAAACTGCAGTTTTTAAAACTTTTTTTTTCATTGATACATGTCCACTGGGACCCAGGTCCCCCAAACACTTTTTAGGACAATAACTTGCTTATTGCCTTTAAAATTAGCACTTTATATTTCAAACGTTCGAGTCCCATAGACTTTAACAGGGTCCTAAAGTTCACACGAACGTTTGGTGTGTTCGCAAGTTCTGGTGCGAACCGAACAGGGGGGTGTTCGGCTCATCCCTATTTATGAGGAGCACACAATAAATTGATCAATTGAGTATTGGACAACCAGTCATAAATAAGGACACTCCCTTCTAAACTAAGTGCCCAACATTGCTATTACAATGATTTCAGCCGGGCAAATTCCTGCATTATTTGGCAGGTCTGTGAATCTTGAACAGGATGCATTGGCCTCAAACCTGAAACTCATCCCTAGCTCTAATCCTTCTGTAAATTATCCAGAACTACGAAAAAAAGTTTTGCCTTATGGAAGAAATTGTGAATACGGTAACCACACAGAGCAGCAAGCCTTATCGAATGTTCATAGGGCCAGATTCACGTAGAATCGCGGTGGCGTAACGTATAGTATACGTTACACCGCCGCAAGTTTTCATCGCAAGTGCCTGATTCACCGGCGGCCTCCGGCGTAAGCCTGCATAATTCAAAGGGGCGTGTGCCATTTAAATTAGGCGCGCTCCTGGACCTACTGCGCATGCTCCGTTTTGAAATTCCCGCCGTGCTTTGCGCGAAGTGACGTCATTTTTTCGAACGGCGACGTGCGTAGCGTACTTTCGTATTCCCGGACGTCTTACGCCAAAACAAAAAAAAAATTTAAATTCGACCCGGGAACGACGGCCATACTTCAACATGTATAAAAAAATATCAGAAGGTATCCAAAGGATAAAAACTGATCCTAGCGCTCTATGGACGTGGTGGAATATGTGTAATAATCAATAGTTTTGCAGGCAAGCAGCTGTTATAATAGGGTAAGAAATGAAAAGCAATGTGTCTCTGAATAGAAGCACTAACAGCGCTAAGGTGACTAATTAAACCTGTAATTAACCTTCTGCTAAATTAGTCTCACTGAGTGAGGATGAATGCAATGTGTATGACCACAAAATGAAATAGGTTTAAAATATAAAATCATGTGAACCAAAAGGAATAAAAATGCATAAAGTCCATTCACAGAAAAAACTGTATAAAGTCTCTTAAACCGATGTATTTCATAAAATCCTTGAAACTTCCAATTGTAAAATAATCTTCATACCGGGTCTCCCTTAGGAGTTCTACTCACCAGATGCCTATGGTGTGTTCAGCATTAGGAACTCCTTGCTCATACTGGGATTCCTTTCAATGGATTGCCTTAAAAGTCTCCTCAATCTTCCAAAAATATCTCCTTCCTCCTGTTGTCACCGTATCTCAGTAGGTTTGGTATAGGTCATAAATGAGGGAGTGTTTCATGTAAGGCAAGTGAAAAGACATATAGTGTAATACTGTTTTTTATTGAGAACCATGCCCCATAAAAATATATATATGCTTACAAATGTTGAAGATAAAATACAGCACATCAAACGTAGTGAACTGCAGCTCTCGTCCGCTCTAGGTGCACAGTCAGCTCAGCTCCAGCTGACAGGCTCCCAGTTCAGTGTGAACGCTGTGTGTAGTGGAAGAAGCACGTCGTGTAGCCACGCCCTGACGCGTTTCGTGATTGGCTCACGTCTTCAGAGGGCGCCCTCTGAAGACGTGAGCCAGTTCACTACGTTTGATGTGCTGTATTTTATCTTCAACATTTGTAAGCATATATATATTTTTATGGGGCATGGTTCTCAATAAAAAACAGTATTATACTATATGTCTTTTCACTTGCCTTACATGAAACACTCCCTCATTTATGACCTATACCAAACCTACTGAGATACGGTGACAACAGGAGGAAGGAGATATTTTTGGAAGATTGAGGAGACTTTTAAGGCAATCCATTGAAAGGAATCCCAGTATGAGCAAGGAGTTCCTAATGCTGAACACACCATAGGCATCTGGTGAGTAGAACTCCTAAGGGAGACCCGGTATGAAGATTATTTTACAATTGGAAGTTTCAAGGATTTTATGAAATACATCGGTTTAAGAGACTTTATACAGTTTTTTCTGTGAATGGACTTTATGCATTTTTATTCCTTTTGGTTCACATGATTTTATATTTTAAACCTATTTCATTTTGTGGTCATACACATTGCATTCATCCTCACTCAGTGAGACTAATTTAGCAGAAGGTTAATTACAGGTTTAATTAGTCACCTTAGCGCTGTTAGTGCTTCTATTCAGAGACACATTGCTTTTCATACTTCAACATGGCTCGACTAAAGTTAAGCCATGTTAAAGCAGGTGTAAATTTGCGACGGGAAAAAATTACTAGCGACGACGTAACGAACGCGACAACCATCGTGGATCGCCGTAAATGCTCATTAGTATACCCGACGCAGGAAAACGACGTGAACTCCACCCAGCGGCACCGAGGTACTGCATCCTAAGATCCGACGGTGTAAGTTAATTACACCAGTCGGATCTTAGGGCTATCTATGCGGAACTGATTCTATGAATCAGTCGCATAGATACTCTGAGAGATACGACAGCGTATCAAAGATACGCCGTCGTATCTATTCTGTGAATCTGGCCCAGAATCACTGAGTAGTATATGCAGTTAGGGATAGATGATTGGCCCTGAACACAATGGGGTTGATTTAATAAAACGGGTAAAATCAGGTGCAGCTCTGCATAGAAACTAATCAGCTTCCAGTTTTTTTGTTAAAGCTTATTTGAACAAGATGAAGTTAGAAGTTGACTGGCTACCATGCAGAGCTGTACCAGATTTTGCACTCTCCAGTTTTAGTAAATCAACCCCACTGCATCTGGATGATCATCTGTCCCTAACTGCATATAACCACTTAATGTGTGGTTGCCATTCACTTGTACAGGTTTCCTAGCCACAACTGTCCTCAAACACCTGGGCTCTCATTCACAGATATCTGCAGTATACTTGCCGCAACATGACCAATCTGTCGTTGTGAATGAGGTCTAAAACATTTCAACAGTGTAAATAAAATCTATAGTCTAGGCAACAAAGGGGGTAATCCACAAAGGGGGTAATCCACAAAGATCCGAGTGCCCGATCCACAAAGCACTTACCTAGAAATTTTTGGCTGTGTAACTTAAATTCCCGCCGGCGCAAGGCGTTCCTATTTTCATGGGGGCGATTCCCATTTAAATTAGGCGCGCTCCCGCGCCGGCCGTACTGCGCATGCTTGTGACGTCATTTTCCCGACGTGCATAGCGCGAAATTACGTTACGCCAAGCTTTGTGGATTGCGACGGGTCAATAAAGTTGCGTCGGGAAAAAAAAAAGATACGGCGCGAAAAAAAAAATTAAAAACAAAAAAAATATTGCGGCGCTGGACAGAAGGGTCTGTTTTTACAAGGTGTAAACAGTTTACACTTTGTAAAAGCAGCCCTAATTTTGCGTTTGCAAACTAAAACTTATGGAGAAAAAATGAAGCTGAAAAGCTTTGTGGATCTCCGTAAGTGCTAATTTGCATACCCGAGGTGGCATTTCGACACAAAATGCCCCCAGCGGCGGATGCGGTACTGCATCCTAAGATCCGGCAGTGTAAGTCCCTTACACATGCCGGATCTTCTGCCTAACTATGGAAAACTGATTCTGTGGATCAGTTCCATAGTTAGAAACAGGGATACGATGGCGTAACAGCAGTTACGCCGGCGTATCCCTTTTGAGGATCTGGCCCACAGTTCATACCGACTACCTTATTACCTACTAATAATGATAATAATAACAATATTGATATTTATTTTTACTATTAGCAGTACAAGAATTATTTATGCACATTATGATTTTAATGTTCACATTTGTGATAGAGTTTTAGAAATTAATCTATTAAACTGGTGATCCATTCTAATCAGGAGACTGTTCATGCCTTGGAGCAATTAGAAAGGCAAGCTCTACAGATCAGCTCAAGTAATAAAAAGTGAATTAAGACATGTACCGTGTACTCTTGTAATATAATTTGGTTATCTTGTTTCTAACTTTTATTGTTCAATCATTGACTTCCTGCAGTCTCAGCTCTGTTTGTGTTCTGCTGTGCAAATTGTCCTCTGAAAGTTAGCCTGATGTTGGGGCTGGAAATGAAGTCATGAGCTGGAAGACTCCATCTGCTTGCAATGAATCCCTGAAGATGAATCAAGTCTTATTTACAGCAGCATTGTGATGGACACAGAAAACAAAGCCAGTTTTTTTTTTTTTTTTATATGAGTGACCTGTACACATTCATGTATTATGGGTTGGGTTGAAAATACTCAATACAAAGGGAAAAAGATACAACACTGAATACATGTGCATGCTTGATTAACATTGGTATGTGAAGAGGAAAAGTCACAGTTTGTAAAGGATTGTTTTCTCCAAGGGACAGCTACCAGAGGCAACCTCTTTCTGAGCATGTCTCTAGTGGTTCTCAGGAATAGACAGAAATAGGCCTATGATTTATATACATTTGAACATCCGATAGATGGTAATGTCAGGCATAAGGGAGGATTGCATGAGCAGATGTCATACCTAGATTTTAAAAGTGTTGAATTTTAAGAGTAAAATGCCAGTAGGAACCACATATGGACACACGCGCACACGCACACGCTTATTATACTCTTCTATTTGCAAGACAATTATATTGAAGATAAGCTTAAATATATAAGTATAAACATGGGGAAATATTTTTTTTCCTTGCTTCTATTACTTATTCTGGGATGCTATGTGTGATAGATGCGAATGCAATTCTAGTGTTATTTCTAATATTGCACAGGTCAATGCAATAGCAAAGAAATACAGTAAAAATGTACACTGTATGAGTCTTTTACATCAACCAAATGTTTTATTTCACCAGAAGTGGTGTGAAAGTAGAATGGAAGATGGGAAATCTAAATATGTATATATATATATATATATATATATATATATATATATATAGATATAGATATAGATATAGATATAGATAGATAGATAGATAGATAGATAGATAGATAGATAGATAGATAGATAGATAGATAGATAGATAGATTTGATTATATATTACATATAATAGAAAGATTGATAGAGGGATAGATAGATAGATCGACATATGGATAGGTAGATCGATAGATGGAATAATAGATAAATAGATAGATCGATTAGATATAATAGAAATATAGATAGAGGGATAGATAGATTGACATATAGATGGATAGATAGATAGATAGATAGATAGATAGATAGATAGATAGATAGATAGATAGATAGATAGATAGATAGATAGATAGATTAGATATAATAGAAAGATAGATCGATAGAGGGATATAGAGATAGTAGATAGATCGACATATAGATAGATATATTGACAAATAAGCCCTGTTCACATGCTTGGCAGTAAAAAGTCAGCCGAGAAAACCGAGGGGAAACCCGAGAACCATCGGGGGAAACAGAGGGGAGAGCTTTGGCCGGGAATCTCGTGTGTGTGTATACCCCCTCGCAATGTTCCCCCATAGGAAAACTGCCGGGTTTAAAACCGCCAGGAATTGCGGGGGGGAAAATAGAGAGCAGGTTCTCTATTTTCCCGCCGGGATTCTCCGAAGTTTAACTGTTGGAAAAACTGGGAGGAAGCATACAAACGGCCGAGATTCCCGGCCAAAAGCTCTCCCCGCAGTGTGTTACGGGGGGTTTAGACTGATAAGTACATAGATATATAGATAGATGGATAGATAGATAGATAGATAGATAGATAGATAGATAGATAGATAGATAGATAGATAGATAGATAGGATACACTAGATAGATAGATAGATAGATAGATAGATAGATAGATAGATAGATAGATAGATAGATAGATAGATAGGAAGAAAGAGAGAAAGAGAGAAAGAAAGAAAGAAAGAAAGAAAGAAAGAAAGAAAGAAAGAAAGAAAGAAAGAAAGAAAGAAAGAAAGAAAGAAAGAAAGAAAATACAGCTATATCATAACTAATAATAATAATAATAATAATAATAATAATCCCTTTTATTAAAAAAAACAAAACAAAGCTAGAACAAAACATAATATCCCCAAATGACAGATATGCTCCAATCACACCCTTCTAACTGTCCATTCATGTTCAAAGTCTTGCAGAAAGCCTTTTATTGCGAGAGTAAGAAATAGATGAACTTATTTACTACTTCCAGAATAAGCAGCATATAATGAAGGCTGATGTCCCTCCTGTAAACATGAAGCGCTATAATAGCACTGAAGTATGAATGTGTGTAGAACAGTTTCCTGGCAAGAGAATATCACAACCATGGACAGCTGCCATGCACGCTCCCGTGCTGAGCTGTAACAGATTCTGATGGGAAACCAAATCCGACACAGCAGTGCTGATGAATGTGAAAGATAGGGACGCTTCCTCTCTCGTTGTCCTCTCATACAGCAGGAAGGAGCAGGAGCAGCAGCAGCAGCATGTGTATTTCTCTGTGACAGAAGCCCTGGATCATTCCTCCCATCTCCCTTCACTGTCTCCCTTTCTCATCACTGAGGATTCTCTCACTTTTTGTGACTACCCTTCCCAAGTCATCCTCTCCCTCCACCCCCTCCCTCTTGCTCTTCCACTCAGTCTCCATCCCTCCTCCTCCACTCTCTTTCTCTCCCTGGCTACCAGCATCAGCGGGGGAGAGTGCAGGTACTGTACCTAGCTTTGCAACACAAAAAAAAAAAGGAAAAAAGCACTTTATTTTCTAATGTGGGTCATTTCGAATTGATGGGACCAAAAAGGGAAATGAGCAAAGAAAGGCAAACATCTTGCAGCATCCAGAGAACAGTACAGGTGGGAAGAAGCACATAAAGCCAGGAGGAGGCTGATACCCATGTGTTCTCTTCTCTCTCTCTTACAGTTCATACTTTGTGTGGAATAAAAGCTCGTTACTCTGGTCTGGGAGGATAAAGACGACAATAAGAGCCCTCTGAGTTTCCCAAGGAAAGCGTTTCCGGCTGCACTAGTAAGTAGCAAATAGTTTTTTTTATTTTTTTATTTTACATTGCTCTTCTTCTGTGGGATGCATAAGGTGAATGATGATGGGGCTGATGACTGGCTGAGAACTTGGACTTGGAGTTGCTTTGGAGATTGGGCAGCAGAAACTGCTATCCCTGTTATTTTTGTTATTTTATTTTTTTGGGTAATGCTATAAACCATTGGTTTTCTTTTACAGTATGCACGCTAATATTGCTTTGCTCCTAAGCTCTGACATTCCCTTTGTTTACTGCTTGTGCTAATATACTTTCAACCGGCTGTTTCTTCAAAGCTGAACAAGTCGTGCAAATTTTGGCACCTAACGTACCGCAGAGCCTAACAACAGAAAGAAAGAAGGCTATGTTTAATAAGTAGCTGATGCAGCCCATGGTCAGTCCTTGCTTTTTGCCTGTCAGATGTTATACATGGTGCTTCCTCTCTTCCTATTAAACTTTGCAAAGCCTTTTCCCCTTTGAGAACAGAATCCTGCACATTCAGCAGCGTGCTGAGAAAAAAAAAAACATTAAGCCATATCATATTAGACTAGCATTTCCTCTACTTCAGACTTAAATGTGGATATTAAAACATAAGCCTTGTCAGAGTGGATATATCCCCTGGTTATGTAACCATATGGCTCTTACATCTGGGGCTAAGGGGATGCTAATTAAATGTCTAATGTAGTATTGTAACTATTGGATCCAAGCATTACCAGTATGCTCATATTTAATGCACTCATTTACATTTCTGCATTATTGATACACTAACAAGGGCTTTGACTTATTGTCTGTATAGACTTATACAAACCACTTTAAGGGACTACACAGTGATTATGATACAAGCATTTGGGACTTATATGTGCTGAAACGTGTGAATGCCAGGTTTGCCTTTATTTTAGTAACTCAAAAGTAGATTGAAAAAGAAAAAAAGAAAAGAAAAGAGGCTTGTTCAACTGCCATTAACATGAATTGGTTGCTGCTTTAATTTAACAGCCCAATCCATTAGACCCAGTAAAGTTTTGTTCTCAAAGTTAATAAACCCGATTAACTTTAATCACGCATTTTAATATTGTATGCCCTAATCAAAGCAAATTTAATGAATAGACAGAATAATAGCACCGTTGATGGCCTTTAAGTGTTGTTATCTTTCTTTTACCTCCTTTTATTTACTTATTTTTTAAGATTAAATTGTTATTTACAATGTAAAAGGCTAAATTGCTAGCTCAAAAGTAAAAAGTGGAGCACGGTGGTAGGCAGGTTGTTTAAGGGCATGTATGTAACAACAAACACATGTACATACATATATAGATATATAGGTATATATATATACACACATATATCTATATATAGATATATATATAGATATATATAGATCGATATATAGATATATATATATGGATATATATATATATATATAGATATGTATGTATATATATATATATATATATATATATATATATATATATATATATATATATACACACGGTATATATATATATATATATATATATATATATATATATATATATATGTGTGTGTGTATTTATGTGTGTGTATATATATATATATATATATATATATATATATATATATATACATACATACATATATATATATATATATATATATATATATATATATATAAATGTGCATGTCAGGTCTTCAGGTAATATACTAAACTTAAGAATTCAACAAAATATTACCATCAGAATAAAATAAACTCTGCCCATCTGGGAATCCATAGACAAATGAGTCAGTATAGTAGAACTGAAAAGACCTCACTTGCTGTTTAGAAAAAATGTGTCTTTTTAAGTACTTTGAACTTTTTGGACCACAGATATCAACCCTTTTATGTAATATGTACAATGTGCTTGTATTGCTTTTTTTTTTTTTTACAGTAGGCAATCATAATTCCGGCATCATTACTTTGACTGTTTGATCGTTATCATATAGGTTTCCGCCTAGTTGTATAATCCCTTTAATATAAAATAATGTACCCAATTGCAATACCGCATAGGCTTATTATTGTTCATGGTGTGAAGTGATTAAGATTTTGCATTTGTGTATTTCAGACCCTAATATTGTTTGACTATGACCTAGATTGCTGCCCCCTGCAGTGTTAGCCAATGTGAAACCGCTCTGCATATAGAAGAATGCAAAACTGGAATGCTGCCACTTTTTAGGAAATATCTTAAAATTACATTTGTCTTTAATAATCAAGGGAAGTTGCTTTGTAAACTGGAGACTCAGAAGTTGCTTGTATCAGCAGTTATGTGCTTTATTATGCAATTGTTCTTGTTATTCAGATCAGATAATGGCCCGATGAAATACATAAGCAGTCTTCAGGGAATGAATGATTAATTCCTCTAACGTGTGCTTACTATAGGAGTTCTTACTAATAAGGTATACCTGTATTTGCTTACAGTTGCAGTTGAGGGAAAGGCAAAATATGCTGTTCTATTCTTTTATTAGTATCATACACAATTTTGCTATAAACACAACATATGCTGTTGACAGAGGCATAAAAACTTGAATATTTTCACTTGTTTTGTTTGCTGTCATATTGATAATAAATACTGTGCTGAGATCCCCATTGACAAATTGTATCAATAGATCTCTTTCAGATTGCACAGTTGAAAATGTCATTTTATGCAAAACACTTGTATCAGTATTGTATAGGGTAAAACTTGTTGTTAAGTTTGTTTTTGGCAGCGAAATAGGAGACCGGGAAAACATATCTCTTCAACTCCCATAGAACGTATCCCCACCCTTTACTATTGCAATAATTCTGTTGTTTTGCTCAAAATAACACTTTATCAATAATTTTGTCCGGCAGTGTTTTGTATAGTGAGGCAATACAAAACATATACTTTTTTTTATTACCATGTTTGCTTTGTTTTGGGGTGTGTTTGCAATATTAAAAAAATAAAATAAAAAATTCCGCTCTTTGCGTGACTGCAGTAGTATCTAGTGTCCTTGTATAGTCTATATCAGGGATATGCAATTAGCGGACCTCCAGCTGTTGCAAAACTACAAGTCCCATCATGCCTCTGCCTCTGAGGCCTCGTACACACGACCGAGGAACTCGACGGGCGAAACACATCGTTTTCCTCGTCGAGTTCCTTGTTAGGCTGTCGAGGAACTCGACAAGACAAATTTCCCCATTCCCGTCGAGGAAAAAGAAGACATGCTCTCTTTTTGGCTCGACGGGATCCTCGACAGTTTCCTCGTCGAAAAATGTACACACGACCGGTTTCCTCGGCAAAAAAAAATCCCAGCAAGTTACTTGCTGGTTTTTGCCGAGAAACTTGGTCGTGTGTACGAGGCCTCCGTGTCATGCTTGTGGCTGTCAGAGTCTCCTCATGGGATTTGTAGTTCTGCAACAGCTGGAGGTCCGCTAATTGCATATCCCTGGTCTATATGCATTAAGATTTTATTCACGTGTTTCTTTGTTGCAACTTATTCATTTCACCACAACTGTAACATGGACATTTTGGCCTGTACTCTGAGTGGTATAGATGGAGTGCTGCATTTATCATGCTGTTCCATGTATTTGTTGTGTGTTTGCCCAAATATTTTTTTTAAAAACTCACAAAATCTTTACACAAAAAGGTGTATTTTTTAAAATTTTTAGCTGATATTCTAACAACAACCAAGTATTAACACTTCATGATGAGAAAAAAAAAGACAATGTTTTCAAAATTCTCATCATTGATTGGAATGGAAAGGAGTCATTGGTAATCCTAGAAATGTTACTTCCGAATGGCTACTACTGAATTGTAGTTTAGGTGCATTATCCAAGTAAACGTGGGTCTTTTCTTTTCTGTAATAAACATCTTTCGCTTTTGAAAACGGGAACACTAGGCTAAAAGAACTGTTCCTCAGATGGCAGAATAATACATTTCAATGGGTTTATGCTTTAATATAGTCTTCCTCTCAGTAAATAGCCTATTGCTCAGTGTGATTGTCAGTGTGTGGACATTGTCATTGAATAATAAACAAAGGTGAATTGTATTAGATAAACTGAAACATTATTGTATATACAGGGCATATGTGTCTAGTTGCTTGCAATATATAGCATGAAAAAAGCAGGTTAGGCAAGAATTTAAGCCGTAAAATAGAACTTGGGTGAAATTACTTATTGGGACTTTTTCCATCTCCATTCCACCAGGTAGTGCATATATCTACAGTATTTTGAACAGGGGATAATCCCAATGACTATATATTTTAAACAACGACCTTTGTATTTTATCCACCTATCATTTCAATATATATTTGAAAAAACGGATCATCTCAACGGCCCTTGTATTTCATCCACCTATTATTTCAATATACATTTTAAACAATGGATCATCTCAGCGACCCTTGCCTTTTATCCACCTATCATTTAAAAGTATATTTTAAACAGTAGATTATTTATGTACAAATAATGTGCGTGGTACTCTGAGAGTATATGCAAGCACATGATCTAGCATTTATATTTCACATACAAATATGTACTGCATGTATAAATATCGCGTGTGATCTCTTTTATATTCATAATTAGTCCTGTAGTTAATCTTTTTTAATAAATCTATGGTATAAATAATAATCCTGTGAAAATAAATGTATTTTGTGTACTTTAAAAAAAAGATGAAAATATCTATACAAATAAACTGTATTTAGTGACCCAACACTGCCACGAATGAATGAATGAATGAAAAACTTATATAGCGCGGCACATGCGAACTGAATCGCCTATATGTGAGATACTTTGCAACATTAGTAGTCACTAAATTACATGTTTCTCACCACAGTATTTGGGGCACAGGACAGTCATTTACATTACCATGCATAATAAGAAATTAGAAATGTTCAGTGCTGCTACCCAATCAGTCCAGTATCAATAAAGCTTATGGGTGCCCAATCTGCAGTCTCACAGCTGTAGTATATATCCGTAAACGTGGTCTGCACCACCGCTGCTGCTCTTATAATCTTGTTTATTGTAGAAACCACAGTGTACAGATCAGAAATAAAGATGGTTGATGCGTTTCAGCCAACCGTGTAGGCTGAAACGCCTCAACCCACTTTATTGCTGACCTGTACACCGTAGTTTCTACAATAAAAAAGATTTTAAGAGCAGCAGCGCCAGTGCGGATCACTTTTATGGATATATATTTAGGAATTAGATCTGCAGCTGAATTTTTTTTGTGGGTCTCACCATCTTAAAATCTTGTTTATTGTAGAAACCACAGAGTACAGGTCAGAAATAAAGAGGGTTGACGCGTTTCAGCCAACCGTGTAGGCTGAAAAGCGTCAACCCACTATATTTCTGATCTGTACACCGTGGTTTCTACAATAAAAAATATTTTAAGAGCAGCAGCGGTGGTGCAGATCACATATATATATATATATATATATATATATATATATATATATATATATATATATATATATATACATATATATATATATATATATATATATATATATATATATATATATATATATATATATATATTTTGAAATTGGATCTGCTGCTAAAAATTTTTTTTGTCATTCTCACCATCTTATATTATATTTCTATTCTGAGGACAGTTTAAATATGTTTAGTTGCCTAATAAAAAAAGTTAAAGAAGTAGGCCTGTTTATACGGCCCTAACTGATACCATAAGTTGCTGCAATTAATATGTATATGACCAAGTGACTAAGATAAACACTAGGGGCTATGTAGGAGCGCATATCTTTCTTCCGGCGTAGCGTATCTTATTTACGCTACGCCGCCGCAACTTAGAGAGGCAAGTGCAGTATTCACAAAGCACTTGCGTCCTAAATTACGGCGGCGTAGCGTAAATTGGCCGGCGTAAGCCCGCCTAATTCAAATGTGGAAGAGGCGGGCGTGTTTTATGGTAATTACTCGTGACCCCATGTAAATGACGCTTCTTATGAACGGCGCATGCGCCGTCCGTGGACGTATCCCAGTGCGCATGCTCAAAATTACGCCGCAAATAGTCAATGCTTTAGACGTGAACGCAATTTACGCACAGCCCTATTCGCGTACGACTTACGCAAATGAGGTAAACAACGCAAAATTCGACGCTGGCCCGACGTCCATACTTAACATTGGCTATGCCTCATATAGCAGGGGTAACTTTATGCCGGAAAAAGCCTTACGTAAACAACGTAAATCAATGCGCCGGGCGGACGTACGTTTCTGAATCGGCATATCTAGCTCATTAGCATATTCTACGCGTAAATCTACGGAAGCGCCCCTAGCGGCCAGCGTAAAAATTGCACACAATGCAAGTTACATCGGCGGAGGAAGCCTATTTTTTCAACGTATCTGCCTTTGAGAATCAGCATAAAAATACGACGGTGCAGATTTGAAATTACGGCAGCGTATCTGGAGATACGCCGCCATAAGTTGTTTCTGAATCTAGCCCTAGGTATGGGACGTCAGCCTTCGACTACTATGGTACTGTGGTAAGCACACTGGAAGAAGACGTTTAAATTGAAGGATCCTTCCAAATGCTTTGAGAGATTGTAATGACATATAGACCAGTATCAGGGAATGAGTTAAGCCCCTGCATTATGTTAGGTATATTATGTCAGCAACATTTGTAGGTCAGGTGCCACTAAAGTCAGGCTGGCTATGGTTAGATTTTAAAGGTTACTTAAGTGGTTTCTTCTGATTTGCACACCCTTATGCTTAGAAAATGCATGGTGAAAAGATTGTTCATGGAGAAGGGAAATATTTCAGATTAGTACTAACGGAGATGATATGCTGTAAAACACTTTTTGTAGCATGTTTCGTTTTAAGTCTTTTTGTATCTCCTCTATTGCCTCTATAGGCCTATAGCTCCCTGAACATTATTCAAGGAGTTAAATAAACAGGACATATACATAAATTAAAGCTTTTTGACCCATTAAAGGAGTTGCAATATTGTCTATTAATTTCTACAATTTAGACAGGTCATACCTGGTTCGAATCTCGGCCGGTTCAGCAGCAACCAGCCGAGATCCGAACCGAGTATGGGCAGGCTGAATGTACCAAGTTGATTGAGTGATCAACTTAGGTACAACCAGCATGCACAGGTCACAGGTAAAACAGCATGAGTTTTACCTGTGATTATCACTAGTGGCTGCTATAGCCGCTAGTAATAATTACTGTCTTCTCCAGGACGGAAAAGACAATGCCCCGGCAGGAGGGATTTCTGCAGCAACACTGTCTGTGTTGATTGGGTAATCAAGCAAATGTATTTTCTGCTATGGTCGCAGGAAAGAAATTCGCTCTATGTATGGCTGGCCTTACACAATACTGCTAGGAGCACAGCCAGCCTGGAAAAAGCTCTCTTCTATATATAACTGATATAGTCTGTGACTGGACAGTAAAGGAGAAGTAATAAACTGATTGGGTCATCCCTCTCTTCCCTCTGTTTCCCTCCTCTTGTCATCCTGTTCTTTGTTAGTACATGAGCACAACAGTACAACTGATTGACTCTTTTCTCCCTCAACCAGTTTTTGCTCTGTTGAACAGGGCATTGTGAAAGGTTTAGTACCAAGTCAAATTCAGGTGCTTAGGTTAGTTGTATTTATATGATCACATACTTGCATGAATTGGTGCATGATGTGTGAGCCACTGGTAAATAGCACAGTTTTAGATAAAAATTAAAATTTTCATTCATTTTGACACCACTGTAAACGCCAAAATGACACTCCAGGCACTCAAGGAAAATCTTTATGGATAGACCACAAGGAAGTTACCCCTACTAAAGTGTATGATAGGACTGTAGCACTGCTAATTATTGTAGAAATTATAGTTTTATACATGTTGAATATTAAAGGAAAAGTACAGCCAAAGCTTGTTTGGCTGTTCTTTTCCTGTGGATCTCATGAGTGCAGTTCGTACTGCACTTTTGTGACCCCTTTTTAGCAGACAGCTCACGTCTGACATAACAGAGCCAGTCCAGGCTCAGGAAAGATTGCAACCATATGGTTGGGATCTGCCGACACGCCTGTACTGACACCCGGCTCAGGCTCTCTGAGAGCCTGAGCCGGCCGGTTCCACCCCCTCCACAGCCCAGCACTCCAGTAAGGGGTGGCAGAGCAGAGAGTCTGTGACTGACATTCACCAGCTCTCTGCCCAGGGATCAGTGGAGTTTGATTTCTTGGTTCTCAGTCTCAGAGCCAAGGGGGGACAGATGCAGCATTGGACTGATGCTGCATCCACCAAGGTAAGTATGATTAAGAAAAAAAATCCCATACTTCTATTTTAAACATGGTGCTCTTTTTTTGGACCTCTGCCTGATAGTTCCAGATGTAGTACAAAAAAACAAAAAACAAACATGTCCTTCACACTACTCTTTCTCTTCCCTTGTCCGGTCACAAAAAGCCAGGTATTCTTTAGACAGAATACAGGGCTCCCATCATTTTATTTTCCCTTCTTTCCCCTTGTCCATTCGTATAATCTTTTTTATTCTGTGAAATGAATACATGGATTTTTGTAAATGGACAAGAGGAAAGGGAAGTGATTAACAAAATCTTTTTGCTTTACTGTAATATAGCTAAAATTCACATTCTCAATGCTGGAATGATCCAGCCTGAATGAAACTGCTATTTCTACAGCAGCAAGCAGCTTTGCTGTCCTAGAACACAGTTCTTTACTTTTTCCATTTCACTTTCCAAAAGGAATTATTTTCCTGGAGTTCCACTTTAACTTAGACATCCTATTGCATCCTATCCAGCGGGATCCTCTCAGAATCCAAAAGAGAAGACATCAGCAAAAGGGACACATGACTATATTTACTCAATGGCATTGACTAAACATGGGCTTGTGTTTTTGCATAAGGGTACTGACATCACCAGCATTCTGTTCTTTTGTTTAGGTGCACTGTGGGGTTTTGAATGGCCAGGCCTGAAACTGATTGGACTAAAAATTAGCACAACTTTCATTTTTGGATAGAGATGAGTCTTGAGGACACCAGAGTTCCTCTCCACTTAAAAAAAAAAAACATTATAATGAGTTTTATTTGTCAGGGTGAGATATTTGAGAACTGTCTGCCTTTCACCTCGGTTTCAAACCTTTACTGGAAAAATGACATTTAAATAAGGATATTGCTACAGGGCATGGATAGGCAAACTGTTGTGGAACTAGAGTACATGTCCCATGTGGCATTGCTACACTGACAGTTACAAGCAGGACTCCAAGAGGCAGAAATACAGTAGACTGATGCTGTGTACACACGACCATTTTTAATGGTCTAGGAAAAACAACGGTTTATTCAACCCGATTATTGTCTTGCCTACACACGATCGTGAAAAAAAAATGCCCTAGCAAAGCGCGGTGATGTACAACTAGTATGACGGCACTATAAAGGGGAAGTTCCATTCGGATGGCGCCACCCTTGGGGCTGCTTTTGCTGATTTTGTGTTAGTAAAAGTTTGGTGAGAGACTTTTCAGTCTGTTACAGCATGATGAATGTGCTATCTCCATTATGAATGCTAGTTTTACCAGAACGCTCCCGTCTCATAACTTGCTTCTGAGCATGCATGTTATTTTCACGTCGTTAAAGTCCACACACGACCATTTTTTACAACGTTAAAAACGATGTGAAAATTTAGAGCATGTTCTAAATTTGTAATGCCCATTTTTTACGTCGTGAAAAATGCTCTGGAGCCCACACACAATAGTTTTTAATGACATTAAAAAAATGTAATTTTTTACATCCTGAAAAACGGTCGTGTGTATGCGGCATGACAGTTACAAGCATGACTCCCAGAGGCAGAGTACTTGTAGTTTGGCAACAGCTAGATAGCTGCAGTTTGCCCACCTCTGCTATAGAGAAAGACAATTTCTGTTTGTAAAATATTAATAAATGATTGTCAGTATGTAGTGGTCCCTTGAAAGTATTTAACCCCCTTTATCAAAGTGAGTCGTTCCTTTCATTTTCCACTTTCATTTAAAACACAGGTTTGAAACTGGCCGGTTACTATGGGGAAATGGTTCTTATTTTAGGCAGTTGGACAAAAGAGACCCAATATGACTGTCTATAGAATGTATCCACAGTATAAACCTGTAAGGCCTCATACACATGACCAAGGAACTCGTTGTAAATGAAACATCGTTTTCCTCGACGAGTTCCTTATCAGGCTTGTGGAGAAACTTGACAAGCTTTCTTTGTGTACACACTGTCAAGACCAAATCTCTTTGTTCTCAAACGCAGTGACCTACAACACATACAACGGCAGGGGAAGATCGATTCCACTGGCACAACCCTTGGGGCTGCTTTTGCTAATCTCATGTTACTGCGTGTTAAGTAAAAGTTTGGTAAGAGACGATTTGCACTTTCCAGACTGTTACAGCGTGACAAATGTGCTATCTCCATTACAAATGCTACTTTTACCAAAGATGCGCTCCTGTCTCATACTTTATTCTGAGCATGTGCAGGTTTCTTAGCATACACACAAACTTGTTTCTCGTCGAAAACCAGCCCGACGAGGAACACGACGAGGAAATTGAGACTCCCGTTGAGGAAAAAGAGAACTTGTTCTCTTTTTTTCTCGTCAAGTTCCTCGACAGTTTTCTCTATAAAAACATACGCACGACCGTTTTCCTCAGCAAAAAAGCTCTGCCACTAAGTTTCTTGATGGATTCTGTCGAGGAAAACGGTCGTGTGTACGAGGCCCAATAATTCAGAAATGTTATTATGTACAGTATAGAATATAATATCTTTTTAGGGCACATTCACATTACCCGCAGACAAAAACTAAACACTTTATTTGTGGGTAATGATCGCAACTGCTGGCAGAGGGGGAGCAATTTTAACTTTATGGAATCTCACTTTGTGACATTCCACTCATTTCTAAGTAGGCGGCTTAGCTGAGCGACTGCACATAAAAAAGCTGGCTTGCGGAGTGGTGAGGAAAACTGCATCAGTGTTGCAAGTTTTTCGCACCGCTCTGCCCCGGAGGTGACAGCTGAGGGCAAGTGTGAATGTGTTCAATGTGAATGTGTTCAGAGAGCTGCATGTAGAAAAACGCAGCTCTCTGTTATAGTGTGAACATGCCCTTAAAGCCATGGCTTATGAAGGCATCCTAAAGTGCATGAACAGCCAAAATGTTTTCTTTAGTAGGGATGGATTAGAACCCCTGTAAGTTTTTACAGTTATCTAGGCTCTGTTCCAGAGATGTTCTTTTACTCACTGTCCTAAGGAAGAAAGGAAGGAAGGGAGGGGAAGTCTCTGTAACAGCAACAAAGATAAAAGAAAATAGATTTTTTTAAATTAACCACTTCAGCCCCGAAAGGTTTTACCCTCTTAATGACCAGGCCATTTGTTTGCGATATGGCACTGCATTATTTTAACTGACAATTGTGCGGTCGTGCGACGTTGTACCCAAACAAAATGGATGTTTTTTTTCCCCCACAAATAGTGTTTTCTTTTGGTGGTATTTGATCATCTCTGTGGTTTTTACTTTATGTGCTATAAACAAAATTTTTTTGAAAAAAATAAATAAAAATAAATTACTTTATGCCATAACACATATCCAAAAAAAAAATTATGTAAAAAATCTAAATTCTTCATCAATTTAGGTCAATATATATTCTGCTACATATTTTTGGCCAAAAACTCTCAATAAACAGATATTGATTGGTTTGCTCAAAAGTTATAGCGTCTACAAAGCATTTACTTTTATTAGAATTTTTTGTGTTTTTACTGGTAATGGTGAAAATTAGCGACATTGCGGTGGACAAATCTGACACTTAAGCCCCGTACACACGCATGGTTTTCTCGGCAAGAGAAAACCGTGCGTGTGTACGAGGCTTTGAGGTTTCTCGTCAAGAAAACTGCCCAGAATCTAGATGAGAAAAATAGAGAACCTGCTCTCTATTTTCTCGTTGTGAGATTCTCGGCAGTGTTTTTCTGCCGAGAAACCCGAACGTGTGTATACTTACCTCTCCATGGAAACCTGCGCATGCTCAAAATTACTTTGACGCATTCGCGGTAGCTTCCAAGGCATAGGTAGGGTGAAGCAAGATGGCGGCGATGGCATCAAATGTGACGAGCGCACGCTCGTCGTAGTCAATGACATCACCGATTCTTTTGAATGACCCGTGTGTACACTCGGCCGGCAAGAGAATGTTGCCAAGAATCTCATCAGGAAAAAATATGTTTTTTTCCTGACAAGATTCTGGGCCGTGTGTACAGGGTTTAAGAGGCACTTCTTGGGGACTAGTAACACTAATACAGTGATGAGTGCTAAACAAATTCACTGACACTGTATAAATGGCACTTGCAGGAAAGGGGTTAACATCAGGAGTGATGAAAGGGTAAAGTGTGTTCCCTGGGAGTGTTTTCTAACTGTGTGGGGGATAGATTGACAGGAAGAACACAGAGATTGATGTTCCTGCTTACAAGGAACTGTGTACTTCCCTGCCAGAATGGCAATCTGCCTTTTTACATAGGCAGATCCCCGTTATGCCTCTCTGTGGAGCGAACGTGGATGGCCTTCAGTTGGCAGCTATATACTTTATTTCACATCCCCGATGTGCGGTCAAGTGACCACCCGGCTGATGTCAGAGGGGAATCTCAGCTCCTCTCACTGTAGTGCTTATATCGGGGAAGGAGAGCGGTGGACGGTCAAGTGACTGCACATCAGAGATGTGTAAATAGGTATTTAGCTGCAGAATGAAAACAAAAACACAGGCACTGTGTAGTATTGCTTGTTATAGCATAGGGGCTGGCAGTAATTGGCAATGCTAGAACCTCTGTGGCTTTTTTATTGTTGTCTTTTTTCCTGTTGCTGATTTTCCTTCACTTCATGTCTGGTAAACTGTCCCCAGAAAAAATGTCAGGAAAAATCTCTTGAAGGGATCCCTGGACAGCAGTAAAACCAAACAGGGGATCTAACCTTCCCCTACCTATCCAAAATTTAAAAATGGCTATAGCGACACTCTAAGGTTATATAGTGACATAAAAGGCTATTCAAGTTCATTGATGTAATACTGAGAAGGACAATGGGCCAGATTCACAAAAGAGATACGACGGTGTATCTCCTGATACGCCATCATATCTCTGTGTTAGGGCCGTCCTAACTATGCGACTGATTCATAGAATCAGTTACGCACAGCTAGCCCTAAGATCCGACAGGTGTAATTGAATTACACTGTCGGATCTTAAGGATGCAATTCTAGTTCGGCCGCTAGGTGGCGAGGCCATTGCGGTCGGCGTAGAATATGCAAATGAATAGTTACGGCGATCCACGAACGTCCGCGCTGCCCGTCGATCTAACTTTACGTTGTTTCCGTCGAGTTACGCCGCGTAAAATTAGGGCTGAGCCCTAGTTGTCCTAAGCCATGTTAAGTATGGCCACCGTTCCCACGTCGAAATTTAAAAAACAACGTCGTTTGCGTAAGTCGTCCGTGAATGGCGCTGGACGCCATTTACGTTCACGTCTAAACAATTGACATCTGTGCGACGTCATTTAGCACAATGCACGTCGGGTAATTTACCCGACGGAGCATGCTCAATACGTTTGGCGCGGGAACGCGCCTAATTTAAATGGTGCCCGCCCCATTTGAATTGGGCGTGCTTGCGCATAGCGCATTTACGTTACACCGCCGCAAGTTTACAGGTAAGAGTTCTGAGAATCAGGCACTTACGCTGTAAACCTGCGGCGGTGTAATGTAAATCACATACGTTACGCTGCCGCAGAGCAACGTAATTCTACGAGAATCTGGCCCAATGTACATAGTGATAGGGGGAAAAAATCACATTGAACCTTTTTAAATCACTGAATAAGCAAACTAATAAAAGGCTGGTTTTGGACTGATACAAGCTGATGCGCAATGCATCAATAAATCAGAATGTCCCTTTTAACTTTATCATATGTTTGTATTTTTTTTTTTTTAAATCAGATTAAAGTACAAACAAGTCCTTTTCTGGGTAACGCAATTCACTGATCAGTGCATGCAAATGTACGCCTTCTGTGGTTCAGCACAGCTCATGGATTTTAATCATCTGAAGCCGAAGCTCCAGATAAACAGCTAAATTTGCAGCTGACATACATATATATTGGGACTATTTTACCTGCCAATGAATTGTGAATCTATTCATTCAGTCTAGTCATCCGCACACCCCTGCCAGACAGAACAGCTGGGTCCAGGACACACACCAGATTGTGAGTGGACAGTGAAGGAACACCAGCTTATTGTTGATGTCATCCATGCATTCCCATTCTCTAACTGTATTTTCAGCATTACTCTGACAGAATTGGGAAGTGTCACACTGACAGGATTGCTCCCTCTCCCAGTGGGAATACTGGTATACAAGGGATTATAGTAAGTCAATATCAAGACAGATTAAATAACCTCTGCTAATTGTAATATTATAATTAGAGTGGTGTAGTAAGGCTTACCATTACATTTTTTGATATCTTTAAACTTCAAAGATAAACCTTGAAATATAAAAAATATAGCATCTGCTATAGAAGGAATGGGACTGCAAAAAAAAACTGTTATGCCGCGTACACACGACAATTTCTAATGTCCTAGAAAAAATGGCATACAATAAATGTCAGGTCCTTTTTTTATCGTGGTCGTTTTTTTTTTTTTTTTTAGGTTTAGCAAGTATTCAAAGTGTACAAAATTATGGGTACATAACATCATTAGCATTTAACATGATTGATTATTTGTGGGATTTTATAAAATGCAGAAAAAGGATTAGAGACTGCCAGGTTTCCTTTGGTCTCTGTGACCGTGACAGGAATATGTTGTCTTGCCTCCTGTGTGGCCACTTGTACAGTAAGTGAAACTCTCCTACAGGGACACATGCAGCAATATAAGCTACTTTAAGAGAGAGAGATTTAAATCCTGGCCATTGTTTTTTTTACTCTCTGTCTTTGAATTGACAAGGTACTTTACACTTTCTGTTACAGTGACATCACAAGATGACATGACAACCTGTTCAGAAGGTGCACAATCAGCAAAAAAAAAAACCTCCGGCCCTTTTCCATTCTATCTGAAAGAAAAAATATGTTTTTTAGTTTCAGTTTCACTTGACCCTTTTATCAGACCATTCAATAACAATCTTCCCATTCAATTTCATGTGAATTTATTGTATTTTATGCATGCTGTTTACCTGTAAAAGCCATCCTTGGGTAGACGTTCAAAAGCCCTAAGACTGCTGCTTGGTGTCGCCATCTTAGTTGTGATGTCAGCAGACACAGCAGATGTAACACTGTGTAGTACTCCATTTAGCTCCTCCCCTACACAGCTACATAAAGGTCATGTATAGTGGAGATGGGAGAGGAGATTGAGTGCAGGTTTTCAGCATGACTGTTCGACAGAAGACAGTCATTACATCGGTTTCTGTTGAACAGACAGCTGTACACGCAGACCAAAAGTCTGCACATTTCTGCTGAACTGACAATTTTTGGCCTGTGTGTACCGGGCATTGCACAATTTGAATGACAATTGCGCGGTCATGCTACACTGTACCCAAATTACATTTTTATAATTTTGTTCCTATAAATAGAGCTTTCTTTTGGTGGTATTTGATCACCTCTGCGATTTTTATTTTTTGGGCAACAACTAAAAAAGTCCGAAATTTTTGTAAATAAGTAAGTTTTTTTCTTCAATTATGGGCACTGATATGGCGGCACTGATGGGCACTGATGAGGTGGCACTGATGGGCACCGATAAGCGGCACTGATGGGCACTGATAGGCGGCGCTGGTATGCTGCACTGATGGGCACTCATAGGCGGCACTGATGGGCACTTATAGGCGACACTGATGGGAATTCATAGGCGGCACTGATGGGCACTCATGGGTGGCACTTATGGGTGGCACTGATGGGTACTTATGAGTGGCACAGATGGGCACTGATGGGTGGGCACTGGGCATAGATGGGCACTAAGAGGTGGCACTGATGGAGACTGGGTGGCACTGATGGACACTGAGGGGTGGCACTGATGGCATTTCCGGGCAAAATTTCAGTCAGTGCCCATGTTGCCAATCAGTGTCCATTTGTGGGCACTGATTGGCATCGATTGTGTTAAAAAAAATTTATTGTTCTTTTTATGTGCCTATTTTTGCTCTATTGAGCACCTGGGGGCACTCCCTGGTGGTCAAGTGCTGGCATCCAAGGGGGGGCTGCGCTGATAAACAATCAGCGCGAACCCCCCCTGTCAGGAGAGCCGCCGATCTGCTCTCCTCTGCCAGACGCGAGTGAGTAAGAGCCGGTCAACGGCTCCTTCTTGTTTACATCGTGATTAGCCGTGGTTGGACACGGCTGATCATGTGGTAAAGAGCCTCTGCCGGAGGCTCTTTACCGAGATCGGAGATACAGGGTGTCAGACTGACACCCCGCATCACTGATCGCCGATCTGCGTGCCCCTAGGGGCGAGCGCCGGCATGCAATCCTGCAGGACGTCAGTAGATCGGGCGGGAAGTGGTTAAAAACTTTATTTTTTTTTTACATTTCTTCAGCACGGAGACATGAATGGTTGTATGAGTTTTCTTTGAATTTTAAAAATGAATTGAATAGCATGTTCAGTTGGTGGTGCTCAGATATAGTTTAGTCATGCATTAAGTGAACCTGTCAGTAACATTACTGCTAAAATAAATTTGTAGCATTTCACAACCAAGTAATAGAATTATTAACTAAAAACCTGCACATTTCATCTTTGTAAAGCAGTTCTTGACATCAAATCTGTGACTAGGACTAGGAGAGGAATATCCTGGAAGAATAATGGCATCAGTCTGTTGCAGGGTAGAGGAAGCTTTCCTCAATCTCCCCAACACAAACATTATTCATTTTAGCTGTTGTAATTGATTTACCAATAGTAGGCACATTCATATAGACAGAGGAGGCAAAGAGTTTTTTTTCTCTGTATAGTTATTGATACAATTTTTTCTATTTTTTTATTAATATATATATATCTATATATATATCTATATATATATATCTATATATATATATATATATATATATATATATATATATATATATATATATATATATATATATATATATATTTATATATATATATATATATATAGATAGATATATATATATATAGATAGATATATATATATATATATATATATATATATATATATATATATATATATATATATATATATATATATATATATATATATATTCACACATTGTCACACATATTAGGTAAGCTTAGGCTCTATAAATAAAAATGCTCTGTGTAAAAATATGGCTAACAAAGGATACTAGATCCCGATAGCTGTTGGGTGTTGGTTGTAACACTGTAACTTTCCTAAAGCTAACAAGGTAAGGCCTTGTTTACATGTGCTTCACCCTCTGAAGAGTAATATGTGTGGATCACTTTTCAAATTGTGTTTGACAAGCTTTGCATGCAGTTCTGACCCCTCCTCATTTAGTTAAAATGAGGGAACATTTTTGCCACACTGCAATGCAGCTACGGCATGTGTACACCCTGTCCGGTGCCTTTACAGCTTAAGGAGGAACAGCTGGAGGTCTTTAAAAATGCAGATGCATTTATTATCACCGATGTAGTACACACAGGCCGAATGTTGGGTGGCATCAGCTTCAGTTTCAATAGAAATCTGTCTAAATTTGGTCCTTGTGTAGTGGAGTTGGTCAGACAGAAGCCAAAGGGGCTGAAAAAGGTCTGCTGTCTGGCTCCCGATCAGTGTTTTCAGGCAATGGCTGTGAGCGCTGACCGGTATGTTCTGGCAGGGGAGGGGCATCCCACATCAGAACACAATAGCACAGCGGGGAGATCATTAAACTTATGTTGGATAGTTAGTACATCGGCTTCTCCTGAGCTGACAGGTTTTTTTTATTCTGCCCTGCTGGGTTGAATGGAAAAAAAAACTACTAGTGTGTACAGGGCTTAAGGCTAGCAACACCTTATCAGTTATTTTATGTAGCCATTTTACTAAAGGAGTACTTTTTTTCATTTATTACGTGAACCTGTGTTGTTAAATTTGAATATCCAGCTATGTTCTGAGCAATTGAAAAAAACAGGAATTTAATTTGTAGACACGTGCAATTTGTTTAATTAAAAATTAGTTTTTGGACAAAATTCTGCCTATTCGTTAATTCGGAAGAATGCGAATAAACGAAAGACTCTTTTGACGAATGCATACAAAAAATAATTTTCAGGGAGAACAAAAATCTGAAAGAACGAAAAAAACCAATAGAACAAAACCCCAAAGAATGAAAATTTGATATAACGAAAACCCGAAAGAGTGAAACCCCAAAGAACGAAAATTTGAAATAACGAAAACCCAAAAGAATGAAAATCCGAAAGAATGACAAATGATTCAACCTACGAGTTTAACGAATTGATTACATTTGGATCATTTTGTTTTTTGGATTTTTTATTATAATTAAATTATTAACTATTATTATAGTTTTTATTGTTATTATAATTATTTATTATTACAAACTATTAAATTATAGGTACTGGAATTTCATTTCAAATTAGGCTAAAGCAGGGCCGATCCGCCCTATAGGCTCACTATGCAAGCCGCTTAGGGCCCCGCAAAGCTGTGGAGAGCCCCCCAAATTACTAGAGGCCCCGCCTGGTGAGAAGTAATTTTCGGCTCTTCGCCCCGCTTCTCAACTCGCTGGCTGCATGGGAGAAGAGATAAGAAGGCAGCACCCCCGCTTTAATGTAAGATGTCATTTCTGACAGCAGAACACTGTCGGCAATGTTACTGGCGCCCCCCCCCCCCCCGCTTCTCAACTTTAATGTGACATGTCATTTTGCTTAGGGCCCCAGGGAGGTCTGGGCTAAAGTAACGAATACCGATCATAACAAATGATCCGATAAATGAAGAAAAAAACGAAAACGAAAAGATTTGTACATAATTGGATAAAATACATTTTTACTTTGCTAATTGTCTTCTACATACCTACAGTACTTGTCTCTAAGGGAAGTCCCGACCAGGTTATTGCTGTATTGTACCAATAATGTTACTAGAATGTCACTATCTGTCATGAAACATCTAGAGGGTCAAATTAATTAATTATGGTTTATAAGTGATAAGTGATTTATAAGTGATTACCTAAAAATAGCTTGCTGAGGTATTATATGTACATTTTACTGTTGTTTGGGGTTTAATGGAAGCTTATTTTATTACACTAATTGATATATTGACACAGATTTTCTTTAAAGCTAAAGTCCAACCTTATCTTCATTTTTTTACAATTGTACAGGCTCTTCTCCTGTACTGAAATTGCTTACTGTGATTTCACTGCACATTGTGAGCATCAACGTGCATTAGAAGCTGCAGCAAATCAAAATATATCCACTTAATTTTCTTGTTGGAGGACATCCAGAATCAGCAAGCCCTTTCCTCCATAGACTGACTATCCCTGACCTTTCCCATGGATTTCAGTTCTTTCAATCATGAAGGTTCAGTGTTATTTTTGGTCAATACTTAGGGCAGTCTGAATGCAAATGCAGTCTGCCTAGTTACAGTGGGGGAGATTTACTAAGTGTGGGAGATTTGCGACTGCACTCAGAATCTGGTGCAGCTGTGCATAGTAGCCAATCAACTTCTAACCTCAGATCGTTCATTTCAGCTTTAGCAATAATAACAGGAAGCTGATTGGTTTCTATGCAGAAGTCTGTTTTTTCACTCTTCAGCTTTAGTAAATAAATCCCAATATGTCCAATCCTCCTGACTGACTCCCACCTATCAAGGCGTTTACATTTTTTCATAACTCCTCCTAAAGCCTCGTATACACGATCGGACTTCCAGCGGACTTTTCCATGGATTTTGGTCTTAAGGGCGTTGGCCGTGAACTTGTTCTGCATACAGACGGCACATCATTTTCAGCCAACAAAACCTAAATATGTGATTTTTTTTCTGCTCTTTAGCACCACCCTTTGGACAACTTCTGCTAATGTTGTCTTAATGTTTAACATTGGTTCTGAACATGCGTGTTTGTGCTTTGGATTTTAGTTGGGCAGATTTGTGTACACACGATCGGATAATACGACGTAACAGATTTATTGCCAGACAGTTGGTGAGCATGAACAGCCAACATTTGTTATCATTAATTCAGCCAACAATTGTCTGATGGAGCATACACACGATCGGATTATTCGACACAACGCATCCATCAGACAATTATGGCCATAAAATTGGATCGTGTGTACAGTCCTTAAGAGCCAACCAACTGTTTGTTTCAGGCCTGGAGGCTCTTGAGAACGAGTCCCAAGGCAGGGTGCGGTGGTGTTTTGAGAAAGTTATGTACAGCACCCAGCTAACCCCTTCTATCAGTTGTAATTTATGGCATTGCATAGAAAAACACAGAGACCCAGGAATGGCATCCCTGCATCTAAAATAAGGCATGTAATGAATAATAAAAAGTTTTGTTTAAAAATTTAAACAGAAACTCGCCAAAACGTAAATTATAAACCTATTGGAAATTTATTAGCAAACCATCACTATAAATAATAATTGTTTTTTTTTTTTAATCCATGCCATTGTGACAGTATTGAAACTGCTGTCAATATATTCTTAGCAATGCCTAGGTAGTTAGTCCTTATCACATTATGACAGCTCCCATGGAACACATATAAATATGTAAAAGCATAAATACACATGGAAAGGCTTTCTTCTGCAAGAAGTAAACTATGGCCTTACCTTATAAAGAGGGAAAATATTTAGTTACTCTGTTCATAAATTTGTATTTACTATTCTTCAATATATGAGTACCTCTTAATTTTATTTAATTGCAATATGACACATTAGTTGACGGTTATATTTTATTCTCAACAGTCATTTAATTCTAAAATGAGTAATATCATTAGCTCACACGGTAAAGCTGCTGGGTCAGTCTTTCCAAAAATAAATAAATCTTTGGTAGATGTCAACTCTGTATTCACATTGCTGTGAAGTCATTCACACAATAGCTGACAGATTTTGACAAGTGTGGGATCTATTAGTTAAGCAAGCTTTCAATAGGAAATACACTCTAAAGATTTTTTTTTTTTTAATAGAGTTCAGATATTTGGTATATGACACAAAACACTTCTGAACATCTCCTATGTCAAACTATTGTATATATATGATAAAATGCATATGTACATATTTTAATACATTCATTTATTTAGCCAGAACAATTGTCAACTTTTTTATATATTTATAATATCAATGTCATTATTTAAAAAAATAATTATCATTATTTGAACAAATATATTCAATTAAATTACATAGTGGCACAAAAAATTATGGATACTTGGCCACAATCCACATTACTAATAGGGTCTTCTTCTACTTCTTTTTCTTCCTAATAATGTCAATTTTATGGAGGTCTTTTCTTGATGACCTGACATGATTTTATTACATATTATTCAGATTTTATGCACATTGCATGCTTAAATTGCGGCATAACAAATGCAATCATGTTAGAAAATTAATAGCTGGTTGACAGTGATAGTGACTACTGATGGACAAATCTGCTTGGGTTCAATTCATGTAAGGTTCTGCAAACTCTTAAAACAAAAATTGCAAACATTAATGCAAACACTATAGAAGTCAATAGGAGGCAAACCTTGACGATCCATTTAGGTCATTTTTAAGATGAACCATAGAAATGATCAGCCATGGATTTAACTCCAACAAAAGAAAAAGAACACAAACATTTTTTTTTTTTTTTTCTCACAAAAAAAAAGTTTATTCATGTTAAAAACACCATAATTTAAAAAATAATGTTTAAAATTTTAAAATAGTTTATGAGGTACATAGCATGGGTATCAACATTAAGTCATTAAGCTTTTATCTACTGGCCCTAGCAATACATTTACACAGACTGTAAATTTGAAGGTATATTCCTTAAAATTATATAATCAGTAATTTCAACTCTGGAGTGAGGGTGTGTTATATTTCTAGACCGTACACAAGTTTGCAACCTGTTCCAATGGGAAATTGGGGAGCCCTAACTATATGTAAAGAGTTGTAGCCGGATTCGGGTAGAGCGGCGCTAATTTAGGTAAAGCAACGCAGTGCCGAATCGCAAAAAGGGGCAAGGTCCTTTAGTTGCATTTTGGTCCGGGTCTTAAGTGGTTAAAGCAAGTTCTCTAACTTTTGTCCGAAGGACAAAAGACCGATGGGGCGTACACACGGATGGTTTGGACCGATGAAACTGAACTTTGGTCCGTTTTCATTGGTTTGGACCGATGGTGTGTACGCGGCCTTAGACTTAATAAATTCCCTTTTATGTGTGGTTTGTCAAGGGTCTCTTTTATCATATGTGCATCAGTCCTGCTGAGCTAATTCCCAGTGGTGCAATAGTTCCCTGTAAGTTGTGGATGTATATGGTGACAAGTGGCAGAAAAATTCCTGGTGTTTCTGTGGATGAGGGGAGGCTGGAGAGAGAGAGACATTTCCCTGGGGGAATTTCACTATGCACATGTGACCACTCTTATATGGAGGGTTGCAGTATTTGGTAAGCCTTGGGTGTTCTCAATGACACCTGGGAGACCTTATAAATGTTTGCTTCAACTTTTTTTCTAATCACCACTTACGGGGTTCTTTTTTTTCTCATGATGACTTATGCGACTGTTTGTAGTCTGTTCTAGTGTATTTTCTATTGTATATGCCTGTTTATGAATTTCTGGATTTAAGCACTTTGTTGATTTATGTTTTTGTATATTATAACAATATTATAGTTTATGCCTACGAATTTTGATTTCTCATATTGCTGTTAACAATAAACATTGGTGGTAAGACCTACAGCCACACCACCCTGAATGTGCCCCGACCTTGTCTAATCTAGGAAGCCGAGCAGGATCGGGCTTGGTTAGTGCTTGGATGGAAGACATTGGGGGTAAGATGTCGGGTCCCGACACCCGGATCGGTGGCCATATTAGTATGTTTGATCGTATTTGTTTGTATATTCCACATTGATTTTATGTTGGTTTTTATGATTGATCCTAATGGAAAATAAATACTACACTATATATCATACTTGGGGCTCCGTGTCTGGAGCATATATACACGTGGATGTGCCATGTACTTTTTTCTGCACTGGGAAGCACTGCTTTTGGAAACTTTTAGTGGTTGTCATTCTGGACATTTATTGGACTGATGTATTCCAGTGATGGCAAACTTTGGCACCCCAGATGATTTGTAACTACATTTCCAATGATGCTACACTGCGGAGTGCATGTGTATTATAGGAAATGTAGTTCCAAAACATCTGGGGTGGCAAGGTTCGCCATCACTGATATATTCAATAGCATAAGGCATTTTTTGGGCACTATGCACTTTGCGCATATAGGTTTGTGTATGTTTTGTTATGCACTTCATAAAAAAATAAAAATTCTCATGCATTTTGTGTGTGTCGTTTTATGAATTTCTTATGCACTTTATGTATATATTTTGTATGAATTCCTTTTGTATGCACTTTATTATAAGGGGTGCTGTTTTTGATTGATACATTTTTAGGCTTGTCACCTTTTTTGTGCTAGCTGCTCTAGCCCCTGAGTACTCACTGTTCCCCTCTTTTTTTATACAAGTATTTATTTTTATCATTTTAGTTTTGGGTTTGTGAGTACAGCACTTGATATATACTGTACCTATAATAGATTTTATTATGGGGTAATCAGTATGGGGAAAAATGTAAATACATTTGATTCTGATTTGTTGTACAATAAGCTATTCGCCTCCAGGAGCTGCACCAGCAGTTATTCTCAGCACAATCAAATATAACACAATCTTATAACAATCAAATATTTAGAATAGTCAAATTGGCTCATCTTTTGTCTTGAGTATTATGCTTCTTTGTTAAACTATGTTGAGCTGTTTGCATTCATATGTAGCATGTAAATAATTGTGAATGCAGTGGGTGTGTTCACAAATATATATACAAAAAACCTTTTATATCTGAGGCTGTCAAAATAAAATAAAAAAAACACCACATTCTGCACACACAGGCACAGCAACTTGTTTAGGTCTAGATAATAATTCTAGCAGCTTCACAGAGCATTTGATCTGTCTCATACTTCAGACGGTTTGGGCAGAAATAAGTTCTGTTCTGAGACTTAATCCTGAGGCTGTCAGTGGTAAACTGCCAACTAATTGACACATCACAGAGAGTATGAATCTTGTCAAAGCAAGGATCTCTCAAAAGATGCTGGAGGTGGGGGACGTTTTTTCAATGCTGTTGTATTACATTTAAATTAGTGTCAAAGAGATACTCCCCATTTTCAGCACAGTCAGCTGTCTTGTATCAGATCCGCACAGCATGCCTATAGAGTAACCCTACAATTAGGGTGAAGCAGCAGATATTTTCAAGCAGATTTAATAAAAGGCATTTGTGATGTTTGATCGGATTGTAGCCATGACTTAGTACTTAGCCTGGGTAGAATACTGTAAAAGTAAAAATTATCCTGTAAGGGTGGTCATTTCCTGTGGTGATTATTTAGACTCTCAGGTTGCATTTTGCTCTAGTGTTATCACAAGACTTGTTTACAGTAAATATGGCACTAACATCTCTAAGGAATAGGAAAGAATTTTGTTGGGGATATGGGAATTTAAAGGTTCATTACAACATAAAAAGTCACTCAAAATGTATGTAAAAATATACATTATTATTAAATGAACAATATCATAAAACTGATGGATACAGTATAATCATAGCCAAAGGTGTACATAAACATACATACTGATGACAATGACTTGTAATCACGTACATATTTTCATCACATTCATATTTTTTTCTGCATGTTTCGCCATGATGGCTTCTTCAGGAAAGAACATAAGGATTTGTTTATTAAATATGGAAGATCAATAATCGATCAGCTCTTGGACTGAGTGTAGGAACCTGCTGGAGTTGGCTCAAAGATGGGGGTGGTAGAGTCCTGCAATACAGTACGTCCTCACAACCAAATTATAGTCTGGTCTCCCATAGGGAGGAGTATGCACCATTAGCAAGGTGTCTAGTAATCAATGCTGCTTGTGAGGATATGAAATATACCCTGTATATTTATGTATATCTATATTCATTGATGTAGAGTTCCCCCAGTATATGAAGATTTTTTTCTCTTAACAAATGAATTCTTTTGGTATTGCAACATGTGTTTGTATCTTGACTGCCCTCCGAATGACATGAGATGTTCTGCCAATAACTTAATAAAATTATCGGAAAATATATTGTTTTGAAAAGCCCCTTTCCCTAGTTAATTACTCCCTTGGTATAATCAATCTCTTTTTTGTCAAAACAACCTTTCACTTAAAGGAGTTGTAAAGGAAATAAAAATTTGCCTAAAATTAATGTCTGCAAGGTAGACAGACAGAATAGTGTAATGATTCTGTTAAAAAACAAGTAAATGCCTATTAAATTCCTTTATCTATATCATCTCCGGCGTTCTAGTTTCTGTTCTCTGATTCACTTCCTGGTTTGCGGAGCTCGTTCATGTAAGAACTACATTTCCCAGTATGTATTGCGGCACGCCCAGTAATTCACACCTCCTTGAAGTCTCTAACACGTAGAGAACGTCCTGCCGCACAGATGTAGTTCCCAGGAGGGAGCGAGCACATCACTGACCACCACAGTAATACCTCCCTTCACGGTGGTGAGTAACAATCAGACAAGCAGGAAGTGAACAGAACAGAGAAGAAATAAAGCAACTTCTGAGCAAAAACGAACAATGAGAAAGTGAAAAGAGGAATGTCTGCAGGTAAAGGATGCTTATTATGAGAAAAAAAATTCCTTTACAACCCCTTTAACGCCCTAGTTAGGTCAGGATGACCAGATATAATATTATCACAGATAATTAAGAATCTATTGTGTAATCTGTAACTTGGTGCCCTACATAGACTACCATGTTATGATTTCCTATAAAGGCCTGTAATGTTTTGTATTCTGTATCACATCCCCTTGGAAGGTGTGATCCTCTGTACAGTGTATTCTGAAGTAAACATACATTTAAGACGAATGCAATTCGATTGGCGTTGATGTCCTTTATTTCAAAGCTCTACATATCAATGGTGACCCTGAATCGTGTCTTCTTGACCGCATCTCCACCTCCGGATCTCATCCCGCAACAGGAGGGACGGCAGCATCGCACATTTCTCATATTGATACTGTCTTTTCTGTGCGGTGGTGAGGTGCCGGGTGGGGAGTGCGGCTACAGAAGGTAACACGTTTCCTTTAACTTTATATGCATTCTGCCTATGTGTGATTACTGAGATTGAACAAAAATGGTACCATTTAAAGCTGTGCATGCATTAGTAACTATTATACGTACGTATCTTTTCTCTTTTCCCCCAGAAATTACAATATATATAGACATTTATATATTTGTGCAATAAGGAATGGATAAATGCAGGTACCACAATTTCTGTGAATGCATGGAAGTTGGTGGATGCTGAACTTTTTTGTGTGAATTTTTTGAACGTTTGTGGTCCTAAGGCGGATAGGTTTGCTTTCAGCGGATAGCCACAAATGGGTCAATGACCTGCTGTATGTTCTTTGGAGCAGGGAGCCGAGACAGGGACTAGCCTATTTTCACTCAGAAAGGAGACGTCCTTCTGAGAATAGAACAAGTTAGATACCTTGATTGCTATATCTGGCTGCTGGTACACAGCCGCATTGGTAAACAGGGATCTCTCCATCCCGGAGTTCCAAAAAGTATTGTCATTTCTCAAAGTTAGTAACAAGAAAAGCAATCAATATGGGAAACCTATTTGACAAAAAATATTTTGCCTATCGTGAATAACTTTGGGCTAACTAAAGACAGGGCCAAAAAGTTGTTGAAGATAGCAAAAGCAACAGGATTGAGTATTGCTAAATTACATCCGAGTGCCCCCATCGTCAAAATGATGGTGAGTGGAGACCCGGATGCCTCAAACACCATGTGAAATGGTGTAAAATTACAAAAAGGAGTATAAGGATGACCCTACGAAATGGTGGCCACCCGAGGGATCCCTGAATACTCCTTACATTGATGCATTGTTTATTTGCTTTTTAAAATGTCTGATTGTGGGGGGATTGAATGCTTAGTTGCATGGGAAGAAGCATCCAAGAAAGATGTTAAACCGCCCCCCTAAAAAAAGTGTTCAGAAAAAGCTGCGTTCCCTTTTGATGAGGATGAATAGATTCCCAATGCATGGGCTTCCCCATATAATTTAATAAGAAGAGAACTAGCAATAGCTTCCGCCCCTAGATTAGAACAAGCAGAAGCCATGGGGGAGGAAATGGGAACACCCAGTGACACCCAGCCATGGGTCACCGTATGCTCCATATGGTGGATGAAGGGAAGAGACACAAAATGGAAAACAAATCTCCCAAAGAAGGATGTCTACACCTTCTGTCCTGTCCCGGTTGCCAAAGGCTCCCAGGAATCCCGTTCGGGATTACTAGACACCATGCTCCCTGTTGTGTGACTAGGCTCCCAGTGTTATAATCAAAGAACAGGTGGGATTGACTATTTCTGAGATAGTGGTCCCGTTCGGAATTCCAGGGAGGTTTTGGTAATCATCCTTGAGCCAACACCAGCAGGTTCCTACACTCAGTCCAAGAGCTGATCGATTATTTATCTTCCATATTTAATAAACAAATCCTTACGTACTTTCCTGAAGAAGCCATCATGGCGAAACATGTAGAAAAAATATGAACGTGATGAAAATATGTATGTGATTACAGCAAGTCATTGTTGTCAGTACAATGTTTGTGTACACATATGGCTATGATTATACTGTATCCATCAGTTTTATGATATTGTTCATTTAATAAATATTTTTGTATATTTTTACATACATTTTGAGTGACTTTTTATGTTGTAATGCACCTTTAAAGTCCCATATCCCCATCAAAATTATTTCCAAATATAGTAAGGTTGAATATGTTGCAATCGCTAGTCCTAGAATACTATTGTGATGCCCCTTTCTTTTTCAAGGTTTTAAAGTGTCTATCCAGACATTATCCAAATTTATCCCTAAACCTCTCTCTTCTCTTCTCGAAGCATGTCTGACCAATACAACCTTTCTGAGATGTGATCAGCAAGCCTGTAAAATCCTTGCATGGACATTTGCGGACAGTTCATTCCCTATAAACCTGGGCATGCATCTCATAACTCCATCTCCTAGGAGCCTGTGTGAGAAGGCTCTTGGGTGTGAAGAGGCACAGTGAATGGTGGAGTATAGGCAGACTTCTGTAATCAGCAGCCAAAGCTGATAATGCTTGTAGGAGTTTCAGTACAGAAAAATTGCTGTGTGATCCACCTGACCAAGAATAAAGGAGTACATTGGATTTCTGGCATATAAACCGTAAATGTTTCTGTTCTTTTTAAAGGGGATAACACATGGTTGAATGTGCATGTATTGGACAGATATATTAAAAATGTTTTATTATTTTCATTTTGTTTTGGTATACACTTTAATTGTAGACATTTGTTAAGCATTTGGCAAGCAATCTTGAAAGGTAAGGGCTCATTTATACTTACAGTGCCCTCTGAAGAGCAGTCTATGATGGTTTTGATCTTTAGAGGGTGTTTCACAAGCAGTAATGGCAGTATAGGGGGAATAATTTAGCATCACAGCCGAACAATGTCTACACAACCCATCCTCCGCCATTTAAACTGTGTGCACACTGGACATTTAAAAAAAGCCAGTAGCTTTAGCTGTAAAATGCTTTGTTAAAAACATGAGTTTTGCCCCATTTTGAAGCTTTTTTGCATTCGTGTTTTTAGTGTTTTTTAGAAAGACTATACCCCACAATAGTCAAGTTTTTCATCATTTTTTAAAGTTAGAGCGTCTTTACAGCTGAGACTCCTCTTCAAACCCACTAGTTCTGGAGGTTTTTTTTCCAGCAAGAAAACACCCCTGCCAAAAACCACTGATAAAAACCTATGTGTGCATGGACACATAGGATAAAATGCTGGAGTTTTGGAAACATTTACTAATAATCAGATGTTGAATTTCTATGCTTTTGGGATAAGATTAATTTAGCTAGCTGCTGGCAAGTGTTAAAGCCCATCAAGTGCAGAATATGCCACAATTTCATTTTAGCGCTAGATAAGCTCTGATAACAGCACTGACACCATAAACCCTACATGAATTAATCGTTTAAAGTCTGCATTTCCTTAAATATTCAGTGGCGGCCTGTCCATACAGGGCACAGGCACACCGACCCCCTAATCCATTTGCCTGGCAGATCACTGCGCTCTGAGCCCACCCAGTTGTGTAACAATAGCAAATTAAGCCAATCAAGAAGCCAATCAAGAAGCAGGTCTTGAGACCCATTGGCCAGGGAGACTTAGGACTCCCTGGACAATCGTGTCTCAGGACACACTTCCTGTTCAGCCATAGGAACATGAATGGCTTGGCTCTTTCTTCCCACTACCTCCTAAGTTAAGGTCAGTCTCCCTTGCGGGGTGTTGTTGGATGGCTGCCGCATTTTCGTACATTCATCGCTGGGGGGGTACTGTCTTCCCATCTGTCTCCCGTGGAGGAAGGGGGCTGCTTGTGGTGATCGCCTAATTCCTGTCCGTCTCCCCTGGGGAGGGGTTACATGCCATTAGTTTGCTGCCCCCCCAAAATATTTAGCACCAGCTGCCACTGCTCTTTATTATTAAAATCATCAAAAACTATTTTTTTTACATAGTCCACCCTAATATTAGTAGTCAGTGAGGAAGTGCCCCCTCTTCCACTCAGTAGAAAGGTTAGGGGGAGCTCAGCTAAACAGATCAGTAATGTCAGTGGTTACTTAACTAGGAAAGGAACGGTTCTGCTGCTCCTGTTCTTCTGATTCTGACTTTGCAGAGAGACATCTGCACCTGAACTAGGCAAGGAAATGACTAGAACAGGGATATGCAATTAGCGGGCCTCCAGCTGTTGTAAAACTACAAGTCCCATCATGTCTCTACCTCTGGGTGTCATGCTTGTGGCTGTTAGAGTCTTGCTATGCCTCATGGGACTTAGGTCCGCTAATTGCATATCCCTGGACTAGAGTATGTTGCCCCAGGTGTTGTAGTCTAATGATCTACAATGCCTGGAACATGGTGATAAGTAAGTGATAAAAAGCGGACCATCCTTAGTACATATTTTTTACATTTTCTACAGACAATGAACCACCACCATTCCACCCTCGGTAACCTACTGGAAATCTCTTGCAAAACTTGTTTAATTGGTTTTAGACAAAGTGTTTTTTTAGAATTTATTATTAGATTAGATGCTAATCTGATATTGTATAGCCAGGTACATCAACTAATGGTGTCATTAAAAAAAAATGTTTTTAACATTTACAGAGAGTCCTAATATAAACACGAACAAGGTTTAATTTGTATTTCCCAGTCATTTGCAGAAGGACATATCTGCTATTTCACATTATGCTTCTGCAAGTATTGCTAATAATTCATTTATTATTCAAGAGAGGAGCCATGTGACATGGAGTTCCAGTTATTTTAGCGCATAACAACTGAGTTTACAAGTGAGTTTATGCAGTGAGGAAACAATGAAGAACCAAGGTAAAAACATGCCATTCCCGTCACAAGAGCGATTCAGTTCTAATGATGCTATAGGCAGCTTTTTCTTTGGCAGATCGCTTTGATGAGATGGAAGGAAAATTCTCTTTCACTCTGAAGTGTCACTGTCACAGCATTCGCCTGTTACAAACTACTCTATATATTCTGATAAATATAATGACAATATTTTACACCAGTGGTGCGTACGTTTTTTTGAAGCTAAGGCTTAAAGTGGTGGCATAATTGGTACCCCATATTATATGGTTCCAATAGAGTCTATTACACATCTGAAAATTGAAAGCTAAAATATACATTTAGGGATCCAACATGGAGTACCTGGGTGGTAAACCACTGCTTTACACTGTGACTTACTGTATAAACAAAATGAATCAATAATTCTACAAACATATACAAGTGGGAGAAGGCACACCGGGTGCCTAATAGGCACCATAAACTTCCAAGCTGACGTCCTTAGTTGTAATTACCTAAAGCCTGGTAAACACAGGGCGACTATCGGGGCGGTATTACCATTCCAGTATTGGGTCAGTATCGGTCGACATTCAGCCTTTGTGTTCACCAGCCTGTCCAAAAGTCAAACATTCGATCAGAGTTGGCAGTCAATGGCGGTGAGTGCTGACCATTGTGTTCTGGCAGGGGGAAGTCTCCCTGTCAGAATACAATAGCTCAATGGGGAGAGCATTGTACTAACATGAGATAGTTAGTACAGCGATCTCCTCCCGAGCGCCTTAGTGTTTTTTTCGTTCAGTCCACTGGGTTAAACAGAAAAAAACTGATAGTGTGTACCAGGCTTTAAGGACATATACTCCTCGTCCACCCTGGTATTCCATTAAACAGTTTGGAATGCTCGGGGGGGGGGGAGATTGGAAATCAAGTGACCAATGTCACAGTGGTTACATGATTGGAAGCTGGTCCTGCCAGCTACTGATCTTTAGCCTGGACCGAGAGCTATCTTTCACAGCTCGGACTTTGTGCAGCATATGTGCAGCATGTGAGTGTTAAAGGGATACTAAACATATAGGCCCAGATTCACATACATGGGCGCATATTTATGCCGGCGTAGCGTATCGAATATACGCTACACCGACACAGCGCACAGAGGCAAGCACAGTAGTCACAAAGCACTCTCCCCCAGTTGCTGTTAAAGATACGCTGGGTTTCCTCAGCGTAAGCCAGCGTAGGTGGAAGTGGGCGTGAGCCATGCTAATGAGACGTGACCCCATGTAAATGAAGGACTGAGCGTCATAAAGTTATTAATAACGTACGGCACAATGCGCCGTCCCGTGGATGCATCCCAGTGCGCATTCTCAGAATCACGTCGAAACAACTGCCTAATATCTGTCGAATCACCGTCTACGACGTGAACGTAACCTACGCCTATCCCTATTCACGTACTACGTAAATGACGTAAAATACGACGGCTGTGTTCCCTGGTCCATACCTTTGCATGACTTGCGCCTCCTATATGGGGAATAACTTTACCCTGGACGTAGGACTTACGCATTGCGCGTATATTATGCGCCGGGCGCAAGTACGTTTGTGAATCGAAGTATCTCCCTCATTTTCATAGGTGAATAGGAAATCACTGGGAGTACCACTTGCGGCCAGCGTAAATATGCGCCAATGATACGCCGGCGTAGGAAAGTTACGTCGGTCGGATGAAGCCTATTTTCAGGCGTATCCAGTTTTGTGGGCACGGCGCACAGATACGATGGCACATACTTACACTTACGCGGCGTATCTCGAGATACGTCGGCGTAAGTGTTTTGTGAATCCGGGCCATAATGTTTAATTGCCATTATCCATTTTATTTATGTATAAGGATCATGCCACTGTATTTAAAATGCTATTTTTTTTGCAGGTGAAGAAATAGGTGTTTTTGTAAATTTTTTCTAAGGAGCCTGCAGAGCATTGCACCCGCAATCAGCAGATCACGGGTGCAATATTTGGCTCCTGCAGACTCCCAGGATAGCTGTGTTCCTGTTCAAAGAAAGGAGGGGATTCCAGCGCTCCTAGCAATGTGATGCCTTTAAAATTAATGTAATAGTGACTCTGATAGCACATCTAAGTCAGTCAGTATATTAGAAGTAAAAGTAGGCAGCCATCCTCAGAGGGTGTCCATTACCTCTGTCAGCAAGAAGTATAAGAAAAGGGGGCGCCAACTAAAAAAATCTTACTGTTGTTTAAAGTGTCAGTATAGTGTGTACACTTACAGGTTCACTGGAAGATCATGTCCATCAAGGATGGAGGTGTCCTGAGGAATGTTGATGCTGCTCTGGTAAAGTTTTCCCTGGCCAGTAGAAGGAGTTGTGAGCCCCAAGCGCATAGCCTGTGAATTCCCCACTCTATGTTTGAATGCCCGCCCTGCCATGGTGACGTCACTGCCACTTCCGCGTTCCAGACTGATCAGCGTGGAGCTTCCTGTAATGTGACATCGCAGAGAAGCCTGTGAAACAAAATTCAACATCTTCTACACCTCTTCGGCTGAGGGAAAATGTTACCAGAGCCTGCAGAGCAGCATCATCATTCCTCAGGACACCTCCATCCTTGATAGACATCATCTCCCAGTGAACCTGTAAGTGTACACACTATACTGACACTTTAAACAACAGTAAAACATTTTCAGTTATCGCCTCCCCTCCTTTTCTTATACTTCTAGCTGTCTTCCTGTACCTACAGTATGATACAGGCAGGCAGGTAAATAAAAGCAGGAAGATCAATAAACTACAAGGATGCTCACTAGCCTTGTAATTCATTAGGAACTACAAACCGTCAGCTGCAATGGCTGACTGTACTTGTAGTCTTCACAAGAAACTGTGAACAAATGATGCAGCTGTGTGGATGGATCCCTGCACAGCTGCACTGTTTTTAAATCGTGACACATGCACAGGGAGAAGATCCCCTGCCCATTGTCACAAGGTGGGGATCAGGGGTAGAAGGCACAGATGCTGGAACATTTTATATGTTCCCCCCTAAAAATATTGTGGAACATATAGCATGTTCCAAAGGTGAACTTATCCTTTAATTTAATATAAAAGTCATCTAAGTTGCTTATTTAATCATTGCTGTTCAGAGGTCAAATGATTTTTCCCAGGTCTTTCCTGTATTCAGGGCAAGTTCTGAGGGAGGGGTTTCTAGTGCTCTGCTGATGTATGAATTTGTGTCTGCACAGCATTCATTGGGGCTGTGCCAGTCACATGACATACATATTTCAGAATTGAGAAATAAAAAGATTAATTAATAGCAACAAAGTGCTTCATACATATCTATATTTCAAAGCAAATGTTTATTATTTATTTACAATAACATGGTGTAGGTGGAGTTCCAGTTGACCAACAATAGCTTTCACTTTGTACACAATGCAAAGATATGTGGAGGAGGCTCTGCCAACCACTGACTTTATCATATCCCTCCAACCTGTGTCAATGGTGTATATGTGCTGGGACTAACAGGAAGATGAAGCCTCCATCAATCATCATCTTATATCCTGCCCCCATAGTGTTTAGCAATATGAGAAAGTGGAGTAGGAGGGAGGAAGGGGGGAGTGTCATTCACCACTGCATTTACACCCTTAGATGTAATTCTTTAGTCACATGAGCTGCACAGATAAGAAAAAGGGGGGAAATAAAAAAGAGCTTAGAAGGGAACTGGAGCAAACTCAATCAATGTCAACAGTTGGTCTATACAATCTCAGGCTGCATTAGGGACACAGACAAGAAGAGGACACTGAACAGCAGGACCAACCAGGATTGTTGCAGTCTGCATAAAACAAATGCTTGAATGAATGAGTGAGAATAAGCACAATGTAAAATAGCATGTATTGACAGTTGTTGATGATTTTGGTTTAATGGCACTTTAACCACTTAAAGACCAGCTGCTGTCATTATACTGCGACATGTTGGCTCGTTCCCATGAATCGCCATCATTGTACAACAGCTCGGGAACCCTATTTTGTGGGTGTGTGTGTGCCTAATGGCCAGCAGGGGAGCCAAATCAGGGACTCGATGTCCGCTGGCCACCTGGGATCATTCCCTGCAGTGACAGGATGGCAAACAAGGCAAATCTCAGTTCTGACAGGGGAGGTCACACAGACCCTGTCTTTCTGCTATGCAGGTTTCCCCAGTCACACAGTCCCCCATACAATTAGTGAGTGAGTGAGTGGGAAACTTATATAGCGCAACACATGCGAATTAGTAAACACACCCAGGGAACACATTTAACCCCTTGATCGCCCCTGATTAAGGTGCCATTTGTACAATAACAGTGCATATTTTTAGCACTGATTACTGTAATAATGTCACTAGTTCCAAAAAAAAAGGGTCAGAAAATGTCAGTTAGGTTTTCGATCTATCTGCCACAATGTCAGAGTCCTGCTATAAAGCACAGATCACTGCCATTACTAGTTAAAAATAATTATAATAATAAAAATGTCATAAATCTATTCCCTATTTTGTAGACTCTATAATTTTTGCGCAAACCAATCAATATACGCTTATTGTGATTTTTTTATCAGAAATTTGTAGAAGAATATATATCGTCTTAAACTGAGGAAGAAAGATTTTTTTTTTATCTATTTTTGGGGATATTTATTATAGCAAAAAGTAAAAAATATTTTTTTTTTTTCAAAATTGTCATTTTTTATTTTGTTTATAGGGCAACAAATTAAAACCGCAGAGGTAATCAAATACCACCAAAAGAAAGCTCTATTTGTGGGAAAAAAAAGAAAAAAAAATGTTGTTTGGGTATGGCGTTGCACCCCACGCAATTGTCAGTTAAAGTGACGCAGTGCCGTATCGCAAAAAATGGCCTGCTCATTAAAGGGGTAAATCCTTCCGTCCTTAAGTGGTTAAATTCCACAATTTTTCTGCTTCACATATGTAACGGTCACCACCATTTACGATTTCCCTTCCATCAGTCACGACAGCTTATCTGACACTCCAACCATCCATCCCATTTCCCAGAATAACCGAGACAACACAAGCTCTGGTCTCTGGTTTCAAAATGAATGAACACTTTTAATGGTAACTCTCAGTCTTATATACAGTACAACATATTACAGTAATCAAACGAACAAATAACTCTCCACCCACACATCACTTCAATACACACTCTCTTAGACAATGACATCCCGTTGAGCTAATTATTCCCCAGACATTCCGTCTCCGACAATAAGTGATTCACCCGCAGAATACACATTTCTATGTCAGACGTTTTGGGCACCGATCTAACATGACCTAATTACTACAGCTGAGAAGTCACATTCCACACATAAAACAGTATTAGCATACTTAATGAAAGGTCTTTCAGGAGCCAGGCTGTCTACCAAGCTCAAATCCACCTCACCCCAGTACAGACTCAATTACCATCTCAACAGCCTGTGCTACACAGAGGAATGAGTCATTATTGACCGGTAGAGTCAGCATATTAGTTATTTGCAGACATTAAGGAATGTATTGTGGATTACTGTCCATGCTAAAACAATCCAACATATGTCCCTTATTTCCTGGCTCAATACATGAATTAACAGTAATGTCCCATCTCATGTAATTTCTAATTAATATTTCTCAGTCACCCTATGCCTAAAAGGGACACAGGGTGACCTAAGACCCAAGAGTTATTAGTTATACGCTGGCACAGGAGTACCCCTCATCTTTCAAAAGTCTCTGGGTGTCACGGGTCATTCCGTTACAACATATATGTTGGATGGTTGTAGAGGGGTTAAATAACTTGTATGTGTTTTTTAATTGGATTATATTTAGCAAATTTTAAACTCACAAATATGAATACTGCCCTTTTGCTTGTGGTAACTTGGTAATTGTGTGTAATCTTAGATAATTAGGCCTCCAGGCCTGGCCAGGCCAGTAATCTGGCTTATCGTGCAATTGGGTCTCTGAGATTCTTTGGCTGATTTACTGGTTCATTCAACCTGGGTTGGAATAACTGGAGGATCTACACAAATAGTAAAAGCAGAAGCATGATTGCATCTCACAAATATAGCTGCAACATAGGATTGTAGGTAGCTGATAGTGCAGTTCAAGCTGAACTTACAATTCTGCAAAGTTATTTTACTACTAAGCTGTGGATTGTCTATAATTTGGTCAGATCAATCACAATCAGCTGAATGATTCAGAGGAGGAACACATTCATCTGCCAGTCTTGAGCGCCTATAGAGATATTTAGACTTTTGTTTTAAGAAAGTTACTGTACTAAACAGAAAACTTACTACTGGGCTTTCTATTAGCAATTATAACGGAATCACCCAGTATTAAATATTTCATTGCAAATGAAAGCTTCTTGAAACAGTTTTATGTCAGATGCACTGTCAGTCAGCATGACACAGTGGAGAAGTAGAATAGAGACATACAATTGGACAAGGACCAGGATCTTGGATTGCATACTGTCTTTGAATAAGTTGATATTTTGTTTAAAATGCAGAAAAAACACAGTATTTTTCCAGTAAATCATTAAATTTCTTAAATCAGTCTGCAGCCAGTAGCTTTTTCTAATATGTATGGTAACTAATTGATATTGCTATACCATGTTTCAGTTTCATAGCATTTCCAGTTGTTTATTCTGTAAGGAAGGAACATTGCTGTTCATTACCAACTACTCTAGCAATGTACAGGACATAGAAAGACCCACAAAAGATTAATGAGACACTTGAAAAGAGCAGTTACATCAATTAGAAGTGACTGTTAGAGGATATGCCACTAAATAAGCCAAATTAGCTCACAACCTATTTGTATCACTTGTGCTTAGGCAATATGTCAAAATGCAATAGATGTACAAACAAATATTGACAATGGCATTTACATTAGATTTGACATTATTTTCTAAATGCTGTTAAAATCTTCTTTCAGTGTTTGTCATCGTTATATTGGCCTACTTGATTGCTTGTGTTTCTTGGATTGTCTGCTGAAGGCTATGTAACACAAACATGCAACAGATAATGGTTGTCTTAGCACATCAGTTCTGTAGGATTATATACAACAACATATTTTATTGTCCATCGTTTTTGTTAAAGGGGTTGTAAAGACAAAAATATTTTCCTCTTAAATTAAAGTCTGACAGTAGCTGATAAAGTAAAAAGTAATGTTTTGCATTATAACTAGTTTGATACCTGTTGAAATTGAGCTGTTTTATTCACCTCCAGCACTCCTGAATCGTTATTCTCACTGACTTCCTGGTTTGCGGTGCGCATTCATTCTTGCTACATCATGGCCTAATGGGAACTACAGTTCCCATTAGGCTTAGCCTCCATGCCTGTGAGGGATAAGAGAGCATCTTCACGCAGGGCTGTAGTCATAGGGAGGGGGTGAGCACATTCTGCTTTCCACCATGCAAAACATCTCAGATGCTGGTGGAAAGCAAGAAGAGGAGAGGCAGGAAATGGCATTTTCAAACCTGGATTACTGTATTTTGGAGGTCAAAAGGAAAAACGAAGTAAGTGATATTTAAATGCTCTAGCTTACAGCAATCAATTGATCTACTAAAAAACGAACCTTTAGTGTTCCTTTAAGTGAAGTTGAAGAGGTTATCTGTTTTTTCCAGAAATAAAACATGACTACAGTCAAGAGTAATAACACATATCAGGTTTTTCATTTGGATCCAATATAAGACTTTCAAAAAGTAACTGTCAGATAATTTCAATATTTTGGGGGGGTTAGAAGAGTTAGAACATCTTGTTTTTTTCTGTATTTTTTTTGCTATTTGTGTCTCCACTGAGGACATATTTACCACCATGTCTCATCCTGTGTATCAGGCCGTGACAAGGTGTCACCAATACAGAAGTGATGACATGTAAGTTTTACATAGCTGACTCTACCTTACCCAGTGCATCAGATTAGTGTTTTGAAAGTGTTTTTTCAGGGCTGGGGGCTGTTAAAACACAAGTCTGATGCTGAAGGGCAGATTGCTTTGTATCAGCATTATGTAATTAAATAAAGATAATATCATAGGAGCAATATGGGGTCTACCTAATATAAAATGCATTGTTCATTATATCTGTTCAGTTATTTAACATTCATCTATATGAACCATTCTTCTTTTCTTGGACATTTCTGCAACCATTAGGCCTTTATATCGTTTTTTTTTCTTACAGTAATATGCCTCTACTGCTTAGATTAATTACATGGTTTCACTCAATTTGCACATTGTCATTGATATTTTCTCACAGGGTAACACTGACAGTTTTTTTTATTTAATTTGGTGATGGGTGTTGGATTGGCATATTTATTATTAGGATTATAATAATTACATTGATATTTGACTAGATAAAGTAATTACTTGTTTGAAAGTGGTGTACCCTTTTTGTAGCTTTCTTCTTTTATTAAGTGTTATTAGGTAATCACCCATTGATTGATATATATGAGTTTCTTTATGCTTAAATCTATAATTACACTTTTCCTAAACATTTTGTATTTGCACTAGCCTCGGTTGCCTATGAAAAAATGCCAGCATGAAATATTACCTTTGTAGTGCCCTCTTACCCCCTTAGAGGCTATTATGGACTCCTAGGCCCCGTACACACGAGAGGATTTATCCACGGATACGGTCCACCGGACCGTTTTCGCGGATAAATCCTCTCGAGGATTTGCGAGGATTTTGATCCGATGGAGTGTACTCACCATTGGATCGAAATCCGCGCCGAAATCCCATCGCGATCACGTGTCGCGCCGCGATGATGACGCGGCGACGTGCGCGACGCTGTCATATAAGGAATTCCACGCATGCGTCGAATCATTACGACGCATGCGGGGGATTCATTCGGACGGATTGATCCGGTGAGTCTGTACAGACCAGCGGATCAATCCGTTGGGATGGATTCAAGCGGATAGATTTGAAAGCGTGTCTTCAAATTTTTATCCACTTGAAATCCATCCCAGGGGATAAAAATCCGCGGAAACAGATCCGTTGGATTGTACACACCAGGGGATCTATCCGCTGGAGCCGGTCCGCGGATCAATTCCAGCGGATGGATCCTCTCGTGTGTACGGGGCCCTAGAGGTAAGATGGGCTGACTTTTACCTTACGGTTGAGTCCTTGACTTATGGTGGTGTTGTGATCAGATAAGGCTTTAATAAACCCATGGGAGAGAGGGTTATGGCACACATAAACAACACAACAGACACCAGGATTTTATAATGGTAACATTTTTAATAAGTAATTGGTCAAAGAAGCTTTAGGCCAGACTGACACTTTGTTATTCTTGAGCACTTAACTATAGTAGACGCAGCTATAGACTTCCTAGGCATGACACCAAAGTCCCTGAAAGGTCCATACCCAACTCTGGTAGCTGAATTTCCTCCATGGTGCTTCCTTACACAATTTGCTCCACTGCCTTAGGAAAAAAAAACAGCTCAAGCCTCTTAATCCAGGCATTGTCTCTCAAACACATGTATGATATGCCCAAGGCTGCAGTCCTAGGAAGTCAGAAATAAACAGGATACACGCTTCCTGAATGTCACCTCAAATATTTACAGTATGTCCTTCTCTAGCATACACTACTGGCAAAAAAAACCCTAGTGATTGACCAAGGAGTCATAAATATTCACAACTGTTTATTGGACCCTCTTACTCTATTGCCAGAGACACTCCCCAGTAGGAGGCTGAACGAAACAATAACCAGGGCTTAGGGTAAAACCAACAGATAGCAAAACAAGCAATTCAGCTCAGGCTGGCTACAGCCTTGTAGAACTAAATTTAAAGAGTCACTCCTTCTTAGGGTAGGGTGACTACACCTTCATTGAAGATAATCTCTGTGCCTAGCAGAAAAACATGCCCATGTGTTTGCACCCTTTTTGCTAGTAACAATCTGTTACTGTAGAAGGTGCTATATTTAAGCAGAAAATGTGCTTTATAATTATCTACATGACAAATTAATCTTACAGAAGTTTATGTTTAAGCTTGCAACTTAAAAGTAAGTACTCAGATTCAGGAGGTTGTAAGCAATTCTGCTGGAAATATTTCTTCAGAAGTTAAGTCATATTATTAGTATTTAATACCAGTTTAAAGGGTTTTCCTTAATGTAGCTAAATTCTGTGTCCAGCAGCTTGGCCATGAGTTTACACTCTGCCAGAAATATGCTGTTAAACCAACAGGTACTGTAAGGAGACATTAGTCAAGTTCTGCCTTGATCTATATAACCAATCCAATTCCCAGGAGCATATTTGTAAGAGCATAGCAGGAAGTACTCAGAGCAAGGAGGCTGCAAGCAGTCCTACTGGAAACATGGCTTATCTTTAGAAGATAACCCATAATCTTGGCATGTTTCTTAGTATGCTGGGACATATGTGTGAAATTTGAACTCTGCATTCAGCAAAATGTATCCTCCCTTGTGATTCAGCAGGAGGTGTGTCAGAGCACTGCAGAAAGACTGATGTTCTCACACAAAACACAGCAGTCACGCATTGCAGGCTGCTTCCTCTGCATTGCATTTTAAACTAGTGCTGGGGGGTAAATCGACTACTAATTACATTAAGTAATCTACATTAAACCTTTTTAACCCCTTTTCTGCCACCATACATAGACACCAGCGGCTACAGCAGTTAGGAATGTGCGTAAATCTGACAAGCCAAGCTATCAGATGGAAGTGGCTGTACAATCAAGCCCCCCAGCAACATTTGCCCCCATGCATGCACTCCTGACATGTTTCCTGGGCTCCACATTACTATTAGTGGACCTGGGCCAGGCATGGTGAGTTCCACTGGGTAGAGGGGAGGGAGATCTGCGATCTGCACTCCATATGTGTCAATAGAGAGGATGTGTCACTAAAAAGAGCATCAAATTGGGGGCTATTTGTCTCCTGCAATGAAAAATAAAGTTTAGTGAAAAAAAGTGTTAAAAAATAAAGTTATACCCAATCACTTAAACCCAGACCCCCATATGCAATCACATACAAATGTTAACACAAGCATTGAGGGGACCTATGCATAACAACATAAATGATGCTACCCATGATACATATCACCACACATGCCAGAGTGAGAGCAATACTTCTATGCCCAGTATTCACAGTTAACTCTAAACTGATGAACTGTGGGGGCTTTTAAAGAGTTGCCTATGGAACATTTAGGGTATAAAAGTTTGTCACTGTTTCACAGGCACAATTTTTATTTTGGTTTGGTATCTATTTGTTCAATACAACCCCATATTTTATAGTTTACAAAAAAAAAATGGGTAATATATGAAATACTAAAATAACTTTAATGTTTTTTTTTACTGACATTTTTGAAAGTTTGATAAACCCTTATGCTAATACCGTATGACGTAAAAAATTGTAATTACATCAATTTCTTCCTCCAGGGTGTATGCTTTTAGAAAATATACAATATTTTTGGGATATTAAGTACAGTAATATGCAGGCCTAACATTATGTTTTAAACATGCGTGCAAAAAAAAAAAATTGCTTGGACAGCAAAAGGGCTAAACACTATTAGGTAGATTCAGGTAGAGTTAGGCCGACTTATCAGTAGATAAGTCGACCTAACTCAGAATCTACGCCGACTTATGTTTAAGCGTATGCTCAAACAGAGATACGCTTAAACATATCTAAGATATGACGGCTTGCGCCGTCCTATCTTAGATTGCAATTCTTTGGATGGCCGCTAGGTGGCGCTTCCATTGCGGTCGGCGTAGAATATGTAAATGAGGAGATACGCCGATTCACGAACGTACGCCCGGCCGACGCAGTACTTTTATGCCGTTTGCGTAAGAGATAGGCCGCGTAAAGTTAGAGCTAGGCCCTAGTGGAATAGTAATGTTAAGTATGGCCGCCGTTCCCAAAGCAAAATTCGAAATGTTTACGTCGTTTGCGTAAGTCGTCCGCGAATCGTGATTTACGTAGTTTACGTCCACGTCGAAATCAATAGGCCCATGCGGCGTACTTAGCCGCAATGCACACTGGGAAATGTAGGCGCCCGGCGCATGCGCCGTTTCAAAAAAACTTAAAAAACGTGAGGTCAAGCCTCATTAACATTAAACACGCCCCCCCAACACATTTGAATTAGGCGCCCTTACGCCCGCCGATTTAGGCTACGCTGTCGTAACTTAGCAGGCAAGTACATTGAGAATCATGTACTTGCCTAGCTTACTTACGGCGGCGTAGCCTAAACACGCTAAGCTACGCCGCCGTAACTATAGGCTCTGCTACCTGAATCTACCTATTTAAATGTATCTGATTTTTGTTTAAACAACAATTTGGCTTAAAATTTGAGATCTTTCAATACCGACAAGCTGATGTTGTAAGAAATATAAAATGCAATAATGTAAATATACAGTATATTACAGTAGAAAAGATTAAATGGGAGAATTTGGGCTATAATAGTAAACTATTCACTACTTAATATAGCAATGTGAACCACTCTATAAGAAAAATACCAATCATTTTATTATTGTGTATCATACCTATATAAGTCATGCCCATTTCCTTGCCTCAGTACATTTATACATATACTTCACATAGTGCAGCACTTTGCTGAGGAACTAAAGTAATCATTCTCCCTACTGGAGGTGACACACATTTCATTCATAAAGCTTAGTGCAAACTTATGTATAATTTATAGCGCATTAAAACACAATTGCTTTGATGTCTTTAAGATGACAGCCTGTTAAAAGCATAGAGCTTGTGTAAACCTAAAATTTATTTTACACACTGTGCCAAAAGGTTATCAATGGTAGAAAACCATCATAAGTAGCATTTTAATAGACTCTACTGTAAATAAAGAAGTGCAGTTACGTTACTGGTGATTATGTTAGTTAGATCATTACTATCAGGTTGAGCTTAGAGACTCGTTTTACTTGAATGCTTTATGGAATTAAAGCACATTCATGCTAGCTTCAACCTTGAATTAATACATATAACAGATTGCACTGATTTCAAACCTTTTAACCTAGACATGTCTCAGTGTATCCCTTCCTACCCTGTTTTCCTTTGTGTTATGTCTGCAGTCTCTCAATTCAGCACCCCTGTAACCATCTCAAGATCCTGCCAGGGAAGGGGGAGTCGTGGACATTTAACCTAGCTGCCCGGATCCTGGCAGCACATCCGAGGATCTGCATGCTGAGCTTGCGGTGCATAGCAACGGATGTGCTGCTAGGATCCGGGCAGCTAGGTTAAATGTCCATGGCTCCCCCCTTCCATGGCAGGATCTTGAGGTATGTTCCACAATAAAGTTGCAAAAAGAGGCACACTGCACATTATGTACTCTTTTTACAGAACAGATTACATAATTTTACAATGACTTTAACCAAGGTTTATTTTTGGGATTACAGAATGTCATAATATTGACCCCTGAGCTGACAGGGGGAGAGGGGGAGAGAAGGCAGAGGACAAAGGAACTTTTTTTAAAACATGTTATTGTTTTATTCTTGTATTTTTAGAACATAGAGAGAGGTAAATGACACAGCACAAGCACTGTGCTGTCTATCATGCTTTAAAGCAGGGGTAGGCAACCTGGGGCCCTCCAGCTTTTGCAGAACTACAAATCCCATCATGCCTTACTGGAAGTAATTGTAACTGTCAGTTTTGCAATGCCTCATGGGAAATGTAGTTCCACAACAGCTGGGTGTCCCCAGGTTGCCTACCCCTGCTTTAAAGGATCAGGATATATATATTTATTGTTTAGGTTTACAACCACTTTATGATGACATTACTGTATTTGAATACATGTAGATTTTTGTACATACCATAAATAAATAAGACATCCCCTGAAAATAAGCCCTTGTGTTTTTTGTAGGCCAAAATTAATATAAGACCCAGTCTTATTTTTGGGGAAACTTGGTCCTTGTAAGCTAAAGGTTGAATGTATCTGCTGAGCACAGTTGCGTTTGGGCAATGAGATTGGCAATCAAGGGGGTATCTTTTTGTTGCCCAAAGGGGTTTAAACACAACTCTTCTCAATAGTAAAGTAAACTTATCTTTAGTACTTTTTGTGTTTTTGCCTGCTGACCATGTATTTAAGATAATAGTGTGATGCTAGGAAACAATCCATCCTTGAAATGTTTGTTGTAAAAGATGTAATAAAGTACAGTATATTTATGAACTAAAGCATTTGGCCTCATTCATATGGAGGCATAAACGCCTGCATTAATGCAAAGGTCTGTGTTTATGTGCCCAGGAATTGCAGCCAGCCAGTACAAAAATCAATGACCAACGAAGAGATGCAGCAGCTGTACAGATCTTCCTGCACATCCCAGTGTTTTTATTGATACAGGGACAGATGCACAGCTCTGGGTACAGTCTGGCTATAGGTATACTTTAACCACGACCACCCTATAGCAGTTTTACTGCTACAAGGCAGCCGCTGTGTGCAGGATCACGTATGTATGCATGCGAGTAGCGAGCGCCAATGACAACGGCTCGCTCCCACTGTGGTTATGCATAGCAGGAGCTGATCAGCAGGACTCAATGCCTGCTGGCAGCTGCCAATGATTCATTACAGAGGCAGAAGTGCAGTATGCCTATGTAAACAAGGCAGATTGCTGTTCTGTCAGAAGGGAAGGCATGGATCCTGTGTTCCTGCAAAGCAGGGGCATGGATCCATGCCTTCTCCTAATGAAATCACCTCCCACTCAGTACACAAACACAGGTTAGACACACAGTTAACCCTCTGACCACCCCTGATGTTAACCCTTTCCCAGCCAGTGTCATTAGTACAGTAAGCATATTTTAGCACTGATCACTGTATTAGTGTCACTGGTTCCAAAAAAAAGTGTCAGTTAGTGTCCAATTTGGCCGCCACAATATTGTAGTCCCACTATAGGTCACTGATCACCACCATTACTAGCAAAAAAAATAGCAAAAATAAAAATGCCATTTATATATATCCCATAGTTTGTACATAGTTTGTAACTTTTGAGCAAACCAATCTGTATACGCTTATTTTTTTAACCAAAAACATTTAGCAGAATACTTATTGGCCTAAATTTATAAAGAAATTGTATTTTTACATTTTTTTATTGAATATGTTCTATAGCAGAAAGTAAAAAATATTTATATTTTTTAAAATTGTCAGTCTTTTTTTGTTTATAGCGCAAAAAAACAAAACGCAGAGGTGATCAAATACCACCAAAAGAAAGCTCTATTTGTGGGAAAAAGGAAATACATTTTATTTTGGTATAGTGTCGCCTGATTGCACAATTGTCAGAGTCACTCACAGCGCCCGCTTTTCCGTCGGTTCGGTGGCACTGCCCATTGATTTCAATGGGCAGGGGCGCTGTAGGAGCAGCGTATTCACTGCAAAGAAGCTGTTGGCAGGGCTTTTCTTTTCGCCCTGCCAGTGCAGCGCACCAGTGTGAAAGCATTCAGGCTTTCACACTGGGATTGCAGCTGAGGCTTTTTTTCAGGCGCTTTACAGGCGCTAAAGAACCTGAAAAGTGCCTCAAGTGTGAAAGGGGTCTTAAAGTAATGCAGTGCCGTATCATAAAAAATGGCCTGGTTATGAAGGGGTAAATCCTCTGGAGCTAAAGTGGTTAAAATACGCCTGCGTTATACACTTTTTCTTTTGTTTCATTATTGCAGTGGTATAAAATACTAGTCTGGTCTTTAAACGTAACCTAAATGCAAGCTTCTTTTCTTGAATATAAATGTTGTAAGCTGCTTTTCTTGCATAAATTGTGAGTACAAAAAAAAAATGTATAATATTTAGTAGTAGTATAATGAGGCTAATAACAAACAGTAAAAATGATGAGCTTCATATATCAAAATAGCCTTTCAGGCAAAGCAGCATTAAGTGTAAGCAAGTTGCATACATGACTTATAATAGGTCGCCTGTGGAGATGTTAGCTTCGGGATTGGCAGTCTACTTGCCTTAAGGGACAGTCCACTGCACACATAAAATGCTAGTTCCCACTTATTTGCATGATTTTGTTTCCTTGCCAGTGGATTACTTATCTTTTTCACAAGGAAGAATCCACATACCTATGAATCATGGCATAACATGACCTTTTGAATGTGTGTTTGAGGACTTGAAACAACCACAGGGAATACATCAAAACTAAGTAATGAGGAAAACCCAGATAATCTGAATAGAATGCTGTGCATAATTAAGTACATTTGAGAGCTCCTCGTGCACAATATATTATACTGCAGGGATAGACAAATACACATGGAGTATAAAATCAAGGACGCTTTTAAGTGATTAATTAAAAAGATATACAAAATGTAAATTTTCAGTATTAATCACATCATCTTTATCATTATCCCTTGGTAAATAAAACTATTTTGTCATATGATACAATTTTCAGTGATACAGCCCTGCTGCTCTTTATGCATGATTGTTGTTGGCTCAAAATGTTCGGTCTTAAAGAAGATAAGAAAACAATTTTTAATTTATCACCAAAGTTCTTGAAGTTTGGATGAAACTGCACATGGCTCTTAACAGTTATTTCAGTTTTTGTTTGAGAGCAATAACTACAGCAATTAGCTATTGAATTTATATTATTAAAGAGATTGCTAAAAATGTAATAAATATACATTTTACAAGCTGGGTTATTAACATAAGCATTATGAAAACATGCGCAATAAAAAAAAAAATCAGAATGTTAAATAAAAAGTATCACTAGAAGAGGAAAAGAAAATCCCCAGGGTCCCTATTAAAAACCAAGAAGGGGACGTTAAATTAAATAAATATTGCCTTTCTGTCATTACTTGCTATAGCTTCACTTCCCCTGAAACCTAAAAATATGGGTGTTCCTATAGGTGGGAGGAATTACAGTCAGCACCGAGCAATGCCCCCTTTCTTTTCGTTAATCTTCATATCTCCTGTTTACCCCCTTGCCGCCGAGCGTACGCACATATGTGGCCTCGACTTTCGAGGTAATACTGGGATGATGCCCACAGCTGCAGGTATCATCCCGGTATAATTTTTTAGAGCCATCGATCGGCTTTCCAGGGATAACAACCGATGTGGCTAAAAGCCACTCTGGGATGTTATCCCAGAAGAGCGGGAGGGGACACCCCCCCTCTCGCCGCCTCCGCCGCTCTTACTGGGCCTCCCGTCCCACTGGGAGACCTGATCTACAATCCGCTGCCTCCAGTGCCTAGCCGCAGACTGGAACAAAGCCGCAAATGGCTTCGATCCAGTCTCTTCAGTGTAAGCACGGAAGCGATGTCATGAGGTCACTTCAGGTTTACTCGAGTGCCAATGGCGCCGGTTTAAAAAAAGTAAACAGTATTCAGATTTTCCGTTTTCGACAATCTGGATACTTTGAAGTGCAAAGTACGGCCCCCGTTCCCTCCATAAAGAGTGCCTGTCACCACCTATTACTGTCACAAGGGATGTTTACATTTCTTGTGACAGCAATAAAAGCGATCAAAAAGGAGGGTAAATCTTCTGGAGGTCAGATGGTTAATGATTTAGAGAAGGATAGATCATGACTGGCTCATCACTTCCTGACTTTCATGTTTTAATATTGGTTACTAAGGCTATCCGTTATATTTTCAAATCCAGTAGTGAGGCAGCAGAGGAGAGAAAGAACAGGCCAGTCACTGACTTGTCTGCACCAAGTCAGCATTTACATATCAGAACACCCTGGGTTTTGGTGTAATCTCATGGCATTGGGAGGTACTTGCAGGCAGTGCATGATTTAGTTTTGAATGGAAAGGGATTTTTTTTTTAAATAACAAGCATGTCATACTTACCTGCTAAACTGCACACAGAAGTTCTTTTTTTTTACTTTAATGCAGAGAGAAAAAAACCTTCTACCTTGGCAATCACTTTAAATGCCTTTGGAAGTAATACGAGCATGTACTTATTTCACATTTTAAATAGCTTAGTTTTTCTGTAATAAAAGCAGAATTATACGTTTAGCTTGATTGCTCATCAACTTCATATTTCCTATTTTACACCAATGAAAATACACAAGTGAATGTCTTTAAAATGCTAACACTTTTTGGAATACGTTATATGAAAAAAAAAATCTGGATTCTCTTCAGCGTATTTTTCTTTAATTTGCATTTACAAAAAAAGAATATGCTTGAATTTGAACTTTATGGGCAGAAGTATGCCACTACCTCCTCCAACAGTGGCACTAGTTAAGAGTAATGAGAGGAATGTGTTCAAGAAAACAACAAAATCCTTTCTACTTCATCAAATTTGCAGTTTGTTACTGAGTGGTTCGGCATCTACATATCACACTTTTATTTCCATTCATCCAACTGATGACAGTAACTATAGTGAGCATTTGGTATCCCATTACATATGATTTTCTCTTACTTTGAATGCTGGTTCTATTTAAAGTATAACTAAAGACAAAAGTTTTTTTTTAGATATGGATAAAGTGGTGGGGAGTTAAAACTAATCTCAGTTTATTTTATTTTTTTATTGATATATGTGTTCCTGTTATGATTATTTATTCTTTCTAATTACTGTGATAGCTATATTGTTTGGGGGTAATTAAAGCAAGGGTCAATTTTGAGTTACCACCATAACAGAAAAAGAGTGAACATCTTATTATGGGGACACCTTTTCCCACAAAAAAATAATAACAAAAAATAGATTTCCATTACATTTGAAAAATATCCTCATACTTCATGCTGAGTCCACAGGGCAGTAAGCGAAGAAGAATCTCCCTAATGAGACACAGATAGCAAAGAAAAGAAAAAAAAACTTAAAGCAGTTTTAATCCTCCCCTACTCTAACCAAAATGAAAATTAGATATACTTTACTGTGTTTTTAATGCATATCTTTTTCTGTAAAATGATGCAACTTCTTAATTATGAACTTGCATGGGCAGACTAGAACCTCAATTGCATGTTAGGCCACCTCCAGCCAGTGGTCTAGAGATGACTCCCAATAGTTGGATATGATCGCATTTATTTTACAGCCTTGCCACCTGCCCACCATGTTTACTTGACCAGGGCAGGGACAGCCTTACAAGTTAAAAAATAACCAAATACAATTTAACCCCTTGCTGCCCAGGGTGAGTTTGACATTTTCCCATACATGTTAAAAAAATAAAATTCTATGGTGTTCAGTGCTATGTTCAGGGTTCACTGAACCTCCTGAGAACTTAACCTTGCCCACTTCTCCCATCTCTACTCATTGCCATTATTAGAATAACTTTTAATTTAGTAGTACATACTTTTCTGTGGCTATGTTACATAAAAGCTTTTTTAATTGTTATAAAAAAAAGAGACTTTTATTGTTACGTGTGATAGGTTTTTAACCTGAAAACATATCTGTAAAGACAGGTGCAAATACATAGAAATAACTGTAATTTCTGTTTTTAAAGTTTACATTTGTGTTGAAGCTTGGGATGACTAGAATTTTGAGAAGGGAAAAAAAGTTGCTTTTGCTTATTAAAGTTTATTGCACTGATTTGATACAGTATTTTTCACTGACTGTGTAGCTGTGTCTTACATGCCATGAACAATGTTTATCTTAATTTTCTTCTAAGAAAAACAAAATATTTCATCCTTGGGCTACACTTTTTCAGACTTTTCAACTATTGGAAACCTTGTGATACCTCATTAGACAGAATAATTTTGACAGGGGTGTGACCTTGTACCCCTGAGCAGTCTCCAATTCTGTGGTATGAATGACTAAGTGGGTCAGTCCACGGAGATTGGAAACCATTCATTCTCATTAAGCAGCTAGTCACAGAACTTTAGAAGCATGTCACCGTTCTTGATGTACACTTTATATGGTAGGAACATTTCTATTCCCCAGACATTGACATAATGGGCAATATTCAGAAGATGATACTATATATAAAGAATATATCGATCGATCTATCTATCTCTCTATCTATCTATCTATCTCTCTATGTATAGAGAGAGCGATAGATAGATAGATAGATAGATAGATTGTGCATCTATCTATATATATATATATATATATATATATATATATATATATATATATATATATATATATATATAGAGAGAGAGAGAGAGAGAGAGAAACAATCAGGTCTGTGTGGCATGTTCTTTTTGTTTTTTTTTCTGGCTCCAGCCAAAATACACAATGCTAGTCTTGCTCACTCTCTGACTTGTGCATCAGTCAGGTGCACATTCTGAAGTGGAGTCTTATACCATAGGAAAAAAAACACACATAACTATTGTTCATTTGTAACAATATGCAGTATGTATCCCTCTTTACTGGGATTTTATTTTTTTAGAAACATTCTGCCACCTTGCAGTATCATTATGTAGTGATGTTCAGATTTTTTGTGCCATTCCTTTAATCCAGTCTTCCTGCTTTTTCTTGTGGAGTTAATTTTGTCCACAATTGTACAACCACTAATTTTTGAACTCTAGCACTTTTCTTGGTATTCTGGTCCAGTGATTCCCCTTTTCAGGACTTTCTCTGCATAGTTTCAGCCATTCTGTAATTGTGGATGATTACAATGAATCTAACAAAAAAATCTGGGAATGGTTTAAACTCTTGTCAGTTTTTTTTTCTGTGTTTTCCTTTACTTCCTATCTGGAGACAGGACAACACAGAATGAGATGAAATAGCTCCATTTATTGTTACAGCTGAGTGACATCGACCAGTTCAATAAAAAATGGCCATCATTCAGTCCGTGTGTATTGAAGCTAGATCAGGAGAACTGGGAAGATTGTCTTGAGACCTATCCTAAGCGTGTTATTTCATCTAGAGGCAAATTGATTCAGACCAAGTTTTTACATACGGTGTACTTTATCCCACAATGATTGCATAGAATCTATCCTCAGTGGTCGCCAACTTGCCCACACTTCCTATGTCTCCTAAACTGACATTGCTGGGCATTCATGATGATGCTCAGAGACCCCACTATACTAAACTTTTGATTCTCTATCACTTTCATAATACAAAGAAGCAACTCTTTTGTCCTCTTGGGAATCGTTGATTAATTGAGTATTTCCCACTTATAAGCTGAAATATATGAATATGAATTGTCTTTAGAAATATCAAATTTGGCAGCCCTGGACAACCTAGTAGTCTTTTGCCTAAATGTATCACCTTTTTTTCTTATTACATCTGGGTTGTCACTACCACCTTTCCTTTATTGTCTTTTCTCGATGACTCTATGGGGTTTATTTACTAAAACTTGAGAGTGCAAAATCTGGTTTAGCTCTGCATAGAAACCAATCGGCTTCCAGGTTGTTGTTTTTTTTTTGTCAAAGATAAATTGAACAAGCTTAAGTTATAATCGGATTGGCTACCATACATAGACCACCAGTTTTTGCATTTCCGTTTTAATAAATCAGCCCCTACAGTATGTGCTATTTAGCTTTGTACAGCTTTGTAGAGATTATTTTCTTTACCTTATTGTGAATTTCAATCATATGTATTTGACTTTTGATATTGACTGTTATTATCATGTTTTCAGGTGCTACACTAGAGAAATCCTTGCTTGTAAAAATATGGTATTTTAGAGCTGTGTTTACTATGTGCATTATTACCATACAGACTTTTAAGCCTCGTACACATGATCAGTCCATCCGATGAAAACGGTCTGAAGGACAGTTGTCTTTGGTTAACCGATGAAGCTGACTGATGGTCCGTCATGCGTACACACCATAGGTTAAATAACCGATCATGTCAGAACGCGGTGACATAAAACACAACGATGTGCTGAAAAAAACAAAGTTCAATGCTTCCAAGCATGCGTCAACTTGATTCTGCGCGGGTTTTTAACCGATGGTTTTGCATACTAACGATCGGTTTTGACCTATGGCGCCCACACATGATCAGTTTGGACCGATTACAACGGTCCATCAGACCGTTTTCATGGGTTTAACCTATTGCGTGTACGAGCCTTTAGACTACATTCATATGGGCATAAACATTTTACTGTTCTCATTACATATGTTCTTTTCACAGAAAATTTCAAACGTTCCTGCATAATGATTATCAAATACTTGCGTAAAATAGTTTGTTTTTTAGACCTTTATCTGGCATGTGTATGTACGAATGTCCACAAATTTGGGGATTTTGCATGATGGTTTAGAATGCAGCACATGTTTACGCACCTGTGTGAATGTCTCTATTGAAAACAATGCAGCTGCGTTCAGATCCATAAATAAAAAAAAACCTTGTTTATGGCCATGTGATGGTAGTCTTTGTATGATGTTCCCATTTATATCTCGGTATCACTACTGCCGATCAACTCTTTCAAGATGTGTTCCATCCCTAACTCTAAATTGACATTGACACATGAAAAAAAAAATGTGGTGTGAAGATCTGACGAGATATTTCTCAGTAAATGATTGCTATAGGCAGACATACATTACAAAAAATCAGTTTGGAATGCCCAGTGATGGATTTAATGGCACTCTAAGGGGCAGTGTTTTCTTGAACATTTAAGGTTGTGTGGGCAAAATCCTTTTTTTTTTTTTCTCCCATCACAACAGGAAGGCGAAGTAGCAGGAAAACTTAAATTTAACACAATTCATATTCTTTCAGCTTTGCAGCATTTTGACAGTTTTGACAGGTGATAGTTGATACTAAAAGTGTTGCTGTTAGGTTACTGTGTATGTGGTTCAGTTGAACATGACTGAAGTACTGCATGCAAAACCATATTACTTTTTACCACATTGGCTCAAATCATGTATCTGTTAATAAGTTTTTTTTCAATGTGTAGATTAGAGTATTTTGAAACTATGGATATGGAGTATATTAGCTACAGGAAGCACATTGATAACCTTGATTTTAACACCTTACTTTAAAATGTGTAAAGCTCCTTTTTATAGTTTATGTTCACACTATCACATCGTGCCACTGAGATCAATTAAACTGCAGTTCCTCTATTTTCTCAACTTCAGCAGCAACTATATTAAATGCTGTTATGACATCTTATGATAGCCTTTCACGTGTCTTATGTTAGAAGTTTATTTTCTTGCTTCGTGTTCTAATTGGCATTATATATATATATATATATATATATATATATATATATATATATATATATATATATATATATAAAATCTTGTTTTCCTTCTGTTCACCTGGTAAACTGGCCAGTAACACATCTCCTATATTAAAGTGACCCCATTCTGGATGAATGAGCACAGGAGGCACCTTTGGACAGCAGAATTGTCAGTCTGGGGAGGGGAGGGTGGGTGTTAAATACTAAAGTACAAGCAGACTCAGGCCCCGTACACCGGTCCGAGGAACTCAACGGGTAAAACACATCGTTTTGCTCGTCGAGTTCCTTGTGAAGCCGCCGAGGATCTCGGCGAGCCAAAATTTCCCATTGAACAACGAGGAAATAGAGAACATGTTCTCTATTTCCTCGCCGAGATCCTCGTCGGCTTCCTCGGCCCAAAAGTGTACACACGGCCGGGTTTCTCGGCAGAATTCAGCTCCGACCGAGTTTCTGGCTGAATTCTGCCGAGAAACTCGGTCGTGTGTACGGGGCCTCAGATACACTAACATATTGAAGCCAAATGATAAAAGCAGAAAAATAAAAACAGCCCGCACAGAGCATGTAAATAGTCCTGCAGCAGCGCTGCAAACCCCTGGTTTGGAAAAAGATAAAAGCTGTGTAGGATGACTCGATCAGATGTAGCTTAGGTATGTGCTCCAATCACCAAAAGGCATTCACCACGTGGGGGGATATAGGGTCCCCTTCGGGGGAAACACTCACCAGATGGTTTCTTTACACTCGCATTTCCATATAAATCACCTCACGTATCACCTTCAGATGTTTGGAAACTGCATACCCCTCTCCTATCTTGATCACCGTTATTGTATTCACTTCCCGGGTATAGTGTCCGCAGATGTATGAGGAAATGAAAAAAACCATATGGTGCAATATCGTTTTTGAATATTTAATGTTACCCCAAAAACAGATATACAATGGTCCCCTCATAAAAACGTGCGTACCAGAAAATAAATTAAATCAGGCACATAAAAGTTTCTTTAGCATTTCTCACTGTTAGGTGTAGACCCCTGAAGACCGCTCTGGAGGCTTTCCTGTGGCTGTCACTTCCTGGTTTCTCCCACAGTGGAACGCATACGTCACTTCCGGTCGGGTGCTGGATAGCAGCGCTCTGACGTTTCGTCCGTTCGGACTTTTTCCAAGAGCGTGCTATTCATCTGCACCCGCCGGAGTTATATTGCGTGGTGCTACACGCCCACCTGTGACGATACTATAGACGGGGATGACCCTCCATCCATGCATCACTCAATCCTCACTCCGAGCGCTGCGCTAAGCCACGCCCCCCGGAGAGGAGGAGATCACTGTGTCTTGTTTTGTTGTTGTACTCCGCTCGCTGACATACACTGTTGCCACCATAGGACTGTCAGATGAGTTTACGTCCGCGCGCGGCCATACATGCACTATTAATTTCATATTTGGGCTCTGTACCTGTGAAAGATGTGATATATGTATATAGCCCAGTGGTCTGAAGTGTTACTTCTTACACTAGTATATATTGATAAACACATATTGTAGCCCGTGCATTGTGCTATACTAGGATCAATATACCCTTTGTGTCACAACACAATGTGCTTCAATTTTAATGGGTCTATACATGAGTGGCTGACTGGCACGTTCATAGACATTGGTTCTTACATACTCCGCAGAGCCAATGTCCATTAAGAAAAAAACAGAGAATATATAAACTGGGTGTTGAACTTGAATAGATCTAGGACACTATGTGTATATAAATAAATAAATATATAAATATATACATCACACGTGTGTAAAACCACCCAAAATACACACCTATGTATAGCCATAAAATACATTCATAATAAAATTAGAATATAAAAAAACTTACTATAAAAATATATAAAATTATTACAGAACAGATTTTAAAATATATATGAGAGAACAAAAAAACACAGATTATATAGAAATGTAGAAAAAATAGAAATATAAATATATATTCATATGTCGTCATAGAGACATGGGTAAATTATTATATGCATTGTGCAAAGCTATATTTATGGGGATTAGATAGGATGTATTGTGCAAATATCAAAGTCCACATCCCAACCCTGATCACATGAGTTGATGGGGGAAGAGACCTATTATCCCTTGTGTTTGGGATCACTTAACCGTGTATTGTCTCCCATATTAGTGTGATGAGCTTGGTTTTCTTTACCCCCCAGGGGCCATTTCTGGTGGATGATTGAATACTAGCCCTTGTACAACAGTGGTCATATTTCGTTATTTGTTAGATGGGTGTGGATAATCTTTACACTAATCTTTTCTTGATAGCATATATATTGCGTAACCCCTTTATTATTTTAATCATATTACTTAAGTACTCTCCGGGGGGCGTGGCTTAGCGCAGCGCTCGGAGTGAGGATTGAGTGATGCATGGATGGAGGGTCATCCCCGTCTATAGTATCGTCACAGGTGGGCGTGTAGCACCACGCAATATAACTCCGGCGGGTGCAGATGAATAGCACGCTCTTGGAAAAAGTCCGAACGGACGAAACGTCAGAGCGCTGCTATCCAGCACCCGACCGGAAGTGACGTATGCGTTCCACTGTGGGAGAAACCAGGAAGTGACAGCCACAGGAAAGCCTCCAGAGCGGTCTTCAGGGGTCTACACCTAACAGTGAGAAATGCTAAAGAAACTTTTATGTGCCTGATTTAATTTATTTTCTGGTACGCACGTTTTTATGAGGGGACCATTGTATATCTGTTTTTGGGGTAACATTAAATATTCAAAAACGATATTGCACCATATGGTTTTTTTTATTTCCTCATACATCTGCGGACACTATACCCGGGAAGTGAATACAATAACGGTGATCAAGATAGGAGAGGGGTATGCAGTTTCCAAACATCTGAAGGTGATACGTGAGGTGATTTATATGGAAATGCGAGTGTAAAGAAACCATCTGGTGAGTGTTTCCCCCGAAGGGGACCCTATATCCCCCCACGTGGTGAATGCCTTTTGGTGATTGGAGCACATACCTAAGCTACATCTGATCGAGTCATCCTACACAGCTTTTATCTTTTTCCAAACCAGGGGTTTGCAGCGCTGCTGCAGGACTATTTACATGCTCTGTGCGGGCTGTTTTTATTTTTCTGCTTTTATCAAGTGACATTTATTTTTAAGCAGCTGCTTTTATTATTTTTATTTATTGTGTTTTATCGTGTTAGATTTTTTATTGCTTGGACTTTGTTGTTTACTCCTAAAGCGCAGGGTTGTACTATTAATAGAGGGCCACCAATCAGTACTATTTTTTATATTGAAGCCAAACACTAGCTCAAACGATATAAGCAGTTACAGCAAACAGTTTTTCTCCCATTTAGAATAAATTATTGACGTCTTTAACCGGTTAAGACCCGGACCATTATGCAGGTTAAGGACTTGGCCCCTTTTTGCGATTCGGCACTGCATCGCTTTAACTGACAATTGCGCGGTCGTGCGACGTGGCTCTCAAACAAAATTGGCGTCCTTTTTTCCCACAAATAGAGCTTTCTTTTAGTGATATTTGATCACCTCTGCAGTTTTTTTATTTTTTTGCTCTATAAACAAAAATAGAGCGACAATTTAAAAAAAAATCAATATTTTTTACTTGTTGCTATAATAAATATCCCCCAAAAAATATATATTTTTTTTCCCTCAGTTTAGGCTGATATGTATTCTTCTACATATTTTTGGTAAAAAAATCGCAATAAGCATCTATTGATTGGTTTGCGCAAAAGTTATAGCGTCTATAAAATAGGGGATCGTTTAAAGGCATTTTTATTAATAATTATTTTTTTACTACTACGGCGATCAACGATTTTTTTCGTGACTGTGACATTATGGCGGACACATCGGACACTTTTGACACATTTTTGGGACCATTGTCATTTTCACAGCGAAAAGTGCTATAAAAATACACTGCTTACTGTGAAAATGACAATGGCAGTGAAGGGGTTAACCACTAGGGGGCGCTGTAGAGGTTAAGTGTGACCTTATGTGTGTTTTCTAACTGTAGGGGGTCATGGCTGATCGTTGTTCCCTAACAGGGAACAGATAATCACTGACACTGCCACAGAGAAGAACGGGGAAGGTTTGTTTACACTCACCTCTCCCCGTTCTTCAGCTCCTGTGACCCAGCGGGGATCGGGTCCGTGGGTCCCGCGAGCACAGTCACAGAGGTTCGGACCGGGTCGCGAGCGTACCGCCGGCGACGCGCTCGCCACCCATTGGCTGGGTTCTTAAAGAGGACGTACATGTACGCCCTTGTGCCCAGCCGTGCCATTCTGTCGACGTATATCGTTGTGCAGCGGTCCTGAAGTGGTTAAATAAAAGCTAATTATTGTGAGCACCCCTGCCAGTGATAAATGGGTTGTCTCATCCCTGTCAACTGATACAGAGAGTTTGGTTGGATCACTAGGTCTAAAAAAGAAAAGTAATGCAGCCATCACAACTAACAATTGGTAAGATGTACTATAGTTAATGCTTGCTTTTGGGTTTAATACTGCTTTAACCTATACTTCTTCTGTCATTCTTTAGGTTTCTTTGAAAAATAGATTTTCTATCTATCTCATTATAGTTTTCTTAAAATATCTATGTTGGCCTTAATTATACTTTAAGTATTATTAATTATTAGTATTAGTATTATAATCACAATAACAAAAGCAGAGTTCCAGCCTGTACAAACATTTTTTAAAGTCGGCAGCTACAAATATTGTAGCTGCTAACTTTTAATATAAGGACACTCACCTGTCCAGGGGTCACACAATGTCGCCACCCCAAGCCGTTTTGTCCCTCGGCTTCAGGTACAGGCGCCTGCATTGCAAGTAAGAGAAAGCGGCAGTGAAGCCTACAGCCTTCACTGCTGGTTTCACTGCCAGTTTCCTACTGCTAATGCGTGAGTCACGCTGTGCTTTTTGAGTGGTAATGTTGTCTTCTGGGACACACACAGGTCCCAGAGGGCAGCAGGAGGAAGTAGGAGGTACTAAAGCAATCGCAGATATTATGTACCCCGGCGCGGCGAGGAAGGACAAAAGGTCAGCTTAAAAACATTAGAAAAGGTACATGTAATCTATAATATCTAAACCCTGTGTGAGTGAATTGGCTGAGAGGCATGTACACAATTGCCAGGAGCCTAGCTAGCTAACAAAATGGACAAACTAGATCTGCTGATACATGAGAAGGATTACAACTTTGTAGGAATATCAGAAACATAGTTTGACAGCTTGCATTATTGGTCTATACAGGGGTATCGCTGGTGTCAGAGGGCCAGGGAGGGTAGAAGAGGGGGAGGGATGTGTCTATATATCAAAAATGATTTGCTATTAAATGTGAGGGACACATTGCAAATGGGGCAAGGGGGAAGTGGAGTCTCTGTGGGTGGAGCATCAAAGGCAAGAGACAAGCGGGAAATTAATATTGCGGGTATGCTACAGGCTCCCTAACCTGAAGGATGAGGAGGAATTGGATCTCCTATCACATTTATAAATGGAAGTGAGGCAGGGCAATGTCCTAATAATGGGGGACTTCAACTATCCAGATATTGACTGGACAGAGGGAACAGCTCACTCATTAAAGGCCCATCATTTTTTAAATCTCCTATGTCCTATGTGCCAATTGGTGCATTCCCTGACTGGAAAAAATGCACTGCTAGATCTATCAATAACAAATAATTCAGAGCTGGTCGCAGATGTGCAAAAATGGGCCAACTTGGGAACCAGCCATCACAGGTAAATTACATTAAGCACAAATCATAGGAAAATGAGGCACCAGGGTAGTATGAAAACACTAAATTAAATGGGACCACATTTTTGAAAGATAGAACACTGAGGAAAAATATGAGTATTTTAGGAACATATTAAATAAAGGTATTCCAATGGGCAAAAAATATAAAAGAGCAAAGGTTTAACCTGGGTGGTAAAATTAGAATTCACTAATGTAAATTGACAGATTAAGGAGAAAAAACGGCCTTCCAGAAATATAAGGCCGAGGGGTCATTGACAGCATTCCGACACTACAAGAGGCACATAGCAGATGTGCCTGCATCCCTTTAGCCATGATTTTCTATTGAAAGTATTTCACCAACATTTAAATTTTTGTTGCAGTGAATGCCTGATATCTGACTTGTATATGCCCCCTACACACGATCCGAATATCGTACGACAGATCGTACGACTTTTTCCGCTTAATAGTCGCAAGTAGAAATTAAATTAGGTCATTAAAGTCACAAAAATTCTCATACGACAGAAAAAAAATCGGAAGTGATGTCATGTGTTGTAATGTATTTGTATTATATTTTCGGACGACAACTGTACAGATTAAATGAAAATTGTACAATCTGGTACCGTACAAGAAAAATGTTCGTGCATGTCCGATAAAATAATATCGGATGAACTGTCATGATCGGCTCTCGAAAGCTCTGTACTAACGATCCGATAATCGTACGATTCTTCCTCGGACGACATTTTTCATATGATATTTGGATCATGTGTACGGGCCATAAGGCAGATTTCTGGGAAAATCAGTGAGCCAATTACACAAGCAAACAATACAATATCTGGAGGATATTCTATACACACTCTGTGTAAAGAACACCTCCAGGTAGCCATATTGCATTGCATGCACAGAAAAATACAGAGCTGTAGATTTAAAAAGAAAGGTAATTTTTAATAACATTCAATCACAATATGATTTGTGTCGCAATTGTATACGTTATATAATTTTTTCCCCCCATGTAAGTGGAGTCACCCTTTAACCCCTTAAGACCCGGACCATTATGCAGGTTAAGGACCTTAACTGACAATTGCGACGTGTCTCCCAAACAAAATTGGCATCCTTTTCTTCCACAAATAGAGCTTTCTTTTGGTGGTCTTTAATCACCTCTGTGGTTTTAATTTTTTGCGCTATAAACAAAAATAGAGCGACAATTTAGAAAAAAATTCAATATTTTTTACTTTTTGCTATAATAAATATCCCCCAAAAAAGGTATAAAAAAAATATTTTTTTCTCAGTTTAGGCCGATACGTATTCTTCTACCTATTTTTGGTAAAAAAAAATGCAGAAAGCGTTTATCGATTGGTTTGCGCAAAATTTATAGCGTTTACAAAATAGGGGATAGTTTTATGACATTTTTATTACTATTTTTTTTTTCTACTAATGGTGGCGATCAGCGATTTTTTCCTGACTGCGACATTATGGCGGACACATCGGACAGTTTTTACACATTTTTGCGACCATTGTCATCTTCACAGCAAAAAGTGCTATAAAAATGCACTGATTACTGAGAAAATTACAATTGCAGTTTAGGAGTTAACCACTAGGTGGCACTTAAGGGGTTAAGCGTGACCTCATATGTGTTTCTAACTGTAGGGGGGTGGGGCTGGTCGTGTGAGGTCAGTGATCGTCTTTCCCTATATCAGGGAACAGACGATCACTGACATTACCACAATGAAGAACGGGGAAGGTGTGTTTACACCCACCTCTCCCCGTTCTTCAGCTCCTGAGACCGATCGGGTCCGCGGGTCCCGTGGGCGCGGTCACGGAGCTTCGGACCGGGTCACGAGCGCGCCACCTGCGGCACACACGCGACCCCACGGCTGGGCTCTTAAAGAGGACGTACAGGTACGTGCTTATGCCCAGCCGTGACATTCTGTCAACGTACTGTATATCGTCGTGAAGGGGTTCTTAAGTGGTTAAGTGGTGTGTTTAGTGGACTGGGTAATAATAACATTTAACCTCCTCAGATATTAACACCAGCTACATGACTACATGGCTACAAATAAATGTGGTTGATGGTCGGTAAAGAAAGTCCCAACACAGTAACATTTCATATTATAATTGGAGAATAACCAATACAAGACTAAGTATGCTAATATATTCATTATAAACTGAAAATATTAGTCTGGATGTAAGCAAAAACTGAGACATTGGTCAACAAATTTTACTTAAAAAAAACCAGAGCTCATTTTCTTTGTATTTTACATAAAGGAACTAACCTTTAACTCCACATACATGCAGGAATATAAGCAGCATCAAGGAATACAATGTACTGGGATCAGGTATAAAGAGAAGCAGGTGCAGAATGCTTTAGATGTTTTGTTTGAATCACCTGGAGACCTGACTCTATGGTAGGAATAGATTATTGTAGCAGAAGATCTTTCTAGGTCTGTGGTTTTGCTTTAGATAGTTGTTTTCTGACTGATCTTCGAGCATTATTTAAAAGGTATCGCTCTGTACTGTTATTATGGTAGGTCAGGATGATAAACAATGACATTTCATTTTTATGACAATTTACCCTTTAGGCCAGAATTGGTATTTGGCAAGTGCAAAATTTGTCAGTAAGGCTGGAGTGACTTTAGTTCTTTACAATACAACTCATACACAACAGTTGTGCCTGTTTATAAATATCATTGCCTCATGGAGCTAGCTAAACTTCCCAAGTACGTACACAGACTTATGATATATATATACCAGGACCCTCTTTTAGCACAGGTAATTGACATCATGCATGATTCTGAACATTAGTAAAGCAAATACATTATATATATTAAAGTGTTGCGCTGTCATGTTTATGTGATACAATGCTTTATCTATTATTAGGCAAACAAAAGTCCATCTTTAGAATAGATGTGTAAAACTTATAAAATGTAAAAGTCCAGAACCAATTGTAGATCCACAAGGTGAAAGTAAAACGAGTGTCCTTCCAATTTCTATCGGTGCAAACACCCAATTCTCCCCACAGGATAGATAGGGCAAATATATCTGCGTTAGCTGTTCAGCCTACTTAGTGGACTCCAATGATGCAATTTACCCAGGGCAATTATCCTTTAGGGAACTCCAAAACCAGATCACATGGTATATCAGATGGAAGAGGAAAAATGACTCATTGTGCAACATTCATTAAAAGCACACAAGAGTTTATTTCAAGGTTCTACTTACAGCAAAGATGTTAAAATTAATAGGCTTATTGAAAACAAATGCTTGTCCTACACCCTCCGCGTGTGCCATGACGTCACCAGTTCTCTGTGCCTAACCTGACATACGTTTCGTTCAATGGGACTTCTACTGTGATGAAGCCAAGCAAATACATTGTATGGGGATATCAATAGTTTTCCTTAACACCTTATTTTTTCCCTATTTTGGTAACTGTGGCCTGAGCTGCTGGTTTATTAGTACTCCTGAAAGCTGAAGACAGATAACATAATTTTTACAGTTACAGTATGTATTCAATGCACACCATGTAGCAGTAAAAATATATGGTTAAACAGGGATTTTACTGCCCCCAACCATGCACCTGAAAAAAAGAACATGCATCTGCTCAAGGCTGTATACATGTGGCGGCCGAAAAGCAACACAGTCAGTACTGCTGCCTAAAGTTACCCAAATCATGTTAAAATACTTAGCTCACAGTTGCAGTGGAGAATTTACACATGAAATATCTATTTGGCTGTTAGAAAAGAAAACAGCACGCCTTCTGTGTGTCGTACTGCTGCTCTACCACCCTCTGAAAATTGTGTTACTGTGGATTGCTTTTTGGAGGGAATAAAAAGGGCTGCCACAGGTGTGAATGGGTCCTTCATTTTATTTAATTTTTTTATCTAAAGTTAGCATAAATACCAAATGGTGGCTTAATATTAATCTCCTGTAAACCCCTTGTCAGGAATCACACTGGAAAAGGAAAAGACAGCATTTTGAACCAATCACGACTGTATTGTGTTGCACAGTGATGTCACTCAATAGTAGGAGAATTCTTACTGAAGAAGAAAGCATAGTGAAGGCTTCATTATTTTGCTAGTGCTCAAACGTGTTGTTTGGCAGGCGTGCTAAGATTACAAAACTGGCCAAACAGTTTAAACAGTTCACTCATATATTTAATCTGCGTGTTTAGTTATTGGCCTGGAGATCATTCTGGAAAGAGAATTTCCAGAAGAGCTACATTTTTTTGCTAAATTGCATTCATGTGCAATTTCAGTGAATTTCCATGCATTTGCATCAATTTGTGATGTGTTTACATGCGTTCATGTGCATTTGCGATGCATTTATGTGCATTTGCAGTGTGTTTCAGTGTGGAAAATTGCAGCATGCTGTAATTATTTTATATAAATGCACATAAAAGCACCACAATCGTGTAGACTAGGCTCATTGGAATACATTAAGCCCTCCTGCACACAGGGCATTTGGCTAACTCTTCTAGAAGCATTTCCTCATAGCAGCAGTGTTTTGGCAAAACAAATGTTTCATATGTTTAAAGTTAAAGTTCATTTTTAACACTAGATTGATGCTCATTTTGTCAAGGGGAATCGGGTTATTTTTTTTAAATCGAATCAATACTTACCGTTTTAAAAAGAGATCTTCTCCGCCGCTTCCGGGTATGGGCTGTGGGACTGGGCATTCCTATTTGATTGACAGGCTTCCGACAGGCTTCCGATGGTCGCATACATCGCGTCACGATTTTCCGAAAGTAGCCGAACGTCGGTGCGCAAGCGCCATATAGAGCCGCACCGACGTTCGGCTTCTTTCGGCTGCTCGTGACGCGATGGATGCGACCGTCGGAAGCCTGTCGGAAGTCTGTCAATCAAATAGGAACGCCCAGTCCCGCAGCCCATACCCGGAAGCGGTGGAGAAGATCTATCTCTAAAACGGTAAGTACTGCTTTGATTTAAAAAAAAACACCCGATTCCCCTTGACAAAATGAGCATCAATCTAATGTTAAAAAAAAATTCGGGTGAACTCCCGCTTTAAACATGTGTAAACGCGTTTAGGCACATCAAGCACTTGGGCATTAATTCAGTTCATTGACCAGAGTAATAATTTATTTTGGTCATTAAATAAAGTAATGCTAAAGCCAGCCATATATGGATCAAATTCTAAAAGAAAATTGTACCAAGAAGTTTTGTATTACGCACCATCAGTGGGCCGCAGCAGCAGCCGATATTCATGTAGCCATCGGATTTAAGTGTACGGGCATGTTGGACATTTTTGAAAAGCAAACACATTTATTTATTTATTTTTAATATGCAGTTACACACGAGGCGGACTCCGTCGCTACAGAGTCCGCCTGCTCCCGCTCACTGAGCGGGGAGGGGCTTGTGCAGCGCCGCTGATTCCTATGGAGTGATCTGATGAAAACTGACATTCTGTCCATTTTCATCAGATCTGACCCGATCCGATGCGCCATGGATGGATATGGACGTATCGCCATACGTCTGATTTTGGCGGATCGGATCGGGTAGGATGTCAGCGGACATGTCTCCACTGACATCTGACGCTCCATAGGACTGCATGGAGCAGCCGTTCAGGTCCGCCGTCAAAACTGACAGGCGGACCTGAACAGTCCGTCCATGTAAAAGGGGCCAAAAAGTATAAAAATATCATAAACAAGAATCATATGACTGCAAAAGCATCGAGAGAAATAGCATAGCCTTCACAGAGTTAATCTAAGAGAACAGCATTAACCCCCTGAGCGGTAATCCCGAGTCTGGCTTGGGGTGGAATTTCAGCACCAACAGTGGTAACCCCGAGCTAGACTCGGGACCGGCTCGCAGTGTCCACAGGCACAAGTTCCTTACCTTGTCCCTGGATCCTGCGATGCCTCCCCGCTGTGTGATCAAGTGGTGTCCTCCTCGCTCGATTCACAGTGCCTGTGCGCCGCCGATCTCCGTTCCCTGTGACGTTACGACGCACAGGGGCGGAGATCAGCGCCAAATTTAAAAAAGTAAATAAACAAAATACATACAGTATACTGTAATCTTATAGATTTCATACAGATTACAGTACTGTATGAAAAAAATACACACCCCCTTTGTCCCTAGTGGTCTGCCCAGTGTCCTACATGCACTTTTATATAATAAAAACTCTTCTTTCTGCCTGGAAACTGGAGATTGCCCATAGCAACCAAGAACTGTCCCTTTATGTGAAAAATTGGTTTTAGACCAGCTAAAAAACAGCAATAATAAATTAGAATCACTTGCAAAATTGAGCGATAGTGATTTGTTGGAAAATTTGTCATCAAAAAATTAAAAGTAATAATTTTTATTATTATTATTATTATATTATTTGTATTATTTATATATATTTATTATATTATAATTTATGATTTTGTGTTTCAAATTTTATTTTACCCGGGAAGTCTACTAGACTCTTATTTGGACAGATTTAAGTGAGTTAAGTGAGTTATTTAAGTGAGTTATTCCTAAGAATTGCAGGCCTACAATATAAAACACCAATTTTCCATGCAAAATAATGGCACCTAAAATCTAAAATAATCATACCGCCAGGGAGGTTAAACAGACTTATAAAGTAAACAAGCATTTATAGGTTAACTGGTATACAACATATCTGGTCAGACATATGTAGCCTTCTAGAAGTTCTACCAAAAAAAAAAAAGCAACCTAAAGTGTGGAAGTGGGTAAACCTTCTAACCGTATAGGGTAGAAGAAATTAATAGGGTTATTGAGAAGTATACATTTCAAATTAAATAGAGTAGTAAATAAACATGTAGAATATATGGAATATATGGAATGCCTAGGGGGAGGGAGTGAGAGGGGTCTGAGATTCATTTCTCATCATTGATGGAAGAATCATGCAAGAAATATAACCAAAAAATAAATGCACATGAGCTGTGATCTTGAAAGAAAAGAAGATTACCAGGCACAAAAATTATTTTCTGTAGCAACATGAGGTGAAATTGAAGGCTTGATTGGGCACATTTTGAAATCAATGGTGGCACTATCGGATCACAAAATGCCCAAAATGTCAGATTTTTTAAAGAAAATGTACAGGTATTTGAAATTCGACTCATGTATGGCCTGCATTAAGCACTTGGTGCACCTAGCACTAACGCGCGGTTACACACATCAGGCAGGTTTTTTTTTTTAAAAAAACCTTCTTCTGCTCCTGGATGTGCTGGAACTGTGTTTTTTTTTTTTTTGCTGTCTCAAAATGTCCTTGCTTCTAAACTCCACTAAATGCTTATACAGTATGTGCATGGAAATTGGCTAATGTTTAGAGAAATTGGCTAATGTTTAGAGAAAGAAATAAAATGTCTGATGTCCCTAACAGCAATGTTAAAAATGCCCAGTGTGCATAAGGACTTTTACTGTGTTTAAAAATGTACTGTACCCAACTACATCTGGTGTAAATGAGCCCATAGGGACTGTTCATACTAGGCTTAACACAAGGACATTAAGAAAACAATTGTGCCCTTTGCACTTTGTACACGTGTGGTGGTGTATGCTGCATAAAAACTTTGAAAGTTTGCATTTTTATATATATATATATATATATATATATATATATATATATATATATATATATATATATATATATATATATTTATATATAGATATATAATGCACAAAAATACATTACAATGCCAGTATATAAATATATATAAATATTAAATAAAGTAAAAAAAAAAAAAGAAAACACTGTAATGTACGTACAATGCAAACTAGCTCACATATAAAGTATCTGCACTATAAAGTGTGCAACAGACCCTTAAACTTAAAGTGGATCTACAGTCAAAAGTTTTTTTTATCTTATTGCATTCTCTGCATCAATGTAAAAAACATACCACCAGCTGCTTCTCCCCCAAACCTAAACACTTAATGAGCATGTCAGTGTTCAAGTGTTGGGATCATCTGCAGCCCTGTTCTCCTCTCTTCCTCTTCTCGCAGGACATATAGGGAACAGTGGGAGCCATTGGTTCATGCTGCTGTCAGTCAAATCCTGTAATGTGGGAGTGGGGGGTATGGCTGAGCCGCACTGTGTGTGTCTACAGATGCAGGCAGCTCAGCAATGCCCCTGCATGGGTGCCCCCTCACCATATGGCTGTGGTAAGAGACCACTATGAAATATCTTTGGACAGAGCATGTAAGTATGTTTTTTATTTTAGTAAAGAATAAGGAAACTTTAGTATTACTATAAGGGAAAAGCTAGCCAAGGCTGACTGTGTTTACTGAGCCAAACCCAGTTGCACCATAACCTGATAATTGGAGTCAGAACATAGGAACCACACTTTAAACTTTCATGTGGATACTTTTGAAAATGACATTTAAAATCAATTATTAAAGGGTTATTAAATTTAGATTTTTTTTTAAAGCCTTCTGTGTGCAGCAGCCCTCCTCGCCCCCTCACCCTAATACTTACCTGAGCCCCATCTATATCCAGCAATTTCCACAAGTGTCTCAGTCATCCAGGACTTTAGATTGGCTGAGACACAGCAGCGGCACCATTGGCTCCTGCTGCTTTCTATCAAAGTCAGTTAGCCAATCAGGAGAGAGAGGGGGCAGGGCGAACCACAGTGCCTTGTCTGAATGGACACATGGAGCTGCAGCTGGACTCGGGTGCCCATAGCAAGCAGCTTGCTGTGGGAGCACTCAACTGGAGGGAGCACTGAATAGGGACCCAAGAAGAAGGGGATACGGGCTGCTCTGTGCAAATCCACTGCAACAAAGCAGATAAGTATAACATGTTTGTTATTTTTACAGAAAAAAAAATGAGAATTTACAATCACTTTAAGTAATCATAATTTCACAGCTTGACTAACTTTGCTCTGTCTATCGCTATCCTTTAAAGCATACAAATACAGCACATTCAAAGTTATACAAAGACACATTTTACATTGTACTGCTTTAGATTTATTTCCCTATTGTCACTGTTTTGACATTTAGTACTCTTTTAATTTAGATGTCATGATTTTTTTTTTTACAAATGTCACATTTATTAAATATATTTAGTATGGTCCCAATTGCAGACATTTATAAATGCAATAAATATTACATCATAACAGCTAGAGTAATTGGGTTCACCAACTTTTAACTCTGAAGACTTAATATATTGATTAGTAAAATTGCAACAAAGGGAATTTGGGACTTTAAATGAAACAGTGGGCTGAATGGGGACAAAGTAATGGGGACAAAGCCATAGATGACTTGTTTCATTACTTTGTCCCCATTCAGCCCACTGTTTCATTTAAAGTCCCAAATTCCCTTTGTTGCAATTTTCCGCATACGGGATGGAGATATAGTATGGATGTAATCTCATATAAAGTCCAAGACACAAGGATGGAGATACATCACAGACGTATTCTCATTTAAAGTCCCAAACACCTTCGGGTGGTCCCCCCCTTTTTTCTAATATATTGATTAGTAAGTTGTTCAGTGCTGCATTAGAGAAAGGAAGAAGAAAAAAAAACATTGCTATCTCACTGCTTCTTAAACCATTGATTGGAATCTATTGAACAGATCCATGACTGAGAGCATTCTGTCCTGTCGTCACTAGTGTAGTGTCCATTGTATAAGAGAAAGTGTTGAAGAGGGCACTCACCTCATTAGTAGATGTCATAGCAACCACAAAGGATCTTCAGAATAAGAGTCCTATACTTTACCTTCTTTATAGCTTTAACGGCATCAAGCAGATTCAAATAATTCTTATAGAACATCTAAAAAGACAGAAACTCTATGTAAAAGCATCAGATTTCAAGATAAAACTCTATTAGTCCCACAATTCTGTAAAAGACTTCCCTTTGATAGCTTCCTGAAGATAGATACTTTGCAAATCCTTATTACAGGGAAAAATACATCCATTTGTGGATAATCTGTGTTTATAGATATGTGTATATTTAACTTGCCTTTTTTTTAAATCCCTGAAGTTATGTTTGTGATAGTTGGCAATATTTTCTTCATTCTTCTTGCTGTGATCAATAAATGCCTAGATTCACAAAGTTCAGATGACACTTTCAAAATTATGTTTTCAAATAAATGCAGTATAAATTGTATTTTTGCAGATCATACTTTATTGTATACTTTGTTTATTTGTATGCGGACTAGTTTATTAAATACAATACATGTGTATACACAGAGCTTTTCTTATCAGAAAATAGGTGCAGGAACTCAACTACGACCCCGTTCAGATTTTACAAACAGTAGGAGGGTCTTAAAGGGGCATTAAATACCAGGAATGCATTGCATACAGAGTGCAGAGTTCAGGGGGGTTACACACAGAGTGCAGAGCTGTCACTTGTAAACACAGAAACCAGACTTCTGTGTTTACAAGTGATTGTGGTGAGCAGGCACCAAAGGGTCTGAGCCAAAGGTGGTGGAACTGAGTTTCCCCCAAGTTCCCCCTGAAAAAAAGCCCTGTGTATACAGAATATACATTTAATATTTTCAAATAATGACATTTTTAAAGAAAGGGAATACATATTTATTGTAAGAAATTTGGTTAGGGTATATGTAAACCTCGTAGAAGTGTCACCAATTCAGGTTTACATGAAGATCCCCCTCTTCTGGAAATCCGGGTGCTGATCAAAGTGAGCCTGACCATGCCCTATAAACTCAATAGAAATTGCTGTGATGTCACCAACGTTACTCGGACATAGCACAAGCCCCACCTAGGACCACCCCTCTCAAACACATGTCATTTAATTGAGGCTTGAACACAGAGATCAAGCCCATTAATCATTACATAGATTTTTTGTGGGTTTCCCACTTTACATATATTGTTCTATGATACTGTCACTTTTACATTGGCCTTCAATGGTATTACTACGTTTACAATACTGTTTAGTAGAATCGCCCACTTTTACTCAACTTTCTGTGAGCCTAGTTTTATTGATGTTCAGTGCTTGAAAAAAAAACTCCCTTAAATTGGTGTTCAGTGCTGGAAAGGCCCCCTTTACAATGATATTCAGTGATAAATTAGTGTTCAGTGATGGAAAGAATCCCTTTACATTTGTTTTCAGTGGTGGAAAGGTCCCCTTTCACACTGGTGTTTAGCGGTGGAAGGGATACCTTTACATTGCTGTTCAGTGGTGGAAAGGCCCCTTTACATTGGTGTTTAGTGGCTGAAAGGCTCCCTTTACATAGGTGTTCAGTGGTGGGAAGATCCTTTTACATTGGTATTTAGTGGTTGAAGAAACCCCTTTGCATTTAATGTTCAGTAATGGAAGGGTTTATTTTACATTGGCGTTCAGTGGTTGAAACGTCCCCTTTACATTGTTGTTCAGTAGCTAAAAGGCCCCTTTTACATAGGTGTTCAGTGATGTAAAGACCCCCTTTACATTGGTGTAAAGTGGTAAAAGGGCCCCTTCACATTGGTGTTCAGTAGCTGAAAGGCCCCCTTTAAATTATTGTTCAGCAGTGGAAAGGCCCTCTTTACAATGGTGTAGTGTAGTGAACAGACCCACTTTACATTGGTGTTCAGTGGTGGAAATTCCCCCTTTACATTGGTCTTCAGTAGCTGAAAGGCCCACTTTAAATTAGTGTTCAGCAGTGAAAAGGCCCCCTTTACATTGGTGTAGAGTGGTGAAAAGGCCCACTTTACATTGGTATTCAGTGGTGGAAATATCCCCTTTACTTTGGTGTTCAGTAGTAGAAAGACCCCCTTAACATTGGTATTCAGTGGCTTAAATGTCCCTTTTACATAGGTGCTCAGTGGTGGAAAAGCCCCTTTAACATTGGTGTTCAAAGGTGAATCAGCCCTATTTATATTGGTGTTCAGTGGGGGAAAGATCCCCTTTACTTTGGTGTTCAGTGGTGGAAAGGCTCCCTTTACATTGGTGTTCAGTGGTGGAAGGGACACCCTTACATTGGTGTTCAGAAGTGCAAAGGCCCCCTTTACATTGGTGTCCAGTGGTGGAAAGATCCCCTTTACTTTGGTGTTCAGTGGTGGAAAGGCTCCCTTTACATTGGTGTTCAGTGTTGGAAGTGACTCCTTTGTGTTTAATGTTCAGTGGTGGAAGGGCCCCTTTACATTGTTGTTCAGTGGCTGAAAAGCCCCTTTTACATAGGTACTCAGTGGTGGAAAGCACTCTTTACATTGGTGTTCAGTCCTGTCAAGACCACCTTTACATTGTTTAGTGTTCAGTTGTTTATGGTGTACAGTGGGGAAAAGCTCCCTTTACATTGGTGTTGTATTGTAACTGTACTGTCTGCCCTCATGTTGTAAAGTGTTGCGCAAAATGTTAGCGCTATATAAATCCTGTTTAATAATAATACTAATAAGGTCCCATGCGTACTGTAATATACTGTACTTATTTATACTCGCATAAACATGCTGACAGATGTGTAAAAAAACGTATGCATGTAAATTACTGCACTCAAATGTAAAATTTTCTATTTTTATTTTAGAGATCTGTACTCAACGCTGTATTATCGATCTTTACTCAGCTGTGTGCATTGTTCCATAGAAAATAATGCATCTAATTTTAAATCAGTAAAAAACATGTTTTTTTTTTTTCCCCCCCGTGTGCAGGAGGCCTAAAAATATTCCTTTTAACTTTGATATTAGTGTGCCTACTCAGTATGTGCTGTTGTGACAGTTGTGTCCATAGGCAGAACCATGGTGGTATGGTGTTATATACAGATGCAGAGCTGCTGCTGCTGCCAGCCAGAACTATGCTGGCATGGGCATATCAATGGTGAATTTAATGTAGGGAGAGACAGTTTAAACCCAATTTTTTTTTTGCCAGGATTGATCTGGTTCTTCCATTAATTTGGCCCTCTATGGTGGAAATTATATTGGAAACTATGTAGAACTTATAGGGGCAGATCCTCGTACAGCAGTGCATTTATCTAAGATACACTACGCCGCCGTAACTTAATTATTTTTTTCAAATCCTGAAAGAATCCGCGCCGTAAGTTACGGCGGCGTAGTGTATCTTTGCCGGCGTAATGGTGCCTAATTCAAATGGATGTAATGGGGGCGTGTTTTATGTAAATACGTCGTGACCCGACGTAAACAACATTTTTTGCATGCGCCGTCCGTGGGGGTATCCCAGTGCGCATGCTCGAAAATAAACCGGAACCAGCTAATGCTTAAGATGGTGATGTCATTCTACGCATATTCCTATTCGCGAATGACTTACGCAAACAATGTAAAAAATGTAAAATTGTACGTGGGAACGACGGCCATACTTAACATTGAGTACACCTCAAAACAGCAGCTTTAACTATACGCCGGAAAAAGCCGAACGAAAACAACGTAAAAAATGCGCCGGCCGGACGTACGTTCGTGGATCGCTGTAAATAGCTAATTTGCATACTCAACGCATATTTCGACGGAAACGCCACCTAGCGGCCGCCGAAAAATTGCATCTAAGATCCGACGGCATACTAAGACGTACGCCTGTCGGATCGATCCCAGATGCTGTCGTATCTTGTTTTGTGGATACAAAACAAAGATACGATGCAGGAAATTACACCGGCGTATCAAGAGATACGCCGGCGTAATGCTTTTGTGCATCTGCCCCATAGTCTTTAGGGGTTGTACAAAATCACCAAAAAAATAAACACTATGGTTATTTACAAAAGGCAAATCCACTTTGCACTACAAGTGCATTTAGGGCCACTGTCCTCCAACAGTAATATGTACTGTATGTTTAGAGAGAATTTGTAGTAATAGAGAATATATTATGTGTATAGAGAGAATAAAGTGAATGAGATTTATGGTTTACCGCTGTGTTACTTTCCAGTGAAATCATTGAATACATTTTTAAAAACTCCAATAACAACATTATTTTTAGTATACCCAAACAAATATATTCCTGAACCATTGTATAGTGTCAAGTCAAATAAAAAAGTTCATACAATGTCACTTTGAGAATCCTGTACTATATAAAAAAATGCCTTTCTGTCATGTTTATGATTGAATGCAATGCAATGTATCTTGCAACCTTTTAAAAATACAAAGATCTGTGTGCTTGATTTTATACAAGGGAACTATCTCACTTATGTATTAATTTAGCACAATACATTTTATGTTGCATAGAGTGATGCTTTGTTGAAAGCATCATACCTTTTTATCCTTTGTATTCCAAAAGAATAATGGGTAAAGTGTTTGATGTTTTTCACACATCAGCAATCACCAGAAACTGTGTATGTGGAAATCAGGAACACCTGGTCCTCTTCTTAACTTAGTGCCCATGAGCAGCTGGCTATATACAAAGTTAGACATGAGCACATATGTTACAAAAGATGAGAATCAAAATATGTTGTTGTGATACAAACCACTGACATCACAGGACTGCATTTATCTAAAGATACATGGCACACAAACTTTAAAAACAAATATTTCTAACTTTATATTTAGAGGTGACCTATTATTTAATGCTAACCTATAATATTTCCTATTAAGTGCATGCTTGCTAAGTAATGTATATTTGCAACATTTATATGTATGTATTACCTCTCTTGGAAATCACAGTATTTCTACTGGCAATTCATTTGCCTACCTTTCTAAATAAAATGAGGGAGCCATCTTTGTTCAAACATTATCCATGGTCAGAATCTACATCTTTGACTGAGATACAGTTAAGGAAATCTTGGTGCATGTGCATTTCTTGTCTGTGTTCACCAATACCTGATACAGAATAGCCCCCTGCTACAGCATTTTTATGATTTAGTACAGTGGTGTGCAAACTGCAGCCCGGGGGCTAGATGCAGCACTTTGCTTGCCTTTATTTTGCCCTCGGGACACTATTTCACCTACTGATATGAGACACTGTTTCTCCCACTGATACCAATGATGGGGCATTCCTCCCTTAATACCAAAGATGGGGCACTATTCCACCTGGTGACACCAACCATGGGTCACCATTCTTCCCTCTAATACAAAAGATGGGGCATCATTAATTCCCCTAATACCAAAGATGGGGTACTAGTCTGCACACTGACACCAACCATGGGTCACCATTCTTCCCTATAATACCAAAGATGGGGCACCATTAATTCCCCTAATACCAAAGATGGGGCATTATTCCACCCACTGACACCAACCATAGGTCACCATTCTTTCCTCCAATGCCAAAGATGGAGCACCATTCCTCCCCCTAATACCAAGGATGGGGCACTATTCTGCCTGTTGACACTAACCATGGGTCACCATTCTTCCCCCTAATACCAAAGATGGGGCACTATTCCTACCGCTGATGCCAAGACAATTTATATTCCTACTGGCCACAGTCTGACCCCCCTAAAGTCTGAAGGACAGTAAACTGACCTTGTTTAGAAAGTTTGGACTCCCCTGATATAGTACAAAGTTACATTGTTGCAAGTTGGTCACCAGAGGAGAATAGAGTGAGAACATGCTTCCTAATTCCTGCAGCAGACTGATAACATCATTCCAGCCTAGGCATAGTCACTTGACTGGAGCACAAGAACTTGTTTTTAATGATAGAATGATAGATTTAAAGCCGTAGCATAATTTTAATCTTGTATGTTATTTGTTTAATGCATTCTCTTTTAACTTTAAATAATAATGAATAAAGCTTTGATGGGTACCCAGAATGTTACGTAATAAGGCCTCAAGCATTTTGTCACAATACATTTGCATTAAAGAGACCAGGGTCATTTATTTTGATCCACAGACAAAGCTGTCTACTAAAGAAGGATGAAGATGATTTTTTTTGTAAATGGGGTATATGCTTTGAAGTATCAGTGGTACAAATGAAGTGTAGTCCAATGTAAAATGTTAAAGATAACTTAATACAGTGCATTTTATTAATCACTTCCCGACTGGCCCATAGCAGATTCACTGCTACAAGGTGGCCGCTCTGTGCAGAATCACGTATATATACGTGATTCTGCACTTCCACCTAGGGGGAGTGTGCACGCAATTAGTCTTCATTGGTTCCCAGAATGTGTCAAATGTGTCAGTTAGTGTCAGTTGTCCGCTGCAATATCACAGTCCGACTATAAGCCGCTGACTGCTGCCATTACTAGTATACAAATAAATAAATAAATACAAATTCTAGTATATATGCCATAGTTTGTAGACACTATGGGGTTGATTTACTAAAGGCAAATCCACTTTGCACTACAAGTGCACTCCAAGTGCACTTGGAAGTGCAGTCGCTGTAGATCTGCGGGGGACATGCAAGGAAAATAAAAAAGGGAATTTTGCTTGCACATGATTGGATCATAGAAATCAGCAGAGCTTTTCCTCATTTTGATCTTCCCCTTAAATCGACAGCGTCTGTACTTCGAAGTGCACGTTCAGTGCACTTGTAGTACAAAGCAGATTTGCCTTTAGTAAATGAACCCCAATAACGTGTTCACAAACCAATCAATATACACTTATCGGGATTTATTTTACCAAAAATATGTAGCAGAATTTATATTGGCCTACATTTATGAAGAAATTATTATTATTATTTTTTTATGGATATGCTTTATAGCAGAAAAACCCAATTACATTTTTTTTGTTTATATTCCAAAAAAAAACAGTGGTGATCAAATACCACCAAAAGAAAGCTCCATTTATGGAAAAAATGACATAATTTCTATTTGAGTACAGTGTTACATGACCATGCAATTGTCAGTTAAGTTTCCTATGCCAAAATGGCCTGCTCATGAAGGGGGGTAAATTTTCCGGAGGTCAAATGGTTCTTAAATTGCTTCTATGTGATTCTATAAACATTTTAAATGTCTTTCTTTTTTTTTAAACAAATCCGGCATAAGACTAAAACTATATTCCACAAAAAACTGTTACCAAAAGGTGCTAACATATAAATTTTCCAGTTATTTTTTATTTATTTTTTGTATACAGTCAACCACTGAACCAGAACAAACTCTTATAGCAGAGTTTTTTTGATACTTAAACTTGGCACTTTACCTGGAAACCTGTAGACACCTTATTGGCCAGTAGATAGACAGCTCTTGGTTGTTGGGATGTTCAGATGTCGCGGACCACCAGCTAGGGAACCTAAATCATTTCCAAAAATAAACACAACATTATATCCTTATTCTCCAAACATATCCCATACAAATCCTCTATGTAGTGACCCTGGAATATATTTTTAATAAAATGAATTTTAATAATTTTTTTAGCCTTCTTGTAATGTCCACTATGAGCTTCTGAATCTCTCAAGCCCTGTACACACGATCGGTTTGTCCGATGGACTGTTTTCATCGGGAAAACCGATCGTGTGTGGGCCCCATCGGTTTGTTTTCCATCGGTGAAAAAAAATAGAACATGTTTTAAATTTTTCCTATGTATAAAAAACGATCGTCTGTGTGGAAGTCCATCGGTCAAAAATCCATGCATGCTCAGAATCAAGTCGACGCATGCTCGGAAGCATAGAACTTCCATTTTTTCACCGCGTTTTGGCACGGTCAGATTTTTGACTGATGGTGTGTAGGCAAGACTGATGAAAGTCAGCTTCACCGGATATCAGACGAAAAAATCCATCGGATTAGATTCCATGAGATATCCGATCGTGTGTACGAGGCATTACTCTCTCACTTTGGAATGAGCACATCACTATGAAATGAGCACTTCACTTTGGAATGAGCACTTCACTTTAGAATGCATTTGTGCACACTGCTCTATGCACACTGCACATCCCATAATCCTTAGTCCCCAGTCCATCTCAGGACCGAGCAACAGAGGGTAACTATGCTTCCACATGCAGTGGGAGCAAAGAGATAGAATGAAGGCAGTTTTTTTTTTTTAAAGCATCCTATGAAGTATAGTTCAGTATGTTTCTATGAAATGGAGGGGGGGACCTATTCCTTTGTCTTGCATGAGAAAACACATGTTAACGTCCAAATAATTTTGTAGCCTTTTGTACAGTACAGTGTTATCATACCTTTGAATATATATATATATATATATATATATATATATATATATATATATATATATATATATATATATACTGTATATACATATGTGTGTGTGTGTGTGTGTGTGTGTTAACTATTTGACTTTACAGTGTTTTTGATAATATGAACAATAATGTAATAGTATATAGAGCCCTCATTGCAAAAAGAATAGATACGCATTTTACTAAGCTTTTAATATATACAATAACATCCAGCAGGAAATAGCCTTGAATATTTGAGGAACCTGATGTCACAAATTATACCTGAAATTATTCAAGTCTTTGAATCTATAAAGCATATGGAGGTTCAAATCCTTGGCCTTGGCAGATTTGGCAGCAGTTGTAAATTGTGTGTGATCATCAAAATACATTTATGTGAAGACATATGACTGCTGTGATTTAAGTGCTAAATTAAATTGTGGAAAGCCAGCTAATTTTCTTCCCACAGTGTCAAACTGCATTGCCTAAAACATTCTATTTTTCACAGAATAGTAGGGCATAGCAATGTGATGTAACTGTAATAATTAGGATCCAATGTCACTGTCTATTGAGTAATAAATGGAATGTAAATCTGAAGCTTTTGCTCTTTGCATTACCCTATTTGCTACTGCATTGACTTGTGTCCTTGTGTGTCTAGTCATTTAATATGTGTAGCAATATCACATCCAGAGTGTTTCTGGCCCTAAGCATGACTTCTTGGCTCAGTCTTTCGTTTAGGATTACAGTATAATGCTAGCTCCATTTTATAAAATACAAGCTGTGTATGGTTAAAAAGTATTTTCTTTTTTACTAGTATAATGGGAATGTATGTTTTATACTTATTTTACAGTTAAATCTTGCACCCCATGACACAAATAATGTATATAAGATATATTTAAAATAAAAATAAACTATAAGGCCTTGTGCACACTGGACGTTAAAATAACGTTATAAAAACGCCAGTAGATTTGCAGTGAGTTTTTCAACGTTTTTGCAATAGCGTTTTTAGTGTTTATTCTGCGTCAGCTTTTCTTTCTTTTTTTTAAGAAGTTAGAAGGGTTTTCTTTCACATCAGTTAGTAAAGAAGGGCCACACAACATTTATGGTCAGTGGGAGAAGGACTCCCTTACTTTAGAATGAGCTAGTAGACTCTGAAAACAACATATTTTTTTCGGCAAAGCAGGTAAAACTATTCTGGCAAACATGTTCCACTTGTTGGAAATTAAATTACAGTATATTCAGTTAATGTTCAGTCATTTTGAAGTTCAGGAGTAAGAATTCATGACAAACTGATGCCTATTATAAATGATATCCATGTCCTCTCCTATGGCTATCCTGGATAACTTATGGTCCTATTTAATTGCTTTATGGGCCCACCCCTTGGGATTCCCTTGCCCTGTTGCCTTCTTCACTCCTCTTTCCCTTCCTTCCCCTATCCCTTTGTTAAATTTACCCCTATGCCGCGTACACACGATCGGAATTTCCGACAACAAATGTTCGATGTGAGCTTTTGGTCGGATATTCCGACCGTGTGTACGCTCCATCGGACATTTGCTGCCGGAATTTCCGACAACAAATGTTTGAGAGCTGGTTCTCCATTTTTTCGACAGCAAAAGTTCCTGTTGGAAATTCCAATCGTCTGTATGCAAATCTTGATGCACAAAAATCCTACGCATGCTCAGAATCAATTTGACACAGGCTCAGAATCATTGAACTTTATTTTGCTCTGCTCATCATAGTGTTGTACGTGACCGCGTTCTTGGCGATCAGAATTTCCGACAACATTTGTGTGACCGTGTGTATGCAAGACAAGTTTGAGCCAACATACCATTGGAAAAAAATACACAATTTTGTTGTCGGAATGTCGGATTGTGTGCACGCGGCATTAGATATCTCTTCTCGGATTCAGCTCCCTCTTATACCTTAACTTCTAAAATTCACAACCATTAACCTAGCTATGACTACCAAACACCACTGAGTGCATGACATTTTTTTACAGAACACACATAAATAAAATCCATAATAATTAATTCATGCCAAAAATTAGAAAAGACCATATAAAGTATTTAAAATTCTTGGCCACGAATAAGGCTACAATTGGTGGATATATGAACCCATCATGTAAGCATAGTATTATATACATAATAAATTCAGATTATATTTAAATAGAGGTGACAGTCCGCAAAATCCATAATAATGTTGTGCACAATATATACAACACATACAGTACACCGAGTTATAACAATCTCATGTATTGCTCTGCGGGCTAATCAGCCAATGGAACCACCAATGACCATGACTGATATGTGGATAGAGACTGTTCATAGGTCATCGGATGGCAAAATAGAATATCTAAATATATCCCCTATAGAGCTGATAATTACAGTTCCATATAATAATAATAAATAATAAAGGTGGGAAAGCACTACTTCAGCAAAGTGTTTTCTCACTGTGCCTGAACTCAGCTATATATTTATAAACTAAATAGACCATGGGCGCTTCACAAATTCATATAGTCCAGCATACTGGCCATCATACAGCTTATCTTGTACATCAAGAGTAAGAAATGAAAAAGTCCTTGCAAGTGCAATGTTAAGAGAATCAACAAAGCACATACATGGAAACATGGGTAAAAGGACAAGGCTTTCACACCTGTCTTCTATTTTCCCCAAGGGTGTGGGCTGAATGAAAACTGTTTGCATATATGGCTAGCCTAATGATTGGTAAACACTAACAGTTTACCGTGGGTTGAACGAAAAAAAATGACAGCTCTGGTCGGAGCAGCTGTACTAATGATCCAACATTAGTATGACGTTAGTACAGCAATCTCCCCCACCGGATGGCCCCCACCCACTGCCAGAACACTCTGATCAGCACTTTCAGCCATTTGTTGAAAGCGCTGATCTAGAAAAGGGTCAGCTGCTGGTTTTCCAGCATGCTCATCCGTTAGAAGCCTGCTAAATGTCCAGCTTCTGTCAGACCAACTGACATACACACAGGCTGAATGTCTCCCGACATTCAGCCCATGTGTACTAAGTTGAAGGCCTCATTTGCAAAGGGTGTACAATTCCATACGCCTATGCAGGGCCATGTTTTCCCACAGAGGTGCAAAGGTGTCCCATCACAATGCAGGAAGTCCCATTGTTGTCTATTGGGACAAAACAGCTGCTCCCAATTTGACATCTGGGTGGGTACAGGGTTCCAAATGCACACTGTCTGCATTTGAGGGTCCACCATCCAAAGCTGTAAAACTCTAGTGTTAACCATAAGATATGGTGAGGTAGTAAACCTGGTGAGGTAATTTACCTTTTAAGCGCTAATTGCGCCTAGCATTAACACACGTTTAGACATAGTTCCGCACGTTTTACACACGTTGAGCATTTTTTTCTGTCAAAACACTACTGCTCCTGAACTTGAAACTGAAACTGCACTGAATCGCACAGAAAGTAGTGCATTCACTACTTTTCAAAAATGCACTGCACCAAATCACATGGCACTGCAGTACAATGCAATTTTGTTGAGACAAATGTACTATGTTAGTGATCTGCATTTGGGTTGATGTCAATCTATTGGCACCCACAGCAGATGGCACACCCTGTGCATTTCCCATGTCTGTTAATCAGCACGCAAAATCCCCTAGTCAGTATTCACCAGTATACGCATGATCAAGGAAGTTGCACATCACTTTGGGAGAAGATATTGGGGAATCTCCAAGTTTGTCATTGCACACTGCCCTATTAAATGTTGACTGCACCTTAAGAAAAAAAAAAGTAGAGAAATTTCCCAATGCAATATTTAATCCCTCAGTACAGCTTCCCCGTATACTGAGTGGAGGACACAGACCAACCTTAAAGAGGTAGTTTTCTTAGTGCATGTGCCAGGTTGAAGGTGGGAACTTTCACTATTCTCTTTTGAGATTTACCACCTGCTCTCAGATCATGTGGTGGGCTTTAATAGAGGGAAGATTTGCAGAACTTTCCCAGCTCCAATCAGACATGACAAAGGATAGTGAAATGTCTACAGATCTGAAGTATGCGTTTTGTATATAAGCTGCTAATGCAAAGAAAGGTAGTTGTTTTTGAAAGGGTGCACTTGTGCTGTAATGGAGAACCCCTCTTTATTAATTTACACACAGTTTTTTTTTTATTTATAGACATATATATATATATATATATATATATATACAGAGCTTTTTTTCTCAGAAAATAGGTGCAGGAACTCAACCACGACCCGTTCAGATTTCACAAACAGTAAAAGGATCTTAAAGGGGCATTAAATACCAGAATTGCATTACATACAGGGTGCAGAGTTCAGGGGGTTACAAAGCTGTCACTTGTAAACACAGAAACCAGACTTCTGTGTTTACAAGTGATTGTGGTGAGCAGGCACCAAAGGGTCTGAGCCAGAGGTGGTGGAACTGAGTTCCCCCAAGTTCCCCCTGAAAAAAAGCCCTGTATATATATATATATATATATATATATACAATTTCAATCCCATCTGTGCCATACTAGAGAAAAATTGATTGGATGTAGGATTCATCTATGTTGTAAATACAAATGAGGCCTAATCTACTGTTTGATCCATATATAGACATCTTGTCTTCATATAGGATTAACATCACTTAAACTCTAATGCCAAATGTATATGTAAACCTTAATAGAATGACAGCTAGTTTGTGAAAACACTATACATCACACATAATTGACATTTATTAACAAAATATCTGTTTTCATCTTTATTTATCATCTGTGGCAACTCAGTGCTGTGATCTCTTGAAGCCATTGTGTCATACATGTACTCCAGTAATGGCTGCATGGGATTTTTAGTGCAGGTGTCCTCATAGTAACAATAATGGGCAATGGGGGCGATTTACTAAAACTGGAGCACTCACCAATTTTAGTACTTTCCAGTTTTAGTAAATAGCCCCCAATGCCTCTGTAATGTGTAAGACATTTGGGGTTCTATTCTGAACAAAATTACATTCTGAAAAGTTCTGCAAGCAGCATCTTTGGGGTGGTTTGGGAGAAGTGTATACACCTCTCCCGAAATGCCCTGCCCATTGAAATTAATGCACATTAATGCACAGCACTTCCAAAGTGCCTAAAAAGCACTTCGGAAGCATCGCAACACGGGTGCTTTTAACCCCTTCTTTGGCGGCTAGCGGGGGTTAAAAGTGCCTCACAAGCGGCCGAAAAGCACTGCTAAGGCACCACCAATACAAGCAGCGCTTAAGCGCTAACGCTTGGAGGCCCCGGTGTAAAAGTAGCCTAAGGCCCCGTACACACGTCCGAGGAACTCGACGGGCAAAACTCATCGTTTTGCTCGTCGAGTTCCTTGTGAAGCCGCCGAGGATCTCGGCGAGCCAACTTTCCTCATTGAACAACGAGGAAATAGAGAACATGTTCTCTATTTGGCCCGATTAGTTCCCCGTCGGCTTCCTCGGCCGAAAGTGTACACACGGCCGGGTTTCTCGGCAGAATACAGCTCCAATTCTGGCTGAATTCTGCCGAGAAACTCGGTTGTGTGTACCGGGCCTGAATGTTTAAACATTTGCAAAGCAATTGTAAAAAGAAGATTTATAAGCTGTGGGCACTGTGGGCGGGGGTGGATGAACTATTTTCATATTACTGGGTTTAGTAACACTTTAATGCATTCTCAGCATTAAGGTAAACGACCTTCTGGGTGCAGCTCCCCCACCCAGCCACCCTTATGCTTAACTGAGCTCAATGTTGATCAAGCGGTGTGCACAAGAGCAGTAGATTTCTTGGCTTTCTTTCTCCTCATAGCCTCAGACACAGCAGTGGGAGCCATTGGCTCAATTACAGAGAGTGAAGAGGGAGTGGAGGCAGGACCAAGCCATGCTCTAGTGTCTATGGACCGCATGAGTGCCGCCATAGCAAGCAGCTTGCTATGGTGGGTACACGACGGGGGGGGGGGGCGGAGTACCAGTAGGGGGCCTGAGAAGAGGAGGACCAGGGCTGCCCTCTGCAAAAATGATTGCACAGAGCAGATTTGTTTTACAAGTTTGTTACTTAAAAAAAATAAGGGTTTACAATCACTTTAAATGTCACATTCCTTTGCACCATGTTCTTCTAAAGAAACAATGCATATTTCTGTTCTGGTAGTTTACAACACCTAAATCCTATTTAGGCAGGAAGATAATCTCCAATCTGATAGCAGGTCGAAATCCTGAATCATCTGCCGTTATCATTGCTAAGTCATTTACATCCTTTTTTCATAACACTAAAAATTCTTACGAGATATCATTAGACTGTTACAACCTATAATGGAAAAATCAATGCTGTAAGAAAATTAAATTTTACTGAGAGCCTTTAGGCAAAATGTGATGTAAAAAATGCATTTTATTTTCCCCTGTGGTTCTGAGTAACAAGAAAGAATGGAAACTGGGTTAGCTGTCAATGTTCAACGCATTTTAAGCCAAGACAGAAAGGCCCTGAACCAAACTGTAGCCTAATGTGTTCTTTCCTTAATTACTTAATAATATGAAGATAACCACCTTAATCAGATCAGAGGAAAGGTCAGTAGTCTTTTATACCCCTTTTGAAGAAAGGCTGTGGTCACAATCAATGCATGAATTCTTCATCTTTCCCGGAAGACAATTTAGCAAAGAGAAGACTGATTCACCTGCCAAGGCATAGAGAAACAACTTCTGAACCCCCCAGAGAGAACTAAAGAAAGGAGCTAAAATGGAACAGGGTGATTGTGATATAATCAAAAAGATGACGATCAAAGCTACCAGCTTGTAAGGATACGACATATATAGTATGTTTGCCACATTTTGTAATCACTGTAAGTGGTCACTGTCATTTGCTAGTTGACAGAAAAGGCAGACATAGATTGACATACCTGCTGTTGAAATGCAACACTTTAAGCTCTTACATTCATCTGCTTTTATATAATGTATCAAAGAAATAAAATACAATGCAGGACATCTTTTTTTAACTTACTTCAAAAATCACTAATTGCAGTGTGCCCACTTGATATTCAAAATCTGCACTGAGAGAGAAGACTGTATCACAGGATTGTGATATACAACTATGACTAGAACGTGGAACAAAAACAGCAAATGTAAATGATACTAGCTGCTAAATTTTTCCACTGAGGGATTTCAAGAAAGATAATGGTAATGTGTTCGCCAGCAAATTAAGCTTGTAAGAGCTGTACTATTTCAATATAAGGATCTACTCATCTTTTCAAGTTCAGCACAGTCAATTATCTTTTGTCAATGTACATTTTTTGCATATATTTAAAGTAACGCAAAACACATATAGCTTGACCACAAGTTATAATCCTGTGTGTGATGGAAAGCATGTAATATGTATTTTAGTGGACCTTTGGAGGGGTCAGTGTGCTTTTTATTTTTAAGAAGCCAGCAATTAGTACTCATTTGGGGTTATTTTTAAATGTATCATTTGCTTTTTTCGTTGTGACTTTTTGTCCCCTTGTGCATGGAAAATTTACCATATATGATCAATGACGATACTGAGGCATTGACCTTTTAACAGCTGTTATTTGGCAGGTGACAAGAAAATGCATGGGATATGTGTCAGCATTTTTTTTCCCTGCTGTGTTGGCAGTCATCGGGCATCATGATTGTGGTGGATCTGCATCACTAGATGATGTGATATTTACAAATTAACTTGTCAAATGTTTGGGTGTCTTTATTTCTTGGTTTTTGTTACTGAGTAGGGGTAGTTTATTCATTCACTTGGGGGGGCTGGAATCTGGGTGGCCCCTATTGTTAAAAGGGGCTTTTAGACTCTCACAACCAGCAGCCCAGGATTGTGTGAAAGAAGCCCTTGTACTCCACAGAAAGAAGATGCAGACAGTGCAGGCATTGGACTGATAAAGAAGAAGTAAGGAACCACTCTGTGTAATATTGTTGCACAGTGCAGATAAATATAAACCTCTTTTTTATTTTATTAAAATATTAGATTTTAGTATAAATTTATGGACACAGTGGTGCCTGAACCCACCGGTGTCATTTGTAATTGTGATAGTAATACCTCTGTTATAAATTACATTTGACTCTCACAGAATGGATAGAAATTCATTAAAATATGCAAACAGCCAACGTTCGCAGCCTGAATTTATGTTGGGACTAAACCTTGAGCTCATCCCTATTAGGGACCAGAGGACAGTACCACAGCATGCAGTGGTGGACATATGCATTGCATACTCTCAAAAGTGTAGAATGCTGAAGAATTCAGGGGTTGCGGCTCCATAATGGTTGGAAACACAGGCCACGCTAGAGAGGTACCGTATATACTTAAGTATTAGCCAAGTTTTTCAGCACATTTTTTTGTGCTGAAAATGCCCCCTCTGCTTATACTCGAGTCACCTTTTTACGTCTGATCTCACGGAATTTGGGGACCCAGTACTGGCCGGCTGTAGGTCCCCTGGACCCCAAACATGGCACACATGTAACCCAACTCTTCCTCTACAAGTGTGCAACGTTTGTTGTCCGGAGGACTTGCAGTCGGGGAGCACCGATTTTTCAAAGCCGGGCACCCCTTCCATAGACATTCCAATGTTAAACAGTAATTTCTCTGGTGACTTTGGGGACCCGGTACCGGCTAGTCATAGGTCCCCTGGACCTGTGACTTGGCACACATGTAGCCCCATTACTACAAGTGTGCAACGTTTGTTGTCTGGGGGATCTACGGTTGGGGAGCACCGAGTTTTCAAAGCTGGGCACCCCTTCCATAAACTCCCATGTAAAAAGTCAGTCTAGTCATGGACACAGTGAGGCATGGGCATAGTGAGGCATGGGCACAGTGAGGCATGGACACAGTGAGACATGGACACCGTGAGGCATGGGCACAGTGAGGAATGGACACAGTGAGGCATGGACACAGTGAGGCATGCACATGGACACAGTGAGGCAAAGTGAGACACAGTGAGGAATGCAGATGGACACCCTAGGCTTATACTCGAGTCAATACGTTTTCCCATTTCTTTGTGGTAAAATTAGGTGCCTCAGCTTATATTCCGGTCGGCTTTTACTCGAGTATATACGGTAAGTAAAATACTTATTATTAAACAAAAATAGGTTGTTTAGAATATTGACAACCTCCATGAAGGATGGGGAGTAGGGCCCTTCCATTTTCTTGCAATAGACAAAGGGACCCCTATAAATATATGGGAAATAAATACTGTAAAATTGTCAGGCCAGGTGTCTGCCTTTGTACCCAATAAGACAACATGTGGTGTGAGAGAACAAGATATGGAAAATACAGAAGTAATAAACAGAGCAATATCTGGCAGGGCCACCATATGTCATAGGGAGTGCCAATTAAGTTGCAGTTCCTCCAACAGGAGGGAGAAGTGGATGGGTAAATGGCTGTCAGTTTAAAAGGTAAAATAAAGCAGAGAAGAAGGTGCTTCTAAGTGCAGTAAAACACTTTAAAGACAAAGAAGGGTTGAAAACACTTACAAGATAGAAGTGAAAAATAGGCATATCAATGAATTCATAACGTCCAGCGGTATGCCTCCTGGGAGTAAAGACAGCTGCAGGTGGAAGTTCCAGCTGACCAGCAGTGGTTAACACTGCGTCTCTGTTCCAAGATGGAGAGCCATGCTTTCAGGACCAGCATGCAATCCAGGCAACCGGAAGTGATGTGGGCGGTACATGTTTCAGAGCATGCCCAGTTGCTCCTTCTTCAAACCAAAGTGTTTTATTACTGCACTTAGAAGTGCCTTCTTGTCTGCTTTGTTTTTCCTATAGAGTGTGCTTCCCTCTTCTTAAGTGCTGCTGTGGTGCAATAATCACATTTCAAGAGCCATTAATGTACTGTTTGTTAAAGTCTTCTATATCCAGAGTGCCCTATTCTCCACACCCGGTCAATTTAAAAGGTGACAAATTATTTAAGAGTTTTTGAATAGATTCCCAGTGAGTTCTGCATTTTGATTATTTTAGAGTCGATTTGAGTGCTAGGATACATTGCATAGGGCGGAGGAAGATTTAAAGCATCCGCTCCCAGTATGTCATGGCAGAAGTTTTGACTAGTGTTGTCAGTTTTTAAAGAAGATTGTAGGATTGAAGATTTCTATTGTGGAGTGAGGAGATCATAAAATCACTGTAAGTCCCCAAGAAGAGAGTTGTTGCTTTAAGTTATTCAAAAGAGGGCAGATGGTACATAATGGTATTTGAAAAAGCCCCTGTGATGATGTATGGGGCAATAGGAGCAAGGCACTTAGAAGCCGCCTGAGATCTGCACCAATGAGTTTGGTTTTTAACCACAAGGGTTGGAAGGTGGGGCTCACCATTGTTTTGGTTGGTCAAACAAAATTACTTTGTAGTAGTGGTATAAATTTCTAGCACCCAAACCTACACAGGTAGTACGGTCACAAAGTGTAGATGACTTTATGCATCCTTTTTTACTAGCCCATATGAATGAGTTTATGGTTGACTGGATTTCAGTAAGCTGTTTAGGAAGAATCAGGCCTCGTACACACGACAGAGTTTCTCGGCAGAATTCGGCGAGAAACTCGGTCAGAGCCGGATTCTGCCGAGAAACTCTGTCGTCTGTACACTTTTGGCCCGATGGAGCCGCCGAGGAACTCGTCGAGAAAATAGAGAACATGTTCTCTATTTTCTCGTTGTTCTATGGGAGAAGGCGGCCCGCCGAGCTCCTCGGCGGCTTCATCCCTGAACTCGACGAGGAACTCGATGTGTTTGGCACGTCGAGTTCCTCTGTCGTGTGTACGAGGCCTCAGAATATCAGAATAGGCATGGTTCTAATCATATAAAGAACATGCAGTAAGAAATACATTTTTGTAAGGGCTATGCTATGCTGTAAGATACTTTGGTACATATAAGGTTCCTGAAGGAGTGTAGAATTCTCCTCATTAAGGTATCATAGTTAGTCTGAAGGTGACCAAAAATTGAATGCCAAATAAGTCAAGTAAAATACCTATTTTATTTCATAGAAGTTTCAATTGGATTTTTAAGGGTTGCTTTAAAAACGATTGCAATTTTAAATAAAAACTCAAACTCAATTAACCTCCTGATCGGTCTGGCTCGGGGTGAAATTTCAGTACCATTAGCGGTAACCCCGAGCCAGACTCGGGATTGCATCGCAGTATCCAGGCATAGTAACTTACCTTGTCCCCTGGATCCTGCAATATCTCCCCGCTGTGTGTGTGTGCGAGTGCCGCCGAGCTCCATTCCCTGTGATGTTGCAACACACGGGGGCGGAGATCGGCGCCAAATTCTAAAAAGGTAAGAGCACAATATATATACAGTACCAGTGGCGGTGCGTCCATAGAGGGCGCCAGAGTGCCGCCCCCTCTGGCTCTCGCACCAGCGGCTCTGGTAGGCTTTTCTAGTACTGTATTTCAGGCTGTATTCGGCTTCCAGATACTTGTCTAAGGGACGTACGGGGGGTGCGTTCCTTGGATAAGACTGACAGGCGTCTCAGCCAATCAGGTTCTGGTTACCGGTAACCTGATTGGCTGAAGCGTCATCGAGGGCAGGAGAAGACATCGAGGGACGTGGAAGGAGAATGGCTGACCCCAGAAAGGTAAGTGTCGGCGGGGGCATTTTACAGGGCACAGCGGGGACAATTGGCACAGTGACAGTGGCGACAATGGGCACAGTGGTGAAAATGGGCACAGTGGCAGTGGCATCAATTGACACAGTGGCGACAATGGGCACAGTGACAGTGGCATCAATTGGCACAGTGGCGGCATTTGGCACAGTGACAGTGGCATCAATTGGCACAGTGGTGACAATTAAAGGGCACAGTGGCGACAATTAAAGGGCACAGTGGCGCAGTGGTGACAATTGGCACAGTGGCGACAATTAAAGGGCACAGTGGATGCGTTTGATGGCATGGCACAGTGGCTGCGTTTGATGGCATGGCACAGTGGTGACAATTTATGGCACAGTGGCTGCATTTGATGGGCCCAGTGGCTGCATTTGATGGGCACAGTGGCTGCATTTGATGGGCATAGTGAGGCTGCAATTGTTTTTTTTTTTTTTTTTTCGTTTGTGCCCCCCAAACATTTTGATCACCAGCCGCCACTGTGCAGTACACTGTAATCTTACAGATTACAGTACTGTTTAAAATAATTACACATCCCCTTTGTCCCTAGTGGTCTGTCCATTGTCCTGCATGCACTTTTATATTATAAATACATTTTTTTCTGTCTGGAATCTGGAGATTGTTCATAGCAACCAAGAAGTGTCCCTTTATGTCAAAAGTGGTTTTAGAGCTAGAAAACAGCTATAATAAACTAGAATCACTTGCAGAATTGAGCGATAGCGATTTGTGGGGAAATTCATCATCAAACTCTAAAAGTAATGACAGAGACAATTCTGCAACTGAGCAAATTTCAGTGTTTTTGATTTGATTACATTATTGAATAATTTTAATTATTATTATATTATTATTTGTTATAATTATTTATTGTTATTAATTATATTATAATTTAGGATTTTGTGTTTCAAACTTTATCATACCCGGGATGTCTACTAGTTGTCTACAGATTTAAGTGAGTTATTCCAAAGAATTGCAGGCCTACATAATTAAACGCCAAATTTCCATGCAAAATAATGGTACCGCTTTCAGCACCTAAAATCTGAAATAATCATACCGCCAGGGAGGTTAACCCCCCTTCCTACCTCATCTCAATTAACCTACTTTAACACTCTCCAACCCCATGTTTTACTTATTCTTGCAGCAGAGCAATGTCATGCTGAGTTGTTTACTGTACCTGTGGTAAAAATCTATTTTGGTGCTTGCTGCTCTTGTGCACTGAGCACTCATACATTTGTATGGAACTGCCCAGGAGCAACCAGCACTGAAAACATAGTTGCTAGTTGCTGTTGCTAGTTATAGTACACGTGCCAGGGTTTCAGGCAAAGAATACCTAAATCGGAAATAAATGGGCACCTGTTGTCAATGTCAAACCCCTTGATGCTGAACACATCACAGCAACTAGTTTGATTGTAGGAAAGGACATACATACATCTGTTTAACTTGGTTGCTAGGGCTAGTATTTTCTTTCTTTCCTATTTTTTTTTTAGACACAATGTCAGAGTAAACTTTTAGCATGTATTATTCAGCATATGAACCCTAAGCAAACAAAGCAACTCTCAGCCTTTCTGATATCCAGTAAAATACAAGTTATTATAGTTCAGGCTATTCCTTAGCATATTAACTTTTTTTTAAGGTTTACTGTAGCTTTTCTTTATTCTTACATGAGACACACAAAGCACTTAACCTCTGTGCCACGTTTCCAGACAGTTGACATGATTTGTGTACAACTATTCTGATGGTAAAGATGTTTGCTTGGTGGAAACCTGCACTTTGTGCTTTAAATGCTTCTATTATGTTGCAAATTCTGAGGCCTTTTGTGAAAGTGAACTATGTTGCAGTCCCTCATATTAAATATATATGAGGTAAAAGGAGAGGGTGATGGCATAAAAGAGGCACCTTGTGTGTAGCACCTTACTGAGAACGTAAACCTTTGTAACCTTGGGGGAGCTCCTTTTGTTTCTTTTGCATACATTTTCATGTATCATTTTAATTTACTAGTGACTTTCTAAGTCTACTGTTGCAGATAGGGAGCTAGAATAGAATAAATGCATAATTTACTTTTTTTAAATTATATATTTTCTTGAAATTGATGTTTTAAATTGCTTTATAATAGTCTGCCATGTTGTTTTGCTTTCTAATAATATAACAGGTTACAAGCTAAGGTCAACTAATAAAATGATAACACACTGACTTGTTAGTGGAGAAAGCTATTTGAGCTCCCACACATTAAATATTTAAATCCAGGATATCAAAGCGTCATTTACATTTGGAATATGAATACAGTTTAGTTCTAGACAATTTACTGGGGAATTTCAATTTGCTTTGTTTTTCTTTCTTTTTTAGCAGTTAGATCATTTCTAAGGTAAGAAATTCTTATTGCATGAAAAAAAAAATGCCTTATATGTGTTAGACAGTTAAATCCCAATCTTTTGATTTAGGGTCTCCAGTGGAAAGAAAAGTGCACTTAAATTACTTGAATTACCTAGAATGATTAGGCCTTACTTCCTCCATGCTTTATTATGAAAAATACAATGGGGATAGGTAACTTAGTTCACTTAGGCCTATTGTCATTGGTGGCAAATGAATGACAGCACCTGACTGTTAAACTATTTAAATGTATTCAGCAATTTTGTTAATAAATTAATGTAGATGCCTGTTTATATATATATATATATATATATATATATATATATATATATATATATATATATATATATATATATATATATATATATATATATATATATATATATATATATATATTTTTTGTAATGTATACATACTGTAGATATATTGTTTTAACTGTGTTTCAAGGATTAATCTGTCTCCTAAATGACTTAATTTCAAACTTAATTTTATCTGCATTTTAAAAATGCTGATAAAATGCATACAATTTTGTAAGCATGCAACATTATTAAGATGTTTAATGCACCCTCAACACAAAGACCATAAGCTATGCCAAAGTGTATAGTTTAGAAGTTAATTTAACCGTTCCCACCCGCCATGTGCCTCACGAGAGGCCCGCAATTGCGGTCGGCAAGGGCAGAACAGGGGAATGCCTTTGTAAACAAGGCATTCCCCTATTCTGCCTAGTGACACTGTCACTGATGACCGTTCCCCATGATCGGGAACGGTCATCCGTGACATGTCACGTGTAGCCACGCCCCCTAACAGTAAGAACCACTACCTAGGGAACACTTAACCCCTGCAGCACCACCTAGTGGTTAACCCCTTCACTGCAAGTGTCATGTTTACAGTAATCAGTGAATTTTTATAGCACTGCTCACTGTAAAAATGACAATGGTCCCAAAATGGTGTCAAAAGTGTCCGATATGTCCGCCATAATGTCACAGTCATAATAAAAATCGCTTATCGCCGCCATAACTAGTAAAAAAATATATTAATAAAGATGCCATAAAACAGTCCCCTATTTTGTAGAAGCTATAACTTTTGCGCAAACCAATCAATATATTTTTTTTTTTTACAAAAATATGTAGAAGAATACGTATCGGCCTAAACTGTAGCTTTTTTTATATATATATATATATTTTTGGGGGATATTTATAATAGCAAAAAGTAAAAAATATTGAATTTTGGTGATCAAATACTACCAAAAGTAAGCTCTATTTGTGGGAAGAAAAGGACGTCAATTTTGTATGGAAGCCACTTCGCACGGCCGCACAATTGTCAGTTAAAGCGACACAGTGCCACATCGCAAAAAGTGGCCTGGTCTTTGACCACCAAAATGGTCCCGGCTGATGCGGTTAAGGGCTCAAATTGCTAGGCATATGACATCTACAGGCTCAGGTGAACCCACAAGAGAAGCATTCCAATTACTGTATCTTCATAGGAACTTTTTCATTTTAGTAAATTAGGCTCATTGTGCTGAAGGTCAGTGCGATTATCCGATAGCCACGTAACTAAATCTTTTAGCAAGCGTGCTCAACAGAGGTAAACTCTACAAGGGAGATTTACTAAAACTGAAGCACATAGAATCTGGTGCATAGCAATCGCTCAGTTTCTACGTTTTTTTGTCAAAGCTTAATTAAACAAGCTGAAGTTAGCAGCTGATTGGTTACCATGCAAAGCTGCTCTAGCTTTTGCATCCTCCAGTTTTAGTAAATCCCCCTCTATGTGTCATTGCAGGGCTATTTTTGCTGTAGTTTTATGACATTCTATTAGGTAGTATTGTAAATATTGTGATATGTGATATTCATACTGTAAATGTTCATTATATGTATATAATGCACACTTATGTTAATATGAGATATGGCCAGGCCATGCATACTGTATCAAATCAATAAACCATTTTCTCTGTCTTATGTAATGCATCAAAAAGAATTGACCAGCCACCAATGCATTCACCTTAAAGCCATTGCCTTCCTGGTTATTTGACTTTATGGAATGTGACCAAATTCAGTAATAAGGTGACATTTCTAGATAAAAGAGCTAAGGGAAAATGCATACATTTTCAATTTAATATTCATTTATATCATTTCATAGTCTCAGATTTTAGTAACTGAGGAATAATGAGTCAGTCACATAACAACCCAGAGGCATTGAACTTCCCATTAGCAAGGCTACATGGATGTAACTAATATCCAAACAGTTTTAGCTACTGAGCTAACTGATTGCAGTGTATTATTTCTCTCAGACTTTCAGTGGCATAATAATCCCACCTAGATAGGGCACATAAGCTGTGCTGCTCAGTATGTGTGACAAAGATCACCAGATTTGCAGATGCTGTTGAGTTCACTGAGCATGGTAATTGAAATATGGTCATTAGTTGCACGCAGTATAGAACAGTGCTTTTGCTCAAGAGCATTGTTATAATACTTTATGGTCTGGAATATTCAAATGAAAATGATTCACTGAGATTTGTGAAAGATGTATAAACATTACTGTTAGAAATTATCATAAAATTAAAATATGTGGCAAAATCCTGCTTTACTTTAATGTTCCATGTATAAAAGTAAAAGTTACTACTGGTTTATTTTACACTTCAGTCTTACGGTTATATTATTATCTTATCATTTTAAATAGTTTGAATTGATTACTTTTTCTGTTTATTACATATACAGTAAAACCTGGGCTTGAGAGTAACTTTTTTTAAATAACATTTTGACTTGATATACAAGTGATGTCTTGATATACAAATAGTGTCATGTCACAACTGAGTATAAAAGAGAAAAAAAAACGCCTCTAAGTGTAGCAATATGGTTACATTTAATAAAAGTACAACATTTAGCAACATATTGCGACACTTAGAGACACCTTTCTTCTCTCTAATTGCCTTTAGGAAGCTTCCATTTGTGGATGGACATTTTATGGTTACACAACCTGGTCACATTGCTATAATCTTTTTATACGGACTTTAAACTGAAGGTCCTATGAATAAATGGTTGTGGAACGAATCATTTGAGTTTCAATTTTTTCTTATGGGAAAATTTGCTTTGATATACAAGTGCTTTGGATTACAAGCCTTTTCCGGAACAAATTATTCTTATAGAAAACGCAAAAATGGCAATGATATACAAAGTGTTGCAACCCATAGGATCAAATTAATTACTTGCTGCAAATAGTTTGCCACATTAAAGAAAAGTCGACTCAAAATTGATATTTCAATTTGAGCTACAGGATTGACTTACCTTTATATTCTTATTGGGACTTCTGTAATTGGAGTCTCAGGCAGGCCATACACGGTTCGAATCTCGGGCCAGTTCAGCGTAAAACGGCCTAGATTCAAACCTTGTATCGGTAGGCTGAATGTGCCAAGTTGATTGATGGATCAACTTGGGTAAAACCAGAATGCCGGGTTCTACCTGCGATTATCGCTAGCAGCTTCTATAGCCGCTAGCAATAACCACTGTCTTCTCCTGGCCGGAAACGGCTTCCCTAACCTTCCCCACCGGGAGAAGACAATGACCCAGCAGGAGGGATCCATGCATCAACACTGTCTGTTTTGATGGGGGAATCAAGAAAATGTATTTACTGCAACCTGTGGTTTCAGGAAAAAAGTGCTCTGCATATGGGTTTCACTTTCTGAATGATTTTTTTATTTTATTTTTTGTCTTTTACATAACAAAGAAGACAAGAGGAGCAGTGTGAATTCTAAATATCAGTTTTGGGTAGAGCAGCCCCATTAAAGGACAACTATAAAAAGTATCAAAAATGTAGTTTTGACAACTTTGCTTAGCACAATTAATCTTAATATGAACTCCCTGTCCCCAGGAAACTTCCTAAGGCTGTCCCTTCCATGTCAGTGCTCCACAGTGATCTTTACTGGGGGGGCTACTGGGAAAAACAAAGCCCCCTCAAGGAAATCAGCTTAGGTTTCATGTACACGGGACATTGTTCAACCTTTCCTGAACGATTTAACTTGACAGCTATAAACCGGCGTCTAAAAACAGTCGTTTAGCAGCGTTTACATAGAAGCGTTTGAAAAAAACTTTTTTGGGGTTAATATTAAAAAAGTCTGTTAACGAAAGGCTGCTAAACACGAGTTACCGTATTTAGCCATGTTTGGCACTTGAAATGTTTGTAAACACAGTTTCATTCAAAATGCCATCAATAAAATGCACCTTTGTTTATTGTCCATAGCCCATACCATACCATACACCCACTACCACCATGGGCCACTCGATCCACAATGTTAACATCAGAAAACCGCTCATCCGCACAACGCCATACACACTGTCTGCCATATGCCCTGTACAGTGAAAACTGGGATTCATCTGAGAAGATAACACCTTCCCAAAGTGCCAGGCACCATTAAATGTGAGAATTTGTTCACTCAAGTTGGTTATGGCGACAAACTGCAGTCTGCAGGTCGAGACCCCATTGAGGATGACGAGCATGCAGATGAGCTTCCCTGAGATGGTTTCTGACAGTTTGTGCAGAAATTCTTTGGTTATGCAAACCGATTGTTGCAGCAACTGTCCGGGTGGCTGGTCTCAGATGACCTTGGAGGTCAGTGCTGGATGTGGAGGTCCTGGGCTGTTGTGGTTACACATGGTCTGTGGCTGTGACGCCAGTTGGATGTACTGCCAAACCCTCTGAGTAGAGAAATGAACATTCAATTTAAGGGCAACAGCTCTGGTGGACATTCCTGCAGTCAGCATGCAAATTGCATGCTCCCTCAAAACTTGCGACATCTGTGGCATTGTGCTGTGTGATAAAACTGCACACTTTTATTGTGGCCAGCCTAAGGCCCCGTACACACGACCGAGTTTCTCGGCAGAATTCAGCCAGAAACTCGGTTCAGAGCTGAATTCTGCCGAGAAACCCGGCCGTGTGTACACTTTCGGCCGAGGAAGCCGTCGAGGACCTCGGCGAGGAAATAGAGAACATGTTCTCTATTTCCTCGTTGTTCAATGGCAAAAGTCGGCCCGCCGAGTTCCTTCGGCGGCTTCCACACTGAACTCGACGAGGAACTCGATGTGTTTGGCACGTCGAGTTCCTCGGTCGTGTGTACGGGGCCTTAGACACACCTGTGCAATAATCATGCTGTTTAATTAGATTCTTGATATGCCACACCTGTGAGGTGGATGTATTATCTCAGCAAAGGAGAAGTGCTCACTAACATTGATTTAGACAGATTTGTGAACAATATTTGAGAGGAATAGGCCTTTTGTGTACATAGAAAAAGTCATAGATCTTTCAGTTCAGCTCATGATAAATAGGGGCAAACACAAAAGCGTTGCATTTATAATTTTGCTCAGTATATATATATATATATGTATATATATATAAAATGATCAAATGTCATAAGGAAAGATTGCCCTTTTTATGATCACTTAAGCTGTTTGTTCATTAAAATAATAATTTTATAGGGAAGCAACAACATAATTTTTCCTGATTGAATCTTATGTAAACAATACATGAATCTTGGGTTAAAGTTGTGTGGATCATTTTAAAACAGTGATAAACAGGCCCCCCCCCCCCCCCATGTACAGTCATAAGGCATTTACTTATTTAGACGTAGTCTAGCAGTTTACTAGTTAATCCACAATATTGCAAAGTAAGGAGTATTGACCCAATTACACTTAATACAGTGGTTTATTGGTGTAAGTTTTTTAAATGATTTATTAATCATCACAGAAGTAAATTTTTACTTATACAAGTAGTAATTGTCTGTCACACAAATGAAAGAGCTTCTTAGACATGTGGCATCAGTAGAAGCTGACAATCTTTACAATAAGCCTCTGCTCCAAATCTCAGAGCCCAGTTTATTAGAGTTTCAGTAAATATCAGTCACATGATGTTTGTAAACCAGGCAACAAAAAGATATTAAGAATGTTTTCCTTATTTTTATTAATATGAAAATTATTTGAAATGGTTTTACTTTCAATGCAACAAAAGGTCTTACATGCACTTTAAATGCTTCCCTCCATGTGTGACAAGAGGAGAGTGATCTTTAGTAATTTCTGTGCAAGAGTGATGAAGTATCATAGATGTGTACATACTGTACTGTCTAGGTAAGAAGAGAACAGCATGTGCTAATGCCTAACATTGACCTAAAGTCACAGAGGCACATTTTGCAAATAAATAAAGATAATAGACTATTTTGCACTTTGTTGCTACACTGGTGCATATATTACACCATTTGATGATTGGAAATAAGTTAACAAAAAAGAAAACATGATTTTATTGTTCATTAGGGTACTAAAAAATTTAGCTTGTTCACTGTTGGGTGTGTAATATGATACCAGTGAGTATAGTTGGTCGCTCAACATGCCTTTTACCAGGATAAATCTCCCAATCAGGGTCAATAACATCAGAGATTTTAACAAAATTACAGGACTTGGAAAACAAGATAGCCACCCCCTGGTTTTGTTTTCAGCACTGGCCAAAAAGAAGTGCGAGAAGTGTGAGTGGAGGAACTTGGAGCTATACCGGACAGGGAAGTGTGTCTCCTGCAGCATGATTATGTCAAGCTTAAGAGATTTATAGTAGTCCAGTACCTTTCTCCTCTTGATCGGGGAGTTAAGGTCTTGGACATTGTGAGATGCTATGCGGAGTTTGGCGTCAAGAACGTCAGCCATGGAGCAAAGTTGGTAAACTGCGGCTTAAACTACCCCCACTCACCTGTCAAAGTCTTGGGGCATAGAGGGCTTTGAAGGCATCAGCAGCAATTGAGGTCGAGGCTTGATAGCCCAGGTCTCGGTGAAGGCGTAGGAGATCTGAAAGAGAAACTGGTATTAGGCACAGTTTCGACGGTAAGGAAAAGTCAGGGAAGGGGAGGGGAAGATAGAATAGAAAAGACATAAAACGCTCTCCCTGAAGTGAAAATTGGAGAGCGGGGGGAGACTCCCCTTGCACTCCGAGTACAATAACAAAAGTTTGTCCGTCCCAACGGGGAACAAACTACCCAGCCCTCGGAGACCATCAGGTGTCCAGGGGTTGGGTGGAGGCGCAGGTGTCCCAAACCGGAACAGGGCCCCCTAAATAAAAAATGTGTCATGCAAATAGTCTACATAGTGGTTTACAGCAATATAAGGAGTCGGTTAGAGTGAAACAACTGACCACAACCTTCACTCTAGGGGTCCCTCCCCCTCTCAAAGCGAGACAGGGGGGTCTTTCAGGGCCCAAGAGCATTTTTTTTAAAATTAAAATATATATAAAATAAAAGAGAAAAATTTGAAAAATGTTTCCTGAAACTAGCCAAGTTCAAGTTTATCCGATTCTTCGCCTTCCCCCAGCCGGGCAGTGTCATGTGGGGAAAAAAAATGTCAAGTCGTAGGCAATACTCCCTCAGGGGGATTAGGGTAAGACGCGTGGAGATAGCAAGTGTGACCCAGGCGATCCGGGGAGGTCCTGCATAACCTCTGGGTCAGTCCACTAAATTGGAACAGAGAGCAACAGACTGAAATGGAAGCTAAGTGAAGGGAACTAGGGGGTTGTAGTAAAGGCCTCACAACTCGGGCATGGTGAAGTCCAAAGTGATGTGGTCATGTTGTCCAGGTCCGTACTCCGGGTCCAAAGAGAGATATGAACAGGTGGTGAAGGTAAGTGCCTCAGGTGGAACCATTATCCTTTGGCCCCGTACACACGACCAGTTTCCTCGGCAGAATTCAGCTTCCGACCGAGTTTCTGGCTGAATTCTGCCGAGAAACCCGGCCGTGTGTACACTTTCGGCCGAGGAAGCCGACGAGGAGCTCGGCGAGGAAATAGAGAACATGTTCTCTATTTCCTCGTTGTTCTATGGGAGCTCTCGGCCCGCCGAGCTCCTCGGCGGCTTCAGGGCTGAACTGGCATAGGAACTCGATGTGTTTGGCACGTCGAGTTCCTCGGCCGTGTGTACGAGGCCTTAGCGTTCTTAGTCTTGCCCTTGGTCCAACCTGTTGTTATTTTCATTAACACCAAACCAGTTGATTAAAACCTGTTCCCTTATTTTTTTGAGCAATGTATAAAAATATATATATATACACCATATTTATCGGCGTATAAAACATGCACAGACGTATAACACGCACCTTAACTTTAAGAGGGAAGTTTCAGGAGAAAAACTTTCCACGGCCATCTGCGTAAAACACGCAGGCACAGTTTACCCTCTATTTTTAGGGTAAAAAAGTGAATGTTATATGCCAATAAATACACTATATATATATATATATATATATATATATATATTTTTTTTATATATATATATATATATATATATATATATATATATATATATATATATATATATATTATATATATATATATATACTATATATATATATATATATATATATATTAGGAGACTTTGAAAATGTGGATATGCACTCATATCTAAAAGAAAAAACTTTGGAAAGAGACAAATATATATATATATATATATATATATATATATATATATATATATATATATATATATATATATATATATATATATATATTACATAAAAATGCCTTGGACCTCCTCTCCTATTGAATGAATCACAAAGAGAAGTACAAAATTAGAATATTATAATACAATTATCACTCCGAACATTATCTCTAGTAGTCAAAGTCCACAACATTGTCATTGTTATGTAAACATGTAGAAAAATATTAGTAATTTCAGAAACATATACCCTAAAAAAATAAACAAATAATACACTAAAATTGTGATAAAAATCTATAAATGTTGGTAAATCTCTATTGCACTAATCAGGTAAAATTTTCTTACTTCAAGAGGATTGTCATTCTCCACCCAACCAAGGACCTTTGTTGTTCCCATGTGACAAACAAGCTGTTTAAACCTGAGAAAGAAGTGATCTCTGAGCAGCAGTATGCACTTAATGTTACAAGGATATGATGAAAATATATTTTTTTTTTTTACACGTGCTTAACATGACTCCAATAGCAAGAGGAGGCCAATGCTCTTGCTATCCAGTCTAACAGAACCTGTGCATAGTGACTATTGTATGCTTCTTTCTCATTTAACAGCTCTAGCAAATTCAACGGGCCAAATCTTCAAAGGAGATACGCAGGCGGAACTGCTGTTCAGCCTGCGTATCCCTGTGGCTATCTTTGGAAACGATCCTCAGAAGGATTTTTCCAAAGATAGTCAGAAGATCCGACATCTGTAATAGACTTACACTGTCGGATCTTAGGATGCAGTATCGCATCCGCCGCTGGGGGCATTTCGAGTCGAAATGCCGCTTTGCGTATGCAAATGAGTACTTAGGCAGATCCACCAAGCTTTTTAGCTTTGTGTTTTCTGCGTAAGTTACGTTTTGCATGCGTAAAATTAGGGATGCTTTTACAAGGCCTAAACTGTTTAGACCTTGTAAAAACAAACCTTTTTTTCGATCACCGCATTTTTTTTAAAATTTCGAATTTTTTTTCCCGCCGCGTATTTTTTTTTTACCCGACGCAACTTTATTGTCCCGTCGCGATCCACAAAGCCCGGCGTAAAGTACGTTCGTGTGATGCACGTCGGGAAAAATGACGTCACACGCATGCACCGAACGTCCGGCGCGGGAGCGCGCCTCATTTGAATAGGAATCGCCCCCTCGATCAGACGACCGCCTTGCGACGGAGGCACTTAAGTTACACGGCGTGTAATTTCTAGGTAAGTGCTTTGTGGATCGGGCACTTAGGTAGAAATTTAACGCCTGTGTAACTTAACTGCTGAAAGTTAAGTTAGGCAGGTTTTTTGAGGATTTGGCCCAACATATCTTAAAACACACTAGGGTTCAAATAAGCGTTAAAAAAAAATGGAAGCTGATTGGTTTCTATGAAGAGCTGCACCAGATTTGTCATTCTCTAGTTTTACTAAATCAACCTTACCAACTTTCCTTCATCCAACCAATTCTAATCTCCCATTTTCTGAAGTTATTTATTATTTCTATAGTTTATAATCCAATCAGAATATAATTTTTTCATACAGACAGTGTAAAAATTTACCTTCAAAACTGTGATTTGTTATTTGGATTTTCACAGCTGATATCTAAGGGTTTCTAGAGGGCCATGCCAGAGAGGAAATAAAGAACTTACAACAGCCTCAATACACATGTACTGTTTGATAAGATAGTGAGATTAATTACATGGTTTACATTCAGGTCTGCAAAATAAAATAAGCAGCATAGATAGTACAATACTAAGAATGCAAATGAAACAAATAGCTAGGCAGGTATATGTGAAGGGGAAACAACTGTTGGGTTGATTTAATAAAACCAGAGAGCGCAAAGCCTGGTGCAGCTGGGCATGGTAGCCAATCAGCTTCTAAATTCAGTTTTTTCAGTTCAGCTTTGACAAAGTAACCTGGAAGCTGATTAGTTTTTATGCAGAACTGCACCAGATTTTTCACTTTCCAGTTATAGTAAATCAACCTTATTGTTTTGATAGGTCAAATAAATAAGGAGGAAATCTAAAAGGTATTTTTTTGTCATTTAGTAACTAATCATATTAGAGAGCTGAATCATTTTGTGCTCCGTCATAGCATAAGGCATGTCAGTATGCAAAGAACGTTCCAGGAACAGTTACTGTCAGTTAAGGAAAAGCTCCCAATTGCAAGTAGCATTGCGATCATGTGACTGCTGTGACAGCCAATGCATAAGAAAACCTTAAAGGGCTGGGAGGAGCCGACTCCAAGGGTTAGCTAATATACAGTATTCATATTTATAACATGACTTACCGCAGGAATTTTAGTAGCATTTTAAATTAACATTATATTTATTCTCTCTTGCTTTTCTTCAATTCTGCGTACAATTTATCCAATCCTGCTTGTGAAGTTACATAATTAAAGTAGTTTGAAGCATACAAAAGTCAATTACATTAAACCTGTCTACTGTAAATCTTCCAGCATACAGAATCTAGGATGCAAGAATAAATTATCAGGGCTAATGAATATAGCAGGTGTGTAACCAGTGTGATTGCAGCTGTGTGAAATGAATGATATAGAGAGATTTGAAAACATTTGCTGAAAAGCAGTAAGATTTACTCATTCTAATAAATATTATAAAAAGGGAAATAGATTTGATGCTGTCCCTGCTTTATGCATCAAGTGCATTTTTTATTAAAACACCCTTCTTTCAAGTTAAATATAGCTAACAATACATACAATTTAAAGAGTACACTGGATGCAGAGTTAGCTGACTGGATTATATGAATTGGATTTAAGAACAGAATGCAGTAAAGATCCACACAATTATTACTTAACCTCCCTGGCGGTATTTCAGAGTGTGGCTCTGAGTTACTTTTCAGTACCATTAGTGGTAACCCTGAGGCACACTCGGGATTGCATTGCAGGATCCTGGTGCAGTATACTTACCTCATGCCCAGGATCCTGTGATGTCCCCCCGCTGTGTCCGCGGGCTGTGTCCTCCGCCCGATGCCTCTGTGTGCCAGGCTCCATTCCCTGTGAGTGTTGCAACACACGGGGGCAGAGCCTGGTGGCAAATTCAAAAGTACTAAATTCATAATACATATAGTACACTGTAATCTTACAGATTACATTACTGTATGAAATCATTTCACGTCCCTTTAGTCCCTAGTGCTTTGTCCAGTGCCCTGCATGTAGTTTTATATTATATATACTGTTCTTTCTGCCTGGAAACTTGAGATTGTCCATAGCAACCAAAAAGTGTTCCTTTACATCAAAAGTAGTTTTAGAACAGCTAGAAAACAGCGATAGTAAATTAGAAGACTTGCAGAATTGAGAAATCGTGAATCATGGGGAAATTTATTTTATTATTATTATATTATTTTTTATAATTATTTATAGTTATTTATTATATTATAATTAATGATTTAGTGTTTCAAACTTTATCATACCCGGATATCTGCTAGACGCTTGCTTGGATGGATTTAAATGTGTTATTACTAAGAATTACAGGCCTACAATATAAAACAACACATTTCTATGCAAAACAATTGTACCGCTGTGAGTCACAAAAAAACTGACATAATCATACCTCCAGGCTGGTTAAAATAATTTAACAGCATATAGCATAAATAGCACAAATAAACAGCAAATAACATAGCTGGATAAAAGAGGGGATCTATACTTACCTTCTGTTACAATTCTGTTCCCCACTCACTGCAATTATTCAAAATTCCTGCTACCCACAGTGCATGCAGTGGTTTCCCTCTGCTGGCTCCTACATCACTACAGGATGAATGATCCAGTGGAAGGAACTACTGTGTGTATCACAGGAGAAACAGACTTTTGACTCATCTAGCCAGTCAAATACTTGGGGCAACTGTAGAGCAACAGCAAGGTGGTATTTCAAGACACAAGCCACCAAAAAGTTAAGTAAAGAGAGTCTTCTTTCAGTAAGTATTGCTATTTGTTGTATTCAACCTGTAGTGAGAATGTAATTTTTAGGAGTAAAAAATGAAATAACTCTGATTACACTGCATACTGTGTATGCATTAGATGCTGCAGCAAGTCATATAGAGCATGCCTCATTTCCTGTCTGGAATATGTATAGAGTCATCTTACCCTTTTCATTCATGCCTTACTGCCCTTGGACCACCCCTTCCATCAATTGGATTTGCCTTGCTTGTATCAAAGATGAGGGCCCTTGAGATGCATACCTTGGCAAGTTTCTATAATGTTTATAGAAAGTATGCACAGTATGTTTTTAGTCCCTCCCACTAGATATATTATACCTACATTACAAGGATATAGACCCAGTGGCAAAGTCACTGGGCTTAAAATAGGGTATGTTCCTAAATTAAATGGAGGTCTTGGATGTCCTAATTTTGCATACTATTACAGGGCGGCACACATAGCAACTCTCACCAAATACCCCACTATGGGTGTCAATAGAAGCAACTGAATGTGACCCGATCCCAATTTCCAACTTACTTTGGACTTCCCCAAAAGACCGTAAAGGGCTACAAAACCCCATTATTAAGCATTTTATTTTCCTTTGGGATAGATTCAAAATTAGAAACTGATTCCAATCTCTCCATAATCCTTTATTATCATTTTACAAAAACCCTGCCTTTTATCCTGCATGGGTTTCCCCTAGATTCTTTAAAGAATGGGCTTTGCGGGATGTCCTATATTTGTATAAATTTGTAAATGCATCCTTATTTATTCCGTTCCCAACCCTAAGAGAAACATATGGCGTACCACAATCAGAGTTATTTTGATATCTTCAAATAAAAAACATTTACACACCCTTACTGGATATCGAAATATTTCACTCATTTGAACAGTTTTGTAAGAAAGACCCCCATGCGAGAGGCATAATATCTACCTTATATTCTCATGCATTAGTCCAATCCGGAATAGATAAACCACCTTATGTCTGGAAATGGGAGGAGGATCTAGGGCGGGAACTAGACAACTCAGATTGGAATCAGATATGGAATACCACAAAAACAGCTTCACCCAACATACAGGTGGTAGAGGCAAACTATAAAGTATTAATGAGATGATACTTGGTACCTGCTAGGATAGCTAAATATGCAAAGAATTACTCTGCACAATGTTTCAGGGGTTGTTCTGACATAGGTACAGATTTCCATACTTGGTGGTCATGTCCGAAAGCTCAGATATTTTGGATAGGGATATTCAAGATTGCATTAATACTAAGTGGAAAGAATATTCCTTTAGATCCTGCCACGACACTTCTCAACTTGAAACCAGAAGGTATTTTGCATTCTCATTTTAAATTGCTATTGCAGCTTTTCACAGCAGCTAAACAGACTTTGGCAAAAGCATGGAGATCTTTAAAGTTAGTGGTAAATGAAGTGGTGACTAAAATGAACAACACTATGACCCATGCCAAGATGCTAGCTATAGATACGGACATGATTCCTCAGTTTGAGAAAATGTGGAAACCCTGGATCGCATATGCTATTCCTTCATCTTTTGATAATACGGTACTCTTGCCATGGTGACTAGAACAACAGGAACAAATACATCTCTCTCTAGTTGTGGTGGAGGCTCTCGGTCTGACCTCGCGGACCCCTTCCATTCCATTCTTCTCTCCTTCCATTTTATTTTTCTTTATTTTTTTACTTATTTTTTATTTTCTGGTAATAATTAGAATTTTTCATTATGATTTGAAGCTCCTGTTTTTTTAATTATAGGATAATCTGAATTACTCAAGAACGCAAATAAGAAGGTTACTCCTACAATACCTCTAGGCTTGACACCTATTGAAGAACTGTAAAAACCTTCTAAAGTTTTAATCGATCTTGTTTCAATATTATTTAATAGTTATTATTACATTCTCAATTAATTAACATTGAGCTTCTCACCCCCGACTGTATGATATTGCATTTACTTTATGCAATTTGTACACTAATTCTGTACTATTCAATACAATATTTTGACAAGGAAAATAGGGTATGTTATTAAAACAGAAGGGTTTATTTGAAAATGTCACCAGCATGTCGATGGGTGAAATACAAATCAGGAAAGGCAAAATAAAAACAGATACAACTTCAGCTAATATAATATGATACATTTGTTAGTGAATTGAATAAAAAAAAAGCTGATCAAATTATGTTTTCCTATGCCAAAGCTTATTGGAACAAGCTAAAGTTAGAAGCTGATTGGCTACCATGCACAGTTGTATCCGATTTTGCACTCTCCAGTTTTAGTAAATAAACCTCTGCAGCAGCTGTGATTGGGCCCACTGACCCCATGGGCCCAGTTGAATTCTAAGGTAAATCAAGAAAACACACTTTACCCTAGGAGCAAGTTTTTATTTGAGATCCTTAGCTGCTGTGCATCGCTTTATATTCAGATATAGGTAGAAAAAAAATAGAGAGAGACAATTTCCATTTTATGTTATACTTGAAGCATATAAAATAAGTCATTTAATTAAGACAGCTGATTGTTCTCCACTCTGCAAGGAAGGGTTTTATTAAATGTAAAATCCAGTCTATTGATAATTGTTTGCCATTCAGTTTTCATTTACTGCATGCTACAAATTTGACATGCATGGCCACATGCCATATGCAAAGCTAAACTTTGAATATCTAATCTCCGGAGAGCATTGTCCATATTTGCTTAGATTAGGCTCTGCTACTGTATATGATTTGTCTTCATGTGATGAAAATTGGAATTAATAACTGTAACGCTTCATAATTGGAAGCTATTATTTCATGAGGTTTACTGAGAAAGATTCTGAGGTTGGCTTTCAAAATTCATTTTTAATGTGCATAGTATATCTCACCAAAGATACGGTTCTTTCCAAATAAATACTAGGCTTGTCAAGGATTTCCAAACATTTTTTCTTTTTTTTTAACAGTGAGTTGTTTCCATAACAACTGCTACATTTTGCAATACTAAATTCTCTGTCTGGACAATGCTGAGTAGTGGCATGAAAACAGTTTCATAAAAAAAATGAAACTTTTACTGCAACCTATATATCTTCTGTCTGCAAGACAAGATATAATGTAATTCCTTAATATTGTGGCTATTACTATCTTGCCTGTTTGATATATAATAAATCATATGGTATGTATAGAACATATGTTTGATTGACCAAGGTCAAGACAACATTAAGTTTGATTAATAATAACTGCAACCTATTTTGATTTCTTATGTATGCCTTCTTAACTATTTTTCTTTAAGTAACTGCATTAAAAAAAAATGATTGGTTACAAAAAATGAAAAGGGTGCTTTGACTGTTCTTGTTCCTGTAGTTTCAAGTCAGTTATACATTCAATGAGATTCAACAGTGAACATTAAGGCAGCAATCTGCAGTGGAGTGGATGAATTTCTGATAAATTGTCCCAAAGGGTTTATAAAACATATTCCCCCATAAAACAAGCCACAATATGTTTCCCTACATTAGTCAGCTCTGACATTCAGGCTGCTGAATCTTCCAGGCCGCTATTGGTACCTGCCATCCCAAAGCAGTAAACAACCCAGTGTTTATAGCAGGAAAGCTCATACATCCATTTCAAGGTTTACAACGATAAAAGGCTGACTGCCTACATAAACTAAAGTGGGCTCAACTGTTGTTCTTGCTCTTTATTGCTCCTTTACTGCAGTGGTCAAACGGTTCCTTTGAGACACTACACGGGTGCTCTGCCAGCTATGCGTTAGATGACATCTTCGTCAGTGCTGTGCCTATGACAAACAAGGATAAAAAAATGCTAAATAAATAAATGAGTGCTGCATTATTTTATTTCACAACTAGTCAAACTAATAGGAAACAAAGGTGAAATAAATATATATTTTTTAAAAGTATGCATTCTAAGCAACTATGGTAATATTTACATACAAGTACTTCTTCCACACCTAATGTACTGTTTTGTTCTTTCATGACTGTACCCTATTCTATCAGTAAGTAATTAAACTCTGAAATGTGTGCCACATACAGAGACCAATTAGCTATTTCAATGTAAGCAGTTTGTAATCAAATCTTTACTATTTGTGGTGCATGCAGAGCATGCTGTTCAAATAGATGCTGGCCAGAGGAGTTGCTCCTTTCCACCTAAAAATTGATCAACCATACTTAGAAACAAATATTATCTAAAATTTGACAGTCATATATTTATGCTTAAAAAGTATTATCTTGTTTTGATTAGAGTTTAAAAAAAAAACTAGACTAATATAATATATTATAATATGTGCATCAGTGAATAAAATATTAGCATTTACAAGCTCATCCCACAGTATACACTGGCTCATTTAAATAAAATTTAGTGCATTTGCATCCTCTATACTCAAAATAATTTCTAATGCTTAGGCTATAAGACAGCACACACCAGACTTGTGATCAGTTCCATGGCTGAACAATATTTCATGCCAAAGGCTGCTCTATTATTAATAACAAATATCTATACCCAAACTAATTTTACATTGAAAACATACACGTTATACTGCCAGATAATATGCAAACCATGCCTCCAAATATGCAAAATAAATGTAAATATACATAAATGTAAGATTTTTACATTATAGAAAAGTTGTAAAAAGAATAATTTGAATGAAAGTATGTAAGATAGCTAAAAATTATAGAATTAGTTGGCAACAGCCTTTTACAGTATAGGAAATTTTACTTTATCAGTTTGGCTCTCACACCTGTACACATCACATGGGCCAGAACTATATATATATATATATATATATATATATATATATATATATATATATATATATATATATATATATATATATATATGTATATATATATATATATATGTATATATATATATATATATATATATATATATATATGTATATATATATATATATATATATATATATATATATATATTCAAAAGTATTGGGCACCTGCGTTTACATACACATGAACTTTAATGGCTTCCCAGTCTTCATCAATATTTCAATATTGAGTTGGCCCACCCTTTGCAGCTATAACAGCTTCAACTCTTCTGGGAAGGCTGTCCACATAGCTCAGGAGTGTGTCTATAGGAATGTTTGACCATTCTTCCAGAAGGACATTTGTGAGGTCAGGCACTGACAAAAACGTTTGGTGGAGGGGGGGTTATGGTGTGGGATTGTTTTTCATGGGTTGGTCCTGGCCTCTTAGTTCCATTCAAGGGAACTCTTAAGGTGTCAGCATACTAAGATATTTTGGACAATATCATGCTCCCAACTTTGTGGGAACAGTTTGAGGCTGGCCCCTTCCTGTTCCAACTTGACTGCACACCAGTGCAAAAGACAAGGTCAATAAAGACATGGATGAGCAGGTTTTTAGGTGGAGAAACTTGACTGGCCTGCACAGAGTCCTGACATCAACCCGACAGAACACCTTTGGGATGAATTAGAGCAGAGACTGCGAGCCAGGTCTTCTCGTCCAACATCAGTGCCTGACCTCACAAATGTGCTTTTGGAAGAATGGTCAAACATTCCAATAGACATGCTCCTAAACTTTGTGGACAGCCTTCCCAGAAGAGTTGAAGCTGTTATAGCTGCAAAGGGTGGGCCAACTCAATATTAAACCGCACAGACTAAGACTGGGATGCCATTAAAGTTCATGTGTGTATAAAGGCAGGCATCCCAATACTTTTGAAAATATGGTGTGTATATATATATATATATATATATATATATATATATATATTTATATTTATATTTATATATATATATATATATATATTTATATATATATATATATATATATATATATATATATATATATATATATATATATATATATATATATATATATATATTGTTTTAGGACAAATTATTATATATAGAACATAGAAGTACGTATAAATATGATTTTATAAGAATTTTTTGTTGAAATGACACTGACATTATATTTCTGGTGCAAAGCAATGAACAGTTATTTACAAATCAATTTTTTTTTCTTTTAATGCAACACTAAAAAATAGAAAAAACAAAACAAGTTTAATTATCAATGGTTAGAAAAATAGAAATAAATGAAAAAAATAAATCAGTAAGAGAATAATAGTAAAGAAGGGAGGAAAAAAGTAAAGATAAACCAAAGGTTAAAAAGCAGTTAAATAGAAAAAATGTTTTTGAAAAAACTTTAACTGACATCATATTTATATCAAAGCTCATTTGACCTGCAAGTAAATGAAAGAAAACGAATAAAAATTGTACAAAAAAAAAATACAACAGTCTCTGTACCTCACATTTGAACAGTGTTTTATTGTTTAACAGCAACAACTGTTATAGCTACATAACTTACACATAAACTCCAAGCTTTCATTTTGACAATAGAGGATTGAGGAGTGTAAGGTGGGGGAGTGGCAGAGGGGCAGAATTACAAACAGATGCCCTGTGTATTCTGAATATTTTTTTTTTGGGGGGTGGGGGCATTTGCAGCCTATTACAATATAAAAATACATTTTTAAGAGGACCCATCACACAAAAAAGTACCAGAGGAAATTTTGTCCCCTAAAGCTCTGTTTAGTTTACTTGTGATCAAGCTATTCAAATCTGGTAAACCTAGCTTTTAACTGAAACTAATTTGGATAGCATTAGTTTTATGTAATATACTGTATAACTACATTTTTTCCCATAAACATTTTATTGAGTTTGTCATTCTTAAAGCGGAGGTTCACCCTAAAAACATCTATGTACCATTACATGCAGCATACTTGCGTCAGCTTTTGCTGTACTTACCGTTTAATCGTTCATTTTCTTTTCTTCCTCCCATGGGGAATAGGCGTTCCTATGAAGAGGCGTAGATGATTGACGTGCGGCTAAGGCGTGTCACGTGTTCCGAAAATAGCTGGACTAGGACTCGGCTCTTCCCGGCGCTATACGGCACCTGCGCACAGACTAAGAGCTGACTGCGCAGGCGCCGTATATAGCCGAGTCCTAGTTCGGCTATTTTCAGAATGCGTGACGCGCCTTAGCCTGCACCTCAATCATCTATGCCTCTTCATAGGAACGCCTATTCCCTGCGGGAGTCTGAAAAGAAAATGAACGATTAAACGGTAAGTACAGCCAAAATAAAAAAAAACAGCATACTGTAGCTGACGCAAGTATGCTGGATGGGATGGTATATAATTGTTGTAGGGTGAACCTCCGCTTTAAGTAAGACTTTTGACAATGTGTGTTTTTGCATATAGAAAATGCTTCTACAGAAAAAGCCAAAAGTTAGCTCACAGGAATTATACTAGATATAATATGGAAGATATATATATGGAAACAACATGTAATTAGCTAAGCATACTTTTGATCTATTAATGGCCTTGTAATGTAGCATGCATGCAAGATAGCTAATTTAATTTATGGGAATATTCCCAGTGTTAAATTGTGTACATTAAATAAATGCTTAAAGCGTAACTCCACTTTTGTTGAGAAAAAAACATTCCCCTGGGTGATCAATGTACATTGCAAGGATTATAACAACCTTTGTTGCAGATTTCTACATTTTGTTATTCTGAAGTAATCCATGTGTGTTTGTATGTGCCTCTGTACTGAGTGGGTCTAATGAGAGTGGTTTCATAATTAAGGTGTGTAGCTGCAGGGCACTATTAAGGAAATCTGCTGGGCCTGCATCCCTTTAGATGTGCTCATATTGAAAGTGTCACTGCAAAAATTAAATGTTTGTTGCAGTGGATGCCTGAAATCTGACTTAGGCAGACTTCTGGGAAAATTGGTGAGCCAATCAAACAAGCAGGAAATTATGTTTCTGGGGAGTGGTCAGTGTACAGAAAAACTCCAAGTTGCCATATTGCAATGCATTCTCCAAAAAATACAAATGGCTGCAGATTGAAAATGAAAGGAAATTTTTAATAACATTCAATTACAATATGATTAGTGTCGCAATTATACTGTATGTGCTATATTATTTTTTTTATTTATATGCTATCTTTTTCCCCCACAAAATTGGAGTTACTCATTAATGCGAAAACATTTGTTTGTGTTATGTTTGTATGCAAGCTCCATTCATTATGAGGTTGACTTTTATTGACACTTTTTTTATATTATTTTTAGGGTCTTAGTAGTGGTGTCTATGAAGCATCATATCCCCACTAAGATGTTTTAGGGAGGCCACTTGGTGTTTAAGGCTCCTAGAGGGCTCATGCCTCCATTTGCCACTGGTTTTGGAACCTGGGTATGAAAAATAAGCCAAGGAAAATTGCTAAGTACTCTCTTTTGGACATATCTTGTGCATTCAGGTACTCCTCCCCCCACTAAACCTGGCAAAATCATGGGGAGCACCTGCCAGTTTGCACCAGCCACTCAGCCAGTATTTTCCTGCTCTGTGTCTCAGCAGCTCACTCAATAGTTCAAACCTACGAGAGGTATTTGAAAGCTTCCTTAATCCCTTCATGAAGGAGTGTAAAACAAATTTCAATGCCTCAGCTTTGAATGTGTTAGTAAAATTGTACCTATAATCTCAATGCATTCTTAGGCTTTCTAAACACGGTCGGTCAAAACCGATGGAAATGGACTGAAGGTCCGTTTCATCGGTCCAAACCGATGGTGTGTGAGCCCCATTGGTCCGTTATCCTTCGTTCAAAAAATGTAGAACTTGCTTTAAAATTCAACCGATGGATGCCTAACCGATCAGTCAAAACCAACCGTTAGTATGCAAAAGCATTGGTTAAAAGCCTGTGCATGCTCAGAATCAAGTCGACGCATGCTTGGAAACATTGACCTTCATTTTTCTCAGCACGTCGTTGTGTTTTACATCACTGTGTTGGACTCGATCATTTTCTTAACTGATGGTATGTAGGCACATCAGACCATCAGTCAGCTTCATCGGTTAACCGGGACTGTTAGTGTGTACAGGGCTTTAGTGTATCCAGGTGCACTATACCTTGTTTTTTCAGGACATATTGGGCTTTCAATTGGCAATAAATGTTAATGATATCCCCTGATTTTTTATTTTTTATCTTTTTGAAAAACTTAGCTGTATATTTTTAGCTATTACCATAACCTATCACCAAACAACAACCACAAATAAATTTCCCTGCTCCTTATGATTACAGCAATACTACTCTTTATATCTGTGTGTTATATCTGTTAAAAGATTTTTTTCCTTATATAGCCCCCGTTTGACTAATTTTTAACCCTTATCAGTGCTAATTAACACCTCCTCCTCTTTTCAGTTAAGTACAATTGTATAAATTATTTCTGACAGGACTTTTTGTTGGCCTAACTTACACCTCAGATCCCTGGTCTCCTGCTGTGTTTTCTACTGGGATTAGTTTGTTATTAACAGCTTCTGTCCTGAAGACTTTGCTGGAAGCCAATAAGAGTGGCTTCTGGTGACAAATTTCTCTGACAGCTAGAAATTGAGCTAAAAAAATACACCAATTTTGTCGCAATGTCTCCTACCATCTGAATTTTCTTAAACAGATACTAAATTGGTGCATACTATTGTTTCTTGTACTCGGTAAACAAAAGGATGCCAAAGCTGTTGTACTGTAACCATCTAAATTAAAATAAACTAAGAATTTTAAAAGGTGTTAGCCATTGCATCTGCACACTGCAGAATAGCAATATTTGATCCAGTCATAAAGGTAGAAATGGCCCTGAAAGGAGTTAAGAGCATTACATTTGAAAGTTAAGAATGTAATTGAGAAATACCTCTGGAAAAGTATATTGCTGGTTTGTAAAGTGTAGCTCTTTCTTTCATGAATTAATCATCTATCTACCCCATTGAGACTGCCAAATAATCCCCTTTGCTAGTTTACATAAGTAAACAATAGCGTGTTGTAAAGGTTGGCCTTATTCTTGTTATATTACAGTGGCTGAAAACTGATATTGTTCTGAAGACAACAAAAGAGCTGAAATTTGAGCAGCCCTAATCATTTAGGGATTTACATAATAAGTAAATGACTAATCATAGATAGATTATTAGATAAAAAACAAATGAAACACATGTATACAAATGGATATGGTTTCTATTAAAATTACCATTTTTATACATTTGTGTTTTTTTTTTATGATAATAGCTACACTTTTTTTAAACTTTGTAGTAGCCAAATGATCTCATACCAGTCCTCTTTCTTAAGTGGGTGTCAGTGGGATGTCTCTGTGATGCCGCTAAAAAAAAGTGCTTTTGCGAGGATACATCTAATAAGGTGGTATACTGGTTCGTTTTTTTGGGTACAAGGGTTGAATATTCAAACTACATAGGCTCCTGTGGTATTAAAAGTGAGATCCCCATTTCATCCATTGTAGTAAAGGCTTTCTGGTTTGGGTGCCAGTAAGTGAACTGGTAAGTGGTTCCTAACCTCTTGGTGCCGGCCACAGGGAAATATGTAGCCTCTCAGAGGGTGGGCCTTAGCGCTGAGCAGCCACATGTTTGCATACATTAGTGCAAAATACAGCTGTGCCAAGAGCGTGCACCCAGGTGCACTCCTGGAATGGTTACCAGTGGCTAACGGAAAGCTCCCTATTGCAAGAAGCCAATCAAGGCACTCACGCAATCATAAACCCTGCTCTGCCTCCCAGAATTCTAAACCCCTTAAAGCCCTGGGGGGTTAAAATGACTTCAACAATTCACAGAAAAAATCAAATCACTGTTTAGGGAGATGGTTGACCTGTATTGTTGCCTTTAAAGCTGATCTGAAAATGTCACCTGATATGCTTTACTAGTATGCCGGTTAAACATAGAAAAAGAAAACCCAGAATTTCATATTCTTCCTTCATAGGTTACATTGTGGAAATCTGTAATGAGTAGTGAATGTCAGAAACATATTAGCTCCTACCAAGATTGAGCAGTACCAAAATGATCAGATAGCTCACGTTCAGGATATGAGAACGGAGGCAGAGAAGGATAAATGGAAGAAAAGGACCATGTAAAAACGACATATACATTTAAAAAAAAGGTTTATAGTTTATTTTCTTCCTGAGATAACTTCCTGAGTATTGTCAAATGCTGTCATTTCCATTTGGATGCAAGCAGCAATGTCTGAATAAAAAAAACTCAGCATTTGATAAGAAAAGGCTGTGTGTGACCTGCTTTTCATGCAGTTCATATGCACCTTAAAGACTATGTTAACCCAACATTTCATATTCCTGATATGCTGTACCAATACCATGTGTATTGTTTCCTTTGTGTGAAATCCCAGGTGTTCCTGCCAGGCTCTCTCCTTTTCCTAATTAAACTGACCACACTAATCAGGAGAACACACTGTGGTTCTCTAGCTATGCTGGGATCTGAGCCTGCTCTCTTCCAATGATCAGACTTGTCCTGACACCCCCCCTGCACAACAGCAGTGTCCTGCTGTTTCTCCTCCCCCAGCTCGTATGCAGCCAATAACAGGGGAAATGCGATCAAATTTAAAAAAGGGGAAAAGGTGTTTATAATTTTGTTTATATATATATATATATATATATATATATATATATATATATATATACACACAAATGTTTTGTCTTTGATTTCAATTTTAAATTGAATGGTTTGTTTTACCAGGTGAGAGTTTACATACACTTTAATAGGTCATTCTGTATGCAAAGAATGCAGTACAACTCCACACAGCCTAAGAACTACCATGTGTACTGCTCCTTTAAAGTCAACAGGATTTTGCTTACCTGCTTTTTACATACATTCAAAATGAATGTCAAACATAGGGGAACAATACCGATTGATGTGAGCTTTTAATAGAATGCAGTACGTGCTATGTAAGGCCTCGTACACACGATAGGTTAACCAGAGGACAACGGTCTGATGGACCGGTTTCATCGGTCAAAACCGATCGTGTGTGTGCCCCATAGGTTATTTAACCATCAGTTTAAAAAAAAGCCAAATTTAACCGATGGATTCCTAACCGATGGGAAAAAACTATTGTTAGTAAGCACAACCATCGGTTAAAAATCCACGCAAGCTCAGAATCAAGTCGACGCATGCTTGGAAGCATTGAACTTTGTTTTTTTCAGCACGTCGTTGTGTTTTTTTACGTCACCGCGTTCTGACACGATCGTTTTTTTTAACCAATGGTGTGTAGGCGTGACGGACCATCAGTCAGCTTCATCGGTTAACCGATGAAAACGGTCCATCGGTCCGTTCTCATCAGATGGACCGATCGTGTGTACAGGGCTTGAGTGTTAACTGCAAGACCAACCAATCTCAGGTATGCAACAACCCTAGCAAGAGTTAACAAATGTTCTTCAAAACTTTATTTAAACGTTATTTCATTTTCCACTATATACACAGTGTATTTTTGTGTCTTGATAGCATTAAACATACTCCATGCCATCAATCTTAGCCCTAATTAGAATTAGATTATGCACACTGGGAAGACATACACACAAGCATGCTTTCACAGGATACTAGCACACCTCCATGATAAATTTACTCTTAATATAGAATTTGACAGCTTTGTTTCCATGCTCTGCTTTCATTACTAGTTACCATATATGATTTTCTAAAAGTATAAACCAGTATGTTGCCTATATTATTTTTGGGCATAATGAATAATTGTGTATATTTAAAACCATTTTAGCAAAACAGGGTAAACATTCATTTTTTTATGTGCAGAGTAGTTTTATAAACTAAGATGATGTAAGCCTTCTGATGAAAAAGCTAATTCATGCATTATCATTTGTAGTTCTGTGGTTATTATATTATGGGTACATTTTTAGCATACATGCACATAACATGAAAAACATATATCTGTCTTGTCAAATTTGTTTATTGAATTAAACCACTTGAGGACCGCCACACGACGATATACGTCGAATAAATGGCACGGCTGGGCACAAGGGTGTACATGTATGTCCCCTTTAAGAGCTCAGCCGTGGGTCGCGCAGCGTGCCACCAGCGGCACGCTCGTGGCCCAGTCCTCTTCTCAGTGACCGTCCCCGCGAAAACAGCGGACCCGATCGCCACTGTTGTCCCACGATCAGGTCACAGAGAGAAAGAACGGGGAGAGGTAAGTGTAAACAAACCTCTCCCCGTGCTTCCTAGTGTGGCTGTCACTGATTGTCTGTTCCCTGTGTTAGGGAATGAAGATCAGTAACATCACATGCACAGCCACGTTCCCCCCCACAGTAAGAAGACTCCCTTAGGGCACACTTAACCCCTACAGTGCCCCCTCCTGGTTAACCCCTTCACTGCCAGTGTAATTTTCACAGTAATCAGTGCATTTTAATAGCACTTTTCACTGCGAAAATGACAATGGTCCCAAAAATGTGTCAAAAGTGTCCGATATGTCCGCTATAATGTCGCAGTCACGAAAAAAATCACTGATAGCCGGCATTTTCTAGTAAAAAAAAAAATATTAATAAAAATGCCGTAAAAGTATTCCCTATTTTGTAAACGCTATGGCCCGGATTCACATACATCGGCGCATATTTATGCCGCCGTAGCGTATCTAATATACGCTACGCCGACGCAGCGCAGAGAGGCAACCACAGAATTCACAAAGCACTTGCCCCCCAAACTGCGCTGGGTTTCCTCGGCGTAATCCCGCGTAGGTGAAAGTGGGTGTGAGCTATGCTAATGAGGCGTGACCCCATGCAAATGATGGGCCGAGCGCCAGACAGATACAAATAATAAACGGCGCATGCGCCATCCCGTGGACGCATCCCAGTGCGCATGCTCAGAATCACGTCGGAACGAATGCCTAAGATACAACGGATCACTGCCTATGGCGTGAACGTAACCTACGCCCAGCCATTTTCACGTACAGCGTAAACAACGTAAAATATGACGGCTTGAGTTCCCTGGTCCATTCCTTTGCATGGGTTGCGCCTCATATATGGGAAATAACTTTACGCCAGACGTACGACTTACGCAAACCGCGTATATTATGCGCCGGGCGCAAGTACGTTCATGAATCGGCATATCTCCCTCATTTGCATATGTGCATAGAAAATCAATAGGAGCGGCAAATGCGCCCAGCGTAAATATGCACCCACGATATGACGGCGTAGGCAAGTTACGTCGTATCTCAGATTGTGGGCATGGAGCATAGATACGACGGCACATAGTTACACTTACCTGGCGTATCTCAAGATACGTCGGCATAAGTGCTTTGTGAATCCGGGCCTATAACTTTTGCGCAAACCAATTAATAAACGCTTATTGCGATTTTTTTACCAAAAATATGTAGAATACGTATTGGCCTAAACTGAGGAAAAAAAATGTTTTTATATACTTTTGGGGGATATTTATTATAGCAAAAAGTAAAAAATATAGTTTTTTTTTCAAAATTGTCGCTCTATTTTTGTTTATAGCGCAAAAAATAAAAACCGCAGAGGTGATCAAATACCACTAAAAGAAAGCTCTATTTGTAGGAAAAAAAGGACACCAGATTTGTTTGGGAGCCACGTCGCACAACCGCACAATTGTCAGTTCAACCGACACAGTGCCGAATCGCAAAAAAGGGGCCAGGTCTTTTACCTGCATAATGGTCCGGGTCTTAAGCGGTTAAACATTTAGCATACATAAGGTATGGTGGCAGCAAAATAAAAGATCACATACATGGTAATAATATTGAGTTGTAGTTCCAACATAAACTAAAAGTAATTTAACGAAAACAATTTATTTTAGCATAGATCTAACTAGTCAAAAGATTATGTCATACATTGTATAAGAAAGCATAAAACTAACTTAGATTGGGTTAATATAAGATGACCTATATCTGGTGCTAGAAATGTGTGCCTTTTAAATTCAGTTTGGAAGATTTTTCATACATCAACTGATACTATTCATTTGGGACTTGTTCATAATTACTGAACAAATTTATTACGCAGAGGAACACAGATTGTTTGAAAAAATCTACAATTGTTAATCATAATAGTCAAAAATACTTTTCTAGTCAAAACACATTTATTAGTTCATCCTGCAAAAGTCTGTGCTACCTAATGAACTGACCAGTCAGTTGAGCAGGGTTCTATGATGTGTAGTGAGGGATTGATTAATCACTGACCTACCCTTGTGTGGGCAAAAATTAATATGAGCAGGGCTTTTTTTCAGCAGGAAGGTGGGGGGACGCAGTTCCGGCACCTCCTGAGCTGACTGTATGTAATAGCAAGGGGTGCTGGGGTGTGCTGCAGGGTATTGATGCTCACTGCTGGGGATCAATTGTTTCTTGTGGACCTATTGTTGCTGGGTGGGATCAGTTGTTGCTGAAAGAGATCTACTGTTGGGAAAGGGGTCTATTGTTGGTGGCAGGCAGAGAGTCTATTAATGTTGGCTGTTCGGAGATCTGTTGATGCTGCCGGGAGTCTATTGTTGCTGGGGGGAAATTTTGTTGTGGGTGGTCCATTGTTGTTAGGGGGATCTATTGTTGCTGGCTGCAGGGGATATATTTTACTGTTTTTCTTGATATTATTACCAAATTGCATACAAATTACTTAGCACCACAAAATGATACTTGGTTCTATATTGTCTAGGGTACTGGGAGGTGGGTTGGGGCGGAGAAAATTAGTGACTTGGAAAGGAGGAGTAAAAGCAGCCAAAAAAAAATGGCCATTTACAGTATGTCTAAATTCTACCTTGGTTGTTCAGTATATCTATTTGGCGGACCATTTCTTGCCTGATAATTGGTAGGTTAGATCCAAAATTATATACCGTACTTTGATTGTTAATTTGTGGGTGGCTATCTTAACTATTAAAGATTCCCAATTTGTCAAGGCCATGCTGTTGTTTTGATACATTTTTAGTGGTGAAGAAAAAAAAAATATTCACATCTTACAAAGTGTTTCGGGTTCCTTGTTGTTGGACTTGCAGCAATTATGCTTTGTCAAGCCATACTTGCCATGCCATTTTTATACGTGATGCTTGAGTTTCACTTTAAAAGTTAGCCCTAGTACTGAGAGATTGAAATGTTGTTCCTTGCAGCACAAAGTGTTGTTATTGTCAATATAATCAATATAACCCTTGTAGATGTGTAGATATTTACTCATTCTTTTTTACTCTAAACATCAGCCATGCTATAGACTTTCCAAGGCTTCAGGCTAGAATAAAGTTATAACCATAATTATACATCAGACAGGAGGCTCATATCTTATGCATTATCTTTCTTTATTAATGCCCATAGCAGAAATACAACTTTTTCAGTAATTTCAAGTAGAAAAACGTTTAACTGAAAGAAAAGAAAAAACTACAACACCCAGCAGCCCTCAGGCTGGTCTGCCAATCATGAGGCAGGACAGCCGGCATATAAGGGGCTGCCTCCTTAGACCCTTCCTCTTTCTTTCTGCTCATGGCAGAGATAAGTATTCTATGTCTTATTGTTTGTTTTTTGATTCTTGTAATATCTTAGTTTTATAATATGGACATTGTGGATAGTGTTTCACTATCTGTGATGCACCTTTATTTATTTTACTTTAATTTGATTTTATTTTAATTTAATTTTGATTTATTTTAATTGTTACTTTAATACTTTAATTTTATTCTATTTATTGATATATATATCGTTTGATCATCTGCCGTTTTTTTTAGGGGACTTGGCTCTCCCCACTACTGTGTTCTTTTGTTGTGCGGCTATTGTGCTTATTTATTGCGCTTTTAATGCCACTTGTTGTCTTTAAAAACCGTGGCTTCGTTTTGTTTGTTGCCCCCCTGTACCTTGTGCCCTGTTCCCGGCCTCCCGGTTGGGCTCCGGCCGATGCGCACCCCTCCCGGTGCGCTCTGACACACTCTGCTGGGGTTCTGACTGAAGGTAGGAAGGCGCCATTTTACCATCTTGGCGCCCTTTCTCCTACCTTCCTCCTTCTTTTCCGGACACTGCGCGCCCTCTCCTCAGAGCGTCTCGTCTCTGAGGGGGGCGTGGCGGTGCGGGCCTGTCTCCACCAATCGCGCGAATGGTGCGGGCGTGGCCTGAAGACCCCGCGTCCTCCAATCACGGCTCGGGAGACGTAATCTCGCGAGATTACGCTCCCATGAGCCAGGATGTCGCTCCCCATCGCCGCTACGCCAGTGTGAGCGTGCGGCTGTATGGGCTGGAGCGCTCTGCATAGATCTCTGTGATCTGCTCTAGTCACGTCGAGGCCGTAGTCTCGCGAGACTACGTCCTCGAGTCATGTCAAGCTTCCCTTGTTATGGGGAATCTCCCCTCACCTGCCTTGTCACAACCTTACTACCTGTAAACCTGTAAAATCATCGGTTCTTGTTTCTGGGGAATTTATTCCCCTGCAATGTCTCCTATTAAATAAATTATACAATATATGAATAATTATGCAAATAGATAAATAAATTATACAAATATATATAATTAAATTATACAGATATATATATATATATATATATATACATAAATTTATACAAATATGTTAATAAATTATAAAAGATATAAATAAATTATTCAAATAAATAAATGAATTATACAATTCAATAAATTATACAAATATATAAATATTTTATACAAATAAATAAATAAATCATAACATTGTCCCCGTACATGTTTCCATATTTACTATGCTGTGTTACTGTGCTGTTCGATGACCCCTATCCTATAACTGTCGACAGGACCCTATCCTGCTAGTGCCCCTGAAGTGGCGGACACAGTCCTAGTAGACCCAGTCTCGACAGTGCTGCACAGGTTCGAAAACTGATCGGTAGATCCGTCCAGGCGGCCATGGCGTTGGTTATCCCAACCCGCCTGCACCCCCTATGTCCGGACATCCGGCAACGGTTTACCACCCCTGAGAAGGGCTAGGTGTCCCGAAACGCCGCCACGTTTCTGTGGCCCCTGACTCCCCGGCAGGGGAAGTAAATAACATGCCCCAGGCAGTACCCTCCCAGGACTGCCGACCCACTGCCCTCCCAGACTCCGATCGACCCCCGAGCCTCGGGGAGATGCGCATGCAGAGGCAGCGATCCGTAAAACGGACTAAGCCAGACCCATTCGTGGACTTCTACAGAGTCGTCCGAGGCGGCTAACACCTTTGAGTCTGAGGATGAAGATGAGGATGATGATGATTGTTAGGGCAGTGGGCACATGGCGCTTCATGACGACGCCAACCCTGTATCCCAGGGTGACACATTATTGGACTCTCGTGGAGAGCCATTGTAGCTACGAGGGCAATTTGCCATCCACACTCCGGTGACTGGGCACCTCTACCCGAAGTGGCCCAATGTATCAAATACTGGACCCGGAGACCGGTCGGTAAATCTCACCGAAACAAATTGAGGGCGTAATACCCCCTTCCATTGCCATGTAAGGCTGTGCACACTCCCGAGGTGGACCCCATACTCTGGAGGTATCTCACCAAGCACGGGAAGTATCTCAAGAAGGGAATAAGAGGTCCTTGTCGGACCATATAGGCCAGGGTCTTAGATCTTTAGACCTATCACCAACATCCTACGCCTTAGTGAGCAGGCTACCACCGCTGAACAGCCGATTGCCCTATCCCAACTTTGGGGCTAGGCCCAACGGGCAGTTGCCTCCTGGGATGCGCGAACACTACGTGTCCGACAGGACACCGCCGCTCAATCTTAACGAAGCTTGACCCCCAGCTGCCCCACCTAGCCGAATCAGATCCCGGACCGGCCGCGAGGGCTTGTTATTCGGGATCACGCTGATTACAGATATTTCAAGACGGTAGGGCTCTATTCCAGCCTGGATAAAGCCCAAACGTCATTAAAAAGTCTAACACAATACAGTAGCGGTCTATCAGAGTTATAGTACCAGACATGGACCTCGTCCCTCTTCCCACTCGGTTTTCTAACCTGAACACCGCCCCAATAGACTGCGAATTGCAGGAACTTGGATCAAACAAGCAATATTAGAGGTGGACCCGCTATCTCCGGGCTTCCTCGGCAACATCTGCCTGGTCAGGAAAGGGTGGCGGTTATCACCCAGTGGTAACTTGGGAAATCTCACCAAATTACTGAATCCGGTGGTGGCACTCTGCGGAACGGAAGGGTGAGGTTGATTAGCCACTTAGACAACCTACTCTTATGGCTCGTTCCCCTCGCGAGCGAACTCGCCTCCCGGACAACTCCCCATAGATCACGGGGAATCTATCCTCTCCCCATCTCAGGAGATAGAGTTTTGGGGTTCTTGGTGGACACCAACCGAGCGATCCTTCGGCTACCCATGACCAATTGGCCGCCATCTGCAAGAGATCAGTATCGGCTGGGCAAACAACGGGTATCCTTACGCGGACTGGCTTGCCTGGTCAGCCCGTTGTCGGCGTTAATCCGGACCATTTTCCGGCCCTTCTTCGCTATCGAGCCCTCCAGAGTCTCAGTGCCCTGCGTCTTCGCTAGGGGCTTCGCTGTGCAGACGAAGTCGCTTTGGACGCAGCAGCCATGATGGAACTACGTTGGTGGTGACCTCAGGCCGGCGAACGGTACGGCAAGACCACCTTCAACTCCAACGGATTTCGTCATAGAGTCGGCTGGGTTGCTCGGTGCGGTCCTTCGTCCACAGGAGGGACGTGGTCCGCGGTGGGTCTCTGCTACACGTCAACACGTAGAACTCCTGACGACCTTCTTGCCAGCAAGACTCTGCTGCCACACACAGCCAACTACGGTGTGTTCTTGCGTATGGACAACGTACCGCAGTCCAGTACGTCAATCGCTTGGGGGGTCCCAGATCCAAAATCCTAGCGGATCCAGCAAAGACCTCTGGTACTTCTGCCTGGAACGCAACATCGGTTCGGTTGCGGAATACCCCAGACAATTCCGATATGTTGACAGGTTGGAATTCTCGTTACCCGACCGATTCCAGCGATTGGCGACTGCGCCGGTCAGTGTTCCTGACCCTCGCTCAATTATGGGTCCTTTCTCTCGTCTTAACCTTCCGCCCCCGCACTTTTACAGCCAGCGGCCGGATCCGGAGGCGCACGCTGTGGACGCCCTCCGCCAACCTGGTCACAGGGGACACATTACGTGTTTTCCGCGTTTTCATTGATCTTCAGGGTCCCCCTTCGCTTTACGAACCTGAGAGCATCCATCGTGCGGTTCACTCCGCGGTGGCCGACGCAACCATGGTTTTCCCCCTCCTTCTGGGGATGACTGTAGATACCCCCAGGTTGCTTCCTCACTCCCCTTATCTCCTCGCCAACCATGGTTGGTTTTGGGGTGCCGGTCGCGGACAGCAACCTTACATGTACGGCTAGAGATCTCCTTGCCTTGGCCTGGGCCCCGGGACTAGATCGACATCTCGATCAGCCTGGGGACTCTAGGTTAGTTGGCGTGATCAACGACAGGTTGATCCCGTGCAGGCGTCTGCCTGTAGTGACCAACTATCTGGAGTACTCTTTTTGAATCCGGGAGGTCCTATAGCTCTCCTAACGTTCTTCGCTCTGCGATCTCAACCTACCGCTTCTTTGTAGACTTGCTACCGGTGGGTGAACATCCATTAGTATACCGAATTGGAAAGGCGTTAAGTTTCAACGCCCACCACGTCCAAGTATCAACACTCTTGGGATGTGACCGAGGCCCTGACCACACGCTCGGACTGGGGGGACAATCTCACTCTGTCCTTCAAGCTTACTGTCCTCTCGTGTCTGATTCCGTCAAACGTGTGTCAGGCGTCACAGCGTTGGACATACCCAGGCGTCAGATCTCGCCTCAGGGAGTCAGGTTTTTTCCGTCGTACGTAGGACAGCGACAGGTCTTCAATCGATTTTTCTACCCCTTCTTCCCTGCGCAGCCATCACTGTACGTGCTCCGCTGTATACAGACTTATGAGTCCTTGACGGTTCCGCTGCGATCTTCGCAAGTCTCCCAACTCTTCGTTACTACGTTAAACCTCAGTTTCCGGATTCCTCGGCTACGCTAGCCTGAGGGGTACAGTCGATCATGAAAATGGCAGGGTTTGACATAACCCCGTTGGGTGCCCATCCCTCCAGTGGAGCGGTGGCTACTAAGGTCGTCACCTCGGGCGGCTCCCTCTAGGACTTACGGCTAGCGACGGACTGGTCGTCCCGATCACCTTCCGCCAATTCTGCTTTAGACCGGAGGAACACATATCTATGTCAGTTTTGTAGTTTCGGTTGTCATCATTTATATATACATGGTTAAAGCTTTGAACTTGCATAAGATATGAGCCTCCTGTCTGATGTATAATTTGAGATTTTCCTAGCTTGTGACGGAAAATATTAATTATATGAAGACAGGAGGCGAGTATCTTCCCTCCCGACCCAACCCTATCACGATGTTGTCTCTCTCGTTCTAGGTCATTGCATCATGCATCCTACAGGTCGGAGGCTGATACGTCCCTGGACTTTGTTTTTCTAGATCACCGTCGGGATTGCGGTTCCCATTTCGATCCATGGGTTTTTGTACACCACAGACCGGAAGTGGAGGTTTCTACTGCGTTCCGGAGCATGGATGCCGTCGACTGAATCCTGTCCGGAAGTTCCAGTTTGCCAGGCGCCCGGTGTTTCGAACAGTTTTTTCTATTCCAGGTTTCCTGCCGATTCGCCTCAAGAAAGAGGAAGGGTCTAAGGAGGCAGCCCCTTATATGCCGGCTGTCCTGCCTCATGATTGGCAGACCAGCCTGAGGGCTGCTGGGTGTTGTAGTTTTTTCTTTTCTTTCAGTTAAACGTTTTTCTACTTGAAATTACTGAAAAAGTTGTATTTCTGCTATGGGCATTAATAAAGAAAGATAATGCATAAGATACTCGCCTCCTGTCTTCATATAATTAATATTTTCCGTCACAAGCTAGGAAAATCTCAAATTATCCTTTAGTAGGACACAGCTGCTGGTTTATCATCAGTCACTACCTCTATATTCTTTCCTAATAATACGTGACTGCAACCATGTGAGACAGCACTTTCTTATTTGTTCTTAATATTCTAGTATGCCCTGCTGTATGCCATCATATGAAGTCTGTAATGTACATTCATTTAAACGATTGTCAATAAGCAGATACCATGGATCACAGACTTGTCTGATCATGGCACACTTTCTTGCTGCAGTGCTGCACTGTTAAGTACCGTAGAGAAAGACAAATAATGTTGTTTTGTCAGACATTCAAGGTTGTATTGCTATTTTTAATAATATAAAAATGCTGAAACTGCACCTAAAAAAAAAAATTATATTCCCAGCCTGCCTTTTTCTACAAACCCCGTTCCAAGTGGTGGTGTTTTTTTTATAAAGGCATTATGAAAATTTCAAGTAATCATATGCTCACATTTTGAAATCCACAATGGTACATACTTTACTAATTTAGGAAATTACATGTTGAGTTGCACTATTGTGACACAAGAGCTTATTAAATATACTGTAAGGTATGCTTTTTAATTAATGATGTGCATGTTAGGTACACACATACTAAGGCTATGGTCTTGTAATAGGGTCACTATGTGAAGTGTGACAAATTGCAACAACTTGAATCAATTTATATTTAGAAAAAGTTAGGTGCCAATTTACAGGGCAGGTCACAGTATCATACAATATAGTCAGTTTAAAAAGTAACTCCCCTTTTGTTGAGAAAAAAGCATTCCCCTCTGGGTGATCTATGTACATTTCAGCAATTTTAACAAACTTTGTTGAAAAATTCTATCTTTTGTTATTCTGGAGAAATGTAGCTGTTTGATTGTCTGTGTCCATGAGCATAGTGAATCTGTATTTTAATTATCAATCAGCTTCTGCGCCTGCCGAGCTCTAATGAGGAAACTTGCAGGGTCTGCATCACTGTAGACTTGGTTTCCCTTTGAAAGCCTCGTACACACGGCCGAGGAACTCGACGTGCCAAACACATCGAGTTCCTCGGCCAGTTCAGCCCTGAAGCCGCCGAGGAGCTCGGCGGGGCGAGAGCTCCCATTGAACAACGAGGAAATAGAGAACATGTTCTCTATTTCCTCGCCGAGCTCCTCGTCGGCTTCCTCGGCCGAAAGTGTACACACGACCAGTTTCCTCGGCAGAATTCAGCCAGAAACTCGGTCGGAAGCTGAATTCTGCCGAGGAAACTGGTCGTGTGTACGAGGCCTGAGAGTGTCTCATCAAAAATGACATTTGTGCTGCATGAAATTTGTATCCTAGTGCAGACTGGAAAATTAGCAAGATAATCACACATTTCCATATAAATGTGAAGCCACATTACCACTCCAAAACTCTACAAAGTGTGGTGCCTAACTCTATGAATTAAGTGAGAGTAGGAACATCTTAGGGCCCATTCCTCCTTCAAAATGCAGGGATGCAGAAGAATCTAGACTCATTTAACAGAAGTTAAAGTGTGTATCTGCACCAAATCCAGAGTAATGAACCATGGGCTATTGCAAAACTTCTATATCATTCTGAAGTGCAAGAATATAAGCTCACACTACTCCCCATATTGATCCATATGCACTGCAATATACTTCTACTGCAATTATTCCAAAAGACATACAGTGCAAAAGTCTGGGTCCCCAGAAAGAACTGTATTTATTTAAAGTGTTTGCAAACCTTCATTATTTATTTTTAATATAAAAAAAATACCAAACATGTTATACTTACCTGCTCTGTGCAAGGGTTTTGCACAGGGCAGCCTCAATCCACCTATTCTGGGGTCCCCCGCCTGTGCTCCTTACTCTTCCCCTTCATTGGGTGCCCCCACGGAAAGCCTCATTCCATGCCCACACGTAAGGAAAGATGAGTTTCATGGGGGCACTCCCGTGTTACAGGATTTAATTGACAGCAGTGGGAGCCAATGGCTCTTGCTGCTATCAATCTGTTTAATGAGGAGAGAGACAGTAGCAGGAGTCGCTGCATGCGTGCACTTCGCTAGATCGGATCGGGCTCAGGTAAATAAAAGGGGGCTCGGGGGGAGGGAGCTGCAGCATAGAAGGTTTTTCACCATAATGCATTAAATGCATTAAGGTGAAAAACCTTGAGGCTTTACAAACACTTTAAAGAAGATCTAGACTCAGACCCACTTTTTTATCCATTGAATATCTTTTCTATGAATCAGCATTTCCTGTTCCTCTACCAGCAATGACTCTATCAATATAATGTATTAATCTGAAGAAGGAGTAGAAGGAGTGGACTAAGTGTGCCTATTATAGTCCTCATCAGCTTCTGTAGGGGTCAAAGCTCAAAATGTGCCAAGACGCAGTCTCATGTGTGGAAGTGCTTATATTCAGGAACTTCTAAAAGTACATATTTCACTCATTTCCTCTCTCACAATTAACTGTACTCATGTATCCCTTATATAGAGCCACACTGATCCATCGTGAACATCAATACATTTTATATTGCTATGTTTAAATATATTTAAGGGGTACCCCACACAAAAAAAGAAGAAAATTATATTCCCAAACCAAAATACTAGACCATTTTCCAAATATGCAGCTTGTCTGGCCAAGAAATCTTGGCAGCTAAATCATACAAGAACACTGGACCCTCTGACCCTTGTTGAGGTGAACAAGGGCTTCTTCCCCACAACCCTGGGCTCAAGGTTGTGGGGTCTGCAGATGGAGGTTTGTCAGATATGGAAGCCCCCTTTTAAAATAAAGGGTCCCCCTGATCATCCCCCTGTGTTGCTTATTCACAAAAAATATAAAATATGTGAATAAACACACAGACACTTTTGTCAATATATTTATTAAAAATTGTAATAAAAACCCAAAAGGCATGCCCATGATGCAAAATCCACCAACATTCACATTGTCCAGCGATTGCAGATCCTTGTCAATCCTGCTGACAGGTAGCAGGATAATGGCTTCTAAGAGCTATCTACCTTTTTTAGCAACCGATGATGCTGTGCAGCCTGCACTGTGGAAGTGTCCATGTATTGGTGAAAATAATACTGTCAATAAGTCAATGACTTCCTGCTGCAAATAGTTTGGTCAGTCTGCGAATACCAAACATGCAAAGTTTGGGTCGTACCTTACACTGGGCTGAACCTAAACCTCATCTCTTATAAACATAATTTAGTGGGACAACAAAAGGCAAAAAACAAAGCACATGAACAACAACATCTCCTCCCTTTCTATTCTTAAAACCAGTATGTTATATTGCACACCTAAGCACAAAATACTTACATAGTATGGCAAAATACCTCCCACCACAAGAGAGGTAAAGTTTTGCGTAGTGGGAATATTTACTAATATGTTTATGTATATTTTTTATCTTTCTTTCTTTATTTTGGCCTGAATGCATAATAGACATTTGAAAAATATTGGTCTACTGTCTATAGACCTCAAAAGCTTAAGCTGAAAAGTACACATATGTGAATGGGTAGATTAGTGATCCACCCTTTATCAGATGGCTAAATCAGACACATTATGCCAAAAGGCAGGCAGCTTCTCTTGTTCGATCCCTTTGGATTACACGCAGTTTTCAAGGAAACATTATTAAATTATAAAATTAAATGCTATTTTTTTTTTTAAAGATATAAAACATGATTTCAAAATATATAACTCAAACATTACCTCCAAACATTATCCTATCAAGTATCAAAAATTTGGAATTTGTAATGCTAGTTTAAAATGTGTAGTGATAAAGATGTTTGTGATCTGGTCAAGTGTTATTTGCAGCTTAATTTAGTAAAATGACATGCTAGTGGATAACTAATCTAATAATAATAAAAGACCTTTCAATGTAGAGACTGAATATTATAGTCCTGTAATTAGTGACACAAATTACTGCCTGCAGTTCTACATGCTTGTATCTTCTGTCCAACATAAATGCCGCTCGGCTTGTAAGGATCTGTCCTATTGTCAGGTGGATAGATGGCTTCATTATAACTGTACTATATGGATGAGAGAAAGGAACTGGCTTAAGTGAAGAACAGTTGGAACAGTTGCACGAGGATGATAAGTACTTCTTTGGACAACTGATTTGCCATTGATTCATAATGTATCATGGCGACAGGAATATGAACCAAGGCTGAGGGAGGCAAGCAGTGAGAACAGGTGTTCATGTAGTCTGTTCTTGCACAAATCTTTCATAGCAAATGGATGCAATTACTGCATTGTCCCCAAAGGTGTTCTCCTTGGTTATCAGCACATTCACAATGCCAGAGAATTATGAAACAAGTCAAATATTGATCAACTTTCCTAGGACCTTATTAAAAATAGATCCTGGAAACAGTCAAGGGAAAAGAAATCTACAAGGAAAGATTTAACGTTTAAAGTCTAAAACAGCTTAAAAGTAGCAATCCTTATTGTTCAGTTATAGCCATTGATTTAACAAGATATTTTATACCATCGTAATCCATTGCTTTACATTGATGGCTTCCTTTGAAAAAGAGTTACTGGCTTCTCATTAAATGCCATGTTACCAGTTTTATCTCACTGCCTTCAAGGTAAAACATGATATTTATGTTACAATACAAATAAAAGTTTTATTTCTTACAGTTTTTAAACTGTAAATGTAATTGTCCTAAGCCTAGGTTGTTACAATAAAAAGGGGATTGTAATGCACTGTCTATCAAGCTATCTACCTACCTATTTATCTATCTACTTACTGTATCTATCTACAAGATATATGTTTCTTATTTTTTTCTTTCTTGGCATTTTTTTAAGTGTTTTGCCACACATTTCTTGTGTTAAATTTTGAGCATTTTTGCTGATTTTGGTACATAATTTTTTTAGCGTTATTGTGCTTTGGTGGATTTTTTAATAGAGAAAAATATCTTCAGTTTCATCATTCGTTGCTAAGTTTTTCTGCTTTTTCTGCGTTTCCGTCTCCTTCCTCTTCTTCTTCCTGGTGTTTGCTGGTTGCTTGTTGTGTAATGATTTGTGCTCTTCAAAAATGAGTGATGAGGAGATGACTTTTTGTGGTAGCAGCTGCTGTTACATCATATTCCTGTGGGGGAAAAAAAAGGAAAAGTAGGGCACAGAGATACTGGATCCATCTGGTAATCTCCAATAGAGAAAAGAAACACCAGCTCTGGGTTATGTATAGTGCCCTACATGCTCATGAAGAAAAAAAATTGAGTATACCAGGATGCCTATAAAAAGGTTAGTCCAATTTCAAGTATTTTTTTTAATGATTATTATTTTTTTATCCTTGTTATTTTCTTATCATGTCCACTAATATCCCCCCTTTTTTGGTTTACAGATTTATTTATTTATTATTATTATTTATTTATTTTATCGTATTTATTTTTTATTGCATGTAAGCAGAAAAACATGCCACAAAATGCACAATAACACTCATAAACACACAAAACTCAAATTTGAATGCATTTCTATGGGTAAAAGTGTAGAAAGTGGGTTCCCCAATGTGCATGCAGAAGACGCGCTGTGCTTTCTGAATGCAATCACAATTGCAGGTCCAAGGAGGTTAGAGGTGGTGGTGTGGTGCCAAACGTATGCTCTTCTTGCCTAGGTGAACAGACCAAAAGTGCCTGCTAGAAATAGGAACCCGCTCTCATAAAAAAAAACAGTTAACACGAATGTTGTGGGGGATGGGAGTTGTAGCGGAAGGGTTTTGCTGCAAAACTTCCAATTTTAAGTGAAGCTCCAATTTTAGTGTGAGACGAAAATGTAGCATATGCATTGCACTTACACCTAGGAATCCAATCCTCTATATTCAGCCTCTTGTGCCTCAGTCAGGGGAACATACAGAAGGCAAGTAAAAAATGGGGCAAACACCTAGTAATCCTATTTCATTTGGTGGGCCAGAACCAAAAGAGTGCACAATAGTAATGTAAGTAGACAGTATAAATAGCACATTCCAAGCAATACATGCATATTTCCCCATGAAATTTCCTTTTAAAGATACTACAAGTACAGGAAATACCTGTTAATCTGCCATAAATGCACTCAACACACATACAGTAGTTATACTTTTTTGATTGGTTTTAGGCTTGTCCGTTTTTTTTTTCTGGTCAAACTCTTCCACTCTTTTATCTACAGAACACACTGTAGATGCTATTCATTCTGTAGTCCAGGATGAAAACTAGGAAGGTTAATTTACCACTTAAGACCTGGACCTTTAGACAGCTAAAGGACCTGGGCAGTTTTTGTGATTCGGCACTGCATCGATTTAACTGACAATTGCGCGGTCGTGCGACGTGGCTCCCAAACAAAATTGACGTCCTTTTTTTCCCACAAATAGAGCTTTCTTTTGGTGGTATTTGATCACCTCTGCGATTTTTATTTTTTGCGCTATAAACAAAAATAGAGCAACAATTTTGAAAAAAAAACAATATTTTTTACTTTTTGCTATAATAAATATCCCCCAAAAATATATATACATTTTTTTCCTCAGTTTAGGCCGATACGTATTCTTCTACCTATTTTTGGTAAAAAAAATCGCAATAAGCGTTTATCGATTGGTTTGCGCAAAATTTATAGTGTTTACAAAATAGGGGATAGTTTTATTGCATTTTTATGATTTTTTTTTTACTACTAATGGCGGCGATCAGCGATTTGTTTCATGACTGCAACATTATGGCGGACACATCAGACTATTTTGACACATTTTTGGGACCATTGTCATTTTCACAGCAAAAAATGCATTAAAAATGCATTGTTTACTGTGAAAATGACAATTGCAGTTTGGGAGTTAACCACAAGGGGGCGCTGAAGGGGTTAAGTGTGACCTCATTTGTGTTTCTAACTGTAGGGGGGTGTGGCTGTAGGTGTGATGTCATTGATTGTGTTTCCCTATAAAAGGGAACATACAATCAATGACGGCACCACAGTGAAGAACGGGGAAGCTGTGTTTACACACAGCTCTCCCCATTCTTCAGCTCCGGGGACCAATCGCGGGAGGACCAATCGCGGGACTCCAGCGGCGATCGGGTCCGCGGGTCCCGCGGTCACGGTCAGCGGTGCGCCGTGCCATTTTGCCGACGTATATGTGCAGGAGGCGGTCCTTAAGTGGTTAAACACCTTTAGATAGGACAAGACGTATGCAGAGGACATACGACAGTTCTGAATATCTGACATGATCTGCATATATTTTTTTGCAAACAGGTACAAAAAACAATGTAACAGTATATTTAACAGACCAAAAGGGAACAAAATAAATGTATGTATTGTTAGGGTTTCCATACACTATATAACTGACATATGTGGCCCATATAAACAATAATTTCACATTTCATTTTGCAGATTTTTAGCAATGAAAACACTCACAGTAATCTTATCTACTAGCTTGAAGCTATTTTCCATAGTGTTCTGTTAAATGTTAAGTATAGGGCAAGTACTCTACTACTATATGCCTCTGAACTCCTTAAGCCTAAATTAACTATGCTGACACTAGATTTTGATTCTTATTCCCTGAGGACTGGAAAGATTAAGGTTTAGGCTGCAGGTCCTGGCACTACTTTAGAACTTGCACTTCTAAGGCTGAAATATGAGGGACGCAGCAATGAGTGTCATTTATACACTGTCATAATTTCTCACTAATCCATTAAAATCAGTGTTTCTGGCTGGAAGGAGAAAAGCAAGCAGGGCAGAAAATGAGGGAAAAGTGAATTAAAAGCAACTCCCTTTTTATTTATATAGATCGTTAAAATGATTTCTGTCTCTGGCATATGCTTTTCCTGTGTGGTCATGACACTAACTTGGCATTATGTACAGCACAGTTTGATTCACTGGTGACTCTTCATTAGCATACTGCTGTATTTAGAAACAACCTGTGAGGAACCTCTAGATCAGGTGCTAAAACAGCAAACACACATGGTGGAATGGATTTCCTAAGAATAGATTTTTCACTTGTTTTAGTGAACAAGGATACGCAAAGTGGAAATTCAATTCACAAAACACCCAATTATGTGCAAGTGGCATTTACAAAATGTAAATATATATATATATATATATATATATATATATATATATATATATATATATATATATATATATATATATATATTTGTATCTTCTTGGATGATTGAAGTCGGCATTCATCTCTAACTAATTTTTTTTTTTTTGCAAAGAGAATTTTCACTTGAATTAGATAAATGTGCACTTCAATCATGTGAGGAAAAAAGAAAAACATGAGTGGATATTTTTTGCAAACTTAGGGCCAGATCCACAGCCCGGCAGCGCAACGTAACTTTTTAGATTTAAGTTACACTGCCGCAAATTTCCTAAGTTAGGTACCGATCCACAAAACACTTACCTGGAAATTTGCGGCGGTGTAACTCAAATCCGTCCGGCGCAAGGCGGGCCAATTCAAATGGGGCGAGTCCCATTTAAATTAGGCGCGCTCCCGCGCCGGACATACTGCGCATGCTCCCGACGCTTTTTACCCGACGTGCATTGCGCGACGTGACGTCATTTTTTGAACGGCGCATAGCGTATTTCCGTATTCCCGTGCGTCTTACGCAAACGACGTAAAATTAAAAAATTTGACGCGGGAAGGACGGCCATACTTTACACAGCAGTACGCCTGCTGTGTAAAAGTAGGGCTGCCTCACAAAAGTGTAACTAAGCAACGGGAAACTAACGTAGCGGCGACGTAGCGAACACAAAAAAGCTTTGAGGATCGATGTAACTCCTCATTTGCATACCCGACGCTGGATTACGACGCAAACTCCCCCCAGCGGCGGCCGCGGTACTGCATCCTAAGATCCGGCAGTGTAAAACAATTACACCTGCCGGATCTTAGGAATATCTATGCGTAACTGATTATGTGAATCAGTCGCATAGATAGAAACAGGCATACGATGGCGTATCAGTAGATACGCCGGCGTATCCCTTTTGTGGATCTGGCCCTTAATTTCCAACTTTACCACATTTAAGATAAGCAAAAGATAAGCAAAAACTAATTTTTCAAACTAAAAATTCACTTTAGTAAATCAAGGTCAGTGTTAAGCTTTCTCTTCTCACTATAGTTCCTCTTTAAAGTAGACTTCCCAATTGATGCTTGAGGTGTGATACACGAGCAAAGAATACTGTAGTTATCATCTGTAAGTTAAGCCGGCCTTACATGTATCAAAATTCTTCTGCATCAGCAGGGACCAGCCAAATTTAGATCTATGTATAGGCAGGCTGATTGTACACAAGTTGATCTATCAACTGATTTGTATACAAACTGTTGAAAAATGTTCTCTGGATCAGCACCTCTGGCAATAGCAGGGGTTGTCGTTGGTCAGTGTATTCTGATGGCAGGGAATTCTCCCCTCTGTCAGAATACAATAGTACAATGGGAGGAATTCCTCGTTCCACATTGAGGGCCAGATCCACAAACGAATTATGCCGGCGTATCTATGGATACGCCGCGTAATTTTTAAAATGCCCCGTTGTATCTGTGTTTTGTATCCACAAAACAAGATACGACTGAATCTGGGCTTGATCCGACAGGCGTATGTCTTAGTACGCCGTCGGATCGTAGGTGCATATTTACGCTGGCCGATAGGTGGCGTTTCCGTCGAATTCCGCGGCGATTAACGAACGTATGCCCGACCGGCACATTTTTAAACGTAGTTTCCGTAAGGCTTTTTTCGGCGTATAGTTACCCCTGCTATATGAGTCGTATCTTATGTTAAGTATGGCCGTCGTTTCCGCGTCGAATTTTGAAAATGTTACGTCGTTTGCTTAAGTCGTTCGTGAATAGGGCTTTGCGTAGAATGAGGTCACCGTCGTAAGCATTGGCTTGTTCTGGTTTAATTTCGAGCATGCGCACTGGGATACCCCCACGGACGGCGCATGCGCAGTTGAAAAAAAACTTAATTTACGTCGGGTCAAGACGTATTTACGTACCCATCACATCCATTTAAATTGCGCGCCCTTACGCCGCCTAAGTTACGCTACGCCGCCGTAACTTACGGCAGAAATTCTTTCAGGATACAAAAAAAAAATGTAAGTTACGGCGGAGGAATGCCCTGCGCTACGCGGATCTGCCCCTGAGTGTGTGAAAGTGGGAATCAAGTTATTTTCCTTTGTTTAACCTACTGGTTGAATGAATAAAAATGGCTCTTCTAATTAGCGACAACAGACCCTACACCCAAATCTCTTCTCTCTCTAAATGGACAGAAGAACTAAACATTACTACCACCCCTGATGCGTGGACGCATGCCTTTAGACTAACCTGTACGGCCTCCCACTGCTCCAATCACTGGGAGTCGTACCAGAAGACCATACACAGATGGTACCTCACTCCCTACCGCCTATCCAAATTCTTCCCAGGACACCCCTCCACATGTTGGAGGTCATGCGGAAGTACTGGAACCATATCACACATCCTATGGTTTTGTAAGTCCATAAGTTCGTTCTGGAAACTAATATTTGCTTTGATTTCCACATTATCGCTGATACCAACCACCCCCAATCCTTCATTAGCGATTCTTCATCTTGGGATAGACAAATTCCCCCCCAGGTCGCGAGTGGTAATAGTACACCTGCTCCTAGCAGCAAAACGGAACATCACCAAACTCTGGAAAACTTCAGACTGCCCGTCCTTCTCTAACACTATCGCAGACCTAAACCTCCAATGTGACATGGAGAGACTAGTTGCTGGAAAAAACTTGAATATGGATAAGTTTCTGTATAGGTGGTCACTCTGGCTCGCTCACCCCAAATGTACTGTAACTGTCTGATACTCTCCCTCCCGTCTTCGACTCTTCATCTCTCTCCTTTTCTTGCTGACCTCTCTAATCTCCCTCACTCCTCTGCACAGTTGCAATGCCTACCCAGCTGGTGCCCCCCCCCCTAACTACCCCCCCCCCCCGTCTGGAGCTTATATTGGTTGTGAGCAAGGCAGGACTTATTTCTGTATAGTTAGAACTGGCTGACTGTTTGTGTTTTGTCTGCCTATTTTATAATTTCAGGTTCCTTTTGCTCCGGTCGGAACATCTGATGTGTTGTGACGATTATATTTCTTGTACACTTGTGGAAAATATTAATAAAGACGAATTTAAAAAAAAAAAAAAATGGCTCTTCTAAGGCAAACCTTATTATAAGGGTGTGAGCATCAGGGCTGTCATGCTGATCCTTGCTTCAATAAGGGTTGACCAGTCCGAACCCTAGTCCTGCATACTTGCCTCATTGTTAGTTTTTAAAATTCTATTCACTCTGTTTCCTTTAAAGAAATAAGCTGTACCTGTCTAGATAATTCTCTATACTTCTTACACTGTGTTCCTTTTTATATCAGGAAGCTTGACAGTGTGATCTAAAATCTTTCATCTTTCGGTTAATGTAAGTTTTGTTTTCAGGCAACAACCTTTATGGAAATATCCTTAAAAACTACAAAGCAAACAGTTTTTGCACATTTTTTGCAAAGAGCACACAAAAAAAGTTAAAGCGTTATCAATGATGTAGGGGAGATGTCTGATTTATCTGTAAAGTGTCATTGCAGAGTGTATGATATTTAATCTAAAGGGGAAAAAATAGCCAGTAAGTGCTAGAGCTCTTTCATGTTCAATAATATTACAATCTCAACTCCTTTATAATAGCCATAAGAGTATGGATGTGCTGAAAATGTAATTCCTATTTTTGTTGCCTTGGGTTATAATAAAAGACTTATGATTTAAATTAAGTCCTTTAGAGCTCCTCAGTGATATTTACTGTGGTAGTGGGCAGTAGATGCAAGATGACATGAAAAATAAATCTAGTTGAAGGGGGTAATCATTGTGTTTAGTTTAACAATAGAAATAGAGAAAGTGTCCCAATATAAAACAATACCTTACATTAGATGAAAACCTTAACTGAATTATATTTAGTTTGCTAAAGCACTGTCCACTGTGTATGATTATAAATTGCTGTTTTTAAAATAAATTACTTGTCCTCACTTCTGCCATCCTTTGTTGCCTTTGTGCAGCCATTTCCAGTCTACATACATATATGCAAGGGATGGCTTCATGGTGGGTTTTCTGATGCTGACAGCAGTGGGCAATGTCTGTTTCTAAAGCCTCGTACACACGACCGAGGAACTCGACGGGCGAAACACATCGTTTTCCTCGTCGAGTTCCTTGTTAGGCTGTCGAGGAACTCGACAAGGCAAGTTTCTCCATTCCCGTTGAGGAAAAAGAAGACATGCTCTCTTTTTGGCTCGACGGGATCCTCGACAGTTTCCTCGTCGAAAAATGTACACACGACCGGTTTCCTCTGCAAAAAAAAATCCCAGCAAGTTTTTAGTAAATTAAATTGTACACTTGACAATGTAACCATTTTCTTAACTACTTCAGGCCCAGAGAATTTGGCTGCCAAATGACGGGCCACTTTTTGCGATTCGGCACTGCGTTGCTTTAACTGACAATTGCGCGGTCGTGCGACGTGGCTCCCAAACAAAATTGACATCCTTTTTTTCCCACAAATAGAGCTTTCTTTTAGTGGTATTTGATTACCTCTGCTTTGTTTTTATTTGTTGCGCTATAAACAAAAGTAGAGCGACAATTTAAAAAAAAAAGCAATATTTTTTACTTTTTGCTATAATAAATATCCCCCAAAAACATATAAAAGAACAAATGTTTTGCTCATTTTAGGCCGATACGTATACTTCTACATATTTTGTGGTAAAGTGTTTAGCGATAAGCGTTTATTGATTAGTTTGCGCAAAAGTTATAGCGTCTACAAAATAGGAGATAGTTTTATGGCAATTTTATTAATAATTTTTGTTTTACTAGTAATGGGGGCGATCATCGATTTTTATTGTGATTGTGACATTATGGCGGACACATCGGACATTTTTTACGCTATTTTGGGACGATTCACATTTATACAGCAATCAATGCTATAAAAATGCACTGATTACTGTAGAAATGTGACTGGCAATGAAGGGGTTAACCACTAGGGTGCAAGGAAGGGGTTAAGTGTGTCCTAGGGATGTGTTCTAACTGTGTGGGGGTGGGGCTTACTGTGATACATTGCTGCTCCTGATGAGAGGGAGCAGATAATCAGTGTCCTGTCACTAGGCAGAACGGGGAGATGCCTTGTTTACACTGGCCTCTCCCCGTTCTGCAGCTCTGTGACCCAATCGCAGGACACCGGCGGACATCGAGGCTGCTGGTCCTGCGGGCAGAATCAGAAACCTTGCGGCAGGGGCGCGCCCGCACGGCGCGAAATTCAAAGTAAATATATACGTGACTTTGCGCAGCTGTGCCATTCTGCGGACGTATATGTACAGGAACCGGTCTGAAACCAGTTAAGCAGTAAATAATTCCTTCATTTATATACAGCCATATACGTTACCTAAACTCCACTTAGGTACAATTGTGTACTCTCCTTTTTGCTAGTTGCAGATACACTCTTTTCCTAACCATAGGCACATAGGCAGTATTTTTATAAAGCAGTGGGTATGTTTATAAAGTAGTGGATTGGTGACATTTATCTTTTTTTTTATTGCAGGTGTATTTTCCTTTTTGGTATGTTTTAAATTACAGTGACCCACTATCCCTTTATTAAGAGACATTACTTACTATCAGTGTGATGTATCATTTGTGTTGCTGACTGCTTTAGTTGAAATCGTTCTTCTCTAATCTCCCTACCCCACCACTGTAATCTGGTGTGAGGGTCAATGGAGTTGAGAGACCTTTAATTTACACTCATCAAGAATGTGAACTATGCCTTGCTTTTCCACCCCCTTCCCTATTCATATAAGCTGTTTTCTTTTTAAACTTGTTAAAACTAGATTTTTTTAGTTTTTGTATGTAATTAACCTTTATTCTACCTAATATTATCATTATTTCTATGTTGGTTGGATCACTTGCAACTATTAGATTATGTATAGTAAGAATCATTTATTTATCATTTTAGTATTGTCAAGAGCATTAAAGCTACCCATTTTTAGTTAACCAAGATTTTTGTTCATCAGCAAACTAATATAATTACATTAATAGTGGTCCTTTAAGTGTTACTAAACCCACAACAGTAAAATAAGTCTGTATGTGCAGTAAAGTCTGTATATGTAGTAAAGCATGCTTGTCATACTCACTGTGGGGCCTAAGGGGTTAATCCTCCGCATTGTGTAAAAATGCTGTTTAATCCTGTCTTCTCTGATCCCCCTTTTTTTTACTGTCCCAAATCCATATATTGATAGAACAGACCCCTAAAAGGTACTCTGCACATTTTGGTGTGTATTCCCCAAAATATATTTTTTTTGTTGGGAGGATCCATGTTATCAGCACAGGGCAAATCAGCACTTTCCAGACAGAAGGTCAGGGGTCATGTAGCCTTATAGGACAGTCAAAGGAGAATAAAAACTCCTCCTACAAGCTTTAGCCAGTGCTTGGCTGGATACTGATAGAAGTCACAAAACTGCTATATGCTGCTGTTGAAAAAAGGTATTTATCACATTATATTTAATACAATTATAGCATTTCCATGTTTTGTGTACTGTGGGAGACCAAATATTGTGAATGCAGGGTGCTGGGTTTAGTAACACTTTAAATCTAACACATATTGCATATAACAACTGCTAGTATTGTTTGCGGACAATAGAGGCAATTGTATACACACATGGTATTGGAACAATCTCATCTGTAATCCATACGTGGATCCAAATTTGGTGGGTTTAGCAGTTGACCAGCCGAGATTCAATCCATGTATGGGCAGGCTGATTGTACCCAAGTTGATCTATCAATCGACTTGGGTAAAACCAGCCAGTCATATTTTTTACATTCAATTACTGCCAGCAGGTATAGTTACTAGCAGTAATAATTGTGTTATGCTGGCCCATGGTGTAAGGAAACAAAATGGAATCATCTATGGGCTGCTTTAGTTTTGAGAGTCCCTAAACTTGGTGGCTTCCCATAGACAGACCAGTCACTGGCAGAGCATGTCTAACAGGAAACCCCCCCAGCAGATCATTTATCCATGTATGGGCTTCTTTGAAAACATGTTCCTAATATATATATATATATATATATATATATATATATATATATATATATATATATATATATATATATATATATTGTGGTGGTGGGACTCTGTGCGACCTTAAAGATTGCTGGTTTACGCCATATTTTGTCAAAACCAAAATACTAGATTTAAACCTTTTCTGTTATGTTATCAACAGAAGTTATTTCCAGTGGAAAAATACATTTCTTATTTAACTCATTATCAGTTATTATCTGCTATAGAAATAAGATCAAATGACATGTCCATATTATAAGAATGAATAAGCTGTTGTTATCTGGTACATCAAGTCCAATTCATCATTGTTCCTGTCAACATGAGAATTGCTGTCTATCCATTGTAAAGAAATCTACAAGACTCCTTGTTCTAGAAGACCTAATCATTTTTTGACTGCCTTGTTAAATAGATATGTAAATGTTTCATCTATACTCACAGAGAGCTTAGCAAAGACCAACTGTTCCATAACACAGCTATATGAGTACATAAGGGGTTATTGAGTGTGCTATTCACTGTAAATATTGTTAAAGCAGCTTATTAAGCTTAGCAAAATGCTGTAGTTCTATTAAACATGAATTTGTTTCCAATTAGTGGCATGGTCGGGCTATTATTTAAATTTGAAGGTATTGCAATGTCCCTGGCACTGTGTGAATAAACACTTCTCATTTATAGTAATATACTGGGTAAGATATATTACACATTGTCTGCCTCTCATTTGGGAAACCATCTTAAGGCGTATAATTGTCTCATCAGTCTCTTTTAAAATTCATGCTTAATAAACCATGTTCCTGATACAGCAATTTTTGCACCATTTAGAATTCTTGAGCCTAAAAGATGTACAGGAACACAGTAAAAATATTCCTTGGAGAATGATTCAGAATAATCAGTGAAGTTGTTTTTACTTGCCAAAATCTTTCTTAGCATTGTTTAATAAATCTATTATTTTTTTTTTTTATCAGCTTTTTTTTCTTTAGATAATTGCTTAATAAAAATAGGAATTGCTGACTTGTTATTATCATATAATTCCTCTCTTACAATATTTACAATACAGATACTCCTCGTTTAACCACTTAAGACCCGGACCATTATGCAGGTTAAGGACCTTGCCCCTTTTTGCGATTTGGCACTGCGTCGCTTTAACTGACAATTGCGCGGTCGTGCGACGTGGCTCCCAAACAAAATTGGCGTCCTTTTTTTCTTACAAATAGAGATTTCTTTATGGTATTTTATCACCTCTGCGGTTTTTCTTTTTTGCGCTATAAACAAAAATAGAGTGAACATTTTGAAAAAAAAACAATATTTTTTACTTTTTGCTATAATAAATATCCCCCAAAAATATATAAAACAACTTGTTTTTTACCTCAGTTTAGGCCAATACGTATTCTTCTACATATTTTTTGTAAAAAAATCGCAATAAGCGTTTATCGATTGGTTTGCGCAAAATTTATAGCGTTTACAAAATAGGGGATAGTTTTATTGCATTTTTATTAATAATTTTTTTTTACTACTAATGTCGGCGACATTATGGCGGACACATCGGACAATTTTGACACATTTTTGGGACGATTCACATTTATACACCGACCAGTGCTATAAAAATGCACTGGTTACTGTATAAATGTGACTGGCAGTTTAGGAGTTAACCACTAGGGGGCACTGTAGGGGTTAAGTGTGACCTCATGTGTGTTTCTAACTGTAGGGGGGCGGGGCTGGACGTGTGAGATCATTGATCGTCTTTCCCTATATCAGGGAGAACAGTGAAGAACAGGGAAGGTGTGTTTACACACACACCTCTCCCCGTTCTTCAGCTCCGGTGACAGATCGTGGGACACCGGCGGCGATCGGGTCCTGTGGGCATGGTCACGGAGCTTAGGACCCCAGGACTGGGCTTAAAGGAGACACGTACAGGGATGGGATTGTGCCCAGCCGTGCCATTCTGCTGACGTATATCGGCGTGAAGGGGTCCTTAAGTGGTTAAGGACTTATGCCCTGTACACACGATCGGTCCATCTGATGAAAACGGTCTGATGGATTTTTCCATCAGTTATCGGATGAAGCTGACTGATGATCAGTCGTGCCTACACACCATCAGTTAAAAAAACGATCGTGTCAGTATGCAGTGACGTAAAACACAACGACGTGCTGAAAAAAATGAAGTTCAGTGCTTCCAAGAATGCGTCGACTTGATTCTGAGCATGCGTGGATTTTTAACCGATGGACGTGCCTGCAGACGATCGTTTTTTTCTATAGGTTTTTTATCCATCAGATAATTTTAAAACAAGTTCCTAATTTTTTAACCGATGGATAAATAACCGATGGGGCCCACACACGATCGGTTTAGTCTGATGAAAACGGTCCATCATTTTTTTTTTTTTTTTTTTTGGAGCGGGTGTTGGGGAGGTGTTCGCACGGGACCATGATAGATATGGGTGATAAGGGTAATGTAAGGGAAGGATGGAAGGAAGAGGTCACAGGTATAGCCCTAAGGGTTGGCCTAGATAGGCAAGGGGGGAGGGGGGAGGGGGGGGCAAAATTATATCAAAGCACAGGTATCACGTATCACTTATTAAGCACAAGAGAAGGAAATGTACTTGAAGGTACATTTAAATGCTTTTTTTCCCTAGGTATATTCAAAAATTGTATACACATTTTTTTTTTCCTTTCTTCCTTTTTTCTTTTTCTCTTATATATGATGTTAAGGGATTTTTTCTGTTTGATATGCCTGGATGGGTATGAGACCTAAAATGATAAATATAGGCTCCTGGAATGTGCGGGGGATGGGGGACCCAGGGAAAAAAGCCGCAATTTTCACTACTCTGGAGGGGTATGGGGTGGAAGTAATATGTATTCAAGAGACCCACTTGACTAAAGAAACAAAGTTAAAATTGGTCAATAAAAAAAAATATCAAAGCCAGTACCATTCTGTCCACTCTTCTTACTCTAGAGGAGTGAGCATAATGGTAAAGACAGGCGTATCATTTGCATGTATAGAGTCTAGAATAGATGAACTGGGTCGCTATATTTTTTTGCACTGTTTGATAGAAAAGGTACCATATGTACTGGCGAATATCTATATACCTCCTCCCTTTAAGATGGAGGTCTTGTATAAATTAACAGAATTTGTGGTAAACAAGGTAAATATTCCGGTATTAGTGGTTGGAGACTTAAATAACGTGCTAAATAGAACAATGGATAGATTTCCACCGGGGACACAGAGCCCAGGGGAAGGAGAAGGGCATCTAAGTCAATTTTTGAAAGAGGTTGGGTGGTGGGATATTTGGAGGGTGAAATATCCAGATACGCGGCAGTACTCCTGCTTTTCAAGTACATATTCTACATTATCAAGAATAGACATGGCCCTGGGAAACTGTGCAAGTCTACAGGCAGTTAGTAAGATATCCTACTACCCAAGAGGGGTTTCTGATCATTCTCCTCTGGTGCTGTCACTGAGCACAGGGAAAAAACGTTCTCCAAGTAATTGGAAAATAAGTCCCTTTTGGCTAGAAGTGATAGGGAAATCAGAAGAAATTGGAATCAAATTAAGGGAATTCCTGGATTTCAACACAGGGACAGCACCAGAGGGAGTGGTGTGGGACGCCCTGAAGGCGTTCCTCAGGGGTATATTGATCCAGCAGGTAACTAAGATCAAGAGGAACTCTAGGGAATGGGAGGAGAAAATCAGGGAAGAGGTTCTAGAAGCAGAAAAGCAATATGTGGAAAATCCAACATTGACTAAACAACGGTTATGGTTGGAGAAGCAACAGGAATATAAGCTGGTGATCAACAAGAAAGTTGAAAATAAGCGCCTATTCCAGGAGCAGAGCGCTTTTTCTGAAGGGGAAAGTGTGGGCCATACTCTGGCCCTCCTAGCGAAAACTAATACGGCGCCCTCTAACATTCCCGCAGTTAGGACGGTAGGAGGTGGGATATCATCTGAAATATCGGTAATAGTGGACACGTTTGCAGTATATTATAAAGAGCTCTATAGATCAAAAAAGGGGGAAGCTAAAGTGCAAATGGAAGAATTCTTTAGAGAAATAGGAACCCCAGTTCTATTAGAGGAGGATAGAAATGCTATGGAATCCCCAATTACATTACTGGAATTACAACAGGCAGTTAAAGGACTGTCTAATCAAAAGTCCCCAGGGCCGGATGGCCTACCAGCAGAGATTTATAAGCAATACGGTGAGGTGCTGCTCCCGGAATTGCTAAAAACGCTGAATTGGGCGATAGAAGGAGGAAGGCTACCCACTTCAATGCAAGAAGCAATTATTATAGTGCTCCAGAAGGAAGGAAAGGATCAACTAGATACATCATCTTATAGACCGATATCTTTGCTCTGCTCAGATGTAAAAATCTTGGCTAAGGTACTGGCAACGAGAATAAACAAATTTATTCAGAAATTAATACACCCAGACCAGTCTGGATTTATTCCAAATAGGTCCACGAGTATAAACATAAGAAGGCTGTACCTAAACCTACAGACCCCGACGGAGAATGCGGGAGATAGATCTATCCTATCATTAGATGCCACCAAGGCCTTTGATAGTCTGGAGTGGGACTATCTCTGGTACACTCTGGAGAAGTTTGGGTTTGGTCCATCCTGTATTAAATGGATAAAGCTACTGTATAATTCCCCAAGGGCTAAAATAAAAATAAATAATGAAGTTTCACAGTCGTTTGAATTGGAGAGGGGAACGAGACAGGGATGTCCACTGTCCCCTCTCCTTTTCGCCTTGGCAATTGAGCCCTTGGCAACTGCTATTAGAGCTAGACAGGAAATACAGGGGTTCCAGAGAGGAGCAGAGGAGGAAAAAGTCGCGCTATATGCGGACGATATCCTCCTTTTCTTGGGCAACTCTACAACCTCCCTTAAAACTGCAGTTCAAATAGTAGAAGCGTTTGGACGATTCTCGGGCCTAGTGATAAACTGGGAAAAATCAACACTCTTACCAGTGGATTCGGTAAGCAATATGGATGGGATAGGAATCCCGCAATTAAAAATTGGGGAGAATATGGAGTATTTGGGCATCGTGGTAACACGTAACCCAGAACAATTTATAAATAATAATTTAGTGCCACTTTTGGGCAAACTTAAACGCAAAGCGGATGTATGGGGACACTTGCCACTGTCGGTGGCCGGACGTAGCAACCTTATTAAAATGATCTGGATGCCACAATTGCTGTATATACTTCACAACTCCCCAGTGTGGATTGATAACCGATGGTTTAAAAAGATAGAGACCCTCTTTAGGACCCTAATCTGGAAAAAGGGAAAGGCAAGGATCAGTCTCCGAACACTGCAACTGCCAACAGACAGAGGAGGGCTATCGGTCCCGCATCCGTATAGCTATTTTTTGGCGGCGCAGTTGCAGCATTTGGGGGGATGTAGCATAGAGGGGGGAGGTAATGCAAGTGGGAAAATGATACTAAGAGGGTCTCCTCATAGATCGGTAATAGAGACCTTAGAGGCCAACTCTTTCTCGGTAAAAAGTCCAACAGTAAAGATGATGGTAAGAATATGGCAAGTGGGAAAACTTGCCTTGGGCTATAAAGGATTAACAGAATACTCCCCACTATGGGAAAATAATAACTTAAAAGAAATTTTGGCTATGGGAAAATTAAAAGAATGGGATAAACGTGGGATAACCAGAGTGGCACAACTCTACACAGACTGCACATTAAAACCCTTCTCAGAGCTAAGTCGGGAATATGGCATCCCAAATTCTATGTTTTTTGCCTATTTACAGGTTAGACACGCATTACAAGCCCAATTTAAATTACAGCCGGTAAGATGGCAAAAGCTCACGCATCTCCAAAGACTAATTAAGACGGGGGTCATGAAAGGTCTTATATCAGAATTGTACGAACGGATCAGCGATCAGTTAATAGGAAAAGAGAAGCTGAGCAAGAATAAACAGAGATGGGAGGAGGATATTGGACTCATAACAAATGACCAATGGGACAGGATACTGGAACTAGGGACAGTGGTTTCATTAGCCCCCTCACAACGGGTTTCTCACTTGTTTCTCCTCCACAGGGTCTACTATACCCCCAAGAAATTATATGGATTTGGATGGAAGTCAGATGACAAATGTCCTAGATGTCAAAATACAGGGGATCTCATCCACATGATGTGGAAATGCCCAAAACTGCATAGATATTGGGCTAAGATTCTGGACATTATAAATGCAACTTTTGGAACTACTCTGGAACTTGAAGCCAGGGTTTGTCTATTAGGATGCATTGAAGAGAGAATGGGGCAGAGGGATATATTAGTAGCAGTTATAAGATGCCTGTTTCAGGCGAGGAAATTGATCGCACTAAAATGGCAAGCACAAAATCCACCCACAGTAGAGGAATGGTTTAACGTAATGAATAGCACAATTGGGAAGGAAAGGGGAACATGGATTAGAAGGGGCAACCTCAAAAAATTTAATGCAATATGGGAGCACTGGTTATGTAAAATAGGCCGCTCACTTTAATCAGGGAAAGTTAGGTAAAGAATAATCTAAGGAAAGGAACAGAACCAAAAAACGTGTATGCACTTTATAAGTAAGATAGGAGGGAGGGAGGGTTGGGAATGGGATTGAAGGAAATTTTTAACCTATGCAATGAATTTTTTGTATGCACATATAATGCACTGAATATAGAATATGGATGTGTATTTTTCTGTTTCTCTGCTATATATGTATGGAAACAATAAAAAAAAGTATTGAATTTAAAAAAATAATTTTTTTTTACTACTAATGTCGGCGACATTATGGCGGACACATCGGACAATTTTGACACATTTTTGGGACGATTCACATTTATACACCGACCAGTGCTATAAAAATGCACTGATTACTGTATAAATGTGACTGGCAGTTTAGGAGTTAACCACTAGGGGGCACTGTAGGGGTTAAGTGTGACCTCATGTGTGTTTCTAACTGTAGGGGGGCGGGGCTGGACGTGTGAGATCATTGATCGTCTTTCCCTATATCAGGGAGAACAGTGAAGAACAGGGAAGGTGTGTTTACACACACACCTCTCCCCGTTCTTCAGCTCCGGTGACAGATCGTGGGACACCGGCGGCGATCGGGTCCTGTGGGCATGGTCACGGAGCTTAGGACCCCAGGACTGGGCTTAAAGGAGACACGTACAGGGATGGGATTGTGCCCAGCCGTGCCATTCTGCTGACGTATATCGGCGTGAAGGGGTCCTTAAGTGGTTAAGGACTTATGCCCTGTACACACGATCGGTCCATCTGATGAAAACGGTCTGATGGATTTTTCCATCAGTTATCGGATGAAGCTGACTGATGATCAGTCGTGCCTACACACCATCAGTTAAAAAAACGATCGTGTCAGTATGCAGTGACGTAAAACACAACGACGTGCTGAAAAAAATGAAGTTCAGTGCTTCCAAGAATGCGTCGACTTGATTCTGAGCATGCGTGGATTTTTAACCGATGGACGTGCCTGCAGACGATCGTTTTTTTCTATAGGTTTTTTATCCATCAGATAATTTTAAAACAAGTTCCTAATTTTTTAACCGATGGATAAATAACCGATGGGGCCCACACACGATCGGTTTAGTCTGATGAAAACGGTCCATCAGACCATTTTCATCAGACAAACCGATCGTGTGTACGTGGCATAAGGCTTCTTTCACACTTATATGACTTCTCCCACGATTTGTGATGGCAAAGTAGCATGACAAGTCATTTCCCATGATTTCCAATGACAACCATTCATACTAGTACGAATTCAAGTCGCTCCGACTTCAAAGTAGTCCCTGCACTACTTTGGTCCAGTTTTGATGCCACTAAGACCCCTTTCACACTGGAGCGGTTTGCAGGTGCTATTGCGCTCAAAATAGCACCTACAAACAGACCCTAAACAGCTGCTGCTGTGTCTCCAGTGTGAAAGCCTGAGGGCTATGATCACTAACATCCAGTCAAAACCCAGAAAAGTCATCACATGACTTCAGCATGCCCAATCATGCTGAGGTGTGGAGCAGCCAAGAAGGAGGGGATCTGAAGTACACAGAATGCCTTCTCTGGCTTGTCCATGAGATATGTAAATCACCTGTCACTCACAGCAAGGGAGAAGAACTGACTACTATTTCTCTGTGTGTCAGATTTTATCTCACTGAAAAAAGATAAGAGGACTGTTGAGAGCTGGATTAACTCTTTGTGGCAAGATTGGGCACATATGACATGAAATCCTATACTGTACAACCTGCAAGACTTAATTAAAAATGGGTTGCAATTGCGACAAGAAATAGTGACCTGGCGCCCAGGGGGAAGCTTAGGCCTGCAGAAGGCCACAAAGCCGCGGCCTCAATTACCGGCCGGTGTGGGCCCACCGCGATCGCATGGCGGGGGAGGTGGGGGCGCACGGAGATGTGTTTTTGGGGGAAAAATACACTTTTTTAATAAAAAAATAAGACAACAGTAAAGTCAGGCCAATTTTTTTTATATTGTGAAAGATAATTTTACACCGAGTAAATTGATACCCAACATGTCATGCTTCAAAATTGCGTCCGCTCATGGAATGGCGACAAACTTTTACCCTTTAAAATCTCCATAGGCAACGTTTAATTTTTTTCTCAAATTTAGGTACTGTTTACATTTAAATATAATTATGAAAATACACAGATTTATTCATGGTTACAGAGTTGTATTAATGTTTTTTTTTATATATGTCTGATATTCAGCTTTAAGAAATTAATGCTTTGATAACATGTTTGTTTCACACTGTACCATGCATAAGAAAACATTTCCAATAAGGCTGACCTGTTTTTTCAGAAGTAAGATACACAAAATTAAGTTGCACCATCATCAAAAAACACCAGCTAAGGACTGAAAAGTATCTAGGTGCTTCCAAATCTTAGGAGGAGGTGAAGACACCTAATTTATAAGCATATACATTGGTGCTTAGATACCTTAACCCATTCAGAAAATGATTTTAGGGTACAAAAATAATTATAATAAAACTGCCATACATCAGAAAAAAAACACAGCTATCATCAGACAGCTGCCATCTCCTCAGCTTTGCCACCCTCAACATACACATTTTTGAAAGATGGGTCCATGGAGCAGAGGCAAGAGGTTTATTCACATTTATGAATCACAATGTTAACAGCAGTACGTTAACACCTTAACACATGTGATACTGAGGCGCTTAGTCATACGGCTTAAAAATAAGCACTATGGTGTGAAATGCGTCAAGTCAATCTCACACTGATGTTATCACCTTGGTTGATCTTTGTGAATAAACCTCCTGTTCTTAAGACTTGTTTTGTGGACCTGTCTTTAAAAAATAGCAACAAATTAGGTCACAAAGTATACCAACATAACTTTCTGGGAGGTTCCTGTACTGTGGTACATAATTCCTTCATACCATTACAGATAATATATACAGATAAGTCCTTTCAAAATGCCATACTTCCTCCTCAAATGGAGAAAGACCCAACACCCTTTAACCCGTTGCTGTTTTGGAGACAACGTTAAAAACTTGAACTATTGCAAGCACACATGGAAAAGCAAATTTGATCATATTTCTTAACCATTGAGAATTATCAGGTCAGTTTGCGATAAATTAAAGCATCTGTATCTTCCAGTTCTCTCTGCTATAGCCATTTTATTAGGGGTATTTTTAACACAATATCCTATGTAGACTTATATTGAGTATCAGAGCGTGACTGAAGGAAGCTAGAAGATGAACCATTAGCTAGGGTATGCATTTCATTGGCAGGCCAACAAATTCGGTTGGCGTCAGGAATGAGTGATATTATGAATTGTTGCATTGGTCAATTCCTCATACAGTTCACATTCAATCATGAGTATCTAATGCATGTTGATAGTTTTAGTGGTTATGCTTCTTGTAATTTATTAGTTTAGGAATTGGTAGAATTGAGTGAATTTGAAAATTTTCATTAATTCAGCCTCTGATATGATTTTTTGTAAAAGAAAATGTTATTATTTTCTGTATAATTATTGTTTTTGGAAAATAATCTTGCCCAAGCAGTATAAGTTTGGATGGAAACTACTGCTGCTATTTAACCTCCCTGGCGGTATGATTATTTCAGAAAAAAGGTGCTGAAAGCAGTTCCATTATTTGCAAGGAAATTTGGCGTTTTATACTGTAGGCCTGTAATTCTTAGGAATAACTCAATTAAATCTGTCCAAACAAGAGTCTAGTAGGCATCCCGGGTATGAATTTTTTTTAAAAACAAAATTATAAATTATAATATAATAAATAATTATAAATAATTATAACAAATAATAATATAATTATAATAAAAAATATTCAATAATGTAATCAACTCAAAATCACAGAAATTTGCTCAGTTGCAGAATTGTCGCTGTTATTACTTTTATTTTTTTATGACGAATTTCCCCACAAATCGCTATCGCACAATTCTGCAAGTGACTATAATTTATTATCGCTGTTTTCTAGCTGCTCTAAAACCATTTTTGACATAAAGGTAAACTTTTGGTTGCTATGGACAATCTACAGTTTGCAGGCAGAAAGAACAGTTTTTATTATATAAAAGAACATGTAGGGCACTGGGCAGACCATTAGGGACAAGGGGGTGTGTATTTTTAACATACAGTACTGTAATCTATAAGATTACAGTATACTGTATGTAAGGTGTTTGTTTACCTTTTTGAATTTGGCGCCGTTCTCCGCCCCCATGCGTCATAACGTCACAGGGAACGGAGATCGGTGGCACACAGAGGCACTGTGTGAATCGAGCGAGGTCCCGCTCGCTCACACAGCACGGTGGCATTGCTGGATCCAGGGACAAGGTAAGTAAACCAAGCCTGTGGATTCTGCGAGGCGAGCCCGAGTCTGACTTGGGGTTACCGATCGCAGAAGAAAAATGTAACTCTGAGTCAGACTCGGGAATACCGCCAAGGGGGTTAAGCTATTCTAATTTGCAGTAGTAGATTAAGAATGAAAACAATTTGTGTTTGGTTTGAGAGATAAATCCTCAAGTTCAGTAATTTGTGTTAATAGTATTGAAACCTTTCAATATTTACATAGAGTACTAAAAAAGTGATTTTGATGCATATTTTCTACATGGGCTTTTATTGCATACTGAGAACAGAAGATTAAATCAGCCATGAAAAATGTAGAGAAATATAGAATGTTTAGTTCTGACTCCTAACTCACCTTGACTCTATAAATGTTATTGATGCACAAACATTATGGCTCACCCGCTCTAACTTTGTGTCACCCCCAAGTGATAACAAGGCTAGCATTATGACACCCTTGGGGCCTTGGCTTATTGCAGGGGTAAAACAAACAGTTGGATGCCAGTTGCTTTGGTCTTTCATAGTTTTTATCCTTAATGAACTTACGGAGAGAGGGTTAGGGGTACAGAATACTACAAAACAGAAAAATTTCCCTGGCCTTTTTCTATCAGCAACAAAATGAACGGTGACTGATTTCTTCAGTAGCAGCCTCTCAGTAATAAAAAGAAAGTTGATGGGGGCTTCAATTTATTCAGTAGCAGCCTGTAGATCCTAATAGCAACTATTGGTGGCCCTAATATTTTATTAAAAGATTTCCAATAGGAAATGATCCTCTGACCACATGTGAGCAGTCACAGATGCCTTAAAAGCCCCCCATTTACAATAGTTCCATTAAAAGCATCTATTGTTGACCCTTATACTTTCCAGAAGCCACCTAATAGGTGTAGGTCCTTTGAGCCCATGCCAGCAGTCACAGGCACCTTAAAAATGGTAGTAATAAGGTACAATGTCTATACAATGTCCATTCGGTAGCAGCTTCTCTGAAAAATCTCTTGAACATTCTTCAGCATAGCCTTTGTTTCTTCAGGCCCTGGCCTATGCCAGCTAAGATTCCATGGGTTTTAGTGCATGCTTATAGATAGGGCAAAACAAAAATAAATTGCCTCCTGACTGTGAAATCTTTATTAGGTCCAGGAGGAAAGTCAAACTCCTTTCTGGAAGGGTGCTCAAAATATTTATAATTGTTCCTCAACCCACATTACTGGAATAAAACCTTCAGTGGGTGGTCAAGGCAGGTAAATATTCATAACTCATTGTTACTTCTCACGCTGGAGTCAATGCAACAGCAGCAAGCAGAAATTATCTATGTTCTGAGCTTAGAAGAAACCCAGTAGACACAGAAAACATTAACTAAGTTCAAAATGGCTACAGCCTAGCAGCAAAAATGCAAAATATAGCTACAGACACCCCAGCTAAAAGCAGGGTCACTACATATTAATGTTATTATCATATGCACTAAATACAATTATTCAAATTATTTTCATTAACTGCATAACACACATAGAATTACAAAGTATGTATATTCCATAACATATGATGTAGCAAAATACAGAATAGCTAGTAGGGTTCAACTGACGCTAGCTACAGGTATCCATACATGTATTTAAAAGACAAGTATTGTTTATTTTTAGAGTGCTTGGGGTTTATTTACTGACAATTATTAAGCGGAGAATTTTCCTCAGGGCTTAATTAATTGGAATGATTTTTATTTTTTCAAAGAATACCCAATCATATGCAAGGAAAAAAATGAATTTTTGATTGTACATGATTGGATGCTGAAGTTAGCAGAGCTACTCCTCGTTCACTCCTCGTTTTGATTTGGTAGAGAAGAATGTGAGCCTCAGTCAAGATTTATATTATTGTTTGTATTACCACTGTGCAGATTCACCATCTCTAATTGTTCTGATGACCACTGTCACAGAGACAGAAAAACTAATGGGAAATCTATTTTTTTTTTATTTTTACCAGAAGTGAGGAGCAGTGTTCCATTGTGAACACCTGTTCACTTTGTACAGATTTCTATCTCTGAGACAGGAAGTGGAGGAAATTCCAGATGGCAAAAAAATAAACTAGCAGGAGTTATAAGCATTATCTGCCTTTCCAAAATGAACAAACATTTTTGGGGATACATACAATTTAAAGCTGGACTTCGGGCAAATATAAAATGTTATCATTTATTTAAGTTATGATTTCATAAAAATAGCAAAATGTGTTTTAATATTAAACTTATATTAAGTAACTGGATATGTTTTATATAAGTAGCAATCACACTGGGTTAGAGGCAGCACTGTAAGATGCCCCCAGATGAGGAAGGTTGAAGCTCCGAAACATGTTGGGTTTAGGTAGAGCGCTACAGAGATCCAGAGACTTGTGGCCCTTAAATATGTGAGAGCGCAGCCTCTATTTGAGAGGTTCTACAGAGATTTAGTTCCTGCCCAAAGTATTATGGGCCAGATTCACAAAAGAGATACGACGGCATATCTCCTGATACGCCGTCGTATCTCTGTGTTACGGCCGTCCTAACTATGCGACTGATTCATAGAATCAGTTACGCATAGTTAGCCCTAAGATCCGACAGGTGTAATTGAATTACACTGTCGGATCTTAAGGATGCAATTCTAGGCCGGCCGCTAGGTGGCGAGGCCATTGCGGTCAGCGTAGAATATGCAAATGACTAGTCACGGCGATTCCCGAACGTCCGCGCTGCCCGTCGATCTAACTTTACGTCGTTTCCATCGAGATACGCCGCGTAAAATTAGGGCTGAGCCCTAGGTGTTCTAAGCCATATTAAGTATGGCCGTCGTTCCCGCGTCCAAATTTAAAAAACAACGTCGTTTGTGTAAGTCGTCCGTGAATGGCACTGGACGCCATTTACGTTAACGTCGAAACCAATGACGTCAGTGCGACGTCATTAAGCGCAATGCACGTCGGGTAATTTACCCGACGGAGCATGCACAGTACGTTCTGCGCAGGAACGCGCCTAATTTAAATGGTGCCCGCCCCATTTGAATTGGGCGGGGTTGTTCCCAGAGCGCATTTACGTTACACTGCCGCAAGTTTACAGGTAAGAGTTTTGAGAATCAGGCACTAACGCTGTAAACCTGCGGCGGTGTAACGTAAATCAGATACGTTACGCTGCCGTGGAGCAACGTAATTGTATCTGAATCTGGCCCTATATTTTTGTAAGTATAGTAAGAATTGAGTAATAAAGGTGCGATGTGAGAAGTGGAGAAGTGTTTATTTTCTGTATTAACAGAGTGAGAAAGAGCTAAGTTCAAAGTGTTGGGGGGAGACTGATGAATAGGAGCTAGACTGGGGGCTAGATGTACTGTATATCCCTGAAAATGTGTAGAGACTGTGATACAATGATGATTTCAATGACTGTGCTGGCCTGTCTTGGATCAGCAGATAGCGTAAATATACTGTACACTGCTGGAGCAGTTGGGAATTGACTTAAGAGCTATCACTTTGCTGTAAGTGTGGCTTGATTGCGTAGCAGTCAGCAGTGTTGTGAGACATTTCTATTTGGAGAAGGAGGGACATGCTGCTGTTTCTTCATTGTCGAATCACAGATGATGTGGGTCCTAGATCAGGCTGCATTGCACAACTGTAGTGTACTATACTGATAATTCACAGTGGGTTTGATTTACTAGAACCAGAGAGTGCAAAATCTGGTACAGCTGGGTATTGTAACTTCTGCTTGTTCAATCAAATTTTCACAAAGAAAAAACTGGAAGCTGTTTGGTTTCTATGCAGAGCTGTGGCAGATTTAGCACTCTCCAGTTTTAGTAAATCAACCCCAGCGACTGAAAGACCTTGCTGTGCTTTTCTAGATCACAAGACTGCTTGCTAAGATTTATTAATCTTTTGGTGTGAAAACAAGCTCACACATGTATTTCAATTGTGTTGTTAGCTGTTTGCTTGAGAATTTACAAGCTTCCTCATCAGTATTTTTGTTTTTGTCTTAAATATATTAATTTGTAGATAAAATATAGATAAACAGATAAAATAACAAAATACACCAGAAAATATCAAAATACACCATTTAACACTATGTTCTTAAAACATAAGATACATACAGTATGTATCTTAAAGTAGATGGTCAATGCCTCATCTAGGGCTTTGGAAAACATGCACAGTAAAATATTATTTTATAATGGTGTGGCAAAGTATGCATTCAAAACGTAATGGCTTAGAGAACATTTAGAAGCTAATGTAGAGCCATGCTTTCATACTATCTAACAGCTATTCTGAGTTTAGCAGAGCTTATTAGGCTTCTAGTCTGTTTATACAAAATTACGTTTATGTTATTTCTCTTACCAAAACAGTGATTTTAAAAACATGTATGTTGCAACACACAAGTGGCTTATATCATTCATGAACTGAAGTAGTGAGATCCTCCAGTAGTAGTCCCTGGCTTCATAATTATAAATATAGAAAAGTGATTTAGTTCCTGGAATCCATCTGTCCCAATTTGATCTTGCTTGCACCTAAGGCAGTGTATTGTCAGATAATTCAGTGCACTGTCAGTTAATCCAATATGTTGTGAATGTTTGTCTGTAAGCCAGTTCCACACTTAACTGCTTATTGAGAGTTGGGCAACAGAATATGCAAGCTGAAAATTTTTGAATAAGACTTATCTTAGGAAAGAATTTCATTATTATGATCATTATTAGGAATGAGCTTTGGGTTTGAGTTTAATAGGAGTTTTACTGAAACTCAAGTTGTTTGTGGTTTAATAAAATTGGGAATGAATGCAGGCATTCACATTTATACTAAACAGTTACCAACAATGCTTTTCTGAGCCTCTGATTTGTGGTCAGGAAGCTTAGAAGGGCCGATTACGGGGGTTTTCTCATGTACTAGCCACCTCACTATAAAGGTAATTGGTCCCAGCAGACTTGTGTTAGTGCTTGTAGGGAAGGAAGAAGTAGTTAGGAACAGTGGGCCAGATTCACAGAAGAAATACACCGGAGTATCTACTGATACTCCGGCGTATTTTCAAATTTGCCGCGGCGTATCTTTAGTTTGAATCCTCAAACCAAGATACGACGGCTTTTGGCTTCGATCCGACAGGCGTACGGCTTCGTGCGCCTTCGGATCGTAGGTGTAATACTTTGGCGCCCGCTGGGTGGAGTTTGCGTCATTTTCCGCGTTGGGTATGCTAATTAGCTTTTTACGGCGATTCACGAAGGTACGCGCGGCCGGCGTTCGTCGTCGTTCAAAAAATTACGTCGGTGCGACGTCATTTCGCGCAAAGCACGGCGGGAAATGTCAAAACGGAGCATGCGCAGTACGTTCGGCGCGGGAACGCGCCTAATTTAAATGATCCACGCCCCATTTGAATTAGGCGGGCTTGCGCCGGAGGAATTTACGCTACGCCGCCGCAACTTCACAGGCAAGTGCTTTGTGAATCAAGCACTTGCCCGTAAAACTTGCGGCGGTGTAACGTAAATGTGATACGTTACGCCGCCGCTATTCTACCTGAATCTGGCCCAGTGTTTTCCGGGAGAGCATGGTGCTGCTGGTGATTGTGGAAAACTGCTGTATTTACTCTGAATCACAGACAGCTCTGGAACAATTAGAGATAGGTCACAACGGGGTTTATTTATTAACCACTTAAGCCCTGGACCATTTTGCTGGCCGAAGACCAGAGAACTTTTTGCGATTCGGCACTGCGTCAATTTTACTGACAATTGCGCGGTCGTGCGACGTGGCTCCCAAACAAAATTGACATACTTTTTTTCCCACAAATAGAGATTTCTTTTGGTGGTATTTGATCACCTCTGCAGTTTTTATTTTGTGCACTATAAACAAAAATAGAGCGACAATTTTGAAAAAAATATATATTTTTTACTTTTGACTTTTTCCCCAAAAAAATATATAACAATTTTTTTTCCTCAGTTTAGGCCGATACGTATTCTTCTAGATATTTTTGGTAAAAAAATCACAATAAGCATATATTGGTTGGTTTGCGCAAAAGTTATAGCGTCTACAACATGGCGGATAGAATTATGGCATTTTTATTATTCTTTGTTTTACTAGTAATGGCGGCAATCTGCGATTTTTGTCATGACTGTGACTTTATGAAGGACACATCGGACACTTTTGACACATTTTTGGGATCATTGTTATTTTTACAGAGATTAGTGCTATGCAAAATGCACTGATTACTGTGAAAATGTCACTGGCAGTGAAGGGGTTAACAACTAGGTGGCTCTGAAGGGGTTAAGTATGTCCTAGGGAGTGCTTCTAACTGTAGGGGGGATGGGCTGTGTGTGACACGACAGTGATCACCTCTTCCAATTACAGGAAGCTGTGATCACTGTTCTGTCACTAGGAAGACTGGGGAAATGCTTGTTTACTTCAGCATTTTCCCATTCTTCCTCACCGTGACACGATCGCGGGTATGCCAGTGGGCATCGAGTCCGCGGGACCAGCGGTCAGAGTCACGGAGCTTGCAGCGGGCACTATGCCGCTTCTTAAAAGAAACGTATATATACATCCTTTTGCGCAGTCGTAACATTCTGCCGACATATTTAGTCGTGCTGAAGTCGGCAAGCGGTTAAACATTTACAGAGCTACCATATATTCCGGATATAAGACAACCTTTTGTACTTAAAAAATTCCCCCAAAAATCGGGGGTCGTTTTATATGCCAGTACCTGTATGCAGAGTCAGACTGCGGGTGTATAATGTTCAAAAGCCGCGCCTCCTCCTTGTCCTGTTCCGTGATAGGCGGACGTAGGCACAGTGAGGTAGGCAATGGGTACAGTGAGGTATGCAATGGGCACAGTGAGGTATGCAATGGGCACAGTTAGGTAGGCAATGGGCACAGTGAGGTATGCAATGGGCACAGTGAGGTGATTCAGAATGGTGTCATCTTATAAGGTGAGTATATCCCAAAACCAACCTTTTAGCTGGAAAATTTGGAGGTCGACTTATACGCCCAGTCACCTTATACGCCGGCAAATACAGTAGTAATTTTGTGTTCTGTGTGAAAGGGGGCAAAAACAAATGGTAATTATTTTATCTCCAGTTCAAATGTTTTTCATTCATGAGAATAGAGTGAATCAGAAAAACACTGCATTATGGCCACTGGATGGAGCTGACAATCATAGTAAATAAGTATTAGTAAATAAATAAATATTCTAATCAGCTAGAGCTAGTGGCCACATTGCAGTGTTTTGCTGATTCAGTCTATTTTTTTATGAATGAAAGAAACGCACCCAAATACACATCATGCATTTCACTGTGATTCTGCATGCGATTTCAAATCACAAAATGTGAACAGGGCCTCAAAAAAGCTGCTTCTATGTTTCCTGTTTTGTATTTGTTGTGGTTTCTACTTGCACTGTTCATTTCAGCCCTATTCAGGATAACAATCAGGTGTCACTGTCAAAAATGACTTTAAAAAGTTTACATTTATTATATTGGGGTACTGCTGTTGTATTCAAGGTAAGTTAAATGTACGATTTAATTCATTTATTACATGTGCTGAATATATGCTGCCAGAATACTGTGTTGTGATGTACTTACTGTTCTATAATACCCCAAACTCCTAAAGGCATCTCCCAAGCATGTAATAGAAAGGAATGGTGTTTTTTCCCATGTCACATGTGAAGTCCCATTGCTTATTTGGATGTTCAACAGGCCTTGAAAACTAGGTCTGAACTATGTGCATTGAACCTGTGTGAATGATCAGTTATATGGCTTGCACTGGTCAATCAGCCCCAGACAGTCTAGTCCTATTGAGGCTAGACATTATAACAAACAGTGAATTGGTGAATTGATGATGAAGATGTGCTATATTCTATATGTTTCTAAAAATATTTTGGATTTTTTCATTTATTGTTCTTCTGTAAAGAGGTTCAAACTGTAACATGAACATCAACCTTTAATACACAAAATAAAAAGCTCTGTGATAAACTTTGACCTTTAAATCTCTAGGGATCCAAAAGTCAGTGTAGACTGAGTAGGTGTAAAAGAAAAGTCAGACAGTGATAGGTTTGTCCACTTTTAAATGCAGACACAGAAGCAGATTGATTACTTTAAGTTGTCTATAAAGAATGACCTGTTTGAAAATGCGTATGGCAGCTACTTCACCGTCTAACTCATTGTTTCAGATTTCCCTGTGGAAGGAGCTAGCGGACAGCCTCACGGCTGGATTAGGTAGAATGCCATATAGGCAGGGCCGTCTTTACCGCAGGGCAAATGGGGCAGGTGCCCTGGGCCCTGTCACTGTTGGGGGCCCAAAGCAACCCCCTTAAAAAAAAAAAAAAAAAAAAAATTTTTTTTTTTTTTTTTTTTTTTTTTTTTTAGGGGTCCGGAGGCCCCCAGGGGCCCGGAGGACCCCAGGGCCCCAAATGGCAACCCCCCCTTTTTTTTATTTTTTTTTAAATAATAAAAAAAATTATATATTTTTATTAAAGGGACAATTTTTTAATATATTTTTATTTTATTTTTTATTAAAGGGCCAATTTTTTTTAGAGGTCTGGGGGTCCCCAGGGGCCCATAGTTCCCCAGGGCCCCGGATGAAAACCCCCTTTTTTTAATAAAAAAAAATCGTTTATATATATATATATATATATATATATATATATATATGTTTATTATTATTATTATTATTATAGGACCCAGAGGTCCCCAGGGCCCCGGATGGCAACCCCCCTTTTTTTTTATAAAAAATATTTTTTTTATATATTTTATTTCTTTATATATATATATATATATATATATATATATATATATATATATATATATATATATATATATATATATATATATATATATATATTTTTTTTTATTAAAGGGCTCAGAGGTCCCCATGTGGCAAACACCCTTTATCTTTTTTTATAAATGTTTATTTTTTTATTTTTGTTTATATATTTGTTTTATTTATTTTTAATTTAAGGGCCCAGAGGTCCCCAGGGCCCTGGATGGCAACCCCCCCTTTTTTTTTTATAAATGTTTCTTTATATATATTTTTTATTAAAGGGCCCAGAGGTCCCGGATGGCAACCCCCTTTTTTTTGTAATTTATTTTTTATTAAAAAAAAAATATTAAAGGGCCCAGAGGTCCCCAGGGCCCCAGATGGCAACCCCCTTTTTAAAATATATTTTATATATATATATATTTTATTTCTTTTTTTCTTTTTATTAAAGGGCCCAGAGGTCCCCAGATGGCTACACCCCTTTTTTATATATATTTTTCTTTATTTCTTTCTTTATTTCTTTTTTTGTAAAGGACCCCCGCTTCTAAATTTGCGGCAGCCCCCCCCCCCCCCTGCTTCTCAATTTCAGGCGGCAGCACCCCCCATCCCGGTTCTCTGCTCCAGGGGGCCCATGCCTGAAGCTGTGTAAGTGGCCCCATAATTCCTGATGGTGGCCCTGCCTCCCGTTAAGCCCCTGTGCTGCCCACAAATCAGGCTGAAAATCATCAGCGGCACGCAGCCAGTGACAGTACTGCTTCCCTTCCCAGTGTTTTAAAATGTACAGCACCCCTGACTTCCCTTTAGACACGCACTTCTCCCTTCCTGCCACTGGGTGCTGCTTGTATATAAAAGTGAATTAGAATGTGATTTTATAACATCCCCAGTTTGCTCTTCCTGAGGCTGACTTCTTCATGTCCTGCTCCTCAAGGTATGTCACTGTTTGCTAATCTATATTGTAAATTGAAGTTTTCTGTAGAGTGTGCCCAAAGTCTTTATAATATTTGATGATTCACTGCAGGTCTGGTCAGTGTTTTAAAAAGTTCCTCTATTTTACACACATGGCATGGCATGGGGTCACAGCACCGTCTGTCCATTCTGCTTTAGCACCATGGGACCCCATGCCATGCCATGTGTAAAATAGAGGAACTCTTTAAATCACAGACCAGACCTGCAGTCCAGGCTGAGTTAAGCCTCAGAGTACATGACATTACTGTCTGTATTTAACTGCTTGATGGGCTTATTTTGGGCCTGGCTGGTTCACATGTATGTGTTTTGGCGGCCCACATTTGCGCAGGCACAGCAGCCCATTCGCCATGCCTGCGTTTCCTGCAAAGAAAGCACTGAAATACAGCACTGTCTGTCCATTCTGCTGTCTGCTGTGACTTATCTGCAGTTCCCGCACTGTCAAACTTGCTGCATTTTTAGATGTTTAGGTCACGCTTTTAAAAACACAGTGCGTTTGTGTGTGCAAGAACTGCAGGTAAGTAGCATGGTGCAAAAGCAGAATGGATTTCAAGGCAACTGTATTTTTAAAATGCTGAATGCACCTTTTTTCTGCAGGAAACAAAGGCATGGCAGCCCATTCAAATCAATGGGCTGCTGTACCTGCACAAATAAGGACCGCCAAAACATACATGTGAACCAGCCAGGCCCAAAATAAGCTGGAGGGGGGCCCAAAAAAAATGTTTGCCCTGGGCCCAAACCATATTAAAGACGGCCCTGCATATAGGGCCACTTAGCTGTTGACATCTGTCTATTACAAAATGTCCTACTTGCAAATGAGTAAATTCTTAAATATAATATATAAAGAGTATAAATACTGTTTACAATATTATGTTTAAATGAAATAACTGCATACACAACTAGTGTATACATCATAAAACATGGACAAAAAGATCATAAGTCTGTATGTCTCAAAGTGTATTTCTACTTGCAGCCAAATTGGCAGAACACCTACTTTATATTTGTTATTTGTCCCCATTCACTTAGCATATGTTAAAAAAAAAATACAATAGTATAATACAATAGTTGACATCAATTTCTTTGTATAACAACTATTTCTTTACTGTGTAGACAAGCCTTCATTGTCAATTGTAACTAGATTTGAACACATTTGAACATTGTCTGTCCTAACAAAGGGTTAAAAGTGTAGAGGCTTGGATTATTGCATCGTATGTTAATGAGGAAAGACTTGGGACAGGCTCGCTCCAACATTGTCCAAACAATGTCCTCCTCCTCCAGACACCTTCCCCTGAGAAACATCTAAAAATTAAGAAATCTAAAAAAGGAATGTAGGCTCCTATGTCCAATCTAGGGAAATAAAAGTATTTACATACTGTATTATAAACAAGTAATACGTTGGTTCTCCATAGGATACGGCACTTAGATTTTGTTTGAATTAGAAGGCTGGGAAAATAGGGCAAAAAGAGCCAGATTCTCCTAGTCTTTACTAGGAACTTTGAAGATACAGTTCTCTCAAGTATCTACAGTTACAGAGGTCAATGAAGGCTTGCTTTAAATACATTTATAGTTTGTTAAAGAGGAAGTAAACCCTCTCTTAAAAAAAAAAACCTGCAAGACAAAGACATAATGAGCTAGTATGATGCTGTGACTGGCCGGAGCAGCAATGACGTCACTCCCGCGCATGCGTGCGGGAGCCGCCACTAACGGCATGATGCCATTAGTAACGGCACGCTCAGTGCGCCTGTGCGCCATAGACATCGGTGCTGACTTTCTTGGAAATATCTCCTTAACCGTGTAGGTTAAGGAGATATTTCTTGCACCTACAGGTAAGCCTTAATCTAGGCTTACCTGTAGGTCAAAGTGGTCTGTAAGGCCCCGTACACACGACCAAACATGTATGCTGAAACTGGTCCGCGGACCAGTTTCAGCATACATGTTCGGTCGTGTGTAGGCGCGAGCGGGCCGAATTCCAGCAAACATTTGCCCGCCGGGCCTTTTCCCAGCGGGCAAATATTCGTGGACGTGTTTTAAAACCGTCCGCTGGAATCCTGCCCGCTCGGACATGTACGGTCGTCAGTACAGACCTACCGTACATGTCCAGGCGCCCGCCGTCCCTCGCATGCGTCGAATGACTTCGACGCATGCGTGGAAGCCTTTAAATGGCAGCCCCGCCCACGTCTCCGCGTCATCGCCGCGTCATCGTCGCGGCGACGACGCGGACACACCCCGCGTATTGTTTACGCGCGGACTTCTGTACGATGGTTAGTACAACCATCGTACAGAAGCCCTCTGGCAGACATGTACGGTGAAAACGGTCCGACGGACCGCTTTCATCGTACATGTTTGCTCGTGTGTACCGGGCCTATGGGTTTAAAACCACTTTAAGAGTGTGTAAATACTTTAATAGATTCAAAGTTTGGGCATGGAGCAATTACAGCTCCACCAATCATTCAGCTACACACTAAGCCCATGTTCACACTGAGGGTGGGTTTGAAATCGTGTGAGTTCAGCTGCATCAGCATTTCAGTCCATTTTCAGGGGCGATTTGACAGACATCTGTGCGGGTTCATCCACCGAAATCATCAAAAGTAGTGCAGAAACTACTTTTGGAAATCAATTCGGACGATGCCATTGCCGGCAATAAGCTCAGATTTGGTATGCGATTTGACATGACACAAAATCACAAAGCCCTTATCCTAAACAAGACTCAGATAAACAATCACAAATGTGTTTTACTTGACCAAAGTCAGAGATATGTCAACTTACAAAGCTTATGTAGGAATAGGAATTCATCACTGTAGGCATAAAACATCTGCCACCATTTATAACACCCCTCTGATAAGAGCAGTTCTTTTACCCAAAATATTTCAATGTTTTCCCACTCCTAGACTTGCTTAAAATATGGGTAATAGCCCTATATACAATGACTATTTGTTTTGACGGCTGAAAAAAATGTGGTCAGTAACTAAATCAATCGAATTTCACTTTGTCCCCATCTCCCAATGCAGCTTTAATTAAAATAATAATCGGCGATCCTGCTATAAAGATCTGTGTTCAAGCACTTCCTATTATAGAGATATGGCCCACTGTCTCTTAGGCCCCTTTCACACTGAAAGTTGTGCAATTTTGACATGACTTAGACATGACTTGAAGCAATGCCTGTGTAATCTTGAGGTCTATGGACCTCATGTCACATCAATTCAGACCAACGTAGTGCAGGGACTACTTTGAAGTTGCTGCAATTTGAAGTCACACAGATAGGAACGGTACTCATTGGAAATCATGTGGTACGACTTGTCATGGGACTTTGCAGTACCGAGTCACAGGACAAGTTGCACAAGTGTGAAAGGGGCCTAAATATTGGGCTTACATTGTGACACAGACTTCTGATGGAGTCTACAAGTGGCCAATTTTACACACATTATGTAGGCCTAGTCCACTGTTGTCAACATCAGGGAACAGGCGCTGAGAAATAACATGCTGTCATCACTGGAGAGCATGGATGTAGACAGGAAATCACTGCAAAGAGGGTGCTGAATGTCAACAGTATTAAGATGCAACAAAGTATAAAAATAAGACAATTTTTAATTTTGATTAAAAAAATGTCAGTCGTTAATGATACATGGTTATTTATCAAGCTTAATGTCATCTGGTTGGTAGTTACATCTGCTTTCAAGACTGCTGTCAAATTATAAAAAAAAACCTCAGAGGCATATTTTTTTTATATCAGGAAATGTGACCTTCACCAAATATTCACTACAGGTGAATCAATCACTTCAAGTAAAAAAACACATGCACCAAAAAGATAAATATGCAGTAACTCTTTGGTGAATGTCACATTTATACCCATGGGTTTTATTTTGATTTATTGTCAAGACATGTCTTTAAAATACCACTTACTGAACAGTGCATTCACATATGCATAATGCATTCACATTTCCCACATATGTTACTGCACAAATTGGAAATGTGCACTTCAAAAACGTATCATATCCCAGGACCTCTTTATCACATAATATTCCAGCTTTCCCAAGGATGAACAATGCTCTTCAGTGTGCAACTTCACCATGCCTGAGCTCCTCCAGCTGCATGTCAGAGGCATTGGAATGGGGAGTAATGGTTCTACTTAACACATACACTCAATTTAGAGTGTATTTATCATTACTTCTCATGGAAGTGCAGAAGACAGGTGTTTGATTCAGAGTAGGGTGCTAAAGTATTTTGAAAAAAAAGCTGGAGTCTCAGCTTATATAGTAACATCTGGTAGTACATGAAGTACATTTTGTTTACCCATAAAACAAACAAAAAACAACTAGATTTCAACTTTTTGTCAAACTGAACCTGAAGCTTATTCTTACTTGCCATGATGACATCATTACAGTTTCTGATGACTTGCATGGCCTGACTTTTTTTTTCTTAGATGTAAATGCGCCCCTAATTTACCAGGTTGGGAACAATAACTTATCATTGCCATTGATCTAGCATTGTCCAATGTCTCTGGCAGCATGATGCACAGAGCATGTGGTCCCCACAGAAAATAATAAAAATTAAATAAAGTGCAAAAATAAGTTGCACCCCTCAGAGCCTTGTAATGACGGGTGCTCAAAGTACAAAGATACACAATCACTGGCACCCTAAATAGATGCGTTTCACATGTTTATTGTAAATACAGTGTTACATAAGGTATAAGAAACTAATAGTTCTCACTATGTTAGGGACCCTGTGAGGCCCAAAAACATTTTCACAATAAACAAGTGAAATCCATCTATTTGGAATGCTGGTGACTTTGTATCTTTGTATGAGGAATTTTTTCAGACAAGATCACTGCACAGGCGACCTACTATTTTACGAAAGCTGATCTGTAACTGTGTGTGTGTGTATTTGTTTGTGTGTGAGAAATACCACTTTACATTTTTATCTTAATTTCCAGTAAGAACATTATCAGGTCTATTTAGTAACTGACAAATTATTTTATCCATTTTCCATTTCAGCTTCTGGAAGACAACTACTGTATTTTTTAATGCTAGAAGATCTGCATTACTGTGCCAGAAAATCATTTTGACACGCTAAATTAATTGATTTGATGTACCTTGCAGACAATCATGACATACAAAGCAGAGATACAGTATAGGTGACATATATAAATTGTTATGACAGTCTACACAGAAGCATGAGACCTACATCTATATTTGCAATGACTATAAAAGCAAATATAACTAATTTTACTATTGACTCAATAAATTGGATTTTAACATTATCTGCTCGGAAATATATTTATATAGCAAATAGTGATATAGAATGTAAAGTTTCTAAAAAGCTTGTAATTATATTTTTTGGCTGAATGCATACCATTATACTGCAATGTGTTATGTCATTTTGTATCCAGCCATTTTCTAAACAGAGGCTTTTATGTCCTCAGACAGCTTATTTCTTTTATCACTCCAACTGCATTGTAGTCTCAATTTTTTCATGCATCACTGTCAAGTATCTGTGTGCAAATACTGAGCCATCATGGTTTTGGATAATAAACTTCAGAATGATCACCATGTGTATTCAAACAAATCCAGATCCCTCTGCTATGACAGCAAAACTGTATTCACATTTTAATTTAAAGGTACTGTACATTGATATGGTAATTACAAATGGTCGTGTAGGGCTTTAAACTATAACCCTGTTCCTGACCATAGTTGTTAAGATATGTTTGTTACAATCTTTCATCTACTTGATCTATATAACATGTCCTATAAGATTTAAATAACAAATCTAATCCTGAAAAAAAAGGCTTTCACAAATAATTTAGTTGTGCAACCCGGCACATATCTTGTTTAACAGCATTGACCAAATATGACTCCAGTCATCATCACCAGTCAGTATAGCTACTTGATTGAGAGCTGTCTTTCCGGGCAGAAGTCTGATGTAAGCAGGATTGTCATCTGTCGGTCATTATGTTTTTGTTGGTGGGTTGTCAGGGCATTATTCATCAAAATTAATGTTGGATCTATATCATTGAATGATAGGTTTAAAGATACATTTACACTGTAGGACAATGCTAAATGTATCTATTTGCAATTTTATTTTTATTTTGTGAATGGATATTTAGTTTTTGTGGGGGGGCCCATTTAAATATTTAAGAGTCTAATTACCAGCCCCCCCCCCACACACACACAGATCAGGAATGTGGAAATGAGGCCCTTGTCCCTATCAACATGGACTCTCTAGTTTTTGTCCCGCTAGGCTGCATACCTAAAAATAGGTCTTGCAAGGATTCTGTAGACCCCCAAATTACTTTTTTGTTGCTTTTTTTGTTGGTTCCCTCTAAAACATCTATACCATAACTTTATCTTGGATAAGGTTCCGATAAAAATATTGGAGAAGAAATTACATGGGTTTACCCAATATCCAGACCATTTTTTTTCCTTCATAAGAATCTGGAAATGGCTAAAAGAAAACTCCACAGTACAAATTCAACGAAAATCACATCATCTAGTGTATGTTCCTGTACAATGCCTTAACCTCCCTGGCGGTATGATTCTGTCTGGAATTACGTACCAAAAGCGGTACATTTATTTTGCAAGGAAATTGGCGTTTTATACTGTAGGCCTGTAATTTTTAGAAATAACTCACTTAAATCTGACCAAGCAAGAGTCTTGTAGGCATCCCGGGTATGATTTTTTTTTTTAAAACAAAATTATAAATTATAATATAATAAATAATTATAAATAATTATAACAAATAATAATATAATTATAATAAAAATTATTCAATAATGTAATCAACTCAAAATCACTGAAATTTGCAGTTGCAGAATTGTCGCTGTCATTATTTTATTTTTTTATGACGAATTTCCCCGCAAATCGCTATCGCACATTTCTGCAAGTGATTATAATTTATTATCGCTGTTTTCTAGCTGATCTAAAACCATTTTTGACATAAAGGGACACTTTTGGACAATCTACAGTTTTTAGGCAGAAATGACATTTTTTATTATATAAAAGAACATGTAGGACACTGGGCAGACCACTAGGGACAAGGGGGGGGGGTGTATTTTTTACATACAGTACTGTAATCTATAAGATTACAGTATACTGTATGTAATGTGTTTGTTTACTTTTTTGAATTTGGCGCCGTTCTCCGTCCCCGTGCGTCGTAACGTCGCAGGGAACGGAGATCGGCGGCACACAGACACTGTGAATCGAGCGAGGAGGTCCCGCTCGCTCACACAGCGGGTGGCATCGCTGGATCCAGGGACAAGGTGAGTAAACCAAGCCTGTGGATCCAGCGAAAGGTAAGCCCGTCCAGCCCGAGCGTGACTCGGGTTTGCCGATCCTAACATGTAAAACCAACCCCGAGTCACGCTCGTGTTTACCGTCAGGGGGGTTAATGATCCACAACACAACACAACAAACAATGCATATTTAATCATTGACATCAGCTGGGATATCTGCTGGCTTGTTTGCTATGTGAAACAAGCATGCAGGTGGCTCAGGTAGGCAATCAGGGCGGTAAGGTTTTGGTCACTAAATTAAACTCCTCCAGCTAAAGCAACAGCAAGAGGTTTGGGCAGGTGAACAGGCCAAATCTGGCCATTTTGTTTACCCATAAAACAAACAAAAAACAACTAGATTTCAACTTTTTGTCAAACTGAACCTGAAGCTTTTTCTTACTTGCCATGATGACATCATTACAGTTTCTGATGACTTGCATGGCCTGACTTTAAGTTGCTAAAGTGTTGATATACTTAAGTATATCCAGATTTAAAGCCCTTGGGATGATTTATTGACCTACAACAACATACTTACCAACACTCCTGCCCACAGTTCACACTTGACACACCCACTTTCTGAGAAAACATACCCGCACCATGCCCTTCTTTCAGCATAGTTCTACTCCTAAATATGTGGGAACCACCCACTCACATCTGCAATTTCCCCAATTAATACCCTTTTTGAGTTAATGAGCATCCTAAGCAACTCAAATAAAGGTGAACTTTGATTCCAAGAAACAGTTGAGCCACAGCATCATCAGGGTAGGGGTCTGACATATGGGACTGTCCTAAAAACCAAATAATAACAATATTTTGAAACCCACTTTCAGCTTTTATAGTTCAGGTAGAATTAAGAGTTAGAACTTGTACTTTTTTTATTGCTTTTTGATTCACCATTAACAATATTTCCCCTCACTTCCTGTCTGTATAACTGGACGAAAAAAAAGAAAAACAAAAACAAATGAAAATCTAACTATGTGCTTTTGTTCCTTCCTTTATCCATATCTCATTCTTTTTCTTGTGACAGCCTGTTTCCATAGCATGAAGGGAGGTCTCCCTAAAGCAAGCACTGACAATAATAAAAGCTCATAGCTGTTCTAACCTGTATTCACTCTATGCAAAACAAAAAGAATGTTAATGGCTGGAATTGAAAATGTTGATCCTTCCTATCAATACATACATACATTGGCACACAGCTGCCACAGACCTTGAACCCCAAAAAACAGTTTTGAGTGTACGTAGAGCCAAAACTTTTTAAGATAGTGTTTTAGACTGTAATTTCAGTGGATACATTTACCTCACAAAGACAAAAAGTAAAAAAAAATCCAAAATGTTAAAGTCGTGACCAGAACAGGAAATAAGGGGAAACATTGTAGACATTTCCTTTCACTGGTGTGCTTCCAGGTCAGGAAATAAAGTAAAACATTCACAGCAACAAAAAAAAAACAACAGTGGTTAAAATATGTCTTACTTTATCCAAAACATAAAAACACATTTGGCTATACATAAATATTATTTAGTGTACCTCAACTAAAAGTCATGTACAACATAGTGTACGTAGTGCAGAGGTCAGGAGTATGCAATGCACAGCCCATCATACAGAGTGAAGCAGTCAGGAGTATATAATCAGTGTTCAGAAGCCCAGAGCAAAAATCTCCCCCTTTAACTCCTGACCAAACTCCTGCAGCAAAATTCTCTCCTCATTCAAGATAAATCCCCTAGCAAAAATCTCTCCAAGGATCAAGCCTTTTATTTATTAAGTGAGCCCCCACTTCCCTTAAGTAACCCCCCACCAAAGATTTCCCCCTACAAGAATTCTACCAGGAAAGTGCAAAGCTTCCGCAAGGGGAACATGTGACAGGGTGACAACACAGGATCGCATTTGAGAAACATTTGTCATTAACACATTAAATCTTATATAAAATTTTAGTGATTGGCTTAAGACCTGCTTTCCAGAGTAAAGCTCCTAGGCTAATCTTTTTAAGGTATACGATACAGACAGTGACACTTGAAGTTTAAAAGGCAATCATATATAATTTCTGTACATCATGTTCCTTCTCGAACAGAAAGCATCTGTTATTTATACTTTTAAGTGTCAATTACAAGGCTGAGATAGAAAGGAGGACTAGTACTCTTAGTGAGACTGTTGTAATAACATAATAAAACCCTGAGAACTAGGTCCTGTTAATTTGTTTTGATGATTGGACAGCAAGGATGTGAAAACACATAATGCTATCATGAATTTAAAGACAAAAAACAAAGACAAAATGTTTTATTTAGTTATATTGACCAATACAAAGCTATTTCTGTGAAAGCTACATGAATGCTTTATCTCTAATGCCGCATGCACACGATAATTTTTCGGGTTCTGAAAAATTATGTTTTTCAGGCTCTAGAAAAAAACATTTTTTTTTTCAACTTGATCATTAAAACGGCCTTGCCTACACACGATCGTGAAAAAAAATGCTCAAGAAAAGCGCGGTGACGTACAACACGTACGACAGCACTATAAAGGGGAAGTTCCATGTGAATGGCGCCACCCTTGGGGCTGCTTTAGCTGATTTTGTGTTAGTAAAAGATGATTTGCCCATTTTCTGTCTGTTACAGCGTGATGAATGTGCTTATTCCATTACGAATGGTAGTTTTACCTTAACGAGCGCTCCCATCTCATAACTTGCTTCTGAGCATGTGCGGATTTTTCACGTCGTTAAAGCCCACACACGACCATTTTTTACAACCCGAAAAACGACAACGTTGAAAACGTTGTTAAAAAATAGAGCATGTTCAAATTTTTTTTGGGACGTTTTTTAGAACCCGAAAAATGCTCTGAGGGATTCAGAATGACATGTGTGTGTGGGCTACACACAATCGTTTTTAATGACATAAAAAAAAACTAATTTTTTAGAACCCGAAAAATGATCGTGTGTACGCGGCATTAGTCTGAAATTTCCACATTACCAACAGTTACTACTCTAGCAAGACTCACCTGCACCATTTGACACAGGCCTGATTTCTGCTTTCCTTTTTCTGTTTTCTTTCTATCATCCACAAAATCTATTTAAAAGAAGAGCTTGCACTAAAAAGCAAATTAACTTTTGAAATAAGTCTCCCCCACCATCCACATGCCCAAACATCACATTATGGATATAAAAAAAACCCTATGAAGAAAAGTTATACTTATCTTCTACCAGGTTTGATCTTGGGAATGCTGTGGATCCTGAATGCTGTGAAAGCACAGTGCAAGATTATTTTCTCATGTGCTTTGGAATAGTTAGCATCTCAGGATCTCACTGGAAGGATTGTGACATTAACATCTTTTATTTCTTAATAAAGGTTTAAACTATAGAAATAAAAGTTGTCTGATGTTTGCACCCCTGACAGTGTTTTATGTTTTTTCCCCAGCCCTTGTAAATGTGACTTTTGCCAGACAGCATTACCTGCATAGAAAATATTAAACTAAAGGCATATAAAACAAACCAAAAACATTTTATACACCAAACATTTTTTTCTAGTGGTCCTTCAAATAGTGATGACCATGTGCATTGATTTTTTTTTTACACAAAATACTACAGACAATGATAATATACTGTACATGCAATACATTCAGCTGAAGCATACATTTAGAGAATAGAATGCTAAGGGGTATATAAAAAAACTGTGGATGTGACATTTACCGAGCATTCATTGCAGGTGTATCTTTTTGGTGATGTGTTTTGAATTACAGTGTTTGGTGACTATAAATGTTTAGTGAATGTCACAATTACTGCTTTATAATTCCTATAGTTTTTTGTTTCCTAAAGAGAATTGTACGGTTCGTTCCCATGTTGCTTGCAAAATTGTTTGGCTCGCATCTTTGAAAGGTTTCTCATAAATACTTTTGCAACTGTGCCTTCCCATTTATTAATTTATCATCTCCAGTGACTAGAAAGAAGTGTTAAGCCTTGTATAACCACTTACATCACTGCATGCACCTTAAAAGACGTAAGACAAGAAAAAATAGGCATTGCACTCACTAAGGGCGAATTGAAAAACAAAGCACATTGCCAGAAGTTGATGGAGGTAGTCATATAGATGACAGAGCTTTACAATGAATATAGTTAAAGTACCTGGCAAAGTAGGATGTTTAGTGTGCCAAAAAGCAAACAAGTACTAAATCATTCTTAGATATGTAAAGATTTTTATCTACTGCTTATAAATTACACCCATGTGAAACAGATTATGGTTAATATCAATCAGTCAATTGTTTAACCACTTACCCCCCGGACCATATTGCTGCCCAAAGACCAGAGTACTTTTTGCGATTCGGGACTGCGTCGCTTTAACAGACAATTGCGCGGTCGTGCGACGTGGCTCCCAAACAAAATTGGCGTCCTTTTTTTCCCACAAATAGAGCTTTCTTTTGGTGGTATTTGATCACCTCTGCGGTTTTTAGTTTTTGCGCTATAAACAAAAATAGAGCGACAATTTTGAAAAAAATGAATATTTTTTACATTTTGCTATAATAAATATCCCCCAAAATTATATAAAAAAACATTTTTTTTCCTCAGTTTAGGCCGATACGTTTTCTTCTACATATTTTTCGTAAAAAAAAATCGCAATAGGCGTTTATTGATTGGTTTGCGCAAAAGTTATAGCGTTTACAAAATAGGGGGTATTTTTATGTAATTTTTATTATATATTTTTTACTAGTAATGGCGGTGATCAGCGATTTTTTTTCCGGTACTGCGACATTATGGCGGACACTTCGGACACTTTTGACACATTTTTGGGACCATTGGCATTTTTATAGCGATCAGTGCTATAAAAATGCATTGGATTACTATAAAAATGCCACTGGCAGTGAAGGGGTTAACACTAGGGGGCGGGGAAGGGGTTAAGTATGCCTGGGTGTGTTCTTACTGTGGGGGGGGGGTGGCCTCACTAGGGGAAACACTGATCCTCGGTTCATACATTGTATGAACCGAAGATCAGCATTTCCCCTGCTGACAGGACCGGGAGCTGTGTGTTTACACACACAGCTCCCGGTCCCCGCTCCGTACCGAGCAATCGCGTGTGCCCGGCGGCGATCGCGCCCGCCGGGCACACGCACGGGAGTCGGGGGCGGCGGGGGGCGCGCGTGTGCGCCTCCGGCGGCGCGCGCGCGCCCCTAGTGGCGGCTGGGAGAGAGGACGTCATATTACGTGCTCTCGCCCAGCAGAGCCACCTTGTGGACGTATAATGACGGTGCGCCGTCGGCAAGTGGTTAATCATATTTTACTTTTATATTATTTTCAGTTTTGCATACATATACAGTACATCTTGAGAGCAATAACATACTTTTGCTCAAAACTGTGAAATTGAAATAAATGTGTATTATAATTTGACTAAATTGCTTTGCTTATTATACTCATGACGACTTTACCTTAAATTGCAGATATTTTTTCAAGACACAGTCAGTATCCCCTTTGAAAGTTGCATTAGCATTTCCCTGCCCAAGGCCTTGCAAAATTACTCCCATAATGGCCATGCTGCAGCCACAGGAATAAAGGCAGCCTTGTCAGCTTTAGCCTAGGTATACAATTGGTGTTGTTATCAATTGAGCTACTTCCTCTCCCATAAGTCCTTGTTAGACATCCCTTTAATAGATTCACTTGGTCTTGTGCTCAGCAATTATACTCATCATTTGAAACAGAGCGTAAATAATTGATAAGAATTGACATGTACTAAACAGGCTGTCTCCATTCTACACTGTTGTGATGTAGCCAGTGTGGTTTATATTGGATATCTGCTAGGTAACACTAAGACATGTTGGCTCTTGACACCTATTACGCTCAAATACTTCCAAAGATAGTTTTCTAAGATGGGAGATTGCTTATCTTAGATGCAGTTTAAATGACATGTGAAAAATGCACCATTAAATTAAACTCTACTAGTCTACAAATTAATCTCATGATCTGTGACAGCACACATTTTAATATACTACTATTGTTTGAAATCTTTGTTAATACCGAACATGCAATTTTGTAGCAAATTATCACTAATGTTTTAATTTTCTTGTCAAATCACACCTTCCTGAGAAGTATATGATCATTTACATGTTAAAATCAGGAGAACAGATCACATTTTCATTTAAGTATTTCTTTATTGGCTTTTTTTGAGAGATAATGGATTATTTTGGGCTTTCTGTACGGTCCACCGACTTAGATTATTTGGTAGCTGTTCACTCAAAGTTTGCCACTTTTATTTTACTTCATTTTTTTAATGAGAGAGAGGAAAATAAAATACAATAAAATAAAATACAAGGCAGTGAACCTAAAAAAGATCATAGTTACAATCTTTCAAATCTGACGTAAGGATGAAAAAAAGGCATATGCAGATTCCTTCCTTACATCCCCTTCTGCTGTAGTTCTTTCATGTTCCATCAGTGCATGGAGTAAAGAGACACATGGCACACAGTTGTGACATGTGCCACCTATATAGGACTCCCAATGCACAATTAATCATTAAAGGGTGACTCCACTTTCCTGGGGAAAAAAATTGCAAATAAAGAAAAAAATATATAGCGTGTAAAATTGCAATACAAGCCATATTGTAATTGAATGTTATTCAAAAATGACCTTTCTTTTTCAATCTGCAGCTTCTGTAATTTTCTATAAATGCAATGCAATATGGCTTCATGGAGGTCTTCTGTCCACAGAATGTGCACTGACCACTCCCCATAAACATAATTTCATGCTTGTGTGATTGGCTCACCAAATTTCCCAGAAGTCTGCCTGAAATACAAGTCAGATTTCAGGCATCCCCGGTGACAAAAATGTCATTTTTGGTGGGATATTTTCAATAGAAACACATCTAAAGGGATGCAGGCGAAGCAGATTTCCTCATTAGTGCTCCGCAGCTGAACAGCTGACTGATAATTATGATACCAGTCCCATTAGAACCACTCAGTACAGAGGCACAGACAAACACATGGATTTCTTCAGAATAACAAAAGGTAGGAATCTGAAACAGTTTGTCATAATCCTTGCAATACACATAGATCACCCAGGGGGGAATGTTTTATTGTCAAGAAAAGTGGAGTTATGCTTTAAAGAATCCCCTCTAGGTGAGATGACTACAGACTGCCATTTCCCAATGCCCAATAAAGGGGTTGAATGAATAGACATTTACAACAGGACAGGGGATTTTGAGCAGTAGTAACTGTCATTTGTACATCTGCATAGCAAAAAGAATAATGACGTTGAAGTTGGGATTTAACCACTTGTGTGCCAGCCTGAAATATCCCTTTATTACCAGGCCATTTCTCAGTTTTCTGCACTATGATAGTTTGAACGACAATTACTTTGCCATTCTTCACTGTACCCAAATTAGTTTTATACAACTGTTTTAGACTTACAGAGCTTTATCTGGTGGTAATTAATAACTGCTGTTTTTTTTTCACTATAAAAAGTACACAAATATAAAAAAAAACTTAAAAAACAGGTACGTTGCCTTTACGTTGCCCACGCGACCCGGTCTGAAGCTCCGTGACCACGGGCGCGGCACCCACGGACCCGATCGCCGCCGGTGTCCCGCGATCGGTCACAGGAGCTGAAGAACGGGGAGAGGTGTGTGTAAACACACCTTCCCCGTTCTTCGCAATGGCACTGTCATTGATCGTCTGTTCCCTGATATAGGAAAAGACGATCAATGATGTCACACATCCAGCCCCGCCTCCTACAGTTAGAAACACATATGAGGTCACACTTAACCCCTACAGCACCCCCTAGTGGTTAACTCCTAAACTGCAATTGTCATTTTCACTGTAATCAATGCATTTTTATAGCACTTGTTGCTGTGAAAATGACAATGGTCCCAAAAATGTGTCAAAATTGTCCGATGTGTCTGCCATAATGTCGCAGTCACGAAAAAAATCGCTGATCGCCGCCGATTAGTAGTAAAAGATTAGTAGTAAAAGAAAAAAATATTAATAAAAATGCCATAAAACTATCCCCTATTTTGTAAACGCTATAAATTTTGCACAAACCAATCCTTAAACGCTTATTGCAATTTTTTTACCAAAAATAGGTAGAAGAATAAGTATCGGCCTAAACTGAGGAAAAAAAAATTATGTCTTTTTGGGGATATCTTTAATAGCAAAAATAAAAAATATAGAATTTTTTCAAAATTGACGCTCTATTTTTGTTTATAGCGCAAAAAATTAAAACCGCATAGGTGATCAAATACCACAAAAAGAAAGCTCTATTTGTGGGAAAAAAAGGACGCCAATTTTGTTTGGGAGCCACGTCGCACGACCGCGCAATTGTCAGTTAAAGCGACCCAGTGCCGAATCACAAAAAGGGCAAGGTCCTTAACCTGCATATTGGCCCGGGTCTTAAGTGGTTAACCACTGCTTACTGGGCACTTAAACCCTCCTCCTGCCCAGACCAATTTTCAGCTTTCAGCGCTGATGCACTTTGAATGACAATTGCGCGGTCATACAACACTGTACCCAAATGAAATTGTTATCATTTTTTCCCACAACTAGAGCTTTCTTTTGGTGGTATTTGATCACATCGGTGGTTTTTATTTTTTGTTTAAAAAATGTAAAAGACTGAATAATTTTTATTTTTATTTTTTATATTTTGTTATAAAAATTTGCAAACAGGTAGTTTTTCTCCTTCATTGATGTACACTGATGAGGCTGCACTAATGGGCTGCACCGATGGGCACCAATGGGCTGCACTGATGGGCACCGATAAGGCGGCACTGGTGGGCACTGATAGGTGGCACTGAAGGGCATTGATGGGTGCACTGGTGGGCACTGAGAAGTGGCACTAATAGGTGGCATTGATAGGTGGCACTGATAGCTGGCAGTGATGGGCATTGATGGTCACTGATGGGTGGCAATAATGGGCACTGATAGGCAGCACTGCTAGGTGGTACTGATTGGCACCAATGGTGGGCAATGATAGGTGGCACTTGTGGGCATTAATATGTGGCACTTGTGGACATTGATAGGTGGCACTGGTGGCACTGTGAACACTGGCAGGTGGCACAAGCAGGGGGTACCGACTGCCACACATGAGGCAGATGGGCCTCCTTCCCCTTCACTTGCACCTAAGCTGGTGATCTGGGGGCACATTAAGCTAACCTTTATGAACATGCAATGCAGGAGGACATCCTCTAAACCTGTAACCCTTTGTTGGGATAGACAGTGTTCAAATACAGTTTACGACTGTTGAGAAGAGATCTGCCTGCACAATACAAGCAGGGCTAATTATGGCAAACACAGCCCCTCAGATCCCAAATGAACAAAAAGAACTACATGTGATTTTTCAGTGCTGGAAACATTCCTTATTGTTTGCTTCAACCAACAAGTGCACAAAAAAATGAGGTTTGAAGTTGCCGTTTTAAAGACTTGTATGTGTTGCTCGTTGCACAATCTGCAGCTTTAATTGAAGCTGTCCAGAAGTGTAGGACACCATCCACTGTAAAGGAATAAAGTACGAATGTGTCCTTTATCTTGGTAACTAATAAAACCCTTTTAAAACAAATGGTTTGTTCTTCATTGATCTATATTCATCTAACCCTGTAGTAATGACCCACAAGATCACTTGTGGGCCCTTAACCTTATATATAGTCACTGGCATCACTTTATTGCAGCCCAGCATATATGATTACTGAAATAAATCACAAAACACTTGTAAAAAGTAACACTTGTAGAATGTAATGTATATATTTTTTTCCCAGTGCTGAAATGTGGCTTATTGCTTAAGAGAGCTTGTGGAGATATTGCTAGTTCTGAGAAAAACAAATCAATTTAGGCATACCCAGCTATACCTAGCTCATCCCTACCCTTGGATAAATGAATACACCAGATGCCTTCTTGTAATTAACACATTGGAATTTGGGAGTTGTAGATTCTTTTTTTTATCAAACTTTCCATCAAGGAGACATCTGTGATTTATACTTGCAACTTACTTTTTAATGCATTTGCATAATTATTTCTATTTAAGAAAATCATATGTCCAAGACAGGAGTTTTATACACAATGTTATCAATACACTATGGAACTGCTCAATTTTTGTGTAATTAGCATGATGTGTAAGGCAATAGGCCGTGAACAGTAAATACAATTAGGACCCCTTTCACACTGACAGCGCCTGCCATTAGAACAAAAGTGCCGATCAGATCATTTTAGTGGCACTTTAGCGGTGTTTTAGTGGCACCTTTGCAGTGCTTTTCGGCCTCTAGCGAGGAGGTTTAACCCCCAAAAAAGGGTTAAAATATCCAGTTTTGCAGCGCTTACAAATTGCTTTTAGACCCCTTTTACACTCAGGTGTTTTACAGGCACTATAGCACTAAAAATAGCACCTGCAAAGAGCCTGTAAAGCGCCTCTCCTTTCCCTCCAATGTAAGAGTCCAAGGGCTTTCACACTGGAGTGGTGCACTGGCAGGATGCTCAAAAAAGTCCTGCAAGCAGCATCTTTAAAGGCACTATAGGAGTGGTGTATACATTGCTCCTAAACTGCCTCTGCCCATCGAAATCAATGTGCAGCTTCAACGAAGCACCCTTTTTCGGCCATTAGTGGGGGTAAAAAGCAGCGTAAAAATGATGATAAAGCAACGCTAAAAATTACTGCCGACGACCAGGCACTGCCAGTGTGAAAGTGCCACATTCATTGCAATGGGCAGGGCATTTTGGGAGTGCTAAATTCAACACTCCCAACTCACTCCCAACTCGCCCCAAAGATGCTGCTTGCAGGACTTTTGATAATGTCCTGCAAGCGCACCACCCCATTGTGAAAAGTCACATTGCAGTGAATGGGATGTGTTTTTCAGGCACTTAGCAGAGGCAATTTTCAGTGCTAAAGCACCTGAAATCCGCCGCCAGTGTGAAAGGGGTCTAAGATCACTCGCATATTTTTCTTTGCCGTTTGTAGGCACGTCCATCGGTTAAAAATCCAGGCATGCTCAGAATCAAGTCGAAGCATGCTTGGAAGCATTGAACTTCGTTTTTTCAGCACGTCGTTGTGTTTTACGTCACCGCGTTCTGAAACGATTGTTTTTTTAACCGATGGTGTGTAGGCACGACTGACCATCAGTCAGATTCATCGGGTTAACCGATGAAAACGGTCCATCAGACCGTTCTCACCGGATGGACCGATCGTGTGTACGCGGCATAAGATTTAATCATATAAATCATCTAAAAAATGCATGCTGTGCTTGCAGCTGAATTTTGCCAGAAGTATGTCCAAAACCTTTTTTTTAGGTTTGTATGGAGTAGAGGATGACTGTAAACCTAGATGGCCTAGATGCAAGCATAACCAATTAGCCCTTTCATCACATGTTCAGATTTCTGTGGGCTAAAGAAAGTGTGCCACAAAAAATAGTGGCATGATGCTTAACCACTGTAAATATACGGTGACAAGGTGGCTCCCTTGGTCAGGATCACCTACCTGTAAGTGATCCTGAACTTCTGGGTCTGGGGCACGCTAATCGTTTGGAACACAGGCAGAACAGCAGACTGCCTATGCAAACAAATATACATTGGGGCAGATCCACATACATCTGCGCCGGGCTCAGCGTATCTAAGATACGCTACGCAGCTGTAACTTACTTTTTGTTGGTTTAAATCCTGAAAGAATTTGCGCCGTAAGTTACAGCGGCGTAGTGTATCTCTCGCGGCGTAAGGGTGCGGAATTCAAATTTGGCGGGTAGGGGGGGTGTTTAATTGAAAAGAAGCGCGTCCCAATGCCGAATGAACTGCACATGCGCTGACCCTAAATTATCCCAGGGTGCATTGCTCCAAATGACGTCGCAAGGACGTCATTGTTTTCGACGTGAACGTAAATGGCGTCCAGCCCCATTCACGGACGACTTACGCAAACAACGTAAAAAATTCAAAATGCGAGGCGGGAACGACGGCCATACTTAACATTGAGTACGCCACCATATAGCAGCTTTAACTATACGCCGGAAAAAGCCGAACGGAAATGACGTAAAAAAAATGCGACAGCCGGTCGTACGTTCGTGGATCGTCGGAAATAGCTCATTTGCATACTCAACGCGGATTTCAAAGGAAACGCCACCTAGCGGCCGCCAAAAAATTGCATCTAAGATCTGACGGCGTACGAAGACGTACGCCTATCGGATCTAGCCGAGATGCCGTCGTATCTTGTTTTGAGGATTCAAAACAAAGATACGACGCGGGAATTTTGAAATTACGCTGGCGTATCAATAGATACGCCGGCGTAATTTCTTTGTGGATCTACCCCTGTATGTATATTTGCACAAACCAAGCAATATATGCTTATTGGGAATTTTTTTTACCAAAAACATGTAGCAGAATACATATTGGCCTAAATTGATGACGAAATTTGTTTTTTTCCATTTTTTTATTGGATATGTTTTATAGCAAAAAGTAAGAAATATTGTTTTATTTTCAAAATTGTCTGAAAAAAATAGCAAATAAAAATAAATAATATAGTGTATACAATTGTGACTCAAGTCATATTGTAATTGAATGTTATTAAAAAATACCTTTCATTTTCTATCTGCAGCTCTGTCATTTTCTGTGAAATACAATGCAATATGGCTACCTGGAGGTCGCCCTTGAAAATCTAATTTCCTGCTTGTTGTTTGGCTCACTGATTTTGCCAGAAGCTTGCCCTAAGATACAAGTCAGATTTTTGGCACCCCTGCAACAAAATATCATTTTTTGTGAGATACTCCTAAATAGAAATCATATCTAAAAGGATGCAGACCTTGTCAATTTCCTCATTAGAGCCCTGCAGGTGCAGCAACTGACTAATACATATAAAACCACTCCCATACAGATTCACCTTGTACATGGACACAAACAGATATTTCTTCAGAATAACAAAAGGTAGGAATCTACAACACAGTTTGTTAACATCCTTGCAATGTACATAGATCACCCAGAGGGGAATGTTTTTTTCTTAACAAAAGTGGATTTACTCTTTAAGTCCGCAGAAAAGATAAAAAAAAGATTTACATTTTACCTATGTTCGCCAGTGGGGTCTAAAGAAAATTGAACCTATAAAAATCTCCTCCACACCTAATTTACGTATTCCTGTGATATTATTTGCTTAACTAACTTTTTATCTCAATAAAAATAAAATAAAAATATCTAAATAATACTCAAAGCACACCAAGCATGTTAACATGAATCCCTGTGACTGGCACTGATTGGCACTGATATGCAGCCCTGATGGGCACTGATAGGTGGCACTGATATTTAGCACTGATGAACACTTATGGGCACTTATAGGGGGCACTGATGGGCACTGATAGGTGGCACTGGTGGGCACTAATAGGTGGTGCTGATGGGCACTGATAGTTGGCACTGATGGGCAATGGTGGGCAATGATGAGAAAGCACTGGCATACATTACTGATGGGCACTGATTGGCATCTCTAATGGGCACTGATTGGCATAATTGATGAGTACTAATTGGCATCCCTGGTGGGCTCTAGTAGGCATCCTTGATGGGTCTGCACTAATAATCAATACATTGATTATAAGCGCATAACCCCCTGTCAGGAGAGCCACTGACCGGCTCTCCTCTACACACTCGCGCCTTGTCAGGGGAATAGAGGAAAAGTCAATAAATAGCACTTCCTGGTTACAATGTGACCAGCTGTGATTGGACACATCTGATCACATGGTAAAGTACATCATAGGCACTTTACAGAGATTGTAGCTTTGTGTGTCAAATCGACACATCGCACCCCCGATCACTGTGTGCCCCCATGGGTGCGTGCAAGCTGACAAATGGAAAAATAAAATATGGACAGCCGCACTCCAAAAAACCTTGATGGTTGTCTTTATTTAAAAAAGGAAAAATGCACTACAAGTCACAGCACACTACACGGGAGTAAAACAGCTGACGCGTTTCACACTTGAAATTAGTGCGCGTGCAAGCTGCTTATCCTGCTGGATGTCATATGACGCTCAGTCAGTCAGTATGATATAACCACCTTGTGGCTGTCTTTTTGCATGCACTGTCATTTTGCAACACTGTCATTAAGCCAGTGTTTCTAGTTTAATATAACTATATCCTTGCACCATTTGAATGAGTGCGTGTGTGTGTTCTACCAGTGAACTGTCGAAAAGATTTGCACCTAAATTATTTGATGCTTGTACAGCCATTTTGGTGGCTCCAGTGATTTGGAAGAGCCCAGCATCAATCATCGCCATAAAGGGGCTTCTGATATGTGCATGTAACAAGTATTGTGACGGTTAGCTTCTGAAGAGTGTTTCTCTTCCTCCTGCAATATGGACAGGTAAAACAGAATTGTCTGTAGCACAAAGCTGCAGCAGCCATTTTGAAGGAGACCATGAGCAATGCTTATCTATGCAGTGTCTTCAATACACGGGGTGGCCATCTTAAGTGAGGCTGAATTATTATCAGAATGCCACTGATTGACCCAAGGAGCAGTCAGGGCTGTGATAGAGCCTTGGGATTTTTAGCCCTGCCCCCTAGAAACAGAAACTGCAGCCAAGTTAGAGTTGCATTGCCTGAAACTGAGAAAGCCTTTGGTACACTTGCTGCAGCCACTGCTGAGGCTGAGATATATGTAGAGTATGCTGTATTCAGATCCTGTGGTCCAAAAGCAGTGCTGTTGGAGAGTAGGCCTGACCATCTGAAAGGCATGTAGAGGAGTCATGTGCCACTTGCTGGGGATCAGTGTGTGATTGCAGCTGACCCCTAACCTTCAAGAGAGAACTACCCACCACTGCAAATGAGTGTTGGTTTGAGAAGGACCTTTCCCCAACCTGCCTGGAGCTCAGAAATTTGCTGTGGTGAGAGGTTGCTTGGTCACTGACTTCTTTATTTTCCCAGTTTCATGGGATGTGTATAAATATAAATATTGTGTGACTGGGTATATTCATCCCAATTAGAAAAGGGATAACAACAAATACAGAGCTAAACCATCTCAGGAATCAACAAACATAAGTAAAAAAGTTTACATTTTATTGCATTCAAACCATTTTAAAAATCACTCCAATATCGAGCACCTTGGAGCTGTTGCCTCAGATCCCGTTGGATAAAGGCCCTGGCTGGGATAATAGCCGCAAGCCTATATAGCTTGCCCTCCAGTAAGCGTGCATTTTATGTGGTGGTGGTGCACAAGTCAGTGGTGGTGGAGAAAATTACCAATCTCAAGATTGCACTTATTTGTGACTCATGGACTGATTTTCCGATTATGTAACTTGGTGTTTGGAATCATAATCACATTTCATTCACTTATTACTAATTTTTCCTTTTTTTTCCTTTAGCGCAGCTCTTGTATAATTATTATTTGCATATGTGTGGTGTCTCACTTTTTGAGCTGCTGCTTGTATCATTTATTTTATTTGTATCTTTCTCAGCATGGTAGTTTTTCACTTAAGTAAATAAAATATATCTTCCAATCTACAGTATTGACTAATGCTAGTAGCATAAGGAATACATATAGTTAATGCTGATTGAGAATGTAAAGTTACACTTGAAGTATGCAGCTTTATAAATAATTATTTTAAAAGCAATAGCTCTTCCAAATTATGACTCTAACTCATAGCATCTATATTAAATAGCCACAGTAGGGCAATGCAGGCTTATTGGACACAAAAACAAACTGTCATGTCAAAGAATGCAAACTGCTGCTTATAAAGCATACATCAACAGCCTACTAAACTCAGCAAAAGAAAATGGATCTAGCCTATTAGATTATTATAAAGTTATTATAGTTAAATATTAAAGAGAATAGTCATAACACAGTAAACGTTTAAATAACAAACAAAATATGTTATGGAGCTTCACTGCAAGATATTGCTGCAGCAGACTGAAACAAAATAAAACATAATGTTGAATTTAGATTTTTTTTATGTTTTTAAAATTTAATTTAGGATAGGAAACACAATTATATGAGTTATATGCAGTGGCCACCCAGCTGTATAGAAGAAAAAATAATAATAAAAATGAATATATAGAGAACCAGGAAGTTAAAGGTGGACTGAAGGGTCATTAGAAAGAGTTCTGATAGTATACCGGGAGGTCAAGGCAAGGCAAGGCAAGGCAAGGGAAGGCAAGGCTCTAAATTATTCCTGCTACTTAGTTTTCTACTAAAGAGATAATGGACAATAGCCTTTTCCTACCCACTGTGATCTTAGCTTCATGCAATTCCAGCTTACAAAAGATTGCCTATGCTGAAATTAAAGAAAGAGCAATTTCCAAGTGGTCAGTAGAATAACAGGTCACAGGGGAAGACAAGCATGGCATTCTAGGAACATTGGTATATGGTTACCTGCCATTGTGGCCCAACCCAGGCCACAGGCTGAAAGGGATCAACTCCATCAGCTGGAATGGGAACATTGGGCATTGGGATGATTAGCAGGCATTTTTACTTGTGCTACCTGCTGCAGCAGAGCCACCTGTCTGGCTAAAAATGCTGCGTGGGGTATAGTTAGAGAACTTAAAATGACTTTCAAGCCTACATTTGGCCCTGCTCAGCATGACTCCATGCTGGCTCTTTTCTATGCTTTCTGCGCCATAAGGTAAGCATCTCAAACATCTTGTCAGACTTCCCACCCTAGGTCAAAGATGTTGCAGTAGATGCAAATGAAGAATCCTGTGGAGGGGAGGGGGGGTGGAAAGGGAGGACCAAGGAGGAGAAGTGCAGACAGGGCCTGGCCAAGGGGTAAGCAGTAGAGAAGGCTGCCTTGAGCTTTTCAGCAGGAGAGAGGTACAAAAAGGGCAGAACCTGCCACATATGCTACAGAACTTTTTCTATGGTCTTGATGGGTACACTTTGGCCTTGTAAGCATTGGGTCTTAGGGGCGTTGGGTCTTAGGGGCCTTGTCCTAACGCTAACGGCTGGTATCAATGACATACTGCTTCCACCAAGCTCTTTGGTGCATAGTTATGTGTTTCCTTGTGCATGCTGTACCAAATAACTGGTATTCTACAATTACACTGTTGGAATCACATTTAAAAAGGCCCACACTGCAGAGCTCTTTTAATTTTCTGTCTGTTCAAGCTTGCATACTGTCCTGATACTAGCCAATATCTATCTAACATGTACCCAAAGTCCTTATTTTGAACACTAAAGGAAGAAATGGGCATAGAGGGGTCTTGGAATATGGAGTTTTGATTCCTAATTACTTTTGGAAACTCTGCTTTGCTATTTTAGTAAGTTTTTTAAGACAATACAGCGTAGTAATGTAAAAAAAAAAAATTGTTCACAAATAATACTTTCAACCTATTGTGCCAGCGGCCAATTTGTATAAAGTTGAGGGCTTGAGCTTTAGTTTTTTACAAATACAATTTTCTTTTAAACCTTTAAAACTATTGTGGCTGCTACCGCTACAAGTCAATTCATACCTTTTATTGCTGGATAAAGTGATGCATCAAAAAAAAAAAAAAAATTCCACTTATAATGAATCAGACTGAGGGGCTGCTGCTTCTGTATTTAAGTCAGCTAATAGTGTAAAAAAAACACATGCAAACTATGTGATAACAGAATACGTTGCTGCTGGAGCTGTCTGTGAGATTTGAATTGTTCCATAACACCGCTTAAAGGCATCTCCCAAGCATGTAGTTGAAAGGATTGGTGTTTTTACCACGTCTCCCTAATCACATGGTAAAAGGGAGAACATGAAAAAAGGCCAAATCTCTCCTTGTTGAACTGTTTTTTTTTTTTTCATTATTATTATTATTGGTACATGTCTCCCAAAGGCAATGCCCAGCTCCTTGTGATTTTTTTTGACAATCTCTTGCCTATTAGCCTTTAAAATGTCCAGAATTTATTATCAAGCTGCCCCCCCCCCCATTACACTGATTTCAATAAAGTTGGGATTAAAGTTTTGCAATTTCCACATTTTACTATCCACAAATTGTACCCAGCCTGACTTGCTCATCTGAAGGGTGACAATGCAGGTGAGTACTTGGGAGATAGGGACAGAGTGCTGGAACCCTATTACAGAACCTTGGTAGGTTCTCATATATCATTTTATTAAAGGATGCAGTTTATAAAATATTGAAAATAACTTTTTTAAATTATATGTCAAAGCTTATATAACAATTGAGTTACTATGTTTATATATACTTACATTTACACAGTATGCAGATACTTATTTAAATTAGACGAAAAAGCACTGTCATTGTATGGGTTAATGTTTTGTAAATAAAACACTTAATTTTTAAGATAAACCTAAATGATCCAGTGTGCATATTACTGTAAACCTTTGTGAAAGAGACTAATTGCCCCCATGTTCTGCCTATCATATCAAGTACTACCATATATCATTCTTTTCTTTTGCATGCTGTGTGAAATCAAAGGTCAGCATTTATTTGAAGATTTCATTAATGAGTGACTATTGTAAAGTAATAAAGACATTTAATGACTTTAAAATAGAATCTCTAGTCATATTAATTTTGTATTGAAAAGACCACTCAAAATTCATGCCAAGTAGATTTCCCTAAAGAGGCTCCTGAGCCTAATGCAGAGAAAGAATGACTGCATGCATGAATGTGAATGGATTCAATGACCTAATACTTGGGAAAGAAACTATTTGAATTCAAATAACCCACTGCAAACATGAAGGATTAGTTAACTATGTAATTTGTACGAACCAAGGGATTCAGTAACAATTTGCAAACCCAAATTGGAAGACCTGGGTCTGCAAAAGTCAGAATTCAGTAATTGTCTACAGAAACATTATTCAATTCTACATGTTTTCTGTGGGCATTAGTGGACACAGCAAGCATGGACATATTCATTGGATGTTAATAAAAACTAGGAACATTTTTTATTTATTTTTTACCAAAGATTCCACAATGCAAATCACACTAACTTCAGAATAGATACACTGCATGCAGGAATGTCTGGAAAAGTTTATGCTCAGCCTCTCCCACATGCTACAAGTATAGGTTTAAACATAAAACATATTTTCCTGCGCTAGTGTGGAGGGTCTTTCTAACTTAAAATAGAAAGAAGAAAATAAGTCATATGACCATCCTTTGTCTTTTGATTTTGCTTTAGAGTGGCCTGTAGGAGGAGTTTGGTAAAACCAGCACATTACTGCACTGACACTCAGGCCCCATACACACGAGAGGATTTATCCGCGGATACGGTCCAGCGGACCGTATCCGCGGATAAATCCTCTCGAGGATTTCAGCAGATTTCTATGCGATGGCGTGTACACACCATCGCATTGAAATCCGCGCGGAAATCCTCTGGCGATGACGCGTCGCGCCGTCGCCGCGATTATGACGCGGCGATGGGCGCGATGCTGTCATATAAGGAATTCCACGCATGCGTCAAATCATTACGACGCGTGCGGGGAATCCCTTTGGACGGATGGATCCGGTGAGTCTGTACAGACGAGCGGATCCATCCGTTGGGATGGATTCCAGCAGATGGATTTGTTGAGCATGTCAGCAAATATCCATCTGCTGGAAATCCATCCCAGGAGAGATTTATCCGCGGATAAATATCCGACGGAGTGTACACACCATAGAATCTATCCGCAGAAACCCATTTGATGGGATTTATCTGCGGATAGATTCTATGGTGTGTATGGGGCCTCACTCAACAGTTATTGGCGTTTAGCAGACATGCATCTAAACTAGTACACAACGTTTTATCTAAATGTGAAATGTAAGAGACAGCAAACCAGATGTTACATGTGTTTACAGTCCCACTGCACTATGTTAGACACTAGTCTAAGTTACCCTATCATGTTTCTTATTGCTCCTGTATAAGTAAAAAATACAGCACACATTATCATCTAATACAATAAGTAACACGAGTCGTTTCTACACACTAGAAATGCATTTTTTGAGAAAGCGAAAAAGCATGAGTTCAACTTGAGTTTGGGGTGGCACTGCAAGCACAATACACATTTTGGTGTGTTTTTCATGTGCTTTTGGGAATGCATTAATAAATGCTCATTTATGCGTGTGTTCCCAGAACACCAAGTTGTGAATGGAGCCTTATTCACACAGATACAACTTGACAACTTACAGCACATGGGAATAGATAATAGAACATCAAACTTGGATTTTTTTAGGCACACCAGTACATAATTTATACAAAAAAAATCTAGAATACATAATATAAAATGACACAAACAGTAAAACGTAAAATTCACGCTAAATATACTGCCTGTAAAGTGCATGAACACTGTTAAAGTACGATAATATTGTCTATCATGCATATTTTCTGTGTCTATATCCTTACCATCTGTCATAATGTTAAACCTTCATGCATCAGCGCAAATTGTAAAGTGATATTAAACTTTATGAAAAACTAATACAAATTTAAACTAAAAAAAAAAAGTACATGAACACCACACTAACATCAACTATGCACTGCATAGAGGGAGAATTCATTCTATACGATAAAGTTCATTCCAGAGTGCTTGATGTGTAGTAGATTTGTGGCGTAGCGCGCTCCACATCTTACGCGCCAAGTGCTTCTTCAGGAGCTTAAGGCAATGTATAGTCAAAATTTCGACAGTGTGATTAAAAACAAGTCTCACTGTCGACATTTTGACTAAACATCATTATTATTATTATTATTATAAAGGATTTATATAGCGCCAACAGTTTGTGCAGCGCTTTACATCAGGGAAGGCAGTACAGTCACAAATCAATACAGGAGGGATCAGAGAGCCCTGCTCATTAGAGCTTACAATCTAGAAATGAGGGTCAAGTGGAACAAAGGGTAGTTTGCTGTGTGGATGATCACATGGACTCAAATAAAAATACAGTTGTTAGGTGTGGGTAGGGTAGGCTTCTCTGAAGAGGAGGGTTTTCAAGGATCCTCTAAAAGCTAATAGAGAAGGAGATATATGGACAGATTGGGGTAAGGAGTTCCATAGGCTTGTAGAGGGTCTGGAGAAGTCCTGTAGATGAGCATGGGAGCAGGTGATGAGAGAGCTAGAGAGTAGGAGGTCTTGAGAAGAGCGAAGTGAGTGATTAGGTTGGTATTTAGAGACTAGGTCATTGATGTAGCTGGGGGCAGAGTTGTGGATGGCTTTGTAGATAAGTGTTAGTAGTTTGAATTTAATTTGTTGGGTGAGTGGAAGCCAGTGGAGGGATTGACAGAGAGGAGTAGCAGAGACAGAATGGTTGGTAAGGTGGATGAGTCTGGCAGCAGCATTCATGATGGACTGAAGGGGGGTTAGAGTATGCAGAGGTAAGCCAATGAGGAGGGAGTTGCAGTAATCAAGGCTAGAAATGACAAGGGAGTGAATTAAGAGCTTTGTGGTGTCATTGGTTAGAAAGGGGCATATTTTGGAGATGTTGCAAAGGTTGAGGTGGCAAGATTTGGACAGTGATTGAACGTGAGGCTTAAAGGACAGTTCAGAGTCCAGGACAACTCCTAGGACCTTGGCATGTGGGGATGGGCTGATTAAGCATAACATGTAGAGCGAGCTACGCCACACCTCTACTACATATTAAGCCCTCTGGAATTAACTTTATCATATAGAATGAATTATTTCTCTATGATGTGCACCAAGTTGATGTTAGAGTGGTGTTCATGCACTTTACAGGCATTATATTTAGCGTAAATTTTAAGTTTTACTGTTTTTTTTTCTATAAACTGTGTACTGGTGTACCTAAAAAGTCCAAGTTCGATGTTCTATTAACTATTCCCAAATAATTAGGATGTGGCACATGCTTTATTTTTTGTATCCACAGTACCAATCTGTGGTAATACAAAAAAAATTGTAAACTTAAAGCATATGCTATAATCTGCAGGTATTTAATCCTAGGTAGGATTCAGTGTGCAGGTTAGGCTATGGAGAAACTATTTTTCATTCAGATTGAACTAGCACTATGAAAATTGTGGGTACCACATGGTGAACAGCTGCTCTTGTGGAAGACTGTGGGGTTGATTTACTAAAGGACTGTGCACTTTGCAAAGTGCAGTTGCACTCTACAAGAGCAGTTGATCCAGAGCTTAGTAAATGAACAGAAGCTCTACTGACATCCAATCATGTGCAAGCACACATGCTGTTTTTTTTATTTATTTTTTATTTATTTGCGTGTAACTGGGTATTCTCTGTAAAGTGAAGCTTTACCTCATTTACTCTGGAGTAAAGTTTTCCTTTAGTAAATCACCCCTGTGTGTGCTGCTACAATGCCTTTCAATTACATTTAGAAAGAACACAGTGGGAAGGGAATGAGAGAAAATTACAGAGAATCATAGCTTTCCACAAAGCACAAAAAGCAGAAGCAGAGCGGGCAAAAACAGATGAGGTTGAAATTCTTCTTTAAATTAGGTTCTAAATATTGAATACAATTGTAAGATATTAAATATTTAGATATGCCCTTTGTGGCCAACTGCTTATGCTATTTCAATAATCTGTTTAATACTTATTTATAAAAATAAAATAAAAAAATCACAATTGAAATATAGCTTAAACTTATGCTTCTGTGACCAATCACTTACACTAATGGATGCTTTGAGTCAAATTCTTTCACTGTTTCCTTAGCAAGTTCATGCTTTAAACTGACTTGACGTATCAGCCTAGCTATTATGTTATTTAATATAAATTGAACCAACTCTTTTAGTAAGGAACTATGATTCAATGGCTTTAATAATGGTTACAGTATTTGAAATGAGGGTGCTCAGTGTGAATGATTAGTAAGCTACAGACAGACTTGTGTAGTCTATACGTATTCTGCAGTTACTTATTACTCAATGTAGTGCATGCTTTTGTGTAATCAGACATGAAATGACCCATTTTATTTTAGATTAGGTTATTTCTCTTTTGTGCAGCATGCTTTTAAACATTTAACAAAAGTACTGCATTTACAACACAACTAAACATCTTGTCTGCCCACAATTTACAACACATGAGATTTAACCAGATTAATTGTGAAAACTAATACTGTTAATGGTAAATCCACCCCTGTTAAAGTGACCCGTAATTTTTTTAAAAAGCAAAGATTTTCTAAGTATGAGTAAACATTTTGAAATGTTGATTCTGTCTAAGTAGCACCCTAAAAGTGAAAATCTGGCGCAGCTGTGCATGGCAGCCAATCAACCTCTAACTTGTTCAATTAAGCTTTGACAAACAAAACCTGGACATTGATTGGTTTCTATTTAGAGCCGAACAAGATTTTGCACTCTCCAGTTTTAGTACAGCAATCCCTTTGTCCTGAATTTCCCTTAAAATAGCAGTGCACTTCCTAAAATGTGTAAGATTAAGGCATTGCTGCCTCTGGCTGCTAGTCTCAGAGGATTCAGATTGAGATTAGGTGATGGAATTACTGCACAGCTCACTGTTCTTTTTGCTGGAGGCTCTGACATAAAAAAAACACTGCCTCTACCAAGTTGGCCTGCTCTACACATAGACATAGACCCATCACAGAACATGGCATGCAAAGTCAATAATGGAGAAAGATGAGCTGCAGGAAGACTCTGGCAATACTGGTGACTAGTCCTTTGATTACTCCCTTTGCCTACTCCCTGCCTATTTTGGGAAACAGCTTTCACAGATCAGTTCCTTTTTAGCCTATCATAGCCCTTGCTGTTTGCTAGGTATGATTCATTCAATGCTTTATTTTGATATACTGTTACTATTAGAGGTAATCAAGCAAATTTTGATCAAAGAGGTCCTCCAGTGTGAGAGTGTTTATTTTTCATAAAAAATCTTTAAAAAAATTGTTATATCCATTGTTAGCTTTAGGACATGAAAAGCATTTCAATCAAATAGCATTACACCACATTGATACTTATAAAATGCTAATCCCAATATAATTTTGTCCCTCACACACTTATTAAAAGACCTAGTGCAGTCACTTAAATATGTGTTTACCAATTGCTAAAAAACCTTGGATATGTGATTTCAATTAATTACTAAATCCTAACAAAGCTAGTCCAAAGGAAATCTTTTTTTTTTGGATAGAGAATAAAAAGGATTGGAACCCCTGCTGCGTTTTTCCTGATATCCTAGGCTCTGTTAGAGGTTTGGGGCCAGATTCACATACCTTTGCGGCGGCGTAACGTATCCCGTTTACGTTACACTGCCACAAGTTTTCAGCGTAAGTGCTTGATTCACAAAGCACTTGCCTGTAAACTTGCGGTGGCGTAGCATAAAGCCGTCCGGCGCAAGTCCGCCTAATTAAAATGGGGCGTGTACCATTTAAATTAGGCACGTTCCCGCGCTGAACGTACTGCGCATGCTCCGTTTTGAAATTTCCCACCGTGCTTTGCGCGAAATGACGTCGCCCCCGACGTAATGTTTTGAACGGCGACGTGCGTTACGTCCTTTCGTATTACCGAACGACTTACGCAAAAAAAAATTTGAAATGCGACACGGGAATGACGGCCATACTTTAACATGGGCTGTCTATTTTTACACCACCTAAATAGCAGCCGTAACTTTGCGACTTTAAAAGCCGACTAGCGACGACGTAAGAGAATGCGACAAACGCGCGTACCTTCGTGGATCGCCGTAAACAGCTAATTAGCATACCCGACGCGGAAAACGACGCAAACTCCACCCAGCGGGCGCCGAAGTATTGCATTCTAAGATCCGAAGGCGTACAAAGCCGTATGCCTGTCGGATCTTAGCCAAATGCCGTTGTATCTTTGTTTGTGAATTCAAAATAAAGATACGACGCGGCAAATTTGAAAGTACGCCGGAGTATCAGCAGATACTCCGGCGTACTTTTTCTGTGAATCTGGCCCATAGCTTTTTTCACTTGCACTGATGACGACAACAGTGTCACCAAAAAGGAAGTGAGAAAAAAAAACTGCCACAGAGACACAGACAGCAATACAAAAGCTGACAGAGTTCTATCCTTCCTCTACTCTACTAAGGGCGCAAAAAAATTCAGCTGGCAGCAGCATTTTTTTACACCGCTGAATGCATCTGCATATTAGCTAATGTTTACATTCAGGCATTTTAGCATGCTTTTATGCACAATGTTCAGGGGATCATTTACACATTCCCAGAGAAGTGTTTTTTTTTTTTACATGCAAATGTGCAATAACGCTCCTAAATACACATGAGTGCACATAAATGTGCACTTATGCTCATTAATTTATTATAGTGGCTAGAATACATGATTATTCTAGTCAATAATATTAGCTTATGCTCTAATGCTTCTAAAGGTTATACTGTACATGCTTGAACACACCTAAACGCAACTGAAACCCCCCCACAAAAAAAACAGATGATTAGAGGCATTTAGAGGCATTTTGTCTACCAATTTCTAGCAGCAAAAATGCCTCCAAAACTCATAAGCCGTGTATACACGTACGGGTTTCTCGGCTGACTTTTTACCGCTGGGAAACCTGCGGGGAAACCGGAGAACCTGCTCGGTAACTTTTCCCCCTACACACGACCGGATTTCACGACAGGAAAACTGCCATGAGAGTTTTGGTCGGGAATCCCGGCCGTGTGTATGCTCCATCGCAGTGTTCCCCATAGGAAAACTGCTGGGTTAAAAACCACCGGGAATCCCGGTGGGTAAAAAGAGAGAAGGTTTAAGGGGAAGGGACATAAGGATGTTAGAGGGCACAGGGGTTAGAGAGGGATAATCTCGCCCCCTCATAAATTAAAAAATAATATTAAAGTCACGTAAGTTAATTAAAGGGTAAAGGAAAAAGGGAAAGAAGGCACGGTGCTAAAGTTTGAAGGAGGGAGGGAGGGGGGTTTTGGTGGGTGTGGTGTGGGTTTTTTTGGGGGAGGGAAGGGGGTTTTGGAGGAAAGAGGTATGAGAGAGCTGTGGGAGAGGGGGAAGAGAAAAGAAAATCAGGATGTTGCAGGATGGACCCATATTGTTGTAAATGTGATGTCTTGTTTTATGTCCATGTAATGCATATACAGTATGCTTTGTTGAAATGATATGAAAGCTATACGTGTGTATAAAAAACTGAAACAAATAAATTTAGAAGTACAGCAGAGACTGGAATATCTGTACATAGGACGACAATAAGCCATACACTCCATAGAGTTGGGGTTTATGGCAGAGTGGCCAGAAGAAAGCCATCACGTTCAGCAAAAAAACAAAATAGCACGTTTAGAGTTTGCAAAAAGGCATGTGGGAGTCTCCCGAAATGGAGCAAGGTGCTCTGGTCTGATAAACTAAAATTGTAATTTTTGGCCATCAAAGAAAACACTATGGCCCGGAATCAGAAAGCACTTACGCCGACGTATCTTTCTTTACGCCGCGTAAGTGCACTGATGCTCCATCGTATCTATGCGCCTGATTCTTAAAGCTAGATACGCCTGAATTTTGGCTCCATCCGACCGACGTAAGTCTCCTACGCCGTCGTATCTTGGGCGCATATTTACGCTGGCCGCAAGGGACGTTTCCATTGTTTTACACGTTGAATATGTAAATGAGCGAGATACGCCGATTCATGAACGTACTTATGCCCGTCACAGTAATCTACGCCGTTTACGTAAAGGCGTACGTCCGGCGTAAAGTTAAGCCACCTAAAGCAGGTGTAAGTCATGTTAGGGTATGGACCAGGGAACAGCCGTCGTATTTTACCTTGTTTACGTAAGTCATACGTGAATGGGGCTAGGCATAGGTTATGCTCACGTCGTAGGCATTGAGCCGTCGTATGTTAGGGAGTGATTCTGAGCATGCGCCGTTCGTTCAGCCCTTCATTTACATGGGGTCACGATTCATTTTAATAGATCACGCCCACTACCTCCCTACTTTGAATTAGGCGGGCTTACGTCGGCCAATTTACGTTACCCCGGCGCAAGTTTGGGAGTGAGTGCTTTGTGAATACTGTTCTTGCCTCACTGATTTACGTTGGCGTAGCGCATATGAGATGCGCTACGCCGGTCTAAAGATGCGCCACTCTACGTGAATCCGGGCCTATGTCTGGCTCAAACCCAACACATCACATCACCCAAAGAACACAATCCCCAAACATGGTGGTGGCAGAATCATGCTGTGGGGATGTTTTTCAGCAGTCAGGACTGGGAAACTGGTTAGAGTTAAGGGAAGTATGGATGGTGCTAAATACAGGGATATTCTTGAGCAAAACCTGTACAACTGTGTGTGTGATTTGAGGCTAGGAAGGAGGTTCACCTTCTAGCTGGACAATGACCCCAAACACACTGCTAAAAAGCAACACTTAAGTGGTTTAATGGGAAACATGTAAATATGTTGGAATGGCCTAGTCAAAGCCCAGACCTCAATCCAATAGAAAATCTATGGTCAGGCTTAACAATTGCTGTTCACAAGTGCAAACCATCCAACTTGAAGGCGCTAGAGCAGTTTTGCAAGGAGGAATGGGCAAAAATCCCAGTGGTAAGATGTGGCAAGCTCATAGAGACTTATCCAAAGCAACTTGGTGCTGTGATAGCCGCAAAAGGTAGCTCTAAAATGCCAAGGGGGTTAATACTTTTGCAAGGCTCTGTGTATATAACACTGTATATTCTTTACTCAACACAGCTTCATTCTGTAAACTGCTCTGCATATACTGTACACCACTTAAAATGTCATATATTGTACACTCCACACCATGTATTTCTATACATTCTGCTCTACATTCTGTACTTCACAGTGCTCCATTATTTAAACATCACTTTAAAATAAACAGTATACCCTGTGATAGGATGTTGTTCTGCCTCTAGCTTGCTAGACATCAAATTACATTTATGGTCCTGTTCTGTCCTCTTCCCAAACTGGTATGTCATTGTTTGTTGTTATTTGTATTAATCTCAAATATTATACATGTGCTTTATACTTAATCTCTTACTTCACTTTCCACGTAGGTGGACCACCATGTGAAATGTATCAGTAACATTATTTTTTTTTAACTATTGATTATAAAGCATTTCTCCCACCATAGTGTCTGACCACTGTTGCTATTATAACTATAGAATCTGCACAAAATAGTTAGTAGGTGAGAAATTCTGTTAAAGGGACTCCTGGGTCAATTCACAGGCATTTAATACATGATATATTTGTGTGTTATCCAAATGCTGCATTTACCTGCGGCAAAATAATGCAATATTACATTATTGTTGATTCACTAAACAATATTTTAATTAGTTATCTGGTGGTCTAGTTACTTTCTATAACAAATGTATCATTTAGGAATTAAATGATTTAGCAACCATATTTTTCCCAGTGACATCACCTGGGTGGCCTTGCCCCTTTGTTTACTTTAGCGATGGGGACCCAGAGGTGTCAGAGATGTTGGTGTGAGGAAAGCAACGAGATCAGACGTATCTCAGCGGGAGTCAGGTTTTTTCTTTTGGACAGGTTGGTGGCCATTGATCATCCAGGGATGTAGGTCAACATCAATAATGATGAAGTGATTGATGATGGATGTATATGGTGCTTTTTTTAACCACTTGAGACCCGCGCTGTAGACGAAAGATGTCCACAGCGTGGCTCTCAAGTGCCGGGTGGATGTCCCTGGACGTCCTGTTGTTTACATTCCCTGTGCGCGCCGCTGGGGGCGCGCAGAGGGGAAGCACTGTGCCCGGCGCATCGCTGGGAAGACGATGCGAGTGCCTGGCGGCCGCGATGTCTGCCAGGTACCCGCGATCGGCGGTGACAGCAGGGAAGTGGAGCTCTGTGTGTAAACACAGAGCTCCATGTCCTGTCAGGGAGAGAGGAGACCGATCGGTGTCCCTTGTACATAAGGACACAGCATCGGTCACCTCCCCCAGTCAGTCCCCCTCCCCCCACAGTTAGAACACACCCAGGGAATACATTTAACCCCTTCCTCACCCCCTAGTGTTAACCCCTTCACTGCCAGTCACATTTATACAGTAATTAGTGCATTTTTATAGCACTGATCGCTGTATAAATGTGAATGGTCCCAAAATTGTGTCAAAAGTGTCCGATATGTCCGCCGTCATATCGCAGGCCTGACAAAAAAAATCGCAGATCGCCGCCATAAAAAAGAAAAAAAAAATCATAAATCTATCCCCTATTTTGTAGGTGCTATAACTTTTTCGCAAACCAATCAATATACGCTTATTGCGATTTTTTAAAAAAAAATATGTAGAAGAATACGTTTTGGCCTTAACCGAGAAAAAAAATATAAAAAAAAAAAAAATTGGGATATTATTATAACAAAAAGTAAAAAATGTAGTCTTTTTTTGTATATAGCGCAAAAAATAAAAACCGCAGAGGTGATCAAATACCACCAAAAGAAAGCTCTATTTGTGGGGAAAAAACAATAAAAATATAATTTGGGTACAGTGTTGTATGACCGCGCAATTGTCATTCAAAATGCGTCAGGGCTGAAAGCTGAAAATTGGTCTGGGCACAAAGGGGGTTTAAGTGCCCAGTAATGAAGTGGTTAAAATACTTATCAAACATTTGAGAGTTTTTATTTCCAGGGTACTTTTTTGTAAATGAGTAACAATACTTACAATATCATTGACTCCAAATCATTATAGTTTCCTTTAGTACTCTATTGGATGTAACTATGCATTGCCTGACATAGTTAGATTATATGGCAACATTGTGATCTGTCTTTCTCCTGTTAAAAACAGATGAAAGCAAGTGATGAATATTAATCTTATAGTTATCCATGTTTGCTATACACAATAGGCTGGCATACAATGCTCCCTAAAAAAAGCAGAGACAAGCACATGTATGCATAACTTTTCCATCTATCCTATTGGAACTGCTTTTGTTCCATAATTCTCCCTGAATTTCTCTGCTCTCCTTCCTCTGTTTGAGAAAAAAAGCCACAGAACAGTTAAAAGGCCCTGTTTATTGTATAATGTCACTATACAAGAACCAAATATAATTATAAAATATTACTATTCTGTCAATTAACATTATAGTTGGTAAATTGTAGCAGTCTCCTGTAGCACAAATTGTAATTTATTGAGGTAAGATTCTTCTACAGAGCTAATTTTACTAAAGTTTCTATCATTTGGAACCTGCCCTGGTGGCTCTCTAATCTTTCTCTTTATTGAGATGTTTTTGAGAAGCAATTACTGTCTATTTAATTTTACATTGATTTTCTTTTTCGTACAGCAGCAATCATTTGTCGACTATTTGTGTATTGCAAGTGAAGAAATTATTTTTTGACTTGCCTACATAGATACTCGCATTCATTTTGTACTTCCTTCCTCATTACACGATTCACGGCTTATAGTATGGAAGATGTCATTAAATTATGTAGCTGTCTAATCAAGAAGGTGCAAAAATTTTAATTAAGGTAACGTCAGGCTGCTTTAATTATTCATGCATATAAAAACACATCTTATATGGAGTGTGATATAGCTTTAACAGTTCCAGGGTAAAAAAAAAAAGTGTTAAAGACACTATCGGGGCTGCATAACATATAGATATGCCTTGCAGCATTGTATAACAAGAATATGTGTGAAAGATATTATTAAACCTTAAATGAGCACAGGTACTGTATGTTCTACTGTTCTACTTAGCATATTCCCAAAAAAAAAAAAAAAAATGATAATGGATTCCTCTTAAACTAAAATGTTTCCTTCTACTGGGACACAGGAAACTGCTTACTAATCAAATATTTTGTGATCTAATGATGCCTTTAGGGATTGATGTACTACATGGCAATTTGCTCCAGGATATGAAATTTATATAGTCACATAGCTATTATGCTGACAAAAAGATTTTGTAAGTCGTTTACTATAGACTACAGCTAATGTGTATGTACACATTAGAAAATGCAATGTAGAACCTACTGAAATTTGTCTTGGAGTGCTGCCTGTCTGCTATGGCTTTATGGGTTTATTGTGCCATGGATATTTGTTGTATTGCACACTAGAGACAATATTGTTCAAGGCACTGCATTATATTTCCAAACCCTGTTTGTTCAGGAGTACTGGTCGTTGCTATCCAGTCGGATTAAAGTCACCTGTATCATACAGTATCACTTTGTGGGCATTTGGTTCTGCTTTTCTCTTGAAAATATATAAAACGCTATATTTTCTTAATAATGATATATACAAAGCAAAGTGACAACATGTATTAGGAGCTAGTTTACCATATTTATTAGTGAATTTTGAACGTATCTGTCTTAAAATGTATGGAGATGCTAACGATGACCTTCTTTTATTTTCTCACATTTTAATCTGTTAAAATTGCAATAGAAATCATATCATTGTATTATACACAGTACCGACGATAGGGGAGTACCCCTGGTCTTCCTGTAGGGGGGGCAGGTATACAGGTGGGCCTGAGCAGCAGGAGAGTCAGCGCACTAGGGTGGGAGGGCAATTACAGAACAATTCCCTGCGCGGCTCAATGCAGTATCTGAAAGTCGGTTTCTTTCCCTCCTGCCAGCTCTGTAACTGTTCCCCCTCCCTGTTCTGCTGACATCTTATTCTCCCTGTAAGCCCCCATGTGTGCCCGGGCCCCCCTCCCGCAGCTCTGTCAGCTCACCTGTCCTGCTGGCTGATACTGGTGCACAGAGGGATGTGTCAGAATAGAGAGCGGTGGAAGGGCCTGGTAAATATGTAATTTACTGGCCCCTTCATTCTCTTAATGGACAAAGTGTCCATTGATAACTGAGCATAGTAAACTGTTATCATGCTTCATAGTAAACTGTTTACTATGCTTCGGTTTCTGAATGAACAGAAGCCTCTGTCTCCTGTCCATTCATCTTCAGAGGCTGCAGAGAAAGAAATTGAGGAATATGTGTCCTCAATTCCTATCTCTGTCTCAAAGGTGAGATGTCAGGGGTCTGTGTAGACCCCTGATATCTCACCAAAGCCCCCCAAAGCATTGTAATATATATATATATATATATATATATATATATATATATATATATAAATATTGTGAAAAAAATAATTTTTAAATGTTGTAATAATAATGATTTTAGTGTATTTTTAGTGACAATATAGTTTAATTTTTTGTTTGTGTAGACCCCTGATATCTCACCAAAGCCCCCCAAAGCATTGTAAAAAAAGATATATAAAAAAAATAATTGTGAAAAAATAATTTTTAAATGTTGTAAAAAATAATTTAAAAAAATTGTAAAAAATAATAATGATTTTACAATCAAGTTTTGACAATAGTTTTGATTTTTTTTTTTTAGGGAGGGGGGCCCCTGTCGGTTAGGTAGTGATTTCTAACAGCAGCCCTGGTTTTAAAGTATCTATTTGTTGTCACCCTAGAAGAAGAACTGTGCCAATTTTCAGCTTTCAGCACTGTCACACCTTGAATTGCGCAATCATGCATATGACACTACCCAAACAAAATTGTTATAATTTTGTTGAGACAGATATAGCTTCTTTTTTTTGGGGGGGGGGGCATTTTATCACCACTGGGTTTTGTTTTCTAAACAAATGAAAAAAGACAAAAAAATTGAAAACAACTTTTTCTTAGTTTCTGTTATAAAATGTTCTAAATAAGTAATTTTACTCCTTCACTGATATGCGCTGATGTGGCTGCACTGATGGGCACTGATGAGGCTGCACTGATATGAGGCATTGACAAGTGGCACTGATGGGCACTGACAGGCGACAACGATAGGTGTCACTGATATGCATCACTGATGGGCACTGACAGGCATCTCTGATGAGAACTGACAGGCAGCACCGATGTACACTAAATTATAGTGCTGATGGGCCCTGATTGGTAGCACTGATGGGCACAGTTCCCTGATTATTAGTGTAGATGTCCCCTGTGTAGATGTCTCCTCATGCACTGTCAGTGTGAGGAGAGGAAAACAGCCAGCATAATCTGTTTACATTGTGGTCATTTGTTTGGACACAGCTAGTCACATGGTAAAGACCTGCTGTTAATGGCTTTTTACCCAATCTGTGATCAAGTGTGAACTAAGAACACAGCAACCACAAATCCCTGCTGATGTGCGCTGCAGGGGGGGCACGAGAAGCGTAATCACTGGCAATGTGTGTCAGGAAAGGTTCCTCCCGCTGGTGATACTGCCTGATATTTGGTGTGCAGTACTGTGGTCCACCACCAGGTGTCTCCTGGCAGTCTGGAACTGCCAGGGGAGCTCTCCCCTGGTGGTATTATGTGATCTTTGGGCTTCAGTACTGGCGCCCACCAGCGGGGGGTTCCTGGCAGTGTGGGGCCGACATCTCCTGCGATCAGGCGTCACCTGAGACTGATTGCAGGAGATGTGTATACATACCTGGCAGTGACAATTAGACCTTGCCTTGATATCTTTCTATGTGCCCTGAACCTGAAACCTGTACCTGTACCTGAACCTGGAATCCTGTGATCCTGTGATCCTGTACCCTGTGCTCCCTGAACCTGAAACCTGTACCTGAACCTGGAATCCTGTGATCCTGTGATACTGTACCCTGTGCTCTGTACCTATACCTGTTCCCCCTGTGATCCATCCATCCCCTCCTTGTCCTGTTTGTGCTCCCTTTCCCCAGCTGCTGACCTCCCGTTGACGATCCTGGCCTGGCCCTGTTGTGATTCCAGTTTGTCCCTATTTCTTGTACATATTGGTCTATTACTTTTATTATTTGTGGTTTCTGTTGGTGTTGGTTGGAGTGTTTATTGGAGGTTGTTATTTTAATATTATTCACTATCCTTAATAAAATTATATTTTCACTTAAAACACGTCTGGGTTCCCTCTGTTGCAGTCCACACAGTTCTTGATCACATCTGATTCATGACAGTGTGAATCCACGATGTAGTAATAATTTGGCTATAGCGTTGGTGGGAGGTGGTTAATAAACACATGACACTCAATTCTCATGTGTGAATGAGGAAATAGTCTTTATTACCTCATTTGATATTGAACATCTCCAATGTAGAATCTGGTTCAATAATGTGTGCTGTTGCTATTTTATGCAAAATATATGATCGAAAATATATGAATATATAATTAGCCATAAGTGTGCATGATCAAACCTCTGAAGCCTCGTACACATGACCAGTTTTCCCGGCAGGAAAACTGCCAGGAGAGCATTTGGCCAGGAATCCTGGCCGTGTGTATGCTTCCTAGCAGTTTTCCCATCAGGAAAACAGCCGAGATTACCGACGGGAAAATAGAGAACCCTGCTCTCTATTTTCTCGTTGGGGTTTCCTGGCAAAGTGTTTCCTGCCGAGAAAACCGGTCGTCTGTATGCTTACCTGTCCCAGGTAAACCTGTGCATGCTCGATAAGAGTTTGATGCATGCACAGTAGCATACAAGTTTAGTGTGGGGTGCAGAAAGATGGCAGCAATGGCATCGAATGTGACGAGCGTCGGCTCGTTGTAGTCGATGACGTCACCGTGTTCTTGCAATTCAAAAGAATGGTGGTTCTGTATGCACGGCAAGCTTGCCAGGAATCCCGTCAGGAAAACCAACATTTTTTTCCTGATGGGATTCCCGGCCATGTGCCTTAGGCCTTATTCATACTTGTATGACTTTGGACATCAAAGTCACAGCCCATTCTTTTCAACGAGTTTGAAAAGCTGTTTTCAATACTTTAATGCAACTTTTGATGTGACTTTGTTTTAGAGAGTGTAAAGTTGGTTCAAAGTCTCACACAATGTCACATCAAAGTCGCTTTCCAAAGTCACACTGCAAATCATGCAATTTTGGACTTGCACAAATGTGGATGGAGTCTTAAAGATCTTTCTAAAACTAGAAACATAAGCCCCCAACATTCATTCTGACAGCCATATAATTGCATAAATATATCCTTTTTTATATTGTATCCAAAACACTAAATCAGAACCTATCAACATTATAAAAACATATATTAAAAAGCATCTAAAATATTATCCCTGTAAGGCATGCATTTGGGACTTATTATATCAGAAAAACTCTATGTAGTAAAAAATGTTCTACAATATATTACTCTAAATAAACTTTTGCCCAATCCACAAGTGTTCCAGAGAGGTATGCTGTTCTTTCAACCCAAACAATGACACATGCTAGCAACCAGGTGCACTTCTGTGAGCTACTACTGTCTACAAAAATGTAGCAATATCCCCAGTAATAGGGGGTTATTAAAGATCCCTAGGTAATAATACTACCAAGTTGTTGGATATAATGCCAAATTCAATACCATAACAAAGTGATCTATAGATAGACACACTACATCCACAAAAAACAGTCGAGCAAAACAAGGAATATGAATATTGGGCTTTAACAGTGTAACCTTTCAACAGAGTACATAAACATTTTTTTTTCATAAAATCAAATTTTTTATTAATACACAAATCATAAAATTTAAATCTTATTAAAACCAAAAATCTGAATTATTAACACCCTAGTGGAGCCTATCTACAACAACCATGCAATACTGATAACAGATGTATAATAGAAATATATTAGTCCAACATTTTAAAACTCTTAGTACAGGTATGTAGTTGTTTAAGGTCACTCTGTTGTTGATAAGGCCCCTCTCAACACGTTTCATATCAAGCTTCTTCAGGAGTATGGAAAAAAAAAGAGTTTTTGATAATTCTGCATTCTGCATCTAGAATCACCTGGGTACCATTTTTTCCACCAGGCGGTTGGCTCTTCCGCCACTCTTCCTGGGCCTCCCATCCCACTTGGAGACCCAAGCCACCAGCCAGCATATCCGCCGGCTAGGCTGAGACCCGAACGAATCTGGCTTCGGCTCTGATCCTGATCCTGGGAAGTGACGCCAAAATTGTTTTTAAAGTGTCAATGGAGTATTTTAGGTAATGTTGTTTTTTGCCGTTACACAAGTGTGCGCAATTTCAAAGCATGATGTTAGGTATCTATTTACTCGGCATAAACCTCATCTTTCACATTATACAAAAAAAATTGGGCTAACTTTACTGTTTAGTGTTTTTTTGTTCATGAAAGTGTCTTTTTCCACATAAAATTTGTTTGAAAGAGCGCTGCGCAAATAAAGTGTGAAATAAAATATTGCAATATTGTGTAATGATCACCATTTTATTCTCTAGGGCAGGGGTAGTGAATTAAAATTCACGGGGGTCCGGACGGAAAACAATTCTTCCAGCGGAGGTCCGAATGTCATATTGGTGCTATGACGCCACATGATATCCTCCACTTCACAGCGCCCCCCCACCACACATATGCACACACCTTTAAGACCCACACACCATCGAAATCGACTTAAAAATCGCAAAATACATTTCTTTCATTTTTATGCAGCACAGATCAGTTGCGGTGCATAGAAACAAAATGCATTTTGTACCACACTGCTCAGCACGCAGGGGCGCTGTTTCAATGTGAACAGGACACATAGAAAACAGACCTGTGTTTTGCCAGTGCAGAAATCATAGAACCCCTTTTACATCAGTGTCCTCAGCCCCCCCACCCCCCTTACATCACATCCCCCTGCCTCATCACAAACCCCCCATTACAGACTGACCCCCCCAAATCACAGATCCCCCATCCCAGACTGACCCCCCAAATCACAGACCCCCATCACATACCGATCCCCCCCAATCACAGATGGACACCCCCAGCACAGACTTATTCCCCACAATCACAGATGGACCCCCCAATCACAGACTGAACCCCCACAATCACAGATCCCCCTATTACAGGCTGACCCCCCCCCCCCCCGATCAGATCCCCCAAATCACAGACCCCCTATTACAGACTGATCCCCCAATCACAGATGGACCCCCCCAATCACAGATGGACCCCCCACAATCACAGACCACCCCATCACAGACTGAACCCCCCCACAATCACCCCCCCCCCCAAATCAGACCCCACATCAGACTGATCCCCCCCCCAATTACAAACTGAACCCCCCACAATCACAGAACACCCCATCACAGACTGAACCCCCCACAAACACAGATCCCCCCATCACAGACTGACCCCCCAAATCAGACCCCCTATAACAGACTGACCCACCAATCACAGACTGACCCACCAATCACAGACTGACCCCCCAAATTCACAGACCACCCCATCACAGACTGACCCCCCAATCACAGACCCCACTATCATAGACTGATCCCCCCACAATCACAGGCTGACCCCCCCCCCCCACAATCACAGACCTCCCCAATTACAGACCACCCCATCACAGACTGAACCCCCCCCCACAATCACAGATCCCCCCCTATCACAGACTGACCCACCAATCACAGACTGACCCCCCAAATCACAGACCTATCACAGACTGACCCCCCAAATCAGATTTAACCCTCCCCCAATTACAAACTGAACCCCCCCACCCACAATCACAGAACACCCCATCTTAGACTGAACCCCCCACAATCACAGATCTCCCTATCACAGACTGACCCCCCCAAATCAGACCCCCTATCACAGACTGACCCACCAATCAGACGGAGCCCCCAAATTCACAGACCCCCCCATCACAGACTGAACAACCCCCTCCCTACAATAACAGACCCCCCATCGCAGACTGACTTCCCCCCATCACAATCCTCTCAATAGCAAACCCCTGTCCTGTTCTGTTCTGTCCTGTCCTGCACAGCACAACACTCCCCCTCCCCACAGAAAACCTACCTTATTCACACAGGACATGAAGCGTGGCCGCTCTGGACAATGGGCGGGACCTTTCCCATTAAAAGCGAGTGATTTGTTGCTGGGACCGACCCGATGCCTAGCAACCAATCACCCACTTTTTAACTTAAAAAGTCCCGCCCATTGTCCAGCGCGGTCGTGATTCATGTTTGTGTGAATAAGGCAGACAGGCAGTGTGGGGAGGGGGGAGTGCAGAGACGGCACAGACCTGCTGCGCCTGCCATGCTGTGTATATAGCGGCATCGGCAGGCGGGCGAGCCGGTCACAGAGACACACAGGCGAGGCTGCGGTCCGGGTAGAATGGCCACTGGGGCCGGAACCGGACCGCGGTCCGCCATTTAGTGACGCCCGCTCTAGGGCCTCTACTAAAAAAATATATATAATGTTTTGGGGTTCTAAGTAATTTTCTAGCAAAGAATACTGATTTTAACTTGTAAGCAACAAATGTCAGGAATATGCTTAGGCGTGGAAGGGTTATCTCTTTCATGCCTAAGCCTATTTCTGACATTAGTTGTTTACAAGTTAAAATCAATATTGTATATATTCTATTAGCAGAGAGTAAAATGGCGATTGTTGCAATATTTTATGTCACACGGTATTTGTGCAGCAGTGTTTTAAACTCAACTTTTTTGGGGAAGAGACACTTTCATGACTTTTTTCAAAACTAAACAGTATAATGTAAAAGATGATGTTACGCTGAGTAAATACATACCAAACATGTCACGCTTTAAAATTGTGCACACTCGTGAAATAGCGATCAAACTACGGTACCTAAAAATCTCCATAGGCAACGCTTTAAAAAAAAATAACGGTTACCAGTATAGGGTTACACAGGAGGTCTAGTGCTAGACTTATTTCTCTCATTCTGACGATCGTGGCAATACCTCACATGTGTGATTTGAACACCATTTACATATGCGGGCACATCTTACATATATGTTTTCTTTGCTGCGCTAAAAACAAATTTGATCACTTTTTTTCTGAATAATGTATATATTTTTTTCAAAACTGAGCCATTGGCAGCTAAGTAAACCAGAAGTAATGCTGTGATGTCGCTTCCGTGTTTACAGAGAGAAGACTGGAACAAAGCCATTTCCCGCTTCGTACAGTCTGTCTCTAGCCGCCAGAAGTGGCAGATCGAGGATCAGGTCTCCCAGTGGGACAGGAGGCCTGGTAAGAGTGGTGAAAGCAGTGGGAGTGGGAGTCACCTCCCACTCCTCCGGGATAACAACCGAGGGGCTTTTAGTCGCATCGGTTGTTATCCCTGGAAAGCCGACCGTCCACGGTACTGGGATGATGCCTGCAGCTGCGGGCATCATTCCGGTATAACCCCCTAAAGCCAAGGCCGAATATATGCATATGCTCAGCGGGAAGGGGTTAAACAACTACATACTAAGAATCTTCCAATTTTGGACTAATATACTGTACATCTGTTAGCATTATTGCATGGTTATTGTGCCTAGGCCCCACGGTTTTAATTTCTTGTTTTATTTGTTACAAAAATGTTGGATCTTATGAAAAAGTTATCTGTTTATGTACTTTTTTTGAGAGGATACTTTCCTATGCTTCCCCTGCCCTTGGATATGTGACATTATAGATAGTAGTGGGAACTGTGATGTCTCTTATGCCTCGTACACACGGCCGGACTTTCCAAGAAAAAAAGTTTCACAGGCTTTTTTTCTCGGGAAAGTCTGGCCGTGTGTAACCTCCATCAGACTTTTTTTGTCGGAAGTCCGACGGACCTTAGATAGAGAAATTGTTCTCTATCTTTCCGTCGGACTTCCGACAGACTTACGGCAGACTTCTGCATGGTCAAAAGTCTTACCGTGTGTACAAGGCAATAGCAGTCTTTCTTTGCAAATGAGAAATCTTTAGAAAATCCATTTCTGTAGCTAAGCAGACTTCTTGCAGTCTTTTCCTTTACCTCTTTTGCAGCATGGCAACAGTTATATTTGTGTTGAAATAGGGTTATGGGTGCATACAGGTTTTCTTACATTAATCAAGGTTTCAAAATCTGCTTACAAAGAAATTATGTGGAAGACCTTAAAGTGGGAAGCCTCATCTAGTAAGACCTTACATGTAAAATTAAGGTCCCCAGTGCACATGCAGTGGAGAAAAACACTACCCAGGCAACAACCTACCAAAAAGTAGCTTGGTGAGATGGTAATTACATAAATTTGACAGCAGTGATCATTGCTGAAGGGACCCAGACGTAGTGTCTGCACAGACATCCTATTTAGTTTGTGTCAGCCACACATTGGTAAAATGATCTATGCTTTCAGTAAGTCTTTTGGTTTGCTGCATGTAATAGATTCTCTTCTGTGTAAAACAGAAGCTTACAAAGGATTATTAGCAGATCAAGCTTAGATTCTGCACACGCTGTACATTCAGACATCAATTTTTATGATCCATAACACAAAATGAGTCTGTCAGGCAAGAAAATGAACATAATGACCATGTATTGCACAAAACAAACAACAGTTAATTTATGAGTGTAACAAGGTGGAGCATTGTTATCTAACACAGAGACACTATGATTGTTTCCTGGCACAATAAATAGCAATGAAATAAAAGACAATGATTATCAAGGCTAGCAGAAGGGCAGAAGATTATTATATGTTTCTTAAATATCCTGTAAATATACAGGCATTAAACCAATGAATAATTAGAGAGAATAGGAATGATACATTTAAGTTGATGTTTAATATTTTATAATGTGCCAACTGGTTTATATGTACCAATGATTAAAATAGCTGCCATTATGGTAATTAATATGTACTGACATTGTTATTTATAGAATACATTTGCATACTTGCATTCTAGTGTAGTAAAATTTTATTCAGCATAGGTGATATAGGCATAAGTATGTCTAAAACTGACTTGAATAAAATGCTTGGAGTGCTATTTTATAACCAAGGGATGTTGTAGAACATTTGTAAAATATATTAGTTTTTTTTTTTATGCTTCTTCACTTAAGCAAAAACTTTGAGAATTCATCTCAGTATGCTTCCCCCATTATAAAGTATGTTTTCAGATAAAAGCCCAGCAGGAGTTCCAGATCTATCATAACCTTCCTTATTCACCGATGTCTAGGTGTCAGCATCATCTACAGGACAGGCACTGGAGAACTGTAACAGATGGGTTAGAAGAAGATTCTAAGATAACAACATAAATGGGCTTATTTATTCAGACAATGCAAAGAGTGGTAATTATGGGCAAGATGCAAAAACTCAACACCCAATGGGGTTTTCGTTTTTTGTAATAAAATCGACAACTTATTTTCTATTGATATGGGTTACTACACTTTGCATACCAATGTTTGTCTGAATAAGCCTGTATTTTTCTTGCTGGTGTAAAAGTTAAAACAGTATCTTTGAGAAAGTATCCAGTTGATCTTTTTTAATCCTTCAGCAGGGTTTGTCAGATGTTAGCATTTAGGGCAGTGGTCATCAACTCTGTCCTCAGGGCCCACTAACAGGCCAGGTTTGCAAGATAACTGAAATACATCACGGTGATATAATTTGCTGCTTAGTGATTGCAGTATTCTAGTCTGCATCTCCCCAAGTTAATACATAAAACCTGGCCTGTTAGTGGGCCCTGAGGACAGGGTTGATGACCGCTGATTTAGGGCATTCTATTAGAAATTGTAAAAAAGCTAGAACCTGTTGAAAACATTAATCAATCTGGCTGGCTACAAAAACATCCTCCACATTTTAGTGGTAGAAACCAATTATAAAGTCTTGACCCGGTGGTACCTCGTACCTTTTGCTAAATACACTCCAACCTACTAAGCCCTTTGCTTTTGCGGCTGTTCAGACCTGGGCACGCAAATGCACGTCTGATGGGCCTGTCCTATAGCTCAAACTTTCTGGAAGGAAATATTTGTAATTGCCAAAATATTCAAAATGATTCAAAATTCAAAATACCAATGCAACCTGACCCTACCATGGCATTACTTCATTTAAAACCTGTATACTTGATGCACATACAGTTCAGTTCAGTTAACTGCATATGATCCACTCTAAAATGCCAGCCATAGAACGTAATAAAATCCCAAAATTTGAAAATATGTGGCACCCATGGGTTCAATCTTTCACACCATTGACCTTTGATGAATCAGTCCTCTTGCCATTGTAGTTGATTATAATTCATGGAACTCAAACCTTACTTAAAGGGGTGTTCCAGTAATTTTTTATGTTTATTAAAAGTCAGCAGCTACAAAAAGTGTAGCTGCTGGCTTTTAATAAACATACACTCACCTGCTCCACGTTCCAGCGACGCGCTGGCTGGGGCTCCGCTCCTCTTCCCCCTCTCTGGCCGGCATCTTCATTCCAAGTGTGGGCACCCGGCCGTGACAGCATTCAGCTTCACGGCCGGGCACCCACTGCGCATGCGCGAGTGTCACTGCGCATGCGCGAGCGGCGCTGCTCCATCCAATTGGACAGGCGATCACCTGGGACCTGTCATGTGTCCCAGGCGATGGCCTACAGGGAGGGGCTGCATAAAGGCGATTAGGCTATTTGCCTTAGCAGCCTCTCTGCGGAAGGAGGAAGTGGGACAAGAAGTCCCACTCCTTCTGAAGCCCCCACTCCCCCCCAAAAAAAATTACATGCCAAATGTGGCATGTAAGGGGGCGAGGAGTGGATTAACCTCACACTGGCTCTCGGATCAACCTAGTGAATTTCTTTTCCTCTTTTCTCCCCTTTTTTCCTTTTTCTTTCTCTACTTATTTTGATCTCTCTCCCATTCCTCTTTTGATTCTTGAAGCTTATTGTTTGCCAATGTTGTATCTCATCCATGATATATCCAAAAATATTATGGTAGGACTAGTTGGATACCTTTCGATAAAATGCATTTGTTTTAAAATCTCTTTTCTGAATATTCTTACTTACTTATCTTAATCCACTATATTTTTTTTATATTCCTACTTACCCCTGTAACTACTCTTGTAATTATTGAGCTTAATTTCTTATGTTAACATGTATTCATTAACATGTATGTTGAGCTTATTGCTATGAGCTTAATAAAATCAAGGAAAAAAATAATCAAAGTTTCCATCAGGCTCTGAAATGTGTTCCTAGCACTGGATCCAACACTGGGCAGAAGTCTTTGTTGAAGCAATGTGATGAATCACCTCTAAGGAACTTACACTTTGTAAGATTTGAAATGTCTTAAAAACTTTTCTAAACATTTGAAAAGGGTGACATAATTAGGCCTAGGTTTCACATATGATTTTTTTTATTGGCTCAGCCATTATTTTAACATAGCTAGTGATTATTTGTTAAGTAAAATGACTGATAGCTAAAATGATGGGATAAATTATTTCCTATGAAGTAAACAACACAACTATCATATAGTAGCCATTACCCATGCACAAACATTAGACAATACCTGTGATAAATTGCTAATACATTCTGCTTGAATAGTTTGCTCTATAGGGAGCTATGTGTTCTATTTGTGACTATTTCCTAGTAATTATAGCAGTGTGTTTGAGTTAAAACAAATTGCCCATGTAGTTTAGTCCTAAGATTTATTCATCACATATTCAAGCTTTTAGGCTGCCAGCTGATGGGAAATAAATATGGAGCTAACATACATGACAGTGTTTTTAGTAAATGCCATTCTTTTAAACTATTGAAGGCCATGCACCTTCAGTAAAGATTCCCATGTTTCAGCATTGCCCTTTACAATAGCCATATCACCCAACTGCAATTTTAATGGAACAGAAAAGCTCATGAGGCTTTTTTCTGACTGTTTCAGTGCAGCAACTCTAAGTGGCAGATTTATCAATATTTAACCATATCAAGCTGAGCTGTTCTTTAACAGAGCGTGTAACCTTAAGCCAACCCAAAGAATCTATGTCTACTTTTGAGAGGGCAGATGACAATAAAAGCTTAATAAATTGTGTCAAGGTAGCACTGAAACCTAACTCTGCTTATTGAAAAATACATAAAAAAATACAAATTCCAGTAGGTATTAAAATGTTATTTATATTGTAAAATGACCATCATTGGCTTAATTTATATGATTAACAATTATACTGGGACATTAAGAAGACAACAGTAAAGGAAATCAATAAATCAAAAGGCTCAGTGCACTAGGAAGTTGCATATAGATTGTCATGCTCTAATATATGTATTACAGTGCAAATTACTGTGACTAAAATACATTGTATTGATAAGTATTACAACAAAAAGAAATGCAAAGGTGTTGCATCCTATTCCTCAAAGCCAGACAAAATAAAATTAAAAGAGTAGAGCTGATGTGTATAGCTGCTAACCAGAATTTTAGTTGTATTTTTCCTTTAAAGAAATAGTAAAACCTACTTGGTTGTTATTGACCAAAATTGCTCTGATATTCTTATTTGTCAAATAGTTCCAAAGAGATTCTTGCAAAATTGCAATATCTTATCTGAGAACGATTAACCATTTGAGTCCTAGTCACCATTATGAAACAGCAGCTGGCCTCAGTGGTTGCTGGGGCTCCTGCTGACACTGGCGCTGAAACGTATCACTTATAGTGACAGCCATGGTCCATTGCTAAGTTGTGTGGCTGAAATAATCACCTCCTATTCTTCTGATCATTCTGCAGATCACTCCATGCTAGTACACAGTAGAGACAAGTGTAAACACAACTATTTAGGCCCAGAACCTCAGGAGTGTAGTGGCACATAACACTTCCTCTGACCGCGTATAGCTCTGTTTAGCTTCTCCCTGCAGCAGTAGACCTTTGTTACACTGATCTACAGTAGGTGCCGCCGATTTTGTGTATCCAGCGTGATGGGATCACGCTGGAAACCAGTGTGGCGAGGCTGTGCTTCTTGTGTATGCTGCCCCCACGAGATGCCGCACATCCATAGGAATCCTTTGGGGGGCGAGCTGGAGGAGCGACATAGCTCAGCGCTGGCTCCTGAAACGGGGATCGTGGGTGTCAATCTCGCCGCTAGCAGAGGCGAGATTGACACAATATCGGTGGCAGGTACTGTATTGCAGGCTGATTGCAGACAGCAATAGACCTCTATAAAGCCCTGTACACACGATCGGATATTTGATGGAATCTAATCCAATGGATTTTTTCATCGGATATCCGATAAAGCTGACTTTGATCAGTCTTGCCTACACACCATTGGTTAAAAATCCAATCGTGTCCAACGCGGTGACGTAAAACACTATGACGTGCTGAGAAAAATGAAGTTCAATGCTTCCGAGCATGCGTCAACTTGATTCTGAGCATGCATGGATTTTTGACCGATGGATTTCCCCACAGACGAACATTTTTTTCTATTGTTTTTTTTAACCATAAGAAAATTAGAATTGATCACCTGGGCATTTATTTCAAACATAGTGCCATGGCTTCCTTTGGTTATATATATATATATATATATATATATATATATATATATATATATATATATATATATATATATATATATATATATATATATATATATATATATATATATATATTATACATATTTATTCATTTATTTATATATCCTGAAATAAATAAAAATATTCCTTCCCTAGATTAATCCACAGATCGCAACAATCAGACAAAATAATCTGGATGACATTTACATTCCCAATAAAAAACAAAAAAAATTATAATATTTTAAGGTAGACTACAAGTGCTAAAAAATGTAATGTGCCAAAATGAAACATCGCTGAAATGAAAAAAACACTTTGGGACTCAAGGTTGATTTAGGGAGGAAAAAGCCTGGGCACTTAAATTTCAGTAATGACCCGCAGCTAATCTCAAAGATTGGAATCTGATCAAGATCATTCCAACTGAGGTAGGAATAAGAAAGTGTGTTTGTTATTCATTTTCATTTTCAGGCCAAAATCATATTTTACATTTGTATGGCTTACATCTAACTTGGTTTGTAGGTTACTTTACACCTCCCAAACCTTCTAAGTTGTACTAGATTCTTATCTATAAATCTGTATGTCATTCCCTGTCTTGTCATCTCAAATATATTTTTGGTGTCTCAAGGAAGTATAGTGCTGTCGTTTTAACACTGAGGGTGTTTGTAAATCTCCACTTCTTTAGACATAAATAAATAATTATGATGCATAAAAAAAACACAGTGGGTTTATACAGTACCTTAATTAAGTATTCATGGGCCAAGTATATAGATTATTATTTTATGCTCTGTGGCAAGCTGTGCACCAATAATTGCTGGTAAAAGGCACAGATGCAGCCTAATAATGCAATGCCAAACTTGCATGCATCTGTTTTTAAAGAAAATGTCAGGATCATTAATGTATAATATAAGAAATTAAGGCATATTTATAAAGCTTTGAATCTGACATTTACCAAATATTTACTGCAGGTGAGTCATCTGGGTGCATGTGTTTTAAATAACAGTAGTTGATTCACCATCAGTGAATTATTTTTAAATAAGAGCCTCTTAATACAAAGTAGTACCATCATCCTGAAAAGTTAGTTAGGATAGAACTAGGGCCAAAAAGGGACCCCAGAGGCCCTAAAGACCATAGGAGGAAAGGGGCAAAAAGGACTATATCGGTACTGGATAGAGAAAAAATAAATTGCAGAGTAATAGAAAATAAAAGATATATATCAATTTATTTAACATAGTATCAAAAAACAGACATAAAAATACATCACAGCAATAATATAAAACAGTGAGCAAAGTGCGGGACCAACCATACAGGTCACTGGGCTAGAATCCCTCCTATGGTCTTCAGGGCCTCTGGTGTCCCTTTTTAGCCCTAGTTCTATCCTATCAGTGAATTATTGGTGAAAATCACACTTACGGTACTATTTATAAATATGTCCCATCCAGTTGCACCAAAAGTCACTTTGTAATTACATTTGTTTGTGTCAATCAGTAACCACCCTGGGATTCTAGAACTCATAAAATATTAAATTGTTTTTACATGTAACCATAGCTACAATATTCAATTGGCAGAAAGCTAAGGTTACCATTTTTCACCCATTTCCTAGGGACAGTCCTTATTGTTAGTAGTCTGTCCTTGGGAAACATGCATCCTCACTATTGTTCCTGGGAGCTGAACACCATAAAGTAAGCACAGGCCACACCCTCATTTGTAACCACACCCACAAAATTGAGTCCTCATTTTTAACGCACCCTGAAACAACTGGTCGCATACTTTTGGAACAAGAGACAGAAATGCAAAATATAAAAACTAAATACTTGGAGCACCATAAGAAGGACAATAATGTAGCATGGCACATGCAGTGCAGTAACCTATAGGTGTGGCCAAATTGTGTTAACATGGTGGGGCCTAAAGAGGTATAGTAAAATGCAACATGACTCTACATTGGTTTGGGTCAAAAGAATATAAAGCATATAGTGCAGGGGTCAGGAGTAAGTAATGCACAAAGTGCAGAGGTCAGAAATAAGTAGAGCAGAGAGTTCAGAGATTAGTAGCAAGTAGCACCCAGAGTGCAGGAGTCGAGATTAAGTAATACAGAGAGTTCAGGGTCAAGATTAGGTAACACAGAGAGTTCAGTGGTCTGGATTAAGTAACACATGGAACACAGAAGTCAGGAGTAAGTAGAGCACATTTCTTAATCTTGACCCCGGAACTCTGTGTGTTTTTTTTTTCAGCATTCTTTATTTATGAAATCTTTTTTTATCGTTTACCAACAGCAGATCTTACAAAACATAGAAGATAAAAGAAACACAGAAAACAATACTGCATCAATCCACCCTATATTTAGTGCAAACATAGAAATTAAACAAGAAACACACAGAGAAATAGAGATCTGGACCATATAACCTCTGTGTGTTTCTTATTCATGACCCTTAATTCTCCTTTTTATGGTGTCTAAGTTTTTTTTTGTCTTTATACATTGACAGTCTGCCTTTTGTTTCAAAAATCTCTGTCCAAATGTTTCAGGGAGTGTGATTAAAAATTAGGATGTTTTTTAGGGTGTTAATAAATGTGGGTGTGGTCAGTAAAGTGACATTGGGTTTAATTTTGAAAATCTGGTAACCTTATAGAAAGTATTTTCTAGACTACCATACCTATGCTGCTGTATTTGTCCCTGCCTTCACAGAAGTGTGGCCAGATCTTGAGAGGTATACCATATAATGTAGTTGGGCTTATTGAACTGAGAGTTTCATTTTTGGTAAGACATTGTGCATAGGGTGCTGCATATCTAAAGGGATGTTATGGCATATTTTGGGGAAATTTTGTGGTTGGGGAGGGGTGTTATTAATGCAAAACTAGGGCTAATATAGAATCAGGGTAATGTACCGTATAAACTTTACACTCAACACTGATTTAGAAATGGTAACATCCTTTGATTTGTCTTTACTGAGATAGCACCTGTTGATTTGCCTCTACTGATATATAGGTATCTAGAACTTCAATAGTGCATAGAAAGGAAAGTTTGTTTTATAGAAATGATAATCTTTCCTCTGACCTATCACACAACCAGTGCAGAGGAAATATCTGAGCTTATAGCTAAGTGCAATAGGGTCAGCAATCATAAGGTTCTGGATATAGCAGTATTTCTGTTTTTGTTGCACTATTACTATGTATCTTACTAAGGTTTACTTCCTTCCTTCATGCTTCATCAGATTATGTGTAGCTTACTGTGGGACTGCTGTGGATAAAGGTACAATATATGAAAAGATTAACACTTACATGACCCCATGGACTTTTTATACTTAAGTGCATCCATTTTAGGAAAAATGGACTAGATAGTATTCCAGCCAAATAGTGTAGAGATAAAATCACAGGTAGAGATAAAATCACACTATTTTGTTAGGATTTCAACAAAGACATTCCAATACATCAGCATAACTGTAACACAAAAAAAACAATAATCAGCATAAAGTATGTTTAGCTACAGGAAGTGCAGAAGATGCATATACCCTTGGACACATGAAGTCTGGCGCCAAAGCAAATCTGCTACTTCCCAATATATGCTGGCATTGATTGATACAGATTAAAGCTTTTAGTGTGATGTTACTTAACATTGTAGGGACATGTGTGAATGGGCTCTTTTTCACTTAAGAACTGCTTTCCTCCCATACAAGTTTATAGAAATGCAAAGCAGCTTGAAACACGTCAACTGCAGGTCAAATGCACATGCTATAGATTCCTAATATTCTCAGAAGCATCTAAAAATTATGTCAATAGCATGCTTTATAAAAAAGACACTGATTGTCTATATCCAACACCAATTGAGCAGTGTACACAGGTGTGAGTTCATGTGAATAAACGTAAACTTGATAGATGAGTGAACCAATTCCGACAGTTATTATTTCAAACCCACAGTGATTATTAAACTAAGCATGTAGTGGTAATACCCGCCACCAGAAGGGGAGGCTTACCAGATATATTGAACCCAAGTGAGCATATACTCAAAGGGTCAATAAGGCTGAAGGTATGCAGATGTAGATGAAAGATGTACCAACAGAAACCAAGTGTGCGATCAACAGGATAAAATGGAGTCTTCATTCGATAACAGATGATGGAGGTATCAACAACTCGTAGATGACTCGTGGAAGATCAAACCATACCCAGGGTACATGGAGGAAATGAAAGGCACATAGTGTGATTCCGTACAAACATGGAATGTTTAATGCCAGTTAAAAACACTTACAGTTGGTTGAAATAAAAAAGGACATCAATGTAGAAATGTTCATGGCAGCAGTAGAGGCCCGACGCGTTTCTCAACAACTTGCATCGTCCGACAGTTTGAAATAATAACTGTCGGAATTGGTTCACTCATCTATCAAGTTTACGTTTATTCACATGAACTCACACCTGTGTACACTGCTCAATTGGTGTTGGATATAGACAATCAGTGTCTTTTTATCAACACTTTCTAGCTCATCCATTATGTTTATGATGATTTATATGGACTTATATTTTTTTACACCACTTAATGGGTGTTTGACATAGACCATCAGTGTCTTCTTATCTTTTATCATTTTCTAAGCGCTACATTTTTTGTATTTCGTTTTGTTTGCTTTCCATCACTCACTGGATTGTGTGTAGCTGCTCACCATTCACGATAGCGCAGATTTATTTAGTTTTTTTGTTAATAGCATGCTTTATGTCAAAGCCCGTAGACATTTGCCCTAAATTGTAGTTAATTTGGACAACTGAAATAAAAATGGAACTGTCAAACATTTATATACACCGTAATATAGGGCACATGTTTATATAATATATAGGGTTCCATGACTTTTAGATATGCTTTTAGGATGTACCTTGTATGGTAACCAGCCTGAGTTTTACACTGAATGCTTATTTGCACTGGCATAGTGGTGCTGATAACGGTAACGTTCATATCTGCTGAACTTACTGGGCCATATTCTTAGAGATCTCCGGCGGCGTAACATATGTCCTTTACGTTACTCCGCCGCAAGTTTAACTGGCAAGTGCCTGATTCCCAAACCACTTACCTGTAAACTTGCGGCGGCGTAGCGTAAAGTCCACCCACGCAAGCACTCCTAATTCAAATGATCCTGGTAGGGGGAGTGGATCATTTAAATTAGGCGTGCTCCCGCGCCGATCATAATGCGCATGCTCCGTCGGGTAAATTACCCGACGTGCATTGCTCTAAATGACGTCTCACGGACGTCATTTGTTTTGACGGTAACGTAAATGGCGTCCATCGCCATTCACGGACGACTTACACAAACGACGTTAAATTTTCAAATTTCGACGCGGGAACGACAGGCCATACTTAACATTGAGTACGCCACCTAGGGGGCATGTTTATCTTTACGCCGCGTATCGCTTACGGAAACGACGTAAAATCACTACGACGGGCAAGCGTACGTTAGAGAATTGGCGTGACTAGTCATTTGCATATTCTACACTGACCGCAAAGGAAACGCCACCTAGCGGTCAGCGTAGATATTGCAGCCTAAGATACAATGGCGCAGGCCGTCGTATCTTAGGCATGTTTAAGTGTATCTCAGTTTGAGAATACACTTAAACATAGGACGGCCTTAGAATCGGACTTACATCGGCGTATCTGCTGATACGCCGGCGTAAATTCTTTGAGAATATGGCCCACTGTGATTAGGGATGAGTGAATAAGCCTGGTTTTGATTCCTAGGCAGTTCATTGAACCCATTGTAAAATCCTAAAATTGCAAACATTAATGAACTAAATTGAAGTAAATTGGCGGGGGGGCTGCCTGTTATAAGACAGTACAGATAGCACGTGTGACATTGTATACTGCAATCACATATTTTACATGTGCAGGTTTACATTGACAGTTGGTTTAAACACATCAGCAGGGGCATAGCAGTATCACAATTGTATTCAATATAATATATACAGTAATAAAAACGTTTTATTTTGTTTTTAAACAACATCTGACTTTTTTAGCCAGCAGTACCAGGCATTGCATACCTTCTGTTTTCAATCTCTTTTTTAATAATTTTATAAACAATTTGCACAAATTTTATGTTACAAATACATCCATATGCATTATGCCAATACTTATTATCCTGTATGTTTGACTGGGGACCATGATTTATAGTATAAGGTCTTACCTTTGTTATTTTGTTCCCCTGTCATTTTCCAGGCTTTCATCAATATTTCCTTGTTTCCCATTCATTCTTTTGTACACTCATAGGTTAAAAAAAAAAAAGAACCCTATTAACATTCCCCTTCCCTCCCCCCTCCCAACCCCTTGGGGTTATTTGTTCATATTCATAGATATTTTATTAAATTCGTTGAGGACCGAAATTCTTCCCATCGCTGCCATATTTTTGGCATTTGATTCTTTATAAACCCTTCTTCCCTTATCTGTTATTCCATGTGTTGAATTTTGTTAATTTCACATATCCATTCCGTTATTGTAGGACTTTTTGTTTTCTGCCATCTACAGGCTATTATTATGCCGCGTACACACGATCAGTCCATCCGATGAGAACGGACCGATGGACCGTTTTTATCGGTTAACCGATGAAGCTGACTGATAGTCCGTCGCGCCTACACACCATCGGTTAAAAAAACAATTGTGTCAGAACGCGGTGACATAAAACACAACGACGTGCTGAAAAAAATTAAGTTCAATGCTTCCAAGCATGCGTCGACTTGATTCTGAGCATGCGTGGATTTTTAACCGATGGTTGTGGCTACTAACGATCATTTTTTTTCCCATTGTTTAGGAATCCATAGGTTAAATTTAAAGCAAGTTGGCTTTTTCTTAACCGATGGCTAAATAACCTATGGGGCCCACACACGATCGGTTTTGACAGATGAAAACGGTCCATCAGACCGTTGTCCTCTGTTTAACCTATTGTGTGTAAGAGGCCTTATTCTGGCTGCTGTTGTCATGTGGTGGAGAATTTCCATCTTTATAGCTTTTGTTGACCCTGGTATTATAGATAATATTGAGACATTTATATTTGGGTGTGTCTCAGAACCAGACACCTTCTGATATATCTCAAATATCCTATTCCAAAAGTTCCTCACCACATGATACCCATACCAGATATGAGCATTGCATACCTTCTGCTGCCTGAAAAACTCTCAGAGATTGCCTTGTTCCTAGAACATAACACAAGCAGGAAATGAGCAAAGAAACTTGCCTGCTATTATACATATTCTCCCCTAAGTTAAATATACTTAGCACATTGTCTCTCCAATTTCTTTATTCCTTACATAAAAATGATGTTGTCTACTCTATCTGCAAAACTCTGGTCTGTTGAAAATTGAAAATGTCTGTCCTTTCAGTGTATTTTTAAAGTTAAGAAATAGGTAATAGTCAAATTGAGCCAGATCTGGTGAATATAGTATATGATCTAAACCCTACATCTTTCAAAACAGCCAGTGTCTTGCCTGTCTTGTAAGAGGGTGCATTGTCCAGCAAAAACAGCACACACTTATTCTCCACTATGATTCATTTAATTACCTGCAACAGTTAAGAAAATAGAGCTCCAATCCTCCAAATTGGAATAATATCACTATTTACAACTACAATAACAAACATGTTGGGAAAGGGATTGGGCCTAGAACTCTTGTTGGGAAAGGGATCAGGCCTGGACTCTTAGCTGTTACTGTGAACCACTACTATCACAGGAGTGAGCTCTCAAATGCTGAGCTCAGAGCTACTAAATCAGGGGATAGAAAGAGCAAATTTGAATCAGAGAAGGAGTTCACTAATAGCTAGGAGTCTCTTAGCAACGTCAAATCAACAAGGTAGGACATGAAAACATGATACAATCTTTGGGAGTTTTTTAACTTAGGTTTTGGGGGGGGGGTACATTAATGGTCTACACTCATAACAGATTAGCCCAACCTCTAGCTGCAGTGGGAAGTAAAACACTTAACAGCAGTATTACTACATGTGCTAGATGTGACAGTTCTCTGCTCAAGCTGATTGTTAGGGAGCAAGTGGCTGTTAGAGTCCTAACAATAAATGATGTATCCCCACCTTGCCTATTCAGCCATCATCTGGGACTCTACACCGACAGGTGAATGTAAACACAGAGGCAAGGTTGGTGTAAAAAAAACAACAACAACAGTTTGATGTCTAACCCCAAATTCCTCTTTCTGTCTCCCCCAAACCAACACCAGACACTCATCTGAGTAGAAAGTCTGGATTGCCAAGAAAGTGGGAGGGCAGGAGTGAGCCCCCCCCCTCCTGAACTATACAGACCACAAGTCCTCAGCATGGAGAGTGCACCTTGCCAGGAAGACTAATGCCTTGCAAAGCACTCTATCTCTATGTTAGTGAAGAAAATCCTGGATGGTGGCTGTGGGGGTCTGCATGCAGGGGGACTTATTGAAATCTGGGTCCCCCCTTTCAAAATAAGGGGGCTATAAGATACTGGTCCGTATCTGAATAGGTATGCGGTATATAGTATCCCTTCTCATTTACAAAAAAGCTAATTAATTTGTAAATAAAGACACAACACACCGCTGAAATAAAAAACACACATATCCGTCCATTCCCAACAACTACTCACAATGAATGACAGCTGCCAGGGCGGCAGCATTATGTAGGTGCAGGGTCTCCTTGTTGAAGTAATTGACCAAATTTGCGGTCTTTACATTGAGGGGGCATTTGGTGACCCTCTTTTAAGTCCACGCATGAAGACCTTTACAACCACCAGGACAGGGTTGTAGGTAAGAGGCCCTTGTCCTCTTCAACGTGGCACTTTTCCAAGGGGTCCCACCTCGCAAGATACCCCTCCCCCCCCAATTTTGAGGGCATGCTATTTAAATTATGAGGCTTGCGCATCTCACAGTAAATACAAATAAAATTTGTACTTTACATTTTTGGAAGTGGTGAGCCTCTTTATAAATAACACATTCAGTTACATAATTACTTTTTGATTTACTTAGTTGTAGCTTGTGAGGATATTGCTGAGCCAGTGAGTGAAAAAAAGGAACAGAAGTCATTAAACAAAGTATGTTTCTTTATGTTTTCATTCTATCTATAATATTTAGAATCCAGATATATAAACTACATGTAGTAGACCTAGCTCATAAACCAAGATCATAAAAAATATATAAAAAAAGCATAATTAGCACTTTTACTCACATTTGCAATTTCTCTAATTAAAGATGTGCTGTAAGTCAGAGTTACAGATTGCAGAAAAGTTATTCTTGTCTTCAGTAAAATACAAGGTTTGCAAGAGAAAATTGGTCATGCTTCTAAAATTTGTGAACTGATTTAGGCAATGATTTTTATATAATAATTAGGCTGAATTGATTTACTGCTTAATTGGAGTCAATACAATAATTGCCCAGAATTAAATAGCATTATCTGTGATGTTTTCTCCAGGATAATGAATACAAGTAATTACTTTTTGTTGGTACCATAATATTATTTGTCATAGCCTTTCTTTCTTTCTTTCTTTCTTTCTTTCTTTCTTTCTTTCTTTCTTTCTTTCTTTCTTTCTTTCTTTCTTTCTTTCTTTCTTTCTTTCTTTCTTTCGTTCTTTCTTTCTATCTATCGTGACTGCTAATCTCAAAGTGTTAGTAGTGAAAATTGTACTTCAGGAAGATTGCAGATTTAATCACTGCACTGTATGTAAGGTGTGCTGGCCTGTGCATTACTCACATCTGATCCATGCACTCTGTAAGCTACATACTCCTGACCCCTGCACTTTGTGCTTTAAGCACTCCTGACCCTTGCACACTGGGTTACATACTCCTGACCCCTGCACACTGACATTACAGACCACTGCACTTTGTGCATTACACTGGTACTAGGGGATGTGTGTACTGGGGGGGGAAAGATGTTTACTAAGGTAGATATTTGTACTGAGTAGATATGTGTAGTGGGGGGGGGTGTACTGGGGTATCTGTATACGTGGGGAGATGATGTGTATGGTAGGAGTATGTGTACTGGGGGGTGATATGTGTACTGAGAGGCAGTTGTGTAGTGGGGAGAGGAAAAAGCTGTGCAGTTGGGGGATATGTAAGTGGGGAGAACATTTATGGGGAGAGATGTGTACCTGGGATATGTATATTGAAAGGTGTGTATTACACGGAGGGCAGAGATTTAATCACAGACAATCTAAATTGTGCTGACTTGTGTGTTACACAATCCTATTTCTGCACTCTCTGTGTTATGGACTCCTGGCCCTTAAACTATGCATGTGTTATGCACTTCCAACCCTACACATGGTGCATTATGCAGTCCTGACCCCTACGCTCTTTGCAGTATATACTCCTAACTCTTTGTGTTACACATTTCTAATCCCTGCACTCTGTGTGTAGGTGTGTGTGCCTGAGCCCTGCACTCTGTGTTTTACCTACTCCTGAGCCCCTCACTCTGTGCATTATTCCTGATTTCTGTATTTTATGTTTTAGCCACTCCCAACCCCTGCACCCTGTATAAAGTATAAAAGTGTTATGCCCTGTACACATGACCGGTTTTCCTGACATTCCAAAACCCTTTTGAGCACCAGTCGCTGGATGCGTTTATGTACCCTTTTGAATCTGGAGAAGTGGAGAGGCATTTTTTAGGTCACACAACGCTGTATATACAGTACCTTTTGGTAAGAGCAATTAAAACAGGGGTGTATTTAGACCCCGAATTATCTTCATGAGTGGTGGTTCTGGTGGAAGAGGATGAGCATTTCAAGCCGTTGAGATCTCTTTTGTTTTTCTTTGAACACAGACTCTTGTCCCTACTGTTTCTTACCTGTTAATGAGTCTGACCTTCACCTTCACTTTTTCAGATATAGTGTTTATTAGAAAATATATACATATATGTTTTTAGGTAGAGCCGCCATGATATGTAATGTGTTGTTAATGCATTGTATGTTGTATTGCTATAAATTTGCCTATCAGTAGATGGGATAAAGTGGCAGCTTTTTACCATCACTATTTTTTTATATTGTCCTAGAGGGAGGTGATTATAGTCCCTCTGTGTATTTTAATTTAGTTTCTTTCCTCTCTTCCACAAGCGCTTTAAATTTTAGGAAGGGCTAGTCGTTTTGTTTGCATACGGTATGTCTATTGTCTATTTATTCACTTTGGATTACTTTCTATTTGTCTTTTTATTCACCTAGCCTGGGAGTCATGTTATTGTATCCTTTGGCTTACTAGAATGTGTGAAAAAGTTTGCTAGCCACTAATCCATTCAGTAAGAAACTAATGCATTCTTAATGGACCCAACTCCCAATGGTGCATTAAGAATATTGGATTAACAGGTGCAATAAAGCTTGCTATATCTCTTAGGTAGAAAACTGAAAATAAACAGTATTAAAATAAATCAATATTCTCATTGCTTTTCTTATGACAGCTTCAGCAGCCTTGGTCACTCAATGAATAAGTTACAGAAGCCTGTGATGCAGACCTTTCATAATTCAGGATTTTATATGCAAGTAATGCTATTGTTATTGTCTCACTAACTAAACATTATATCACTGTAAGTTTCCTCAAGTTAATGAAGTCACACATGTAAATATGAATTTAAACTTGTTGGAGTACTTTGTACACCGCTGTTTGAATTTTTTTTATTGTTTGCTAAACAAATGAAAAAAGACCAAATATTTTAAAAAGTTTTTCTTAGTTTCTGTTACAAAATGTAGCAAATAAATAATTTCACTGATGTGCACTGACAAGGCTGCACTGATGGGCACTGATAGGCTGCACTGATGAGGCAGCACTGATGGGCACTAATGAGGTGGCACTGATGGGTACTAATAGGCAGCACTGATAGGAAGTACTGATAAGGAAACACTGATGGACACTGATAGGTGGCACTTATGGGCACTAATAGGCAGGGCTGATGGGCACTGATTGGAACTGAGGGGGCTGCCCTGATAATCAGGGCACTGATGATCAATGCCCTGATTATCTGTGTACATTTCCTCTGTCACACTTGCTGATTACCAGCTCTTTATTGTGTGAATGTTTTCAACATCTTTGTTAAATCAGCCTCATACAGCCAACAAGAAACATTTTAAAAATAACGCCATTTAAGGTTCCTTAAATGCATATTTTTTTTAGTAATTGGTCGTTTATTCATTAGTTAATTTAGCAATTATTTCATATGAATTACAATAGCCTAATCTAAAGTCAATTGCATTGTCAAGTGCCATAATATTATACTTTGAAAAACTCTTTCTAGCATGACTTTGAATATCATTATAACCAAGACTACAAAAGAAGGCAATTTAACTCTTACAATAAAATAACTGTAATCATATTTTTAGTATTACACAAAGAAGAATTGCTTTGCTAAATAGAGTTAAATAGTACCTAAAGTAGTCAATAACAATTTCATAATATGACAGTTATAAAATCCTCATGGTATTTTATGGTGCTAGTTATCCTAAAACTGCATTTTAGGTGTTTACCCTTTTTTTTATCAAAGTTTTTTTTTTTTATTCCAGACCTTTATTCAATAGTGACATACTTTTATTTGTTTAATACAAGTTCTGAAATGTTATATTGAATCTTGATTTACCTTTATGAATAGTGGTACACGCCAAAGGTGGGTTAACTACATGCTGGCTGTAAGATAAATGAAAATAGGACCTGCTATTGCTGACTTTTTTTTTAATAGTACAGGTTCCAATGCTGTCATTCTGTCGTAGCTATACATTTTTAAGGGTTTTTCTCCTACTGACCACATGCTTATTCCAAAGCAGTGGCCTTTTAGATAGTGAACCTGTCTCACACATTGCATCAGTGGTAAGCCATATATTTACAGTTTTTAAATTCATAGCTTTAAAGCGATATTTTCAGGGTACTGTATAGGTATAATTAAAGCCTAATTAAAGCCCACCACTGTGTTTACTTTCACTTTAAATATATCACATACCTGGTAGCAGAATCTGAAATGATGAGGAAGGCCTCTCTTGCACCTTTGACTTGTGAACAGAATTAGCAGGAGTGCAGAGTGGCACAAGTACACTCTGGGTCAGAAGACAATTAGTGGAAGAGAAGCAAATAGAGCAGACAGAAGCAGAGGTCAAGGACATGGGTTGGTGCAGACAGAGTTCAGAGAATGGTCAGATAAGTCGGGTCAGAAACTGGAAACAGGTTACAAAATAACAGGGTCACAGGATACAGGGAAGGCTGAAAGAAAAAGCAGCATTGATCCTGAGTGATGACAAAGTTTAAATAGTCCATTTGGCACAAACATTTGGCACATGTGCTCATGAGCATGCTGATGCGCACGTGTGTACACACCTCTGCGCGTGCCCAAATGCATGCTCGCATGTGCATAAGTATTTGCCAAATTCCTATGTGTATGAGAGAAAGTAGGAATTGGCATGTGAGGAGGCACAGAAATATGTCTAGAAAAAACATTTTGTCTAATGCCATGTTCTTCCTGACAAAATAGTTTGTTTAGGCCAAGCTCTACTGTACTAATTGATGCAGCAATTGTCAGCGCTGTATATACTGTATTTAGCATCAGATACAGGCAGCAGTATTGGAACATCTTGTCTGCTATCAGACAATCAAGCTGGGCTGAGTACTTTTCAGCTATTTGCAGGAAACATTGTTTTTTTATATCAACAAACACAAGGCTTGCTCTTATGCCCTGTACACACAATCGGTTTGTCTGATGAAAACGAACCGATGGATTTTTCATCAGATATCCGATGAAGCTGACTTTCATCAGTCTTGCCTACAAATCCAATCTTGTCCAATGCGGTGACGTAAAACACAACGACGTGCAGAGAAAAATGAAGTTCAATGCTTCCGAGCATGCATCGACTTGATTCTGAGCATGCGTAGATTTTTGACTGATGGATTTCCCCACAAACGATCGTTTTTTTCCATCGTTTTTTTAACCATATGAAAATTTTAAAACAGGTTCTATTTTTTTTTCACCGATGAGAAAAAAACGAATGGGGCCCACACACGATCGGTTCGTCCGATAAAAACGGTCCATCGGTCCGTTTTCATCAGACAAATCGATCATGTGTACAGGGAATTACTGGCTGTGGTGGAGATCATTACATCATCCACCTGATTCTCCACCTCAGCCAATCAGAACAAGCCTTGCATTTATTGATAAAAATATAAGACTTAATTCGTACACATGACCGGTTTTCCTGCCAGGAAAACTGCCAAGAGAGCTTTTGGCCGGGAAAACCGCCCGTGTGTATACTTCCTTGCAGTTTTCCCGACAGGAAAATTGCAGGGAATCTTGGCGGGCAAATAGAGAACCTGCTCTCTATTTTCCAGCCGGGATTCCCGGTGGTTTTAAACCTGGCAGTTTTCCTATGGGGAAACACTGCGAGGGAGCATACACATGGCTGGGATTCCCGGCCAAAGCTCTCCTCGCAGTTGTCCCAATGGGAAACCCGGCCGTGTGTACAAGGGCAAAGTTACCAAGCAGGTTCTCGGTTTTCCCATTGGGATTCCCGGTCTTGTGTACAGGGCTTTAATGTGAATGGCTGATAAAAACTCAGCCTAACTTGAACCTGTTATGGCTAGTGCCCATACCACTTCCAGAACACACATACACCACATACAGTTCTTATAGCTCTGACAGCAGCCACATTAATTAGTAAAGTAAATAGTAATGCCGCATACACACGATCGGTTAAACCGATGAGAATGGTCTGATGAACCGTTTTCATCGGACCAAACTGATCGTGTGTGGGCGCCATCGGTTATTTAACCATCGGTTAAAAAAAAGCCAACTTGATTTAAATTCCTAACCGATGGGAAAAAAACGATCGTTAGTAGGCACAACCATCGGTTAAAAATCCATGCATGCTCAGAATCAAGTCGACGCATGCTTGGAAGCATTGAACTTCATTTTTTTCAGCACGTCGTTGTGTTTTACGTCACTGCGTTCTGACACAATCATTTTTTTAACCGATGGTGTGTAGGCGTGACCGACCATCAGTCAGCTTCATCGGTGTGTACGCGGCATAAGTGTGGGCCAGCTTGGCCCAAACTAAGGGCCAGATTCACAGCCGAGATACGACGGAGTATCTCAGATACTCCATCGTATCTCTCAGAGTATCTATGTGACTGATTCATAGAATCAGTTACGCATAGATATCCCTAAGATCCGACAGGTGTAATTGTTTTACACTGTCGGATCTTAGGATGCAGTACCACGGCCGCCGCTGGGGGGAGTTCGCGTCATAAACCAACGTCGGTTATGCAAGTTAGGAGTTACGGTGGTCCACGATGGTTTTTCGCGTTCGCTATGTCGCCGCTAGTCTAGTTTCCCGTCACAAAGTTAGTCGTCGTTTTGGGTGCCTTAACTTTACACAGCACACGTATGTGCTATATAAAGTATGGCCGTCGTTCCCGCGTCAAAATTTAAAAATTACGTGGGCTTACGCCAGAGGCCGCCGGCGTAGGTTTTCATTGAAAGTGCTCTGTGAATTAGGCACTTGCGATGAAAACTTGCAGCGGTGTAACATATCTACGATACGTTACGCCGCCGCACTTCTACCTGAATCTGGCCCTTATTATTTAAAGTAAAGGTAAACCTGGAGTTAGGCTTTAGCATTTCTAGATGTTCCCATTAATATTGTACATTTTTACTTTCTGGGATAAGATCCAGTTTAATACCGTCTGCCCTCTTAGTCTGTTAGACATTCTAGGAAATCTGTGTGTTTAGGTTGGAGAAATCTCAGCCCTTTTTTTGTTTAGAAAAGTTGCAAGGTTTTACTATTGGAATAGCTAATTGATTGCATTTACCTGTTGCCTTAAAGGGGTTGTAAAGTGATTTTTTTTTAAATAACAAACATGTTATACTTACCTGCACTGTGCAGCTCGTTTTGCACAGAGTGTCCCTGAAGCTGGTCTTCTGTGGTCCATCGGCTGCTGTCTTGGCTCCTCCATGCAAGAACTCAACACCTTCATGCGAGCGAGCTCGCATGGTGTTGAGTTCCTGGGTGCACGCTCCTGTGATACAGCCGACGGCTATTGCCGCTCACTGTATCACTCGGCCCCACCCCGGCGCGCCATGTCATCGGATGTGGCTGCGCTGCTTTCAATCCATCCAGTAGGATACATTAAGGTGAAAAAACATTTACCTTTACAACCCATTTAAATTGCCTTTTAAAACATGTCAATGCTTTGCAAAAGTTTACAAAGACCATAATCAAGTGGGACCTTTCTCACAATATGTTTGTGCTTCCTCACATTCTAGTGCTATATCTTTGATGACTCCCCTTTCCTCACAGAAAGAGTCATTAGAGTCTTCTCAAAAACACAGGACTGCACATAGACCCCATAAATCTTTCTGGCAGGTGTGAAGGTTTCTGCTCAAGTGTCTCATACACCATTGAAAACCAAAAAATTACTCATTTGGTCTACAGATTGCCTTCTGTATCTTTTACTGCACAACTGGGTTTAATTTTTATTTATATATGAATGCCTTTCCAGATTTTTTTTATTTTATTGCAGTGCAGGTAAAATAAGCATTTCATCTTATTAGAGTATGGCATAATCAGCATACATGTAGGTAACTTTTGTCAGGAACAGATAAAGGAAATAAATATTAAAGTATATGGAACTAATTTCAGCATTCTTATGGACAGGTCAACAATGTTTAAATTTAATTAAAGCTTTCAATTTTGACATTTTTAAACTGCTGGAAAGAAAAAAGTTATCCTGAAAACATGTACCTCCAGTTGACATCTTTGTCGATTTTTATCTTTGTTGTTCCAGCTCTTCCTACAACTTTCCTCAGACATTTCGTAATGCTGTCAAATCTGAAACTTTGATCTTGTAACAGCACTACTAGGATCATTAAATGTTACCTGAGTGAAATTCTTTACTGCTGCTCTCAGGGTAGGTGTATTGAACTAGTGAGGCTTTAAATGCATTTAAAATGGTTCCATGTGGAATTGTTTTAAAGCTAGGGGGATCTAATCATCTAGCGTTACCAAAAAAGAGACAGGAAATGGCTTAATGTAATTTATTATTTGTAAATGCATAGTACTGATATAATGGATTTTTTACAGGCAGAGGATTATTGAGCACAGAGCTACAGTAAATGTTTTACCTGAAATACACCAAAAACGTGGCTGTACAAATTTTTATGAAGCATACAATAATTATAGCTTGTTCCATGTAGTAAGTTTAGCATCAAAATGCCTTACGATGAGTAAATCCATCTACTTATATATAAAAAAGAAGGGTGCAAGGTACAGTAAATCTGTTTCAGCCTAGTAAAATCTCAGATATGCAGACTTAATAAAAATACAGAAATAATTAGGTAAAGAGGAAACCTCAAAAAGTAACACAAATTCACCATAAAAGGTATTAACTTTTCATTTTCTTATCTTTTAAAATTCAGACCTGTGTTTTCAGTATATTTTTTGCTATCACTTCAAAGCTTGGTGAACCTGGTATATTTCTCAGATACTGTGTATCTTTCATTACAGTGTATCTTCTTGGGTCCAAGAAAACACAAAGGCTATTAGAATATATGGATTGGTCACATATGTAGTCATATATATATAGATCAATTTCCCAGTCTTGCTTTATTATGGGATCTATTTACAAAATATTAATTAGATAAATGTGACAACAAATTGACAATCGTTGCTGAATTTTAACTGTGTGTTACTTAAATGGTAACTCAACTTTTGTGGGGAAAAAAATAGCAAATAAAAAAAAAAATAATATAGCATATACAATTGTGACACAAGTCATATTGTAATTGAATTGTATTCAAAATTGTTATTCCATTTCAATCTGAAGCCGCTGTAATTTTCTGAAAATGCAATACGGTATGGCTACTTGTAGGTGTTCTGTACGCAAAATGTATACTGAACATACTTCAGAAACATAATTTCCTGCTTGTGTTATTGGCTCACTGATTTACCCAGAAGTCTAAACTAAGATACAAGTCTGATATCAGGCATCCCCTGGAACAAAAATGTCCTTTTTGGTGAGATACTCCATATAGGAACACGTCTAAAGGGATGCAGGCCCAGCAGCTTTCATCATTAATGGCCTGCAGGTGCCATAGCTGATTGATAATTATGAAACCACTCCCATTAGAGTGATTTCAGAGAAGCACAGGGGAATTTCTTCAGAATAACAAAAGGTAGGAATCTGCAACAAAGTTTTTTATATTCCTTGCAATGTACAGAGATCATCCAGAGGGTAATGTTTTTTGTTTTTTTTTGGAGTGGAGTTACGCTTGAATACAGTAATTTATTATGATCTTTAGATCCATATAGTGGCCATAATGCAGTATTGTTTCTGATTGAGGTATTTCAGAAAAAATCTTGTATTGTAGTCAATAGATGGAGCTTAAAACCATAAGAAATCACGGTACTGGGTGAAATATGGTCAGGGACTGACTAGATTTTATTCAGTGTTTGACTTCCCCCGCTTATTTGATCTCTTGGCTTTCCTCACTTATTTGATCTCCTGCAGGTGCAATTGTCAGAATACAATGTCCCAGTGGAGGAATTGCTCCATTCACCTCATTTTTGTCTGAACTAATAAAAAAAATAACAATGTATGGTTGGCTTAATAGTCTATACCAACAGAGAATCAAATTGAGAATCACTACTTAATTAAAACAGAACACAGCTACTTGCAATTATCCTCATAAACAGTGATCCTCACAGTGAAGTGCAGGGTAGCTCTGGTAATACAAGTGAACAGATTGAAGGATCCAAGGCGCAAGGCTGAAGGGCGACCCCACTGGAACTGTAGAACTCTGGTAACATTAGGGAGGGGTTCCCCACAATAGCTGAGTGTTTCAAAACAGTTGTATGCTATTAGGCTTAGCCTAGTTGCCCCATGCCAGTTCTGATAGTAGAGAGCATCTCACCTGGTTTCAGCTCTCTGAGCTGCTCAAAGTAGGAGTCTGGGGAATGTATACTTGCTCGGAGTGTCCAAGGGCCCAGAGAGTTGTGGGAAATTGAGGCCTGTGCCTTCATCTGAACACGGTTAGTAAATAAAAATGCCGTTGCAAAAAGTAATACATACATTTAGGGACAAACTAGGTTTCTTATGGCAATATCGTTTTGTAAAATAATTTTATTTTATATGTAATCTATTAAATATACATGTCAATGGAAGTGAGCAGAAACCAGCATGATATTGATCATAAATGATATGGCACCAACATCCCTGAATTGGAAAATGATTAATGTACAGGATATGGAATTTTAAGGGTGCTAAATACAAAAATTCACTCAAAAGAGAATATTTAAAAAAAGAATAGAAAAGTATTTATTGATAACAACATTCTAAAAGTAATGGATACAATTTATTCAAAGTCATAGGTATACACCTACTCCCTAACACATGACAATGAACTACTATATTCATGTACAGATTGATGTGGCATCCATATTTTCAACAGTTTCGCCTATAAGGCTTCTTCAGGACTGGACGCAAATGGCCCTTTTGTTATATTTGTAGAAACAATGATTATACAGCTTTTGGATAATAAGACATAAAACAAACATTAATGATATATAATACACATATTGAACAAAACAATATAATGGTACATAAATAAAACTTGTGCATTAATGATATCAGGTCGCAAACATGTGGAAAAAAAAATTCCATACCTCAAAATGAAGCATGGAGATATAAATACTGAAATGGTTCCTCCGAGAGTACTGCACCACCCCTCCTCTCAACCCCATCAAATGAATTGCCAAATCTCACATAGGAAGGGATGTATTGTTTATCACTTAGGTAAGAGTTTCATAAAGTACCTGTAATATATGTTTGGTGAATCAACCAAAGGAAAGAAAAAGACAAAGCACTCACCTCACTCCTAACTTTAAATTATATAAACACAATGGGAGCTCCTGAAAATGCTGGGACTGGGGTGTGTAATCTTATATCATCCAGGTGCATTAATCCAAAAACCTAAACATATATGAAAGAGTTAATAACTTAATACCATATGATACACTCAGCTTTATATTCTCAAACATTGGAGCATTCTCTCACCTATAGATAGATCCTTGCCACTTTTGCCCAGATGCCCCTCCAGGGGCTACTAATGGTTCCGCTCCAAAGAAAGAACTTGTAAAAAAGACAAACAAATTCCAAGGAAAACGGACCAAAACTCCTACACCTATATCCAAAGAAACACAGACAGGAGAGCCATCTCGTAGGAGGTATACAGCAAAACACCATATCACACCATCAGTAGATCACATACCTATATTGAATGTCCCAGTCCAGCGTGAGCTCCCAAACACTTCCAAACATGGCTAATGCCATGTAGAATTTAAATATCCCCCCGATGCGTCACAACGTGCGACGTTCCGCTGTGATGACACATCACAGATGAAAAGTTAGAGGATCCGAGGACCATGGACTGATACCCGGAAGTAGGAAGTGACATCACTTCCGGTCCATTGCTTTGTCTGCCCAGAACGACATTCTGTGCAGACATGAAAGTGCTGGGAACACTAAGTCACCAGCATGCATAGTAAAGCATGGTAAAGCAAAAACCTCATCCTCAAGATGCCATGGCCCATCGGAACCTCAAGGCGGACAGACACTGGATCGATCACGCCCTGTCCTATGGACACCCTTGGGCGTCCGTATGGGTATCTGTCCAGCTGTTGTAGTACACATGACTGTGTGTAAATACATCTTCTGATATGAATGTAATCCTTACTGTGGTGAGAGCAAAAGAGATACAATCTCTAAAGCCCTGTTCACACGATTGGAATTTCCAATGGAAAAAGTCTGACTGCCTTTTTCTTTCAGAAATTGCAACCGTGTGTATGCCCCATCTGCCTTTTTTCCCGACAAATTCCATTGGAGTTTAGATAGAGATCGTGTTCTCTTTTACTCCAATGGAATTCTGTCGAAATTCTGATGTTAGTTTGGCTGGGCAAAAGCCTGATCGTGTGTACGGGGCATAAGTGGCTAAAGCCTAATTGAAGTCAAACAACTAGATATTAAGTCAGGTACACATTGTACTAACAGCCTTTATTTTCAGTGCCTTACCTCCACTGTCTTGTAATAACAGTTGAGCAGTATGTCCAAAAATGACAATTGGCAAAAGGAGTCAGTGTTTGATCATGCTGTGAGCTGCTCTGTATGGCAGTGTGGACAGCTTAACAGTTGATAGCAAACCTCTACTGTATAATCAACTTTATAGGCATGTTCATGGGGTGTGCCAGCTGTGCCTGGGCACACCCTAATCCCCACATATGGTGCAGATTTCCCTGCTGCCCAATTTCCCACCATGCCCCTCCTCCCCTGCAGCACTGCTGGCTTCCCTTCTCTCTTCTCCCACAGCTGCTTCAGTTTGTGAATGAACAAGAAGCTGCTCAGAACAATGCATCTCCCATCCATTCACTGTTTAGTGCAGCTAAAACTTCAAAGAAAGGGACTGGGGAACCTCTGTCCTCAGTCACTTACTCAAACTTGAGACATCAGGGGTCTGTTTTACCAAAGCCCCCAATGGGGCTCCTAAATTTTTTTTAAAAAAAAATAAGATTGTAAAAATAATTGTAATACAAAAATAAAACATATAATACTAAAAGTAAAAAAATACAGACACTGTTTTACTGCCTTACTAGCACCAATCTCTGCCCTGATGACACTGTCCTCTGCTCTACTGAGACCGCCCTGTCTATTGCTGCCTTACTGACTGACATCATCCACTGTCCTACTGACACCAACCTCTGCCCTACTGACTGACACCAGTCAGTAGGGCAGAGGTTATATGAATACAAATAGAAATACTTTAACATGCAAACCTGTGTTTATATGTGCAAACACACAGAATAGTGGCACTCATTGTATAGCACTAAGGCACCTAGGCAAATGGAAGGCAATACCAAGCTTCCACTCTTTGTTAATGTTTTATTATTTACATCACGTGTCTGGGCACCTTTGGAAACCCCTGGTTGTGTGTAGTTTCACTGGCTCCTGAGAAGAGTCAGAAAACATTTTGCGCTTCAAACTACAATTTTTTTTTTGCCTGACACAGAAAAAACAACTTACCTTATACTGTACATAAAGTGATTTTAAAGTAGAGAGTAAGGTAGTAAATTGTATATTGATATCAAACAATTATTGACAGCCAGTTGCTGACCCTTGCTGGTATCAGCCAGCCAGTATGCTTCTTTGCAAGGTTAGTAAAACAGGAGGGAAGCCCAAATGAAGGGGGCATTGTGCTTTAACCTGGTACTGGTATGAATGTATAGGTATTATGGGAGGTTGCAGTATGTACCAATTAGCTAGTAACAGAGGGGGCAAATCCATGAAAAATGTTGTTTATGAAAAGGCAGCAACCACTTTTTAATCCATTTTAGAGACTAATGTGATGTAAACTTAACATTGTATAACTCAATTTCAAACTAATAAAACTTACCAAGTGGAACAAAATATGGTTGTACATTTTGTCACAGCAATAAATTTGTAAATGGCTTTTCCTTTTAAGTGTTCCTATCTGTGAATATCCTTATTGGACTGTTAACGTTTTCTGTAAAGGCAAGTGTAAAAGCAAAATGTTATTCCAGTTACCCAACCAGAAAAAAAAAAAAAAAATACTGTCCGGAAATGCTTCTTTCTAGAATTATTGGCATATGTTCTTGTGAACTGTAGATAATAAAGTCAGACCAGTGTAAAATGTCCCTGTTCAAGCCATATATCCTACAAATCTAGTCGCATATGCCAGAGAATTAATGAAACCTGCAGCATAATTTTTCTATCCGGTAGAACTATCTGATAAGGTAATGTCTGATGATAAATTGAGTTTATAGTCAACTGCAAGATTCAATCTTTGGCTTTAAATCTCTCAAGCTAACTTCCTTTTACACACAAGACAAAGTCGGAACAGAATACAATAAATGTCACTGGAATCAAATCTGTGGTGACAGTGTTTGATCTCTGGCAAGACCTACCTTTAAACAGAGGTTGGATATAGTTTGTAATAAAAGCTGCACAAGTATACCCTGCAAAGATTCTTTCTACAAGGAAAATCTCACTTTTGGTTATATTCCTGTGTGCATTTGCAGTTTATCTTAAAATTGCATAGTAAGCACACCTTAATATTTTATTACGCTATATAGTTATAGACATAGTTTAATATCTCCAAATCAAATATTCCCTGAAGTGCAGTGTGTGTGTTATTGCTTGATGTGAATTACTCTGCTGTGAAACAAGAAGGGGCATGTGGTCTTTACAGCTCCAATGAAAGAATATTATTGCAAAAAAACAAAAAAATATATATAATCAGAAGCTCCCAGGGTACATTGAAATAATACGCTCCAAAAGAGCATTTGTAGGTTTACCTATTCCATATGAATAATATTGCTGGATGTTAAATTTAGTTTGAATGAACATTTTCTTGGCTCTGCTGTGGATGCTCTGTGTGTGTGTTTGTACACAAGCCCAGATACTACTTTTTTATTTAATGTAACAATGTAAATGTTGAGGTTTGCTTTTTCACTAAATGTTTAGAGTTGTCTACTTTAATTACCATCCAGGGCACATGTATCCAGTCACCTGAGTGGCCTGGTTGCCAGACCTACCTTTGTTGACTGGTTTAAAGCAGACATTGCATTATCACCCACATATGAAGAAAAAGAAAACATATTCCAGAGTTGCTAATTCCACTATTTTGTGTAGTAATTCCTTAAATGTTCTATGTAGTTTTTGTGCAGTCATAGGCTCACCATACACATTACAATATAATCTTACAATATTGGTATTACCGTGATAAAGGACATATCACTGCTTTATAAACATGTCCTTAACCTTCCTGGCGGTATGATTATTTCAGAAAAAAGGTGCTGAAAGCGGTACCATTATTTGCAAGGAAATTTGGCGTTTTATACTGTAGGCCTGTAATTCTTAGGAATAACTCATTTAAATCTGACCAAACAAGATTCTAATAGGCATCCCGGGTATGACATTTTTTTAAAACAAAATTATAAATTATAATATAATAAATAATTATAAATAATTATAACAAATAATAATATAATTATAATAAAAATTATTCAATAATGTAATCAACTCAAAATCACTGAAATGTGCTCAGTTGCAGAATTGTCGCTGTCATTACTTTTATTTTTTTATGACGAATTTCCCCACAAATCGCTATCGCACAATTCTGCAAGTGATTATAATTTATTATCACTGTTTTCTAGCTGCTCTAAAACCATTTTTGACATAAAGGGACACTTTTGGTTGCTATGGACAATCTACAGTTTGCAGGCAGAAAGAACAGTTTTTATTATATAAAAGAACATGTAGGGCACTGGGCAGACCACTAGGGACAAGGGGGTGTGTATTTTTTACATACAGTACTGTAATCTATAAGATTACAGTATACTGTATGTATTGTGTTTGTTTACCTTTTTGAATTTGGCGCCGTTCTCCGCTCCCGTGCGTCGTAACGTCGTAGGGAACGGAGATCGGCGGCACAGGAGGACACTGTGTGAATCGAGCGAAGTCCCGCTCGCTCACACAGCGCGGTGGCATCGCTGGATCCAGGGACAAGGTAAGTAAACCAAGCCTGTGGATTCAGCGAGGCGAGCCCGAGTCTGACTCGGGGTTACCGATCGTAGACAAAAAATCTCACCCCGAGTCAGACTCGGGAATACCACCAGGGGGGTTAAATATAGAAAAACTGTATTACTATTACCTGCAAGGCCTCGTTCATACAGCCGATTACTTGCATGCCCCATGCAAGGCTGTGTTTTGCTGACAAAGGGATGCTCAGATGATGGATGCGTCCCTTTGATTGTAGTCCCATAGATATTGGGACATGTGGCTGCATGGATGCTGTGTCCCAATGTGACATCCATGCAGGTGAGAGGGAACAACCTCAAATGCACCCAGGATGAGTTTGGGGACATGCACCCTTACCCACTTGGATGTCATATTGGGATACAACAGCTCTGTCTGTGCAGCCACATGTCCAAATAGGCATCTATGCGACTGCTGGCACAGGGATGTATGCAATACATCCCTGTGTTGGCAAAACATGGCCCTGCGTGGGTTATGCAAGTATTCATAAGTGTAATTGAGGGCTTATGCCCTGTACACACGATCGGTCCATCCGATGAAAACGACTGATGATCAGTCGTGCCTACACACCATCGGTTAAAAAAACGATTGTGTCAGAACGCGGTCACATAAACCACGTACGACGGCACTATAAAAGGGAAGTTCAAATCCAATGGTGCCACCCTTAGGGCTACTTTAGCTGATTTTGTGTTAGTAAAAGACGATTTGCGCTTTTCTGTCTGTTACAGTGTGATGAATGTGCTATCTCCATAACGAACGCTAGTTTGACCAGAACGAGCGCTCCCGTCCCCTAATTTAGTCTGAGCATGCATGGATTTTTAACCGATGGACGTGCCTACAGACGATCTTTTTTTCCTATCGGTTAGTTAACCATCAGATAATTTTAAAACAAGTTCCTAGTTTTTTAACCGATGGATAAAAAACCGATGGTGCCCACACATGATCGGTTAGTCTGATGAAAACGGTCCATCAGACCATTTTCATCAGACAAACCGATCGTGTGTACGCGGCATAAAGCTATTGCATAGCAAAACATACTAGTCGCAGCAGGGATTAACTCTCTTTTAAGCAATATGTTGCCTCTCTAAAAACATAAGTGGCATATTGAGATTGTTTTGAAGTATATACAAACTCCAAGCTTTTTCTCTTATAGTAGGCAATATTAAAACACCCATGAAATAAATAAAAATTCTGTCCCACTGGGAAACAAATTCTCCGCTTCCTGTGTTAGAGACACAGAAGGAAGTGGAAATACATTTCTCCAAAGAAAGGTAACTATTGTCATGAAACAAGTGTCCCCATATGGAGATTTACCTTCTAATTCTGTTCTAGTGACAATTCAAATTTAGAATCTTACCTCACTTTTGCATTTGGTGAAAATGGTCACCAGCAAATGTCATGAGAGTATATCTACTCAAATAAGACAGCAATAAAAACCTCACACAAATTCTAACAACTCATCACTGAGAATCAAATCTCAAAAAGAAGGTTGGCTATAGATACTGTACATGCTTTAAAAACTTTTATTAAATATTTGGAATATTCAGAAGTTGTTTGTGGTAAATTCACTTGATTTGTGCAGTAATTTGTTTAGTGACTTAAAAAATCTACTTTCAGTTGTAGAAAAATACTACACTACAAAAAAAAAAAAATGATGCATGCCCTATACCTTTGTGAATTTAACCTTTTGTCTTTTGCTTCTACATTTTTGTTGTCTGTCGGGTCATCATGGTTGTTAGGTACTCAATCCTTTTATCTGAGGTGTTCACATACATACGTACTGTTGGTACATTTATTTTTCTCTGATCTGACTCAAATCAGTCAACTTGTTTTCTCTTGTTGTTTCTAAATGTATGGGCTTCTATGCTGAGTCTCCATCGCCAATGTTAAAATCAAATTTCCCATGATTTGGCCACACCCTATTGAAAGAGTAATAAGCTACGAGGGTCCTCTGCCAGTTCTAAGGCAGGACATAGATGATATAAATTTCTTTGCTGCAACAAATTCACTTGATTCCTCCATTAACACAGTCAGTGTTGATGGGCAATCCCTCCCATGGAGCTATTGTGTAATCCTGGCAGGGGGGTTGCGGGGGTCCTTCCTGACCATGAGAACACAGTGATTATTAGCCACTGACAATAGTCTCATGTAAATATCATGTAAAAATCCAGCATGCTGGTTGTACCCAAGTTGATCGATGGATGGTACAGTCAGCCTGCCCATAGATGGTTTGAATCTCAACTGGTCCCTGATGAACCAGCCGAAATTTGAACCATGTATGGCCAGCTTTAGGTAGACCACTATATTTAAAGGGTCTTTTTTCCTATTTCTTATTTTTCTATTTTTAAATGCAGCAAGAGTACATAAATCAGGCATACCTGACAATTCTCAGTACATTTTATGTATTGTAATACATTTATTTCCAGCATCGAGTGGCTAAATCTGAATATATACTATTTTATAAGCTACTGTATAAGCCAATGTATGACATTTAGTGGAAACAGAAAATAAACCTTAATTTCTTATGTGACCATGACCAACATTTATGAGCTCTAGTGGCTTGCCGTGCTCCCTATGTCTGTCTATGAATGATAGAGAACCTAGCTGTGCTTATGTACTTCCTTTTAATAATTTATGTCAAATTGTAGTTTATTAATATTTCACAATCTGCAAAAATGTTAAAACTGTGCAAACTATAACAGTAGGCACACACACTATTCCAGATTCAGCAAATTATATTGCTTACTATTTATTTTTAAAAGCCCTGATGTTTATTATATGAAAATGCATCCCTTTCCTCAGTTGTTATTGTCAAGGCTTATTCTATGAATCAAAATGATCATAAATAGTGATTTGCAGTAACAAAAAAAAATGTCTTGCTCTCTTGAGGTGAATTGGAATCTTATGGGTTGCCTGCCTTACTAACAAATCAATTAGTTCATTTCTGTTCAGGCTCATTAATTAAGGATTGTAGACTGTTATGTCAGAGTATGGATATGGGAAGCCCAAATTTAACTAAAATAGGAAGGGTTAGAACCAGTGGTGCTCAAAATTTTTGGGGGGGCGCAAAGAAAAAAAAATTGCAGTCTCACTGTGCCCAAAACGCAGCCACTGTTACATGCCATCAAACGCAGCCACTGTTACATGCCATCAAACACAGCCACTGTGCCATCAATTTGCACCACTGTGCAATGCCATCAAATGCAGCCACTGTGCCATCAATTTGCACCACTGTGCCATGCCATCAAATGCAGCCACTGTGCCATCAATTCGCACCACTGTGCCATGCCATTAAACACAGTCACTGTGCCATGCCATCAAATTCAGTCACTGTGCCATCAATTCGCACCACTGTGCCATGCCATTAAACGCAGTCACTGTGCCATGCCATCAAATGCAGTCACTGTGCCATCAATTTGTACCACTGTGCCATGCCATTAAACGCAGTCACTGTGCCATCCATTGTCACCACTGTGCCATGCCATTAAACGCAGCCACTGTGCCATACATTGTCACCACTGTGCCATGCCATTAAACGCAGTCACTGTGCCATCCATTGTCACCACTGTGCCATGCCATTAAATGCAGCCACTGTGCCATACATTGTCACCACTGTGCCATGCCATTAAACGCAGCCACTGTGCCATCCATTGTCACCACTGTGCCATACATTGTCACCACTGTGCCATGCCATTAAACGCAGCCACTGTGCCATACATTGTCACCACTGTGCCATGTCATTAAATGTAGCCACTGTGCCATCCATTGTCACCACTGTGCCATCCATTGTCACCACTGTGCCATGCCATTAACCGCAGCCACTGTGCCATACATTGTCACCACTGTGCCATACATTGTCACCACTGTGCCATGCCATTAAACGCAGTCACTGTGCCATCCATTGTCACCACTGTGCCATGCCATTAAACGCAGCCACTGTGCCATCCATTGTCACCACTGTGCCATCCATTGTCACCACTGTGCCATGCCATTAAATGCAGCCACTGTGCCCATTAATGGTCGCCGCTGTGCCAATTGTCCCCACTGTGCCCTGTAAATTGCTTTTCCCCCCCCCCGCCCGGCACTTACCTTTACTGGTTTTAGGCATCCACGTCCCACAATGTCTTCTCCCGCCCTTGATGACTGACAGGCGTCTCCGTCAATCAGGTTACCGGTAGCCAGAACCGGTCAACCTGATTGGCTGAGACGCCTGTCATCTTATTCAAGGGGCGTACAGTCTGTGCGCTCCGAGAATAAGCTTCCGGGACCCGAGGGCTGTATTGGGAAAGCCTATCAGAGCTGTTGGCTTTGATAGACGTTTCCGTACAGCCAACCAGCTGGCGTTATTCAGATGGCCGGACATTGAGCGCCGACCATCTGAATAACAGCGGCAGCGGCGAAAATAACATAGATTCGTGCAATGCATGAATCTATGTTATTTCACTCAGTGGCGGTGAGAGCCAGAGGGGGCGGTGCTCCAGCGCCCTCTATGGACGAACCGCCACTGGTTAGAACATCTATTAAGTTTTAAATACAGTTTGTGTCCTCATTGAGGAGATTTTTTTCTATCAATAGGGGAGATTTTTCTTTCCTTCCCTGTTCATACCCATCACATGGATGTAAAGTGAAGGCAGATCTCTCCCATGGGGACACAAAAACAAAAAAAATGTAATCTGGAAAAGGTTATAAACATTTATCATTTTACAGGAAAATCTGATTTTGCTACAGCAGTTGTACCATATAAAGGGATGCCCTTTCTTTTGAATTGTTTTAATTATTTCCACAATTAAAGATAAACGTAACACATGTAATGACACTTCCACTCACAGGTGGAGCATAACATGAAATGTGATGCATAATCAAACACAAAAATATCATAGATTAGATGGTAACGGAATGCCAAACCAACCTGCAGGGAGTGGATTTCCAAATACATACCCAATTGTTTTTGAGGAAGGGATTTCCTTTCTCTTTCCTGTTTAGGATGTGCTGTGGAAAGGTGGGAAACATGCATTTAACTACTGTCCATGCAGTTATTGTAAAGGTTTATTAGTTAAAATCATCATACTCCAAGAGATGGGTACAGAAAAAAGAACATACATTTCCGTTCCTCATTTGTCACTCATTACTACACTATTGCATCTTCCTCACTGTGAAGAACTCTATAGTCTAACATATTGACATGAGCACCTGTGTAATCATCAATATTTATAATTTGTAAGAAGAGACCAAACCAAGATAATTAAGGATTAATGCTGTTTTGTAATGCCCTGTACACACGATCGGATATCTGATGGAATCTAATCCGATGGATTTTTTCGTCAGATATTCAATGAAGCTGACTTTCATCAGTCTTGCCTACACACCATCAGTCAAAAATCTGACCGTGTCCAACTCGGTGATGTAAAACACTACGACGTGCTGAGAAAATTAAGTTTGATGCTTCCGAGCATGCGTCGACTTGATTCTGAGCATGCGTGGATTTTTCTCCGATGGAGTTCCATACAGATGATCTTTTTTTTCTACCAGTTTTTTATCCATAGGATAATTTTAAAACATGTTCTATTTTTTTCACAGATGGAAAACAAACCTATGGGGCCCACACGCGGTCGGTTTGTCCGATGAAAACGGTCCGTTTTCATCAGACAAACCGAACGTGTGTACAGGGCTTTATGGTAGATTAGTAAATGTACCACACAAATTTAACAGGATTTAGAGTGAGATGTGGTGATGTTACTATTGTCCTTATTACTATTTACTATTGTCCTTCTCACTGTCACTGTCACTCACTGTCCTTCTTGCTGGAGGGAAAACTGCACCCGAACACCTGCAGTGCAAGGATCACCCTGTTTTTGCTTCATGTATTCTCACATTGTTCATGTCCAACATAATTACAAGGAACTTCTTCACTGTAACCACTTTTACTGTGAACATGTGGCCAAGAATTACAGTAACAACACAGATATAGTCATACAATTACCACAGTGATATCAACAACCAAATGCACACTTATAGCACTTATCCTAATATAGAATTAGATACACATCCTTACAACTGTGGAGCATAATGAAGTTGATGAAAAAGCTAAGGTCCTGTGTCAACAGGCTTTTGTTTGCCTCAGAACTGCTTCTCTCCCCACACAAGTGAATGGTAATGCATAAAAAATATTGAAGCAGGTTGATACAACTTTGAGAGAGGTAACTGAAGGTCAGATGCATGCCAATGGACTCTGAATGATCTCAGAAGTGTCTCAGGCTTATGTCAAATGCAAGCTGAATGTCTATCCCCACAAGGTCAAAGCTTGTCGACACAGGCCCAAAGAATGAAGTGCAAAGAGATGTAGCCAATCAACCCAAGAACAATTATAACTTGTTGTTCTGTCTGCTTTAATTTAAAGAGTAACTCCACTTTGTATGTAAAAAAAAATAGCAAATAAAAAAATAATATAGCATATATAATTACAACTCAAGTCATATTGTAATTAAATGCTATTAAAAAGTACCTTTCCTTTTCAATCTGCAGCCACAGTAATTTTCTGTAAAATGCAATGTAATATGGCTACCTGGAGGAGTTATGTACACATTCTGTATACGGATCGCCCCCCACATATGTCATTCCCTGCTTGTGTGATTGGCTCACAGATTTTCCCAAAAGTCTACACTTATGCTGGCCATACACTATATTAAAATTTGGCGACATTCGGTCGTTAAGAAAGATCTTTTGTTTTTCGGCCAGTTAATGGGCACAAAATCGATAATCGTTTGGACGTTTTTGAGCCAAAAAAATGAAGGACAAGTTTGGAAATTTTCTGCCGAACGAACGATAAATCGGAAGGTTAATGTGTTTCCCGTCAAACTTTCTGCACTAGGTATATGTTAAAAAAAACAAACCATTTTTTTTATGTCCACGGAACGATTTATTGATCATTGCTATCGTTTGCGCTCACGAACAAACGTTCGTTTTTCGAGTGTATGGCCAGCATACGATAAAAGTCAAATATCAAGCATCCCTTGCAAAATAAATGTAATTTTTGGTAAGCTACTCCCAATGGGAAATAATGTCTAAAGGGATGCAGATCCTGCAATTTTCCTCATTAGAGACCTGCAGGTGAAGCAGCTAGTTGATAATTATGAAACCACTCCCATTAGATTACCTTACCACATGGACACAGACAAACACAAAAGGATTTCTTCAGAATAACAAAAATAGAAATCTGCAACAAAGCTTGTTAAAATACTTGTGATGTGCATAGATCACCAAGAGGACAATGCTTTTTTTCTGCTCAACAAAAGTGGAGTGACTCTTTAATGCAAGTCAGAGTTTCAGGTTTTAGCTGTTCTTTGTTGCTGTACTTTGCATATCATCAAGGCTTGATAGTGTTAAAATCCGTTTGTTTAGTTAATAATATCTTATGAACATTTTATGTTTCTTTTTTTGCCCTGTAGCCATTAGTGATATCATTAAGAAATATTTATGCTTCATGAATAAATAAGATTTTCTGAGCAGTGTAAATATTGTACCAAATTTATTTTCTAATATACAGAATATCAATATGCTTTATTTATGACCCCAAGGTACAGTCTATGCTAAGTGAACTCTGCTTTTCTGCATCATACAGTTTTTTGGATTTTACATACCATTCTGAACAATGTGTATTAATATAGATGTGGAATAAAAATACATGTTGTGCTGCTATTGTGATGGAACAATATTTGGAGTTGGGAGATTACAGTTCTTTGGAAAAAAAGTTCTACAAAATATACAATTATGTTTAAATCCCACTAATACTCCTGAATTTGAGAACTTCAAAGGTGACAACCCTGATTGAAATGTCCCATTTTACTTTACAAGTAATGTAAGTGGCTAATCCTTTCTTCTACGATATATAAACCATCTATTAGAAAATAATTCAATAATAATTGGAAAAAAAAGTTCTACAAAATACACAATGTTGTTTAAATCCCACTAACACTCCTGAATTTGAGAAATTCAAAGGTGACAACCCTGCTTGAAATGACCCATTTTACTTTACAAGTAATGTAAGTGGCTAATCCTTTCTTCTATGATATATAAACCATATGTTAGAAAATAATTCAATAATAATGGGTAACAATACTTTGATTTGGGGGGCTCAGTGTTTCAGGCACTGACATTTTTAGTTTAGGAGACATAATTGTCTCACAAACTGGGGGAAACCCACTGGGCTCCTATATACTGAAAATCATAAAGTGGCCACATCTTTAATCTGTTGGGTCAGAAAGACACTTCAAATGGTAAAACATGGCAGAGTGGATACAGAAATATATGTATATATTCTTAAAGAATGATAAGGGTTATTTTGGCATATATTTTAACAAGCATCATTTACTCCCTGGCTATACATGCATAAAAGCTTGTTATGAGCTGTACATTAAGCTTTTTCTTTGCTTTATTATACATGGTTGCATGGTGCTTGCCATCTTTGTTCAGTTGTCTTTTTGCATCTGAAGGTTCCAGTCCCGCCTAGGGGATAGTAGTAGGAATGCATGTATTATGCTAATGTATTTACTTGTCCTTTGACATACCACTTACACTACCATTTTCAGGGAGCTACTTAAAAGAAAAAGAGTCCTACACAATATAAACAACTATTTTGTATGAACATTGTATTGGTTCCATACTAGCAGCCATTATGTGTATAAAGTAATTGTTATATCTTGAGTGATATATTTAAAGCATTTAGTCAATATTGTGGGTTCTACAAAGATGTTTTACAACAATAAATTGCATATTAGGCTTTAAAATGAGCACTTTTGAATCCGAACGTTTGAGTCCCATAGACGTCAATGGGGTTCTAAATGTTCACGCGAACGTTCAGTCCGTTCGAAAGTTCTGGTGTGAACCGAACGGGGGGGTGTTCGGCTTATCCCTAATGTTCAATAACCAGCATAAGCATTCTAAAACACAAAGATTTCATACATCCCTTGCTACTGTTTAAATAGAGCTTCACATTTGAAACTAACTTAATATTTGCCTAATAACTGTTAAACTTGGGTAGCAATTAGAATATCTATCTGAGCACAAATCTCTCTCAATACTAATCACTTTACAGGTACAGCTTTTCTATATTTAATTATTTAAAAAAAATTATGAGTTAAATTTATTTTAATTTTAATTAAATTTTTTGTATCAAAACAGGTATTGTTATTTAACCAGGGGTCATCATAAAAATGGGTAGAGTCATTAACTTTGATTAGACAAATGGTGTAGCTTGCAACATTAAGTGAGTGCCACGGCTAGATAATAAGGTGCACTTCAAATAGAGCTTAAAAGCCTGCTTAATACTCTACGTGAAATGTATAAAGTCATTAATTCTAGTTTTAGGGTAGATTCTTTTTATTACACAGTTAACCTTACATATACCTAAATTCATGCTGTCCTGCTATCAGTGTAGTAAAAAGTCTTCAAAATGTGAACTTTCACAAAACATTTTATCTACACACCATGGAAACATCCAACTGTTCACTGACCCCCATCCTCCTCGGATAATAGTATCTAGATTGTGCAGTATAAAAGATGATAGAATGAGTGATGTAGCATTTTCACGATTTCAAAAGAAAGCACAAAGACAGCATATTGTACATTTCTCTGCTTTTATTGGGCATGTGGAGTAAAGATATCTATTAATTATAACAATCCTTTTAGTGGAAATTCTCGCTGAGTATTACACCTGTAGTTCCACAATGTTGTAATGAGATTTTAGGATATTGTATTTGATTAACCCAAAAAAATATTTTCCACCATACTGTCCCTGGAATCTAGTTACCAAGGTGCATAATTAAAACGCATATTGAGTTGTTAGCTGTGTCACTATATTTAAAAAGAAAAATATGAGAAAAATGGAAAATTAGTCATCATTTAGGCAGAAGTTTGAGGCCTTCTTGAAACAATAATTATAATAACAAATGTATCTAATTAGAGCCATCAATGGTCTCAAGTGTTGGATTTCTATGGAGGTCATTTACAATCAAGAGCAGGTACCGATATCTACTCTCTGTTGCCATTTCACTATGCACAACGTGGCTCCCCATTTTCAAAATTTGGGCTAAGGTGTGAAGCCAGAAAGACTCCACAGCGTTTCTTTTTAATAAATGGAGCAGAGAGAGTTTTGTGACTGGAGCAGAGTCAGTCATGTGACTTTGATAAGTTGAAGAAAGAACTTTACCACTTCAGATTGAAGAAGCTTTAGATTTAATTTCCATTACATCCATAGAAAAAACAAAAACAAATCTTTTGAACATTAATCTAGAGATTGTATTAATAGATTTTTGGCATGATTATTACCAATTATTATTATAGGAGGCATGTAGCAGTGCCACAAAAGAGTTTCAGACATCTGCTTAAATGATTGAACAAAAAGGGCGAGTTTGGCCTCATGTAAAGATAAATAGTAAAATTAAAATTAAAAACGTACCATCATCCCAGTTATATACTATTCCCTTGTCCCCACTCTCCCTTTTTCTGCTTAAATGATTGGTTGATAAGCCAGTATCAGCAACGTTTATTGTATCTGCTATTTAGGACTATAATCATTTTATATCATTTTTATATTATGTGTTATTTAAGTGTATACCATTTTAAAATGTGATATTTCTTTAATACTTTTTACAAATGTATTGTGTCATATTGGAATGTTATCAATATCTTTAGTGATGAAATTATTATTATTATTATTATTACTATCATTATCACGATGTGTTTACTAATGTATCACACAGATTTTATTACCTCCATTCTAGATCTTCCATCTAAATAAACATAAGCACACTTGGTCTTATACGACTCAGTTTTTCTATATGAAACAGTAAAGGTTCTATAGAAAATGGTTTTATGTTTTCTTTCCAGAAGCTTTTCTAAATCTGCCCCAGTCATCAGAGATTTACAACTCCCATTTAATTAGCATGCTAACAAATAATGAAAATCAAACAAGGTTTTAAGTCAGTAAGAGTTTTTTCATTCTTAATTGAAATAGTATTAAAAATACAGAAATATGGAAGCATGTTAACCATTTTACACACATTATCAAGTGCGTTGCTTAGTATTACTAAATACTCCAATTACTTAGTATTCATATTACTTTTTTCAATTCTGACTATCATAACTAAATCCTGACCGGTGCTATGGGTCCCTGTATGTTGCACATATTGATGATCTGTGAATAACCAGTAAAATTACTCTTTTACTAATTAATCCTTAGTGACTCACTGCTACTGCCATCATAAAAAATGTATTGCAAAGGTCATTTGCACTATCACAAGTGAGTACAAGGATGGATAACACTCATAATGGGCACATTACCATTCTCATTTTTCAAGGACCCAATATAGCCAATATATAGACAAAGCAATCAATGGTCATAGCATCCACAAGGGGGCAGATCCACAAAAGGATTACGCCAGCGTATCTATTGATACGCCGGCGTAATTTTAAAATTGCTGCGTTGTATCTTTGTTTTGTATCTACAAAACAAGATACGACGGCATCTCGGAGGGATCCGACAGGCGTACGTCTTAGTACACCATCGGATCTTAAGGTGCAATATTTCGGCGGCCGCTAGGTGGCGTTCCCGTAGAATTCCGTGTCGAGTATGCAAATTAGCTATTTACGGCGATCCACGAACGTACGTCCGGCCGGCGCATTTTTTTACGTCGTTTTCGTTCGGCTTTTTCCGGCGTATAGTTAAAGCTGCTATATGGTGGCGTACTCAATGTTAAGTATGGCCGTCGTTCCCGCGTCCAATTTTGAATTTTTACGTTGTTTGCGTAAATCGTTCGCGAATAGGGATTTGCGTAGAATGACGTCACCATCGTGAGCATTGGCTTGTTCCGGGTTAATTTCGAGCATGCGCACTGGGATACCCCCATGGACGGCGCATGCGCAGTGCAAAAAAAAACATTGTTTACGTCGGGTCACAACGTATTAACATAAAACACGCCCCCATTACATCCATTTGAATTCCGCGCCCTTACGGCGCCAAAGATACACTACGCCGCCATAACTTACAGGGCGAATTCTTTGTGGATTTGAAAAAAAAAAGTTGCAGCGGCGTAGTGTATCTTAGATACGCTGCGCCCGGCGGGCACGCAGGTACGTGGATCTGCCCCAAGGTGTTTAATTTTGGTCTAACATACTCCAAACTCTCCATCTGGATTTCATAGTGCTTGGTGTTACTTGACTGCTAGTTTTTTTTTCTGTCCAGTGCATCATATGTACTCCAGTGTTTCTAATTTGTTACAATGATGATATCATAATTTCCGCTTTGATCCAGGGAAGCCTTTTAAGTTTGTTTCTATTTAGTGTTCTATTGTATTGTATACAATAACTGCATTAAAATCAGGTCAAATTTGCTAGCTTTGTTTAAAAAAAAAAAGTCTTTATGTGAAATACGCCTTTTGTTAGGGCCTTAGGGAAGTAAAAGAGGAGGATGAAACACTCTAATGTATATCCAGCTGCAAATTAAATGACATTGATACATGGCTACCTTAATTTGCTGAGTCAAATACAGTCATTGCAACTCCTCTACACGTTCAATTCATCTGTCCTGTCCTGTTACCCACAGCATATTTACTTTTAAAAACTGTGCTTCAAGGCTGCTATTTCAAGGTTGTTTTGTACAGAAATCTATTCCTTTGTTCTAAATTGGCCTGTGAAAAGAATTATAGAATTGCACATGTTTTTATTTAAATGTCTGTTTACCCGATTCCATCCAAATGCAATTTCCCTTGGAAAGAGAAAGGTTTACAACTCAGGTCAAGTCATCATTGCTGAAAATTGTTTGTCACCTCTTTCAGACCTAACCAGAGGAATAGCAGGGATTTAGGGCTTGATAAAATGTCTCAAGATCTGTCAATATTTGCCTCACATGAACTATTTCTGGATTTCCAAAGCGACTTCTTGTCATGTTTGACATAAAGACAAGGGGCCAACATTTTTTTTTCATGTATTTCAATCTAATGTAAAACAAAGTCTATTTTCAGGTAATGTTTATTTTCAAGGATCCATGAACAGAACATCATTATACACATCACATTCTTTATATTGATGACATTAATTGTTCAGCTAAACTAAACCAAGAATATTTTCAACAATCTAGAAGAACAGGAGCTAGATATTCTTTATATTAGAAATTAACATACAAACATATGTCTAGTTTGACAAAACACACACACTCACATGCCAAAATGTATAATGCATGGCTCCCAGCAAATGTCCAAAACTCATGGACAGTACCGCCACCAGAGAAGTTAGTGTAATCAGAAGACCCCCTTTGACAGTTACTTCCTCAGCAGAAAGCCAAGGAACTAAATAGAGGCAAGAGAGACAACTCCTTTCCTATGCTAGCTGAGAGAATCTGTAGGTTTAGGTCTCTTGAAGAAGCTGGCCACCAAAGAATATGCAAAGTATGTATACATATTTGGGCTTATACAGTATTGTTAGAACAAGTAGTTACATGACAGAATTTTTTTTTCAATGGAGGAAAATATGTTATTCAGTCTAGTGTAGCTTACCAGTCCTTATATGAGGTGGCTGCATTGTTTTGTTTATTTTTATTTTTTTATCTGTCCCTGGGTGACAGCATATACTTACTGTACTGTATTCATTGAGGAGTGGAGTTGTCACTCTAGAACAGAAAGTGTGTTATGACTGCAGTAAATCTGACCTTGTTATTTTGATAACATGGGGGGAGGGAGTGTTCTGTAGTCCACAGAGGTGAACTGTGCCTGGCTGTTTAAAATTATTGAGATCAGAACAACTTGCTCAAAAAAAATATTTTTTTTTTAAATATATGTACCATTTCAACATAATTGAGACTAAATTGCTGACAAAGAACTGATCAGTTGCTATAGGTTAGAACAAGTATTCAACTCTACATAAAGTGATAACTTAAATACATTTTCTGGACAGCAATAGATGCCTCTTTCAATGGTACATGCAGCAGACCAAAATGGAGCAAATAAGAGAAGATCATAGTTATATAGTTACATAGTAAGTGAGGTTGAAAAGAGACACAAGTCTATCAAGTCCAACCTATGTGTGTGATTATATGCCAGTATTACATTGTATATCTCTGTATGTTGTGGTCATTCAGGTGCTTATCTAACAGTTTTTTTTAAACTATTAATGCCCCCCACTTAAACCACCGCCTGTAGAAGGGAATTCCATATCCTTGCCGCTCTTACAGTAAAGAACCCTCTACACAGATTAAGATTAAACCTCTTTTCTTTGAATTTTATTGAGTTTCCACGTGTCTTAACTCCTTTCCACAAAAAGTTTTATCCTTATTGTGGGGTCACCAATATGGTATTTGTAAATTTAAATCATATCCCCTCTCAAGCGTCTCTTCTCCAGAGAGAATAAGTTCAGGTTTGGGTTTAGATACATTTTAATGCCTTTGTATCTTAAAGTGGTTGTAAACCCTCTCATATACCCAGTGAAGTGACTGGCCTTGGTTAATACACAGAGATACACAGAGATAAAACAAATCATCCTACATATATTTTATTTGTTTATCTGCTGTCTCCGCCATTCTCCATCTGTTAGTATCACAGAGGAGGGGGTGGCTACAGTGTATGAGAGCTGATTGGAGGAAAGGCACACACCCCCTTCACACAGAAAACAAGAGCAAAGAAAGGATACAGAGCTGTGTTAATAGCATTTGAGAACTCTCCCCATCACAAATGTATCCGATGTGTCGGGAAAACTTCTCAGAAGTGACTCATGCTGATAACAGCAAAACAATGTATCAGAGAGAAACAACAATAAGGCTGGCCACACGTGGTTCAACTGGTTAATGAGCAGGATGAATGTACCATTTGATCAATCGATCAACTTAGGTACAACTGGCCTGCCGGATTCTCCTGTGATTATTGCTAGCAGCTGCTATAGCCACTAGCGATAATCACTGTCTTCCCCTCTGGGTATGGCTTCCACCGTCAGCCCCTCCATCGGGAGGGGTAAATGCAATTTCTGATTCTTCTGTCAGCACTGTCTGTTTTGATGGGGGAATCATACACATTTCTTTCCTGCAACCATAGGAAATTAGTGTTGTGTATAGCCTGCCTTAGAGCTTTGAAAAGAGATAAATCAACATTCATGACTAAATTTACAACCACTTTAATTTTGTTGACTTAATTTTAGCTTTTGAAACTAGCACACACAACCAAAGATGCTTATAACAGGTGCTTTGATCACTGATCTTAACATTAATTTCTTTAAATAATTATTGGACAAACTATTGGTTAACTGCTATCAGAAATAAAGCCTACAACAATTGTTATAAGAGAACACACTATACTCTATTATAGTATATAGCCTCCTGGATTATTGAACACAGGTTTAGTGTTATGTAGTCGGTGGCCTGTCTAGATATTTCCACCCCAAGGTATCTGAATTGTTCCACATATAGAAGTGGAAGATCTCACGGAGGTGGGATGACGTGGTGTACGTGACACACGCACGTCTGAGGGAGGAGCCGCCCGCGCTTCGGATCCGACAGAGCAACGGGAGATGGGAGGACAGAGACTCGGAGGTGGCCCTGCGGCAGCGGACACGCCGCATAGAGGGAGCCCACCGAGCGGATAGTCCACCCATCCCGCGGAGTACATCGGCGACCGCCGCTCTCCGGTAGTCCCTCACCTTCCGTCGCACCCCGCATTCCCCCATGAGATCAGAGGCAAGGTAAGGCACGGAGGAAGAGCAGGGAACCCCCCCCCTCATGGCGTGGTGGTGGGCAGTCCCCCTCGCTCCCCTGCACACAGCGATCACAATTTTCCTGCTCAGGAAATGAAGGAGAGAAATCAACAGCACACGGCAAATTGGTAATACTTAGCCTTCCTTTTTTTTTTTTTTTTTTTTTCTTATTGTCTCTCTCCCTCTCTTTTTTGGCTCCCTGTTATATGAACTGCATTGTAACAGGGGGTGTAATCGGTGACCTGCCTCCCATCAGTGGAGACAGGGTAGGAGAACTGCCTCATAGGATGTATTCTCAGATCCCCTTGGGATGGTTTCAATAAGTGTATGGAGGGAACTATTTAAAAGGAGACTCTGTGTTACCTGGTAATCCCGTGAAACATCAGAGGGGCACCTGTTATTAATGCTGTCCGCACCTGCTTTATACAACTATATGTACACTTACCTGCAATGGAATTAACGTACCCATGAGTTGACTGTTTTGCATACTGCGGTCACTTACCTAGGCGGACAAGCAGAAAAGTACCAGATTCTGCTCCTGACTTTACAAACCATAGCTAAACCCAAGAAGGGATAAGCCCCAAAGCCTTGGGGGTTACCAGAGGGGACGGCAGGCAACATATCCTATTTTTAAGTCAGGTGGGATACGAACCCAAAATAGGACAATATTTTATTTTTTTCTAAATAACGATCTAACTTCAGCAGGACCCCAAGTCCTCAGCTTACACATCCTGCAAATTTAGAGGGGCGGTGTCTGTGACCTGAAAGACTTTAGATCCGGGATCTTTAAAAAAAACCCTCAGCAAACGCAGCAAATCCCAGCAAATTTCGGGGGGGCTGGGAGTACAGCACTAGCGGTTAGTCTTTAACAAAGCCCCACTATATTTAAAGCATAGACTAATCTACAAAAAAAAAAAAAAAAAAAAAATTAAGTGGGGGGTTTAAATACGGCCCGCCCCATAGGATCGCTGCTTCCCGTAGGACGCAAGGCTCCCTGCAACGGTAAAAGCCTTAGAAAAGCCTCCAATCCACTCAGGGGCTGTTTCACCCTCTTACCAGTGGGCGAGCAACCCATTGGGGTTAAACCAATCATAGTTCAAACGGATGAATCCTCAGATCCTTCCTCAACCCCGGGTCATATCTGGACATATTTGGTGTTAGATTCTTCGCAAGAAAAAATTAATACCCCCGAAATTTCATTAAAGTGCCCCCTAGGGTGGTTTAAAAACCCCCTTAAAAAGGAGGGGGGGGAGTCCAGCTCTCCATCCTCCGTTCAAACTGGGTAAACGCATTAGAGCGATAAAGAAACACAACATGAACAGATCAACAAGGGGGGCTGCCCCTAAAATCCCTAAAGATATTGCCACTGCCATTACGATTAGACACTACATGACGCCTGAATGTAGTGCCAAGAGCCCAGGATTGGCAAAAAAAACAGAAAAAACTGGGACAAATAAAAAGGGAATAGGGGGGGCGGCAACCCCAAGTGCGGATACGTCAGCTGAACTTGAACATGTGGTCAGCCAAATGGAAGAACACAGCTCGGATTCTCATATTCCCACTAAGGGGGAAATGGACACTATGCTAAGGAGATTGGAGGATGTAATAAGACAGGAAATCAGCACACTAAGAACGGACTTATTCCACACGCTAGAACGGGTGGAGGAAGCTGAGAAAAAGATAGAAAAGCAGGATCTAGAAATAAAGGAATTGAATACCCAACATCTAAATATGAAACAAACTCAGAGGCTGCTGCAATACCGATTGGAAGATTACGAGAACCGTAACAGAAGGCAAAACCTAAGGCTAAGATCGGTCAAGGAGGAGAAGGGAGAAGACCTTAGGAAAATTCTCAACGATCTGTTCCTCCCCCTCCTAGACAACGGGAAGGAAGGTCCCCTAAAAATAGAACGAGTACACCGAGTGGGAAAGTCTAGGGAGGGAAGAGGCAATTGGCACAGGGATATAATAGTCAGGTTCAGGCACTTCGAAGACAAAGAGGAAATCTGGCAGAAACTGAGAAGGAAGCCTCCCTTATCATATGAGGGGATGGAGATCCAGATCTACACGGATTTGGCCTGGGAAACCCTGTCTAGAAGAAGGCATTTAAAACCCTTATTGGATCAGATGCGGAAATCCAACATAAACTACCAATGGGGTTTCCCGGCCTGTCTGATAGGCTATAAAGAGGGAGTGTCAGCTAAACTAACATTTCCGGAGGACCTGGGGGGGTTCTGTCGTAAACTGGATATCCCGGTAATTGAGTTACCCGAATGGGTTGAATAAGCGATCAGAAAATAGCTGCCCCCAGGGGTGGCCTCTAGGGATGGGTATAGAGGGGCGGGAGAGGCGGGAGGGATGTAGGGCGGGTGACTAGAGAGGGGAACAAGGCGGTGCGGATCTGTATCCCCACACATTCAAGATCGATCCCCCGGGAAATTCCGAGGGTCAATGTGTGGAAGGGGCGCTGGGGGCCACACCTCATCCAAAAGAACCGACGGGTAGGGGCTACCGAGGATCCCCACGGTTCAGAGGCGATGTACTGGCCTAGGCAAGGGGGGGAGGGGGAGATGGAGGGGTGGGTTTGGAGGGGGAGAGAACATTCCCCCCCTCCAAAATAGGGAGGGTAAAGGGTTTATGGCTCTCAAGGGATCTCTTAGAAAGTTCAGCACGTATAAGGAAACGACCCAGTAATAGGAAATGACAGAAGTTAAATTTTTATCCTATAATGTAAAGGGTCTAAATTCAGCTATCAAAAGATTAAAAGTTCTGGCCGAGCTTGAGCAACTCAGAGCGGATGTGGTATTTATTCAAGAATCACACTTGACCATTGACGCAAACATTAAATTATACTCCCCGGCGTACCCCGTTTGGTTTTATGGTGACTCCATCTCCAAACGAGCAAGGGGTGTGGCTATTGGGTTTACAAGAGGCTTTGGATTCACGCTTCAGGCGAGGCTGACGGACCCCGAAGGGAGATATTTATTTCTCAAAATAAAGTTCGAAAATGTAACCTATACTCTAGCAAACATATATGCACCAAACGTACACCCAACCCAATACTTAGGTAAAATTTTGGGTAAATTGAACAATTTTGCTGAGGGATATATAATACTGATGGGGGATTTAAACTTTGTATTTAATCCGACAGAAGATAGTACGTTCCGTGGGAAGGCGACAAAAAATGAGCATTTGCAGAGAATTAAACATAAGCTACACGATAGCCAATTAGTGGACGTTTGGCGGATTTTTCATCCAAAAGAACATGACTACACATTTTTCTCCCCTCCCCACGGAACGTACTCTAGAATAGACTACATCTTGGCGGATCACAGGCTGCTGAACTCTATCACAGAGACAGAAATAGGAATCATGACGGTGTCAGACCATGCGCCAATAACAATGAAAATTATATTATCTACACAGATGAGGCAGCGGCCGGTGTGGCGCCTAGATGATAGCCTGATTCAAGATGAAGGAGGGGCTAGAAGAGTGGAGGCCGAATTAAAACAATTCTCTCATATCAACGAAACAGCGGGGATTTCCAGCGCAACCCTTTGGGAGACGCACAAAGCGTATATTAGAGGAATTTTAATTGCCGAGGCCGCAAAAAAAAAAAAAAGAAAGGACAAATAAAGCCAACTCCCTGAGGAAAGAGATAGAGACCCTAGAAAGTAAACACAAAGAGCAAAGATTAAAAGAGACCTACCTTAATCTAACCCTGAAAAGAGATGCACTTAAGGAAATCATGGAACAGGAAGCAAGGTACAAACTAAACTGCATCTCCAAGGAGAGGTACATATGGGGGAATAAACCAAGTAAGCTGTTAGCCAAAATGGCCCAAAAAAAGAAAACGAGGAACTACATTGAAAAAATTAAGGGGAAAAATGGGAACTTGGTTCATGCAACTCCCGAAATCGCAGACAGTTTTAAAAACTATTACGAGGAATTATACACAATAAAACACCCAGGTTTGCAGGAAGGGGAAAGGGAAGAAGAGACTAGAGACTTTCTTGTAAAGGCAGGACTTCCTAGATTGGAGGAGATGGAGAGTTTGGAGATGGATCGCCCCATAACCGAGGTAGAAATCAAAATAGCATTAAATACCACTACGGGCGGAAAAAGCCCGGGCCCGGATGGGTTCTCAACCATGTACTATAAGAGATTTAGCAATATACTGATTCCAAGGCTGTGCAAATACTTTAACGGGCTAGGCTCCGAATTCGAAGCCAGCAGGGAAGCAACAGCGGCCGTGATCGCGCTAATTCTGAAAGAAGGGAAAGACAGCACTCTTTGTTCGGGTTACAGGCCTATTTCGCTGTTAAATGCAGACATCAAGCTGTTTGCCAAAATCCTCGCAGGCCGCCTGAAGGGGGTTATGCACTCCTTGGTGAACCCTGACCAGGTAGGATCTGTACCCAACAGAGAGGGCAAAGACAATAGCCTAAGGGCAATTCTGCTGCTTCAGACCATCAGGCAGAATAAATCCCCCGGTCTACTCCTGTCAGTTGATGCTGAGAAAGCTTTTGACAGGGTAGACTGGGGGCTCATGATGGAGACCCTTACTACCATGGGAATAGGATATAGGATGACCCGTTGGATTAAAACACTGTACCTCCATCCTACCGCAAAAATTAAAATAAACGGAACGCTATCGGAACCATTCGAAATGAAAAATGGAACAAGGCAGGGGTGCCCCCTGTCACCCCTTCTCTTCATACTATCATTGGAGCCACTGTTGGCTACTATCCGTAAGGATCCTGACATCAATGGAGTAGGGGTAGACGGGGAGGAACATAAATTATCGGCCTTCGCCGATGATATTTTATTTTATGTAACCAACCCGATCAAATCCATTTTAAAGCTCACCAAAGTATTGAAACAATACGGGAATATTTCTAACTTTAAAATAAATATAAATAAATCAGAAATTTTGAATATTAATTTAAATAAAAGTGAGGTAGGATTAGTAAAAAAAGTCTGTGCCTTTCCCTGGACTAAAGAACTAAAGTACCTAGGTATTAAACTTGCAAATACAGTACAGAAGATGTATAAAATAAACTATGTTCCCTTACTAAATGAGATCAAGAACGAATTAAAAAACACGGCAAATAAACCTATATCATGGATCGGACGTATAAATATGCTGAAGATGGTCGTAGTCCCAAAAATTCTTTATAAATTCTTACTGGTACCAATCGCCCTTCCACAGCAATTTCTGAGCATTCTGAATACCATGCTACTAAACTATGTATGGAAAAACAAGAAGCATAGAATTTCTCTCTCCACACTAAAACAGGGAAAGCTGCATGGCGGGTTGGGCGCTCCGGACATCAAAAGTTACTATAAAGCGGCGGTCCTATCGCGGGCGGTTGAATGGGCCCGTGACAGGCCAGATAAAAGATGGGTGCAAATCGAGAAAGCATTAACTAGCAAATATTTGAATAATATCATATGGATCCCTACACAACACAGAGCACTAGATCACAAAACACATGATATAACAAGACACACACTAAGACTATGGGACAGAACTCAGGCACAACTAGAGGGGAAATTTAATTCCCCTCTAATGAATTTAAAAGAAAATCCTTATTTTGCACCAGGGGAAAACAAAATTGGAGGGAACTGGATTAGGAAAGACACAGTGCACCTAGGAGATATCATAAATGACGGAGAGATAATGACCTACGGAGATTTGAAATCCAAAACGGACTATTGGAATCTCGATAGGTGGCATTACTCCCAGCTGCATCACTTTGTGCGGCACCTCCCCCGCCCACTACGGACGGAGGCGGAGCTGACTCCACTTGAGAGGATTTGTAAATCTAAGAATTCAAAGGGCACTATCACTAAACTCTACGGGATATTGGTCAAGATAGGGACTCGGGGAGAAGCACCCTTTATAGATAAATGGGAAAGAGAGTTAGGTATCACGAGAGGGACAAACACTTTTCAGAGGATCATTCAATTAACTCACTCATCTGCTGTAGATGTTCGCACAGCCGAAGCAAATTATAAGTGCCTTTCAGGGTGGTATATCACCCCTGACAAAGCTAATAAATTTAAAGCAAGCCAGTCCGCTGAGTGCTGGCGGGGTTGCTCAGAAAAAGGCACGATGGCCCATTTATGGTGGCTATGCCCAAAAATTCAAAGCTATTGGGACAAAATATTGACCCAAATAAAGGTTATAACGGGGGAGGAGATAAAGAAAGACCCTTGGGTCGTGCTCTTCCACGGTAGTCTTGAAGGGGTAAAAAAATATAAGCAGTCTTTACTACCCCATCTCTTAAATGCAGCGAAGAGACTCATTCCCAAAAAGTGGCAGGAGAAGGAAAGTCCCCATGTCTGGAACTGGATAGACGAAGTAGAGGAAACATACAGGGCAGAAGAACTAAGGGATAGTCATCTGGAAAGGAATGGGGAATATAGGGAGAAATGGGCAAAATGGAAGGAATATAAACAAACATGGAGCTACGCTGAAAGAATCAGGGTCTGTTAGGAACAGGAACTGTGCAGGTGGGCATTAACCCACATGCACTTCCGGTTCGCTCTTTTATTGACTATTATCAGAGGGACATACAAAAATAGTTTCCTTTGCTGAACTTGTTAGGGGATATCTCAGAGGAAAATAGGACGAGATCCCTGAGAGCCATGGGGGGGGGGGAGGGGGGGGGGCGTTAACAATTGTAAAAATTTCTTCTTTCTGTTAAATGTTATTGGGCTTTGACCAGCAGGGTGCAGGGTTATAGCCTTTTTGCCCTACTGGGTGGCCGATATAGAAACCGTAATACTTACGATTAAGGAAAAAAAAAAAAAAAAAAAAAAAAAAAAAAAATGCAGAATAAATACCACATATGATGCAAACCACAACTTGAGACGTAAGAAGCATCAAACCATGAGCTGGTCTCTAGAATTTGGTATAAGAAAGCTGAGGTGGTAAAAAGAAAAAAAAAAAAAAAAAAGAAGAAGTGGAAGATCTGGTGGAGCCCCCTCGAGCAGCTGGATCTATGGGAAATAAAAGAGAATTTGAAACCAGTTCACCCATAGTCTCGTAATGGGGGAAAATTAATTTAAAACCTGGAGTGCACCTTCCAGCAATGGTCCTGCATCATTGAGAAAAAGCAGGAGGTCATCCGCATACAGCGCCACCCTCTCCTTCAGCCAGTCAATCCGCAGCCCCTTAATATGTGGGTAAATGCAGAGAGCCTCTGCCACCAGCTCAGCGGCGATGTCGAATAGGGCTGAAGAGAGAGGGCAGCCCTGTCGAGAATCCCTAGACAATGAGAAGGGTTGGGAAAGCCCTCCCCCTAGCTTAATGATCAAAGTAGGGCTTTTGTAGATGGTTTGTAGCCACTGTATGTATTTTAAGGGGAAACCCATCCTACAGAGGACCTCCCACAAAAAAGGCCATTCTACTGTATCGAGAGCCTTTCTGATGTACAGCGAAGCCACTACCCTGGAGCCCATGCTAAGGTGTTGTGCATGAATATTGATATTCTTAAATTTATGTCAGTACATCTATCAGCCATGAACCTGGCTTGGTCAGTTTAAAAAATGGTGGGCAGTAGGGATTGAAGTCTCAAAGTCAATAGTTTGGTAAGTATTTTAAAATCTAAATTAAGGAGAGCAATAGGGCCGTAGTTTGCACATGAGGTGGGATCTTTGGGCGGTTTGTGGATCAACACCACGTGAGCATGGTACATGGAGGGTGGTAGTTCCCCAGATTTCAGACAGTGGGTGTAATGGGAGGCCAAAATTGTCGCAAGGAGATTTCCATGCATCCTGTAGAACTCAATGGGGAGACCATCTGGGCATGGGGATTTCCCTGCCGGGAAGGATTTAATTGCTTCAAGAACCTCCTCCGGGGTAATCGGTTCCACCAGCGTGACATACTCCTCCTCCGACAGCCAGCCCAGAGGGTCAAGGGTTTTCCGCTAGGTCTAAAAAATCGTATATCTGGTGATGAGGAGACCGACCCTCTTGAAGCGATCCTGATTTCAGCCATTAGGGTGAGTGGCTGGTCATGTTGTGCTTACATTGCTAACAGGCATCCATTTCAGTCCCCCTGCTTGAAAAACTTTGTTTATTGTTATAGAGTTCCAGTCTGGTAACCTCAGCTAGGAGATGTAAGTCCCTCTTTTTAGCCTGAAGCTGGTCAAAATTTGTCTCAGAAGGGTCCGCAACATATTCAGCAGAGCAGGAGTCGACAGCCTCCTGAAGGGAGACAACTGTTGCCGCCTAGTCCTTACAAACCGCTGAGATAGAGGAGATTTATGGTCCTTGAGGGAACTCCTTGAAGGTGCCCCAGTTAATCTCTGAAGAGGAAGACCCAGAGTTGAGCTCCCAATATTCAGTGAGAAGGGGGGGATGTTGTCTACTATCTCCTGGTGGGCAATAACGTGGGTCCTAATTCTTCACAGAGCAGAGGCGTGTGAGCATGGGGAGCGAATAGTATGTTTCAAGGGATTATGGTCTGAAAGGCCACAAGGCAGGTAGGCTGCAAAAAACACAACTGACATTAAAGAGGGATTAGAAAAGGCCAGGTCTATTCGGAAGGCCATTTTGTAAGTGGTGGAAAAACAGGAGTAAGATCTATCAGTAGGATGTTTCCATCTCCATACCTCATTCACTCCCATCGCCTGAGCCCATGCCTTTAACTCTGTAGAACAGAGTTTGGGGGGACTGGGCCTATCAAGTTCCAGGGCTAGGTTTGGCATTAAAGGCTCCCATAATAAGTAGTTTCAAAGGACAATACTGGGCTATCTTCTCCATAATAACATACAGTAGTGTAGAGGAGAAGGGAGGAGGTATATAAATATTTGTCACAATATAGCGGTTGATTTTACATTTTAAGATTAAAGATTACATGTATGGTGGCAGATTAATACTAAATGGCTCATACCATTGGTTAGATTAGGTGCTATGTGTTCAGATAGGGGATAGTTAAAGTGATATTAAATCCAAAATCTAAAATTTGATATATTATGGCTTACCAATCCTTAGATTTTGTGGCTGCATTTGTTTTCTGTATTTAGGCATTTTCCCTTTGTTTTCCCCTGGTGATCTGGCCAGTAACACACCTCCTATATTATACATAAATCACTCTTAAAGAAGGAGCACACGGGCCAGATTTGGACAGCAGAATTGTCAGCATGGAGGAGGGGATTGTTAGAAGTAGACCTGTGCGATTTGGTTCGTAACTAATGTATTTTCATACCAATTTGTTAGTATTAGTACATTCGGATCAATTCGAACATCCGAATAGCTGAAAGAACCAAAATACGAAAATTATGAAATTACGAATAAGCAAAATAACGAACATGCAAAAATACAAACTTATGAATGGACAAACTTACGAAAATAGAAAACACTGAAACAGTAAAAGAACGAAAATGACATCTATAACGAATGATTTGCATTCCGTATTTTCCTTCCTTTGTCTGTTCGTAATTTTGTATGTTCGTATTTTATTTGTGTGTTCGTAATTTTGTTTCTTTGTATGTTCGTAATTTTGTTTGTTCGTGTTCTCGAATCGTTCTTTTGAATGGACAGTGTAAGAAAGTGTATCTTAATATGTATGTTCGTAATTTCGTATGTTCGTATTTTCATTTGTATGTTCGTAAATTTGTTTCTTTGTCTGTTCGTAATTTTGTGTTTTCGAATCGTTATTTCGAATGGGCAGTGTAGTGAGTGATGTATCTTACTTAACCGCTTCCCGACCGCCGCATGTAGATATACGTCGGCAGAATGGCACATACAGGCACATTGGCGTACCTGTACGTCCCTGCCTTTCCGCGGGTCGGGGGTCACTGTGGCGGCGTATCGATCGAGTCATCCCTTTTATAGGGAGACTCGATCGATGACGTCAGTCCTACAGTTGTAAACACACACTAGGTGAACACTAAATCCTACAGCGCCCCCTGTGTTTAACTCCCAAACTGCAACTGTCATTTTCACAATAAACAATGCAATTTAAATGCATGTTTTCCTGTGAAAATGACAATGGTCCCAAAAATGTGTCAAAATTGTCCGAAGTGTCCGCCATAATGTCGCAGTCATGAAAAATATCGCTGATCGCCGCCATTAGTAGTAAAAAATATTTTTTTATAAAAATGCAATAAAACTATCCCCTATTTTGTAAACGCTATAAATTTTGTGCAAACTGATCGATAAATGCTTATTGCAATTTTATTTTACCAAAAATAGGTAGAAGAATACGTATCGGCCTAAACTTAGGAAATTTTTTTTTATATATGTTTTTGGGGGGATATTTATTATAGCAAAAAGTAAAACATATTGCATTTTTTTCAAAATTGTCGCTCTATTTTTGTTTATAGCGCAAACAATAAAAACCGCAGATGTGATCAAATACCACCAAAAGAAAGCTCTATTTGTGGGGAAAAAAGGACGCCAATTTTGTTTGGGAGTTACGTCGCACGACCGCGCAATTGTCTGTTAAAGCGACGCAGTGCCGAATTGTAAAAACCCCTTGGGTCAAGTAGCAGCATATTGGTCCGGTCCTTAAGTGGTTAATATCTTAGCTTATCTCTTTTGTGTCTGAGTCTTTTTAGATTCAGTTGTGGAGGAGACTGAGTCAGGTCTCCTGACTGAGGGAGTGGACTAAGAGTAAGTACAGAACTTATTAGAAATTAAGCAAGATACACCCTCTCAAAATGGCGTACAGGGGCGGAGGCTATAGCCGCATGTTGAAAACGAAACTAAAATACATTGCGAATGACCGCAATGTATTTACGAAAGTACGAATCCACTCGAAGCACAGTAGTAGACACGAATCAATGAAAACCAAACAATGTTACTAATCAACCGAAAAGGCAATCTCACAAAAATAACAATTACTAAATTACGAGTAGTGTACCGAATGAATGAAAATGATTATCTAACAAAATTACGAATTTCGAAAATAAATTAGACAAAATTACAAATCATTCAGTATCAACGAAAATACGAACAAGTCCGAATATGAAAACACTCGTCTTACAAAATTACTAATCTTTACGAGTCTATGCAAACGAGACGAAACTAAACACAATTTTTTGTTGTGCACATGTCTAGTTAGAAGTACTAGCACATTTAAATACACTAACATATTGAAGCCAAACTTCAGCTAACATTTTTTCACAGTATTTTTTTTTCTTTTGGGGTAAAGGTTTTACATTAATAAAAACTCACAATTTTTTCTACAACGTATAAAACTCCCCAACTCACCAAATACTCTGGAATATCTTACAGTTGCCTTTACCCTAAAAAATTACATATTTTTGTATGGCAACACAACAATATTATAAATGCTTCCTTCACACAGCAAAGAGCAGAAACCATAAAAGTTTTTGTGAAATAACCTTTTATATATTTGTTATTTCATAGAAGTTTGTTTCTAATTATCTATAACTTTTGTTCAATAAACTGAAATACACAACATATATATTTTTATTATCTAGAACTTTTGTTCAATAAACTGAAATTCACTATAAGTGCAAATAACTGTTACCGAAATTATATTAACACATGCAATTCTGCTTCTTTGAAACCTGTCCTTGGCTGTCTGAAGGATCACTTTTAATAAGGAGGAGTAGTAGTGTAAAGTTGTATATCGACAGCCAAAGTTTTTGTCTCAAGACAACAATCTCATTGAAAATTGATCTCCCTTCCTCACTGCTTCTGCTTGCTTGTAACTTCTGTTTTGTTCCATTCTACTTTTTCAGCTTTATCTGTTCTCCAAGCTGCAGCACGTCCTTCAGCTTTCTCTGTAGCTATTGTTTACAGTCATGGTAAACATAGAGATCATATACTCTTGCTTCTATGCTGTGTTGCAGTCAGATTGTCAGGGGTATCTAGTATATGCTGAATCACTCCTTCTCCTATAAGAAAAAAATAAATCCTAGAAAATATAATTTCTGTAATGTAAATGTTTTCTAGCATCAGTAATTCCTCAAACGATGTGCATGTGCTTTTCTGTTGGGGAGAAAAAAACCTTAAGAGAACCTACAGTTGTGCAAATAGCTGCCAAGCAGACTTCCTAAAGCCCAGCTGGTGCTCTGTGTGGGTTTTCAGTATGCAATGAAACTGAATGCATTACCAAAATGGCAAATTATCAGATAATAAGTAACTATAACCTGAAGTTTACAAAACTTCAAAGTTAGAAGCAATAATATAAAACAGGTTCAGAATCCAAATAAATGCATACATGGCAGAATTATAAAAGCTTAAACATATGAAATCTGCATAAACATGGACTTTTTAAGAGCACTGTCCCTGTGACTTCATTAGAGTAACATGGCAATAGCATGGTCTCTATAGGACACTATAAAAAAAAAGTCAAGCTGTGAATCACTACTTCAGCAACATAGTACAGAACGCAGCTACTTATGATTATCCTCATAGACAGCATATACCTCAGTGAAGTCCAGGGTAGCTGTGGTAACACAGATGAACAGCTGGTGGCATCCAAGAACAAAGTGCCACGGCACTGTAATTGTAGTACTCTGGTAACTTTTTGTTTTTTCTGGCTTCTGGTAGCTGGGTCTTGCAAGGAAGCTTTATCCTGTTAACATCTTTCCCGACTGCCCACACACCAGTTCTGACAGTGGGGGGCCACTCACCTGGCTGCAGATCACTTGCCCAGCAGCCTCTAACCCATCAGGTCTGGCCTTTCTGAGCTGCTTTGGTGAGGGAAACATAGTATCTTTTCTTCCTTGGACATTGTGTACCAACCCATGAAGTTGTGGGATATATAGTAACCACCCGAGTATGGTGATTAAATAGTAACCCCTTTACACTGAACAAGCTGTCCCTAGAAAGTTTAATGTGCTTATTATTCCTTACAAAATGTATATGAAGTTTCCCAAAGTTAGGTCTCTGGGAGCACTTCAGGAGTAGAGTCTTGGTCCTATGTTCTGGGACATGAGTCTTCACAATCATATACAAGCAAAAGCCCATATTTCTTTTTTATTACCCTTGGGTATTTAAAGTTAAGCTCATTGAATGTTTACTTTGCATAAAAGCTGATTTATTAAATGATTTCAGAATTACCACTCAAAAAGTGCGAGTGTTCACTTTTATTATCCAATGTGAAAATTGCGTGAAAAGAACATTTCTGCTCATTTTGAATAGCCAGCCACGTGCAGATGCTTATAACAAGGTTGGATAGCTGAAGTTAATATTCACACAATTTTTTGGCTTGACCTAACTCCTTTAGTACATCACCCAAACAGTCTCTAAATCAAACTATACAGTACGTTTCAAATGGCTGTCAGTCCAATTAGATGCTCTTTATTGACTAGACTATCTGTTCTTGAATTACTCACTGCTGGTCATTATTTAGAGGGTGAAGAGCAAAACTCCTATATTAATTTAGGATTCAAAATTAACACACGTTCACCTTATTTACTTATCCAAGTAAACATATACATAGCAGGGTGAGCATTTATTTTGCTAAGTGAACATCCTTTACTGCTTTCATATATGGCAAATAGTACATTCTAGTTGGCTGTCAGTTCACCAGGATGCTGGTGTTTAATAGTGGTTGTTCTTAAATGAAGATTCTCACTATTGGTTATTATAGGTACCAGATTCACAGTTACCTACCAATTTTAAATACATGATTATTTTACTAGTAAGTTGTATTAGTATGGTTTTAAGATTCAGATTGAAGGAATATCTCTTGTGATTATTCTTTTTTTTTTTAAATGTTCCATGTTTACTATTTTACTTTATACCTAATGACTAATTATTTGTTTCCCTGTATTTAATTCTTATTTTAAGATAATAATTCATTAGTTTAAATAGTATTTTTAACTGAATATTCAATGTATACTTTTTTGTTATTAAAGACATTTTTCAGCCGACTGTTATGGATGGCGTCTAATAGAACACCTGTTTCTGAACGCAAGATTCAAATAGACAGACATTAGGCTGTGAATAACATCTCTTGGTAATTAGCAGTAGAAATGTTTACGAGACATAAATTACTATTTTATTTTCCAAAAATGTTTTCCTATGACTAATGTGCATAGCAGCATGCCAGAAATGTGCTCATGATTAAAATTAGATGGTAAAAAAATGTGTTTTTTTTGTTTGATGAAATATCATCCAGAAGGGTAAAAGAAAAAAATACAGTTACAGATATACATTTACTTTGGAAAATAAAATAGGTTTTCCTGTGAATGGGTTTATACTATTTTAGAATTAAAAACAGTCATAATGGCAAAATGATGCTTTGTGGTTTACAAGGTTTAGGAGTGAGAATTGTTCTAACCTATAGCAACTGACCAGTTCTTTGTCAGCAATTTAGCCTCAATTCGATTATGTTGAAATGGTACATACATTTAAATTTTTTTACAACTCCGACCATGTGTACGTAGCATAAATCTTTAGAGAAATATAGTAACTAAATATAAATGATGCGTATGATAATATATATCCTTTGTGTTTGGTTTGTTTTAGTACTTTCAGATATACTTTTGTCTCTGCGTAAGTGAATGGTACACAAAATTCACCACTCATGAGAAGCAATTTGACAAATCTTCATGTGGGCGTGGTCATCCGCACAAATGCATGTTGGGTAACACCCACACATTAATATCCTGGTCAGAGACTGCAGGCATGTGAACAACCAGACGTTAAAGTGGAGTTCCACCCAAAAATAGAACTTCCGCTTTTTGGAATCCTCCCCCCCTCTGGTGTCACATTTGGCACCTTTCAGGGAGGAGGAGGGAGCAGATACCTGTGTAATCCAGGTATTTTCTCCCACTTCCAGGCATAGGTCGCCGCAGCGACCTATGCCACATCCGGTACCCTCTCCGCCCCCTGCTGTCTTCTGGGAGACACACAGGTCCCAGAAGACCGCAGGGACCAGTGGGAGACCCATGCATGTGCAGTAGGGAACCAGGAAGTGAAGCCGCAATGCTTCACTTCCCGATTCCCTTACCAAAGATGGTGGCAGCATGCACCCAGGAGCCAGGGGGTAGATCGGGTTTGGGTGCGGATATCGCAGGCGCCCTGGACAGGTAAGTGTCCAAATATTAAAAGTCAGCAGCTGCAGTATTTGTAGTTGCTGACTTTAATTACATTTTTTGGGGCATAACTCCTCTTTAAGGCAGCTCCCCAAGAGTTCCTCTGAAAAGCAAATTGTCCCATGTCACTACATACTGCACTCACGTTTGTATTAGGAGAGACGTGCTAAGCCCACTCCACCAGTCAAGCATAACTCTGTTTCCTTATTCCCAGTAACAGAATGGGGTCCTGCCGAGCACCTAGCATGGACCTCATGCATGCTCTCACTCACTGCAGCTCTATCCTTCCTGCACCATGTGACCAGGCCATAGATCTCCATAATGCTAGTCTTCTCTTGGTTGCTATGGGAGATGGACTGCTAGGGAGGGAGCATGAACATTGCCTCACTACTGGTGTACCTGTCAACGTACCAGGTACCACACTTAATGACTGGTGGCTGTAGCTTGTTTCTTTTACTTGGTTACCCATAGTAACTACACTCCTCTCCATTGTCTTGCTGAGTTAACCTTTTGTAGTTGTGCTACCCATAGTGCAATTACAGACCCAGGTTATTTGGAATATGACAGAACCAACATGCACCCCTTTCAATAAATTAAGACCAGGCTTAGAATGGTTAACATAACTTTACTGTTAAATTGCAGCATGATGATACAGCAAGAAGAATGTCCTCCCTAATCCTAACTAACACGATGTAGTAGCCCAGCATACCCCATGAGGTGAGAGCTCATATAGGCATGTCCATGACTTGGATGATGTTCATGGCTCCTGGTGTCTTCACGTTTTCTCCCTGGCTTGGCAGCTGAACTTTTCAGCACTCTCTAAAGGCGACTACTACTACTAATTGCTCTCCGATCGTAGTGGTCCTCCTTTTATATATCACAGGTGGGCCTGCCAAAATAAAAAAAGCCCACTAACTAGGCCAAAAATGCTTAACCACTTCCCGCCCGTCCTATAACAGATTGACGTCCAGGAAGTGGTTCTGTTATCCTGACTGGGTCTAAGGATGTGCCGTACAAACAGACAATGCTAGCACTAGGCCAATTGTGATTCACACAAAATATCTTCCACATTAAGGGCCTGATCCACAAAAGGAATACGCCGGCGTATCTACTGATACGCCGTCGAATCCCTGTTTATATCTATGGAACTGATCCACAGAATCAGTTTCTCATAGATAGGCAGGAGATCCAACATGTGTAAGGGACTTACACTGTCGGATCTTAGGATGCAGTACCGCAGCCGCCACTGGGGGCATTTCTTGTCGAAATCCAGCGTCGGGTATGCAAATTAGCACTTACGGAGATCCACAAAGCTTTTAAGCTTCGTTTTTTCTCCATAAGTATTAGTTTGCCGTCGCAAAATTAGGGCTGCTTTTACAAAGTGTAAAGTTAATACACCATGTAAAAGTAGACCCTTCTTTCCCGTGACGCTGTCAATTTTGTTTAATCTTTACATATTTTTTTTTTCGCCGCATCTCTTTTTTTTCCCGACGCAACTTTTTTTACCCGGCGCGATTCACAAAACTTGGCGTAAACTTTCGCGCAATGCACATCGGGAAAATCGCGTCGGGAGCATGCGCAGTACGTCCGGCGCGGGAGCGCGCCTAATTTAAATGAGCTTCGCCCCATTAGATTAGGAACGCCTTGCGCCGGACGGATTTAAGTTACACCGCTCAAAATTTCTAGGTAAGTGCTTTGTGGATCGGGCACTTAGGTAGAGATTTTGCGGCGGTGTAACTTAAATGCCAAAAGTTAAGTTACGGCCGGTTTTTGTGGATCAGGCCCTATGTGTCTATTTTCTCCAAGACCAACAAAAATTAAGATTTTGTCTGTAGCCTGGTGGTACCCACAGACATGAGGACTATTGCCCAACCAAACTGAAATCAAATAGTAGATGACCATCTCATCTCATATGTGAGGAACCTCAAGTAAACATACAAATGTCAGAATATTTTTCTTATTTTAGTAACACAAAAGTATTATAGCATAGACTATCAATGATGTACAAATGCATTTATTCAGACAAACAATTATTTGTTAATTTTAGAATTTATGCAATCCTGACCACTGGTGTCTTTCTGTTCATGTGTCTTTAAACGTTTATTTTATTCAGATCATGGTATACCTAGTAGACATTAGGCACAGTAAATTAGACTTACTTAGAAATGCTAAAACACATGTAGTTGAAAGTGTTTACTATCTATTCACTTGATTACCACATGGAGTGTGCATGGCCATGTGCATTGCAACACTGCCACAACTAAGCTATCCTTTATCATGACGAAGGGTCTTAGAACCAAACATAAAAACTGGTGTGCCCTGTCACTATGGATGGATCATTTGCCATCACAGACAGTAAACAGAGAGACATCTAAATTGTGCTATAAATAAAGATGTAAAGATTTTTGTTATTAAGCAGAGTGGACCTCATTTTGTCTATGTTTAATAAGATGGATTCAAACCTGCAATTGAAGACAATATATACAGAATGCATATAGATTGTAAGAAAGACAATGACATAGGGATTTAATACAGGCTCCTAAACATGAGTCAGAAGACTTGTGTTTGGGAATATTGGGATTCAATAATGTCTTTGTGAGTAATTTTTTAAATGCTGAGTTCTCACTAGGTACGTTCTCTAAGGGCTAACTAAGAGAATAATCAATCATTAATCCTAGTGTTAAGCTATTGTAAAGCATAACCCACTAACCACAGGAAACACAGATGCCAAGTAAACCCACCTTATGTTGAAATGCCAATGTCTGCAAAGTGTTAGCAAAAAAACAAATATTAATAAAACAATAACAATAATAATATGTGATAATAGTAATAATAATATGGTTCTGAAATTTATAAATGCCAAATTCCCTCTTATTATTGTATAGCCAAAAGACGGCAACAGCGTGGCTCTCCAGTTCTGGGGCTCAAGCATCAGGCAAGCACTTCGACCACCGTGTCCTTTGGACACAGTTGATCACAGATCACAGTAAAGGGCCATTCACAGCGGCTCTTTACCATGTGTCCTGATTGTCAGTGCAGCTCCATCAGTGCCCATCAGTGGCCCCTATCAGTACTCATTTGTGCAACCTCATTAGTGCCTCCAATGCAGCTTAGTTCTGAATCATCATTGCACATCAGTGAAGCCTCATCAGTGCCCATCAGTACAACCTCAATAAAAAATCCAGTGGTAATTAAAAACCACCTAAAAGAAACTCTAGCTGTCTAACCACACAATTGTCATTCAAAATGTGACAGTGCTGAAATCTGAAAATTGGCCTGGGCAGGTAGGTGGTGAAAGTGCCCAGTATTGTGGTTAAGTAATATGTCTATGGGGGCACATATCTGGGATGTACAGAATGTGTTGCAGAAACACTGTTAAAAAGTGCTTCAAATGACTAGCAAATTACTTTTCATTGCCCACTTCTTTGTTAAAAAAAAAGTACACATAACCCTCCACGGGTCTGCTATGTAATTTGCAGGACCTTTGTAGGGATTGTTATGCTGTTTTTTTTTAAAGAGTTGTCAATGAAATTTCTATTTGCTGGCAATTTAAATGGTATTGATTTTTGTACTTGTAAATGTCACTTATGCTGTAGCACCTTATGAGTCTGGTATCATTTTTAATGGGGACTCCACATAACCACCAAAAAAATTGTGAGGTTCCCTTTAAAATCTGTACCAGACCCTTTCAATTCAGCCTGGTTTGCCAGGAAAGGGGAGGGATAAGCATGGGGTCCCTCATTCTGTACCATACCTGGTCACATGCCCTCAACCTTTGGGCACTCTTGGCAAAGCACCTTGTCACCATGTTGATGAGGGCAAGAGCTTCTTCCCCACAACCCAAGGGTAGTTTTAATAATAATGGGACCCCAATATACTACAACACTATTTGAATGAGAATGGGGTACATAGTAGTACCCCTACTTATTCACAAAAATTGTAAATTCCCCATCAATCACGAAGCACAAAAAAAGGTTTGACCTGACCGATGCGTGCAACTGATCCTGATGGTACCACTATGGTCACATCCATATTTGTTTTATGAAATTGTCCAAATATGGCCAGTGGACATATTTAGGCAGTGATGTCACTGCTATTCCTGCCCCTTTGCTTACATGGTAGGGATTCCATCAGTAGTTCCTAGGGACACGTTGGATGCAAGTGTTAGAAAATATGATATGAAATGATATTATATGAAATATGATTTTCAGCTCCTGCCAAACAGCAAGTCTAATGGGCAAATGTTTGGGCCTTAGTTTGAACGCCAAAACATCCAAAGTTCGGTTCAAAATGAGCCACCTCATCCTTAGTCAGCATGAGTAAATATGAGTAAATATCTTTAAGGTGAGAAGAAATCTTCTCATAGACACATGTTACAGACAGCTGTCCCCATTGGAAGAATTTTCGACTATTCCTGTTTAACCACTTCCTTACTGGGCACTTAAACCCCTTCCTGACCAGAGGACTTTTTGCGATTCGGCACTGCGTCGCTTTAACTGACAATTGCGCGGTCGTGCGACGTGGCTCCCAAACAAAATTAACGTCCTTTTTTCCCCACAAATAGAGCTTTCTTTTGGTGGTATTTGATCACCTCTGCGGTTTTTATTTTTTGCGCTATAAACAAAAATAGAGCGACAATTTTGAAAAAAAATAAAATATTTTTACTTTGTTGCTATAATAAATAGCTCAATTTTTTTTTTTACGTTTTTTTTTTATCCTCAGTCTAGGCCGATACGTATTCTACATATTTTTAGTAAAAAAAAAAAAAATCGCAATAAGCGACTGGTTTGCGCAAAAGTTATAGCGCCTACAAAATAAGGGACAGAATTATTATTTTTTTTTTTTTTTTTTTTACTAGAAATGGCGGCGATCTGCGATTTTTATTGGGACTGCGACGTTATGGCAGACACATCGGACACTTTTGACACATTTTTGGCGCCATTCACATTTATACTGCAATCAGTGCTATAAATATGCACTAATTACTGTATAAATTTTTTTTTTTACTAGAAATGGCGGCGATCTGCGATTTTTATTGGGACTGCGACGTTATGGCGGACACATCGGACACTTTTGACACATTTTTGGCGCCATTCACATTTATACTGCAATCAGTGCTATAAATATGCACTAATTACTGTATAAATGCTTTTTTTTTACTAGAAATGGCGGCTATCTGCGATTTTTATTGGGACTGCGACGTTATGGCGGACACATCGGACACTTTTGACACATTTTTGGCGCCATTCACATTTATACTGCAATCAGTGCTATAAATATGCACTAATTACTGTATAAATGTGACTGGCAGGGAAGGGGTTAACACTAGGGGGTGAGGAAGGGGTTAAATGTGTGTTCCCTATATAGTGTTCTAACTGTGGGGGAGGGGGGGTGACTGGGGGGGTGACCGATCTGTGTCTCTATGTACAAGAGACACAGATCCGTCTCCTCTCTCCCCTGACAGCACCGCTGTCTGCGAGAGCCGGGAATGAGAGATGATCTCATATGTAAACATATGAGATCATCTCTCATTGGCCGCACAGATCGCCTAGGAAACGGCCGCTCCGATTGGCCGTTCACGGCGATCTGTGACTGGCTGTGTCCAAGGGACACGGCCAGCACAGCAGTTCCCCGCTGCGCGCTCGGGAGCGCGCGCGGGGAACGTGCAAAGGGGAGGCCGTAAAAACACGGCCTGTTAGAGATTGGGAGCCGCGCTGAGGCCGTACAAAGTCGTACGGCCGTCAGCAAGTGGTTAAAAGACAACAGCAAATTGTTTTTGATTTTTGATTTCTTTCTGTTCTGATGACAATGGTCGCCAAAATGAACAGGGGGGTGAATCTCTCCAGTGGGTACACTGACAACAATAAAAAAAATTACACATGCTCAGTAATAGAATAATTCTGTAGTGTACCCTTTACTTGGAGGATCACTAGATTGTAGCCTTCCCCCAAGGGTTAAAACAGTGATCACCCAAGACATGGAATTCTAACACAGTGCTCACTCCAATTCCTCAGAAGAAAACTTCCTTACTGCAGACAGCAAGACCAATGTGATATTTTCTTCAGCACTTCAGCAATAAAACCTAAACTGGAGTTCTAACCTCCAACCTCCACTAAACTATACGTTAAGGAAACTTTCAGAGTAATGAAGTCTGAGTTCTGGATATTGTGAAGTGAATGAAATATTTTATCATGCCAAGGATAAAAACAGCACTGACTTTGCTAGGCACATGCCCTTTTGTTGACCTCTAATACCACTGATTTGTACTTCAGGTAAAGCAATAATAGATGTATTAGCCCAAATATATAAAGCAAAGGAAAATAGGTCATTGCTGTTGTATTTTGTTATTGTTTGAAAATGACAGTACATGTTTTCAGGTAAACTTGTGCTGTTCTGTCTTCATCAATTAGTGCAAAATTGCCAACATGAGATGTTGAGCTTCCATTATTATAACAGGGCGGGTCAGACACACTCAAACGGCCGGTAATCCCGTCAGGAAAAAAAAATTGGTTTTCCTGACAGGATTCCTGGCAAGCTTTTCTTGCAAAGCCGTGCATACAGATGGCCATTCAAAAGAACCACCGTTCTTTTGAACGGCAAGAACGCGGTGACGTCATCGACTACGACGAGCCGGCGCTCGTCACATTCGATGCCGTCGCCGCCATCTTGCTACACCCCACACTAAACTTGTATGCTATCGCACATGCGTCAAACTCTTATCGAGCATGCGTGGGTTTACCTGGGACAGGTAAGCATACAGGCGACCGGTTTTCTCAGCAGGAAACACTCTGTCGGAAAACCCGACAAGAAAATAGAGAGCAGGGTTCTCTATTTTCCTGTCCGGATTCTCGGCTGTTTTCCTGATGGGAAAACTGCTAGGGAGCATACACACGGCCAGGATTCCCGGCCAAATGCTCTGTTGGCAGTTTTCCTGCCGGGAAAACCGGTCGCGTCTACAAGGTTTCAGGCTGGGAAAGAAAGTACTAGATGATGCTGGATAACCTCCAAACAGGAAATTAGGCAGACTCTATCTGCCCTGCTGCATCAGCTTCTAATGCACACTGACAGAACCTCACAGTGTGCAGTGAAATAACAGTAAGACATTTCAGTAGAGTAGAGGAGCCTATAGAAGGGATACAAAAAAAATAATGCACAGTAAACCCAATAATGGGCGTTATACAGCGTGTGCACTTCTGTGTCATAGACCCAACCCCTTTTATTTCTTTAAAATGTTACTACATTAAGAGTTTCACATGGGAGAAGTGCCAAGTGTCCAGTTCAGATTCTCAGCCAACTAGGACCTGGGATACTGATTTGGGAGACTCAGGCCACTGGAAGAATCAGAAGAGTGATATCCTAGGCACAGCATGAAATAAACAAGACTGAAAGTGTCATTGGGGGGGGGGGGACAGCCAGGAAATCATATTGCACAGTTACAGTGCCCTGTCCCCAGACTCTCCAACCTGTAATCTTCAAAAATAAGCTTAAATATTTAACATGATAAACTCAATGGCCACTCTATTAGGTAAAACTGTTCAATTGCTTGGTAACACAAATTGCTAATCTGCCAATCACATGACAGCAACTTAATGCATGTAGACATTTAAACATGGCGAAGACAACTTTCTGAAGTATAAAATGAGCATCAGAATGGGGAAGGACGGGGATTTAAGTGACTTTGAATGTGGCACGGTTGTTGGTGCCAAACAGGCTGGTCTGAGTATTTCAAAAACTGCTAATCTACTGGGATTTTCACACACAACCATCTCTAGGGTTTACAGAGAATGGTCCTAAAAAGAGAAAATATCCAGTTGTGTGGATTAAAATGTCTTGTTGATGTCAGAGGTCAGAGGAGAATGGGGCAGATTGGTTTGAAATGATATAAAGACAACAGTGACTCAAATAACCCCTTGTTAATGTGATAATAATAATAATTATAATAATAATTATAATAATAATCATAATAATAATTATGCCGCGTACAGACGGTCGTTTTTTGTGATGAAAAAAAACGACATTTAAAAAAACGTCATTTAAAATGATAGTGTGTGGGCAAAACGTTGTTTTATGTCTTAAAAAAAACGACAAAAAAAAAATTCGAACATGCTTGAATTTTTTGTGTCGTTTTTCAAAACGTCGTTTTTTACTTCACAGAAATTGACCGTGTGTAGCAACAAACGACGTTTAAAACAAAGTTTTTACACCCGCGCATGCCCAGTTATGAAGCAAGCTTCAATGGAAAAAAGTGGTGAAACGTAACCTCGCTTTGCTAGAGCATTGTGAAAAAACGATGGTGTGTAGGCAACTTCGTCTTTGAAAATTATGTTTCAAAAACGTTGTTTTTTTCATGATTTAAAACGTCGTTTTTTTTCATCACAAAAAACGACCGTCTGTACGCGGCATGAGGTGGAAAGGCAAATGCTTTGTTAAAGATGACAGTGCCAACTAGAAAAAGGCAATATCAGTCAGCAATGTACACCTCTCATGAACAATACTTGAATTCTGTTGTTAATTTTGTTACAGGATAAACTGTTCCATATTAGTAGCTTGGTGGGGAGATGGAGATCAGGGCCGGCCTTAGGTGTTCAGGCGCCCTGTGCGAGCTAATCCTGTGGCGCCCCCCCCCATCTTCACCCCTCGCCCCCTGGTCACCTAGACATACACAAAGAGGAAAAAAACAACAACATCCCTAGGTACACCCTCCCTCATGACCTACTGTGCCTGTAGCCCCCTTTATTGCAGAAATACTACAGAAGATGGTCAGAGACTGCAGACATGGTACAGTAGAGGGTCAGAGACTGCAGACATGGTACAGTAGAGGGTCAGAGACTGCAGACATGGTACAGTAGAGGGTCAGAGACTGCAGACATGGTACAGTAGAGGGTCAGAGATTGTAGACATTGTACAGTAGAGGGTCAGAGATTGTAGACATTGTACAGGAGATGGTCATAGACTGCAGACATGGTACATGAAAGGGTCAGAGATTGCAGACATGGTACAGGAGATGGTCAGAGATTGCAGACATGGTACAGGAAAGGGTCAGAGATTGCAGAACCTGTACAGGAGATGGTCAGAGATTGCAGACATTGTACAGGAGATGGTCGGAGACTGCAGGAATGGTACAGGAGAGGGTCAGAGATTGCAGACATTGTACAGGAGATGGTCAGAGACTGCAGACATTGTACAGGAAAGGGTCAGAGATTGCAGACACGATACAGGAGATGGTCAGAGATTGCAGACATTGTACAGGAGATGGTCAGAGACTGAAGACATGGTACAGGAAAGGGTCAGAGATTGCAGACACTGTACAGGAGATGGTCAGAGACTGCAGACATGGTACATGAAAGGGTCAGAGACTGCAGACATGGTACAGGAGAGGGTCAGAGATTGCAGACATTGTACAGGAGATGGTCAGAGATTGCAGACATGGTACATGAAAGGGTCAGAGACTGCAGACATGGTACAGGAGAGGGTCAGAGATTGCAGACATTGTACAGGAGATGCTCAGAGATTGCAGACATGGTACAGGAGATGGTCAGAGACTGCAGACATGGTACATGAAAGGGTCAGAGACTGCAGACATGGTACATGAAAGGGTCAGAGACTGCAGACATTGTACAAGTGTGTCCTACCAGTGACCTGTGTGGAAAAACATTGATCACTGCAAGCAGGAGTTTACAAGCTATAACTTTAAGTGCCAAAAAAAAATACGTTTTTCTAACAGTCATTTCTCAAGCACAGGAGGACAGTAAATGGTTAACAGGTCTGTGAAGCTCCCAGCCTGACCAGCTAATTCCTTCAAAGATAAGGAAGGTTAGATAAATCAGGGATAGGGGACACCAATTCCAGCACACATAGCTATAGAAACAGTTTAAGTTTGCAGGGTCTTGCAGAAGTCTAATCATCAGTCACCAGGCTGTGTGCAGTGTAAATAAAAACACAGATAAGAAGCAGTGGAGGGGAAGTCATCCCTCCATCATTGTCTAATCTACACACAGGACAGAACACACCTATGATTAGACTTCTGCATTACCAGTGACATGATGATCAGACCTTCTTCATTCTCAGGTATGTCAGATCTTCTGCATCCCACCATGCTCTCATTGCTCTGGTCACTATCATCTTCTCCTTTCTCAAATGTGGCGGGCTGGGCAATCTGATTGGCTAAGGGGGTGGTGATAGGCTGAGCAATTTAGAAGACACACCCTCCCACTCAGAAGAGCAGCGCTATTGGCTGCCTGACACACTGGTCTCTCCCTCCAGCATGTGAAAGCCGTGGGAGGGAGAGGGGGGAAGCTGCACACCACTCTGCAATCAATAACACCCGCACTTTCAGCATACATGTTCGGTCGTGTGTAGGCCCGAGCGTGCAGGATTCCAGCAAACATTTGCCCGCCGGGCCTTTTCCCAGCGGGCAAATATTCCTGGACTTGTTTTAAAACAATCCGCTGGAATCCTGCCCGCTCGGACATGTTCGGTCGTCTGTACAGACCTACCGTACATGTCCGAGCGCCCGCCATCCCTCGCATGCGTCGAATGACTTTGACGCATGCGTGGAAGCATTTAACTGGCAGGCCCGCCCACGTGGCCGCGTCATCGTCGCGGCGATGCCGCGGACACGCCCTGCGTAGTGTTTACGCGCGGATTTCTGTACGATGGTTAGTACAGCCATCGTACAGAAATCCCCGGCCAGACATGTACGGTGAAAACGGTCCGGCGGACTGCTTTCATCGTACATGTTTGGTCGTCTGTACACGGCCTCAGAGTAAACATATTTTGCCAAACCTTCAAAGAGATACAATCTTTGTCATTTTACCTACATATGCACACTAAAGGTATGATAAGCTGCAGTGCTCTCACTTTTCAAAGTTCCCTTTCAAACTTTTAAAGATTTGATTAATCAAAAACATGTGAACATCACAGTGACTAAGACGTTATAATTTTCTGCACTTGTGAACTCACACATCTTTAAATACTTAATTATTCTGCATCACAATATCTATTTATACACAAACTGTGAAATATGACGCTTTTTCATTCTCACTTTAAGGTTGCTAACTAGGCTTGTATGCATCTGTAAGTATGACAGAATATTAATATATAGCAAGTGTTTTTTTTTTTTTCTGGTTGCTTTAAACTTCAAGTTTATCAACTGCAGCATGAAACTTAAAATAAAATAAAAAATACATATTTCAAACGAAGCCCTACAAGCATTTGTATATTAACCACTGAATGGACTCCGTCTAAAAATAGTTTTCTCATTGTTTTCTATTTATGTCACATACAACTGAACAGTTTATCAGATATGGAATTAAACCTGTAGTCAGATCAAACATCATCATGTCTTTGTGTTGCTTGTGTCTGCATCATGCATATCAGTGGGTGGCAAGGCAATAAACCAATTGGCATTTTCAAATTATATGTCAAGTATTGCTTAATTTAGACAACAGTAGAGCGTGAAGAGCTGGAAGACTGGCTAAAAAGTTGGCATGCTACCCTGTCCATCTGCATGTGTTAGCTTTTGGTATAGGAATTTCATGATAATAATATATGATTTAATGTGATACATGCTTAGCATATAAAAACAAAACAATTGTATTTGAATAATTGAATAATCCCTCAATACCATGGAATGGAAGACAATATGAAAGCACTAGGCTTTCATGTGTCTATTGACAAAAAAAAAACAATTTGTATTCTCAGCATTTACTCTGTTTTGTACCCATCCTGAAAATGGCAGTTTATATTTTAAAGTCTGATGATGTCCAACTACTGTATGTAAATATGTTGTAGTGTCTAAAGGATTGTTTTAGGGAAACACAGATCATTTTTCGAAACTCTGTTATAGATGTGGCCTGATATGTTGTAGCACCCCTTGGAGATATCCTTATCTTTTATAATATTTACAGGTTGTAACTGTCAAGACTTGCATGGGTACAAACCCAAAACGTTTACTACTTGCGCAGCTCTGATCCTAACATTATTTATTTAGTTGTCATTTATGTAAAAAGGGGGTATGTAGAGGCGCTTGCCAGTTAAAATAAATAAATAACTATAATGCCAAATATCGCACAGCAACGTATGGATAATGATTATTAAATCCAATATATATGTTCCACTCCTTTTTTCCAATACCTTCAAAGCATCTACATTGAGATGTGCAAGGTGGAAATAGTGAGAATTAATAAAATTATGATAAAGACTAAAAATATTAATTGATAGTCAATACATTAATAGCAATCCAATAATGTCACCAAACTGTGATAACGTGAGTGATAGTTTCCAAAAGAAAATCCAAAAGCACACAGTGTAAACTCTGGGTGATAAATAATGTTAAAAAGCAAAACATCAATAATTGTGAATAAATACGTTCAAGTAAAAAATATATATATGCATAAAAAATATAAGAAATATTATAATTAATAATTTCAAGTTTATATAGTGTTCCAAGTCAATCTCAGCTTTTGATAAAAAGTTCCAAAAAAGGTGCAAGAAAGATTTATAATAAAGTGCGAGTCCAAACTTTTCCAAAAAAGTGCAAATAGTGTTTTAAAGCAAATAAATAAGTGCTGCAATCCACCGCACGATACTCCAGTGTAGTTAGTGCAGACCCAAACGTGAAGGTAATTCTAGCCTCTCACCTCAGAACAGGTTAAACCAGCCTGTTAGATGTAATTAAGGATTTCAGCAATGCACACTCTCAATCCAAGGAAGCTATGGGTCACTCCAAAACGTCCAACAAAGGGTTAACTCCAGACCACTCACATGAAAGTAAATGCAAGCTCCATAGTGTAATATGTTCAACAAGATTTTATTAAAACAATTAAAATGAATATTACACTCACATTTACCAGGTTGTAAAAACAGCATGCAGCGAGTGTTGTATACAAGGTAGCAGATCTCCGCTCTCGGGCGCGAGCGGAGATGACGTCACCAACATTTATATATCCTCTACTCTCCCACTGATCTCCTAGGAATGCTGTGGGTGTTTATGCCTCTGGGGTTTGCTGGAACATTTTGTTTATTACCATGAAGTTATGCTGTTTTCAGGTCTCTTGGCGTAATCAGTCGCCATTGGCTTGTTGTTCAGCCTTCTGCTTTTGTCATAGATCTGTCAATGTCCCTGTCTGTCACAAGTTTTTGTTATTATTGATATGTTGTCTGTCCTGCCTGTCTGAGGCATTTGTCAGATTTGTGTCCCTGTTTTGAATTTTGGGCTTGTCACCTTGTTCATTAGTGCTGTAGCTTCTTTTTGTTGTGCCGGACTTATGCTAGTCTACTTTGCCTGTATGGCCTTTTTCCCTCTGTCCTTCTGCTTCATGTTTACCCTTAGTGTTTTTTGTATGTCTCCATATGTGTCTTTCATTTCCCTGCCAGCGCTTCATGTAGTCCAAAATCTGCTTGTGTGTTTTTTTTTTATTTTTGTGCCTGGTACCTTTGCCTGCTATGGTTACTAGAAAGGGTCTGCTAAGCTCTATATCCTAGGGACTATGACGTAAAGTCAAATACCAGTAGATGATTACAAATAGTAGCTGCTTTATGTAAAATAGCTGATATAGACAGCTCACTCATCTCCTTGCTCTGTGGCTGGGCATCAGGTTCATTGTTTTCCCTTGGGTGCATTAATTTTGTCTCCGAGTCCTGGTACTGACCCTGACAATAAATGACAGTCATCTCTGGCTTTTGACCTATGTTTGCCTTAAGTCTCAGTTCAGTTTTTACCTCCACCTGGCTGTAAGCTACACAATGTTATGTATTAATTTGCCTTCAGAAATTATATTTCTAGCCTTTGAAGTGCACAAAGCTGCCTGTTGTGATCAACTGTGTCCCATTATCAATATAGTAATTTTAGTTACATCCCACATCCTTCATGCATGTGAGCATGGGCATGAATTCAACCATTAAAGAGGCAATGCATAGGCAGAGTTTTTCTTTAACATGGTTGTAAAGATAAATAAACAGTACAGCCAGACCCTTTGTTTTATCAATCTATCCTACGCTGATTACATTTTTTGATAAAAGGATGCATGTATATACCTTATCTCTGATCTTTTATGGCCAGTCACCTAACCTCCAGCCGCTTTCCTAAGGGCTACAGTGGGAGGGGCCGATATCCCCCTCTGACGTCAGCCGGGGAGGTCACGTGACCGCTGTGCCCCTCCCGCTGTAGCCCTTAGATGGGGAAGGAGAACGGTCAGAGGTCACATGACCAGCCATAAAAGATCTGAGATAGGGTATTTACAGGCATTGTTTTATAAACAAAATATTTACATATTTTAGGATAGACTGATAGAACAGAGGGGCTGGCATTAAGATTTATTTATATTTACCAGCTACTAATAGTGACAAGAGGGGGGGCAGAGGCAGTTCACACACACAGGGGCTGACAGGCGGGGAGGGAGGAGGGGGGGGAGTGCAGTGGGATGACGGATGATCACTGTAATTATGGATCAGCAGCCATGGGGGCACAAGAACCGACAGAATCAACCAGGTTTTTTACAGCTTAGAAAGGGGCAGATTAGACAGCACAAGTACTGTGCTGTTTAATCTGCTATATGAAACAGAATCTTTTTTTTTGGGGTGGGGGATTAGAACCAAGTTGATGGGTGTGACTGTGTTGATTCATTTTAATCAAACTCTTGCACAATGCAAGTGGGAAAAAAAAGGATGCTTTTTAAGCTAGCTATGGCTACGGTGTGACTATGATGGTATAGAAAAAGTGCTTCATCAGGACTCTATCTAAAGTAGATTTTTAATAGACAGAAAATGTTAACAGCCATAAATCATGTCTGTTTTCTGTGGAAATGGTGTAGAGAATGTTTCTCCACTGGGAGCCGAGTGAACACTATAAGCTCATTTCATATCCAGCTACATCAACTCTGATATAGTTTCAAACTGCAATTGAGGTCAGTGCGGACAAACTGAATAAGCATATATATAATGTAAAAACTGCTTCTCATAAGCTTTTAGAAAAGTTCTTCTGTGCAGTACTGTATATCTTAAAATGGGTTTTTATGCTGCTTTTATACACTTACTATTATTGATGTCAGTAATACAGTATCCAACTTAGCATTTCATACTTATTATATGAAAAAAATGCACGTATTTCTACTGTAGCCTGGCAAAGAATGTAGTGGTTTTCAAATACTTAGGCTATTACTGGCATGAAAGACTGGACTATATAGATACTGGTAAATGAACAATCTTCAAAGAGCCAACAGCTTAATGTTGGTAAGACAAGCTTGTCACCTTTAGAAAGTGGCACTTCTCTTCATTTCAAGTGTAACACCAATAAAGTTCTAGTTTTGGATTGAAGAAAAAAAATTTTGACCTGAATTATGACCCTAAATCAGCCAGGTAACGTGTTTATCATTTTGACATGCTGTAAAGGACACTTGAATGGAATGGCCCACAGAACATATGTGCACATGACATAATGTGCGCATGCATAACGAAATTCATATAAATCAAAGAAAATCTATAGCATACTGTAATTAGTGTCCAACAAAAATGTGCAAAAATACTTGATTATTCAGTAAAGTGTTGGTTCTTCACATTCCCATTGGCTCAGGATCACACCACCAGATTTGTTTGGCCTCTCATTGCAATATACTAGATAGGCAGGGAAATTGATGGCTTCCTGGTTCCTAAATTTTCCCTAATGGATCTACTAGGTAAAGCACACAGACAAAAAAGGTTCATAGTGAAACAATGTAAGTTAACAGTAAGTTAAAAATAAATCATACTCATAAGACAAGTGTTTTGTCACACCAGATATCATTTGGAGTGGACAAGGCACTGTGTTTCCATGACAGTACATATACCCCAACCAACAATTTTCATTCCTCCGGTCCATATTGGGAGTGCATCATGTAATACCTACACTACCTCTTGTGGTCAAAACTACATTGCCTGTTAAGACTACATCATGATTTAACCACACTACTCTATGCATACATGAAAATGCATGTCCACCTGCTTTGTGTTGCACATAGGACAGTGTGAATGGCCCCTAAAAATCTATATTAATATAATTATAACAGATTTCTTTAGCAATCCAAACATGATTAACCGTCTGCCGACCAGATATACTGCGGCAGGCCAGCTCTCCTTCACGAACTGATGTACCTGTACGTTGGTCAATGCAAGGAGGATAGCAGGAGCGCCCGCCACGTGCGTGTCCACCAGCAACCCGCGATCGCTGTGTATAGAGGCAGAAAATGTTGATTCCCCGTTCTGTCTAATGTGATCGGGAACAGTGATATCTGTCGTGTTCCAGTGAGCCCACCCCCCCTACAGTTATAACACACCTAGGGAACACACTTAACCTCTTGATTACCCCCTATTGTTAACCCTTTCCCCGCCAGTGTAATTTTTACATTGATGTAATAATCTCACTGGTCCCCAAAAAATGTAATTTGGTGTCTGATTTTTACACCGTAATCTCGCAATCCCGTTAAAAATTGCAGATCACCGTCATTACCAGCAAAAACAATAAAAAAAACAATCAATATAAACCTATTGCATTTTTTTTTACCAAAAATAAGTAGAAGAATATATCACCTTAAACTGATGAATACATTTTTTTGGATATATTTTTTTGGATATGTATTATAGTAGAAAGTAAAAAAAAAACTAAGGATAGGTTTAGACTCATATCTAAAACCGGTACACCCCTATAAAGTAATCTGTGTTCAAATCTCTTTTCAGAGGTGATTAAAAGGTGGTGAGGTGGCTTTTGACAGAGGTGACAGGTGGTTTTAACCCCATTTTTCACAAACAAACATGCATTTCTGCTGTCGGGATGTACTGACTCTGATGAGAAAAAAATCTTGATTTTCTGTATTTTCATTACTTATGGAGTTGGTACTTCAATGTTTGTAATACATGATGCTTTGTACAAAAAAAAACACATTTTCTGATTAAAAAAATGCATCATACAGTTTTGTGTCACTTCCTGATTTTCTCATTGCCCACCCACCCATCGTGACTTGTTGGATAATTTTTGTTGTGGGCACAAAATATCAAGACTGCGGCATTTGAAAACTGCATGTTTTTAACACCCCTACCACTGAGCTAAACAAGACCTTAACCACTTGCTTACTGGGCACTTAAACCCCCTCCCTGCCCAGGCCAATTTTCAGCTTTCATTGCTCTCACTCTTTGAATGACAATTGCGCGATCATGCTACACTGTACCTATATGACATTTTTATCATTTTTTTTCACATAAATAGAGCTTTCTTTTGGTGGTATTTAATCACTACTAGGGTGTTTATTTTTTGCTGCAATTATAGGCGGCACTGATAGGTGGCATTGATAGGTGGCACCGATGGGAACTGATAAGCTGCACTGAAGGGCACTGATAGGTGGCACTAATGGGCACTGATAGGCACTGATAGTCACTGATAGGTGACACTGATAGGCAGCACTGATAGGTGGCCCTGATGATGAGGAACTAATGGGCACTGCTTGGCAGCACTGATGGGCACTGGTAGGTGGCACTGGTGGGCATTGTTTGGTGGCAATGGAAGGTGGCACTGATGGACAGTGCTTAGCAGCAGTTTGTGTCTAAGTCTGGGACCAATGTCCTTTTAACACAAGCCAGTAATCTGATTTTTTTTCCTCCTCAAGCTTTTAGCATAAGGAAAAAAAGGCTATTGGCTGACAGCTGAACATGCGCTAAAGGGCCATGATTGGCTCCCTAAATCTGATCTGTGATCAGCCAAATCTCATGGACTTGCTAATCACAGAGCGTGCCACCCGCTGCACACAGGGGACACGCAGGCAGCACATGCACGGGAGGACATTCATGGATATCCTACCTGCAATTTAGGCCCATGCTGTAGCAATCTTTGAGCTATAGCACAGGCAGGAAGAGGTTAATCAAGTGTCTTTATCCATGAGATCTGATGTATGCAAACCTGAAAAGCATGCCAAACCACTTTTGCCAGTATGTCTGTCTACTATAATTTTTTGGGTGGATTGACATTAACATGTCTCCTCAAATTATAGCTGGATTTTAAGGCCATGTTGTATATTATGTATTTTAGTAGGTTCAGAGACTATGTTTAGTGCATCTGCTTTGAATGGCATGGCTATTTTGTTTGTATTGTCCCATTTGTTGAATCAAAAGTGACAAGAAAGATTCAATTTCCTAGGTCATTAACTGACAAAATTGATGATAAAATGTATGCATTTAATATTTGGTATCATATTTAGAAAGCAGTGAATATGACATTCACCAAAAATTCACTGCAGGTGAATCAATCTATGATCTTTGAGGATGAATTTCCCCACAGTGTCTAATCCTATGAACATCAGGGATTACTTTAAAACAGATTTGCTGATTGTCAAAAATATGTAAATATTTGAATGTTCATAGAGTGGGCACAGGTTTACTTTAAGAGATAGCATTATTTTCTGCTAGTCCTCAAAGTAATAATTTTTCAATGATTTATAGAATAATGGAACATAGCTATTAGATTTTGTAAATGTTCAGCATTACATCATAAATTCACTACTGACTAGAAAATACAAATAGATGCATTCTAGCCAGAACAGTGAGCTGTAACCAACATTAATGTATTTTTCATTGTATAAATCCTAATCAGAATGTCCACAACTCTCCAGTTCCATTAGTCTACTCTAGAAGTTTGACATTAGTGCCCTGGTATTTTAAAATGTTGATGTATTTTTTGTATGTAGCATTCTGAGCAATAACTTTACTGACAAAGGATTTCAGAATCATTACAACGTTATTTTTATGTTATTTCATGATGTATGTGAAGTTGTTAATTTTTAATTGCTATGTATTAAATGTCTCCCATTTTTTTTTTCTCTTTACAGATGTGAAAAACATCTTAAGTAAAGGTAGGCTTTGAAACAGTTTCATTTATTTTGGTGGTTCTTTGTATACAAGGTATTGAAATAATACATAATGTAAATAATAATAACAATACTTTTTATTTATTATTTAACATTCTATACAAGCAATGTCTGTAAACATTGCTAATGTTGCAAATTTACCTACAAATACAATGATGAATTGCTAAGGTATAAAAGATGCAATAAAGAAAAATGTTGTAGTGACCCAGCGATTCCGGTTTAATGTTTTGAGTATATGTCCTAACGAAGTAAGGGTACTAGGTTTCATGTTTTTATACTGCATATCATTTCCTGGATGTTGTAAGCTCCGTTGTTGAACCTAGGATGATTTTGAAGAAAAGCTGGAGAAAGTACAAGATGTTGCTCACACTGACACAGAATGTTTATTTTAAGTGGAACTTTCCAGGGTGAACAAACGGACAATGTACAGTCTGAAAAGAAAAGGGGTACTTGGTTTACCTGATCTATTGAAATATTTTAACGCGGCCCAATTGGCCGACCTCATTAGATTTAATTCCCAACGTCCCCAAGCAATATGGATGTCTATAGAATCATATTCCTGGTGCCCTGCACCAATATCACATATTATGTGGCTCCCAATGAAGGAGAGACCAACCATATTATGTCCTACTCTTTAATTTTCATTAGGAATTTGGGATAGACTTTCTCAGACTCAGAAATTCAAGTCACCCCATAATCTGTTAGCACCTCTATTGGGAAATAAGGAATTCACCCTGGGTCTCTCTCCCCCTACTTTCGAATGGTGGACCAATAAGGGATTAATACGAATTGCAGACCTCTGCGATCACAGGGGTATACTATCTGAAAGCTCACTGGTTGAAAAATATCAAATGCCATCCTCTGAACGCTATAGATATGCCCAAATATGTCATTATATACATTCGATAGCACGTAAGGGTGATTTAGCGACAATGACTCCCATGGAGCATCTGTGCAGACAACATGATAAACTCAGGGGTCACATTTCAGCTATATATACAATCTTGACGAATATCTTAACTAAATTGAACTATATGCTCCAATGGGAGAAAAATATTCAGGAAACCCTTGATTTAGAGGAATGGCATGTGATATCAGATGCAGCATCTAGATCGCTCCTCAATACCTCAATTATAGAGGCTAACTATAAGGTCTTAATAAAATGGTATATGGTACTGGCCAGATTGGCCACGTTTATACCCGGAGCCACCACTAGATGCTTTCGAGGTTGCGGCCAAGTGGGTACCACTTTTCACATATGGTGGACATGCCCCATATTAATCTGACGAAATCTGTGAAACGCGCACTTCTGGGTGGCAGGATAGCGGAAGCCTCTAGGGCCCAAAGGCGGCTTCTTACATTTATCTTTATTTCAGCAAAGATAACAATAGCCAGAAAATGGAGATCCGCTGCCCTGCCATTCAACCAGCTTAAACACAAAATGTCGTGGCTAATGTTAAATGAAATGTTAACTGCAATAGTACAAGACAAGATGAAGTTGTTTCATAAAGTATGGGATCCATTACCTGACAAATGACCCCAGGACGCTCGTTGATTAGATTTTATTATCAAGAGAGGGGTCTCTGAGCACAGAGTCGTACTCCCCCTCCCTTTCCCCCCTAGTATTCCCTTCTTACTCTTCCCTTTTGAACTCTTCCTCTATTTTTTCTATCCTCCCTTTCTTACTCATGTTGAGTATTAGGTTTTAACATTATTGTTATATATGTGGAGTCGTTTCATCTTTTCACTTTTGGCACGCCATAGTTTACTCCCCGATAGTTGGATGGGGAGCTGGTTCTTCCCAGCGGGTGGACCGTACCCTGAGGCTTGGGTTTAACAACATTCATCAGGCCATAGACATGGTAGCACTGTATGCAAACTATTATTCGTATCGAGAAAGGCTAGTGTATCACATTTCTTTTAGTAAGAAAGTTTCTGCCAATCTCAGGAGGTGCAAGGGCCTATGTATACAAAATGGGGATGATTCCTTAAGAAAATTGAAATGCTTATTGTATGCCTCTTAAAACAGGTTTCATGTGAAGCCGAGATCTTTGTTTTGTATTTTGTTTTTTTTTAATTACTGTAAAACTTTAATAAACATCATTGAAACATAAAGTGGAACTTTACAGATAACAACTTGATAAAAAATAATGTTCTTTAGCAAAGGTCATACATTCCATAATAATAATTATGATTCCAAAATAAGTGTGTGATGTAAGTTTCCTCCAGCATGGTTCCTGTTTCTTCTTTCTAGAGGCTGCCATTTTGCCAAAGCCCGAAGCCCCTGAACAGCAGTAAATAAAGCTAGTAGATAAAGTAGAACTAAATCCATCAAAAAAACAGTTACATTCCTGGAATGCCAGGATTGCTAACTTGTGTCCTCAACCAAACTGTCAAACCATCAATGGCATAACTTATCACATGTGCAGCACCATGGCAGTTGCAGGTCAAACAGAAGCAGATTCTTTGACTGTAAAGAATAGGAGGGTTTAATTCTGCTTTATGGCTGCCTCTGCAAATTTAGCAATGCCTAAAAATGGAGAGCAACTGAGAATGTGCAGAGAAGGGTGAGACGGTGTATTACTGGATCTTAAACAGTATAGACACTTATTTTTAATGTTTTACATAGTTATCTATACCTGCAAAAGGGGACAGTCTAAAGTTATCTAACAGAACTACATTGTCTGCCTAAAGTTCCACTTTAACATTCGTCTCACCCCCAATATGTTCTTATTTTTTTATTGTTTTCATCACAGTGCATACAGTAATATATGTTGCTGTAACATACATTCTTATGTGTTTACATGTGCAATACGCATGACTTGAATGAAAAAAAAGTAAAGACAATGCATCCAAAATGCTTCACAAAATGAATTTTTCTAGTGAAATAAAGCATGTTGGTAGGTATTGGAAACACAGTTATTTCTGAAATGTTTTCTTACACTGTACAAACAGCATAACAGCACTGCTAGTGAAAATAATCCTTCATGCGTGTTCTTTTCATGTGTAATGTTTATACTTTCTAAAACTGCCTGTTGCCTAAGATTCTTGTAGTTTAGTTTGCAAGGATTTTGTTCTGTTTGGATTTTTTTTTATTTAATTGAAACACACAAATGCAGTTAATAGCTTTTTAAGAAGTAATTAGGTTATATGATTATCAAACTCAGAAAGCAGTTATAACAGTTAAAGCAGTGGAATACTGAAGCAAAACATAAAATAATTGCTTACAAGAAATAACTTGAATAAGCAGTGCAGAAGTAGTCATCTTTTATTTGGTTGTAGAGAACTCATTATATGTATATGTCTATTGTAAAGGACATGTTTAGGTTTATCTAAACTAACAATAAAACTGGACATGCACACATAAAGGTTGATTTGCTAAAACTGGAAAGTGCAAAATCTGGTACTGCTCTGCATAGAAACCAATCAGCTTCCATTTTTTTTGTCAAAGCCTAAAGAAACATTAAACCTTCATTATAAACCTTATTTAATGAAATAATGAACGTCTTATACTGAACTGCTCTGTGCATTGTTTTTGCGCAAATCGGCCCGATCCTCTTCTTCTGGGGACACCCAGCCACACTCCAGGCTTCTCCTCTTCGACAAGTGCCTCCATAGTAAGCTGCTTTGTTGGTACTCATGCGGACTCACTACCGAATTACCCTGTCTGCGGCTATTGACACAGCCTAGACGGCTCAGCCTCGCCCCCCACTCCCTTGTCACAGCATTTGATTGACATCAGGTGGAGCCAAAGGCTGGATTGTGATCAGGCTTAGGTAAGTTTAAGGGGGAGGGATCCTGCAGCTCAGAAGTCTTTTTACCTTAATGCATAGAAGGCATTAAAGTGGAGCTCCACCCTAAAGTGTAACTTACACTCATCGGAACCCTCCCCCCTCTGGTGTCACATTTGGCACCTTTCTGGGGGGAGGGGGGTGCAGATACCTGTCTAGGACAGGTATTTGCACCCACTTCCGGCTATACAGTCTGCAGGTAGACTGCAGGCAGAACGTCAGTTCCCGTCCCCCCTGTTGTGTTCTGGGAAACACACAGCTCCCAGAATACAGCGGGGACCAGTGAGCACGGCACAGAGTGACTCGCACATGCGCCGTAGGGAACCGGGCAGTGAAGCTGTAATGCTTCACTTCCTGGTTTCCTCACCGAGGATGGCGGTGGGGGCAACAGAGTGACGAACGATTGCTCGTCTTCTGCTGCCGACGTAGCTGGACTCCAGGACAGGTAAGTGTCCTAATATTAAAAGTCAGCAGCTGCAGTATTTGTAGCTGCTGACCTTTAATTTTTTTACGGTGGAGCTCCGCTTTAAGGTTAAAAAACCTTGGGGCGTTAGAACCATTTTAATTGAACAAGCTGAAGTTAGAAGCTGATTGGCTACCATGGACAGTTGCACCAGATTTTGCACTGTCCAGTTTTAGTAAATCAACCTCATTTTTTTTCTTTTCTTCCAGCCTGAATGAAAAACATCTAACATATTCCTACATTTATAGTATGCTAAGCAAAGCTGAATAGCGGATATTCAATGTAACTATTGTATTCTGACAGTTGACACTGAAGGCTGTCAAAATACTCGTAATGTTTGGTCAACAATTTTCTGCCCAGCTCCCTCAATTTTTCAGTTGAAGGAAGTCAGTTGGGAGGGTGCTGACAAGATCACCCACATAGTTAATTTTAGCCAGTTCAATAGTAACTGATCTTCTGAGATAAGTGTACTCCAACCCCAGCTGCTTACTTACATTTACAGTCCACTTTAGTGTTTACCTGATTCTTTTCAACACTGATAAACTCGAATGGAGATATATACAGAGACTGAAGATTCAGCATTGCCAGCACTAAAGAGAATTTCTGCAGAGGGTAGGTAAATGCAGAAGCAGACATCTGCTCTGATAGGGAAGTAGGAAAGCATCTGGGGGGTTGGGATAGTTTCTCATAGAAAGGCTTATGCATATGTTAGAATCAGTTTAGATAAACCTGTTCTTAAAAACTGAATTAGAGATTGAACAAAAGTTGTGTAAATACAAGAGGCACTTGTATTCTTACGTGAATCTTGGTGTGCTCTGTGTATTTATTCCAGATCTGTGCAGTAATACATTGAGCCATTTTTGTGCAGCAAGCTCCTGTAATAAAGACCAGTCACTGCTATTTTCCCTTTCTTTCTCTCATTGTGCAAGATGACTGCTCTTTTATCCTCTCTCTCCTGTACTTTTTTTGCAGGCAGCCTGTAGGGGTTGAACCTGCTGGGTCCCTTCTACAGCTCTACTCTCTAAACAAGTGCAGCACAGTGATCAGGTCACTGCTAATTTTATATAGTCTCTGTGGCTATTGGGGAAAATATTTAAATTACAATTTGATCATGGAGAATATGACTGAAATTTGTTGGTTTAGCTTTATATATGGCATAGACTTTTGGAAATATGGTCCAAGATGTGTAGATTCACCCAAAAATAAGGCACCTAATCCCAATTAGATAGATAAAGTGTTTTCCAATGGGAAAGGGAAGGGGATAATTTGCGGTGCGTACTTTAGCAAATTGATAGTGATGAGAAAGCACAATTCTTGTTAGAAAATTACAAAAATGCTTTATTTATGAATACAAAACATACAATACAATAGTTTAAAAGAAAAGTGGACAACCAGTTTGTTGATTTGATTCAGTGGATAACACAGCATCAGTCAGTTGTAAATATGGATGCAACTGGAAAAGGAAATCGCATGGACCCTACATGTTTCGCGGACTTCCGCTTCTTCAGGGGAGGGAGCGATATCCAGTCAAAATATGCAACTGAAAGGTATATATACAAGCATTAACCAGTAAAATATGATACACATTCCAATTGCTTAAATCAGGTACAACATATAATGGTAAAACCATTATATGTTGTACCTGATTTAAGCAATTGGAATGTGTATCATATTTTACTGGTTAATGCTTGTATATGTATCATATTTTACTGGTTAATGCTTGTATATATACCTTTCAGTTGCATATTTTGACTGGATATCGCTCCCTCCCCTGAAGAAGCGGAAGTCCGCGAAACATGTAGGGTCCATGCGATTTCCTTTTCCAGTTGCATCCATATTTACAACTGACTGATGCTGTGTTATCCACTGAATCAAATCAACAAACTGGTTGTCCACTTTTCTTTTAAACTATTGTATTGTATGTTTTGTATTCATAAATAAAGCATTTTTGTAATTTTCTAACAAGAATTGTGCTTTCTCATCACTATCAATTTGCTAAAGTACGCACCGCAAATTATCCCCTTCCCTTTCCCATTGGAAAAAACTTTATCTATATGGCATAGACATCTGAGAAGGGTCAGATGTGAAGGATGATTAGACCATTTCAGATGTCTTTTGACCCAGTTTGGGTACTACTCCATGAGCCCAGTGCTTGTATTTTATTAGGGCTTCTGTTTAGACATATGCAGGATGGAGGTACATCTGCCTACTGGCAAGCAATCTTGGCACTCTCTTGTCTTGAGAAAAACATTATTATAATTAGACAAGGCTTTCTAACCTGGGCAGTTGATTTCTCCTTAGAGATTTGTAAGTTGTGACTTTCTGAAGCTGCCCGCTGAAATGGGATTGTAATCCAATAGTCTTCTGAAGTGGGTATTTTACTATTTGAAGTCAGTCCACTCAAAACCGATATATCATTTAGGGTTTTATTCATTTAAATGCTAAAAAAATATTTTAGAGACTTTATTGGTGAGCTGTCTGTCTGAGTTCAAGGGACTGTACACCTGTTTGATCTGTTAGAAGGGGTTGTCATTCTCTATGTTGGATTTCTTATTTGTTTATACCATATATAATGCAATAATAGGTGTAGAAAGCTGGGCAGGAACACGCAAAGAAAACCAATAATGGCGAAAATGTTTCTGTTGGAATTGCTGAGTCAGCCCACCAAGCTCAACCTATAACTAAACACCCATTTTAGATGGACTGAATATTTTAGTGACAAAAAACATGGAAGCTTAAAAAAGTGACCATATCAAAGACTATCTATCTGACATGCCTGTCTGACGTGAAGAGACTGTTGCTCTGCAAGAGAGTGAACATCGGATAAATGAGTAGCTGAATATTTGAGTATTGAGCCTGTTCTTTTGTAGGTTCTGCTTTGCTAAACCTTTTAACCAAGCTGCAGCGTCACTTTAAACATGTGTCATAAAAAGAGGAAAAGGGAAACATATTTCAGTAAAGGAGGCAAAGAAATATTAAAGTGTAACAGCTAATTAAGCTAGTTGACTGATAAACTATAGACTGCTATATAAATATCAACCTAAAAACAATTACATGTAAGGATAATAAAAGACACAGTTCGACAAACTTTGCAAAAGGATAAGGATCTTTATTTTCAGCTGTCTGACTGAGCCTTATATGATTTCTCATAGTGGATATTCCGACTGAATAGTATGGTTCATCTATGTTCCTTCTACATGTTCTATGTGGAATCTTAAAAAATAAATTGCATGCTCTCATGCGCACTTTTGATATTTAGATTAGAAAGTAATTATATTGACAGTAGGAGATTTGTGAAATGGTATGTGTCCATTTAAGAAGACAGTGGGGCAGATCCACATACATCTGCGTGGGCGCAGCGTATGTGAGATACGCTACGCCGCTGTAACTTCCTTTGCTATTCTTTGAATCCTGAAAGAATTTGCGCTGTAAGTTACGGCGGCGTAGGGTATCTCTCGCGGCGTAAGGGCGCGGAATTCAAATGCGGCGAGTAGGGGGCGTGTTCCATTTAAATGAAGCGCGTCCCCGCGCTGAACGAACTGCACATGCCCCATCCGTCAAAACTCCCAGGGTGCATTTCTCCAAATGAAGTCGCAAGGACATCATTGTTTTCGACGTGAACGTAAATGGCGTCCAGCCCCATTCACGGACGACTTACGCAAACAACGTAAAATTTTCAAAATTATACGCGGGAACGACGGCCATACTTAACATTCAATACGCCACCAGATAGCAGCTTTACCTATACGCCGGAAAAAGCCGAACGGAAACGACGAAAAAGAATGCGACGGCCGCTCGTACGTTCGTGGATTGTTGGAAATAGCTAATTTGCATACTCAACGCGGATTACAACGGGAACGCCACCTAGCGGACGTCGAAAAATTGCATCTAAGATCCGAAGGCGTACGAAGATGTATGTCTGTCGGATCTAACCCAGATGCCGTCGTATCTTGTTTTGAGGATTCAAAACAAAGATACGACGCAGGAATTTTGAAATTACGCTGGCGTATCACTAGATACGCCGGCGTACTTTCTTTGTGGATCAACCCCAGTGTAAATATTGATACAGACTATTGAGTTATTAACTGTGCAGCAAGATATCCATGCACATTTGGTAGCCTGGTCATTAGAAAACGATTCAGCAATATTGTTTCTATTTATAAAGATAAGATAGTTCACATCATGAAGAATAAATGTAAACTTTGATAGCTGACATTTTTCAACATGATACATTTAATTAGAATGATGAGTATTTAACGTGTTTGGGTACTTTCTGCCATAGTTTATCAAGATTTGACATGCTGTTTGCCAATTTTCTCACTTTCATTTCTCTTTCAACATATTATCTGGGATTTAGTTTAATCTTTATAGTAATCAAGATAAATGTTATGGATTTGACTTTCTTTGAGTCCCTGAGCTTTTAAAACTTTAAATCTTGATTGTTTAAAAACAAATATATATATTTTTGCAAGTTTGGTTACACCAGTTACAGAAAAACAATATATTGTCACTTTTATTCATATTTTTTTTTTAAATGTTTAGCAAAATTAAAGAAAAGCTACTCGAAAAATGTGATCACAGCTGAATTTAGATGTGAATTAGAGCCCTTTCACACTGGCCGGTAGCCGTGTTAGCGGTAAAGCAGCGCTGGTTTTAGCGTCGATTTACTGTTGTTTTAGTGGCCCCTTTCGGCCACTAGCGTGACGCTTTTAACCCCCAATAGTGGCTAAAGAAAGGGTTAATATCATCTGAAAAGTGCCACTGCAGAGGCACTTTGCAGGTGCTTTGGCAGTGGTGCACATTCATTTCAAAGGGTAGGGGTCCTCCACTGCCCCAAATATGCTGCTTGCAGGATTTTTTCTAACGTCCTGCAAGCGCACTGCCCCAGTGTGAAAGAAAGTACTCTGGTTCTCACAATAGGCCTGCAGGGGAGGCGTATTTCAGATGCTTTACAGTCGCTATTTTTAGCCCAAAAGCACCTGAAAAACGCTGCAGCATGAAAGGGGTCTTAGAGCTTTTCTTTTTAAAGAGACCCTGTTACCTTGATTATTCAGGACACAATGCCAGGGTCTTTTTAGAGCTCACCCCTAACTAATATACCTATCTTCACCACTGCTATGTATTTCTTGACAGCCTGTCACTTTTCATAGAAAGTACAAAGTTGAATATATGTAACCGAGGCGCTATAATTGACTGGATATGATGCACAATGTTTCAAGTGAGGTTGCTCTAAAATACAAACAGGGTGCCCCTTAAGCTGGTAGACCTGGAGTAGGGAAACCACACGTGCAAAGTCCTGACAGGCTGCCAAATCAATGAACTAATGCTGCGTACATACGATTGGAAATTCCAACAAGAAATGTACGATGTGAGCTTTTGGTCGGAAATTTCGACCGTGTGTATGCTCCATCTGACTTTTTCTGTTGGAATTTCCGCCAACAAAAGATTGAGAGCAGGTTCTTTATTTTTCCAACGGAAGAAGTTCCTATCGAAAATCCGCTCATCTGTATGCAATTCCGATGCACAAAAAAACATGCATGCTCAGAATCAAGCAGAAGAGCTAAACTGCCTATTGAACTTCATTGATCTCGGCTCGTCGTACGTCTTGTACGTCACCGCGTTCTTGACGGTCGGAATTTCCGACAAGATTTGTGTGACCATCTGTATGCAACACAAGTTTGAGCCAACATTCTGTCAGAAAAAATCCATGGTTTTCTTGTCAGAAATTCCAACCGTGTGTATGCTCCATCGAACTTTTTCTGTCAGAATTTCCGCCAATAAATGATTGAGAGCAGGTTCTCTATTCTTCCGACAGAAGAAGTTCCTATCGGAAAATCTGCTTGTCTGTATGCAATTACGATGTGCAAAAAAAACACGCATGCTCAGAATCAAGCAGAAGAGCTGAACTGCCTATTGAACTTCATTGATCTTGGCTCGTCATGCGTCTTGTACGTCACCGCGTTCTTGACGGTCGGAATTTCCAATAAGATTTGTGTGACCGTGTGTATGCAACACAAGTTTGAGCCAACATTCTTTCAGAAAAAATCCATGGTTTTCTTGTCTGAATTTCCGATTGTGTGTAAGCGGCAAAAGAGTCCAAAAAAAAATCAGTATTGGTACTGGTTTATGTTGTGGATAACTTTGGTAATGAGGGTTTTTGGACTCTTTTTTCAGCGGTTTGGAGCTCTCTTTGGACTTTGTACATGCTGAAAATACAAGGTGACAGGGAGGTTGATTTACTAAAGACAAATATGTTGTGCACTAGAAATTTACTGCAAGTGCACTTGGAATTGCACTTCAAGTGCCATGTAAGTGCAGTTGCTCTAGATCTGAGGGGAAGCTCTGAAATGGGGGAAGCTCTGCTAATGTTTCCTCAAAAATAGTGCAACTTGAAGTGTACTTGTGGGTGCACTTGCAGTGCACAAACTATTTGCCTTTAGTAAATCAACCCCATGGTCTCTTAAAAGTTGAGTTTTGCTTCCCCTAACCCTACCTTGTTCTTCTTAACCCCTTGGAAAAATACTTGACACAATGCATTAGTAAGCCTCTATCTTTGCCTAATCTTTAGGAAAGTGGCAGATTATCCCCCAACAACCAGGAGCTAGATACCAGTAAAAATTAAGTACTATCTATTCTTTGCATTCACATACTCAGAATGTAATAAATAATTGCATTTTAAGTGTATTTTTGCATAGTTGACTCGCAGATTGGTCAGTTGGGGCCCCTTGTGTTTACATTACTTGATCCTGCTTAAATTTATGATGTTAACCTGCATCTAATGTAGCAAGGACTTTGTGACTTTGAATATACATATACATTTCTAAATGGTTCATTTACTCCTCACCTGTCTTCCTGACATAATGAGGTGTGCTTCTGCTGTGTTTTATACCAGCATTTTATCAACATAATAGCGTAAAAAAACAACTCTGCCTTAGTAACTACTCACTGATATAATGTTAACATCTTCCAAAAAGGAGGCAAAACCCTGTTGCAATTTGCTGAAAAATCACTTTATAAAGCCATTACCATACAGAACAAATTATGTCAAGTAGATTGGTGCATTTAAGAATATACAGCACAATCTATAGTTATATTGCCATAAATGTAATATATACCATCATATATTTTGTGGCCCTTCAATTTGCAAAAATGGCAAAAAGTACGTTTATGTCCCTTTCTCAGCTTCCAGTATGATATAAAAGAAAGGATTTGGCTATTTTGTAAATGTGTTAAGCGATATACAACTATAAATGTCATAAAGGAACAGTGAATGGCATATTAAAATTTGCTTTTACTGGGTGATAATGAGAGTGGCAGCAGTCAAGGTGAGTTTTATGTTACTGTGAATTCTAATAATAAAAAAATATCGCAAAGAGGCATTAAAAATCTATTTTCTTTCCCAGTTTTATGCTCTTGGTAGCTAACAGTTGAAATATATTATTTAAAAACAAGGTTTTCTCTTTTATAAGAGGCTATTAAAGTATTTTGTTGAGCACTATAATATTATTACTCTTTTGTTTTTTTTTAATACCTGAAAAAGTGTTGAGTTTAATATTGTTTAGATCATGCTGCTTGAAAAAGAGGCATTGTACATTAAAAATAGAAAAATAGGATAGGAAATAATGTGGGTGGAGAAAAACACTGCTTTATTTCTGTGTAATGCTGATTGACCTACAGACTTCTTTGTGCGGTATCACAGTCTACTAAAACCTTTATCAAAGCAGTGTTTTGTTAAATGTCATGATAGTGAGAGAGTAAAGACATGTAAAAGCTTAAGGTAGAACATAATAATACTCTATTCTCCGAACTGTGCATTGACAGCACATATTGTAAGTGGGATGTGAAGTGCATATGCGTCATGACTGTGTGATCCAAAAGAAATAAATGTATTATTTAGATGCATACTACAATTTCATGTAGCCTAGATGCTACTTTAAATTGCATAGCCAATATAGAGTATCTAGAGTGTTGCTGACTGAATTGATGTTTGTAAACTTTTACCCTCATGTTGATATCTGTGAACTTGTGGTGGTTTGTGCCAAGGAGTGATCTCTTGTTGCTTTCTCCATGTTGATTCTGATGCCCTTCCAACATTAGATGGTCATCATTAGTAATGACTGAACTGAGCAAGGTTTGGTTAGTTGGACATTCACTAAACACTTGAATAAAACAAAACTTAGTTCCTGCATCCCACAGAAGTCTATGCAGCCAAATCTTGACATTTTTATTTTTGCCTTTTGTTGAGGCTTAAATAGCAACATTAAAAATGCACAATTAATTTACTGTAAGTAACATGCTTGGGGATGCCTGAGATTTGCGTGCAAAGTGGGATGCCTGTAGGATGCAAAAATGACAGAAAAGGAAAACTAAAACAAAACTATTATAGACAAATTACAGTACCAATACTCTTCCAGCTTCTGTTTGTAAATAAATCAGTCGTGGGACTCCAGGTAATGGTATTGACTAAATATGGTCATGACTGTTTTCAATCAATGATGTCATCGGGCGAGTTTGTTGACATTCAGCTGCTGGCTGTGGAGCTGCTACAGTATTTGCAGAGAGAGAGAGACCAGCTGGAGAGGATGATTGGGTTATAGTGTTTGTGTCAGCAAATCATCACGGCATCATTCATTGTGATTGCAGATGGATCGACATCACTGGACAATGTGATTTATGTTAGATGTTTTTTTTTTTTAACATTTTGTTTTTATTTACTTTTTAAAATTGTTTTGTAATTGAGTAACACAGAGTACTTTATACCCCTTATTCTTTTACATGAAGGGGATATTCTAAAAGAGACTTTCAGATTCTGATAAGTCCCTCCTGCAGACTCTCACATCTACTGGACCAGAGAAGTGGGGATGATGCCCTTGTCCCTATTAACACGGAGCAAGGTGCCTTGCCTATGTAACCCCTCCCCCCCAAAAAAAAATTACCCTCTCAATGTTGAATGCAAGTGGATTGGTATGCACCTGTCTTTCCTGGTCAGTCATGCTGCATGCCTAAATAAAGTTCTAGTATGTTTTTGAGGGGATCCATGCATTTTTATTTCAGTTTTTGTTTGCATGGGTTACACTTTAAAAACTCATACCAGACCAGACCCCAAGCCAAGATCAGTGTCTTGGATTTTTAGGGGATGCAATTTGCCTGTTTTTTGCATGGGGATCCCACTGAAAAATCCATCCAAAACCCATACCTAGGATAAGGACACCTTGCCAGGGCCTCCTTCCTGGCAAAACTTGACATGTATCTGGGTGGTTTTGAGCCTGAATTCTTCTGATTCAGGTTAAAAACCACCCAGATACATGACAGTCTTGGCAAGAAGGAGGCCCTGGCAAGGGGTCCTGATCCTAGGTATGGATTTGGGATGGATTTTATTATGGCTCTATTCACTCTGCCAGAGAAAAATCTGCAAAGTTTTTGCAGCATATATTCCTGCTTATTGCTTCTGCCCCTTTGGACCTTTTAGCTCCACCTGTCTTCCAGCTGCAGTCAATATGCTCAGCTTTTACATAGCAGCACTTCCTGTGTTCTGGGCCTGTTTGTGAACTGCTGAACTATTGTTTTTGGAAATCCGCCTGATTTCTTGACTACGCTTCCATCAATTCTGCTTTATTCTGTGTATGACCTCTGCCTGCCCGTGACTATTCTTATGCATCCTGATTTTGTGCCTTTCTACCCTCAGCCAAAGTTCCACTTCGGACTGTACCTTACAAGAGGTACTATACAAAGGCACTCTGTCCTCAATTTGTAGGGAACAGGGGCCTCATCCTTACTTCCATGAATTATGGGAATTGAGATACTCCCAAACATTCCTCTCCACACCTCTCAAGATCTCCTTATCTCATGCTTGTCTCCAGGTCTTTTCCAGAGCCCCTCCCATCCTCTGGAACTCTCTACCTCATTCTGCCCAGCTATCTCCTACTCTGACTACCATTAAGTGATAACAAAAATAAACAAATGCTGATATAATGTGATATATCAAAATATATATATATATATATATATATATATATATATATATATATATATATATATATATATATATATATATATATATATATATATATATATATATATATAAAATTTACGTGAGCAATGCGCAAGTGAATGTTGGAGCAAATTGAATTCCCAAACAAAGAATAAAATGGTAAAACATATATAAATGAAATACTTGTTGTCAAGCAAGTGCACAGTGAAAGAAATACAAAAATATTGAAGTTAACATCAAAATATCAAAAATTCTTAATTTTAGCAAGTCCACAGTGAGAAAATGTGTGTGTGTGTGTGTGTATGTGTGTTTATATATATATATATATATATATATATATATATATATATATATATATATATATATATATATATATTCAAAACTTATTTTCAGCAAGTCCACAAAAAAATGATATTCAAAACTTTTTTTAGCAAGTCCACAGTAGAATAATATAAGCAAGTGACAGTCACAAAGTTCGGTCTGAACATCACCAACTTGCCCAAGCAGCGAATACCCAAATTTGCAGGGGGCATGGCAGGATGTTCACCCACCGAGCACCCCACGATGCACTGTACCCCACAATGCCCCCCACCCCAAAGCACCCCCCATGTTGAGAGCATGTGGCTTGGTATGGTTTAGGAGGGGGCACTCGCTTGCCCCTCCTTTCCTTGCCTGCCAGGCTGCATGCTCGAATAAGGGTCTGGTGTGGATTTTGGGGGGCCCACTCTATTTATATTTTACATTTTGGTGTAGGGTTCCCCTTAAAATCCATACCAGACCCGAGGGACCTTTTTCTTTTTTTCTTTTTTTCTTTTTTTACATTATTGTATTGCCGGCAATTTAATTATAATTTTTTTTTACTTTATAAATATTAGTTTTGCTGCAGCAGGTTCAATATATGGTACAGCTGCACCACTAAGAAGTTTATTTTGTTGGTATTTGATCACCTCTGCAGTTTTTATTTTTTGCGCTATAAACTTTTGCTATAGTAAATATCCCAATTTAAAAAATTAAATATTTTGTTTTCCTCAGTTTAGGCCAATACATATTCTTCTACATATTTTTGGTAAAAAAATCGCAATAAGCGTATATTGATTGGTTTGCACAAAAGTTATAGTGTCTACAAAATAGGGGATAGATTTATGTCATTTTTATTATTATTATTTTTTTACTACTAATGGCTGCGATCTGTGATTTTTATCGCGACTGTGACATTGCAGCGAACATATTGGACACTTTTGACACTATTTTGGGAACATTAACAATTATACAGCGATCACTACTATAAAAATGCACTGATTACTGTATAAATGGGACTAGCAGGGAAGGAGTTAACACTAGGGGGCAATCAAGGGGTTAATTGTGTGTCCTAGGAAGTGATTCTAACTGTAGGGGGAGGGGACTGATGAGAGGAGGAAACAGATCATTGTTCCTATATACAAGGAACATACGATCAGTTCTCCTCTCCCCTGACACAACTTGGATCTGTGTTTTTACACACACAGATCCACGTCCCTGCTCTGTGATGAGCAATCGCGGGTGCCCAACACGCGCATCAAGTACACAGTGATGCAACGAGCACAGGCGTGCCTCCAGTGGCACACGCTCCCTAGAACGATGGGAAAAAAGGAAGTCATATAACGTCCACCCAGAGGGAGGGAGGGTGCCTGCCGCTGTCATTTTACTATACGGCGGTAGGCAAGTGGTTAACCATCATTAAAATTACTACTTTTGTAAAAACAATATTTAAAAAAATGTTTTTGCATTGATACATGTCTCCCAGGGCAGTACCCAGGCCCCCATACCCTTGTTATGGCCAATGACTTGCATATAAGCCTTCAAAATGGGGACTTCTGATTTTTTCAAGTTTGGGTCCCATAGACTTTAATAGGGGTCCGGTCTGAACTTTTGTGATGTTAAAAAGTTCTGGCACAAACCAAGCTGAGGGTGTTCAGCCCAACTCTAATAATAATAATTCACAAAACAAATGTACAAAATAAATAAACACGCAAACTCTTGTATAAATAGTATTGTATACAAAACATGTCTCATGCTGTAAGTCCAACATCAACCATGTCATCCGGGAATATAGACCTATTATTAATCATGAGGAACAGTATTCCGATGACCTGCTGACACATCACAACAATACTCTTCCGCCACTCCTACCAAAAATGAGTTCCCCAGATGGCAGCTGATGTCAAATATGGTCACCACAATAATTAGTCAATGGTGTCAACCAGGGCCACCCTCTGGCTTTTTTACAATATGAAATAACCCAGCAGGTGAGCAGCTGAAAGCTTCACTATGGTTGGCCATGGGCGGTTCAAATCTTGCCCGGTTCAGAAGGAACAGGCCGAGATTTGAACCATGTGTGGGCAAGCAGAATGTATCAAGTTTATTGATTGATCAACTTGGGTACAACCAGCCTGACAGATTCACTTCCGATTATCGTTAGTGGCTGCTATAGCTGCTACCAATAATCACTGTCTTCTCCCACGGGGAAAGGATTCCCCTGCCCCACTGACTGGGAACAGACAATTGGTTGGCAGAAGGGATTCCCCTGTCAGCACTATTTGCGTTGATGGGGAAATTGTGTGACTTTCTTTTCTACAACCCGTGGTTACAGGAAAAAAAAATACGCAATCTATGGTCTGTCTCAATGAGAGACTTCCGGCTACAGTAGCCAGAACTGGCCAAATCTGAATTTAGATTAATCTTTCAGTGAACTGTGTCAGGTTGGATCTGGGTCTAACTCATATTCATCCCTAGTAATCATACATAGTCCCAAATTAGTATTGCAGCGGGTGCTGCAGTATCACTCGCTGTCAGTGTTATCATAGTGTTATCATACCATTGTTTGTTTTCCCAAAGATTATACAGTAAAGTTTAATCATGTGGAATTGGGAAAGGTATTTATTTAAATGGCATGTACAGGGATGAGTTTCATAATATATGGGGTTCTAGATGAATTATGAAAGAACAGGCTCCAAATTGGGCCCTACCATGGGACAAAATTGTGAAAAAAAAGAGTTTAACCCCTTCCCTACCGAGTCATTGTAAAATGATGTCGGCGGGAACCCTCCCTCCTTCAGACTGGACGTCATATGACGTCCTTGCATTCCCGGGCGGCTGGGAGTAGCCCCCGCCGCATTGCTCGGGACCCGGTGCACGTGCCCGGCGGCCGCAATGTCCGCCAGGCACCCGCAATTGCCCGCAATCACGGCAGGACCATGGATTTGTGTGTGTGGACACACAGATCCATGTCCTGTCAGCGGTGAGGAGACCGATGTGTGTTCCCAGTACAGAGGAACACACATCGATCTCCTCCCCTTGTGAGTCCCCCTCCCCTACAGTTAGAACACACTTTAGGGAACATGTTTAACCCCTTCAGCGCCCCCTAGTGTTAACCCCTTCCCTGCCAGTCACATTTACACAGTAATCAGTGCAGTTTTAAAGCACTAATCGTGTAAATGTGAATGGTCCCAAAAATGTGTCGAAAGTGTCCGATATGTCCGCCACAATGTCACAGTCTCAATAAAAAATCGCAGATCGCCGCCATTACTAGTAAAAAAAAAAAAAAATGCCATAATTCTATTTCCTATTTTGTAGATGCTAGAACTTTTGCACAAACCCATCAAATACGCTTATTGCGATATTTTTACCAAAAATATGTAGAAGAATACGTATCGGTCTAAACTGAGGAAAAAAAAAGTATTTTTAAAAAAATTATGATATTTATTAAATCAAAAAGTAAAGGATATTGTGTTTTTTTCTAAATTGACGCTCTTCTTTTGTTTATAGCGCAAAAAATAAAAACGTCAGAGGTGATCAAATACCACCAAAAGAAAGCTCTATTTGTGGAGAAAAAAGGGCCTCAATTTTGTTTGGGAGCCACGTCGCATGACCGCGCAATTGTCATTCAAAGTGTGACAGCGCTAAAAACTAAAAATTGGTCTGGGCAGGAAGGGGGTGAAAATGCCCTGTATGGAAGTGGTTAAAGAACCTTAAAAAAATCATGATTATTTCAAATTTAGACCAGGAAACGCAAGCTAAATGAGAGAAACATATTTAGGGAATTAATATAATCTGTGTTCTTATTTTTTTCAGTGATTATTCCTTAGTATAACAAATGTAATTTCTGCTGCCTTTCAGCACAATAAGGTAGTTAAAAAATCCTCTGTGGCAAAAATGGAAGTCTCAGGAAACAGCATTAGATGGCATAGTTTTGCCAGCTGTGCTGTACTTGTGCTTTTAAAATTCCAAAGATTGCAAAAGAGATGCAATTAATGTGCAGCATCAATTGAACTGACCTGAACAATGTGTTCAGTGGCTTTAGTACTGAAACAGTACATTGCATTGTCATATCCTGTTGTTAAAAATAATGAGGTCAACAGCAAAATTATTACATATAATTTAGTATACGGTGGATAGGAACTGCAATTTAACAAGTTATTTTACAGTTCAGTTATGAATCTTTATTTAATTAAAATGGAGATTGAGGATTTCCCAAGGATTAAGAAAAACCCAGAGCCTAGCATCATCCTCCTTATATTTGTAAGCACCACTGCATCTGTGTGTCAAGTGTTCATGTGCTCTTCTCTATTTCGGCATGCACAGGTAAAGCTGGAGTGCACAATGGAGTTGATTGGAGTTGGATTGAGGGACAGTTCTGTGATGTAGTCAGGGGCGGACTGACCATTCGGTCATTCGGGCACAGACCGAGGGCCCGTGCCACTAGGGGGCCCGTGAGAGCATCTGCATCCGTATTCGGTAATACATACAACGCGCAGGGAATCATTCAGCAGGACGCGGCGGCTGTGATAATACCTCTCACAGCACGCTGCTCCTTGCCAGCCAGTAGATAACATCACCTAGGACGGACGAGAGGAGGGGAGGGGTCGGCGGGAAGCAGCGTGCTGTGAGAGGTATTCAGTGCTATTTTTGCTGCAGGCAGTGGGGTACACACTAGGGGCAATGCTCAGGTGATGGCTGTGTGACAGGGTGCTTGAACCGGGTGCAGACTGTACAACTGCCCGGGTGACACGCCACCAGACAGGAGCAGGAAAAACACACTGTCTCTCTCTCTGGTACAGCAGGTTAGGGAGAGAGAGACAGCGGGGCAGCCTGAATAGAGGATGGGAAGTTCTGGAGTAATGATTGGTTGCTAGGTGGTCCTAGCAACCAATCATTAGCATTGTTATTATGAAAAGTTAACTTCAGTATTTCCCGCCCTCTGTTCAACACTGGTGTGTCTCTCCCTGTGCGTGAATAAGGTAGGAAGGGGGGGGTTGTGACTGTCTGCAATATGCAGGGGGGAGGAGGTGACTGTGTAGCATGGGGGGAGAGGTGACTGTGTAGCATGGGGGGGGGGGAGAGAGGTGACTGTGTAGCATGGGGGGAGAGGTGACTGTGTAGCATGGGGGGGGAGAGAGGTGACTGTGTAGCATGGGGGGGGAGAGGTGACTGTGTAGCATGGGGGGGGGAGAGGTGACTGTGTAGCATGGGGGGGGGAGAGAGGTGACTGTGTAGCATGGGGGGGGAGAGAGGTGACTGTGTAGCATGGGGGGGAGAGAGGTGACTGTGTAGCATGGGGGGGGGAGAGAGGTGACTGTGTAGCATGGGGGGGGAGAGGTGACTGTGTAGCATGGGGGGGGAGAGAGGTGACTGTGTAGCATGGGGGGGGGAGAGAGGTGACTGTGTAGCATGGGGGGGGGAGAGGTGACTGTGTAGCATGGGGGGGGAGAGGTGACTGTGTAGCATGGGGGGGAGAGAGGTGACTGTGTAGCATGGGGGGGGGGAGAGGTGACTGTGTAGCATGGGGGGGGGGAGGTGACTGTGTAGCATGGGGGGGAGAGAGGTGACTGTGTAGCATGGGGGGGGGAGAGAGGTGACTGTGTAGCATGGGGGGGGGGAGGTGACTGTGTAGCATGGGGGGGGGGGAGAGGTGACTGTGTAGCATGGGGGGGGGGGAGGTGACTGTGTAGCATGGGGGGGGAGAGAGGTGACTGTGTAGCATGGGGGGGGAGAGGTGACTGTGTAGCATGGGGGGGGAAAGGTGACTGTGTAGCATGGGGGGGAGAGAGGTGACTGTGTAGCATGGGGGGGGAGAGAGGTGACTGTGTAGCATGGGGGGGAGAGAGGTGACTGTGTAGCATGGGGGGGGGAGAGAGGTGACTGTGTAGCATGGGGGGGGGGGAGAGGTGACTGTGTAGCATGGGGGGGGAGAGAGGTGACTGTGTAGCATGGGGGGGGAGAGAGGTGACTGTGTAGCATGGGGGGGAGAGAGGTGACTGTGTAGCATGGGAGGGGGAGAGAGGTGACTGTGTAGCATGGGGGGGGGAGAGAGGTGACTGTGTAGCATGGGGGGGGAGAGAGGTGACTGTGTAGCATGGGGGGGGGAGAGGTGACTGTGTAGCATGGGGGGGGAGAGGTGACTGTGTAGCATGGGGGGGGAGAGGTGACTGTGTAGCATGGGGGGGTTTATGTAATGTAAAGGGGCTCAGAGGTGCAGGGTGCTGTGTAATGTAAAGGGGCTCAGAGGTGCGGTGCTATGTAATGTAAAGGGGTCCAGAGGTGCAGGGTGCTGTGTAATGTTAAAGGATGTGCAGGGGGCACAGTGGGGTGTGTTTACATTTTAAAGTGGGGGGCTGCCAGATATAGAATCCGCCCTGGGTGCCAAATGCTCTAGGTGCGTCCCTGTCTGGACAGTACAGGTGTAGGGGGCTCAGCCCCAATAGGACCGCAGGAGTTCCCTCGGTGATAGTCTCTCGTTCCTCCCTTATCCTCCACCCACCCACAGTGTCCCCCTGTGCCTTCTTCTTCCACGGCTGCTCTGAGAGACACTGTTCTGTGTCTGGAGGATCCCAGTGCTCTGCTGTGTGCCCTGTGTTTTGGTTTGTGCCCTGCTATCTGCCCTACTGCGTTCCCGGTTTCCTGTGATGTGCCCTGCTGTGTACCCCCTGATGTGCTCTTTGCCCCATGATGTGCTTTCCTGTGTGCCTTGTGATGTACCCTACTGTGTGTTCCATACCCTGTGTTGTTCCCTGCTGTGCGCCCTGTGATGTGCCTGTGCCCTGCTGTGTGCCTTACCGTGTGCCCCATGATTTAGGTAGGTAGGGCTTTGTGTAGGTGTGGGTGGGGGACACAGGGGGCCCCATGATCTTCTATTGCCCGGGGGCCCCATGAGTTGTCAGTCCGCCCCTGGATGTAGTACTGCTTATCTACTATTTAAATCTCAAACAAAATTGTATGTTTTGTTTACAAGCGTACATAATCAGAAAGTTTGAAAGATGTTGATGTAGTTCACATTGTAAATACAATGTTAAAGGAACTTATGAAGAGAGAAAACAGACTTATTTTGATATTATATTTTTAATATTAGTATATTGTTCTTAATGTTATTAATTGCTTCCCGCCCGCTGTACTTCATATGACGTCCTTGACTTTGAGCTGTGATATCTGAATGATACACAAGTAAATGCACAAAAAACTATAGCAACGGGTATCTCACAGTATTACAACAGTGTAATCATAATGCACATGAATATGTGCACAACATTTATGCAGTAAAAAAAAGAGTTCAAGCTCTAGGGGTATCTAATAGGAAGTCCAGGGGCCAGGGGAAGATGATAATACACACTCTCAGGGCTAAAATCAAGGGGGAACAGAAACCATGTTCCAATTTTGCAGAAAAAAACACAAGGGGAGAGGCGCCTCTGGGTGTAGATTTTAATACAATTTAATAGCGAAGTAATAAATACAGGCAACTCACATTCGAGAAGTGACAGGTAGCATTAAAAAATCCCAAACATGGGGATGATTATCAGGTCGGTCAGTCCGTTCCTTTCTGCTGGAATCGGCACACACCGCTGACAGATGGAGAAAGCCGGCTGTGGTGGAGGAAAGCTTCAGAGCGAGGCCTGGAGCGCAGTGGTGTAGGCAGGCGAGGATGGATGACATCACTGGCAAGCAACGCATTTCATGAGTGTGCAGGCTTCGTGGGACGTGGCAACCGTGCTCCTTCAGATGAAGTTCAGATCAAGGTATTTAGTAAGAGGCATGGCAAGTTTTTTGAAGTTGTAAAAATGTTTTCCCACAATTCTTTGGAAAATTAAGAATGTGTTATTTATTTTTTTCACAAAAATTTCATATTAAAAAGTTATTTCTCAAACTTTAAAATACTTTAATATAAAACCCAAAACACATTCTGCTACTCCTCCTGAGTATGGTGATACCACATGAGTGAGACTTTTTCACAGCGTGGCCACATAAAGAAGTTCAACATCCAAAAAGCCCCTTTGCTTTTAGCTACTTTAAGACCAGGCCTTCTTCTGACACTTTTGGTAAAAATCTGTATTTTTGCTAGAAAATTACTTAGAACCCCCAAACTGTTTTTTTTTTTTTGCACGGGCCCTAAAGAATAAAATGGTGGGTTTTGCAAATTTTATGTTACACTGTATTTGTGCAGCAGTTTTTCAAGCACAATTTTACAGACTAAACACATAAATAAATGTTAATGAATTTCAATGCACACAGAGACAATATAATAACCACATTTTCAATAAAATATAAAATATGGTGTTGTGCCGGGTTAATAGATACCAAACATATGAATAAACCTTGGTATTTGAAAATATCCATAGGCAACATTTTATATGCCTTGGTATTGGTAACCAGTTTAGAGTTACACATGAGGTCTGGTGCTAGAATTATTGCTCTCGTTCTGCTTCTCGTTCACGGCGATAACTCACATGTGTGGTACGATCGCTGTTTACGTATGCATACAGGACCAAAGTGTGCATTCACCTTTGCACACTGGTACACTGACAGGTGTTGATCGGCCACCGGTGGATACTGACAGATGTTGATCGGCCCCAGACAGACACTGCCAGGTGTTGAAGTCACAATCGTACACTATTGCAGATGCTTTGTGCACTGGTACATATGTGATGGGGGACTGACAGATGTTTTGTGCACTGCAACAGATATTTTATTGGGGGCACTGTGACAGATGTGTATAGGGACAGTGGTGCTAGGTGTACTGTTTGTGGGGGATCTGTAACAGCTCTTTTTATAAAAGCATCCTTACACAGAGAGCTCTCACAGAGGCTGCAGATTCCCTTGCAAGCCCCCCCCCCCCCCGCACTGAGCTCTCACTGAGCTCAGTTGAGAGAACTCACATCTCTGTTTACATTGTGGAGGCTGTGACGTGATCGAAAGGGCCAATCACAGCCCATATCCCGATCTGTGTCCTGTGATCACACCCGTCACAGAATAATGCTGCAGGATCACACCACAGCGCGGCCTCATGCTGCACTGCGGGAACTCGCTCTGAGGACATTCTTGAATGAGGAAAGGCCCATCTGCCCATTTATGTATAGTGGCCGGGTGGGAGGAGGTCAATGGCATCTAAAATGCATTGCAGTTTTGCTGTGATTGTCGCACAATTTATCGCACTGCAATCACGGCAAACTGCATAAAACGAAGCTTGTCACCTTGCTAGTTTATGTTTCTGCCCCTGTTTAACAGGGGCGTCTAATAACAATTTTTAATGCAATACTTTGCACGTATTCATGTGAATACAAGGTTCATGTGATGTGGACTACTGCGTGAAAATCATGGCAAGACCACATTGTATTTTGGGTGCCAAAAGAAAATTAATGGCATACAAACACACGTGCTGCATTTTGCTAGCATTGCAGTGCGATTTGGAATCTCGTGCAAAATTGCAGCGATTCTGCCCTTGATAAAAAAATCACTAAATGTGAATGGGGCCTTAGAGGGAAGGTACATTTTAGCTCATTCAGGCCTTTGGTCAGATTAGCTCAGTCCTGTCACATGGGGTAAATCTCATTCTCCTTCATAGCCAGGGAAGTGACAGGAGTGGAGGAAAATAAGTATATGCTGGGAAAAAAGTAAAGCAAACCATAATGGAGAAAGCACAGGCTTGCTTTAAACTTAATACACTGTTAAAACAAATATAGCATATGTGAACTTTCTTACCCGCCAAATGATTTTTTTAATCAATCTTGTGTTCAAGGTAACCCTACAGACAGCACAGCCAGGTCTTTGACCTCTTTGCAAACAATGCTGCAGTTTACGAATAGTGTTGAGCAGAATATGCCATATTCGATTTCGCGATATATCTCGAATATATATTCGAATATTCGAGAAATATTCGCTAAATTCGAATATTCGTGATATTTTATCGAAATTAAATGATTGCGATTTTTCGCTATTGCGAATGCGAAAATAATTGCGATTTTTTGATAACTGCGGTAGGAGCACTCTGATTGGCTCAGAATATTCGTGATATTTTATCGAAATATCGCAACATGCGAATGCGATATTTATTGCGCAATTTCGAGAAATGCTGGAGGAGCGCTCTGATTGGCTCAGAATATTCGTGATATTTTATCGAAATATCGCAACATGCGAATGCGATATTTATTGCGCAATTTCGACAAATGCTGTAGGAGCACTCTGATTGGCTCAGAATATTCGTGATATTTTACAATACAAAATAATTGCGAATATTCGGCAAATGCGGAAGGAGCACTCTGATTGGCTCAGAATATTCTTGATATTTTACAATACAAAATAATTGCGAATATTCGGCAAATGCGGAAGGAGCACTCTGATTGGCTCAGAATATTCTTGATATTTTACAATACAAAATAATTGCGAATATTCGGCAAATGCAGAAGGAGCACTCTGATTGGCTCAGAATATTCTTGATATTTTACAATACAAAATAATTGCGAATATTCGGCAAATGCGGAAGGAGCACTCTGATTGGCTCAGAATATTCGTGATATTTTACAATACAAAATAAAAAGTGTTTTGCATTGGTGGTGATTCTTTACCCTATCCATCTGTCACAGCCGTTTGTCAATCAAACACCTTGAAGATTGAAAACGTTCATGCTGCATGCTTTGGACTTTTTTTCACTTCACATATCAAAGACATTTTTATGAAAGATTATTTTTCTATTATTGGGACTATATTTCTTTATATATTTGTTTCACTGTGTATTTCACAAGTTATTTGCGCTTGCTTATTTTATAATTTGCCCACATGTCTTGTCACTAGACATATTTTTTATTCTTGTAGAGCGACTCCATTTTCTGTCTTGTATTAATTTATGTTGTATAACATTTTTGAGTTGCTGCTGTATTCTCCCCTTTTTTAAAGTATGCGCAATTTTTTCCTTCTTACAAAAAATAATAATATCAAACATACAAATATTCATAACATACACATACACAAAGCCCCCCCCCCTTTTGCATCAGAGACAATCAGAGTTCTCCTACCACAGTTATCGAAAATTCGCAATCATTTTCGCATTCGCAATAGCGAAAAATCGCAATTTTTTTTTTTTCAATTTGGTAACATAAAAGGATCGCCTCAGCTTAGCTACTCGGCCCAGGGTCTCTAATCATACCAGCAATGCTTTTAGACGTCGATAGGATGTGATCTGTTTTAAAAATCAAATTAAAAAAATGCGAATATTCGGAATTGCGAATATTCACTGCGAAATTCGAAATATATCGCGATTTCTCGAATATGCTATATTCGCAATGCGAATATTCGTGAGCAACACTATTTACGAATAAAGCCTGTTCTAGACCCCCCACAGCCCCTCCCCAGTTGAAGGTCTGCTGTGCAGGGGTTAAAAGTTAATACTTAGAGATATTCATAAAGACTAATTCCACCTTATAACCCATGTTTCATGTTACGTCTATATTTATAGTTATATTCTGCAGCCTCCTACTTTCAAACACCCTTCTCTTCGCCTGAATTGGTTTGTCTCCCTACGGCATCTTATATTTTTTTTATATTTGGTGCACCTGTACATATTGCTTTTCCTGCACAGCGGTGTCATCTATTCACAGATCCGTGAATGAAAGACTACATCTACATCTGTCATTGCACCTCAATCGAGCACAAATAGGCCCCGTACACACGAGAGGATCAATCCACTGAAATTGATCCGCGGATCGGTTTCAGCGGATAGATCCGCTGGGGTGTACGATCCAGCGGATATTTATCCGCGGATATATTTCGGGCTGACCGATTTCCAGCGGATAAAAATTTCTTAGCATGCTAAGAAATCTATTCGCTGGAATCGGCTCCAGGGGATCGATCCGGTGGTCTGTACAGACTCACTGGATCGATCCGTCCGATTCCCTCCCTCGCATGCGTCGTAATGATTCGACGCATGCGTGGATATCCTTTTATGACAGCGTCGCGCACGTCGCCGCGTCATCATCGTGGCGACGGCACGACACGTCACCGCGGACGGAATTTCGGAGGACCGTTTCCGCGGATAAATCCTCTCGTGTGTACCCGGCAGTATAGTTACATTATTACATTTGCAGCCTGTTTATTACTCCTTCCAGTTCCATAACAAAAATTCATACCTCCAAACAGACCTGGGGTTGGAGCAATAGTCGGCAGGAGCCTGTGCATTTCACCCATGATCCACTGATCGCAGTTGCAAGGCTCCAGAACAAAAAAATAATCATTGTACATTTTTTTCTTTTTTGCGAAGTAGTGCAATTATTATTATATTTTACAAAATAATAAAAATTATTATTTTGTTTTACAAAATAAATTGAATTGAAAAGTTTTTCTGTCTGGAGATAATGTAGGGTATACATAGGCCAAAAATTGGCCAGTTCAACAGGAACTAGTCAACTGTCTGTGTGTATTGCTGTCTGTTCACCAGAAGGTCTAATGACTGACTGACTTGAAAATAGCTGACCAATTATCTGCTCTTCTCTGTCAATGGAGGAGAAATGCAAATGAAGTCTACCAAGAATGCACTGAACAATGTATGAATGGGCACCTTTTGTAATGGACCCTTATGGGGTTCAAAAAGCAGAGCCAAATTTGTAAAATCATGGAATGCTCTGCATTGCTCTGAAGATTTGCTGCCCTGCTATATTGTCTATGCATGGCCTCATTCTTAGGCCCCATACACACGAGAGGATTTATCCGCGGATACGGTCCAGCGGACCGTATCCGCGGATAAATCCTCTCGAGGATTTGCGCGGATTTCCATGCGATGGAGTGTACTCAACATCGAATCGAAATCCGCGCCGAAATCCTCTGGCGCGACGCAGTCATATAAGGAATTCCACGCATGCGTCGAATCATTACGACGCATGCGGGGGATCCCTTTGGACGGATTGATCCGGTGAGTCTGTACAGACCAGCGGATCAATCCGTTGGGATGGATTCCAGCGGATAGATTTGAAGACATGTCTTCAAATATTTATCTGCTGGAAATCCATCGCATGGGAGAAAAATCCGCGGAAACAGATCCGCTGGATTGTACACACCATAGGATCTATCCGCTGAAATCCATTCGCTGGGATTTTTCAGCGGATGGATTCTATCGTGTGTATGGGGCCTTAGAGCTTATATAGATCTGCTGCAACAGCAAAAAACAAGGTTCTTAAAAATCTTTCTCTTACTTATAGTTTGTAAAAATAGTACATTTAAAATATTCTAACTTCCATATTATTTTTGATTATGTATGTTATTACAACAATAAAAGCATTTTCCTGTCTAAATCCCATCCAACTCTTTCCCCTTCTGGTCCTATAGACAGTTAAGACACTTCCTCTCCTCGCAACTGACTTCGGAAATTTGGACGCAACAACTGACACCCTTCAAAAACGTTCGCAGACTTCCCCACAGAGACACTTGATCTCCAGTATATACCAGATTCTTTCAGATGGTACCCCCACGCTTCCAGATTCAGATCGTATTGCCTGGGAATCTGATCTTCAGATCTCCCTGAGTGAGGAGGACTGGGCCGTATCGATGAATGTATCCATAAGGGGTCTCTTAATGTTGCTACTCAGGAAACCTGCTATAAAATTGAAACGTGCTGGTATAGAACCCCGGCTATCCTACACAAATTTTCCCCAGCGGTTCCGGAAACGTGCTGGAGATGTGGGAAGGGGAGGGGGACCATGCTCCGCATATGGTGGGACTGTGATTCCCTCCAGCCATTCTAGAAAGAAGTGCATGAGCTTATTGCACATGTTACTACCTATACCCTAGACCAGTGGTCATCAACCCTGTCCTGCAGGGCCCACTAACAGGCCAGGTTTTATGTATTACCTTGGGGAGATGCAGTCTAGAATACTGCAATCACTGAGGAGCAAATTATATCAGCTGTGATGTATTTCAGTTATCTTGCAAACCTGGCCTGTTAGTGGGCCCTGCAGGACAGGGTTGATGACCACTGCCCTAGACTACTCCCCAGCACAATATCTCCTACATCACACGCATTTGACCAGATCTGAGTACTTTAAGTCCCTGGCCATGCATATGGTGAATGCGGCGAGGATCTGCATCCCGGTGCATTGGCGCTCCACACACACTCTGATGATTGGGGAATGGTTTAGCAGGATCTCTAAGGGCCCTTTCACATTGGTGCGTTTTTTGCAGTGTTTTTGCTGCGTTTCGCGGTAAAAATAGCGCTATTAAAATGCTCAAAAAATGCTCCCCATGCCCCCTCCATTGAAATGAATTAAAAACCGCTGTAAAAAAGCTGTAAAAACGCAGTAAAAACATTAAAATTGCGGTAAAACACTGCGATTTTACTGCGTTTTTACGGCGATTTTACTGCGTTTTTACGGCGATTTTACTGCGTTTTTACCGCGTTTTTAATTCATTTCAATGGAGAGGGGCATGGGGAGCGTTTTAATAGCGCTATTTTTACCGCAAAAATGCGGCAAAAACGCACCAGTGTGAAAGGGCCCTAAGATAGAAGAAAAGGAAGAGCTAGTTCATATCTCCCAAGAGCGCATCGCATTGCTATATGTATAGGCCATGTAAACTTGCTTCAATCCATATCCATATACTTTTCATGTCTGTATATTGTATTGTTCCATTATCTTTCAATAAAATTGTTTATGGGGAAAAAAAAGCATTTTCCTACTATATAGCTTGTATACTGTTGTAATTTTATTTATTTTTTTAAAGGCAATGTTTCCAGCCTACTCAGTCATTTAAGTTAAATGATTTTTAAAACACACTAAAATATCAATTTCCCATTGACAGTAGAAAAGTTGGAGACATCATTATTTGTTACTTGTCATGCAGAGGTATTGTTTGTGGAGGCTCATTATTATACTGGGAGTTGCTGACACTACATCATGCCTGAATGCCACTGCATTCAGCACCTGCTCCCACCCTTAATTATTATGTTGTGTTTTGGTGTGAACTGGATAATCAATCACTACTTAAGTGCCTGATAATATCCTCCTGTGCCTGCTTCTCCAATAGCCTCATGCATGCTGTTATTAGTGTTATTAACATCAGTTATATATAGCTCAAGAGTAGTAGGCATGGAACAGTATATATACATAATACAACAACTAATATTTCTGCTTCTAAAAAGATCACACATTTGAAGAACATAATATGCTGCAGCCAAACCTTATATTAAGGTTACTGAAATCATAGTGGAATTCATAAATCTTGTATGAGTTAATACAATTTATCAGTCAGGGATGTTGTTTTAGGAACAGAAGATTATAAGCAATAATAGTCTATAAGTCTATGGAGAATTCTTCACTTAGGTAAGAGAGAGCTTATTTTCTTCGGCTTACTAATATTCAAGGATTGACTACTACATTTACTTTTTACAGCTGAACTCCATATACATTGAAATAAATACATAAATGGGAACTGTTTTACCTTGCAAATTATTAGTATTACTGTACATCCAGTCCTAAAATTCCCGCAGCAAAGTCCTGCCTAGTGAAATTATGATATTTCTGTGCTGCAAGTTTACTTTCACTTACAGGTCTCCTACCCTCCGCTGCCCTAAAGTCTCGTACACACGTTCGGATTTTCCGCAAACAAAGCGTCAGACTTTTGTCCGAAGGGCATGTGCCTAGATTTTGCCTTGCATACAAACGGCACACAATTGTCGGCCAACAAACACAAACATAGTGACGTACTAGACGTATTACATGGTTGCTTAGCTCTTGAATGCCACCCTTTGGGCACCTTCTGCTAATGTCGTGTTTGGTGAGCATTGATTCCAAGCATGCATGTTTGTACTTTGGCCTTTTGTCCGATGACTGGTGTACACACGATTGGAAAATCTGACAACAGACCGTTGTCCGCGGAAAATTTTAAAGCCTGACATCCAACATTTGTCCGCAGAAAATCCAACAACAATTGTCCGATGGAGCGTACAAACAGTCAGATTTTAGACCAACAGTCTGTCAACACACAATTCACATTGAAAAATCTGATCGTGTGTACGAGGCTTTAGACTGGACAGGGTATGGTGGAGCAACACAATAATGAACTCTCCGCCACTCAGCTCCTATCAGGTTGTAACTTGTTACTTGCAGAGCAATACACAAAATTGGCAACTTGCGCTGCTTCTTCCTCCCACACTCTGAACATTTCGAGGTGGATGGAGGAATTCTCCCCGCTGAGTTATTGTATTCTGGCAATGGGACTTTACTCCATTTGGCTACAGGCGCTGATTTAATGAAACATATCAAACATTCCTGTTCGAAGAACGCTGATTATTAGATTTACTTCTCTCTAGCAGGAATGGTCATAGATGGATTTAAATTCTGCCAGTCCTTGCCAAATGTTTATCCATCTATGGCCAGCTTGTGTGGAAAAGCCTAATAGAAGTTCTAAGGCTTCTGTGTTTATAATATTAAATTGCTGCATGTACACTGTTGGAGAGATTTACCCCAACTTCCTTTCTTTTTTTTGTTTTACTTTATATTTTATTGATTTTTAATTTACACATACATAATACAAGCAAGATACATTTCCCACCCAGTGGGAATATACATTACCATATCTACCCATACCTTTCCTGCCCCACCTCCCCCCAATCTATCCTCCCCCATCCCTCCTACTCGCCCTCCCACCTACACTCCCTTCCTATACTCCACTACTTACTCTTAATTTCACTGTATCTCTTCGTTGATTTAAACTTTTTCCACTTCTCCCATCTCTTGACAAACTCCTCTCTTGTATCTTCCTTTCTCCAAGCCATTATCACTGGGACAAAAATAGAAACTTCTCTAGTGAATAAATAGTACTTAGTTCCTCACAGAGGCATTAACCCTGTTCTATCCATAGTTAAAGCGGTTCTCCACCCTAAAGTGGAGTCCGGCTGATCGGAACCCTCCCCCCCTCCGGTTTCACATTTGACACCTTTCAGGGGGGAGGGGGGTGCAGATACCTGTCTAAAGACAGGTATTTGCACCCACTTCCGGCCCGGCATTCACAGGCAAAAGACGGGCATTCCGTCACATCCCGTCGCCCCCCCCGTTGTGTGCTGGGAACACTCGGCTCCCAGCACACAGCGGGAGCCAATCGGCGGGCGCGGCGCGACTCGCGCATGCGCCGTAGGGAACGGGGCAGTGAAGCCGCAGCGCTTCGCTTCCTGGTTCCCTCAGCATGGATGGCGGGGGGAGCAGCAGAGAGACGAGCGATCGCTCGTCCTCTGCTGCGATCGGCGCTGGACTCCAGGACAGGTAAGTGTCCTAATATTAAAAGTCAGCAGCTGCAGTATTTGTAGCTGCTGGGTTTTAATATTTTTTTCCCATGGCACATCCGCTTTAAGATCTGTATTTTCACTTTTTATTCAGCTGAATTTGAAGGATTCCACTCTCAACCAATAACTTAGGTACTATGCTACCACACATACTGAACAATGTATGCCTATGTGTATTTTGATAATTACTCTATATATCCTTAGAAAGTATAATGGGTCAACCAGAGTAACAAAGCAGAACATGACACAGGGCAACTCTGTGGACTATGTTATACCGTATAAAAACTACCACATGCAGCCATATTATGTTTCTCCTTATTCAAATTAGGATCTACTATCTAAAAATATGTTTCTAAATGTATTTTATGGAGTTTTTAATTGTACTTCTGTCATATTATAGGGCATTCAGCTATATTTATGGGAAAATAATTGCCAATTAATGTCTATTGAATCCAACCATATTCATTGAAACTGTTATTTAAATCAGTATTCATTCTTTTGTCTCATTGGCAATTGTTCACTTGCAGACACACAGCAGAACAGACATAATTTTAGATTTACTCCAAGTTGTTCTAGTAAAAATAGCACATTGAAATAACACAAATGTCAGTATTGTATTATTGTTCTAATACTGTACTCAATTCATGTGCCAGTTGTTCTTTCCTTCCTACAATACAGGTTTAATTACATAATTGAATCACAAAGAAATAAAGTTGTGTGTTTGAGCAGTAAAGGAGTAGAGCTACTGGGCTTTCTTCTACGTACTAAAGACAGACATGGGACATTGTAAAATTGAAGCTAAGGGGCAAATTTAGAAATCAGTGGTATTGTTTTACTAAAACAAAACAAAAAGTTATTTTTTCTAAAGCACAGTGATTGGTTTAAAGGCCTGACAAGCTTCGGGCTTGTTTCATTGGCATTGAGTTGTCAACAGTTTGAGATGGTTCTGGGATCATTCAGAATTCATAGACAGGTGCATTTGACCTGAAAAACCCATGTTATGTGAACAAAAGCCCAATCATCACATGTGTTTAGAAGTGTGTTTAGCACTTCACTGGGATAACAGTATTCACTTTAAAACATAAATAGCAAGCTATGTGTAATGGTAAAGAGTAGCAGTAGTTTCCAGCATTAACACCGATATTAATTGGTGCAGGTCTGCTGGTCTTTGGAACAAAACATCCTGGTACAGAATAGCTGAGCATACAGGCAATGGGTTATAATGGGAGGGCTAGTATGAATAAGGTTGGGTTAGAGTGTGATGACAACTTTTGGAGCATCATCTCTGTAGACTTAGGACCGCCCTACATGTCAATCGACATGTGAACAACCAGCTTGTGAAGTTTTTCCCGAATGATCAGTGGGGGCAGAACTGATTACTGTATTCTGATGGTGGGGAAACTCCCTTCTGTCAGGCCCCGTACACACGACCGAGTTTCTCGGCAGAATTCAGCCAGAAACTCGGTCGGGAGCTGAATTCCGCCGAGAAACCTGGCCGTGTGTACACTTTCGACCGAGGAAGCTGACGAGGACCTCGGCGAGGAAATAGAGAACATGTTCTCTATTTCCTCGTTGTTCTATGGGAGAACTCGGCCCGCCGAGGTCCTCGGCGGCTCCAGGACTGAACACACCGAGGAACTCGATGTGTTTGGCACGTCGAGTTCCTCGGCCGTGTGTACGGGGCCTCAGAACACAATAGCACAGCGGGAGTAATTCCCCCATCCAATTTGAATGTGCGAATGGGGCAATTGGATACAAAAATAATTATGTTGTTCAACTCACTGGTTGAAAGAAAAAAAAAAATATTAATGAATGGCCAGCCTAACAATAGTGTATTGACAGTTGACATTTTTAAAGTAGACTAGTACAAAATGATAATAACAAAACAACAGTAAGATGTTATTCACAAAGGATAATGTTTCTCCTAAGGCCTCTGTAGTCCTCACAAGTGTTTATTCATTATACTAATGAGTGAAATTAAATAGTAAACAATATATATCTATATATATATATATATATATATATATATATATATATATATATATATATATATATATATATATATATATATATATATATATATATATATATATATATATATATATATAATGTATACAATATCCCAGAAACCTTTGTAAATGGGCAGATTGTCAGAACTGATATTTCACATGAAATAGTAATGGTAAATAGGCCTTAAAGTTCACAATGCAAAAGGGTAGATTCAAGCAGGAAGTGAAAATGCAACAATCAATAGCAAGCAATCCGAGTCCAGTTTGTAGAAATTGGTTTAGTGAAAGAAGACTTTTGATTGCATGTTAGGAGTTATTGTTTTTGTATACTTAATAACCCTAGTAGTGCACTTTACTAACAAACTACTGTGTTAGAAGGTGTTTAGGCAATATGAGAAGATGTAATTTAATTTAGTATGCCAACTGAGAAAACACTTTATTGTAGTATTATATTCAGTAGTAAGTTTATAATGTTTCCTTTTATCAGTTGACATTTTTATTATTATTACAATACATTCCTTTAAAGAGACTTCCCTGAAAATTAATGGTCAATAAAGTAGCAATTAATAGCTTGTGTTAAAATGTCTAATGTTTTGCAATTAGCTTTGCGGCACAGCAATAAGTGGGGATAGTGATGCCTCATTTACACCATTTAATTGACAAGCCCAGTACATGAAAATTTGGCTAAATTGTTATTGAGCCTTTTAAATAAAAGAGTGAGAGGTGCTAAATGCAGTATCCATAATAGACAATGGTATGCATTCTGACTAGTTGTTATATTTTATTATGCTTTTCACTTTATGTTTTTCTACTGTCAGTGTTTATTTAAATTTTTTTGTTGAATAGCTTGTGTTAAACAGTATCTAGAAATAGGCTACAGGTGTACAGATTGTCAAGCAGTACAAAATAGAAAAAATGTGAAAGGCAAAGAACAGAAACAATACAGTGCTAAGTCCATTTGGCTGTTCATCATAGAAAAATAAAAAAATAAAGAATCACTCTTTGGGGGTGGAGTGCAAGAGAAGAGGTTGATGGATTTTCCTATACTTTTTGTGTTTCACTCGGTGCTCACCCACCTCCTCTGCCTACCCCCCTTTTCTTCCTCTCTCCTTCTTGTTTCCCCTTCCTTCACTTTCCTTGTTGCTCTTTGTCTTGTGGTCTTTACTCCTTACTTTTCTGCTTTTCTTCTTAAGTATCTTTCTTTTAAATTTGCCTGGTTGGTTACTTGGGAGCTGCTTGTTCGGAACAGGGCAAATTCTGAGGAGTGATGCTCCTCGTTCTGTTGTTTACCTGTTTACCATTCTTTGATTTTTTTATATTGTAAACCTGTTGAAATGCCTTTTGTGTTCATCAGATGAATGTCTATTTCACTAGTCAGTAAGTCTTATGCCGATCGGCATGCGTGGGTTTTTTCTCAGTCGGAGTTGCACACAGATGATAGGAATTTTCTATCGTTTCTGTTTTTCATTGGAAACAAATAAAACATGTTCTATTTCTAAACACCAACGGAAAAAAGTCCGATTGGGCTCACACACAATCGGAATTTCAGATGAAAAAAGTCCATCAGACTTTTTTCATTGGAAATTCTGATCGTGTGTACGCGTCATAAGAAATGCTTACCTTTTTGTTTGTCAATGCCAACTTTTCTTATGTAAACTTTGTGTTTGTCAACTCACTGTTTTTGTTTATATTATTGATGCCTAATGTACTGTATTATGTGTAGTTATTCTAATAAAACATTTATGAAATAACAAAAAAAATTAAGAATCACATAATTAAACATTCTGTGCAACTGCAGTCTTCCTTCAGAATAAGGAATAAGGATAGAATAGGATAAAATAAAATAATAGAAAGGGAAAATTACTACTACAAGTACCCAGGGAAAACCTTGAGGATTTTAAAGAAAAAGTGGATGGCTTCAGGTGATGAGGGATCGGATCGCTGCACTGGCACTGTACGCCCGCCAGCCAGTCCAGGTGGCTCAAACTCTTTCTGGGTCTGCACTGTCATCCACCACCATCCACCATTATGCCACTGAGAATCTGGGCCCACTCCATGAGTGAACGGAGAACATGTCTGTCAGTGTTTATTTAAAAAGAACTGAAATTATTTAGGATACATCTTTAGGTAAACTTTATTATGCTATTCAGGAAAGAAAATGTGCATCTGTGCTAAAGTTAAACAATTATTTTAACTTAAATAATAATTAACCTAAATAATTAATTTTACCTGGATTAATAAAGGTTTCCTTATAGACATTATTTTTGCTGTGCAGTCTCCCTTCAATGTATATGTGTAGGAATAAGGCTTCAGTGGTCCCCAAAAGTGTGGTGCTTGAATTTAAAAACAACCTGACTATTTTCTCAGGTACGGGGCCATTGAGGGAAAGTTGTTGGTAAAAATTAGAACATAAACCCATACTTGTTTAGTTTAGTGGTAATAGTTTGCCAAGATTAAGTTTCTAAAAATCAGGATTAGATCTAGTTAGAGGTTAGGTTGTGTTGCCTAAATGTAACTATAACTTGGCAGTAAAAGCAGGTATAAACGTGTGAATATGAGTGCAGGTACACCTGGAGGAAATCTCTGAAAAGTGTCCGGATGGTTTCTCTCTCCTTTTTCCTACAACAGTGAATGCCAGCACAAAGTGTCCATTGCTGCTAACAGTACTAAGGTGATGGAGCACTGCAAACACAAATGTCTGTGTTCCAGAAAGGAGAGGGAAAGCTTGATGAGTGGGCTGCATATGTGCCTGAGATTGGGAGGGTAAAATATGGGACTGGGACTTTATAGACCATTCAGATTCAGCTTGCATTTAAATGTTTTTGTACTCAGATTGACTTACTTAGAGAATAAAACAAATATCTATACACGTATATTTAAACTGGTATTTAAATAGCCCACTTTATGTGGTGCTTTACATATTGAGCATTCTCTTCAGTCCCTGCCCTCAAATTAGCTTAAAATGTATGGTCCTTTTCTATCATGCATATACATGGACCAATTAGTCAACCGTTATATCTTTGGAGTGTGGAGGGAAACCATGGTATCCTTTCACACTCCAAAGATATAATTATTTTGAATGAGTTGCATGGCAAGCCATTATCTCCAAGGAGAGATAACATAGGTATTAGAGGTCATAAATGACACTAGTCATAATGCTTAAAAATGATTGTAACCACTAGTCCTATATCTGTTTACCTCTAAACTGTGGAATAAAGGGTGAGAACTGTCAAAAAATGTACCCAACCTGGTAACAGACCTGGATAATATGAACAACAATAAAAGCATGAATCAGGTATAAACATCTAATTGTACAGATAGGGCATTACCTGCATAAACATATTACACATATGTAGATAATTTGACATAATAGGGGCCTGTAAAGAGTAGAACATGTAACTGTAATACAATAACCAAATTTTCAACAGAACCGTTAGTGCCGGTTCACACTACCGCGATTTGGGATCCCCAAGTCGCTCCAAGTCGCTCGACATGAGAAATTCAATTGAAGTGAATGAGAGCTGTCTTAATGTACACTACTGAAGTTGCTCCGACTTCAGAAAAGGTTCCTGTACTGCTTCAAGTCGCCTAATTCTAGGTAACTAGTAGGTAACTTGTAGGCAACTTGTACCCATAGATTTCAATGGAAGTTGCCTCCAAAGTCGGATCACTGTCTTAACTGAAGCAACTTTACAGGAAGAGAAAATAGTTTACTCATGCAAACCCCTCCCTCCTACAGAGCTGATTATTCTGTGATTGGCCACAGCCAAAGTCTCCTGTCCTGGAGGCAACTTTAAGTCGAGTTGTAAGTTGCTCCAAATCGCACTGAAAATGCCTTGCAAAGTCGCGCTGTAAGTCGGGTTGCCCCTGTGTGAACCAACTCTTAGGCCTCGTACACACGACCGAGTTTCTCGTAAAAAAAAAGCAAGAAACTTGCTGGGAGATATTTTTTGGCTTGTCGAGTTCCTCGACAGTCTAACAAGGAACTTGACGAGTAAAACGATGTGTTTCACCCGTCGAGTTCCTCGGTCGTGTGTTACGAGGCCTCAGAAATAAACTTGAAATTAAGACTTAGAATAATAGTCTGGACCATTAATGTAATTTAATTGAGGGTTCTGAGGTGAGATAAATAGGCATCTAGTGGTCTTTTCCAGTATCAAAGTCACTAAATTGACAGTGACAAATGTCCATCAACCTGCGATAAAAAATGTTAAACACAATAAGCATTACAAATGAGTAAACTAGTGGGAATATCAGTGTGCCTAAATAAGTACTATGGATATAGGGTCCATATGACATCAGAACAGTATTTATTTAAAAAAAAAAAAATGACTAATGAGGCAGCAAAGATATAACTTTGGTCTTCTATTTTTGTGGATGTGTACTGTATTTATGGCCTAAATATAAAATGCATTAGTCGGTTACAGTGAATTTATGTTATTAATCTCAGTATTGACATATCAGTTGTTGTGATTGAGCTGACCACACACACTTTTCAATTACAAAGAGCTGCATGGATTATTTTAAGTGAAAGCAAGAGTACGTCCATAAGCTGTGTCATCTTTTTACATCATTCAGCTGTAAATGCATTCAGGTCAGTCAGAAAAAGAAAAGCATATTTAAATACCATGAAATTGTAAGCAGCAATGTGATGTTGAAATTCCTCAGAGATTTATCAAAGGTACAGTGATACTAAACAATACAACTTAAGTACCACAGTCTTTTTGTGGTTGTAAGATAAATGATATCCTCAAATTGTGGTCCTAAAGTTCTGCATTATTTATATAATACGTTTTATTGCAATGGCGTAGGGCAGAGAATTTGTTCATAAAGTCATACCCCTTCCTTATCATACTGACATTGCTAGACATACAAGATACCTGTGCTATGCTGATACTAGTTCTTACAGTGCCTTGTAAAAATATTCATACCCCTTGAAGTTTTCCACATTTTGTCATGTTATAACCAAAAATGTAAATGTATTTTATTGGGATTTTATGTGATAGACCAACACAAAGTGGCACATAGTTGTGAAGTGGAATGAAAATGATTGATGGTTTTCATTTTTTTTTACAAATAAATATGTGGAAAGTGTGGCGTGCATTTGTATTTAGCCCCCCTGAGTCAATACTTTGTAGCACAACCTTTCAATGCAATTACAGCTGCAAGTCTTTTTGGGTGTCTTTCTAACAGCTTTGCACACCTAGAGAGTGACATTTTTGCCCATTCTTCTTTGCAAAATAGCTCAAGCTCCCATCAGATTGGACGGAGAGCATCTGTGTACAGCAATTTTCAAGTTTTGCCACATATTCTCAATTGGATTTAAATCTTGACCTTGACTGTGCAATTCTAACACATAAATAAGCTTTGATCTAAACCATTCCATTGTAGCTCTGGTTGTATGTTTAGGATCATTGTCCTGCAGACTCTATTGCCGCGTACACACGATTGGTAAAACTGATGAGAACGGTCTGATGAACCGTTTTCATTGGACCAAACCGATCGTGTGGGCCCCATCGGTTATTTATCCATAGGTTAAAAAAAAGCAATCTTGTTTTAAATTTAACCGATGGATACCTAACCAATAGAAAAAAAACGATCGTTTGTAGGCACGTCCATCGGTTAAAAATCCATGCATGCTCAGAATCAAGTCGACGCATGCTTAGAAGCATTAAACTTTGTTTTTTTCAGCACGTTGTTGTGTTTTACGTCACCGCGTTCTGACACAATCGTTTTTTTAACCAGTCCATCAGACCGTTTTCATCGGATGGACTGATCGTGTGTACAGGGCTTCACAGGTTTTCTTATAAGATTATAAGATTGCCCTATATTTGGCTCGATCCATCTTCCCATCAACTCTGATCAGCTTCCATGTCCCTGCTGAAGAAAAGCATCCCCACAGCATGATGCTTCCATCCCCATGTTTGACTGCAGGGATGGTATGTTCAGGGTGATGTGCAGTGTTTGTTTTCCACCACTTATAGCGCTTTGGTTTTAGGCCAGCATTTTTAATTTTGGTCTCATCTGACCAGAGCACCTTCTTCCACATTTTTGCTATGTCCCCCACATGGCTTCTCAAGCTGCAAATGGGACTTCTTATGGCTTTACTTCAATAATGGTTTTCTTCTGGCCACTCTTCCAGAATGACCAGATTTGTGGAGTGCATGACTAATAGTTGTCCTGTGGACAGATTCTCTCACCTGGGCTGTGGATCTCTGCAGCTCCTTCAGAGTTACCTCTTGGCTACTTCTCTAATTAATGCTTTCCTTGCCCATCCTGTCAGTTTAGGTGGACGACCATGTCTTGGTAGGTTTGCAGTTGTGCAATACTCTTTCAATTTTCTGATGATGGATTGAACAGCGCACTGTGAGATGTTCAAAGCTTGGGATTTTTTTTAGAACCTAACCCTGCTTTAAACCTCTCCACAACTTTATCCCTGACCTGTCTGATGTGTTCCTTGGCCTTCATGATGCTGTTCACTAAGGTTCTCTAACAAACTTCTTAGGGTTTCATAGAACAGCTGTATTTATACTGAGATTAATTTACACACAGGTGGACTCTATTTACTAATTAGGAAACTTCTGAAGGCAATTGGTTCCACTAGATTTTAGTCAGGAGTATCAGAGTAAAAGGGGCTGAATACAAATGCACACCAATACTTTTTAGATATTTATTTGTAAAACATTTTGAAAAACATGTATCATTTTTCTTCCACTTCACAATTATGTGTCACTTTGTGTTAATCTATCACATAACATCTCAAAAAAAAACATTAAACTTTTTGGTTGTAAAATGACAAAATGTGGAAAATTTCAAGGGGTGTGAATACTTGTTCAAGGCACTGTGGGCCAGATTCATAAAAGAGATACGACGGCATATCTCCTGATACGCTGTCGTATCTCTGAGATACGATTGTCGTATCTATGCGCCTGATTCATAGAATCAGGTTACGCATAGATAGCCCTAAGATCCGACAGGTGTAAGTGACTTACACCGTCGGATCTTAGGCTGCAATTCTAGGCCGGCCGCTAGGTGGCGATTCCATTGCGGTCGGCGTAGAATATGCAAATGACTAGTTACGCCGATTCACGAATGTACGCTTTGCCCGTTGCTGTAAATTTACATTGTTTCCGTAGAGATACGCGGCGTAAAACTAAACCTGCCCTCTAGGTGGTCTAGCCAATGTTAAGTATGGCCGTCGTTCCCGCGTTGAAATTTAAAATTTCACGTCATTTGCGTAAGTCGTCCGTGAATGGCGCTGGACGCCATTTACGTTAACGTCAAAACCAATGACGTCCTTGCGACGTCATTTAGCGCAATGCACGTTGGGGAATTTTAGGGACGGAGCATGCGCAGTACGTACGTTCGGCGTGGGAACGCGCCAAATTTAAATGGTCCATTTGAATTCGGCGGGCTTGCGTGAATCAAGCACTTACGCTGAAAACTTGCGGTGGTGTAACGTAAATGTAATACGTTACACCGCCGCAGCGTAGGGCGATTCTACGTGAATCTGGCCCTGTATGTTTTTCAATATGGAGCATTTAAAAAAAAAAGGAGATTTGAAAAAATCGGCAGCTGCTCTTCTCTTCCTCAATTCTTATGCTTCCTAAAAAGGTGGTTCAGAAAAACCAGTGAGTCGGTGAAGGAGTCCTTTAGATGTATGTTTTAAAATAACCAATATTTAACCAGTTCTGGGGATTGGGCATGCTACACAAGTTCAATAAAACTTTATTGAAGTACATAGGGCATGTGTAGTACACCCCTGTCCTTTTGCCCTGCTGATGCTCTCCTCTCTGTATCTTCTGGCAACCTAGAATTGTGCTCTGTAAATTCACACAACTGGCGCTTTCAAAAAATGCACCTTTGGACATGTTTATGTTATGTTCATAAACCTTGTTCAGACATGGAATAAATACAAAGTAACATTGATACTTTTATATTTGCTGTGTTTCATTTATCTGCAGATCAGAGGGATGGGCTTAAATCTGCATATGTTAACAGGAAAAGCAACATTACAGTTTTACGCCGGGAACCCTGCTGCACCTGTGTTCTACTCTGCTCCTCTCTCCTACTGGCCCTGTGGCAGAGGAAGGAGGAGGGGACCGAGTGGTGACATCAACAGCCGCGGCTGTGGTTTATGGAAGTGGGAACAGGATACCTGTCAAAGACAGGTATTCGCTCCCCCCTCCCCCCCAAAAGTTGCCAAAGCGGAAGTTCCACTTTTTGGTGGAACTCTATTTTAACCCCTCTGTTTACCCTAGTTAACACTAATTCCTAATTATCTCCACTTTCCTTTTCTTTCTTTCTTTCTTTAGCTATTATTTTTTATTTTTTTTGTATTTATAATTATATTGCAATTATTTGTACTAAAATCATAATTTTAGTGTTATTTTTAAACAAGTTACATTACAGAATGATACATATATGTTTATTTTAGTTTTGTTGCGTGTTTGTTTTTGTCTATGGATTGCATTGAAAATAATTTTTGCAAGACAATTTCACCAAAAGAAATCACTGTTTGTCATAAAAATATATGCATTACATGTTGTGACTGATTTCTATCTGCTGACCATCTCTTTCAACAACTTCTTGGATTCCTTGCAAGTCTTCTGGCTTCTCCTCGCCTTCTTATTTTGGTTTACTTTCAATTTCTAAGGCCTAAATATCCCATGTTACTTTGTTTCCTACAGCAGTGATTCCTGTGCTGCCTCCTGAACCTTCTGCTCTCAGCACTTCTGTAGTTCAGACAGCAGACTCTGTGAAATGTGTGACACCTCAATGCATATTCACAGGGCACAATGAATATATGTCACTGAACTCAAGGAAGTAAATACCGGGATTTCTCACAGAGTAAATTGTCATACTTCAAGGTCATTCAGATTAATAGAAGTAGACTAGAAATAACAGATTCTATTTGGAAATAGATATGTGATTTTTAATCTCAACTATGGGTACACCTTGTAATGCCAAAATTATTGCCAAAAACAAAGTCCCATAGCCAAAATCAAAAAATTACACTGGTCCATAGGAGTGTACAGATGTGAGAGCTGAATTAGTTACTAAAGAAAAATGTTTTGCCTTACTCCACTTACTAAGTCTAAAGTAGGCCTTATTCCTTCATTGTCCTATGCTGTGTAGTTATTTTTATTGAAAAACCCTACCTAGAGTTTAAGTTAAGTAAGCTATGTCTTCACCTTGGAGGTTCCAGTCCCAGAACAACTGAATTTCATAAGGATTTTTTAGAATAATTGTTGTTCAGAATTTTGGTTCCCATGCTGTCATTCAGAATTGTTTTACTTATTTGACAGCAACCTTTGTTGTCAAATGCATTATTCACTTATCCAGATTTTTGAGTCATATCTGCTAACCATTTCAAGTATGTGGAGAGAATTTTTTTTAAGCATGAATAACATGATATTGCAGAGTCCTTCCAAAGTTGCTGCAGCCGCTGTTACCTTTTTAATGATAACTATACATGAATTAGTGAAGCCAACACTTAAAGATCTGTGAATCTGGATAAAACCTGAACTGTAGTAGGGATTAATTACACTGCTCCAGAAGCCTATACCCTAATACGTACACTGGTTGAGAAAAAAAAATGCTACTGTAGGTTACTTTTTTAGTTAAGTTTTAGCTTGTATTATATTTTAACTTCAGGAAGGAACACACACAACAAAGTGATATTCTCAGAGTAATTCACCCTTCTAAATAGACTACTCCGTTTTACACTTCAGGGTACCAAAATATATCCAATTGTGTCTTGGTGTATAATAACCTAATTGTGTACACTACATTATGTTCCTCTGTCATGTTCACAGAAGATAAGAGACATGATATTGAATTGGTCTATAGCACAAAATTGAAAGAAACTGTGGATAGCTTATAAAAATAGATCCTTGGTTGTCTGTTAAGCCAAATCAGAGGGTCAAAGGCACAGTGACAGATTGCAGAAAGAAATGCTATTTTAGGTTAGTGAACCTAGTCTTGGAATAATTTTTGTGCTTGCTAACGTACCAGTGCAAAGCAGAAGATAATGCTGACAGTAGATTGCAGAGCTATTGTAGTCTGGGAGTGAGAGCAATAAATCAAATCCTGTCACTTGGATCACCGGATATAGTGGGATAATTGGGCTCTATTGGGAAGGAAAGGACATCCAGTCAGTGTACTACAGACTTCATTTTTCATGGGGAATTAAACTTTGATTAAAGCAACTTTCTTCCGAGAAGAAATTGAGATTTTATAGCAATGTACACAAATAGTAAAATAATGAATGTCTATTTTAAAACAAAGTAATGTAGAATTCTTTAGAAATGTCCATCTTCTAGCACAGTGATAAGCCCATTATTGTTTTTTTTTAAGAAACAGGTTAAGGTTTCTCTGGTTGTATTAGAAGGTAGTAAATACAATGTGAAATGATAGTGGTTTCCTATATATATTTACAGACAGAAATTATGTTCTACTTCTGTTCCAAAATATACTGTTTTAAAGACATATAGGTTTTTGGATCAAACATAAGATTTCCATCTAGCCAGCAGTTCTTCAGGACTTTTTAAAAATATATTGCATATAGAGCAAAATAATCAGTTAACTAAACAATATTACATACTACTTTCCTGTAACCACATGACCTCCGGAAGGTTTTACCCCAGGGCATTTTTTGTTATTCAGCACTGTGCTACTTTAACTGGAAATTGCACAGCCATACAACATTCTATGCAAATTAAATTGATATCATTTTTTTTTCACACAAATAGTTTTATTTTCGTGCTATTTGATCAACACAGTTTTATTTTTATTTTTTTTACTACATAAACAAAAAAACTAACATTTAAACAAAAAAAATATATTTTTACTTTCTGTTATAGAACATATCCAATAAAAAAAAATGAAAAATCAAACTTCTTCATAACTTTATGCCCAAAAAAATTCTGCTATATTTGAATATATGAGAAAAAAAAGTTTGTGACTTTGTGTGAAGCATGCAGCCAGGGAGGCAACACAACATAACAAAAATACTTATGATGATGTCTGGTGGGTAACCCATATTTGTGACCATATATCTTGCATATTACCAGAATACATACAATATAGTAAAACAAGGAAACTTTCATTCCATAACATAGTACATAGTAATAAAGTAACATAATGACATAGCAACAGCGTTCCCACTGCTTGATTGTTGCAGCCTTCCTCTAACTGACCGCTGTGTGACGTTGGTGGTCATCCCAAGTCATACAGCGGTATTTATACTCATTTTATCCAGTGAGGCTCTCCCTGTGCTCACGTCCCCATGGACACTGTGCACCATTGGATTTAGACATCTTCACAGAAGTCTTTAGATGGGCTTTCTATATGTGGCTCACACTACTCTCCACTATCCATGGGGTATTTGTTCCCAGGGACTACCTTCTCTGCTGATTGTTTCATCTGTGTCATAAGGGTCACAGGCTTAGCTCCCGGGCTCATGATCTGCCTGGCTGGCCCGTGCACCCAATTGCCTGTGCCCAGACTCATGGTTGGTCTACATTTACATTGCATCTGCTCCTGAAGATTGGCAATATAGCCATGAAACGTGCCGAGCTATTAGATGCCTCTCATACTACTTTTATACATTATGTACAATATGCTCTTTTGGAATCTTTATTATGTTGTTACTGTGGAGACAGGCAACAATGAGTATGGTGTTTTTATTATTTTACCATTGTGATTATATTATGTTGCTATGCCATTATGTTACTTTATTACTATGCACTATGTTATGGAATTAAAGTTTCCTTGTTTTACTATATTATATTGTATGTATTCTGGTAATATGCAAGATATATGGTCACAAATATGGTTTACCCTGCAGACATCATCATTAGTATTATTATGTTGTGTTGCCTCCTTGGCTGCATGCTTCACACAAAGTCCCAAACTTTTTTTCTCATATATTCAACGTTATTGTAGCCGTATTAGTGGAATTGTGACAGAGAAAATTGAGTACTGTCCGTGATACTTACCCCGAAAGCTTGTTCTGAAAATTTGGATGTTAGTGCAAATAAAAAAAGTATCATGGACAGTACTCAATTTTCTCTTTCTCATATATTCAAATGTTGGGGATGGAGGTACGTTGAAATGTCCTCATATAAAGTCCCAAACAATTTCTTATTTTCATTTAAAATTCTGCTACATGTCTTTGGTATTACTTGGTTAGTGTAAAAGTTATAGTGTCTATAACATCTACAAACTATGATATATACAGGGAGTGCATAATTATTAGGCAAATTAGTATTTTGACCACATCATCCTCTTTATGCATGTTGTCTTACTCCAAGCTGTATAGGCTCGAAAGCCTACTACCAATTAAGCATATTAGGTGATGTACATCTCTGTAATGAGAAGGTGTGTGGTCTAATGACATCAACACCCTATATCAGGTATGCATAATTATTAGTCAACTTCCTTTCCTTTGGCAAAATGGGTCAAAAGAAGGACTTGACAGGCTCAGAAAAGTAAAAAATAGTGAGATATCTTGCAGAGGGATGCAGCACTCTTACAATTGCAAAGCTTCTGAAGCATGATCATCGAACAATCAAGCATTTCATTCAAAATAGTCAACAGGGCCGCAAGAAGCGTGTGGAAAAACCAAGGCGCAAAATAACTGCCCATGAACTGAGAAAAGTCAAGCGTGCAGCTGCCAAGATGCCACTTGCCACCAGTTTGGCCATATTTCAGAGCTGCAACATCACTGGAGTGCCCAAAAGCACAAGGTGTGCAATACTCAGAGACATGGCCAAGGTAAGAAAGGCTGAAAGACGACGACCACTGAACAAGACACACAAGCTGAAACGTCAAGACTGGGCCAAGAAATATCTCAAGAATGATTTTTCTAAGGTTTTATGGACTGATGAAATGAGAGTGAGTCTTGATGGGCCAGATGGATGGGCCCGTGGCTGGATTGGTAAAGGGCAGAGAGCTCCAGTCCGACTCAGACGCCAGCAAGGTGGAGGTGGAGTACTGGTTTGGGCTGGTATCATCAAAGATGAGCTTGTGGGGCCTTTTCGGGTTGAGGATGGAGTCAAGCTCAACTCCCAGTACTACTGCCAGTTTCTGGAAGACACCTTCTTCAAGCAGTGGTACAGGAAGGAGTCTGCATCCTTCAAGAAAAACATGATTTTCATGCAGGACAATGCTCCATCACACGTGTCAAAGTACTCCACAGCGTGGCTGGCAAAAAAGGGTATTAAAGAAAAAAAACTAATGACATGGCCTCCTTGTTCACCTGATCTGAACCCCATTGAGAACCTGTGGTCCATCATCAAATGTGAGATTTACAAGGAGGGAAAACAGTACACCTCTCTGAACAGTGTCTGTGAGGCTGTGGTTGCTGCTGCACGCAATGTTGATGGTGAACAGATCAAAACACTGACAGAATCCATGGATGGCAGGCTTTTGAGTGTCCTTGCAAAGAAAGGTGCCTATATTGGTCACTGATTTGTTTTTGTTTTGTTTTTGAATGTCAGAAATGTATATTTGTGAATGTTGAGATGTTATATTGGTTTCACTGTTAAAAATAAATAATTGAAATGGGTATATATTTTTTTTTTGTTAAGTTGCCTAATATTTCTGCACAGTAAGGCCTCGTACACACGGCCGAGGAACTCGACGTGCCAAACACATCGAGTTCCTCGGCCAGTTCAGCACTGAAGCCGCCGAGGAGCTCGGCGGGGCGAGAGCTCCCATAGAACAACGAGGAAATAGAGAACATGTTCTCTATTTCCTCGCCGAGCTCCTCGTCGGCTTCCTCGGCCGAAAGTGTACACACGGCCGGGTTTCTCGGCAGAATTCAGCCAGAAACTCGGTCGGAAGCTGAATTCTGCCGAGGAAACTGGTCGTGTGTACGGGGCCTCATAGTAGTCACCTGCACACACAGATATCCCCCTAAAATAGCTAACACTAAAAACAAACTAAAAACTACTTCCAAAAATATTCAGCTTTGATATTAATGAGTTTTTTGGGTTCATTGAGAACATGGTTGTTGTTCAATAATAAAATGAATCCTCAAAAATACAACTTGCCTAATAATTCTGCACTACCTGTATATATATATATATATATATATATATATATATATATATATATATATATATATATATACTGGAATTTATGCAGCTATAGATGCTATACTGTAATGGCAGTGATCAGAGACTTATAGTTATAATGTGGCGGGCAATCTGGCACTAATATACGCTATTGACATTAATACAGTGATCAATGAAAATGCTGTACACTGACACTGTACTAATGACACTGGCTCGAAAAGGGTTAACATCTAGGGGCAATCAAGGGGTTAAATGTTTGCTGTTCTTACTTTCTGATCAGGCTACTTTTCTCCCTGTGTTTCAGGGGAAGAAACATCCATATAACTGTTCCTATGCACAAGGAGGTCTGTGTGTTTGTAAACACAGAACTTTGTGTGTGATTGGACACAGCCGATCAGCTGGAAGGGGGTAAAAATGTCTGGCATTGAAGTGGTTAAACAAAATATAAAAAAAAACAACACACGAAGACACAGTTGTAAAAGTGTCCAAATATGAACACACTTTTTACCTGAATATTAATATTAATTATTTCTAGATAGAGTATTTAAATAGATGTTTACGAACTGTGGGCCAGATTCATGTACAATTTCCGGCGGCGTAACGTATCCCATTTACGTTACACCGCCGCAAGTTTTCAGCGCAAGTGCTTGATTCACAAAGCACTTGCCTGTAAACTTGCGGCGGCGTAGCGTAAATAGGTCCGGCGCAAGCCCGCCTAATTCAAATGGGGCGTGTATCATTTAAATTAGGCGCGTTCCCACGCCGAACGTACTGCACATGCTCCGTTTTGTAATTTCCCGCCGTGCTTTGCGCAAAATTACGTCGCACCGACGTAATTTTTTGAACGCCGACGTGCATTACGTCCTTTCCTATTCCCAGCAGACTTACGGAAAAAAAAAAATTCAAAATTTGACGCGGGAACGACGGCCATACTTTAACATGGCTAGTCTAAATATAAGCTATTAAAATAGCATCCGTAACTTTATGACGGGAAAAGCCGACGTAAGAGAATGCGACGAGCGCGCGTAGCTTCGTGGATCGCCGTAAACAGCTAATTAGCATACCCGACGCGGAAAACGACGCAAACACCACCCAGCGGGCGCCAAAGTATTACATCCTAAGATCCGAAGGCGTACGAAGCCGTACGCCTGTTGGATCTTACCCAAATGCTGTCGTATCTTGGTTTGAGGAACTAAATATACAACACGGGAAATTTGAAAATACGCCGGCGTATCAGTAGATACGCCGGCGTATTTCATCTGTGAATCTGGCCCTGTGTTTGTGCATTTACAACAGACTAGCAAGGAAACAAAGGGGTTGATTTACTAAAGCCAAATGGACTTCACATTGTAAGTGTAGTTACACTGTTTCCCCCAGTGTGTAAGTGAATGTGTTGAAGCTTCACTTTGTAAAGGCTACCCAATTTGTTTAAAGGAAAATTAAAAGAACAGCATTTTGCTTGCACATTATTGGATGATGGAAATCAGCAGAGCTAAACCACATTAGCTCTGCAGAAAATGAGTGCATCTGCACTTACAAAGTGCAATCTCTGTGGCCTGTTGTAAATCAACTCAAAAGTGTTTGAGTGTTTGTTAAAAGCATGACAGTAAAGCCAATCACAGTTATTTAACAGAAAAGGTTTCTCTTTGTCATATCTACCAAAAGTTTTCCAGTATATGGGACTGAAAGTGTGTATGGTTCAATATAGCACAATATACTGTATACAGTAAATGCAATAATCAGTGATCCAATGTTTTTAATTCTGAAATATACATAAATGTCCATCATGAATGCTGCTGCCAGACTCATCCACCTTACCAACTGCTCAGTGTCTACTACTCCTCTCTGCCAATTCCTCCATTAGCTGCTACTCACCCAATGAATTAAATTAAAAAAACAATAACGTATAAAGCTATTCACAACTCGACCCCCCAGCTACATCACTTACCTACTCTCAAAATACCAATTTAATTGTTCTCTTCCTTCATCTCAAGACCTCCTTCTCTCTAGCTCCCTCGTCACCTGCTCCCATGCTCGCCTCCAGAATTTTTCCCGAGCTTCTCCCATCCTATGAAACTCCCTAGCCCAATCTGTCCATCTATCTCCTACTCTGTTTGTTTTTCGATGATCCCTGGAAACCCTCCTATTCTGCCCACACCTAACAACTGTACTTTTATGAGCAGGACCCTTTAATTCCTCCTGTATTGATTGTTTTTTTTTTCTTTAACTGTACTGTCTGCTTTCATGTTGTAAAGGGCTGCACAAACTGTTGATACTATAAAAATCATGTATAATAATAATAATAATAATAATAATAATAATAATAATAATAAATTGATCTATATGATTAAAAAAACTATTTATATTGTGACCACATTATTAGTGTCATGAAGGCTACTTTTACATTGTTAGTGCGGGGGTTAGCACTTTACCGTTGTTTTCGTGGCGCTATTTGTTAGCTAGCAGAGTGCTTTTAACCCCCGGATTAAAACCGTCTGCAAAGCGCCGCTGCAGCACCGATGCAGTGGCGCTTTACCGATGGTTTGGCGGCGCTGTAGATTGATTTCAATGGACAGCGCCTTCAAAGCGATTTAGTGTGAAAGTAGCCTAAAGGCCCGTACACACGGTCTGACTTTTTGCCAACAAACTTCAAAATCAGCAAGTTTTCAAAATAGTCCGACCGTGTGCACGCTCCATCGGACAAACTTTTTCGGGTTTCATCGGACAAAAAGTTTGGTCTGCAAACGGACAAACTTTACGTCAACAAAAGTCCGATGGTGCCTAGTCCGACCATGTGTACAGCAAGCAATCGGACTTTTGTACAAAGTACAAACGCGCATGCTCAGAAGCAAAGACCAGCCAGAAGCGTTCTGTCTGGTAGAACTAGCGTTCGTATTTGAAAGAGCACATTCGTGACGCGGCAAGTTCTGAAATCAAGAAAAGCAGCGCACATTCTCTTCTTCTTTATAATGTGATAATACTAAAAGCTGCTTTGCTGGTGATACTGACGGAGTAAAAACAAATGTCTTTACTTTGGATTAGTGTATTTTGGTTATATGAATCAAACATATTTTTATATTTTTTTTTTGTGGGTCAAGTTAGCACAACCCCATTGCGCAACATGTCTGCTTGATGAACGGACGTTCAGAAACGAACAAAATTGCACGAAACTGAAAATCGCAAATGCACACAGACGAAACCTCTACTAACTCTCAATTAGCAGAAGGAGCCCAAAGGGTGACCCCGGAGAATTGAACTTCCTCTTTTAAACTCTCGTCAGTACGTTGAAACTATGGTATGGGTGTGACCGGACAACTTGTGTGTACAAGGCTTTAGTGTACTGTACACATGAAAGAAAATTCATATAGTACACACAGACCCAATTACACATAGTCACCTAAAGTTCTCTAGTAAAAGTTTTATATTTTTTGGAAAATTACTCTATTGCCATTTTATGTTGACATTTTATATTAACAATGTTCTTTTAAATGGTGTTTGACAAAAAATGCCAAGTTAGATTCTACTTTTGCTTATCTGGGTGAACACAATAGTCCTGTATTACCATATGCAACCACAGTTCACTTTGATGGTTCTTCCCTTTTAGAAGCATATGCCCTCTCACACATCTGTTTTGATCAGCCTGCATTTATGAGAAACAGGAAAATTACCTTCTGTTTATAAAAAGGGATGTGCAATGTAAAATACACAATTTGTATAGTGAATTTTGGGTGCACAACAGATGGTTCTCTGTTATCTGCATAAAGGGAACATGATAAAATGTTTTGAAATAATTAATCCATTGCCATAATGTGAAAATAAAGTTGTGAGCATTTAGTGTTGGAGAATTGAGTTTTAATTTGCCACTTTTCATTTTCAAACTTTGCTTGAGCCGTGTCACTGTAATACTTGTAGACATTCAATTAAATCCCTGTAGTTTGCTGCTTTGGGACACAGACTGCAGAGTTAGTTGTTTTAGGGAGTAAGCTACATGTGTGAGTTTGGCCCTCTCGCTTCCTTTCCAGCTGTCCCTAGCTCTGTTTTGACAGGTAGAGCTTGTTAATGCAACACAAGTAAGCACACTTTTACAGTAAAGGTGATAGATCAACAAAACAGCATTCTAGCAGATGTGGTGAGAATTAGTACAAGAAAAATAACCAGAAAATGAACAGAACAAACAAAAGTCCATTTTAAGCACTTGCATATATCAGGAAGCAAGAATATACATATTTTATGCAAAATCTGTAAAGTTTAATTTCACATCAATTATCAATTATGAAATGATATAAAAAAAATATATATAGACTGACCAACCTAACCTTGCCAAATACAGACAAACATATGTTATTTGCTGTCCTTTTTTTCAGAGAAGGGAACCAGAGCTAACCAGTGTCTTTGGTGATCATTGGCAGTACCCGGGTCTCACCCTTGATACCTCTAAATGTCAGCAGTGTCCTTTAAAGCACATTTTTCATGATGACATCAACCATTTGAATGCAATACCATCTTTTTATTCATCACAATGAATTAATCATGTTGACAGGGACTTAATGGTAATTCATTTGGACAATGGCCAAGAGTGTTGTATTCTGTGTCAACACTCTTAATTTTAAAAAATCCGCGTAGCCTATAGCCACAATGTTAGCATTTGGGGGTGATATCACTTTAAATCAACTTAATCTTTAGAACCTGCTGCTTTTATGTCATCTTTTATATCAATCATTGCAATATAAGTGGCAAAGTTATTACATGCCACTTTATGGCCCCAAATGAAACATGAGTGTGCAAAAGTTATCCCTTTGCTTATAACTTTAAAGATTTTTGTTCAGGGAAAACATATGTAGTCATGGAGTGTTGCATTATTATTACTATACATGGTTTTAGAACAAAATGCACTCATGGCCAATTATTTAAAATAACATGGGGCTGCATCAACAACATCCATAGTTTTTTTTTATTTTTAACTGTTGCTTTATTTGGTAATCTCTTGATATAAGTTAGTACTGGGGATGAGCCGAACACTCCCCGTTCGGTTCTCACCAGAACCTGCGAACAGACCAAAAGTTTGTGTGATCTTTAGAACCCCATTAAAGTCTATGGGACTCGAACTTTTGAAATCTAAAGTGCTAATTTTAAAGGCTAATATGCAAGTTATTGTCCTAGGGGACATGTATCAATGCAAAAAATTTTTTAAAAGCGGCAGTTTTTCCGGGAACAGTGATTTTAAATGACTTTTTAGCCTTCAGAAATTACACTTTGTGCAGGGACACTTCTAAGCACGGGAAACAAGCGCTGCTTTACAGGCATACTGTACACCCCCACTAGGTATGAAATTTAAAGGAATATTTCACTTTTATTGTTTCAATTTTAAGCATTATTAAATTCACTGCTCCCGAAAAAACGGCAATTTTTTTAAAACTGTTTTTGCATTGATACATGTCCTCTGGGGCAGGACCTAGGTCCCTAAACACTTTTTATGACAATAACTTGCATATAAGCCTTTAAAATTAGCACTTTAGATTTCTCCCATAGACTTTTCATGGGTGTTCTGCGGCTTTTCAAATTTGCCGCGAACACCCCAAATTGTTCGCTGTTCAGGCAATGTTCGAGTCGAACATGAGTTTGACTCAAACTCGAAGTTCATCCCTAGTTAGTACATTCACTAACAGAATTTAGGGAGTGAGGTGTAGAGGTCTTATGGCAGTCAAGCTGCACAGGTACTAGTCACAAGTTACAGTCTTATTATTATTCAAAAATCCTGACTTTTTTCCACACAGTTCAATTATATTTTAAAATATTGACAGAAAACAAACTGCCTGCAATATAACTTTATGGCTTGATGTTTTATAACATCCATGTAACTTTATTGGTATCACAGTTTGTGTACAATTGATTAATATTTTAAAGTGTCTAATATACCTGAACTTAGATAAAAACTATAAAGAATTGTGGGTTGTCACAATATTAGTTAATCTGAACTATAATGGATAACATTTCTGAATTGTCTTACAGTTATTGATTTTTTAATCATGCACTTGGTGTTTAAAAAGGGTAGCAAAACTACAAAGATTGTATGAGTGTGCATAAAAAAATGGCTTTTGGAAAAACCTGATGTATGCAGAATATGCAATGACGTTAAGCAAGGTTGGTTATTCAAATTGCCATGGGCTGAAAATAGCCACCTATTAACTTTAACACCCCTTTAACTAATGTTCACTAAGTGAAAGAAACATTTTCTGTTTTAATTTCAAGGTAAACAAAGGGGTCTGTTTATAGCGGACATATGATGTCACTATATGCACTCTGTTGTACATTGCACTACCTACTTACAATTTTATAAGCCATTCATAAAGTATAGGCTATGTTTTGAAGCCTGCCAAGTCACACAGAGATCCCTCTGCAGGAGAGGCCAGTCATATGATTTTACTGGTCATATGACTGGGCTAATACCTCCCATCCTTGTTTTTCATTCAATGAAATGAATACAAATGATAATACCATAAATCTTAAAAGACATAGCCGAGCACTGGAGCTATTGTGGCATAAAACCAAGTCCCATCAAGCACTCACCCTATATAAATCTGCCTTCTTAAAAAACAATTCCTCCCTCTATGCCGCCAAACAAGCCTACTTTGTCACTTTCATTAATACTCTGTCATCCAGTAACGGTCATCTCTTCTCTAATTTTAACTATTTTTCAATCACCACCTCTACCCAGTAACTCACACACTGCTCACAAGATGCCAATCACATTAAAAACAAGGTTGATGCACAGATATCTATCATGCTTAACATACCCTGTACAAAACCTCCCTCAACACTTTCCTCTTTTGTTTTTACTACTATCGAAGGGGTCGCTAAACTTTTCTCAGAAACTTGCCTTACCACCGGTCCACTGGACCTTGTTACTGAACCCTTACAACTACTACAGTCTCCTTCTTCTTTTATTCTATGCTCCATCACTCACATCTTCAATCTTTCACACTCTACTGGCACCCTCCCCTCCTCTCCCCTCCCCTCTAAAACATGCACTGCTCACCCCCATACTTATAAAGCCCTCACTGGACCCCAGCAGTCTGAACAACTTAAGACCCATCTCCTTGCTCCCTCTTACATCTAAACCTTTAAAACTCTTAGTCAACAATAGTCTTACATTACTGGCAACAACCTACTTGACCCCTAAAATCTGTCTTTCACTTACTACACTCCACTAAAACTGCCCTACTAAAACTCAATAATGATTTACTAACTGCTAAAACCAATGGCCACTACACCATTCTCATATTACTAGACCTTTCTGTGGCCTACTGTTGACCATTCCCTCCTCTTCAAAAAACTCCACTCCCTTGGCCATCAGGACTCTGCTCTCTCCTTGTTTTCCTCCTATCTATCACAGTGCCCCTTCAGTGTTGCCTCCCCTACTCTTTCTCTTTTTGTAGGGGTTCCCCAAGGTTTTGACCCCTCCTCTTCTCTATCTACACCTGATCCCTTGGTCACTTTATAAACTGAATTTATAATAGTCCCTCTTGACTGTACCCCATCACCTGACTTCTCCATCAAGATCAATAATACAACTATCAGTCCCTCCCCGCATGCTAGGGTAAAACAATATACCCCTTTTTAACCAATCATCTTGACTATTCTAACCCCCTCCTCAAAGCCCTACCTCTTTGCAGACTTTCCTCTCTTCAGTCTATCATGAATGCTACTGCCAGACTCATCTACCTTACCAACCATTCAGTGTTTACTACACCTCTCTGCCAATCCCCCCACTGACTTCCCATTGCCTAAGGAATATAATTCAGAACATTAACAATAACATACAAAGCCATTTACAACTCTGCTCTGATCTACATCATCAATCGTGTTTCCAAATTGTCCTCTCCACTCCTTCCAAGACCTCCTGCTCTCTAGTTCCACTGTCTCCTCCTCCCATGCTCATCTTCATGACTTCTCAGGCACTCCCTAACCCAATATGTCCATCTATCTTTTACTCTGTCCACTTTTAGGTGATCCCTAAAAACTCATCTTTTCAGGGAAGCCTATCCTGCCTTCAGCTAATAACCAAATATATTTTATTTCTCCTATCAGTTAATCCCTTATAGTTATTACCTTTGTTCCGCCCAGCCCCTCCCTATTGGATTGTAAGCTCCCAGAAGCAGGGCCTTCCTAACACTCTTGCATTGAATTGTATTGTTGCTGTATTGTCCCCCATTATACTGTAAGTGCTGCTCAAACTGTATAATATTAGTAATACTAATAATAATAATGGGGGTGTGGCTTGCTGACCACAGATGGCAGCTTGACTCTGTGCCTCTGCTCTGTACCCTACAATCTAGTGGCCCCACATCTATCTAGAAGGGCAGATCCGACTCTCTCTACACCTGGGGACACCTGCCTACCTCTGGGAACAAGAGGAGGATGCGCGCAACGAGTCCGCAGATATATATGTATATATATATATATATATATATATATGAGGGTGCAGCACCAATAAGGACAAATTGCAATATAAAATCTGTTGAAAAACAGTCCTATCCAAAAATTGCCAACAATGATGGATGATAGATTGGTGAAAAGGGGTCCGCAGAAGCTGACACATTTTTTTTCCCAGCTGGAACGGGACACAGGCCAAATGGCCCCAGCTACACTGCTCAGCTTCTCCCTTCTCACACTGGCTGCAATAACCAGCAGCTGACGAGCCTCTCATACCCTGCCCGAGCAGATGGTGAGTGTTCCCCATCCCCACCGTGCTCACATTCCTCAGCCAGCCCAGCCAAGTCCAAACCTAGGGGAGAGGACGAGAACCAAGTACTGTCTAACCAGGCTGCTATTTCACTCCCTCAGCTGGATCCACAGCAGCCTTTACCAATAGACTCATTCCCTGCATCTGATCAACCTATATCAGAATTGACAATGAAGAGCATGTTAATTTCACTTAGGCAATCCTTGCACTCTGACCTCTTTATCACAGTGTACTCCCTGGCTAATGTAGTCCAACATCAGGACTGCTACTACTACTGCTGATTAAGCACCAGAGTAAAACCCACACTGTACACACTATACGCACTTAACCAGGTGGTCTCCAACTGCTGCGCTCCTGTTGCCTCATCCTTGATGATGCCCCAATTCCAACCACTCCTTGGCCTTCTCAAATGGAAGCTGACTGGTCCCTTCAAGATGTTTGAAAATCCCTACTCACCCTTCAAAACTCAACTTTCCAATATGTGGGATAGAAGCAGCTTCTCTTACTATTGAAGCCCTATCCTTACTCCATTCAAGATCTTCTTGCTGAATGTCAAAGGGCTGAATAGCCCCCAGAAAAGAGCAACTCTCCAAAAGGAAGCTACAAAACCACTGACCAAGATCATCTTTGTGCAAGAAACACACTTTGCCTTATCTGAAACCCCTACATTAAGGCTCAAGGGATATGACCAGATTTTTCTCACCTCTAGTCCCCTGACAGAAGTTAGAGACACCCTCCAATTTCAACTCAACCACTTCTATGCTGATCCCCAAGGCCACTAGTTGATACTTACATGTGCAATAGCCCAGACCCCGTATACTCTAATAAATGTATATGGCCCCAACACCAAGCAGCTTTAGTTCTATAAATTTGCTGCCATTTTAGCCCCAAGATTACTGACCTCTTCAATGCTGCTGGGTCCTCTGACTCTCTTCCTACTGGTATGCTACGGTCAATAATATCCACTATACCTAAGTCTGAAAAATATCCCTCTATAACTGCAAATTACAGACCAATTTCACTTCTGAACACAGACATCAAGCAGTTCGCTAAAATAATTGCCAATAGATTATTACAGCACCTCCCAGCCCTAGTGCAGTCAGATTTGTCCCTGGTAGACAAGTCCCTGACATGACCAAACAAGTTTTTAACCTTATACACCATGCTACCTGGACACAAATGCCTTCTTTGTTATTATCCTTAGATGCAGAGAAGGCGTTTGACCTGGTCCATTTGATATTATTACAGGCAGTTCTTAATGCATTTGGAATCACAGGATAATTTTTGTCTGCAATCCTCTCCTTATACTCCAACCCCATCACTAGAGTCTTCTCCGGAGGGAGCCTTTCCACTACATTTGAAATGACCACTGCTGCCCGACAAGAATGTCCTCTCCCCCAAATTATTATTGCTTTGCTAACAGATTAGACCTGTGTATCGCAGGTATTTCCTACAAAGGGGTGGAAACCCCAAATCAGCCTCTTAGCAGACAATGTGATTCTCATGGTGATTCTCATGGTCACAAACCCTTCCCAGTCTCTGCAGGCAATCCAGGAAACTCTGCATTACTTCAGCTTTGTATCATATTACAAGCTTATCGCTTCTAAATTCCAACTACTGCCCCTGTGCCTTCCTCCAAAATTAGTAGCCCAACTCATGAGCACCCTGTAATTTACATTGGCAAGCACCTCCATCCCCTACCTATGGTTTCAACTAGCTCCCACTATGGACCAATTGATTGACCTAGACTATCAAGCCTTGGGACTCCTTTCTCGTCTCCTAGGCTCTCTGCAATTCACTGGCCTTTCTAAACTAGGTAAGATTGCGACTATAAAAATGATTGTGCTCCCCAAATGGCTTTATTTATTCGGCATGCTGATTGTCCCTATTCCTCAAACCTTTCTTAGCTCAACTCAAAGACAACTCTCAAAATTTGTATAGGACTCAAAACTGCCTAGATGTGCCAGCTACATCTTAAATAGACCCCATAACCAAGGGGAAGTTGGTCTTCCTAATACCAGGAATTACTATTATGCCTCCATACTAGACCAAATATACTAGTGGTGGCACCCAACAACTGAGAAAATGTGGTCTCTTATGAAAACCTCATTCTTTCAGCAATACACCCAATATACCTGCTTCTTCTTACTGCACAAATACAGCAAACTTTCCTTCAACCAATGCATCCCTAGAAGCCTAAAAAAAGCTCTTGTCCACACACTCCTATAAGATACCCACGCCTGTATTACTGATACCCCTTAAAGATGTATCCACATTTCTCTCTGACCTACCAATATCTCACTGGTATCCTTTTGGTATTTCAACCTCAGGCAACCTCTATGCTAACAAACATCTGAAAATGTTTGACAAACTGTACTGCAACCATAACATCCCATATCCAGAGGCATACACATATACAAGGATCACCCACTTCCTTCGATCCACGAAACTCTCAACAACAGTAGCTGACCCCGAGTCTATCTTTCAGTTTTACTCATACTCCCCATACCCTAAGAAAAGAATAACCATATTTTACTCCAAACTAAGTGATGATCGACCTTACTGAACTGAACTATTCTATCACCCCAACCATGCGGCAACTAGTATTCAGAATAACCTATGAGGCATCTCATTGGGATTCATACCAGAAACTCTGCATATGTGGTACTTTACTGCATACCACCTTTTAAAAACCTACCCAGGGCATTCCTCGCTGGAGGCAGTGCAAAAGTGTAGGCTCTATTGCCCACATTCTATGGTTCTGCAAATCTCTCAGCTCCTTTTGGAGACAGATCTTTCTACTTATTTCCTCTATCTATGGGATCCCCTCAGTCCCCTTTCCAACCCTAGGTCTGCTCCATGTAGGAATTGAAAAATGTGCTATAATACACCTACTTATTGCAGCTAAGGGTAACATTACCAGGATGGAAAACCCAAGGATGCAATGTTTATGCTATCCTGATTCCTGACAATACTTTATATTAACCCCTTCCCACAGAAAATCTTTTCAGCCCAACCGTAATATTTTTGCATGCTTCAGTGTAGGTACAAGGCAAGCAGGATAAAGGTACATTCTGTATCCATAATCTGTTACCTCTGTGTCTGTAGCAGCAGGGGGCAGCTCATGAGTGCATTAGATGACACCTGTGACAAGATTCTCACCTTGTGTTTTGGAAAGAACTGCTTTTCTGTTTTATTACTTGACCGTTTATATCTCTGTAACACTCAATTTACTAAATGTTTCAGCAAAACATTACAAAGCTTTGCATGGCTTGTAAAAAAAATCATAAAATGTACATAAATATTTCTTGAAATATACACTCTTCTTTAAACCTAAGCAACAAAGCATAATTTATTCTCCCTTAGTGTAATGATCTTTCACAACAATTGGAAAATATGATCGAATAAGTGTAGCCTTTAGTGAAATGTTTGACATCTCTATCCATTTCTTATTTTATTGCAATTATATAATCGAATATTACAATATTTATGACATATGCTTTTTGACAGCAGTTGACTATAAACTGTTAGGAGCAGATAGGAGATACAGAATAAAAAAGCACTTTAGCTGTCTGCACAAAAAAATGACCTGTATACATAAAGTATGGAATCTTGGTCTCTGAAGTGAAAGTACCTTTAAGACAATTGTCAGTTTTTTGTTTTTATCTCACAAATAATTGTATTTTGAAAAAAAAAAAACCTAACTGATAAATGATAGCTTAATAAATTATATGAACAGTTTGATGGATGTGTGGTCATTTGTCCAGAAGACTTGACAACTGTACTGGCTTGTTAGTGAGAGAATAGTAGTATACTCTCCATCTGTCATAGATAGACAGAAGGGTCTGACATAGATAAATTCAATCTGAAGCATTCTGTCATATGGCAGGACTTGGAAAAAAAACTCAGTAAGACAAAACTTCTATCTGTTTTGCTTCTGTTTATTGTCATGGAAATTAGAAATAGTGAACTTAGTAATAAAGGTTATAAAAACAATTAACACATTATTCTATATACAGCTACTTTATAAAATGTTATTTACGGTATGTAAAGTAAATCAAAGCAACATTTACTACATGCACTACAGTTTAACCTCTTTATTAGAGTGTGCTGATTAAACAAAGAATATACAGTATGTACAGTATAATTGTGTACTCCCTCTGAAATCCTTATGTTTATTACTATGTATTGTAAATACCTTTTTTTTTCACTAGTTGTCATTGTAATAACACACCAAAAGACTTTGAGGTGTGCTTTTTTTAAATGTTGACTTGCATGTTTTCTGGTAACTGCTTTAAACTATATGTGTATGATGATCATTTGCCAACGTTTGCTGGTCACAGTTGCCACATTTATAATTTGCCAAATGTACTCTGAGAAAATGTGACAGACAGTTAATGTCCATTTTATGTACCTTGTACATCAAACTGTGACATAATCTTTTACTCTAGTTAGAAATTGTGCTGATTGCAAAGTTTTATAGTTGTTAATTGACATAATACTATGCAGAATAAAAAGTGTGTCCCCAATACAATAGCAAATAGTAGCAAGCAGGCTTCTCCTCTCATGATAATTAGGCACAACAAAAATAAGGTGCCCTAGGGAGACCCCAAGGGGGGAGGTGTCCCAGGAGCAAGAGGGCTACTACAGGTAATGGCAGGCTAAACTCAAAACACAATAATTTACAAAAAAATATATTTTTTAATTGAGAAAAGGTCGCTACAAAAATGTGGGTAAAAAAGCAGTAAAAGTGCAAGTGCAACTAATTAAGCAGGCAATTGATCCGAATAGATGAGCAGCATGCACCAGCTATTTTGTTGTGTGCTGTGTAAACAACAAACATGAAAGACAATAACGAACATAAAACAAGTATAGACAAACAGTCCGGACGCACAGAAAATCACCCCTGCTGTGTTCTCCAATCGGAAAAAAACGAATATATGAGTAATAAACCTGAAAAAAATGGATCAGATGAAAGAGCCCACCCCATAGGGTGAATCATGCTCTGAGCTTCTAACTGAACCTTAGAACCTTTCATCTGATATATCTGACCTTTAATACATCAGACATCCTGTTTCCCTGATTTTTGTTGTGCCACATCTTTTTCAGACCCCTCGCGGGGTCACCTCTGCTGTCTTGCTCCATAGTATTCATACCCCCCCATTTTGTTCAGGTTTATTACTCATATATTCGTTTTTTTTCCGATTGGAGAACACAGCAGGGGTGATTTTCTGTGCGTCCGGACTGTTTGTCTATACTTGTTTTATGTTCGTTATTGTCTTTCATGTTTGTTGTTTACACAGCACACAGCAAAATAGCTGGTGCATGCTGCTCATCTAATTGGATCAATTGCCTGCTTAATTAGTTGCACTTGCACTTTTACTGCTTTTTTACCCACATTTTTGTAGCAACCTTTTCTCAATTAAAAAATATATTTTTTGTAAATGATTGTGTTTTGAGTTTAGCCTGCCATTACCTGTAGTAGCCCTCTTGCTCCTGGGACACCTCCCCCTTGGGGTCTCCCTAGGGCACCTTCTTTTTGTTGTGCCTATATTGTCTGGCTACGGTAAGACCCCATACATGGGGAGGGCCTACTCCACATGGTCGCCACCATATATTAGCAGTTGTATTGCATGCGGTACACTTTCTTTCCCTTTTCCCCCTTTCCCACTGATATATCATGATAATTACCAGTCTGCCAGCATTTCTACATTGAGACCAGAGTTTATCTGAACATCTGAAATCTAAAGCAGTGGGGTTCATGGTGATAATTGAGAGTTCCTTTAAATCCCTACTACCCAATAGTTGGTGGTGGCACAGTAGGTGCAACTTATCTACTTCATATGGGGGTAGAGCATGTGACCACTTATTTCCTAGTTAACACATTTTATGGGGCCTTTTGCCCCTAACCTGTTTATTGTTCATGTTGGTATGAACAAGTAAAGTTTAATATTCACATTTTGACAAATTTTTAACTTTCAGAATCCAACTTTGTCTGGTAATCAATCTTAATCTCTTCTTGAGACGGGGAGGGCTCTTGGAAATAAAACCTTTAGGGTAAATTTCATCTTAACTCTGCATACATTTGTCCAACTGACAGTAATGGTGTTTTTAAAGTTGAAATATCCTGAGTGTTCTGACTTGACATACGGGGAGGAATATATTGTTTCTGATTTACAGTTACCATAATAGAATATAACTGCATTTCATTTAAAGTGGATATAAATTTAAAATTTGTGGCTCTAAATTTAAATCTCATAGAATGGTCCACCATAATCACTATCAGGAAGCAATTTCTGAGCAAGGAAAGTCAGCTGTAGCTGGAGCACATGCATATACTGTTGATGGGAAGTCTGTAAAAAAAAAGAGAGAAAGAGAGAAAGAAAAAGGTGAAAAAATTATGAAATAAAAGTGGGATTGTTTATGATATTGTGCTATAGCGAACTAAATATAATTCAGCTATAGATTAATGCCGCGTGCACACGATAATTTTTAGGCATGAAAAAAAGTTGTTTTTCAAAAACGTCATTTAAAATGATCGTGTGTGGGCAACACACCATTTTTCAGGTTCTGAAAAACAACAAAAAAAAATTCGAACATGCTGCATTTTTTAACGTCGTTTTAAACAATGTCGTTTTTCGGGTTGTAAAAAATGATCGTGTGTGGGCTAAAACTATGTAAAAAACCCACGCATAGTATTCATACCCCCCCATTTTGTTCAGGTTTATTACTCATATATTCGTTTTTTTCCGATTGGAGAACACAGCAGGGGTGATTTTCTGTGCGTCCGGACTGTTTGTCTATACTTGTTTTATGTTCGTTATTGTCTTTCATGTTTGTTGTTTACACAGCACACAGCAAAATAGCTGGTGCATGCTGCTCATCTAATTGGATCAATTGCCTGCTTAATTAGTTGCACTTGCACTTTTACTGCTTTTTTACCCACATTTTTGTAGCAACCTTTTCTCAATTAAAAAATATATTTTTTGTAAATGATTGTGTTTTGAGTTTAGCCTGCCATTACCTGTAGTAGCCCTCTTGCTCCTGGGACACCTCCCCCTTGGGGTCTCCCTAGGGCACCTTCTTTTTGTTGTGCCTATATTGTCTGGCTACGGTAAGACCCCATACATGGGGAGGGCCTACTCCACATGGTCGCCACCATATATTAGCAGTTGTATTGCATGCGGTACACTTTCTTTCCCTTTTCCCCCTTTCCCACTGATATATCATGATAATTACCAGTCTGCCAGCATTTCTACATTGAGACCAGAGTTTATCTGAACATCTGAAATCTAAAGCAGTGGGGTTCATGGTGATAATTGAGAGTTCCTTTAAATCCCTACTACCCAATAGTTGGTGGTGGCACAGTAGGTGCAACTTATCTACTTCATATGGGGGTAGAGCATGTGACCACTTATTTCCTAGTTAACACATTTTATGGGGCCTTTTGCCCCTAACCTGTTTATTGTTCATGTTGGTATGAACAAGTAAAGTTTAATATTCACATTTTGACAAATTTTTAACTTTCAGAATCCAACTTTGTCTGGTAATCAATCTTAATCTCTTCTTGAGACGGGGAGGGCTCTTGGAAATAAAACCTTTAGGGTAAATTTCATCTTAACTCTGCATACATTTGTCCAACTGACAGTAATGGTGTTTTTAAAGTTGAAATATCCTGAGTGTTCTGACTTGACATACGGGGAGGAATATATTGTTTCTGATTTACAGTTACCATAATAGAATATAACTGCATTTCATTTAAAGTGGATATAAATTTAAAATTTGTGGCTCTAAATTTAAATCTCATAGAATGGTCCACCATAATCACTATCAGGAAGCAATTTCTGAGCAAGGAAAGTCAGCTGTAGCTGGAGCACATGCATATACTGTTGATGGGAAGTCTGTAAAAAAAAAGAGAGAAAGAGAGAAAGAAAAAGGTGAAAAAATTATGAAATAAAAGTGGGATTGTTTATGATATTGTGCTATAGCGAACTAAATATAATTCAGCTATAGATTAATGCCGCGTGCACACGATAATTTTTAGGCATGAAAAAAAGTTGTTTTTCAAAAACGTCATTTAAAATGATCGTGTGTGGGCAACACACCATTTTTCAGGTTCTGAAAAACAACAAAAAAAAATTCGAACATGCTGCATTTTTTAACGTCGTTTTAAACAATGTCGTTTTTCGGGTTGTAAAAAATGATCGTGTGTGGGCTAAAACTATGTAAAAAACCCACGCATGCTCAGAAGCAAGTTATGAGACGGGAGCGCTCATTCTGGTAAAACTACCGTTCATAATGGAGTAAGCACATTCATCACGCTGTAACAGACAGAAAACCGCGAATCGTCTTTTACTAACACGGAATCAGCTAAAGCAGCCCAAAGGTCGAATGGAACTTCCCCTTTATAGTGCCGTCGTACGTGTTGTACGTCACCTCGCTTTGCTAAATAATTTTTTAAAAACTAGGCAATGTCGTTTTAATGATGAAGTTGGGAAAACGTTGTTTTTTGGACATGCTGAAAAACAACGTTTTTTTTTCATGCTGAAAAATGATCGTGTGTACGCGGCATAAGTCTACTTAAAAATCCAAATTGGTCACCCCACCCAAAACTGATATTTTGTTTTTGCATGATTTCTGTCTATTTTTCCTAGTGACTATCATTGATCACTCATTAATCACTGTTCCAGTGACAAATGTCTAAAGGGGTTTTGTTTTCCCATAGGTAATAGCAAAAAAACTGACAGGGGTTTCAACCAATTTCTACTCTTTTCAAAACTAATAAAAAAAATGTTTTGGGATTAGCTAGTCTATAAAACAGCCTAATTTTTTTCTTTTGACTACCATCTTATTTGAAGAAGTGATTTGGGTGGCTTTAAAGTTGCCCTATCACTTCTACATGCTAGGCAAAATGCCTCCCCCTCTACCATGTGTCCTGGACTCACCTGCCCCTCCTGGGTGGTGGCTGCTAAGGACATCTTTGTCCGGTGTCCGGTTGAGGAGCAGAGGGAGATCAATAAACAAACATTTGCTGACCTCCAGTGGGTAGTATGAACCTGGGAGGCACAGCTCTGAGCACTTCTGGATTCAGAGTTATTAAATCATGGCTACTCCAGATCTTTCAGCCTCAAAGAAGTTTGGAGGTGACAATATGTGTCCAATAGACCCCAATTTCACCTTATTGAGATCATGTCACCTGCTCTGCCCTGGTGATAGCAATAAAGGTAATTCAGAAAAAAAAAGCTTAATAAAAAAAAAACACTATACAAATAGGTGAATAAAATCCTTCTACTCCCGCATACAGTACATGCACATACAATGTATGTGCACAAAAATAAAAATAGCTCCAGCAGCAAAAGGGCTAACAGTCATTGCAGAGATCTCAAAAAAGTGATGGCATATCCATGTCAGCATAATCTTACATATTTTGTTGTACAGTATGTAGTGATATGTCCACAAAGTAAGGCTTAAACATATTTAAAGGGGTGGTTCCCCTAAAAATAGGCCGTATAGAGCCGCACCGACGTTCGGCTTTTTTCGGCATCTCGTGACGCGATGTATGTGTCGGTCTGATGCCTGTCCATCAATTAGGAACGCCCAGCCCCACCATCGTACCCAGAAGTGGCGGTGAGAACGGCTACAGCAAACGGTACTTACGGACGTTTTTTTTTTTAATAAAACCAGCCGATTCTATTTGTCATTAATGTGGGAAATGCAATGTTAAAAGTTTATTTTTAGGGGAACCACCCCTTTAATTATGGTAAGCATGAGATAAATGATCTAAAATCTATTGTTCAATGCCAAATGCTTTCTATCAGCAAGTCTCTTTTCCAGTAGGACACATCTAAAGAAATGTTTTTAGACAGCTAGCACACAATCCAACAGCATATCTTCGTTAAAGCACAAGTAGAAAAGTACAGTTAGACAAGTAAACATCTATCCATAACAGCCTCCATTGAAATGTGGAATAAATGATTTACTGACAGGCTGAGAAAATAGTTTTTTCTTTATAACAATATCATGTGCCGCTTTTCTTTAAATAATTGAAAAATTAGAAATACTGTTGAAAGTTTATTTAAAGTTATTTTTTATTTTTTTTACATTTTAGTTTTTTACTTTATAGTATAGTCAATTTATCATCACAGCTCAATGTATATGTTCCATCTGCTTTTTAATATATACTTTGAAATTGCTGTCCACATTTTCATCTATTATATCACTGAACATTTTTTTTAAAAGATTTAAAGCAGGCTGATTTTTAGATGACAGCTGCAGTAGGTTTAATGCACAATGTCATGAAAGGACAGAACAATGAAAATATAAAGCATCGGGCTTGTTGCATATGTATGGCTTGTTCAGAGCGCCGTCTAAATTTTGTCATTTTGTGAAGCCTAAAATACATTTGGGATTACAGAAGATTTACCCTTCAACATATGTATGAGAGTATGCACAGTGCACAATGAAATTCATTCTTAAGCGTTGTAGCCTTGTTTTACTTTTATATCCATTGTATGCAAAAGCAATTTTTTGTTTAGCTTGGTAAATGAGTTCTATTGCATGACACAAAGAAAATACAAATTTATAGAACGGGTCCACAGAAACCAGCTTCATGTGGTGAATACTTTTGGAAAACTGGCTTGTGGACATATGCACTTATGTTAAATTTCAATTATAAAACTAACAAAGCAAGCTAAATTACAAGGGGTTTGCACATTTTTTTTTTTAACAAAAATAGCTCTTAGACCCAGACAGAAATGAAAAGTGATTTAAAATCCAACCTTAAGCCTCTCCATTACTTGCAGCACCCCCAAAGTCCTTTAAAGAATCTCTACACATACCCTTTTGTCAGGTGACATTGGTCCAATGATATCACAGGTTCTTTTCACCCTCTTTTTCCCTGGTGGGTCCTAAATTTTGCAGGGACACTCTCTGCAGCATTCCCCTGTTAGCATATAGCAGGGGCAGAGTCATGACAACTGAAACTTTGGGGGACTGTGCTGAAGAGAAGTGGAGTATAGCATCCAAAGCTTCTTTTTTACAAGCTATGAAGAATCCTTCTATTTATTTTTTACTCAAGCTAAAATTGGGCAAAAAAGAGCTCTAGCATGTTTCGCCTAAATCCAGTCCCCTCTTATTTCCAATATCTATACAGTTTATTTTGCAATTCAAAGCCTCTCCTGGGCAGACAAATTAGAACTTCTACTGCCATGTGCTCTTCAGAAGGCATTTTTTGGGCAACTGTTTTTAGTAAGATATTACCTAAATACAACTACCTTCATACTCTTTTTGATATCTATTAACTATTAATATTGGTTAAAAAAATAGGAGCAAAGCCACGCCATAAACATTAAACAATAATAGCCAATATTGATAGTGATTGCCAAGGGTGTGTTTGTGTCAAGTCCATACACGAGTGATAACCAGCAACGGACACCCTTGAATCAGAACAAGTCCATATGATGAGGTTGATAAACCAGTTGTTGACACAGGTCTCAAATGGAAAATTTCAGTAAACAAAATCCTAGGCGAAATTCACACCACCAAATGGAATTGTGGTATAAATTTCGCCTAGGATTTTGTTTACTGAAATTTTCCATTTGAGACCTGTGTCAACAACTGGTTTATCAACCTCATCATATGGACTTGTTCTGATTCAAGGGTGTCCGTTGCTGGTTATCACTCGTGTATGGACTTGACACAAACACACCCTTGGCAATCACTATCAATATTGGCTATTATTGTTTAATGTTTATGGTGCGGCTTTGCTCCTATTTTTTATGTCATTTTGTGTATCGCACGCCAGCTGCAGCCTCTTATTAATTTTCTAGTTTAATTTCTCTGTTATCACTAGCGCAGTTTTTTCCCCACATATTAATATTGGTTAACAGAAACATTCATGGGGTTGTTAAGGCAGTGCACACAAGCACTGTCAGCCCCACTGCTAGTAAAACCTGTTATATTTACTGTATGCCATTTTTTTTTATTCATATTCTAAGTACCTTATTCTTTCTCCTCGATCAGTGGTCACGTGACTGCCCGTCGCTCTCTTACTCCGATGTATACACTAGGGAGGGAGGGGCCGAGCTCTCCCTCTGACATCTGCCGGGTGGTCACGTGACCTCCCTCCCTAGTGTACACTCGGGGACAAGAGTGGTGGGCAGTCACGTGACCGCTGAAAAAGAATAAGGTGTTTAGAAGTTGAATTTAAAAAAAGGCATACAGTATATACTACAGGTTATACTAGCAGTGGGGCTGGCAGTGCATACGAGAAGTAATATTTGCACTGATTGGAACGGTGCTACAAGAGAAGGGGCAGCTCACACACAAACTAGCTGACAGGCAGGGAAGGGAGGGGGAGGAGGACATAGGAGACAGAGGATAGCAGAGAACAGGGCTGAAGATGATGAAAGCATGTAAACTAAACATGGTGTCAGAGCTCAGCAGCTATGATTAACTGTGATCAGTTTACAGGGTAGAGGGCAGAAACTGGCAGGATCAACCAGGTATTGTAGGTGATACAGGGATCTAAATTACCCAGCACAAGCACTGTGCTGCATACCATGCAGGATCCTTTTTTTAGGGTAAAAAACGCTTTAAGGCAATGGTAAACACAGTGGATCTCAAATGGTCCGTTAACATTAATTTCCAGGGATTGGTAATCTTAACCGATTGATGACCAGCTCACGGACATTTACGCCGGCAGAATGGCACGGCTGCGCAAAGCAATGTGCGGCCCTGCCACGAGCTCTGTGACCGTGTCTGCGGGACCCACGGACTCGATGTCCACCGGTGTCCCACAATAGCATCATGGAGCAACAGAATGGGGGGATGCCTGTGTAAACAAGGAATCTCCCTGTTCTGCCTAGTGACAGGACCCTGATCGTCTGCTCCTTGTCATCGGGAGCAGCGATCAGTGCCATGTCACAGTAAGCCCACCCCCTACACATTTAGAATCAATCCCTAGGACACACTTAACCCCTTCCTCACCCCCTACTGGTTAACCCCTTTCCTGCTAGTGTCATTTACACAATAATCAGTGCATTTTTATAGCACTGATCTCTGTATAAATGACAATGGTCCCAAAATAGTGTCAAAAGTGTCCGGTGTGTCCGCCATAATGTCGCAGTCATGATAAAAATCGCTGATAGCCGCTATTACTAGTAAAAAAATGTATTAATAAAAATGCCATTAAACTATCACCTATTTCGTAGATGCTATAACTTTTGCGCAAGCCGATTAATAAATGCTTATTGTGATTTTTTTACCAAAAATATGTAGAAGAATACGTATCAGCCTAAACTGAGGAAAAAAAAATTATATATTTTTGGGAGATATTTATTATAGCAAAAAGTAAAAAATATTGTGTTTTTTTCAAAATGGTTGCTCTATCTTTGATGTGTCTGCCATAATGTTGCAGTCATGCTAAAAATCACTAATCACCGCCATTACTAGTAAAAAAAATATTAATAAAAATGCCATAAAACTATCCCCCAAACCAAACAATAAACGTTTATTGCGATTTTTTTTACCTAAAATTTGTAGAAGAATAAGTATCAGCCTAAACTGAGGATTTTTTTATATATATATATATATATTTTTTGGGGGATATTTATTATAGCAAAATGTAAAAAATGCTGGCTTTTTTTTTCAAAATTGTCGCTCTATTTTTGTTTATAGCGCAACAAATAAAAACTGCAGAGGCGATCAAATACCACCAAAAGAAAGCTCTATTTGTGGGAAAAAGGGACATCAATTTTGTTTGGGAGCCACGTCGCACGACCATGCAATTGTCAGTTAAAGCGATGCAGTGCCGAATCGCAAAAAGTGGCCCGGTCATTTGGCAGCCAAACCCTCCAGGGCTAAAGTGGTTAAGCATTACTATCTGATCAGAACATAATTTCAACCTAACTTCAGCTGTAGGTAGCCTTAAAGCTGGCCATAGACGGTTCAAATCTCCGCCCATGCAGCAGGGACCAGTCTAGATTCAAACCATGTATGGGCAGGCTTATTGTACCCAAGTTGATCTATCGCTTAACTTGGGTACAACCAGCCTGTCGGATCTTTTATGTGAACTTTGCCAGCGGCTATAACTGCTAGCAATAATCACTGTGTCTTTTCCCAGCTGGGATGGCTCCAGATCACAACAGATTTGCAGAAGGGATTCCCCTATAAACCCATCAACTCTGACTGTGTTTATGGGGGAATCAAGCAATTTTCTATCCTGCAACCTATGCAGGAAAGGAAATTTCTCCATCTATGGCTGGCTTTACTCCAGCACTAATCTTTGCTCATGTCATGATCAAATTGATGTTTACTACTATAGTACTGGTGTGATGAATCCCCAGATGGTGTGCCCATTACAGTCTGGGTTCACAGGAAATAAGAAAATGATGCTGGCTGCCATTCAACTTATAGGAAAATCACAATCTAGTGTAATTGTGGACTTTCTGTGGGACCAGAGATGAAGATAAGTATTGCAAAAAAAGCTACTTTGGGCCAGATTCTCGTAGAATCTCGCAAAACTGCGGCGGTGTAACGTATCTCATTTTACGTTACGCCGCCGCAAGTTTTACAGGCAAGTGCTTTATTCACAAAGAACTTGCCTGTAAAGTTGAGGCGGCGTAGCGTAAATCCCCCGGCGCAAGCCCGCCTAATTCAAATGAGCCAGGTAGGGGGCATGGATCGTACTGCGAACGTGCGAACGTACTGTGCATGCGCCATCCCTAAAATTTCCCGACGTGCATTGCGCTAAATGACGTCGCAAGGACATCATTGGTTTCGACATGAACGTAAATGGCGTCCAGCCCCATTCACGGACGAGTTACGCAAACTACGTAAAATTTTCAAATTGCGACGCGGGAACAACGGCCATACTTAACATTGGATACGTCACCTAGGGGGCATGTTTATCTTTACGCCGCGTATCTCTTACGGAAACGGCGTATCTTTACTGCGACGGGCAAGCGTACATTCATGAATCGGCATAATGACTAATTTGCATATTCTACACCGACCTCAATGGAAGCGCCACATAGCGCCCAGCGTAAATATTGCACCCTAAGATACAACGGCGCAGGCCGTCGTATCTTAGGCATGTTTAAGTGTATCTCAGTTTGAGAATACACTTAAACATACAACGGGCTTAGATTCGGAGTTACGTCGGCGTATCTACTGATACGCCGGCGTAACTCTTTGCGAATCTGGGCCTGTATTTTTAGTATTCCTGGGTTGTTTGTTTTTTATTTTATTATCAATTTGGAATTCTGCTTTAAAAAAGGGGACGATAACATTTTATTATTATGTAAACCAGCACATAAAGGATTTAGCAAAATGTTACCATTTTGTACAGTATGTGGGGTTCTTTTAATGTGCTATAAACCTGTACTATGCAGGAACTGTAAGAATTTTCATACATCTATCTTCTTTTATTTCTCTCTGGTTTCCAACATGCCTTTGGATCTTATGGCACCAAGATCAATGTGTGACATCTATTGCCTACAGTAAGAAGAAATAGCAATTGTCTTATTTTTTACTATCTATTTTATGCTGAGGCAAAGTTTTCTGCTGTTAGCTGACACATTAAAGAAAATATATGAGGCTGACACATTTTATATGCTGGGTTTTCCAGTTACAATATACACCTTTTGTAGGTAATAATGATAGATGGGCATTATGTGATTCTGTTGCTTAAAATTAAAGTGACATGTTTAAATAACATGTTTAAAAATTACTTGCAATTTAAATAAAAAAGGGTTAAAGCTGTAGTGGATAAAAATTAATACACCAGTCTGCAGCAATTATAGCATCATTTTTATTCACTTCCTGCAATATTGTTGCTGTTGTTCATTGTGCAGAGCATAGCCTTTGCAGGATACTTTACCACCTCCTTGCCTACACAAACAAAAAGTGTATCCTTCAGCTGTACTAGTATCTATAGTACACGGGGAGACTTCCAGGACTTTATGCTTTATGTTGACAATGCATTCAATCTACCACTGTGCATAACATTGCACAGTCACAAAATATCTATATTATATATGAGTTTTAGGAGCTTAAAATTCAGCATTTAGGGAGGTATTTCCTAGTAACTTGTTTAGTAAGGCTGTAAAAAAAATCTCAAGTATATGAAAAGTTTTAAATCACACTTTAAGCAGGTCTGCTTAAAAATGGTGTGTGATTGGTTACTATAGTTGCATGCATGCATATAGAATTGACATCCTTAGATTTGGAGAAAATAATCTCAGATCCATCCTTCCAGATTCTTCAAGTTGCATTACAGCAATAAATTGTATGTATCATTTAAAGTGGTTGTAAACCCTTTAGAACCACGTTAAACTACAGGCAAGCCTATAATTAAGCGTACCTGTAGCTGCACTGGATATCTCCTAAACCTGCATGGTTTAGGAGATATCCCTGCATTTGCATGTACCGACGTCATGCGGCACATGCGCACTTAAGCCAACTGAAGCAATGGCACGTACGTGGCGTTGCTTCAGTTGTACTGTGCCATTCCCAGTGGCTCCTGCATGCATGCGAGGAAGTGACATCATCGCTGCCCCGCCCAATCACAGTGCCGGCCAGAGGGAGAGACGAGGACGGCTGCAGGGGCTTTGTTTTCAGGTAAGTAATTCATAATGAGCTAGCATGCTATGCATACTAGCTCATTATGCCTTTATCTTGCAGGGTGTTTTTTTTTCAGGAGGGTTTACAACCACTTTAAAACAATGTAGCTAATTAAAAAGCAATATTTTCCAATCCCTCCTATATCCACTTATTTATTCATCCTTCTGTTTTTGATATTACTTTCCTAAGATTTTGTTTAATTGACATAACTTTTTACAATATTTTCGTTTTTGTGTTAACACCCTTTATAGTTATTATGTAGATAGAAAATATTTTTTTTTTAATTATTCCACATGCCCATGACTATTAGGCCTTGTACAGACGAGCAGACATGTCCGATGAAAACGGTCAACGGACTGTTTTCATCGGACATGTCTGCTGGGAGGTTTTGGTCTGATGTGTGTACACACCATCAGACCAAAATCCCTGCGGACAGAGAACGCGGTGACGTAGATGACACCGACGTTCTCTGACAGGGAAGGTCAATGCTTCCACGCATGCGTCGAATCAATTCGACGCATGCGCGGGATTTCGGGCCAGCGGACATGTCCGATGAGTCGTACTAACCATCGGACATGTCTGACAGACAGGCTTTCAGCGGACAAGTTTCTTAGCATGCTAAGAAACTTTTGTCCGCTGGAAACCTGTCCGCTAGGCCGGGAAACTGTCCGGTAGGCCCTACACACGGTCGGACGTGTCCGCGAAAACTGGTCCGACGGACCAGTTTCAGCGGACATGTTCGGTCGTGTGTACAAGGCCTTAGAAGCATAGAGACCAAAACAGATCATATTGTTCCCACCTTGCACATAAAAGAAAATGTTATAAATCTGTATATGAGATACAGTTTACTTGTACAATTGCCACTCAAGTTGATAGAAATCCAGTTTAGGTGCAGACAACCATCACTTGCAGGAAAGAAAATTGCTCCATCTATGGCTGGCTTTACTGCAGCATATTATTGTGAATTTATAAATGTGTATACATGATTCTTTCTTACTTATATTTCTGTTTCTGAGCTCAGTTTGATTATATAACTATTAAAAACAATAAAACGGATGAAGACAACAGAAATAAATAATATTGCTATTTACTAACAGGTGCAAATATGCAGTAATCTTTTGCAATCAGTCAGCAATTAGTCTTGATTAGGTTAGAGCAATTTAGTATAATTAGGAATTAAGATTTAGGAAATGTTTTATTGGTTACAGTAGGTTAATGTACATGTTGGATCAACTGAGCAAGATAAAACAAGTCTTCTTTTAAACTGTAGTGCAAAAAGTAACAATAGGGTAATTAGCTTATAGTGACAGGCAGTGTTCAGTTTTGGTAATTCAAATAGAAAAAAAAACAATTCTTGTCAAGTAAATTAATGAATAAGAATAACAGTGAACTCCTGCCAGTTTTGTAGTACAAGATGAAGATTAAATTCTTTTTAAACGTTCTGTATGTTTAATAATGTATCATGAAAGAAGTACAGAGCTATTCCACCACAACATAAATGTGGGGCAGTTGTAGGTTTTGGTGCTCCTACAAGTATATGTGTTTAGTTCATTATAACATAGAAAATAGTTGTGTACACACTTTTTTGCACTGGTAATCTAAAAATATCAAGCTCAAAATGACTTAATTTTTGAAGAAAATTCTGTAGAAGATCAGATGAAACTCAGTGATTGACTTCTTGACTGAAAACTGGTATTACAAATATTGCACATTAACCACTTAAGCCCCGGACCATTACGCTGGTCAAAGACCAGGCCACATTTTGTGATTCGGCACTGCATCGTTTTAACTGACAATTGCGCAGTCATGCGACGTGGCTACCAAACAAAATTGACGTCCTTTTTTCCCCACAAATAGAGCTTTCTTTTGGTAGTATTTGATCACCTCTGTGGTTTTTATTTTTTGCGCTATAAACAAAGATAGAGCAACCATTTTGAAAAAAATGCAATATTTTTTACTTTTTGCTATAATAAATATCCCCCAAAAATATATAATTTTTTTCCTCAGTTTAGGCTGATAAATATTCTTCTACATATTTTTGGTAAAAAAATCACAATAAGCGTTTATTGATCGGTTTGCGCAAAAGTTATAGCATCAACAAAATAGGGGATAGTTTAATGGCATTTTTATTAATACATTTTTTTACTAGTAATAGCGGCGATCAGCGATTTTTATCATAACTGCGACATTATGGCGGACACATCGGACACCTTTGACACATTTTTGGGACCATTGTCATTTTTACAACAATCAGTGCTATAAAAATTTACTGATTACTGTAAAAATGACACTGGCAGTGAAGGGGTTAACCATTAGGTGGCGCTGTAATAGTTAAGTGTTCCTTAGGAAGCGATTCTTACTGTTAGGGGGCGTGGCTACACATGACACGTCACTGATCACCGTTTCCGATAAGGAGGAACAGCCATCAGTGACAGTGTCACTAGGCAGAATAGGGGAATGACTTGTTTACAAATGCATCCCCCTGTTCTGCCTTTGCCGACCGCAATCGCGGGCTGCCTGGGAACATTGAGTTCCCGGGACCCGCGAACACACTCACGAGGCACACGGCAGCCACCTCCGGTGACGCGTGCGCGCCCACTGGGCAGTAGATTTAAAGAAAGGGAACCTGTACGCCAATCTGCCTGCCCATGCCATTCTGTCGACGTAAAAGTGCGTGTGGCGGTCGGCAATCAGTTAAGGCCCAGTTCACACTGGTATGTGCTGGAAAAGCATGTGATTCAGACAAGAAATTAGCCACATTCCTGTTTAAATCACATGAGATATTTTTCAATGAGATTCAAGCCTAATTATTTGATATGGCTCAAGTCACACCACATCCGCACCAAAATGGTGCAGCACCATTTTTTTGCCACACCCATGCAATCTGTACAGGCAATCACACTGCATTTTGCAAGCTGTTTCAGGGTGCTGTTAATTTAACATTGACACCCCCAGCAGATTGCATGAATGCCATGGTGAGGGAAAAACACAGGATTCACTGTATCTCCTGCATCACATATACATGCGCAAAGACTGTATGGCTCACAACATACCACATCTGCACCAAAATCGTGTAGGACCCTTTTCTTACTACAGCAGAATCGGATTCCATGTGATCAAATTCTGCAAAGTGCACTGCATTTTGCAAATCAATTATGGGGTGTTTTTAACGTAACAAACACATTTACAGCAGTTCACATAAACAGGGCACAATTTTCAAGAAGTAATATGAAGCTTGGGAGTCAGAGTTCGAGTGCATTCTTATGTGGCTTCTTGAGACAGATATTTTACATTATGATTTTTTTGGGAGAAGCCTTAAGCTTTAAAAAAAAAAATCATACTTACCTAGGTGGATGCAGCATTAGTCCGATGCTGCATCTGTCCCCTGCTGTCTCTAAGACTGAGAACCGAGTGATCAAAGACTACTGATCACTCGATTCTCATAGCTCAGTGAGCAGAGAGCCGGTGACTGTCATCCACCAGCTCTCTGCTCTGCCCCCTTTTGCTCACTGGAGTGCTGGGCTATGAAAGGGGTGAAGTACCTGGCTCAGGCTCTCAGCAGCTCACTGAAAGGCCGAGCAGAGTACCAGTCCAAGGTTTCAGGCTAATCCCGACCTTATTGTTTTGATCTTGCCCCAGCCTGGGCCAACTTTGTGACATCAACTGACAGTGGGTTTCAGCGCAGTTTGTTCTGCACTCCTGTGATCCAAAGGAGAAGTACAGCCAAACAAGCTTTGGCTGTACTTCTTCAAAAACAGATTCATAAGACTAGGATTCACTGAAAGTACACAACATCTTGATTCAGGGATTCTATTATTTTAATGATTGTATCTAGTGTATTTTGTCATGCTAAATGCATATACAGTATGAGGCCTCGTACACACAACCTAGAAACTCGACGGAATCCATCAAGAAACTTGGTGGGAGAGCTTTTTTTCTCGAGGAAAACGGTTGTGTGTACGTTTTTCATCGAGGAAACTGTCGAGGAACTTGACGAGGAAAAAAGAGAGCAAGTTCCATTTTCCTCGACGGGAGTCTTAACTTCCTCGTCGTGTTCCTCGTTGGGCTGGTTTTCAATGAGAAACTCAAGCTTGTGTATGCTAAGAAACCCGCGCTTGCTCAGAATAAAGTATCAGACGGAAATAAAAGTAGCATTTGTAATGGAGATAACACATTTTTCAAGCTGTAACAGACTGTAAAGTGCAAATTGTCTCTTACCAAACTTTTACTTAACACGCAAACACATGAGATTAGCAAAAGCAGCCCCTAAAGTTGTGCAAGTGGAATCAAACTTCCCCTGCCATTGTATTTGTTGTACGTCACCGTGTTTGAGAACGAGGAGATTTTGTCTTGACCATGTGTACGCAAAGTAAGCTTGTCGAGTTCCTCGACAAGCCTAACAAGGAACTTGTCGAGGAAAACGATGTGTCTCACCCGACGAGTTACTCGGTCGCGTGTACGAGGCCTGACTGCTGTCTAGTGTATTTTGCTATGCTAAATTCAAATACAATACGATTGCTGTCTAGCAACCTATTATGTAAATATACCAGCTAACATTGGCGTATTATCTAATTTGTTAACAGGTTTAAGACATTAACTTATAAAGTTCAAGACTTAACCTAAATAATGAAACTATCCTCTGATTACCTCATCTATGACCTTTTTTCTAGATTTGTTTTCATTTTTTTTTTCAAATGACAGGATTCCCATGGTGGAAGCTGTAATCATGAGACTTTCAACAATACTGATACCTTCCCATATGTCCCTTAGCACCGTATGGATGGTTTGAGGGGTGACTCCTTCTGTCACACCTCTGTGAACAATGTAAGAAATCTTGACAAAAACTGAAAAAAAAAAACTCATAAAGGAGAGCAGCCTCAGCAAATGTCCAAACTCACTGAGAGTGTGGAAGTTTACTATGCTGATATTCATTGCTTAACTAATTCATTGAATAGGTAGCATCAGAGTTAAAAGAAAGATGATGTTTCTCAAATGTTGATTAGGTGTACAAATTAAACTAAACTACAGTATGTTCCACCTATTGCTATGAATAATTGTGAGATTCAGTCACAACAGAAGTAAAGGCACCCGTATGAACTACAACTTTAACCTTTAAGAGAGTAGGCGAAAAGGTGGGAGGGGCAAGACCAAAAACAACCAAAGTCCCTTAAATTGCAGTTTTCAGATAGGCGCGTACCAGACTTTAGAAATACTTTACATAAACATGTGGCGATGCATGCAGAAATCTTCAAGTTCCTGGATTTCATCTCTTAAAGTGATTTGTTAACTTCCAATTGAATAGATTTACTTTAAAGTGAAACATAAATTATATTAAATATTTTCCCAATGCGTCACGCTTTACCCTTGTTAGCAGCTAGTATATTAAAAAATACAGACCTGTGATCAGACATTTTTATACTGATGTCAAGCCAACTTGCAAGCTGTCTTTCAAAGGCAGATTTGCAAGCTGAGCACAGTACTATGTAAGTTCTAGGCAACTGCATAGATCCCTAGGGACTGCCTGTACATCAATTAACGGGCAGCTGGGGCAACCTGTAAAGTCTATATCGTTGACTATTTATTGTGCAATAGTGCTCGCAGTTGGCTCAGAGGAAGCTTTAAAAAAAGCAAGCATTTTAAAAAAAGTTGTAGGTCTGTGGGTTCACCTGCTGAATAAAAAAATCTGTTATGAGGTCTGCATTTCTAACTATGCTAACTGTTGGGGAGTTCCACAATATGAAAGGCCATTGGTTTAAATTCTTCACATTTCATGGGAAGCACAGGCATTTGTGTTAGTAACAAATCATTGGATCATTAGAGTTACTCAATTCCATCTGTGATTATACAAAATAATTACTCTTCAAAGATTAAGTTGATACTTTTAGACTCGACAGTTTCACTTTTTTATGGATACAGGTTGTTATGTAGGACACAACTTCACACTGCTATAAGATTGAGACTTAAACTTGGCAAATGTGCTCTGGGTAATTTATGCATTTAGCTCCGAATTACATATTAATTTGTCCCAAAGATTACAAAACAATATTCCCACTTGCATTAAAATTTTAGACAGCCAGGTGAATCCTTTGTCTTTGTGCTCTCCCTGCTGTCAGATGAAATACTATTTATGTTTGTAGACGTGAGATGCATAATAATGTTTCTCCTGAACAGAGTATTTTATTTAATTTAGATGTTGCTCTTCTTTGTTCCTTAAAAAAATGCATTTGCAGAATGTTTGGAGATGGCTATTTTTATTTAAGGATTGAGGAGATCTGTCTTTACCAATTGAATGTTGTTAATATTAAACTTGAAATCAAATGCCTTAAGATGGAAAAAAAGAAGAAAAAAAAAAACAAGCTCCAATATCACATTAAGCAAAGATGCAAAATGTGTGAAAAGAGATATGAGAGGTAATACAGCCTTCCAAACAGATTTTTTAGAGGAAATGACTCAGAGAAGTTCACTTTTGCATTTGTTCTATCCCGTGTCTTAACCTGTGTGCAAGATGCAGATAGCTTTCAAATATGTCCTTCAAGGGTTTCATTGTTAGTGTTAGATTACTTCATTTTCAACAGTGATGTCATAACTAACCATTCCAGTGCATTAAGCAGTTACCATGACTAAGTACTACCAAGGTACTGCTGGCCAAAATATAGTGAATGATCGAATAGGTGGATGAACAGACATAATATTTTGTAATGGCAATTTGCCATAAAAATATCTGAGGGTGGCTGAAGGTTAAACTGAGAGTGAAGCTGGCTGGCACTATTTCCCTAATAGATAAGAAGCAAGAGGGAGCTTTAGAAACAAAGACTTATTAAATGTCTTACCTCATTTCTAGCTTTCATCTCTCCCTAAAATATTGAGCCCTTTCTCAATTGGCCCACCCTAAAGCTAATGTGTAAAGAGAGAAAGAGAATGCCACCAGCTTTCAAGTAATTAGTATTGCAAAACAAACACAAAACTCCTCCCCACTGCCATTTTTCATGTTTTATTTTAAGTGAAAAAACTAAAGCCAAAGGGATCTTTTGTCTTTGCCCATTCTTTGCTGGGCCTCCTTATTTTTAAACCCTCTATAAAGTTATAGATAAAGAAACGCGCTTACAAAAGGAGTACCAGAACACGTTTTGATTTGTAATCTTTTTGCTTATCTAGGGTGGGTATCGTTTTTGTTGTAAAAGGAACCTATGATCCAATGACTCAGGGTTAGAATGTTGGCTATTTTTTGCTGATAACACCTGTGAGATTATTCCCTGCTTTTTTCTAATCCTTGCCAGTGGCTGAACAATGGGTCCTGGCAAAAAGTTTGAGGAATTCCACTGACCATTAATGTACTATAATTATTTTTCTTTCACCTAGCTGCCAATCTAATTACTGGTATTTGCATTTCACTGGTCACTATCGTGCTTGAAATATTTAGCTTTTCTCTAATCTGCAATGAATATAGTAGCACTTTCTTCACTGACCACCAATATATTGAGAGATTATTTATTTTCACTGGCCATCAATCGACATAGGGCATAGGGCAAGCTCCTTTCTACTGACATTGACACAATAGTCCTGTATTTCTCAGCTATCACTGAGCGCAGATTGTCATTGATTTGAAACAGATTATAAATATAAAATTAAGTGGTTGCAGTTCTTGTAACTGCTTAAAACGTGTTTATATATTGATGAAGACTGCATGTTGGGAAAGGGCTAGTTGGTTGAGTTTGCCCCCCGTCCAACACTTCTCGTGTTTCCCAGAATATGGGCATGGTTCCACATACCACCATTCATTCATTAATTCATTATTCATTCAATCATTCAGGATATATTACAGTTCTGCTTAAATTACAGTGACTATGAGTGTTTTTTTTTATATAAATTATATTGTCATGTTTTTTTAAGATATTAACTAGAGCAGGGGTCTCCAAAACTGGGGGCTGAATGTGTCCCTTTGCTTGCCTTTATCCGTCCCTTTGAGATTGTTCCCTCCACTTATATGAGGCACTATTCCTCCCACTGACACCAACAATGGAGTATTATTCCTCCCACTGACACCAAAGATAGAGTATCTTTCCTCTCACTGACACCAATGATAGAGTATTATTTCTCCCACTGACACCATGGGGAACTAATTCTCCCCAGGCACCAATTATGGGACACTGTTCCTCCCAATGACACTAATTGTGGGGCACTATTCTTCCCAATAACACCAATTCTTCAGTTTTTTATCCCAATGACCACCAAGCCTTTGGCATTGTTTACCCCCACCAATGCCAGTGTATTTTCTACTCCCACTGGCCTCAGTCCAGCCTCCCTAAAGTTTGAAGGGGAAGTAAACTGGCCCTTTGTTTTAAAAGTTTGGAGACCCCTGAACTAGGGAATTGGGAAATGTATAAAAGTTTCAAAATATGTTTTAATACATTTACCATAGAATAGGTAGACACTAACTAATTGTGACATGTAAAATGCACATAAACATCCCCACTTTATGTAAAACCTCTGAATTTACAGGTGGCATAGTCCTGGATGCACATCAACACACACCTTGTAGAAGAGGCCCCCACTTTTATGGTCCACTCTATTAAATGTCCCAACAAATGCTGAGAAGCTCATTAGGGACAACTTTCTGTTTTCTCCAAGCAGGGTATAGCCATGATGATGAAAACACAGTCTACTTTCCTGTCTTACTGCCTGAGTGCTTGGTACCTCTGAATGTGTGGGAAGTGTTAGTCTACTACCCCTAAATGCTAGTAGTGGCGTAAGTGAGTGAGTGAGAGACTTGTAAAGCGCAACACGTGCAAACTGAATCGCCTCTGGGCTCTGTATCCCTTTCATGGGTAAGGAACCTCTTGACCTCAGAAGAGATGGGTTTTAATCTTTCTCCTGAAGGCCAAGTGGTCCGACTCCAGTTGGATGGTGGTTGGTAGTGCATTCCACAGGCGAGGTCCCTGGACTGCAAATCTTCGATCTCCTTTGGACTTGTATCTGGGTTTGGGTATCTGGAGGAGGTTTTGATTGGTGGATCGCAGAATGCGATTGGGGTTATGGGCTTTTATTTTTTCGCATATATATTGGGGGGCGTTTCCTTGAATACACTTATGCATTAGGCAGAGTGCCTTGAAAGTGATTCTGTCTTTTACTGGCAACCAATGAAGGGATCTCAGCGAAGGTGAGATTGATTCCCATGGTTTTTTTCCAGTCACTAGTCGAGCGGCCGTATTTTGAACGACTTGCAGACGAGTGATTTGGTATTTGGGGAGTCCTAGATAGAGGGCATTTGCGTAGTCGAGTCTGGAATTGATGATTTTTCCCACCACGACTGCAATGTCCTCTTTCGGGATAAAGGGCGTGAGTCTGTGTAGTAGGCGCAGCAGATGGTGGGATCCGCTGACTACTGACCCTATTTGTGCATCCATTGTCATGTAGGTATCGAAAATGACTCCGAGACTTTTGACTTTGGTGCTAGGGGTGATAGTTTTGCCTAGATTGGGCGGGGGAGTCCATGTTGACGGGGGGTGATTTTTCTGGTTAGCGTGAAACAGGAGAAGTTCTGTTTTCGAACCATTGAGTTTAAGATAACTGTTTGTCATCCAGTTATCTATTAGAGTGAGGCATTTCTCTAGTCCAAGAGAATGATCCTTTTTGTTGCAAATGCGGAAATACAGTTGTGTGTCGTCTGCATAGGAGTGGTAAAGTAACTTCTGGTTACTGATGATTTCAAAGAGAGGGCGAAGATAGATATTAAACAATACGGGCAATAAGGGAGATCCCTGAGGGACTCCGCATGACATATATATATATATATCTATATATATATAGATATATATATCTATATATATATAGATATATATATATATATAGTCTTTTAAGACTACATCCTTACGCAAAAGAGTATAATGTCATAACTGCTGTGTATAAGACAATAATAAAAATCATATTGCTCACAGTGTCTTGAGCGTAAATGAAAACAATCAATAAAGCTTAACATTTATTAATAATAGATAAGAATAAATGAGAAAAACAGTGCTTACAATAGTAAACTCTCTCTTTTGGGACAAATAAACACTGAAGACTATTCAACTTTTTCTCTAAAATCTTCTACAGTGCAAGTATTTTGCACAAAAAGCAAGGCCTGCTGAATAATAATAAAAATGTAATTAAGAAATCTGATGTTTTTCCAACAGCAGGTATACATTTTAGGCCTTAGTATTTTAAAGTTTCTGTACTTTTGCCTTCATGAAAATGCCATCATTGTGAAATGAACAAAATGTTATAGAAACTGCTAATATGATTTTACTTTTCTTATATACAGAATTGCAACATCATATTTGTTTACAGTTATGTGAAGCATATAATTAAACATTAATTCTTGAAAAGCATACATAATATATATATATAGGGGTTAATTTACTAAAGGCAAAAGGGCTACCCACTTTGCAAGGGGATTTTTACTTTGCAAGGGAGCTTAATAAATAAGGTAAAGTTCCATTGACATCTATCATCTAATCATGTGCAAGAAAAACTGCTGTTTTTTTTCCCCTGCACAAGATCGGGTTTATATTGCAAAGCGCAATTTCACCACATTCACTAAGCTGTGGTGAAAATGTCCTTGCAAATTGCAACTTCCTTTGCAAAGTTAACAGCTTTTTTGCCTTTAGTAAACCAACCCCTATATGTTGGGTTGATATAGTACTATAATTTCCATCAATATACATATTCCTAGTGCACACTGTAATAAAAACGTTATAACAGAAATAAGTCAGCTCCAATTTTTCAAAATAAAACTAGCAGACAGCACATACACTTTATTGTCAAAAGCATAGGGACACCTGCCTTTACACGCACATGAACTTTAATGGCACCCCAGTCTTAGTCTGTAGGATTCAATATTGAGTTTCCCCCACCCTTTGCAGCTATAACAGCTCCAACTCATCTGGGAAGGCTGTCCACAAGGTTTAGGAGTGTGTCTATGGACATGTTTGATCATTCTTCTAGAAGCGCATTTCTGAGGTCAGACACTAATGTTGGATGAGAAAGCCTGGCTCACAGTCTCCACACTTTTTGTAGCTGCTGACTTTTAACCTCCCTGGTGGTATGATTCTTTCAGAAAAAACATGCTGAAAGCGGTACCATTATTTGCAAGGAAATTTGGCGTTTTATATTGTAGGTCTGTAATTTTTAGAAATAACTCACTTAAATCTGACCAAACAAGATTCTAATAGGCATCCCGGGTATGACATTTTTTTAAAAACAAAATTATAAATTATAATATAATAAATAATTATAAATAATTATAACAAATAATAATATAATTATAATAAAAATTATTCAATAATGTAATCAAATTAAAATCACTGAAATTTGCTCAGTTGCAGAATTGTTGCTGTCATTATTTTTTTTTTTTTATGACGAATTTCCCCACAAATCGCTATCGCACAATTCTGCAAGTGATTATAATTTATTATCGCTGTTTTTTAGCTGATCTAAAACAATTTTTGACATAAAGGGACACTTTTGGTTGCTATGGACAATATACAGTTTGCAGGGAGAAAGAAACGTTTTTATTATATAAAATGACATGCATGACACAGGACAGACCACTAAGGACAGGGGGGGTGTGTTTTTTTTACATACAGTACTGTAATCTATAAGATTACAGTATACTGTATGTAAGGTGTTTGTTTACGTTTTTGAATTTGGCGCCGTTCTCCGTCCCCGTGCGTCGTAACGTCGCAGGGAACGGAGATCGGCGTCACACGGAGGCACTATGTGAATCGAGCGAGGTCCCGCTCGCTCACACAGCGCGGTGGCATCGCTGGATCCAGGGACAAGGTAAGTAAAAAGTGCCTGTGGATCTAGCGAGGCAAGCCCGAGTCTGACTCGGGGTTACCGATCGTAGCAAGAAAAACTAACCCCGAGTCAGTCTCGGGAACACCGCCAGGCAGGTTAATAAACAGTAAAGGCTGGAACTTTGCTTTAATACTTCTCAGCAGCAGTGGGTATGTGCCTCTGCCATGTTACAGCACTGTGAAAGCCAAACAAAGTACTGTATGTGACATGCTCCAAGTGACAGTGCTGAGGGAGTCAAGTGGTTTAACAGAGCAATGAGAGAGTGAAAGTTAATTACAGTGCTTAATTGCTTTGTCCTGCATGGACAAATCACATATTAAGTATAAAGCTGTCATTAGCCATGGCACTGTGACAAGCAGCCATTAAGTGCACACAGTGGGATAACATGCATATATTGTATACTTCTACTTGAAAACTTTTAACAGTCACTTAACATTTTGAACTCTCTAACTAGTTTTTCATTTCTTCTTGAATACACGTAAGTAAGAGTTATTTTTAAGTCTGCCTGAAAAGGAAACTAAATTTGCTTATCTGCTAGCCAGCCAAGTTAGCTAAATTTTGGGTTTTTCTTTAAATCTCCTTTAATATCAATTGTGTGATTGAAATGCACACTGGTCCACTGGGCTGTCACACTTGTAGTAGATCACCCCATGAGGCTTCAATCTTTCTTTTTATGTCTATTATCCATGATGTTTGGGATATTTTCAAGAAAAAGGCTGTACTTAACTCTGTGGAGAATTATATTATTCCTAAAAGAAATATTGCAAAGATGTAAACCAGAAAAAAAAGAGTATGGATTAAATAAACCTTGTATATTATGGGAATGTAATACACTTTATTGTCCCAGTTTATTATTATTAACTTTAGAATGTATGCTTTCTAAATAATTATAGATTTTTTAACACATCTAGTTTCTAATTTAATCTGGTTTCTAATATAATGTCTTACTATATGGGCTGTACAGGCAAAATATGCAATACTCTCATGGGATATCACTGTGACCAGAGATGTGGTTTCAGTTATTTTTAGATTTTCAACAGCTTTCCAAATCTACCTGACACTGCACTTATAGTCTTTTAGATTTGCCACTAGAAATGATACATTGTGAATAGATGGGAGAAAGGAGAGCTAAAAAAGACAGCGAGGTTGATTTATTAAATGGCTGTTTACTTTGCAAGGGAATTTTCCCTAAAACTTAGTGAGAGAAGTGAAGATTTGCTGACTTCCATCACCCAATCATGTGCAAGCAAAAATATTTTTTTATTATTTAATAATAATTGTGATTGATTATTCTTTATGCCATACAATTTTGCCTCATTCATTAAAGGGGCTGTAAAGGTCCATGTTTGTTCACCTTAATGCATCCTATGCATTAAGAAGAAAAAACATCCGGTGATTACCGCCCCCCCCCCCCAGCCCCCCCTGCCCCCCGTTTTATTTACCTGAGCCCTGGAAAGTCTTGTGCCTCGAACACACTTGATCATTGCCCGAGCTTCTCGGCTCTTCATTGGATAGATTGATAGCAGTGCAGCCATTGGCTTGTGCTGCTGTCAATCAAATCCAATGACGCAGGTGCCGGGGGGTAAGGCCAAGTCCTGCAATTGGTGGCTATGGACACCGAATGCAGGACTCTGAAGCGTGCCTGCAAGTTAACCCCCTTGGGAGAGCACTTTCCAGAGGGGGTTATCTGAAGCAGGGAGCCGCCGAGGGACCCCAGAACAGAAGGATAGGGACCACTCTGTTAAAAATGAACTGCACAGTGGAGGTAAGTATGACATGTTTGTTATTTAAAAGAAAAAAATCGAACCTTTACAACCACTTTAAGCCCTGGGGAAATTTCCCTTGCAAAGTGCAACATCCCTTGCAAAGTCAACAGCCAATTTGCCTTTAGGAAATCAAACACGATTATGTAGAGATGAGAGCCACGTAGAGGGGGACCTATACATAATTATCTAAGATCATTTAAACATCTGCTTTGGCTGTTACATACTACCAAAATATATTACATTAAATGCATTACACAAAGCTCTGTGACCCGATCGCGGGACACCGGTGGCAATCGGGCGTGGTCACAGAGCTCACGGCAGGGTCGCAAGCGTGACGCCGGGGGCGCGCGTGCGACCACACTGTTCGCAAATTAAAGGGGCGTACCCGCCCATTTGCACAGCCGTGCCATTCTGTCGACTTACATCGTCGTGCGTCAGTCGGGAACCATGTTAGAAATACAGAAATGACAATCACCAGAATTTCTCACTAGGATATGAAAGATTAATGCTCCAAACACATAAGCAGCTAAAAAAAATGTGTGGCATGTTCTCAGCACATTAAGTTCTCAATTAGGCATGCTTTGTCCTTTATAGCAGTGGTCATCACCCCTGTCCTCGGGGCCCACTAACAGGCCAGGTTTTATGTATTACCTTGGGGAGATGCAGACTAGAATTCTGCAATCACTGAGCAGCAAATTATATCATCTGTGATGTATTTCAGTTATCTTGCAAACCTGGCCTGTTAGTGGGCCCTGAAGACAAGGTTGATGATCACTGCTTTATAGTGTGATCTGCAGTGGGTAGATTTTCAGAGGGCAACATAATGTTTTCCCATCACCCGTTTTGACCCGTAGAAAATGACACCAATGTGCCACAACTGTGTGCATTGCATGTAGTTGTGGCACAGTCCTTTCAGTTGAATAAGTAACACTCAGTAGGATGGATAATTTCTTTAGTGCTGCAATGCAAAGCATCTCAAATGCACCATGTCTTCACAGAGGACAGGGGGAGCTTTTGGTGGTGGTAAAAACACCACTCAAGTACTTGTCTTTATATACCCAACTTCAAGTTTAAACCTAGCCTTACGGCAGCATAACTGGAGTGCTTTCTTTTCACAACACAGATTCTCAAGTACATACTTCGTGTATGGTTGTTCCTGCATTAACCATTTGACCCCTGCAAGGTTTTACCCACTTCATGACCGGGCCATTTTTTGCTATTCAGCACTTTTTGCTAAATTAACTGGGAATTGCTCAGTCATGAAACACTGTAGGCAAATGGAATGTATATATTTTTTTCATTCAACTATAATTTTTAGTGACAGGTTTTGTAGTTTGTGTTATACAAATATATAAGTTCAATACGTATTAGATACAATAAAATCTAATTTCTTCATAATTTAGGATAAAATGTATTAGTAAAGCCAGAGTCAGGTTGGGTTGTGTTATCATGCCAGTGATATCGGAGATGATTTGAAAGATTTTCCACCAGAAGCTACTCAAACTTCTACATGACTACAGTATTTTAAATATAGTTCCTACAGTATATGAACACAGTCCTGCTAGCATAGAGGAGAACTAGAGGATGAAAAGAGAGATAATCAATAAGGGGTGTAGTACCAGCGTAGCAATATTTTATGTGTCAGTTTCCAATGATTTACACAGTGAGATGCTGTATATATGAATTAAATGCTTTGAGCCATTAGATATGTGTAAATCCTGTTCCCAATGTAATATGAGGGCCAATTAAGGGATGGTTCAGTTTACAGCAAATTCACTGAAAATCCGTATTACATCTAAATCACAACCTGTTCATGTGAACTAATGAACCCATACGTTCCAATTCTGGTATGGACAAACAAAGGGTCCTGCAAGAGTTTGGTGTGAATGCAATGTAAATTAAGCCATACAGTCTGTATGGCTGAATTCAGATCACACAGACATTACATGAGATCTGCACAGCAATGCAGTGCAAATTAATTGTGATGTCTGGCATCGCACTAGTGTGAATCGGCCCATAGTGAACAAAGTTTTATCATGAAGGGTGTTGTAAAATAAAGATATGCCCTTTCTGTCAAGCAAAACCAAATAATATTTTCAGCTCGACTTACCGACCAACCTCCAACCAACCAAAGTATCCTGTCTAACAGTATGTGTTAAAAACAGGGATTTAGCTTGCACACATTTGCAAATACACGTGTAAGCTGCAGAGCCACTTCAAAGCACCCCAGTATTATCTGCAGTCCTAACTCTACATTTTGAGAGCCTCCATAGTAGAAGCACATGCATTATAATGGATAGGCAGAGGGAAGGTAAGCCTGGAGGGAGCCCACCCATCCTTAAAGTCACATGGGCTCACTGGACACCCAGCATATAGCACAATGGCAGCAAAAGTGTCCAGTGCATCCCCTCACCAGTGTTACAACAGTACAAAAAAATGGCCACTAACGCCACCTATAACTTGCCATTGCCGCAAGGAGCACATAGAAGGTGATGCAGGTAAAAAAACAAAAAACAAAGATAATTCTCAGCTCAACTCACTGTCCAGCCTGCAACCAACTGAATTATCATGTCTAACAGCATGAGTCAAAAACAGGTTTTCACCCATTTGCAAATACATGCATAGGCTTCAGAGCCACTTCACAGCACCCCGGTATTAACTGAAGTCCTATCTCTAAATGTTAAGAGCCTCCATAGTAGAAGCACATCCATTATAATTAGTAGACAGAGGGCAGGTGAGCCTGGAGGTAACCTATCCCTCCTTAAAGGCACAGGGGCACACTGGACACCCAACATAAGGCACAGTAGTAGCAAAGGTGTTCAGTGCATCCCCTCGCCAGTATTCCAACTTCCAACATCCATAAAGTGTCTCTGCAGCTTACGCATGTTTTTGCACATATGAACAAACTGAACTCCTGTTTTATTGCATACTGTTAGACAGGATAATTTGGTTGGTTGCAGGCTGGTTTGTAAGTTAAGCTGGGAATCTTCTTTGTTTTTTTTTTTACATGTATAGCCCTTCAATGTGCTCCTTGTTGCAAAGGGCAGTTATAGGTGGGGGCAGTGGCCATATGTTTGTACATATACACTTGCTGGGTGGCATATGGGAGGTATAAAATTGTCAAATTTTAGGATGTATATTAAGTTTAGGAGCAGAATGGGAGGCAATAAAACTAATGATATGTGTAATGGCGCATACACACGGTCGGAATTTCTGACAATAAATGTTCGATGTGAGCTTTTGGTCGGAATATTCCAACCATGTGTAGGCTCCATCGGACATTTGCTGTCTGAATTTCCAACAACAAATGTTTGAGAGCTGGTTCTCAATTTTTCTGACAACAAAAGTTCTTGTCGGAAATTCCTATCGTCTGTATGCAATTGCGAAGCACAAAAATCCTATGCATGGTCGGAATCAATACGACACATGCTCGGATTCATTGAACTTCATTTTTCTCGGCTCGTTGTAGTGTTGTATGTGACCGCATTCTTGATGTTCGTAATTTCCGACAACATTTGTGTGATCGTGTGCATGTAAGACAAGTTTGAGCGAACAATCCATCTGAAAAAGATCTACGGTTTTGTTGTCGGAATGCCCGAACGTGTGTACTCTGCATAGGATTAAAATGTGCAGATTTGAGAAGATTGAATTCTTCCACCAGGTCTTTTATGTTCTTGGGTCTGTCATCTATGCATACATCATTAACCTTAGATAAATCTTGCCAGATGAGGGCTCTGACAGAGAGATGTGGAATAAGAAATCTCAATGTAGATATTGGAATACATACAGTATATCCAGGGTAGTTTAAGTGCTTGTAGCTGAATTTCAGATTATCCTCCACACCAGAAAAAAAGGTTTGTGTAAGTAACTGCATACTCTAGAGTATCCACATGTCTACCAGTTAAAGTGTACGTAGATCCAGGGCTGGTACCAGAGCCAATTCCATATGTGACCATACGTTGTTATTAGAATGGTTAAACCAGTGATCCAACTGAGCAGCAGTATATTAATAATCAGTGTTGTCAACCAGACCTACAACCCCAGCTTTCTTAATCTACAAGTGAGCATCTAGCTCTCTTATCAAGCCGGAGATTTTTTTTAAATACAGAGGACAGTTATTTCTTTGAATGTGGTGAACTTGGGGGGGGGGGGGATTGATCAATCCTGATGTTCGGATGGCCTATATATTTTCTGAGGCCCTTAAAATGTCAGGACGGTACACCCCCCAAATGACCCCTTTTCAGGAAGTATACATTCTGAGGTATTTAGTAAGAGGCATTGGAAGTTATTTAAAGTTGTAATTTTTTGTCACAATTTTGGGGAAAATAAAGAAATGTAATATTTTCTTTCCACAAATTTTGTTTTTACATACTGCCACAAGTGCAGTATAGCATCATAATATGACTGGTGTGATAATGATCAGGAATTCTGACCAGTGACAATATGTTAACAAAAATAAATAAAAACTTTAAAAAATATATATATTTATTTTTATTTTTATCAGAGTAGTTAAGTGTCACCATACTGTACTACTCTAGGGGTTGTTCAGGTCTCACACATGTAAATGAACTATAAACCAGAGCAGTATTTAACATCTAACACTTGGGAAATCTTGTGTGATCCCTTGTTCTGTCCCTTTCTTACCTGTATGTACATCCACAAGCACTTTGTGTGCATAGTAAATACTGTGAGCATACCCCTTGACTGTTTGATAAGGTTTGTGGAAGCACCACATATGTACATTTTCTTTTGTGTTCCAGCTCCTATGAATGCATAACAGTGTCACATAGTCCCACAGTTAAATTGTATGAAAACATCTGCAGAAATGTGTATGTTGCCAGGAGTTTCATGGAGTTTCATGACCTTGAAAAAAACGACTTTATCATATTCCTTCACAAAATTATGTATTATGCTGAGTTTAAAGTAATATAAACTATCCACAAAGCAAAAACAGCTGAAACGTTAATATACATTTATAAACTTTATTTGCAAAACTGTTATGTAAAACCGCTGACATTTTTCATAAATTAATCTGTAACAAAATCTCCTTTTGTAACAGTTCATATACATAGTTGCATGTCTTCTTATTATTTGAGTGTATACCACAGAGCTGTACTTGAAAGTGAATAATACCTCGTAAAAAAAAAGTTCTTATCACAAAATGTCAAAACAGCTCTGTCTGTTGATAAAATATTTTCAGCATTACAATAATTTCTGCCTTACCTATACTGGAGAGCGTGCAACACTTATCAGTAAAGATAGAGCGTGAGTACACCGCCTTTGTTAGCATTGTTGGTAACTGGCATCTAATACGACCAACACTGCTCAGGTCAAAGGAGTACTTCTGTTGCTTTCATCTACCGCATCCCGCATCACAGTGTGTTTGGATTTCTACCTTCCCCGCTTAATTTCTTCCCCCTGGGATTGTGCAGTGTTCCCTGAATATGACGTTCCAGGTGATTCAAGTTTATACCTGAGACTGTCCATGAGTTTATCACACTGATACTGTATATCCACATTCATTACTGGAGGGCGGTTGATTATATCTTCCAGTGGACTGCCTATACTTAGATATCTGGTGAATAGCCAACTCAGTATTGCCAGGGTCCAGCTGAAAAATAGCCAAAGATGCACAGAGGTAAGTTAGCTGTACACGGCGCATGCGCAATAACGATGAGGGGTGGGTTTATTACTGTTATATTGTGTAAGGGGTGGATGGCTACAGAGATGTGTAGTTTATTGCTAAATGTAGTTATCAGCTCTGCCCATCAATTTCAAATTTGGCCTCTTTTGTAGCCATCCTCCCCTTACACGATATAACAGTAATACAACCGCCCTTGTCCGCCCCTTACACAATATAACAGTAATACACCCGCCCCTTTTTGCCATTGCGCAGGTGCCGTGTACAGCTGACTCACAGCTGTACATCTTCGGCTATTTTCGGCGGCTTAGTTGTGGTTCGTACTGCGTGAGTACAGGGGGGTCATTATCCACCGGGGGGACCTTCATCGGAAGAACACCGGCCCATTCCACTTTATCAATTATTCAGCCAGTATTTTCATTATTATAATTGACAGTGTGAGAGGTGAATGTTTTGTGGTAGCTACCTGTGCAGTGATAGCGTTGTCAATTTTAAATTATTCTGTGTGGTGGAGGATACAATTACCGTATATTTCATTTTTTATGTGTGGATCAATTTTTCTAAAAAAAGTTTTAAATATTTTTGATATATACCACTGTTCCTTTTTGAAGAATCTCTTTCTGGACATTGTCCTTTTGTCTATAAACAGGCTTTATTGTAAGAGAGGTGTAAACATGCAGGCCTTTTGTTATTCCAGTCCCAGGACATACTGTATGTTCTTTAGGGTCAGGCTGATGCCTACAAATTCAGATGTAAAAAAAGATTGTCTCTATACAACATCCCCTTGCTGAGTGGATTGCTTTGTACCACCAATGTCCCAAATCATTTGTTAAGTAAAAGTTACCTGCCACCACTAGTACCAGAAGGTTGGCGCCCCTTGCCCTAGGTATTTTATTGTTTTATTTTCACAAATAAAAAAAATATATTTTAAATGTGAAAATACTGACTCACATAATATACAGTGAGTAAGAGCTGGAAACCCTATCAAGCTTTTTTTCTGTGTTTAACCCTGATTAAATCTTTAAATGCAAACACCTGTTTTGATAATAACCATGTCAGATTACATGTTTAGTCACTAGAAATTAGCTTTTACTTCCTCGCGTGTCCCTGTAACAAGAAGTGGAAGGGAAATAACAGTAATGGAACACAGACAGCAAAAGTGAAGAAAAATATCATCAATGGACCACAGGCAGTAGTATACTATATATACAGCATTCATAAATATAAATAAATGAATATATATATATATATATATATATATGCAGTGCTGTGAAAAATTATTTGCCTCTTCCTGATTTTTTTTGCATATTTCTCACACCTAAATGATTCAGATCATCAAACAAATTTTAATATTACACAAAGATAACACAAGTAAATCCAAGATGCAGTTATTAAATGATTATTTCATTTATTAAGGGAAAAAAGCTGTTCAAACCTGCCTGGCCCTATGTGAAAAAGCAATTCCCCCCTCCCATGTTGAATCATTAATGAACTGTGATTAACCACAATTTTTTGGAAAGCTGAGTTAAATTTCACCTGCCACACCCATGCCTGATTACTGCCAGACCTGTTGAATCAAGAAATCCCATAAATAGAAGCTGTCTGACAAAGTGAAGCACGCTAACAGAACACAAACATCCACACATCATGCCACAATCTAAAAAATGTTAAAGAATGAATTAGAAACAAAATAATGAACATGTATTGGTCTGGGAAGGGTTTCAAAGCCATTTCTAAGGCTTTGGAACTCTAGTGAACCACGGGAAGTGCCATTATCCAAAAATGGAGATAACTTGGAACAGTGTTGAACCTTCCCAGGAGTGGCCGGCCAACAAAAATTACTTCAAGAGCATGACAACGACTCATCTAGGAGGTCATAAAATAACCCAGAACAACATCTAAATAACTACAGGCCTCACTTGCCTCAGGTAAGATCAGTGTCCATGATTAAATAATAAGAAAGAGACTGGGGAAAAATGGCATCCATGGGAGAGTTCCAAGGCCAATGCCACTGCTGACCAAAAAGTACACAAAAGCTCATCTCACATTTACCAAAAAAAACTTGATTATCTCCAAGACTGTTAGGCAAATATTCAGTGGACTAATGAGACAAAAAAAATCTTTTTGGAAGGTGTATGTCCCGTTAAATTTGGCATTAAATGAATACACCATTTCATAAGAAGAACATCATATTAACATGGTAGTGGTAGAATGATGGTCTGAGGCAGCTTTGCAGCTTCAGGAACTGGATGACTTACCATAATTGATGGAACCTTGAATTCTGAGCTCTACCAGAAAATCCTAAATGAGAATGGCTGGCCATCAGTTTGTGACCTCTAGCTCAAGTGCACTTGGGTTATGAAGCAGGACAATAATCCGAAACACAACAGCAAGTCCATCTCCAAATGGTTTAAGCAAAATGTAGGTTTTGGAGTGACCTAGTCAAAGCCCTGACTTAAATCCAATTGAGATGCTGTATCATGACCTTACACAGGCTGTTCATGCTGGAAAACCCCCCAAGGGTAGCACAACCAGCTATTAGGTTTAGAGGGCAATTACTTTTCCACATAAAGCCAGGCAGGTTTGGACAGCTTTTTTGCCTTAATAAATAAAACCATCATTTAAAAACTGCATGTTGGATTTACTTGGGTTATCTTTGTGTAATAATACACAATATATATATATATATATATAGCTTGTTAACCATTTCCTATAAAACAAAAATGGTAATACATTTTTAAAACCCTGTATGCACAAGCCCTTGATGTGTCATACCTACAATGATAATCATTTCAAAATGTCAGTTCATTAAATATACACAAAGAGAAAAATTAAAAAATAAAATCAGTATTGCTCTAAATTATACTTGTTACAGAATAATGGACAGTATTATGACTGGATATAAACTCATATACACTACATTCAACCACTCTCATATAGAGCTATTATATTCTAAGAAGGAGAGAGTATCATTCCAGAATAAGCTTATGATCAGATGAAAATAAGAGGGATGTAGTTGCTTTGATGCATTTCCCAGAACAAAAAATGGGAAAAATTTGCAATATCCTGCCTAAGTCAATTACATTCTGTGGGAGACTGTCACCTACTTGCTGAGAATAAGCAGACTAGTCTTTTACTAATCAGTGGAAGAATTTGATCTTGAGTCCCAGCTTACCTCACCCAAGAAGCCATGTTAAGGTACCATCTGCTACTAAAGTTTGTTTCATGCCCAAGCCATATTTGGGCATTATGTTACCTTTGGTACAAAGGGAAAATTCCCATAGTAATAATGTACTCAAGACCAATTTATTCTACTGTTCACTGCAACACTAGTTTGCTCTCAGTGAGTAGGTGATTTTGTTACATGTAACCTGTTATAACTTCCTGCAAATTTCCACATAATGTAATTAGCAAAGCACCGGGTTCACACCATGTCCACACATGAATCGCACAGAACTGTGCTGTGCATTCCTGTGATATTAAGACCACACGCAAAATGCACTCCATTTGCAATCTGCAGTGGGTGTCAATAGAAAGTTAGATGATGTCCGATTGAGACGAAACACGTCCGTCTCTTGTCCTGTCTATGGCATTACAGCTCAATTTCCTGGTTTACCATGCATCGCTCAATTCATGCTTTGATGTATACTAAAATGTGAGTGGTCTATTTTTTTAACACATTTCTATTGATGGTTTTACACTGTCAAGTCTTCCATCCTTTCTCCTTGGATTCATGTTCTAATGGAGTATTGATGAGAAGATTCCACTCCTGACTCTGAAAGGCCCTGTATATCTATATACCATATTATATTGGCTCCGGTGGAGCAAATCTTGGCAAATCTCCCTAACAACATACAGTCTGTTGGAAAATATTTGAGTGGAACGTCCATATCTAGGTGTTGAGACACCATTTCCTGTTTGACCCATTTAGTGTAAGCTGAATTGGGTCCACATGTTCTGGTAAGCCTCCTTATATTCCATTTGGTGGCAGAATTTTTCACAGTGATGACTTCCTTCTTTTCTTGGGTGACTGATCCTCACTAGTTGGATCACGCATTTTATATATTTTTTGTGCACTCAAATTTTATTATGGACTGTTCATGAGTGCTCTTATGATTATGACACTGTTTCCACATGTTTGCATTCACACAATAATTTATCACATATGACCATTTTCACCTATACGACTTCCTGTTTAGCGCTGCACTGTTTATATCCAATAGACAGTTAATGACACCCCAAATGCACGTCGCAAATGCAGTGCAAACACACCTGCCCACACCAAATTGCATGGTACTTTTGTACTATGTGATCTGGTTAAAGTACATTTTAAAAAGTAGTGCATGCACTACTTTGGTATGGTTCAGTGTGATTTTAGCCCTTTCAAAAATTACTGAAACCACTCCACACAGAACCGCACTTGAACCGCACTGTGCATTCCAGTGTGATTCTGTGCGGCCCTCAGACAGGATAATGCATATATTTCTCATATTTCTGCAGAATCAAGGCTGTTCTGGGAAACACGTCAAAGGAACTACCACCTTCTTCATACTGTCTAATCATCAGTGTAATTTTGAAGGATAGTCTCCCTTTCTCAAAATATAATAACTATATAGGAAAGTGGCTGGAGGCAGTGTATAAAAGTGTATATTTAATTATAATACTGTCTATAATGCTGCTGCTACAACAACAACTGGAAGCATTATACATTTTATATTTTCAAACAGTGTATTCCATAAATTTACATTTTTAAATGAGCATATTATCATTGTATGTATGACACTTTTAAAGCCCCATGATGTTTAGTGGTATTAGAGTGTTTGATCTGGGGTTGTGGTGTCATAAGTAGTTAATAGGGACTATGTTAAGGGGTATTTACATAACCACATAAATACCTATATTAGTATAAGAGAAGATAACACAAATCCAACACACTACAGCCTTTATCTAATACCATAAAGGTAATATAAATACTACAGCACTGGCAAGAGTGTCCTACATTTTTCCTCTTTAATTAAATAATAGAGCACTTTGCTACATTTGTAGCATTACAATATAAGCACAGTTGGTGACCGCTAAGACTTTGCCTTTGTGATAGTGCGGATTCTATAGGTAACTAAAACAAATTGCAGCATAATGTGACACCCTGCAGGCCTTTCTGCACTGAATGAGATGAAAATTGTTACAAATGGCAAAGCATAAATGTCAAGAGCAGAGACTGAGGTTTGGACAAAGCTGGAGATTCGTTTTGGATAGCTTTTAAAGTTCATCCAGGATCTATAAAATGGAATGTTGACATAAAAACCATTAGCACTTACTGAAAGAGGATGTGAAATGCTAGAGTAAGTTAAGACATGGCTTTGAAGATGGACAATTTACTATTGCATTAAGTAACATTATTATTGAAAGAAAAAATGGTCTGCTTTATTCGTTCATGTTTACTTCTGTTTAACCAAGCAAGTATGTGACAGTACCTGGACTATCTTTTTCACAGCCATGAAAACACACATTTCATAATATAATGAATATGTAGCAAAAGTCTGCAGAAGATGACCTATTTTCCTCCAGAACTTTGTGAGTTTGTCTTACTTGTAGTTTCTTGACATCTAGCATGTTATTTTAAGAACATTAGTCTACAAAAAGCATAACACATTTTTGTGTTTTTAAATCACTGTTGCTTCCAAAGAGAAAGGAATATTTACTTGATATCAATGGGAACATATCCTAATACTTATTAGATGTTGATATCATTTCAGGATTCTAATAAAAAGTTTCCAGATCCTAAATATTTTTTATCAGTGGTATTTTTTGTCTTCATAACCAGTGATTCTTATCAGAAGCTTCATGACCAGTGATTCTTATCAGAAGCTTAAAATATAGGCTAAAAATATTCAGGTGCATTGGCACAGTAAGATTTCCATGACAAAGCAGCTGCTATTCAATGGTACTTTGTCATGAAACTGTTAAATGCCAGTGGCCACAAGCTGTTAGTCAGTGAGTGTAAATTACTAAGGAAGTTCCTTTATCACTTACAGTATGTTATGTTAACTAGGCTGAGTGTATATATGAATACACTCCAATCAATATAAGAGTGCTTACATATACACAGCTAGTCTGGAGGATTCTTGGACAAAATAAGTACCGGTAGTTCAATATGCAATATACAATTATTGATAGGTGTTGCCTTATCAGTTTATGTGAAGTCTTCATTAACAGCTGTAAAATATTGTAGTTATGAATATATCAGTTAGAGGTGTATCAATGTGGGTGTGTAATATGTCTTTCATATGAACCTGTTATACAGGATATGGTAAGTTTCCAGGAGGCCATATTCTAATTACTGATCCTGTAGGTGAAAAGACTTTTGGCAGACACCTTGGTGCCTAAGCTCATTTATCTAAACAACGGGACCCAAACCTCTTTGTTCTACAAATATTCACTTCAGTGGATCCCTCATTTAGATATGCAATCAAGGTGGCAAGCCCGTGAAAAATACTTAATTTCCCTGAAAATGTCATGTACCTACCAGTTTAATTTTCCTGCTCAAAATAGTTTGTGCCAAGGATTTGCATTAAAGGGGGCTGACTTATGCAAAGTATATATAGAGAGGCCCTCAATGAGAGCTATGTCATGCCAACCAGTGAGGCACCGGCCTACAATGATATACACAGACTAGATGGGAGGGGAGAGAACTCTCTCTGGTAGAGCATTCACCAGAATGGAACGTTTGTGGGAAGTAGCATGGTAAATATGAAATATCTCCCTTGTACTTGTATCTAAATGTTTGTCTTATGTCTTATCCCCCTCATTGTTTGTAGTTAGTAATATGTTAGAGCTCTCGGAATAATATTTATTTTATGTAACTAGATAGATTGATGTTTGTTAGACTTTCATACTAGTTACCAATACATTTCTGTTGTTGTGTTAAAGCTTCCACTCATGGTCAAAGAACTCTCATTAACCCAAATCATATCTGAAATATATAAAATTTCAAAATATAACTTACATAGGGTTACATTATATAGAAATTACACATTAACTCCTAGTCACAGGCACCTCCTGGCCCTTTAAGGGGTTTAAGCTGTTGGGAGACTGGGAGAGGTTTATGATCATGGGACCGACATGACGCTGGCTGTCACGTCTGTCACATGTTTAGAAAGCTCCCGATCACTAGCAGCTTTCTGTTATCTGCCAGTAACAATGCCGGGAGAGTGCAGGACGCACACTCTGCACTGCCTGCGCCAATAGGTTAAACATTATTTACAGTGCCTTGCGAAAATATTCGGCCCCCTTGAACTTTGCGACCTTTTGCCACATTTCAGGCTTCAAACATAAAGATATAAAACCAACAAGTGGGGCACAATCATGAAGTGAAACGAAATTTATTGGATATTTCAACTTTTTTTAACAAATAAAAAACTCTGAATGATCCAATGTTGACCTAAATGACTAATGATGATAAATAGAATCCACCTGTGTGTAATCAAGTCTCTGTATAAATGCACCTGCACTGTGATAGTCTCAGAGGTCCGTTTAAAGCGCAAAGAGCATCGTGAAGAACAAGGAACACCAGGCAGGTCCGAGATACTGTTGTGGAGAAGTTTATTGCCGGATTTGGATACAAAACGATTTCCCAAGCTTTAAACATCCCAAGGAGCACTGTGCAAGCGATAATATTAAAATGGAAGGAGTATCAGACCACTGCAAATCTGTGAAGACCTGGCCGTCCCTCTAAACTTTCAGCTCATACAAGGAGAAGACTGATCAGAGATGCAGCCAAGAGGCCCATGATCACTCTGGATGAACTGCAGAGATCTACAGCTGAGGTGGGAGACTCTGTCCATAGGACAACAATCAGTCGTATACTGCACAAATCTGGCCTTTATGGAAGAGTGGCAAGAAGAAAGCCATTTCTTAAAGATATCAATAAAAAGTGTTGTTTAAAGTTTGCCACAAGCCACCTGGGAGACACACCAAACATGTGGAAGAAGGTGCTCTGGTCAGATGAAACCAAAATCGAACTTTTTGGCAACAATGCAAAACGTTATGTTTGGCGTAAAAGCAACACAGCTCATCACCCTGAACACACCATCCCCACTGTCAAACATGGTGGTGGCAGCATCATGGTTTGGGCCTGCTTTTCTTCAGCAGGGACAGGGAAGATGGTTAAAATTGATGGGAAGATGGATGGAGCCAAATACAGGACCATTCTGGAAGAAAACCTGATGGAGTCTGCAAAAGACCTGAGACTGGGACGGAGATTTGTCTTCCAACAAGACAATGATCCAAAACATAAAGCAAAATCTACAATGGAATGGTTCACAAATAAACATATCCAGGTGTTAGAATAGCCAAGTCAAAGTCCAGACCTGAATCCAATCGAGAATCTGTGGAAAGAACTGAAAACTGCTGTTCACAAACACTCTCCATCCAACCTCACTGAGCTCGAGCTGTTTTGCAAGGAGGAATGGGCAAAAATTTCAGTCTCTCAATGTGCAAAACTGATAGAAACATACCCCAAGCGACTTACAGCTGTAATCGCAGCAAAAGGTGATGCTACAAAGTATTAACTTAAGGGGGCTGAATAATTTTGCAGTTGTTTATTTGTTAAAAAAGTTTGAAATATCCAATAAATTTCGTTCCACTTCATGATTGTGTCCCACTTGTTGATTATTCAAAAAAAATACAGTTTCATATCTTTATGTTTGAAGCCTGAAATGTGGCAAAAGGTCGCAAAGTTCATGGGGGCCGAATACTTTCGCAAGGCACTGTACATCACAATGTATAGTATAAGTATGGTGGGTTACGTTATATTCAAAAATTACACACAAAGCCATATTTACAATACAGTGTACAATACAAGCACGACATTAGTTTACCTCTTAACTTCCAGTCGTGTCAAACAGACTTCCTTTGTGTCGTAGGATAAAGAGAGTGCACAGCTTGGTAACAGGTCATTATATTTTCCTATCCTTTCTGTACAGCGACTGACTAATATGATGCTCCGTAATTGGTCGCAAACCCTAGCAAATGTGTATGGGGCGCAATGATTCACAAGAAAGCTGATGTTTACAACACAAGTGAGAGGTGAGAAGCAAAAACAATGACCAGGCCTTTGAAGTCAAAACATATTAACAAAAACACATATTTGAAATCCAGAAGTGGTAAAATAGAGAAAAGACTTAATGGTTAAAAACGATTTTGATGTACCAAAATTACTAAGGCAGGTGTTAAATGTACTCATTTAGTAAAGCCTATTCACTATGACCCTGGTTTGTAAGAGCTGGACCTCAAGTGTACATTGCCTATGAATGTGTATGCGTGTGTCCTTGGTTCATTACTGCATAGGTAGCTAGTCTGGAAAAAAAACAAAATGCCATTATGTTCAGTCTATTACATACACCTTCATAAATTCTTACCTGACCCGAAAAAACAGAATCATCATGCAATTGATTTTACCATACTTTTCTCATTAAATACCTATTTAAATTCAGCCATGGCTCAGAAAGGTAAATTGACATTCACTCTGTATGTAACCAATATCCTGTTGTGCTATAAACAAACCATGAAAGAAAACATATATTTACTGGATAATAATATGTGTCCATTTTAGTTAGATTAACTCTAATGCTGCGTACACACGATCAGACATTCCGACATCAAAACCGTTGATTTTTTTCCAACGGATTGTTCGCTCAAACTTGTCTTGCTAACACACGGTCACACAAATGTTGTTGGGAATTCCGAACGCCAAGAAGGCGGTCACGTACAACAACACTACGATGAGCCGAGAAAAAAAAAGTTCAATGATTCCGAGCATGTGTCAAATTGATTCCGAGCATGTGTAGGATTTGTGTGCATCGGAATTGGCTACAGACGATCAGAATTTCTGACAAGAACTTTTGTTGTCGGAAAAATTGAGAACCAGCTCTCAAATATTTGTTTTCGGAAACTCTGACAGCAAATGTCCGATGGCGCATACACACGGTTGGATTTTCCGACAACAAGCTTACATCGAACATTTGTTGTCGGAAATTCCGACCGTGTGTACGCGGCATTAGGCAAGTTTTTTTCAACTACACAAGCCCATGTAAAGGGAATGTAAGTATGTGGGAGCTATCATTAAATGAAATTCTTTTTTTGCCCTGCATGAACAATGCATGGGGTCACTTTAAGCCTTTATCTGACCCCTAAAACGTAACTTGCCCTAACATGAACCTTAAAGTTACCCCAATTCTTAAAATCAGTACTTTACCTGACCTTAACACTTATTGTTCCGCTTTAAACAGGTCTGTCCTATTTCTTTTTCATTCTGCACTCCTGTGACCTGTTTTTAGCCTATAGTGAGCTAAAGTTTGCCGTCAGTTGACATCATTCTGTTGAGCCAGGCTCAGGAAATATCCCATCTTTACATTTGGCATCCACCAACATGCCTGGACTAGCATCTTGCCCATCCTCCCAGGGAGCCGCTGAGAGCCTGAGCCAGCCGCACCCGCTCCCTTCACAGCCCAGCGCTCCAGTGAGCATTGCAGGGGAAGAGCAGAGAACTTATGATTGACAGTCACAGCTCTATAATGCAAAATCACTGGAGCCACGATTGCATGCTGATTGGCCAATCAGCGCCCCCACCCCAGAAACAGAACAGTGGTCTGCCAATGTAAACAAGCAGAACACCATGCTGTCAGGCATTGACAATGTGACCTAGTGTTCCTGCTAATCAGGAACATGGATCACAGTGCCCATGCAGTGAGCCCATCCCCACACAGTTAGAAACACACTGAGGGAACAGATTTAACCCTTTGATTGCCCCTGATGTTAACCCCTTCCCTGCCAGTGTCATTAGTACAATGTCAGTGCATATTTTTAGCATTGATCACTGTAATAATGTCACTGGTTCGCAAAAAAGTGTCAAAAGTGTCAGCTAGGTGTCCGGTCTGTCCATCATGTCACAGTCCCGCTAAAAATCTCTGATCACCGCCATTACAAGTAAAATAAATAAATACAAATTCCATAAATGTATCCCCTATTTTGTAGACGCTATAACTTTTGTACAAACCAATCAATATACGCTTCATTGGGATTTTATTTCCCAAAAATATGTAGCAGAATTATTTTTGGCCTAAATTGATGAATAATTTAGATTTGTTTTATTTTTTTATTAGATATGTTTTGTAGCAGAAAGTATAAAAAAATGTTTTAAAAAAAAATTGTCATTCTTTTTTGTTTATAGCACAAAAAATAAAAGCCACAGAGGTGACTAAATAGCACCAAAATAAAAATCTATTTGTGGGGAAAAAAGGACATCAATTTTATTTTGGTACAGTGTCGCACAACCGCGCAATTGTCAGTTAAAATAACGCAGTGCCGTATCGCAAAAAATGGCCTGGTCATTAAGGGGGTAAAACCTTCTGGGGCTGAAGTGGCTAAGCTAACTCTCTAACTTAACAACTACACAGTAATCCTTGACACTGATAATTGACTGTAAGCCTTAAACCTAATCGAATACTTACCCTCCTAAAACCCAAATTTAACCCTCAACCTAAAGCCCATTACGTTTAAAAGAAATCTAGATGTGTATTATAATTTGACTATATACAATAAGTCACTATAAAAAAAATGTATTTAGTTCAGTGTGCGGTAGGGTGAGAAATTTGTAGCAGTAGACTTGTTTTGATCCATTACAGAGAACGTAAAGAAATATAAGTTTGAGAAATACATTTTTTTTTTTTTTTTTTCATTCAAAGATTTATTTATTGAAAGTCAAAAGAAACAAGACAAGTACAAATGTAGGCTCGACACAGATGCAACTGTGTAGAAAATCAGGCCTGATACATATACAGATATACAACTCTACAGACTGGCATAGTAAACTGGGTGCAGATAAGAATGTAGGTCTAATCATGGAGTCGGCAGTAAGATGGAGATAAGTGACTTAACAGGTGCACTAGTTGGTCACTGAGCACTCGTGTAGTTAACGTATCAGTTTATAGGAGAAACTCTTCGGGAAGATCGGGGAGCCATAGGTGTTCAAGGAAATCAATGGTGATGTCTTAGAAGTAGAAAGTGTAGGAGAGCATGAAAAAGAAGGGGAGAGGGGTATGGGAGGGGTATTGTGAGTTGGTAGTGTTTCTTGCGATTTTACTTTTTATCCAGCAGCCAATCGCTGGTGTATGTAACAGTAGCGCAGTTATGGAGCCACAAGGGCTCGGTGAGGTCTCTTGTGTCGCCTCATTTCATCATAGCCTCGTAATCTTGCGAAAATCTAAAAGCAGACCATGGTCGCCAGGTGTCAAGAAATTTCTCAGCTGTCCCTCTATCTTGGGCCAACGTGTCCTCCATCTCGCACACATCCGCCACCCTACGGAGCCACTCTTGGGCTGAGGGTACTCTGGTGGTGTTCCAGTAGAGGGGAATTAGGGACTTGGCTGCATTTAGCATGTGTTTAGTTAAGGAGTTTTTGTAACGGGTGAGCGAGAAAGAGGACAGGTGTAGCAGGCAGCATGCAGCATTCAGTTCCATGGATGTTTCTGTGATCCGCTTGATTGCATCACAAACCACATTCCAGAAAGTAGAGATCATTGGGCAGGTCCACCAAATATGGATCAGTGAGCCTACTGCAGACTGGCACCTCCAGCAGGTGTCTGGCTTCGTGGGGTCCCATTTATGGAGTCTCGCTGGTGTGTTGTACCACCTGGTTAACAATTTGTAACTTGTCTCCTGCAGCTTTGTGCTGATGGAGCACTTGTGTGCCAGTATGCAGGCTTTGTGCCACTGTTTGTCCGTGATGGCGAGGCCAAGGTCCTCCGACCAACCCCGTCTCTGTTTGTCTAGACCCTCCTCACTTGTGGAAGTCAGCCACGAGTAAGCCACCGAGGTGGCCCTAATCACCGGATTCTGCGCATGGCAGGTGGATTCCAGAACCGTCTGAGGTCTATGTAGGTCAGACGAGTTCCTGAATCCGTTCAGGTAGCTGCGTAATTGAAAGAATGACCATTGTTTCAGATTAGTGAGATCATTATCTAATTTGAGGGTGGACCAATCTTTAAGCTTGTTCCCCCTATAGCAATCTCCAACCAGCAGTGGGCCGTCGGTGCGCGATGATCTAAACGTCGGTGTGCTCAAACCGGGTGAGAAGTCAGGGTTATCAGCCAGAGGAGTGAGCGGGCTGGGAAAGGTGGAAAGTTTCTTCAGTCTGGAAAGTGAGTGGAATATACCCAGGGTAGTTCCTGTGATAAGGTTTCTACGGAGGGGCATGGGGCATTTGGGCCACGAAATCCACGGTGAGTATTTTAGGTCAACGGGGCTAAGTTCATTCTCTAACGCCACCCAGTCTTTTGCGTGGCCATGGCAATGCCAATCAATGATCCTAGCTAGATGGGCTGCTTGGTAGTATTGTTTGAAATCCGGAAAGCTCAACCCTCCTTTTTCCTTAGGTTGTGTTAGGTTAAGTAGTTTGATTCTAGGTTTCTTTCCGTTCCAAAGAAAGCGGAGTAGCATGGAGTTCAGGGATGTGAAAAAACGCCGCGGAACTGCAACCGGCAGGGTGCGTATCAGGTAGAGAAATCTAGGTAGTATAACCATCTTAACTATGGCAGCGCGTCCGAACCAAGAAAAGTGTCGTAGGCCCCAATGATTAAGTTCCTCTCCACAACTCTTAAGGAGTGGCGGAAAATTCCGTTCAAAAGTATCTCGGAGGTGTGGGGTTAGCCACACTCCTAGATATCTGAGGGCTTCTCCTTCCCAACGAAAGGGTGAGTTTGCTTTGGTTAATGACAACAATCTGTCCGGTAACGATATATTGAGTGCTTCCGATTTCGTGTAATTGATTTTTAAATTGGACATGAAGCCGTATTGGGCAAATTCCTTCATCAGGTTGGGAAGTGATATGTGAGGGTCAGATAGGAAAAAAAGGAGGTCGTCGGCGTAAGCCGCAACTTTGAACTCACTGTCTCCCACGTGGAAACCATTCACAGCTGTGTTTAACTTGACCGTTCTGATGAAAGGTTCGAGCGTCAATATAAAAAGCAGGGGCGACAGGGGGCATCCCTGTCTTGTCCCATTAGTGATTCCTACACTATCCGAGAGGCTACCATTGACCTTCAAGCGGGCCGATGGTTTCTGGTAGAGCGCCGCGACCCACGCCATCTTGTGCAAGCCAAAGCCCACACGGTCGCACACCGCCGTCATAAAATCCCACGCTACGCGGTCGAAGGCCTTCTCCGCATCCGTAGAGAGGAGAAGGCCCTCGATCTTCCGCATTTGAGAAATACATTTTTAAGCTTCCTCAGCTGCAGCTCATATTTGCGACTGTTTTCAAATCAATACCATTGTATTTAATTTTATTTCACTCACGTGTGTTCACACATTTTTATAAAAAAGGGATATGCAAAATGCAGGTATAGGAGAATATTTAAGCTTCAAGACAGCATGAAATTGTTTTTTAGCATCTGAACAAGCACAGCAGAGGATCTACAGTAATCTCATTCATTTTCTCCTTGTTTTTAACTCCTTGCCTCACTCATAATATGAATTACACTGTACAATATATCCAATGCAGATTTGAAAACTAAGAGATGTTGTGTAGATTTTAAAGTGTGTACGTGACAGTAGATGTACACTTACATACTAGCACACGTATATAGCACACCTTTTAACTTATACGTGAACATGTTAAAGTTTTAATTACTTAATCCATTTCCTCTAAATGTGGTCATATAGCACAGTGGCTTGCTGTTGTGCTTGTATTTCCATTGACTGGTATGCCTATAATACAGAGTTCTTTCTCAGCATAGGGTGATTTCCCATTGATTTATTTAAATGTCTTCTCTAGGAAACTGCCTACTTTACCATGTTATAAATTGCTTACTAATTACAATTCAAAACAATTACCAGTGTACTGTCTAAATACATGCTCATGCATAGCATATTGCCACACCATCAGGATTAATAGCCAGGAAAATCTTTTGAGCTTTGACATTTTCATATGTATGGGTGGATGAATTTAGACAAGAACTCCCTGTGTGAAGTTTGTCCTCTTCAAGGTGACATTAGTGAAAGCTTAGAGCCAGAACAACATTATTTCACAACAATGTATAGGACTTACATGTCACTTGTTATCACCTAAAGCAAATAGGGTATTAATATATGATTATGCAGACCTTAGCATAGAGATCAAAGGTGCACTCCAGTCTAACAGGGTAGCAGTAAGCTGGTAAAAGAATACACTTACGGTTTGCCAACTTTGGGTTGATTTACTAAAGTAGTAGAGAGTGTTTGTTTTACAAATAGATTTCATCTTGCTTGGTGGATGAGGTAAAGCCAAGGGAAATCTCAGTTTGCAAAGGAATACTAAATCACGTGCATGGAAAACAGCTTTAACTCATTCACTAAGCTTGAAAATTCACATTGCAAAGTGAATAAGCTTTACCCCTTTAGTAAATAAACCCCACAGTTTTTTTTACAATATTTACCAAAATCTTGCAAACACTAACCAGAAGACTCTGGCCTGTTGTTGCAAGGATCTGCAAGTAATTAAAAACTTAAGCAACTTAGCTAATTTGCCAAGACAGAAGTATTTGCCAAAAGCTGATTACACTATGATTATTTCCGCCATGACAGAAATATCTACTGATCAGAATAGGTAAAAATTGTGCCCTGCTCCAAGATGGTGGGGCTAGAAAAGTGTTAGCAGTTTGTTAAGGTTGATTTATGGTCTGTGTTAATTGGTCTTTATCCACAAAATGCTTATCTCAACAGCAGGTCATATTCAGGTCCAAAGGATGTCAACTGCAGGTTAAATACATATGCAATAAACTCTAAACAATCTCAGATGCAGCTCATGTGTCAAAAGCAGGCTGCAGTAACAATCCAAAGCTTATTAACAACCCAAAGCCTATTACTTGGTTATGCCAAGTAAATAGGCATAACCAAATATTCATTATTCAGCTATGAGCGAGCTGGATCCTTCCAAACGAAAGTGACTTTAACCCATGCGGTCACAGCCTGAAAACTAGTTGGGTGGAGATGCGCAGGACGGGATGCATTGAATCCCCTGCCCCCTTCCCTCTATCTCCTACCTGCTGCTTCTCTTTCATCCTCCCCCCAGTTTTTCCATCTTCCCTTTGTCTTCTGCTTTTTACTTGTTCTGCCATGTTTCCTATTGAGCCAACCCATAGCTGACATGCCCACCTCAAAAATTGCAGGTGCAGGTTTTTTGGTCAGGCTGTATCAAATATGGTTGTATGCCTACTTGTGCACTTTACTGAGTTTATGTTCTTGCTTTTAATTGCGAATATGTTGCTTTTACTTGTTTGGGTGTTTTATGACTACTTGACAAGTGTTTCCCCTTTCCCGATTTATGTATAACATTGTTGTAAAATGACTTTTATGTTGCTCTTTATGAAACAAACAAAAACAAAATATTTTTCCTCTAACAAAATCTCAATGAATTGTGCAATGTTTATGCTTTCATAGTAAGGCTCTTTGAACATAGGCATTTGCTTGTGATAGAACTGTATTTATGCCAGTAAATGGAAATGTGGCAGCTTAAAGCAGTTTGGAAAAGGGTCAGAGGGTGGTCATAATCACCTGTTAAAAGAGTGCAGACGTTTCTATAATTGATGTCAAATACAAACTAATTGCAACAGAAAGAATTCAACTTAAAGTGGATGTAAACCCAATTCATGAAATTTAAGCTGGGCACATATATCTGCAGTGTTTTGTTATCTCTATTCAAAGAGCTAAGTCCAGTAGCTCCCTCCTGAACTGTTCCTCTGTTATCAGCCTGATAACTCCTGACAAATTCTCGGACACATCAGATAAATAGATTAGCAGGCAGCTGGCCCTGTTACAAAACACCCCTGAGATTCTCTGCCTATGTGGAGAGGGGGTGTGTGCCTTTCCTCCAATCAGCGATTATAGCTATCTTGGCTGTATGCCCAGACATCACACTCTGTGTTAAACAGGAAGAGAACATTTTCTTACACAATCTAAACTTTCTAAACAGTATAAATGTGAACACAGCAGATATAAATGTACATTTTTTGTAGGGAGATTTGTTTCATCTCTGTGTATCATCTGAGGCTGTTCACTTTACTGGGTGTATGGTGGGTTTACATCCACTTTAATCCCATCTACAGAAGCCCTGAACAATTGAGAAACATTATTATTATTATTATTATTATTATTATTATTATTATTATTATTATTATTATTATTATATAGGACTTTTATAGTGCGGACAGTTTGCACAGTGCTTTACACCATTAGAACAAACAGTACAGTTACAATACAATTAAATACAGGAGGAATAAGAAGGCCCTGCTTGTTAGAGCTTACAATCTAAAAGAGCTTACAGTCTAAACAATCTAGTAAATGAAATCAATTATAAATGTAAAAAAATGTAATCTTGGTTAAGAGAGAGAAGAAATGCCCAGCATGGTTCCTATGAACTATGCAATAATGGTAAAACTACAAATATAGATGATTTGAAACAGACAAAAAGCAGTTCTGAATATAAAAGTAATCCAAGGATCAAACAGGATAAGATGTTTCAAAGTAGAACAAAGTATGTGCTATGTAGCACAAATTCTATATTCCTATGAAGTTTGAAATCTATATTTGAACCTCATTTCTGGGTTAAAGGTCACATAATGTCAAAAATCCCCATTACAATGCTGAACTTTATATGGAAAGTAATTATTCTTTAGACCTTTAGTCCGCCTTTTCTTTCTCTTAATACATAATTTGTAATTTTTCAATGAGTTAATACAAAAAAAAATTGACATTCCAAGTTGCCAAGCTACAATTACAGAGAGATGCATTGTATGCTCTCATGTTAGCTTATTATGATGATTAATATATTATACCATAATAATTTTTAATTGAAAACGTAAAAAGAAAGGTTTTAGTAAATTTGCAAGTAAATGCCACTTTAACAACCAAAACAAAAGCTACTCACAGATATAATGTGCAGGCACTCAGAAATGCATGTACACACCTGCAGCAAATTACAGTGTTTCCACTACACCCAAATGCATAGCCATTCTGACTGAACACAGTTTTAGGACTTTCTGGTAGTGCTAAGGCTCACTCTCCTTCCCACACATTACTATCGACCAGTGAAGAAGCACACCATACTCTAGAGAACCAATAGGTATAGTGTATATGGGGACTGAAAACAGGGCAGCCATCACAAATTTTGGGGCCCCTTACACAGCTTTAGGCAGAGCCCTCCTGGAGCAGAGAACCGGGGGGGCCCTCCTCTCGCCTGCCGTGAGATGATAAGTGGGGGGTTGTGGTAACAAAAGTGTCATCTCTTCTCTTCTCTCTCCTGCCGCGAGATGATAAACGGGATGGGGGGGTTGTTGCTGACGAACAAAACAAAGTAAAATCAAGTCTTCTCTTCTCTCTCCTGCCGCGAGTAACTAAAGTCAGATGAAAAATAAAAACAGGGGGAGGGGGCGCACCCCTGCCATGAGTTGCTAAAAGGGGGGGTCAGTCAAAAAAAAATGGGGGGCCATCGGGCCCCTGGGGACCATCGGGCCCCTTACAGGTGTAATGCCTGTTCCCCCCTAATGGCGGCCCTGACTGGAAAGGAGCATACAACTGGTGAGTAACAGTGATGAAACACATTTTTTTTACTAATCTCAGTGAACTTTGATTTTCAAAAGTGAATATGCACTTTTCTAAGGGAGAGCTCTCTGCTGCTTTAGCAATTCAACCCTATTACATCTGAGAAGTTATTTTACAAAACATTTTGACATATGTGTTGTGCTCATGTGCTAGATCTTAAAGAGACAATATATCCACCTCTGCTCCAGTGTTCCATTGTCCATGAAGCTTCTTGCCTGGTCTTTCTGGGGTTGGGATGTTCAGCCATCTTGACTGGTGTGACTGGGATGACATAACTCCTGCACGTGCACATGGGACTATTTGTGAAGAGGTCATTGTATATCATTTGGTGTTTTTTAGGTCATTCCATCAATTACTAAGCTACAGTAGTTCTATCCTGATGGTGATTATTCTCCTATATGGAGATACAGAGTATTGGGCGCAGAAGTCTAAGAAGGTAAAAAGACAAGATTCTAATTTTTTCTATGTTAGAGAAGTAACACCCACTGAAACTATAAAGTATCATTCTCACTTTCACAGTCTTCAAGAAACGTGTTAATGCTAATCATGTTCTCACAAGCAAATATCTACTTTCAGAAAGGAAGATTGTGAGTAACTGAAAATAAAAGCAGTATTGTACCCTAAAGCAAACATTTATTATATTGCAGCTTACCATTTCTTAGATGTGATGGTTGTATTAGTTTCCTTTTTAGGCTTTCTTTCTTCTATTTTCATCCGGCAATCCAGCCAGAAAGTCTGATGTTTTTCACAGCACAAACTCTCCAGCACAATGTATCAGTTTACATGAATGAGACAAACCACTTAACACTGGCAGGGGTGATTAAAATGATCAACTGTTTTCCAAAAGGAAAAACATTGTTTGCTGGAATTTTACTTAATTTAACACCAATGTTTTCAATGACAATGCTGTCTTAACCCCCCTGGCTGTATTCCCGAGTCTGACTCGGGGTTAGAATTTTGTGCTAGGATCGGTAACCTCGAGTCAGACTCGGGCTTGCCTCGCTGGATCCACAGACAGTGTTTACTTAACTTGTCCCTGGATCCAGCGATGCCACCGCGCTGTGTGAGCGAGCGGGTCCTCGCTCGATTCACACAGCGTCCTCCTGTGCTGCCGATCTCCGTTCCCTGCGACGTTACGACGCACGGGAGCGGAGAACGGCGCCAAATTCAAAAGCGTAAACAAACACATTACATACAGTATACTGTAATCTTATAGATTACAGTACTGTATGTAAAAAATACACACCTCCCTTGTCCCTAGTGGTCTGCCCAGTGTCCTGCATGTTCTTTTATATAATAAAAACTGTTCTTTCTGCCTGCAAATTGTAGATTGTCCATAGCAACCAAAAGTGTCTTTTTATGTCAAAAATGGTTTTAGAGCAGCTAGAAAACAGCGATAATAAATTATAATCACTTGCAGAATTGTGCGATAGCAATTTGTGGGAAAATTCGTCATAAAAAAATAAAAGTAATGACAGCGACAATTCTGTAACTGAGCACATTTCAGTGATTTTGAGTTGATTACATTATTAAATAATTTTTATTATAATTATATTATTATTTGTTATAATTATTTATAATTATGTATTATATTATAATTTATAATTATTATTTTTTTATTTCATACCCGAGATGCCTACAAGACTCTTGTTTGGTCAGATTTAAGTGAGTTATTTCTAAAAATTACAGGCCTACAGTATAAAACGCCAAATTTCCTTGCAAATAATGGTACCGCTTTCAGCACCTTTTTTCTGAAAGAATCATACCGCCAGGGAGGCTAAGTGAGTAAGGGGAGGAGTTAAGAGTATCGTGGTAAAAACCTGATATATATATAAACTTGAAGAGAATAAAGAATTAAAGAAACAAGCAATGTCAAAATATGGTAGATGTCTCCGAAAGAAGCAATGTAAAAATAATTGCCTCTGGTGAGCTATAAAACTGTCCCATTTTTTGAGCAACCTGGAAAAGTATGTGCCAACAATTAATGTCTGGTCACAGAGTTTTTGCAATAAATGTAATTACAAAATTGAACAAAAAAAAAAACATCAGCACATTATAAACCAGTAGTGTTAGTTAACACACTTTGACGGACACGGCAGGCTCATTTAACACGTGTCTGAAAATGTAAAGCTCAACTTCTTCTGATATTTTTATTTTAACTTTAGATACATTTGTATTGCTTTGTCCTCACTCCTTATTATGTGTGGTCACTAACAAAAGAAAGTGAGCAAGAAATATTTTGAATAGGGTACCAGCAGTAACTTTTTCAGTAGAATAGGGAAGAGTTATTACCACAGTTAGGTGTTTATTTCTGTCTCTGTTGAGGAGATTTCCTAACGTCACCTTCTGTCATCAGGGCAATACATGAGGTTAGATCACACCAACAGGATATACAGTAGATGACAAAAATGCTGAAGTTGTGAAGAACTGGAAACCTTGGATTATACTATTGGTGTTATTATTCAACATTGTTGTTGCAATGTTGGACTTTGGGCTTGCAGTTTCTACATCGAAGGATATCCACAGTTTTTATGGCTTGTAATGCAACTATATGGAACTGCAATCAAAGCACCACACCACAAATTAACAGTCCAGGTAAAAAAAAAATAATAATCTAATTTAAGATTAAATAAAAAAACTTAATACAAGATTCAACATGTTTCAGGGGCCAGAACTTGCCCAGTTTCTCAGAGCATAGCAATATAAAACGATGTATACATCCTGGACTGAAATAGGGATAAATGATGTTGTATTTTAAACCAATCTGATTAATAAAACACAGTGTTCATCAGCAACTTGTTGGAGCAGCCATCTCTCAATTCTATTTATATTGTTATTTATTATCCTTAAGGTGATTGTAAACCCATACCTATAACCCAGTGAAGTGACTAGCCTCAGGTTATAAACAGGGTGGATCAAATCCTCCCACGTGTATTGTGCCTGTTTGCCTGCAGCCCTCTCTTCATTTGTTCAAAATCAAGACTTTTTATACAGCTTACATGAGCTTTCAGAAAACAGGGGGTGGGGAGCTAAAGTTACAATCTGCAGAGGTGTGTAAGAGTTGATTGGAGGGAAGGAACACACCTTCTGTCACACAACACATGGGAACAGAGCTGAGCTTGTCAATCACAGGCTGTCTGCTGGAGCTCCCTCCCCTGTCACCTGTCATCTTTTTACCAATGTGTCAGAAGTGACTCATACAGATAGAGGGATGAGGCAGCAGACAGAAATGGGCACTTAGTTCTTTGAATTCAGACAAGTACACACTATAGAGGGATATGCATTGTTCATATTTCTATCGAAGGGGATGTGCTCTGGTCCCCCAAAAATAGTCTTCTACTTGGTAGTTTATTGGAATAAACGTATCAGTATTATTACACATTTAAATAATGTTGGCTTCTGTTCTTTAGGTGCTGCTTCCTGAACTTATTCACAGGAAACTGTTAAAAGTGGACAGTGCAGTCTGCAGCCAGTCTATTAGTTTAGACAAGGGAGGGTAGAAGGAGAAGGTAGAAGTAGAAGGTTAAACGAGAAGGGTGGAGCAGGGGAGTTCCTTGCTATCTCTGGCTAGGGGGCTGAGTGTTTCTTTTGATACACACAATACTGTCCAGGGAGGCATAACTCTAGTCCCTGCATGCAAGGGTGGCTCAATAGTGCTCTGCAGGAGAAAGGAGCCATCCTGAAATAGGAAACCTGGGACACCTGGCGGCTATGAAACCAGCATAAAATGTAACATAGGTAAGGAATAAAGCTTAAAGAAGCTAGATTCTTAGTACGTGATTAAATCAGCTGCTAAAAGTACCTAAAATTAGGATTTAGTTCACTTTAAATAAATACATTAAATTAACTTTGCATACACAAAACTCCACACCAATCCACAACTAATCCAAATAGAGGAAAATAACATTTATAAAGGATCGTCCAAGGAAAGCGCTCATTCCTGATCTCCTAAGGCAAGCGGAAATTCCCTGGATCAACAAGCTACGGTGTTATTACTTATAAATATTAATAGTCATTTATAATCTGTTTATGTGAAGCATGTCTACCTTACGTTTTAGAACAATCAACTAAGCTGGCTAGAACTAGGCCCTTGTTATTTTCAATGACCTTAACGTGAACACCTTTGCATCAAGTTTACTATTTTTATATATATACTAATTTCCATATGTTTGAATAAACCAAACATTTTAAATTAGGAAAAAAACTTTGAAGCAAAAAAAAAAATGTGAGTGAACCAAAATTCATCCATTCTCCTGAATAACATAGGTGATTTGTAGTGTAGTAGAGCACTAAATATATATGGGGCATAAGAGGTGGGTTTCAGAAAAATAATGTCAGGATGAAAAATGTATGCATGGATGGGTCAGGTAGGTTGTGGCCTCTGTAGAATAATGTGTTGTTTTGACTGATGTGAATCTTTAAACAAATATATTATTTTCTTTTATATGACAGTGAAAAATGCCTTTACAATCCAGTAATGAGTGTTAAAATACGTGCAGCAAGGCTTTACTTAGTTCATTTAAATCTGTGTTTAAAATGTAATCTGCACAATTGAGTTTGCTTACCCATAAGTGGCAGCCATGAACTAAAATGTATCACATTGTTCCTGTGCTGCTCTAAAATTATGATGTAATGTGATCTATTTCTATGTTTGAGTGATGACATTGCTTGATAATTACTTTTATTGCAGTGAATTTTATTTGCTTGCGCTATTAGGCAAAAAGATTCTGCTATAAAAAAATAAAAAATAAACTCAGAAGAACTATAGCAAACAAAATAAAATCTGCATCCGCTTTTAGATGTTCTACAGATATGCAAAGTATTATCTTAAAGGAATTTCTTTTAACCTTATTTTCCATAATCTCCTGTAAATTATTTCAATGTCCCTTTACTTTTTGATTCCCGAAATGTATATTTCACAGAGAAAAAAACAGTGAAACATTGGAAACCCGAAGGCAGTTTGTTTATTAAAACAAACAACCAACAGTTAAGCTTTTCCTGTTATGCTGATATACAGTACACTTTACAATCTAATTGTACAACCTCCATTAGATCTGCTAATAACTACTGTATGCAGTGAAGGAGCCTGCCTGATTTAGGACACATTTATTGGATTGTTTAGTTTGGTTCATGCATAAGAGATTGTACAATCAATTTGTAATGTATATGGCTAACATTTTAAAGGAGAACTCACATAGTGGTTGATTTACTAAAACTGGAGAGTGCAATATTTGGTGCAGCTCTGCACAGAAACCAATCAGCTTCCATTTTTTTTTTGTCAACGCTTACCGTATTTATCGGCGTATAACACACACAGGCGTATAACACGCACCCTAACTTTAAGAGGGAAGTTTCAGGAAAAAAACTTTCCACAGCCCCCTGTGTATAACACGCAGGCACATTTTATTCTCTATTTTCAGGGTAAAAAAGTGAGTGTTATACGCCAATAAATACAGTAATTGTCAGCGCTTAATTGGACAAGCTGAAATTTTAGTTAATCTGATATACACTATAATGTCCATGTTAAAAACATCTTGCAGTTTGGTGGTTTCCAGAATTGTCTGGATTTTCACATGGACCTCTGGAGTAATTTCTATATGGAGGTATATTTCAGCCATTTAAAGTTTATTGAACACTACATCTACTTCCAGGATTTTTTTTTAATTATTAACACTATTTTCACACAATTGCACATGCTAAAATATGCAATTTTACATGAAAATTATTAAAGTTGTCTAAAAATATATACTTTTTGTTTTTGTGAAAAATAAAAATGGAGACAGGGTCAGGTAAATAGATACCAAAATGTTAAGCTTGGCAAGTCACATTTTGACACACGACTTTTCAGCCACCCTGCTCACTTCTACTGTAAAAGGCACAGATGATTAAGATGGGTTGATGATATCCATTTAATGTAAGAATTAACATGCAGGAATAAGGGGCTAATCAAAAAATACTCTTGTGCCGCGTACACGCGACCGTTTTTCCTGTCATGCAAAAAAAGGACGCTTTAGCAAAGCGCGGTGACGTACAACACGTACGACAACACGTACGACGGCACTATAAAGTGGAAGTTCCATTCAAATGGCACCGCCCTTTGGGCTGCTTTTGCTGATCCTTGTGTTAGTAAAAATTTGGTGAGAGACGATTCGCGCTTTTCAGTCTTCGTGCTTTTCAGACCGTTACAGCGTGACAAATGTGCTATCTCCATTATGAACGCTAGTTTTAACAGAACGAGCGCTCCTGTCTCATACTTGATTCTGAGCATGCACGTTTTTTTTTCCCTTGGAAAAGCATACACACGAGCGGTTTTCGCGATGAGAAAAAGAACGATGCCAAGCATACACACAACCGGTTTTCATGACCAATCAAAAAAATGGCAGTTTTCTCGTCAGGAAAAACAGTTGTGTGTAAGCGGCATTAGATATGGCCAAATTGGTTTGAATTTAAGACTACTACATTGTATTACAAAACAATTTCAGATCCTTAACCCCTTCCCGACCGCCGCATGTACATATACGTCGGCAGAATGGCACGTACAGGCACATTGGCGTACCTGTACGTCCCTGCCTAGACGTGGGTCGGGGGTCCGATCGGGACCCCCCCCCGCGACTTGCGGCGGTCGGGTCCCCTCGGGGAGCGATCCGGGATGACGGCGCGGCTATTTGTTTATAGCCGCTCCGTCGCGATCGCTCCCCGGAGCTGAAGAACGGGGAGAGCCGTGTGTAAACACGGCTTCCCCGTGCTTCACTATGGCGCTGCATCAATCGAGTGATCCCTTATATAGGGAGACTCGATCGATGACGTCATTCCTACAGCCACACCCCCCTACAGTTGTAAACACACACACAGTGTACACCAAATCCTACAGCGCCACCTGTGGTTAACTCCCAAACTGCAACTGTCATTTTCACAATAAAGAATGCAATTTAAATACATTTTTTGCTGTGAAAATGACAATGGTCCCAAAAATGTGTCAAAATTGTCCGAAGTGTCCGCCATAATGTCGCAGTCACGAAAAAAATCGCTGATCGCCGCCATTAGTAGTAAAAAAAAAAAAAAATTATAAAAATGCAATAAAACTATCCCCTATTTTGTAAACGCTTTAAATTTTGCGCAAACCAATCGATAAACGCTTATTGCGATTTTTTTTACCAAAAATAGGTACGAGAATACGTATCGCCCTAAACTGAGGAAAAAAAAAATGTATATATGTTTTTGGGGGATATTTATTATAGCAAAAAGTAAAAAATATAGCATTATTTTCAAAATTGTCGCTCTATTTTTGTTTATAGCGCAAAAAATAAAAACCGCCGAGGTGATCAAATACCACCAAAAGAAAGCTCTATTTGTGGGGAAAAAAGGACGCCAATTTTGTTTGGGAGCCACGTCGCACGACCGCGCAATTGTCTGTTAAAGCGACGCAGTCCCAAACTGTAAAAACACCTTGGGTCTTTAGGCAGCAATATGGTCCGGGGCTTAAGTGGTTAAGTAAAATGAGTCAGGGAAGCAGAGAATGTGTTTTTTTTCACCTGTACTCTTTTCCTCATTGGTTACATGAGATTGGGAAGCAGCGGTCATCATCATCTCCCAGCTCTGGTTCCAAAGCACAGCAAGTGATCTCCCAGGCTGTTATGGACATACAGTGCCTTTATAATGTATTCATACCCCTTGAAATGTTCTACATTTTGTCATGTAACAACCAAAAATTTATATGTATTTGATTGAGATTTTATGTGATAGACCAACACAAAGTGGCACACAATTGTGAAGTGGAAGGAAAATTATAATTGTTTTTCAATATTTTTTTTACAAATAAATATGTGAAAAGAGTGGCATGCATTTGTATTTATCCCCCTTTACTCGGATACCCCTAAGATTTCTAATGGAACCAAAAGCCTTCAGAAATCATCAGATTAGTAAATAGAGTCCACCTGCGTATAATTTAATCTCAGTATACATACAGCCATTCTGTGAAGCCCTCAGGGGTTTGTTAGAGAACCTTAGCGCACAAACAGCATCATGGAGGCCAAGGAACACACCAGACAGGTCAAGGATAACATTGTAGAGAAGTTTAAAGCAAGGTTAAGTTATAAAAAATATCCCAAGCTTTGAAAATCTCACAGAGCACTGTTAAATCCATCACCTAAAAATGAAAAGAGTATGGCACAACTGCAAACCTACCAAGACATGGCCATCCACCTAAACTGACAGGCCGGCAAAGGAGTGCATTAACCACTTGCTTACTGGGCACATATACCCCCTTCCTGTCCAGGCAAAATTTTAGCTTTCGACACTGTCACACTTTAAATGAAAATTGCGACGTGGCTCCCAAACAAAATTGACATATTTTTTTCTTACAAATAGAGCTTTCTTTTGGTGGTATTTGATCACCTCTGTGTTTTTTATTTTTTGTGCTATAAACAAAAAAAGCCTGACAATTTTGAAAAAAACACAATATTTTTTACTTTTTGCTATAATAAATATCCCATTTAAAAAAAAAACGATTTTTCTCAGTTTAGACCGATATGTATTCTTCTACATATTTTGGGGGGAAAAATGCAATAAGCGTATAGTAATTGGTTTGCGCAAAAGTAATAGCGGCTACAAAATAGGTGATAGAATTCTGATTTTTTTTTACTAGTATTGGCGGTTATATTTTTATTGGGATTGCAATATTATGGCGGACACATTGGACACCTTTGACACATTTTTGGGACCATTCACATTTATACAGCGAACAGTGCTATAAATATGCACTGATTACTGTATAAATGTGACTGGCAGGGAAGGGGTTAACACTAGGGGGCGAGGAAGGGGTTAAATGTGTACCCTGGGAGTGATCGGGCATCACCAGGCACGCGCATCGGCATCTCATTGACGTGCCGGGTACACACACGCCCCCCAGTGGCCGGAGGACCCGGGGCTGTAAAAAGACGGCCTCCCGGATCTATTGAGCCACCTTGTGGCCGTCTTTTTACCAAGGCCCGGGTCTCAAGAAGTTAAGGACCGAGCCTCTTTCTGCGATTTGGTGTTTACAAGTTAAAAAGAGTTTATTTTGCTAGAATTACTTATAACCCCCAAACATTATATATTTTTTTATAACAAAATATATATATATATAGAATATTGCGCCAAAAGTAAAAGGTAATAAAAAAGCTGCTGACACAACAAAAGGACAATATTGTAACAGAACAGAAGTGATAAAGTGTAGTGCTAAGTGTAGGAAGAGGTGGGATGCCCCCCTCTATAACGTGAAAAAAGTTAAAAGAGTATCCGCACTAAACTCATACAACAAATATCATATATGTGTGTATAACGTAAACACTGCAGATCGTGATGGTGAACAGCAAAAAATAAAGTAAATAACCAAAAATGACATATAAAACACTGCAAAAAAATGAATCAGGTAATCACTGAATAATCACTCAAAATAAAATATAATGTATAGACGTTTCTGAATAACACACCACTCTGCTCATATAGAGACCAGTTATGCTGCGTACACATGATAGGTTAGTCTGATGAAAACGATCTGATGGGCCGTTTTCATCAGACCAAACCGATCATGTGTGGGCCCCATCGGTTATTTATCCATAGGTTAAAAAAATAGGAACTTGTTTTAAAATTATCTGATGGATAAAAAACCTATAAAAAAAAAACGATCGTCTGTGGGTACGTCCATCGGTTAAAAATCCACGCATGCTCAGAATCAAGTCGACGCATGCTAGGAAGCATTGAACTTCATTTTTTTCAGCACGTCGTTGTGTTTTACGCCACCGCGTTCTGACACAATCTTTTTTTTAACTGATGGTGTGTAGGCATGACTGATCATCAGTCAGCTTCATCGGATAACTGATGGAAAAATCCATCAGACAGTTTTCATCAGACTAACCTATCGTGTGTACGGGGCATTAGAGTTTCTGATCATCTTTCCACATCTTTTTCAGTGTTTTATATGTCATTTTTTTTTTTTTTTGTTTTTTTAACAGTAAAAGATTTTTGGTTATTTACACTAATATTTTTTGCTGTTCACCATCATGATCAGCAGTGTCTACGTTATACACACATACATGATATTAGTTGTATGGGTTTAGTGCGGATACACTATTACATTTTTCATGTTATAGAGGGGGGCATCCCACCTCTTCCTACACTTAGCGCTAGACTTTATCACTTCTATTCTTTTATAACACCCTAGAGAATAAAATGGCAGTTGTTGCAATACTTTTTGTCACACCGTATTTGCACAGCACTCTTACGCTTCAAAGTTGTGCCTGCTCGTGGAATGGTGCCAAACTTTTACCCTTAAAGATCTCCATAGGGAAGGTTAAACAAATTCTACAGGTTGCATGTTTTGAGCTACAGAGGTCTAGGGCTAGAATTATTGCTCTTGCTCTAGCAATCACAGCAATATCTCATATGTGTGGTTTGAACACCGTTTTCATATGCAGGCACTGCTCACTTATGCATTCGCTTCTGCACGCAAGCTCAGCGGGACGAGGCACGTTTAAATTAATTTAATTGTTTTCTTATTTATTTGTTTTATTTATTGACCTTTTATTTTTAATTTTTACACTATTCTTTTTAAAAAAAATAGGCAATTTTAATTCCTATTACAAGGAATGTAAACATCCCTTATAATAGAAAAAAAGCAAGACAAGACCTTTTTAAATATGAGATCTGGGGTCAAAAAGACCTCAGATCTCATATTTACACTAAAATGCAATAAAAAAAAGAATGTAATGTCATTTAAAATAAATAAATAAAAATAAATATGTCTCTTTAAAAGCATTGGGTGGAAGTGATGTTTTGACGTGGCTTCCGCCCTGCAATGATATGGAGACGGGTATCCACCACACCAGGGAGTGGCGGATCCACCACAGAGACCACTTTTATCTTGAAGCGGGCCGCACGATCTTGAAGAGGATACCAGGGTTATGGTAGCTAGCTGCTACCATAACAACAGTATTCCTTTTCAAAGTAACAACGTATATTCACCCATAGAAAGGTTACTCTACTTTAGTCAACCAGGTCTTAGATAAGCCGATCTGGCAGCTTTCTTACGTTTTTTTTTTTTTCCATAAACAATTTTATTGAGAGATAATAAAGCAGTACAATACAGTACAGTATACAGACCTGGAAAGTACATGGAAGTAGATTGATGCATGGTAACATTGCATATACAGCTAACAACAGGGTGTTGGGGTAAGCATGTGTGAACTGAGCACTATGCCATCTTCTGGGATTGATACGTTTTGGAAAAATGGCCTATGATCAAACCATGACAAGGAGCAATTTCTAAGAAAATAGTGGAGAGAAAGAGGGGAGAAGGGGGTGAGAGAGATAGAGGAATAGGGAATGGAGAGGAGAAGAAAAAACAAAGCAAAACAAAACAAAGCACAACAACTAAGGAAAAAAAAAAAGGGGGGGGGGAAGGAGAGGTGGGGAATGGTCTATAGTGGAAGGTCACCAGTGTCGGCAGTCCTCCGCCAGGGAGGCCACAGGCCGAAGGCCACAGTAGTATTTACTCAGTAGGGACAAGCTCCTAATGGTGGCGGAAACGCTGAGTTGTTTTAAAGTGGGTCCAACATGCCCAGGTGTTTGTAAATTTTTCAATGCGTTCTTGAGAGATATGAACCAGTTCTTCCATTTATTCGATCTTAGAGATCCTGTTAAACCACTCTTTAATCATTGGGGTGTGTGTGGAGCGCCAATGTACCGGAATACAGAGCCTCGCCGCATTCACCATGTGCATGGCCAGGGACTTAAAGTATTCAGATCTGGTCAAATGCGTATGATGTAGGAGATATTGTGCCGGAGAGTAGTCAAGAGTGTAGGTGGTAACGTGTGCAATGAGCTCATGTACTTCTTTCCAGAATGGTTGGAGGGAATCACAGTTCCACCATATGTGGAGCATGGTCCCCCTCTCCTTACCACATCTCCAGCACATTTCCGGGATCGCTGGGCAAAATTTGTGTAGGAGAGCTGGGGTTCTATACCAGCGTGTTTTGATTTTGTAGCAGGTTTCCTGAGTAGCAACATTAAGAGACCCTTTGTGTATATATTCATCGATACGGGTCCAGTCCTCTTCATCAAGGGAGACCCGAAGTTCAGATTCCCAGGCAATACGTGCGGGATCTGGAGGTTTGGGGGTATTATCCGAGAGGATCTGATATATACTGGAGATCAAGTGTCTCTGTTGAGAGGTCTGTGAACATAGGTTTTCAAAGGGCGTCAGTTGCCTCGTCCAAGTTTCGGAAGTCGGTTGTGAAGAGAGGAAGTGTCTTAGCTGTCTATAGGACCAGAAGGGGAAGGAGTTGGATGGGGATTTAGAGACCAGATCTGAGTAGGGGCGAAGGGATCCGCGTAAGAAAAAGTGGCAGGCTTGGACCCGGCCTTGTGGCCAATCTCGATTCAGGAATGAGGAGGCTAGACCTGGCAGGAATTCAGGGTTGCCTCTTAATGAGGTCATCGGCCCCCGGAACTGAGGAGAATGTCTGGGTTTTCGTCACTCGTTCAAAAGCTTTAAGAGAAGGGTAAATCAGCGGATGCGCCTTGATTTCTGGGGGCCAGTGTCGAGGTGGTATCCAAGGGAGCGAATCAAGGGGGAGTTGCGTGAGGGACTTTTCCAGCACAACCCACCCCTTTTTAGTTTCATGGACGTTCCTTTCTTAAGTTTTTGTGGTGTTATATCCTTGCCTTTAGCAGATCATTAAACCTAAGGTCGAGCGGTCTGGCCACCCATTTGGGGTGCGAAGGGCGGCAGGACAGTTCGCTGACAAAACAGCTATGATGACTACATAATATGCTCTGACGATCTTGGTTGGTTGATTGTTCACATTTCTCACAAAGTCTGTATTAATATGGATTGTCTCATGTCTGTATCTATGCATCTATTTAATAAAAACAATTTAACAAAGTAACAACATAAAACAACAGAGGGCGGTTCGGAAGTGGTTAATAAGAGAAGCAGCCAAGAGGCCCATTGTAATTCTGGAGGAGCTGCAGAGATCCACAGCTCAGGTGGGAGAATCTGTCCACAGGACAACTATTAGCCGTGTACTCCACAAATCTGGTCTGTATGGAAGAGTGGCAAGAAGAAAGCGATTGTTGAAAGAAAGCCAAAGGAAATCCCTGTTTGCGAGAAGCGATGTGGGGGACACAGCAAACACGTAGAGGAAGGTGCTCTGGTCAGATAAGACCAAAATTTTCCTTTTTGGCCTAAAAACAAAACGCTATGTTTGGCAAAAAACTAACACAGCACATCACCCTGAGCACACAATCCCCACCGTGATACATGGTGATGGCAGCATCATGTTGTGGGGATGCTTTTCTTCAGCAGGGACAGGGAAACTGCTCAGAGTTGAAATGTTTAACTTTTAGAAAAATAGTGATTCTTTCAATCTATTGAAAATGATTACCGTAGATATTAAAGGTTGTATTGATTCTCATTTGTGGTTTTAAAAGCACTAAGGGTGTGTTTTGTAAATAATTAAACATAATAAGACATCATAATAATACATGTAAATCTGAATTTTATAAAGCAAGAACTTTGTATAGCTATTTCTATACTTTGCAGTACTAACATCAGGCATCTAGGGCATCGTCTTTATTCTTTGCAATAAATCTTTGCATTATTTAGAGCACTCAGCTTTAACCATATGGATATGGATGTGCTATAATGTGCCATAAAAATAAAATGAAATGGAGCATGTCATGTCATAGACAAATGCATATTTACTCAAGGAAGGAAATATATAATCCTACTTTACAAGGTTTCTTTACAACAAAGCAAAGGTGTGCAGCTTCATTTAAAAAAAAAATGACAAATCCTGTTTTCATTAAGCATTCAAGACTGTGCCTTTTACCTTGAGTTTCTCCTCTGATAATAAGACTTAATAGGTGAATTTTAATATGAGCAAAGATTGGTTACAAAATTATCAAATGCAAGTAGATGCAAGTAGTACCTTTGTAAAAGATGTTGGAGATAATTTTTAAGGGTACTAAATCATCTCTGTGCACAAATTAGTTTTTTTTTCAAAATGGTGTTTCATTGTCTATATGACAGAACAATGGGTTTACCAGAAAGCTGGAAAATAAAAATGGTGCATTCCCATAGTGAAGTATGTAAAAGCTGAATTTATTTAAAAACAATCCAGGTATAAAAAGACAATAAATACGACCTCATAAAAATGTTGCATGAACAAATAAGGCAAGTGAAAAGACAATATAGCAGCCTCGCATGTCGCGTGACCTGGTCAAAGTCCAGGCTGAGGTAGCCAAGCCATTCATTGCAGTAGGACACCCTAGATGTGTGAATTCCAGGGGTTACTCTTCCTTTCTTGAAACTTTGCAGGAGCCAGGATGGGCTCAATCCCTTGTCAGCACAATAGCAGCAGCTGTGGATGCACATACCCCCTCCCTATCGAGCCTGAGCAGCGCACACACTTTTCCCAGGGCAGCACTTCCAATGTAGCAGGCTGAAATTGCCAAACCGGGCTCTGGCCTCCGGTAAGCGTGTGTGTGTGATGATACCACATTGTAGCCACTCTCTGCACATTTTATTAAGAAATTCATTCGCTGAGGATCTCTTGACAAAATGCATAGGGCGTGACTACGACGTGACATCATCACGAGCGCCCATCGAACCAGAGCCCAGTGTGGTTATTTAAGTCTTCCACATTGAAGTGCTGTTAGCAGCTATATCTAAATGGTATGCTAGGCTGCTATACTTTTTTCCACTTATTTGGGGGATTTAGCTCTGCCATATCACAATTTTTATGATTGCTATTAGTATCACATTTGCTTAGTAGATGCTTTTTCCTGTTAGACATTTATATCCCAGTGCAGGTTTTATCTGAGCCAATATTTACCTGCCACCTCTCCCTCTACCCATGTGAGACTTTTTGGGGGAAAAAACTATTTGCTCTGCCTCTGTTATCAAGAAGATTATTTACTTCAGATTTTAATGCTAGCCAAACATCCGGTTGTCTGGAGTAGGGTCACAAACATTCCTGGCTTCAGCCTCCATAACAGCTATTATAATTTTGTCCATTTCCCTTCTCGTGCATGTTTTAATAAGGCTGTTTTGTTTTATAAAGGTGCCTCAGAGGTAGACCTTGCTAGCAACCTAAATTACACACTGTGTAGCAGAGATAGCATTAGGAGACAAAAAAGAAAATTTAAGAGTGAACGTCCCACACTCCGCTTAAGTGCTTTCGTCAGTAATACCGCTTCCCCCCAGTCTGAATATAGATATCAGTTATTCCAACTGCTGAGAACCATAAACAAGACAATACTCGTTTGGTTGCTCACCATGAACTGCTTTTTTTGAGATGACACAGAAATATATACAGCAGCCTGACAATACAAACTGTAACCAGAAACCTAATTAACATGAGTTAGTTATCTAATCATTTACCCAGACTAGGTGACTCAGAGATATTACCTTTCAGGGTAGACTTTCCGTCTCCTAACTCAAAACTTACAATACACATAAGTATAAACACATCCCCCAATAGTTTGCTAGGCGATAAAGATGTGTTAATGAGCACAAATACCTATTGGGTGAAAGACCCAGGCTTTCCAGATCTCCTTCATTCAGCATTCATTTCACATACATCTGTCCACTGAGTCCCAAGCATGCAGAGACCATCATGGCCTCCTTAATAATGCCCTTTTGCATTACATAACATAATATCTTCCTAAATGCTTGCAGCTCCCTCAAATTCCAGGGCCCATAGTCAGTAGGCAAGATGCTAGCATTCAGTCCCCTCCAAAAGCCTCTATCCCAGGTGAGTCTGTCACAAAGAGAATCTTACATTGCATCTGGTGATTAAAAAGCAATAACCAGAATAGGTTCAAATGCCATGGGATGTAAGGACCTTTCCAACCATGATCAAGAGGAATGGTCAGAAATACCCGTGGGCTCAAATGTAATACTTTAAGCATAAGAGAGGAGCTCAGAGTTGTCTGAAGCTAGGTATATTCTAGACAAGGGATTGTGTGTTTTGTAGCAACAGATGTAATGAAGGTCACCAGGATAAAATAATCTCCAAATATACCACAAGCCCATTTCTCAACAAAGTTTACTCAGTGTAGTCCACAGGGGATGATTGTGGAGATTTAAATTTGTCTATTACTTTTTTGAAAACATTATTAAAGTCCCCCACTACAAAAATAGGTATAGGAAGCAGATCAGTCATAACGATTGTTAGCAACCATAACACTTCAGAAGAGTAGGGGAATATGATCATTAGCTAGAATTCGTTTAAAATCATACATTTTACAGTGTATGAAGAAATCCGTTTATTAACCAAGATCCACTCACAGGTAAACGCAATGCCGCAGTACAACAAAATAGAACTCCCCCTGGTAATTATGAGGTGTGGACTGATTGTTAAGCAGATTAAATAAATCTGCTTGCAAGGAGGTGAGAGGTATTGCCTGTGGCATGCGTCTTCTGTGGGCAGATCAGGAAAGGTTTAAGGATAGATACATAGATTGTCTCTTTAAGGGGTCATTTACTGTATCACCTTCAAGTTTTTATAAGACTAGCCTAAGCAACTGACCTGCTTTATTTTAAGTAACCAAATGATGAAGTCCATGAATATGTAGTGGAGATCTGCAAGGGCAAAGATCTCACATGGATAAAAGTTTGACATATCCCAGGCTTCATGCCATCTGCACAAGAGAAAAAAAAAAGAGGAAAAGTGTACAAAAATATAGTACTATTAAATAAAGAACAAGAGTCAGCTAAAAAAAACTAAGAAAATACAAACAGCTCAGCGCAGGAGGTAACAAGGGGAATCCATTAAGTGACAACTCATTGGAGAAGTCCTGACCAAATAGGCCCAGCTGAGATCAAGCATAAAATGTTATACAGGTTAAGTCTCAACCTCAGTGCCAGAATGGTGACCAGCATTCTTGGTAGGAGTGGGGACTCAAAGGGGCTCTACCATGTACAGATATTCCTCGTTTAACGACTTACCTGTTTAACGACTGTTCAGACTTACGACCAGCTCTCCCCACCTGAACGAAGCGCTGTACATCATTGTATTGTACAGTTCAGAATTTTAATTTGTGTTCTGTACTTATGCAAATTAAAACATTGTTATTGAGCTGAAGTTTTGTGTTTAGACCTTTTTACACACTACAGTACAGTACAGTAGTTAAGAATGCTTAAAATATTGATTTCTTGTGACTCCTCATTTAACAACCAATTTGTTTAATGACCTAGTCATTAGAACGGAACCTAGTCATTAAGGGAGGAGTACCTGTATACAAAAAAAGGATACTCCAACAACAATGAAAGAAAATATCAGGTCCCTAAGGATATGTGATGGCCACTATTTAAGTTAGGTGTCATACTGTCAGTCTAGCTAGTTCACAGTTGAGTTGGGGGAATCGACAAATTGAACCCTGTCATCAACTACCACTCTTATCAGTACAAGATAAACCATGGAATATGATAAATGCAGGCATTGGAGGCATTTTTAAACTTCCTGAACTTGAGCTCTGCATTTTTGAAATTCAGATGGAAAATCAGGGAAGAAAATTACCTTGGTTTGATTAAGGAAAACCACTTTGAGTGCTCTCACCCATCACAGTATATTTTCTTTGTCTCTATAATTCAGATGTATGAGATGGGTCATGGGAGTAGCCTGGAGTTAATAGGTAGGTAGGGAGGGGAGAGGTATTTGCCAAATGTCTTCACTAGCCAGCATTCACCAAAGTCAGATGGGTCAGCACACTCAGCCCTTTATGGGTGGCCCAAATCCTGAACATTATTCCGACACAGTCTATTATCAAGATCCTCTACATTCTTTCATTAACATCCTAGTCATTGCAACCATTGCACTCTGCTATAAAATAATTAACTGAGTCTTCTAAATAACGTATTTGGCCTTCTGGAGCAGATGTACTTTCCTGTACTTTTTGCAAAATCATGACTCCTTGAACTTGCCTGTTTAGAGTATGTATATAAGAATTACACTGATAAGCTGCAGATAATACATGGTGTGTTCAGGGCTTTTGCCTTTCTCCTTGGATTCCAGGGTGGTTTTGGAAACATAGGGGCAGCAGTGTCCTTCAATTTTTCTATCACAGATCTTCTGAAGAGGGGAGTCTATGAGGGTCTGACAGCATCTTGGGTACCTGTGTCCACTGCTTCGAACTTCTGCCTTGTCATTTTGAGCAGCTCTAAAAGAAGGGTGCCCAGAGGTCATGTGTAGGCTCCAAAGCTTGTGGCACATGACAGCGGGTACAAACATTGCTTCAGCAAGGCATAAGGCAGGATATTTGAAGGATAGGATGCCATGGCTCTGCCACCAGTGTTCGCTCACATGTGTGGCTGCCAACCCTCCTTGTTCTCACTTTTTATTGTTTGTATGTATTTCAGGTGCATACTTAGTTAGTTCACTGATATTGCCCTTTAAATTTGTCTGTTTTATATAGGTTTCTGACACTTTCAGATATATAAATCTTGAAGCTATAAGATTTATATGTTATAACACATTATAATATGTATAGCAAAACAAAACTTTGCAATGTAATTTAGTAAATATAAATGTATTTAGGATTCATATAGATCTATTATGTTGTCAAGTACTGCACATTTAAAAAGGAGATTAAACTGTAAAATTGGTTATTATAATTAGAACAGATTTCAAATGCTTTTAAAAGTTTTGGAGCTGTATTCGGAACCAACAATGATCAAGGAGAGGAAGCTTAAACTCTGCTGGTTGAGATTATGTAATTAAATGAGAACAAAATATAATCACAAATAAATGTAAAACAAAGACAATTGTTAAATTGTTTAATTAGATTACTATCATGATGCAAGGACATTTTAATTAAAGAAATAAACCACATTCTGATTTAATATCATCTTATCTTTAATTAAGTTAGGCTTTAATATTACTTTGTCAATTTCAAATCAAATGTATTATTGAGAGATAATTTCTGTATCAACAGTGTATGATGTTTTTGAGTTTTTTGTTAGTATTCAACTGCCTACAATTTCATGATAATATATTATATGATACAGACCAATATAAGCTATACAGTATATTGCTTCAGAGGCAAATTAATATCTCTCAGTCTTCAGCAATTAATAAATTGTTTTAAAAGAGTTTGGTAAAATTAGTCTTCTTTTCAAAGTATTTGTGCATAATGACAATTTTTTTCTTAAGAACAGTGGGGGACATTCATCAATTCTGTCACACAAGGAAATGCTAAACAGAAGCACTCAAACATTTGCCGTAAAAAAAAAAAGTACCTGTTGAACTTCTTTATCAGGGATCTTCTTATCTAAGACTATTTATCTAGGATATGGCTCTGGTTTGGATTTTAAAGGAGACCCCTTTTTTGTTTGTTTTTTTCTTCTGAAGACTTGTGGCCTAGTAAGGCTCAGGAGGGGAAAATGCACTCTCCCTCTTTTTCTGGGTCACCCAGGCTCCATTGCTGGATAAGGGTTTGGTATGTTTTTTTAAGGGGGGTGCCACACAAAAAAATAAACAAACAAATTGTGTGGAGTCCCCCCATACTCCATATCAGACCCTTATCCTGGGTACCCCTTATTACTTATTCACAAAAAATGTACAATGTAAACCCAATGCCATTCATGTTATTCGCTGCTGTGGAGCCATCATCAACTGTAATGAATGACCCACAGATAAGCTGCTGACACAAACACAATGACCCACGCCAATGATCTTCTCCCACTTACTTCTCCCACTTACTTCTTCTGCAAATGTCAACCCCCCCTGGTCAGCAACTTAAAATCAACAAACTGAACAGTTGACATTAATACCGTAACTAAATATCTGGGCACAATTATTGTATGACATCACCTGGAATGCCGTGGCACTTTTGTTTATTACCAACAGAAACAGGCCAGAGATCATAACTGTCATTTAGCAACATGTATTTTCTAATGTGACTTTTACTAGAGTACGTTTTCACAGATGAGCCACTTCATGTGCAGATTTAGGGCATCCAAGCCATGTTACTTGAAAGAATCGTGTATTTTTAATGTCATCACTTGAGCCTTATTAAAAGACCCCATTTCCACTAAATGTTTTTTTTTTAAACATTTGCATTGGTACATGTCCCCAGGGTAGTGACCAAAATTTGACTTTTGTAGACTTCAGTGAGGTTTTTCTTTATGTATGTATTTTCAAGTATTTCAGGAAAATCCACTGAAGCAAGCTTTGCTCAGTTTACTCATTACTAGTTATTACATATGCATACTGTACTCTTCTTCTTGATTTGAATAATCTTTCAGTGATTGTGATTTAAAGCTTTGCCCCATGATACAAGTCTAAGTAAAAAAGTATTCACTTTGAGGGAAGTTGCAATTTTCATGGGAATTTTACCCTGAGCTGGTTAAATTTCACTTTGCATCCTATGCATTAAGGTGAAAAAACACCTTACAGTCACCGACTCCCCGAGCCCCTGTTTTACTTACCTGAGCCCCGAATTCCATGGGCGGGATCCTGCGTTGCTTTTCCTAGGTCTTGTCGGCTCTTCATTGGATAGATTGATAGCAGCGCAGCCATTGGCTCCTGCTGCTGTCAATCAAATCCAATGATGCGGCCGCCAGGAGTGGAGCTGAGTCATACAATTGGCGGCTATGGACGCCGATTGTATGGCACGGGAGCATGCCCGCTAAGCTAACCGCCTCTGGAGAGAGCTTCCCAGAGGGGGCTAGCTCTTGTGGGGAGGAGGCACAGTGGGACCCCAGAATAGGACGCTTGGTGGCCACTCTGTGCAAAACGAACATAATCAAAGCTTTACTACCACTTTAACAGTTGTTAAAGGAGAGTAATTTCACAGAGCCACTGAAAGATTCCTATAGTAGCTAATCTACACATCTCTTTTTTGTTATTAAAACATGGAAAAATCAAACTTTCTAAAAAGTTCTATAAAATTTCTTTAAAGTAAGCAATTAAAAACTGTTCTGAGTAGCCAATCAGAAAATGATGTCCTCTACATTTATTTAACTCTAAGCTTCTGTGATAATTAACACCCATTTTTGTCTTTAAAATATTGTATATATCAAACCGTGGAAGAAAATTTTACCAAAACAAGCTTTGTTTGTCCCCTAAATGACAAAGTTATTTTCTTAGGGTGACAATGTTTCGTTAAGACTAGCTGTACCTGTAGGTCAACTAGGTGAAATATATGAAAGACTTGTGCAGTGAATCTTTCATAAATAATCACACAAATATAGACATTCCATCTGTTTGTTACAGACTTTTTTCCATAGTTGAGGATTTATAAATGATAAATAGATGATTTATCATGCTTTTGGCATCGTATTTTCGTATTAAATCTATTCCAGGTTATTGATCATTTATAAGTCATTTCAAGGGGAAATGTGTAACTAAGTGCAATGTTTATTTTAAAATATTGGCAAAATAAAATGTAAGGTATAAATCGCATCGTCAATAAAGTAGAAAATGAGTCATGGACCTCTGACAGCTATGTGTTCACAAGATAATAAATTCTCTGGAGATGTACAGTAAGGAGATGTGAAATATTATGCAAATTTGTCAGTTAAAAAAAGAACATTCCATTTGTTCTGAAAACCCATGATGAAGTACACCTGGCTACTTAATTGAAATGAATTACTGTCCTTCAGTTAAAATTCCTCTGTTTGTTTAAAGCCTATATCATTACAAGTAGTTTGTTTCTACTATTCCATGATCCAACTTAATTTCCAACATATGGAAATGAGAAAATACATGAGGAAACCATATTCGCCCTGGAATTCAATGTGTGAATTAGAAAATGTTGGTCTTATATGTTATATAAAATATTTTATATGGTGCACAGTGTCTAAAGGTTAGAATTGAGTTCTGTAGTCTGTGCTCAGTGGGAATAAGTGGTTTGGCTCTGTTCTGAACTCTGGTACCAGTCATCTCTCCCTAAGATACGATCCAGTATACATGTTTCACTGGGCTGTTTCACCCTGTTTCACGAATTCTGAGGCTACAGCTGAATAAATGCACGGATTGCTATAGTACTCATGGGCTCACATGATTGAGCAGATATGTGCACACACGGGGAGTTTAGAGCCTACCTAAATGTACACTGCTCATTATCTGTAACAAGTTCCTAGTTTGCCATGAGCGTTGAACATTACAATAATCACTTTTGTGTAATTTATTCCCCAAAACATTGGTAAGGAATGTGCATGTTAACATTTTATTTGCATTTTTTTAATAACAATTAGCAGATTTAAAAAGGCAAGGTATGTATGGGTATTTTCCAGTGAAAAAATAAAACCATGTATGTGTGCTTTCTTTAGCCACATCATGCATATCTGCACATTGGAACATTCATGTCACTTACCTTTTTTTTTTCAATTTCCTCTGATGATATTAGGGCACACTTTGTGTGGTTTTGTTTCTTTATGATATGTGCATGTAATATCCCTAACAGCAGCCAATTACATTTAAAAACATTGGAAAACATTATTTGTTTTATTTTAGGTGTGTCATTAATTAGCTAGCATATGTTTGGCCACTGAAACATACACACGCTAGTAAATATCAACATATACATGCTGCATTTAATTAAAAACAGCACTAATTACTAAGTTATATATAAAAAAATAAAACAGTGTACATAAAATTGTGATATTTTAAAATATGGATAATTAAACTTTACCTGCTACTGGAATTGAAGTGCGATCCAATTTATGAAAATGTGTTAATTATGCATACCTAATAACTTATTTCAAAAGTTCTTGCTATAACAAATATACATGTTTTAATAATACATCCATCCTTATAGAACTTACAGCTGTGAATATAGCAAATAAAGTGCCTACAAAAAATAAATGAACACATTAAAGTGTTACTAAACCCAAAACATTAAAATTAATCTGCATATGCAGTAAAGCATGCTTGTTATTAGGGATGAACTTCGTATTCGAGTCAAACTCATGTCAGACTCGAACATCGTATGTTCGATCGTTCGTCAAAATACGAACAAAACAGGTCGTTTGCGCCAAATTCGAGTAACGTTTCACAGACCATAATTCACTGCGGCATTTTTTTTCGTCGTTTGCGTTCGGCTTTTTCCGGCGTATAGTTAAAGCTACTGTTATGAGGCGTACTCAATGTTAAGTATGGCTGTCGTTCCCGCGTAGAAATTTGAATTTTTTACGTTGTTTGCTTAAGTCGTTCGCAAATAGGGATTTGCGTAGAATGACGTCACCGTCGGAAGCATTGGCTTGTTCTGGGTTAATTTCGAGCATGCGCACTGGGATACCCCCACGGACGGCGCATGCGCAGTTTAAAAAAAACGTTGTTTACGTCGGGTCACGACGTATTTACATAAAACACGCCCCCATCACAGAGATTTGAATGCAGTGCCATTGCACCGCCAAAGATACACTACGCCGCCGTAACTTACGGCGCAGAATCTTTGTGGATTTGAAAAAAAAAGTAAGTGACGGCGGCGTAGTGTATCTTAGATACGCTACGCCCGGCGGATAAATGCGCCGCTGTTCGTGGATCTACCCCACAGTGTGTAGAGGATATATATACATCCCAGGTGTTGTACATATATTTATACACTGTATAGTTTAGCTAGATCAGTTCTTCCTAATTTACTGGCAGGCAGGTGATTGTGCTATTTAAAGACGTTATCACAGGCATACTATAGACACCCAGCTATATTTTTTTAAATTTAAGCATCATTAAAATCACTGCTCCTGATGCGGAAAACATATTACATACTCACCTTGATCAAACTCTAACTAAAATATATTCATAAATACAATGTTATTTACTGTACATCTGTTAATGGAGATTTCATATAAACCATCATACTTCAACATATGTCCTCATTAAGCTTTAGGAGCCCAGTAATTATGTCACAGGGGTAAAATAAAAGAATATCTACCTAATGAAAACATGTAAGAAAAACATTTTCTTTGTGTGCACAAGCTCATTACAGGGAGTAGTAGGTTGTAAATAAGATAATGCCCATTTGCCTATTTAAAAATAAAGTAGGGTGTTTTTTTTTCTGTGAGTTTATATGCTCGGTTATGATTCTAGTGTTTACACTAAAGCCATTTTTCTAGCTAGCTTTTCCATGTGTCTGGGACTATAATTTAAATCATAAGTTTGGCTTTTCAACAGCATAGTTTATTGGACAAAGCAATCAGTATAAACATGTTCCTTTAGCAGATACCTCTTTTTTAGAAGTAGTAGAATACTTCCGCAGATGTTACATTGCTGAAGCAAAGTCTGTTCTAGCTTAACAGGAGCTTTCCAGGACTGATAGGCATAACTTCCCTCTCCTGCTTGTCATTATTGGATAAAACTAAAGGTGTCATTAGGAGACCAGTGTAGAAACAGAAAGAGACCCACAGAGACACTGTGGAAAATAAAAAAGTGGGTCTGAAGCCATCTAAAGCAACATATACAGGTAATTTTTCTCACTATCACCTGAGAGATGAGCTTTGTCAGTGTAAAAAGAACATACAGTAGCTCTGGTAGGTGACCAGTCAGTGGGTAGGGAGAATATAGACAGCATAAAGGCAGAACTGCGTATGCCTGGTACACACTTAAAGGTTTTGTATATAGTTATAGTTGTCTATAACTGACAATATAAATTAGACTGACAGCTCAGGTCAGAGTCACTGTACTAATGATCCATTGATGCAGCGATATCCCCCGCTGAGATGCTGTGTTCTGACAGGGGGATTGGCTGATAATGCTGATTTGGAGCTGGTTGGCTGCTGGTTTTGCTCAACAGCCTAGGCTTCTGTCTGAACGGCACACATACACACACGCGGAATGTCAGACGTTTTTTTTTTAACCGGCTGATGTCTCCTGACATTAGGCTCTTGTTTATGAGGCTTTATAGCCATATTGTGCTTTGTGGGTGGGCAGTTTCTCCTCTCAATTCATCATGTCAGATAAACTCCATGCCAGAATGTTTATTGGTCTCTGGTCCAGGTGTTTATTGTCATTCACTGGCAACCATGTTTATTGTCAGTCACTGACATTAGCAAGAAGTACATTTGCAGTACTGGGAAAGTGTGCCTTATCAGACCCTGATATCAGTGGGATGCATATTTTAATGTCTAGTGTTGGTGGGGTGTAATTTTTCAGTCCTGATCTCTGTGGGGTGTATTCATTCCTGGTTTCATCAGGAAGCATATTGTCAGTGTCTAGTAGTTGTAGGGTGTTTTTTGTTAGTCCCTGGTTTCAGTGACATGCACATTGTGGGTCCTTGGCATCAGCAGGATGTGTGTTGTCAGTTTTTGGTTTTAGCAGGTTGCATATTGACAGTGCCTGGTATCAGTTGCATACATATTGTCAGTGTCTGGTATTTGCAGGGTGTGTACTGTTAGTCCCTGATATCAGTAGGGTGAATAGTGTTAGGCCCTGCCATCAAAGAGCACCAGCACAGTGGGGTTCTCACACTTTTTCCTTTAAAAACTTTAGCCATTACTTAGTCAGGAATGACTATAGCATTGACAAAAGAGTGGTGAGTGAGCATAGTTTTTCTGATCACCAAATAATTTAGGTTTGCTGAGTAAAACAGGAAGCAGGGTTGGTGTTTGGGGGGGAAACCGAGGAAATGCCTAGTGCACCTCAAGTCAAACATGTCCCCCAAATTAAAACTCCCCATCCTCCTAAACAAGCATATACCTTCCAAAGCAGCAGATCCTTTAACCTTGCTGACTGGGAAAGCATGCAAACAATCAGTGGCACAAAAAAAGTAGTACAGTGCTGGCCAGAACAGTATTAACCTCTGGGGTTAACAGTATTAATACTCTAGGACAGGCATTAACTTTGCTTGCCCCAGCCCAGCGCTAATCTCAGCCTCCTGAGTGGTCTCTGGCAGAGTTTCTATACCTCTCTTGCACATCTCTGTATATGCTATGCAAGAAGTGCATAATTTTCAGTAAACTGGATGATTCCTAGGCATTGTAGGAAGTAAGAAGGAGAAGTAAAATGCTTTGTGAGCATTCAAAAAGGAAGCTGGGCTTGAATACATTAAGAGCAAATATGTATGCCCCCATGTACAATTACAAATCATACATAGAAATACAGTTTTAAAAATGTTAAAATGCATTATTAGGATTATTTAAATCCTAAATTATTTAAATTGAAATCAAACTTACCTGTTTTCATTGAGTATATATTCTTAAACAAAATAAAGTACTGTAAAAGTCGATTTGCCTAAGCATTTAATTATCGAAATAAACCAAGTAATACAGATTCCTTTCCCAAATTTTTTGTTAATTGATTAATTGTTAAGGTCCATTGTATCTCCTCTTCCATCATAAGCCTAATTCTAAATCAATAGGAAAATACAGAAATATATCACAATAAGCTTTGTCATGTTTTTCTAAATGTTTGCATGTGCTAAAAAGATTAGTAAGTCACATAATAATGAACACATAATACTCTGCATGACAATTGTGCTTACAATTACTATTGTCAGATTTTATTCTCTCTAGAAATAAGCTTCCACTAACAAGAAACCAACAGTGAGTATATGCCTTTGACACGTCTTTGTAAGGCAAAGTCATTGTGTTTGCTGCTGCATGTATCTTTAATGAAAGAAATACCTGTGCTTTGCAGGGGAAAAGAGTTTGTGAGAATGAAAAATGTAGCTTCCATTTCATCTATTTTAAGGCATCAAATTCTAAGATTTGAACATCCATTTCTTCTTTTAAAAATAAGCCTTGCTTTATCTGCGCTTGAATGTCCTAGCTTTGGTAGGCATGAAAACACTGTTACCGAGGATACCCATTTAGCAGTATAATGTTAACATGCAGCAGACCCTAAAATAATAGCTAAGTTGAATGTTTGCTACTGTATAATGTGATACATTTCATGCCAGAGTAATGATATACTAAAATATACTAAATCATTGACTATTGGCTTTATGAGAGTTTGAGAGTTCCATAGCAAGCCGGGTTAACAACACATACACACACACACACACACACACACACACACACACACACATCTATCTATCTATCTATCTATCTATCTATCTATCTATCTATCTATCTATATTTGTAAATATTTTATAAATATCTTTTCATGTGACAACACTGAAGAAATGACGCTTTGCTATAATGTAGTAGTAGTAGTGAGTGTACAGCTTGTATAACAGCGTCAATTTGCTGTCCCTTCAAAATAACTCAACACACAGCCATTAATGTCTAAACCGCTGGCAACAACAGGGAGTACACCCTAAGTGAAAATGTCCAAATTGGGCCCAAAGTGTCAATATTTTGTGTGACCACCATTATTTTCCAGCACTGTCTAACCCTCTGGGGCATGGGGTTCACCAGAGCTTCACAGGTTGCCACTGGAGTCCTCTTCCATGCCTCCATGATGATATCATGGAGCTGGTGGATGTTGGAGGCCTTTCACTCCTCCACCTTCCATTTGCAACAGCTCTGGTAGACATTCCTGCAGTTAGCATGCCAATTGCATGCTCCCTCAAAACTTGCAACATCTGTGGCATAGTGCTGTGGGATAAAACTGCACATTTTAGAGTTGCCTTTTATTGTGGCCAGCCTAAGGCACACCTGTGCAATAATCATGCTGCCTAAACATCATCTGGATACACCACACACCTGTGAGGTGGATGGATTATGTCGGCAAAGGAGAAGTGCTCACTAACACAGATTTAGACAGATTTGTGAACAATATTTCAGAGACATAGGCCTTTTGTGTACAGAATAAAAGTCATAGATCTTTGAGTTCAGCTCATGATTAATAGGGGCAAACACAAAAGTATTGCGTCTATAATTTTGCTCAGTGTGGATATATATTTATATATTTATATATATATATATATATATATATATATATATATATATATATATATATATATATATATATTAGCAGGTTACAACATTATGTGGCAGCGCAACACCTTTAAAATAGCCTGCACATAACGCAGGAAAGCCTTGGAACAATTTTAAAACGTTTTCTAACATGAGTGCCAAATTCATATAGTTCATCTTACCATCACTTTTAGAATCTGTAACTATGTCTGCAAAAGATTTCAAAACAATTACCGCCGGGTTTATTATCTGCAAATTGGCAGTAAAACCAACTCTGAGTTGGAGACAGAGATATGCCAAACCTCAGAATCGGGCATTTTGTGCTGGGAAGCTGTCATGAATATAGACACTTCAGCCTCAGTGCCTCCTCCTTCATGTTAAGGATCAATGTACTTGTCATCTGCATCAACATTCGCCATGCAATAGAATAAGGCAATTGTAAAGAGTGTCTGCAATACCTTTTATGTGGAAAAGAAAGTGCAGCGCTCAAATGCAATAAAATGCAAATGTAGCAATAAAGTCAAAATTGCATGAACAATGTGAAAAGTAAATGTTGCACATGTAGTGGAGGCCAATACATCAAACAATAAATAATAAAGTCCAAAGTAAGACACGTGATAAGTGGATACCACAAAGTTCAAAACAGAAAATGAGTGAGAAAAAAATGTTGGATTCCAGTGACGGAATGAGTGGATTGGAATTTACTTTCCAAATGCAGAAAGAGGTCCCACCACCAGTGCGGATGCAGGCTTACCAGAAAGGGTGGACTCTGCGAAAATTACATTTCCAGAGTCAATCAGGCTTGGTATATGCTTGGAACTTGGTGTGGAATCTCTTCAAGGAGGGGGTCTGCAAATAGCTGTGATGCAAAATTCAGTAACCCGGAGACAGGCTGGAAGATCTCTCGCTCATGAAGTACAGGAGATGGTCATCCGTATTAAAGGTTACATATAAATATGGAAAGGAGAAGAGGGGACGCCATAGTGTAACACCGAAAAAATCAATATAAAATGTATTTAAAGGTTGCACTTACATATTGGATGAAAATACAGCGCATAACGATAAAAATGGTGGCAACGATGGAGTCATCCCTGACGCGTTTTGTGTCAATACACGTTGTCAAAAGGGTATTCCACTGCAATACCTTTTATGAATTACACAGAATTTCTAAATTTTAAAAAATAGTCATAAGGTAAAATTTAGATGGTGCACTTCTCTAGCATAAGCACAAACGACAATAGAACATAGAAACATATTATTTATTTTTGCTATTGTCACAGTGCAAGGCCCTTCCACTGTGAAAAGGGAAAAAAGAATTGCACAGGGTTCACACATGTTCAGAGTACACAGCTCCTGAGTAGCTGAGAAAACAGTTTTTACAGCTTTCTTCAGGTTTTGGTTTTCCCTAATTGGGCTTTGGAATTTGGAGACTTCAAAAAGTTTTGGGTGGGAAAAAGTTTTCAACCCACTGTACAGGTCTTGCAGGAGACTGGCAGGTTGTGAGTGCAGCTGTGCACAGCCCTTAAAATGGGTCAGCGCTCCTATTAGGAGTGCTCCACTCAAAAGACAGTACTACTTGCTGGAGAGGAGAGATTCTGTGTTTATGGGGCTGAGAGAGTCTAGGCAGCTAGGTAAGTCTGGGAGACTAAGAGCGCTTATATGACTAGGTGAGCTTAGGGGACTGAAGAGAGCCATGAGAGGGCCAGGAGAGATGGGAAAGCAGAATGAAAACAGACATACTCTTTAACCACTTGCCATCATTATACTGCGGGCAGGTAGGTACGAACCCAGGAACCGTCGTAGCTGTACGTTGGCCCCTTTAAGTGGGATAGCAGGCACGTGCGCACACCCACTGTACAACGGTGGTGCCGATGCTCGTGACCGGTGGTCGTGATGACTGCCAGCCACGAGCGATCATTGGCACAAGAGGCAGAACAGGGATGTGTGTGTGTAAACACACACATTCCTGTTCTGTGAGGAGAGAGAGATTGTGGGTTCCTTTGAGCTGAGAACCACGATCTCTTATTTCCTATAGTCAGTCCCATCCCCCACAGTTAGAACACCCCCTAGTGTTAAACCTCTTCCCTGCCAGTTAAAATTTTAAAGTAATCAGTGCATATTTATAGCACTGGTCGCTGTATAAATGCCAATGGTCCCAAAAATGTGTCAAAAGTGTCCAATGTGTCTGCCATAATGTCGCAGATCACCATAAAAATGTCATAAATCTATCCCCTATTTTGCAGACGCTATAACTTTTGCGCCAACCAATCAATATACGCTTTTTGTGATTTTTATTACCAAAAATATGTAGAATACATTTTGGCCTAAATTGAGGAAAAAAATTGCTTTTTAAAAAAAAATTGGGGCTATTAATTACAGCAAAAAGTACAAAATATTGTGTTTTTTTCCGAAATTCCAAAAAATTAAAACCACACTGATGATCAAATACCACAAAAAGAAATCTCTGTTTGTGGGAAAAAAGGGACGTTAGTTTTGTTTGGGTACAGCGTGCAATTGTCAGTTAAAGCGATGCAGTGCTGTATCGCAAAAAATGGCCTGGTCATTGAGCAGCCAATTCTTCCGGGGCTTAAGTGGTTAAGATGTCTGAGGATCCACAGGCCAAGGGTCGAGGTTTGGGGCTAAACAGCAGAACTTCTGCAAAGAAGTGGCTCAGTATTATTTTTGATTTAGTTAAAATTGGGCTGCCACGCCCTAAAAAACATAGTTTGTATTGGCATGGACTCACTAAAAATGCTTTTACCATTGCAAATATACACCAATACACATTAGAAATCCACATAAACTAAATTGTTACAATACATTGCAAGAGGCCAGTAAAAAGCACACTTTTTTTTCTTTGCGCTTATGAACTTAAATTGGAATAGTGTTTTTTATTCAAACAATATTTCATAGTGTAGTGTGTAACATACATACAGTATATAGTACATACTATAATATAGTATTTAAGTATCAAGGCAACTTGCAGTGAAAAATTACTGACTGTCAATATGATTGTCAATGTATTGACAACATAAAGGCCATGAGCTCATATAGAGAACCAAAATCAATATTTTCTAAACTTAGAACAGCACTTTAGTCAATGCTGTTTATCAATCTGCTGCTAAGATGTGGTAAAAGTAGTACAAGTATATTTCTATATAAAGTGGGAAAAAAATGAGATTAAAGAACCATTTTGCTAAGTGTAGATTTATGTAAGGTATATAACTTCACAAAGTATTCTGTAATTTAATGTTGTTAAAAGTTACAGAAATTCCCATAACTCTGAGTTTCATTATGGTAAGATGCATAAAGCTTTACATTACTACTAAAGTTAATTTGTCATGAAAGGATTATGGGTCTACCAAAAAATAAACAAAACAAATTGCTAATTGCTTTTACTAAAGTAACTCCCCTCCCCCAAAACAAAACCATAAATTGTATTTGTAGTTCTACATATAACTAAGGTAAGCAGCTGAAAGTGACCTTGTATCAATCTCCAGCAATTACAGTGCAGCAGAGCTCAAACTTGGAAAGGAAAGTGCAGCACCAAGAGTCATGGTATAGTGCAAAGTAGCAAAAAAAAACATAAAAATAGTGTGACAACCCAAATAAGTTTACATGGTCATAAACTTGCCACAGTGTTTATTTAATAATTACAATAACCAAACTTAAATCTCTGCATATTAAAATTTTCATACGCATTAAATTCAGTGTTGCCAAACCCCTGAAGTGAAATTTACTGGCACCAATTTTTTACTGGCAAAAATCATGAGATTTAATGGCAGAACTAAATTTTTTTACTAACACTGCAAAAAACTTCCTAAATTTACAGTTTTCAGTGGCAAACAGTGCAAATATCAATATTTTAACTATAAACACATAGCTAGTGCTTTTAGCAATGTGTTTATGTTAAACAAAAGTAAAAAAACATATTTCTCCATTCACATGAAGGTCAAGTTACTATAACCAAGCCAGCACAGAGTTCCCCCTTACATCAGAGTCTACATGATTCCCCCTTACAGTGAAAGCGTACTCTTATGTAAAGGGGAATGCTGCAGATCATAATCTAAGGGGAAATATGATATAGAGAGGGGGGTCTGGTGACCACTGCTTTGACTTTACATCAGAGTTCCCACTTACCTCAGGGTTCGCCGACTGAGTTCCCCCTTGCACTGTAAGGGGGAATCCTGCAGACTCTGATGTAAAGAGGAACACCAGAAACTTTGATCTGGGAGGCACTCTGGTGACCAGAGACCACCTTCCGTAGAGCGTAAATGATACAGGAGATGGTCAGAGACTGCAGAAATGATACAGGAGATGGTCAGTGAAACGGTCACCACCGTTTTACGACCTTCCATCCCATCCACGACAGCTCATCTGACACACAGACAAATCAGCAGGCATCCCATTTTCCCAGAATCAAGACGAGACACGCAGCTCTGTACTTGGAGAGTGCGGAAATGATACAGGATATGGTAAGAGAAAGCGGAAATGATACAGGAGATGGTCAGAGGCTATGGACATGGTAGTTTCCTCCTCTGTCCCCCTTAATATTATAATACTTCTCTACACCAGTGTCCTTCCTCCTGTGACCCTTTCTGTGCTGCTGCAATGCACCATGCAGTCCACCTGCACCATCATCCTGCCTGACTGACTGTCTCTGAGACTGAATCACTCAGTCTCCCCGATGCCCGAAGTTTTTGTGCAATATGCACAGCCACTCACCGTCCGACACTGACCAGGGCACTCTGTTTCTGTAGTGTACTGGCTGGGCAGGTTACAGGCTCACATCAGCTGGCACTGGCAGGGCAGGGGTCTGACTCCGCCGCACTCTCCTTAGCTGCAGTCTTCTTCTGTGTCCACTGACTTCACATGAGGTTCCTCTGTCCATCCACCCTCAGCTCCTGCTTTTTTAAAGTCTGGCGTGGCGTGGCGGTGTGGCTAACATCATCAGTGCGCAGGCAGGGGCAGCACTCCTGGATTGTATCGGATCTTCTCTGAAATTTCTGCAAACTGCGCAAATTGCCGTCATTTTTACTGGCACTTTTCCCTTACTACGGACTTTTACAGACATGGAAAAAGTGTTTTTACGGGGCTGCCCATAAATCTACGGGCGGTTGGTAACACTGCTCAAATTAGCTAATACACCAATACAAATACCGCTATGCATCCAGACTAGACTGGGTGACAACCCCACTAAACAACACAGCGTGAGGGAGGAATCTGGCTTATAAAGGCTCCAGAACGGTGTAAATGCAGAACCGCCAAAAAGCACCATATAGCTGCTTGTTGCAGTGGGAGAAAACCGAGGGAGAAACCAAGAGCAACCTGAAAGAGAGAGGAAAAGGAGAGCAAGGCAAAAATGCCCTTATTGCAAGGGACCCAGACATTCTTTTGTGCCATGTTTCAAGAAACATATTAACAGTATATGTGAAAAGGGAGCAAAGGTAATACTGCTGCTTCTCTTATACTGTCCAATCACAGGCTGGGGCAGAGAAGGTACCTAGCTGTATTGCCTAAATGCAGGTGAGAAAATTCAGATCACCAACCTGGTTGTGGTGTTTGCCAGGGCTGTATAAATCTCAGAACTCAATGTGCAGAAACATAAATAATTTTCCAAGTAAAACAGCCACAATATATGTATTTGAATTGTATATTTAGCTGTTTTCCATGAGTTTGGCTTTAAATCTTAGACACATCTGCAGCAAGCAGCCACATAAAAGCTGCACAGAGTTATGTCTCTTGACATGCTCTATAGCTAGATGTTGCAGAGAATTATTTAGCATGGCAGCACCCACAGTGAATTTATTTTTATATTGTAACATTAATCTGGACAATGATAAATTAGACAAAAAATTTATTTTATCTAGTTAGTAGACTGTTTAAGATTGTAGGTGTTCTTCCCTAGGGGTAGATTCACTTTTAGTTATTGGGCATCATGCTGCAATGTTTTAATACAGAACTATAGCAATTGATTGAATATCCTAAAAAATAAAGGATGGGGATCAAGAAAAGTATAGTACAAACTGACAATGGAAGTTTTTTTGCAACTGAATGATTGGGGGCCAACTCTGGACAAACCTTAGGCCCCATACACACGATAGAATCCATCCGCAGATAAATCCCAGCAAATGGGTTTCTGCGGATAGATCCTATGGTGTGTACACGCCAGCGGATCCGTTTCCGCGGAGAAATCTCCTCTGGGATGGATTTCAGCAGATCGGATATTTGCTGACATGCACAACAAATCCATCTGCTGGAATCCATTCCAACGGATGGATCCGCTCGTCTGTACAGACTTACCGGATCCATCCGTCCAAAGGGATTCCCCGCACGCGTCGTAATGATTTGACGCATGCGTGGAATTCCTTATATGACAGCGTCGCGCCGTCGCCGCGTCATAATAGCGGCGACGGCGCGACACGTCATCGCCAGAGGATTTCAGCGCGGATTTCAATGCGATGGTGTGTACACGCCATCGCATAGAAATCTTCTGAAATCCTCGAGAGGATTTATCCGCGGATACGGTCCGCTGGACCGTATCTGCGGATAAATCCTCTCGTGTGTATGGGGCCTTATAGTTCTCTGTATAAATTATTTTCTGTTTTACTATGGCACACTGGAAAAAAGTTTCAGTACATTTTATGAGCAAAGATGTAGTGCAATTTCTATGGGATTACATCATGTCTGTTCTTAGAAATGGTTATTATTGTTTCCCATTTTCACACATTTTTTTATATGTAACATATTTGTGTGCCTACATCATTTAACCAAATATGCTTAATTAGAAATATGAGTTTGACCAAGCCATTCACAGTCAGGGAAAATAGCAAACTAATGTGACTGTTCGCTGCTACGGCAAGAAATTACCAGTAATGCACCTTCTGGGCTTTGAATTTTGGTCAGGCAGTAAAAATATCAGGGTTTCCTGCAGCCTTTTGTTAGTGTATGTTGGAGAAAACTTGGAGTAGACAGGGAGAGCTGACAGTAACAGAGAGAAGACTGCAGGTTGAGATAGTTCCCGCTATAATATGCAGTACTAAACAGTGCTATATGCAGTTATATATAGTGCTATAAATAATCAACGTGAGTTGGAGACTTGAAGTAATAGAGAGATCTGACCAAATGTTTGCAGGGGGAAATAGTTTCTGCTACACTACACAGTTCTAAACAGTGATATATACAATCATATACACAGTGGTGCATTGTGACAAATTACAGTGAACAGTGTTGTGGTGGGTTGCATAGTGTGTACCCCCCTCCCCCATGGTCAATGTGTTGTATTTTGCTAAAATTCTGCAGTGTTTTGGGCTACAAACTACTGTATGGTAAATAATGCACTTTAATAATTGTACCCTAAAACCTGTGTGGTCTATCCCTATTAAGATGCAGCTTACTCAAGCTTCAGAAAAAAAAAAAAATATTGGAACTATCCAAGGTCAAACTTAGAATCAACAAATACAAGCTAGGCCAGGAATAAGCTGAGGTCAGTAGCAACAAGGCAGAGCTGAGACAAGTCCAAAGGGAGGCAGAGTCGGCAACAGAAAAGGAGATCTCAGAAACAGGTTAAGAGGTTGATTTTGCAGGGTACCGCTGACAGAACTTCCTAGTTCAGCTTTGTTCCTTAAAAAAGGCCTTATGTCACCAAGATTAAGTGTGCTTTCTCATGTGCCTGTACGAATGTACATTTGTGCTGCATGGCTGTGAAAATTTGCATGCCCACATACATTAACTTGCGCAAACAATTTCCACATCAAGCTTACTGGCAAGGAACCTTGTCCTGCATATTGTGTAATACAAGATATAGGGTGAATGGTATTATGGGTGATTTGACAATGACAACATCCCAAATCATGTACTAAAAGAAAAAGTCCCTGTGGGACTTCATAGGCAAATTACATCAAAAGAAAATAATGGTAGTGTAGTTAAAAAGGTATGCATAGTAGCTTTATTACAAAACATCTTTAAAATAATATAAAAATGTATTAAAAATATATATATATTTAAGCAAGCGTACAATACATGATCTTGTATGATCAAAGATACCCTATATGTCACTGTAGTAATAATGTAAGCTACCTAAGTGTCGCTGAGTAGCTCTAACATTGGACATCCAGACAGAAGAGCTCAATGCATTTCGGAAGCAAGTTCCTACTTCGGGGAAGAGAAGAGTAGACCATATCTACTGTGTAATCATACGAGTAAGTATATATTTACAATAGAAAAAAATGAAAAATACATAGTTAAAAGTTACACAAGATGAGTAATGTTGCAAGGTCCTGAATGTATACTCACATTGTACATAATGTATACACTTTTCTTGGAGATAAAGAACATACAATGAATCCATCTGTCAAGTGCCAATCCATACACTGAAGTCAAATGGTGCACATATATGAAAAACCAAGCAGAATGTTTGACCCAGTAACAAACCTAATGTGATGCATAATGAGCCTACAAGTGTTACTAAAAAGTGAAATAACAAGGACATAAAGTCATTACCATGCAATAAGAGAAGAGGAGACTAAACCCCAAAGAAGAGAGGCATAGTCTCAATAGATTTATGGGTTAAGCAAAAGTTGGGTTTCCAATAAGCCAAAAAATGCAGAAGGGTAACAAGAGAAGGAGGGACAGAGTGTTTAGGTCCATCCCACACATCAAGTGTCCAATGCAAATAGGATGATTCAATCCTAAATGCCACCAAGACGAATAAGACTGACAGTGTCATGTAATTAAACAGTGGTGGAAATAATGCCTCCTATTGTAATTAGCCAGCTGAAGAAGAGCAAATTGGAGCCAATAGAAGCCTCCCTATTACATCCTCTAGCCTTCCGCTAAATCACACTTTGGGAAGAGTGCGCCAGGACATGGCTCCCCAATGCTTTCATGGGATAGGGGAATAACGTAACTTGCTGGAAGCCCGCCAACATGCAGAAGCGGCCGGTACTCCTCAATGAGAAGATCATGGGTGGGATGACAGGCTTACACTGGCATCTCACACACCAATTAGATTGTAGGAACATGGAGCAGCCCACTGAAACCATTTATAGGGCTAGAATAGGCACCCCTGGCAATTTCAAAGGCTGCCGAAGAGGCCCTTATATGCCGGGTGCAGCATGGACCAGCAAAGACCTCCCATATCAACCCCAAGGGGGCACAGAGGGCAACATTAGTCTGCTACATAGATAACAAAGTGCATTACACACTACTTAGTTACATACTTACATAGTGGTGTGGTTAAAAAAAGACAGAAGTCCATCAAGTCCAACCTATGTGTGTGATTATATGTCAGTATTATATTGTATATCCCTGTATGTTATGGTCGTTCAGGTGCTTATCTAATAGTTTTTTTTAAATTATCGATGCCCCCCGCTAAAACCACCACCTGTGGAAGGGAATTCCACAGTAAAGAACCCTCTACGTAGTTTAAGGTTAAACCTCTTTTTTTTTCTAATATTAATGAGTGGCCACGAGTTTTGTTAAACTCCCTTCCGCAAAAAAGTTTTATCCCTATTGTGGGGTCACCGGTACGGTATTTGTAAATTGAAATCATATCTCAAGCGTCTCTTCTCCAGAGAGAATAAGTTCAGTGCTTGCAACCTTTCCTCATAACTAATATCCTTCAGACCCTTTATTAGCTTTGTTGCCTTTCTTTGTACTTGCTCCATTTCTAGTACATCCTTCCTGAGGACTGGTGCCCAGAACTGTACAGCATAGGAGGTCAGAGGTCAGTAGTCATCAATCCTGTCCTCAGGGCCCACTAACAGGCCAGGTTTACAAGATAACTGAAATACATCACAGGTGATATAATTTGCTGCTCAGTGATTGCAGTATTCTAGTCTGCATGTCTCAAAGGTAATACATAAAACCTGTCCTGTTAGTGGGCCCTGAGGACAGGGTTGATGACCATTGCTCTAGGTGAGGCCGGACCAGAGTCTTGTAGAGCGGAAGAATTATTGTTTTATCTCTGGAGTTAATCTACTTTTTAATGCATGCCAATATTCTGTTTGCTTTCTTAGTAGCAGTTTGGCATTGCATGCCATTGCTGAACCTATCATCTACTAGGACCCCCAGGTCCTTTTCTATCCTAGATTCCCACAGAGGTTCTTCCCACAGTGTATAGATTGCACATATATTTTTGCCACCCAAATGCATTATTTTTCTATATTAAACTTCATTTGCCATGTAGTTTCCCACACCATTGGTTTGTTCAGATATTTTTGCAAGGTTTCCACATGCATAGATGTTATTGCTCTGCTAAGCTTAGTATTGTCCGCAAATACAGAGATTGAACTGTTTACCCCATCCTTCAGGTCATTTATGAACAATTTAAATAGGATTGGTCCCAGCACAGAACCCTGGGTGACCCCACTACCCACCCCTGACCATTCCCCATTTATCACCACCCTCTGAACTTGCCCTTGTAGCCATGTATTTACCCTATGGTCCATGCCAACGGACCTTATTTTTTAAATGTGTATGTGTCAAATGCATGAAGAAACTACTTGATATGAAAAAGTTAAAGTACCTTTGTCCTATTATTTTATAAAGAATTTGGATATTGTGGAGGCAACATGAACTTTTGTGGTACAGTATGAACTTACAAAGCCAATATACAAAACTATATTAATTTATTTTACAAAATTATACAAGATAAAAACATCTTTTAAATACTAAGGCCCAGATTCAGAGAGATCGGCGCATTTTTAGATAGGAGTAGCGCATCTCATATGCGCTACGCCGTCGTAACATTGAGAGGCAAGTACAGTATTCACAAAGCACTTGCTCCCATATGTACGCTGGCGTGACGTAAATGGTAGCAAGGCAGTGGGCGTGTAGTATTATAATGAAGCGTGACCCATGTGAATGCATGGCCAAACGAACGGCGCATGTGCGCGCATTCTCAGAATCACGTCGTAAATACTCCCTAAGATACGACAGCTCAATGCGTACGACGTGAACCTAACTTACGCCCAGCCCCATTCATGTACGACTTACGTAAACAACGTAAAATCCGACGGGACTTCCGACGTCCATACCCTAAACGACTTAGACCAGCTTTTTGGTGGTTTAACTTTACGCCGGAAAAACGCCTTACGTAAATGACGTAGATTACAGCGACGGGCGCAAGTATGTTCGTGAATCGGCGTATCTAGCTCATTTACATATTCAACGCGTAAATCAACGGAAGCGCCCCTTGCGGCCAGCGTAAATATGCACCCAAGATACGCCGCGTAGGAGACTTACGTCGGTGGTATCTTGGCAAAATTCAGGCGTATCTCATTTAAAGAATCCGCTCATAGATACCACGGCGCACTTACGACGGCGTTTAAGTAGATACATCGGCGTAAGTGTTTGTGAATCCCGGCCATAGATCCTAGACATTGGATGCTGCTATAAGTAGAACGTCCACTTATCTGACATACAAATGGAGATTAGATGTTAATCTTAATTCCACACTAAAATGTGCGGAGACTGATCTTCCTGTTGTTCACTTAACATGTTTCTGGGTTACCCCCTTCTTCAGGAGTATAGGTCAGAAAATGATCTGCAAAAAAGCATATAAATCAGGTATATAATAATATTGTCACAATATAAATATAACTGATCCCAACCTTCATGGTATATCGTCATATATTATGGATAAATAAGTAAGGTATAGACTGATCCCTGTAGTAAATAACCCCACAATAGTAAAGGATTGGGCACAATGGAATGATCACATTAGGAGCAAAAAATTAACTCACCCACATAGCCAGCACCAACATTTTGAGAATATCAAGGCCACAAATGGCAGTCTCGCCAGGCCAGTGCGGGAATCAGGCAAGCTGTTTTTATATTAAAAAAAAAAAATGATATAAATATAGGGGTATGATTTCCAGAATTTATTACTCAAGAAATCCATTTCACATTTATTATTATCCAAATATTCATTAATGAAAAAAGGAAAACATTATGGTAGTGATAGTTCTCAAAGAGGTACACACCTGTACGATCTTTTACTATATAGAGCACACAATTAGGCGGGGAGTATGTTTTTCGAAGGCTTAAAAAGGGTATGTAAATACTTACTGAATAGTAATAGTATGGTAATAGATTGAGAGTCGATTGTAAACTGGAGCATTTAGTATTTAGTGTTTTAGTGAAACACCTTAGGCCCCGTACACACGGTAGGACCAAACCGATAAGAATGGACCGAGGTTCAGTTTCATTGGTCCAAACCGACCGTGTGTATAGCCCAGGGATATGCAATTAGCGGACCTCCAGCTGTTGCAAAACTACAAGTCCCATCATGCTTCTGCCTTTGGCTGTCAGAGTCTTGCTGTGCCTCATGGGACTTGTAGTTCTGAAACAGCTGGAGGTCCGCTAATTGCATATCCATGGTATAGCCCATCAGTCTGTTTTCCTTCGGTCCAAAATTTTAAAACATGCTTCAAGACCGAACCGATGGACCGCTGCCTGATCGGTCCAAACCGATGGTTAGTACAGAAAAGCATCGGTTCAAAACCCGTGCATGCTCAGAATCAAGTCGACGCATGCTTGGAAGCATTGAACTTTGTTTTATTCAACACGTCGTGTGTTTGACGTCACTGCGTTCTGACCCGATCGGTTTTTGGAACGATGGTGTGTACGCACATCAGACCATCAGGCCACTTCAGTGGTGAACCAATGAAAACGGTCCGTCGGACCATTCTCAGCGGTTTGGAATGACCGTGTGTACAAAGCCTTACTGACTGGAATACCAACTGATTGGCATACAGCAAGTATGGTACCAATATTCAAAAAGGGTCTAGGTGTTATTTAGTTAGTCATGTTAAAAAAGACACAAGTCCATCTAGTTCAACCAATAGAAATAAATAAATTAATAGAATAAATACATTTAAAACCTCCATATGCAGAATCCTATACCCACAGTAAATATACACCAGGAAACTACAGACTGTCATTTGAACATCAATGGTATGTTAGATTTATTATTGCATCAACATTTTTATAAAAGCACATGTTACAGTCTGATAACCAACATATTATTGCACAGAATGAATGAAATAAACATTTAATACAGACAAAACATGATGTGTTTTTTTATGCCAATTCTCTTAGGAAATGGAAATTGTCTAATCTGTCTCCTAAACATGTAATATTGGGGGAATATGTTCCTAAAATCATGGTAATTCTCTTATATAATTGGGTGCATGTCATTATGAAGATGAGGTTGTCATGTCAAGATATATGAATTAGGTATGGCTTGTGGGTCTGCCAGTGACACCAACACCAGTTTTAAATGTATGTTCACTTAACGGCAAGCTGAACTATTTATGACCCCATTAGAACCTACATATGTTAACATACCAAATTCAAGTTCTTTATTTATTAGTGCTTTGCCTTCCAAATATCCTGCTAATGACATCCAATTAGCTATATAGGACTGGCTTATTGACAACTGTGTAGATTCTGGATAAGCAGGATTTATTATCCTGCTGAAAGGTTTGTTTTATTATGTGTTCATTGCATACTGTGTAGATGCATTATATTTTCTAATCTACATTGGAGTTGATTCACTAAACCTGGAGTGTGCAAATCTGGTACAGCTGTGTATGGTAGCCAATCAGCTTATAACTTTAACGTGTTCAATTAAGCTTTGACACAACAAAAAACTGGGCGCTGATTGGTTTCTATGCAGAGCTGCACCAGATTGTGCACTCTCCTGCTTTAGTAAATCAACCCCATTATGTCTATAGCTGTAATCCAAAATATGTTTTTTTTTTAAATGTCTTCTGATTATGTCTGATTAGGGTACAAACAACAGATTTAAATCTGAGGGCTTGATCACTCCAGGTGTGTTATGTGAACATATGCAAAAGCACATTTTTCTGAACTGCACAAAAATGTGCCTTTAAAGAAGTGCGTGGGTACCCATAAGTTCCGACTGGGATGGCTTCAGAGTCACCCGATTCTGAAGCCGTCCCATACAGCGCGACTTCTGTAATATAAGTCCATGCAAATCGCTCTGAAGTCACCCCGAAAGTTACAGGAACCTTTTTCTAAATCAGAGAGACTTGAGTTGCTCTGATTAGAATGGTTCCATTGCACTGCATGGAGCGCAACTTGTTAGGTGGCTAAGTCGTCTGCCAGGTTGCCCCAGTGTGAACCAAGCTTAATAGTTCTTATTAGCACTCCCACACAAATGCAAATGCATGCATGTTCATGCCCACCAAAATATATGATACTACAGTAACATGTGTTTTGGTGCGGCGTGATTTAAAAAATTGTTTAAGCACCTTTTTTTGCATATGGCAGGACACTTAAAAGAATGGAATGTCCTAAGTGACACATGGGAATGTGTGAAAACATGCAAAAAAGCATGTGCATTTAAATGCACTTCTTGTTGTGAAACAACCCTAAATATCACAATACTTTATCACAGATTTTGGATAAATGAGGTTGACAACATGTACAATGCAACCTTTCCCTTCTCTCTACTCAATTTGGGGTTATCGAACCCCATTATCATCGTACTGAATACCGGTATGTTTTTTTTTAAACTATACACTTTACAGTGGAATAATATAAATGATGCTGAGTCCACTTTAGCAAAGTGCTATTGTGTACAATACCAGATGGCACTGGGGCATTTTTGTTATTTATTGTATTTCTGTGATTTTACATGGAATATTACAGTAGGAATAGATAATTTGGATCTTTCGACAAATAAAAAAGCCTGTCCACGACACAGTTTTCCCATAAAAAAAAAAATCCTAAAACATAGCCTCTAGTAAAAAATGGTCAGCTACGATCATAGTGAAATTTTCTTAATACTGTTATTGGGGCATTAATTATTCATTACCAGCTGTTAAAAAAAAAAATCATTTATATACAATTCTAGAAGGCTGGGTGGGTTTGTGTGCACCTTGCTACATAATACATAACAATGGTTTTTATAAAGCCCTAAATCCCTTTCTTTTCTTTGTGCCCTCATTTGCATATCACAAAAATAACACTTTTATTTTACTGAGCAAAACATGATGGAAAACAACATGCAGTTTCATTGGGTTTATAATTGTTTCAAAGAGTTTCTTTTATCTTTCATTTCATATTCATATATTGATCTGTGATCTTTTCAATTCTATTAGACAGTCCATTATTCAGCTGTTTTTTAATTCATGCAAAGAGAAGCAAGAGCACAAAACACAAAACAATAGTAATTGAATTGTGAACCTGTATTCATCTAATAGCACTAATGCATCTGCTCTCCATCCCTCAGAGTTAAAGTATGAGTGGCTTCCATTTGAAATGTAATTCAGGAAGTAATAATATTTCTGTGATACATATTATAAAGTTGCAAATCAAATAAAAGTAAATATGTGAATATCGCTTATCATATTAAGTGTTAGCAATCTTAAAATGAAAAAAAAAAACTGAGAAAAGGAGTATGTTTCTGAGAAGATATAATTTAACATATGTTGATTGTTGCTAATCAATAGCATGTTAGGCCAATCACATCTTTACAGTATTCAGTAAGACTTTTTTTTTTTAAAAAGAGCAGTACAAAGATGCATACATATTTTACTGTAGTTAGTTTGTTCAAACGCTGTTTTCAAAGAACAAGTATAATAAAGTCAGTTACAAAAAATAAACAATTTTATAAAAAAATAAACTCCTATTTGTTCATATGAAGTCAGTAACTAACACCCCTAATGTTCCTAGTTATTGTTTATGCTTTCTTTTAGCAAAGCTTAAAGTAGAACTATAGACACAACTTTTTGTTCTCCTTTTATATGGAATAAGAGATGGTTATAACCCCTGTAAGGTTTATTTTTGCCATGTTCGGCCCATTGGGGGGGGGGGGATTTACCTTCACTTCCTCTTCCATAACCAAAACAGGAAATGATAGGAAATCCGTGCTGATTAACAAGTACTTAAATGGCCAGATGGGAAGCATGCTGATGCAGGTGGACATTTCTAAATGTCCTTCCGCATTGCAGTCTTCTTCACAGCTCACACATTACCGCTCTGTCCGGGTGATCCCATGGTCTTGTACCATGTGATTGCTGTGTCCAATCACAGCAATCACATGGGAAACATAAAAAAACTGGATTGCTGTGAGAGCAGAGAGAACTGTTGCTGCAGTCTGTGAGTGTACAGCAGCTTGTCACACTACATGTACACTCACAGACTGCAGTGCCAGCCTGCCCCAGTGTCCCCGATCACTGCCCCCAGTGTAACAACAATAAAGTGTGCAGTCTGCCTTTGTCATCTGTCCCAGTGTCACCATTGCTCACACCATACCAATGACCTGACCACCGCCATACCAGCATCCTGATCAGTACCACATTCCATAGAAGCACCATGATCACTGCCATTTGCCATACCAGCACCCTGCCCACCGCCAAACACAATACCAGCACCCTGATCATCACCATATGCTATACCAATGTCCTGATCACTGCCACATCATACCGGCATCCTGATTGCCACCATACCTTATTCCAATGTCCTGATGACCACCATACCCCATACCAGCATCCTGATCACTGCCATACACAATACTAGTTTCCTGATTACCACTAGGGATGAGCCCGTTGTCCGAGATGATTGTAAGTTTGACTCAAACATCGGGTGTTCGCCTAACAGTGAACATAATGCATTGTTTGCGGCAATTTCGAAAGCCGCTGAACACAATTAAAGTCTATGGGACACTAACATGAAAAACCAAAAGTGCTAATTTTAACCACTTCCCTACCGCCTCATTGTGAAATGATGGCTGCAGGAACCCCTCCTCGATCCGGGTGGACGTCATATGACGTCCTGCGTTCCCGGCAATCTAGGGCGCCCGCGGCGACGCTCGTGACCCGGCGCGGGTGCCCGGCGGTCGCGATTGCCGCCGGGTGCCCGCGATTGTCGGTAATCACGGCAGGAGTGTGGATCTGTGTGTGTAAACACACAGATCCACACTCCTGTCAGCGGTGAGGAGACCAATGTGTGTTCCCAGTACAGAGGAACACACATCGGTCTCCTCCCCTTGAGAGTCCCCTCCCCCCTACAGTTATAACACACCTTAGGGACACATATTAACCCCTTCAATGCCCCCTAGTGGTTAACCCCTTCCCTGCCAGTCACATTTACACAGTAATCAATGCATATTTATAGCATTAATCGCTGTATAAATGTGAATGGTCCCAAAAACGTGTCAAAAGTGTCCGATGTGTTCGCCGCAATGTCACAGTGACAGTAAAAAAAATCGCAAATCACCGCCAACACTAGTAAAAAAAATAATAAAATAAAAATGCCATAAATCTATCACCTATTTTGTAGACGCTATAACTTTTGCGCAAACCAATCAATATATGATTATTGCAATTTTTTTTACCAAAAATATGTAGAAGAATACGTATCGGCCTAAACTGAGAAAAAAAATTTTTTAAAACAAATTTGTGATATTTATTAAATAAAAAAGTAAAAAATATTGTGTTTTTTTTAAAATTGTCACTCTTCTTTTGTTTATAGCGCAAAAAATAAAAACCGCAGAGGTGATCAAATACCACCAAAAGAAAGCTCTATTTGTGGGAACAAAATGATAAAAAAATTGTTTGGGTACAGTGTAGCATGACCGTGCAATTGTCATTCAAAGTACGACAGTGCTGAAAGCTGAAAATTGGCTTGGGCAGGAAGGTGCGTAAGTGCCCGGTATGGAAGCAGTTAAAGGCTATATGCATTGTATTGTCATAAAAAAATTGTTTGGGGACCGGGGGCCTGCCCCAGGGGACATGTATCAATGCAGAAAAGTTTTAAAAACAATTTTTTTTTTCGGGAGCAGTGATTTTAATAATGCTTAAAATGAAATAAATATTCCTTTAAATATCTTGCCTGGGGGTGTCTATAGTGGAAAATGTTTCCTGTGTTATGAGCAGTCCCACAGCAAAACAACATTTCTTAAGGGAAAAAGGTAATTTAAAACTGATTGCGGCTGTAATAAATTGTCGGGTCTCGGCAATACAGATAAAACTCATTGAAAAAAATGGCATTGGTTCCCCCCAGTACATTACCAGGCCCTTTGAATATTAAGGGGAACCCTGAACCAAAATTTAAAAAAAAATGCATGGGGGTATCCTCCCAAAATCCATACCAGGCCCTTCAGGTCTGGTATGGATATTAAGGAGAACCCTGGGCCAGTTATTTTTTTTAAATCCACATTTCAACTACTTTAAATGTTAAATAGTTTTAGGTATTCAATTTCCGTCTCTATGCAAGAGCCCCCCCTGCACCAAAGCACCCATACCCCCATGTTGAGGGCATGTGGTCTGGTACAGTTCAGGAGGGGGGGCTCTCTCCTCCCCCCCTCTTTTCCTGAGGCCTGCCAGGTCTGGAATGGATTTTGGGGGGACCCTATGCCATTTGTTTTTATTTTGGTGCAGGGTTCCTCTTAAAATCCATACCAGACCTGAAGGGTTTTTCAATGAGTTTTAACTATGTTGCCGGGACCCGATAATTTATTACAGCCTAAACACTGGAAAAAATACGCCACTTTACAGGCATACTATAGATACCCCCCAGGCACAACATTTAAAGGAATATAAAAATGTTATGGTTTCACTTTAAGTATTATTAAAATCACTGCTTTCATGTTCGTGTCCCATAGACTTTAACGGTGTTCGTGTGTTCAAACACATTTTTTGCCTGTTCGCAAGTTCTTGTGCAAACCGAACTGGGGGGTGTTCGGCTCATCCTTAATTACCACCATAATCCATACCAGCGTACTGATCACTGCCATACCCCATACCAGCATCCTGATCACCACCATAACTCATACCAGTGTCCTGATCACCGCCATATGTCATACCAGTATCCTGATCACTGCTATTTGCCATACCAGCATCCTGATCACTGCCATACCTCATACTAGTGTCCTGATTATCACCATATGCCATACCAGTGTCTTGATCACTGCCATTCCAGTGTCCTGATCACAGAGCCAGTGTCCTCAATTGTTTTCACTGTCCTGTCCTTAGATATGTAATTGATGCCCCTAGAAACACCTTAACCACTTCCTGTCCAGTGATGTTCTGGTATCGGCAATTCCGAAGCTGATAAAAGTAATCTGAGCAGTTAAAGAGCCCAGAGTCGTCCCCCGCCCCACTTTACCACTGCCTTTACTGGGCCCTCCTGAGCAATTATCTGATGCAAACCGCGGCATTTGGCTCTGAGCACACAATGAGAGGAACAGTTGTTTTTCCTCCCACTGTGTGATGTCAGAAATCGTGATGAGGAGTTTTTCACTTCAGGTTTTGGTTCCTTGTATACCTGGCCATCACTGGCCAGGGAATAAGCCGAACACACCGATCTGTGTCTGATCGGCTGCATTGGAGGCAGAGGAGAGGACCCCAGATCTCTACATAAAGAGGACCTGTCAACGCCCATGCTATCGCAAGGGGTGTTGTTCATCCCATGTGAAAGCAAAAAAGATGATTAAAAATAAAGTGTGAAAAATGATTTATTTTATTTTAAATAACATAAATAATAAAATGAAAAAGTAAAGTGCCCTGTCTACCAATGCTCGCCCACAAATGCAAACACTTGCTCTGGTCCCACATGCATATATAAACGGTGGTCACACCACACATGTGAGGAAAAGTATTTTCTCCTGCTGGTTATTTAAATAAATAAATAATTAAATTTTGCATCTCAGTGTTTGGTATTTCATTTGATGGTATCATGGACATTGACAGTGATTGTATATATGCAAAACTGAATTCACAATGGCATTCTATTGTTAACCCTAATAAAATGGCCATAGTTACTGTAAATGTAAATTTATTTGGAACATTATATGGTTTGTTCTGTTTTTTTTGGCATATTCACAACAAACTGTCAGATTGGTACTGTGCTTTTGTCTAACAGTTAAGGTTGGAGTCTGAGGATTAAAGGGTCACTAAAGGAATTTTTTTTTAGCTAAATAGCTTCCTTTACCTTACTGCAGTCCTGGTTTCATGTCCTTATTGTTCATTTTTGCTTTGAAGTTGCTGTAATTCTGCTGTGATCTCCACACTTCCTGCTTGTCTGGCTCCTTATAACCACAGTGCTGGGAGCTTTTCACTGTGGTCTAAGCTGTCATTACTGTGTGTCTAAAACTTAACAGAACCAATCAGATTCATTTTAAAAACAAAACACTGCCCTGGATTTGTTTGTTTTTGTTCTGTGTGTCTCTTTACTTCACAGAAACATGAAACCAGTTTAAAACCGAAAGTGAAACTAGAGGCACATTATATGATTGAATTTAATCTATTTTTAATAATTTTTAAAAGGAATCAGTTAACTTTTATGTCTCTATACCCTGTAAACAGTCATTTCAGCAAAAAAAAAAAAAAAAAAATCCTTTAGTGACCCTTTAAGATTAGGGATTAGGTGGTAATGTTGGGTTGAGAATTACAGTTGAAATAGCTACACATATTATATTCTGACTGTGCAATCTCAGTGCAATGCATTACATTTATGTAATTGGATAGATACTGTACCCCCTCACTATGTAGTCGTTTATAAATAAAAATTGGACTTTACAACCAGATGTCCCGTATCTGGCAGGTTTCAAGTGTAAGTCCATCCAATGGTGCAATTACACTTTTAATGCATTCAGATAAATATTAAACAATGTAAGCATTCTGCCAGGGAAAAAAATTAAGTATTTAATTATGGCATTATACAAAGCACTCTCAAGATATTGTTGTCTATTTGGACGGTAACCAGACATTGATAAAGTATGCAAATCAACTTTTGTATTTTGTGACATTTAGAATGTTCTGACTACCCAGATTGAATTCAATGAAATAATAGAGGCTCCAAAATTTGTTTAACTATTATTTGAGCAAATAGTAGATCAAATTACTTTCAATTTACTTCTTGGATCAAGATCAGGTCTAGCAGAGGGTGCAATGAATGCTAATTGTTTATCTTGCAGCAATTACAAAAGCCAAGCTAAAATACAGCTTTAAAAGCCTCAGCAGATTTCCTAATGTAGTTTGCATGATCAAATAATTCCCATTAACAGTTTGAAGCTCTCATTACATAAAGACCCTGGCGCTTTTTCCAGATTAAAAAAAGAAACAAAATGCTCATTTACAGCATTTTTATACGTCATTTAGGATCTTTAGATGTTAAAAATGTGTTAACATAACAGACGGATTGAACATTTCTGATACATACATAAATATATTAGATTGAGGAAAATTATTATTTTTACATAACAAAGAGATAACTAGCAATCTACACAACAGAAGATCAATACCAATTAATATGTATTTTTAATTTAAAAAAAATGATGTTTGAAAATGTTAATATAACATATGTAAGTCAGCTCAGATTTTTCTTCCTAGAGCTTCACAAGAAAGCCTTGTGCTAAAACTAGGTCATGCAGAATGGCAGAGAACACACGCCTTTAAATAATGTTACACCTTGCATAGAGACTGAAATTGAATACCTAAAACTATTTAACATTTAAAAGTAGTTGAATTGTGGATAAGCTTATGCAGGAAAAAAAAAGTGTTTCCATGAAAACATTCTTTCAGTAACTCTGTTCTCGGAAAGGACACACTGAATTGCTGAAATATATCTGATTTAAATGTACTCCTCATCATTATAAAAATAGTATTATATTTATCATTCTCTACCTGTTCGTAGGGTCACAATTCACAAGATTTATAATTTTCTGAACTATGAGTATGGTAATGCAGTCTAGGTTTTTTCAGATGCTCTCCTATATTAGATTTATATAAAGGTGCTACCTAGCTGTTAGCAACACTTTGCCATATATGAAGTCCTATTGCAGCAAGGAGAGGCATTGTCTTTATATTGCAGTCAGATTAGCCTTCTGCCTGAAAATCTCTTTTTGTGACCTTTTTGTGAACATACTGATACATTTCTTTAGCTTACTTTCAGAACTCTTGAGTTAGATATTAAAAGTACATTCTTTGTTTTTTTTTTAGCATCAGCTGTGCTGTTCAATGTCTGTGGGTGAAGTCTGGATGCCTAGGGTGGTATGGGTAGAGTTGTATAATACATAAAGGAATGAGACTTTGAAAATGCAGCCTGTGATAGCCATGGTAGCTTATTGATGATCCTGTTAACTCAAATGTGTTCTAAGCGTTTAGCATTTCTTTTTCACAACAATGGGTTCAATACATTACCAATATGTGTTAAAACCCTTTCAGGTATTAAGACATCATCTCACTATTCATTATGCTATCTGTGATATACCATAATGCATTATATTCAGGGTTGGAGTCAACAATTTGCAGCCCGCAGCTACATCATTAACGGAAATGTCCTATTCTTTATTCTAGCTATAATATTCTTTTATTTTACTGATTTATAAAGTGAAAGAGACACACGCTGTCACTTTATTTGATATTAGCTCATTCAAAAGGGTATTGCACTGTACTTAATCAGACAATGGCAGCAAAGACACATATGTAACTGAATCTGTGCTCTTCAATTTTTATAACACTACTGCTTGGAAGAGTGCCTCTTTGTGCTTGACAGTAGGACAATATTAGTAATTTATAAAAAAGAGAAAAGCCTGAACTCTCATACTGGGGATGTTAATGAACTGATGTGAGCAAGTATACGCATGTCTTTCATCCAACATCTGTGTGTTTGCTCCAATATTTTACTAATCACTTTTTGTCATTGTTCATACAACATTTGAACTTCTCATTCTTGCAATTGAGGTCATGCAGCATTCATTATTATTATTATTATAGAATTGTCAGTGTAACTGTGTAATTGTAATTTTTAACCACTTGCCAACCGTATCACATACAGGTATGGTGGCAAAGCGGCTCTGCTGCACCAGAGCACATACTAGATATGTGATCCAGCACTTCCAGGTAGGGGGCGACCTGGCTGTGCTGTATTTATACACAACAGATGCCAATCAGCAGGTGCTGGATAATGAATGACCACAGGCACCCACTGATTATCTGGAAGACACACAGAACAGAGCTCTGCCTATGTAAACAAGTAAGAGCTCTGTCCTGTTAGCGGGGCAGTTAGGGATTTTCTTTCCCCACAAAGCAGGGAATAAATACATTACTTCCCTTAGTAAAAGCAGCACACACAATACATAAAAACACTGGTTAGGCAAACATTTAACCCTTTGATCACCCTAGCTGTTTAACCCCTTCCCGGTCAGTGTCATTAATACAATGACAGTGTATATTTTTAACACTGATCACTGTATTAGTATCACTGGTTCCCAAAAAGTGTCAAAAATTTCAGTTAGTGTAAAAATGTCTACTGCAACATTGCAGTCCCGCTAAAAGTCACTGATAGCCGCCATTACTAGTAAAAACAATACAGTACATAAAATATATAGCATGTATACCATAGTTTGTCGATGCTATAACTTTCGCATAAACCAATTATTATACACAGCAAGGTGTCATCTCAATAAATTTAGAAGGAGAGTATAAGATAGAAACAAAATACTCACTTAAAACAAATTATGTGTACATTTTCTGCCTATAATTTAATATGTACTTTCAATAATTTGTACTTATACTATTTTTTCCTTGTATCTTTGTACAGTTTTACATATTTCCTAATCGATTTGAATATCCCCTGATGAAACTTTCAGGCGAAACATGTCAGGCTAATATACGAATATGAAATCTCTGCCTAAATTGAACATTTGTTTTTTGACCACCTTCACTATGAAATGTTGAATATCTTTAAACAAACCAGCTCTGCTGTACATTTTAACACTATTCTCATTAAAATTATAAACTTTTTTTATATTTGGTTTCCATTATTATCTGTAAAGCACCATGACAATCCCCTTTTCCCATTTTTCACATTCAACTATCTGGGATGAGGTGCTAACTAATTGGGTGTTCTACTACTAGCCAGACATATTCAATATAAATTTATTAAATTTGTTTTAGTGCATTTTTGTAAAATTAAATAATAGGATGGTAATGCACATTAAACGTCTGCTTTTTGGAATCCACCCCCACTCCAGTGTCACATTTGGCACCTTTCAGGGGGGTGTCTAATACAGGTATTTTGCTTCCACTTCTTGGCATAGATAGCCAAGCCATCCACATTTATCTAGGCCATGACCGTCACCTCTCCCCCGCTGTCTTATGGGAGACACAGGTCCCAGAAGACAGCAGGGACCAGTGGGATCACGCAGCATGACTTGCGCATGCACCATAGGGAAACCAAGAAGTGAAGCTGCAAGGCTTTACTTCCTGATTCCTTTACCAAAGATGGTGGCGGCAGCACACGAGAGCCGAGGGACAGATCGGCTTCAGGTGCCAACATCGCGGGCGCCCTGGACAGGTAAGTGTCCTTATTTTAAAAGTCAGCAGCTGCAGTATTTGTAGCTGCTGACTTAAAAAAAAATTATCAGTGGAACTCTGCTTTAATTAGGTTCTCTGCAATGGGCTTTAATGCATAAAGATTGCATAAAGAGTTCATAATTTGATTGATAATGGATTTACATTGTGGGAATTTTTTTTATGATTTTGTTCTACTTTTATAGGACTTATGAAAACATGTGTGTCTTTCTTTACATTTTGTTTACACTTTTTTGTGTGAATGATACCAGATACCCCTCACATACTATGTACCATTTACTTATTTATGTTGGGAGGGGGAGATTTGGAAGCCCTGCTTTTTAGAGGGGGTTTCCAGATTCCGAAAAGGCCCCATCCACAACCATCTCCACAACCATCGGACCAGGGTTGTGAGGATGAGGCCATTGTCTTAATCAATATGGGGACAAAGTGCTTTGCCAGGTGGGTCACACCAATGTTGAGGTTATGTGGACTGGCATAGTTCGGAGAAGGGGGTACACACTTGTCTCCCCCCATTTTCTGATCTGCCAGGCTGCAAGCTCAGATAAGGGTCTAGTATGTATTATTGGTATTTTTCCTGAAAATTCATACCAGACCTAAAGGGTATAATATAGAATTTGAGGTGGATCCCAAACCATGTTTTCTTGTTTTTTTGGTGGGGTCCCCCTGTACATCCATACCAGACTCTCATCAGGGATAAGTGTTTAAAATGTATTTTTAGGGGGAACCTTGCACTGTTTTTTTTGTAGGGTGCCCTATTAGCATTTATGTGAAACCCTAATTTTAAATATGTAGGTTCTGGTATAGATGAAAGGAATAACTAGCTGCTTTGTTTACAAATGGAACTAAGTGTCTGAAGCTGTCATTTAGGGACAATTTAAACAGCATTTCTTCTTTGTAATTTTCAGTTTTGCATTTTTAATCTTTCACTTTAGGCTTTGTTAAAGTGTCTGATCTCCATAAAAGGGTAGTTTTATCATCTTTGCTTTGGTACATGTTCTTTGGGGTAGTCCCTCATGCCATTCATTTGAAAATCTCTTTTTGACATTTTGCTCCTATTGATTTCAATGGGGTTCATGTTTGGTACCCAAACTTCAGTAAACTTCACTGAACCTGCCTCAAAATGAACCTATGTGACTTTGACACATCTCTACTCAAGAGAAGGCATATCAGGTTTGACTGGCCCGAGAAGAGCAGAATACTGTAACAGCAACCCTGCTCAATATGGAGTACTAGTGAAAGATAGGAGAGTAGAGAACAAGGAAAATCAAGCATTTGGGGCAGAGAAATAGTAGATTTTATAGCTCTGAAAGGTACAGATGACCACTGTGATTTTGGGTGAAACTGTGCAATATGGGACAGTGACAGTGAGCACAATAAATTTCAAAGAAATTCCTTTCTGATCACAACAGATTTCCCTCAGGTCTGCCCAGAACAAAAAGAATTAGAGTTTAGAGAGCTTTCGATATCATGTTGAACATTGAGCATTGCTAAACGTTTATAAAGGCTTACTCCATAGAGACTATAGTCCTCTTGATAGTAAAAGAGACACATGTCTAGAAAATTAAACTGTTATTGAAACAGAAAATTAAAACAATGTTATATACAAATTTATTTGGAGGAACTACTTGATTAGCTACTTACAAGTACTGATTGCTTGTTTTGTAAAGAATTGAGCATTCAAAAGAGTTTGCTGTAAACGACTTTGAAACACATTGAAAAATGTACTTAATAAACAGAATCTAAAGGTAATCTAAGGACTACCATTGCCTCCAATCTTACCCACATAGTGAGTGGCTATGAGTTTACACCAATGCATCAATGTTATTAATAGTGTGATAGGTAGATTCAGAAAGAGTTAGGCCGGCTTATCAGTAGATAAGCCGACCTAACTCAGAATCTACGCCGACTTATGTTTAAGTGTATTCTCAAACAGAGATACGCTTAAACATATCTAAGATACGACGGCTTGCGCCGTCCTATCTAAGGTTGCAATATTGAGGCTGGCCGCTAGGTGGTGCTTCCATTGCGGTCGGCGTAGAATATGCAAATTAGTATATGCGCCGATTCACGAACGTACGCCCGGCCGACGCAGTACATTTACGCCGTTTACGTAAGAGATAGGCCGCGTAAAGTTAGAGCTAGGCCCTAGTTGGCCTAGCCAATGTTAAGTATGGCCGCTGTTCCCGCGTCGAAATGTTTACGTTGTTTGCGTAAGTCGTCCGTGAATAGGGATTTACGTCGTTTACGTCCACGTCGAAATCAATAGGCCCGTGTGGCGTACTTAGCCGCAATGCACACTGGGAAATGTAGGCGCCCGGCGCATGCGCAGTTAAAAAAAACGTCAAAAATGTAAGGTCAAGCTCCATTAACATAAAACACGCCCCCTTACACACATTCGAATTAGGCACCCTTACGCCCGCCCGCTTTAGGCTACGCCGCCGTAACTTAGCAGGCAAGTACAATTATGAATCATGTACTTGCCTAGCTAACTTACGGCGGCGTAGCCTAAACACGCTAAGCTACGCCGCCGCAAAGTTAAGGCAACGTATGTGAATCTACCTATGTATGAATATAACCCAAACAGCAATTCAAGATAAAAGAAACACAAGATGTAATGGTTAATAAACAGCTCACAAAAAATGGAATGCGTTAACTAGGTATTAACTGCTTAAGGACCACCCTGCATACATTTACTTCAGCAGGGCGGCGTTTAAGTGCAAAATCACATACCAGTAGCGATTCCTCTTCTCGGCTGTTTGGCACGTATGCGTGCCACCGGTGCCCCGCTCCCACTGTTATTAAAGGGAGAAGAAACCTGTTCTGAGACATCTCTACTTATGCATCAAATATTGGGGAGTTCAAAAACTGGTGCAGCTGTACATAGAAACCAATCAGCTTCCAGTTTTTTTTTTCTTTTCTTCCAAAGCTTATTTGAACAAGCTGAAGTTAGAAGCTGATTTACTACCTTGTACAGCGGCACCAGATTTGACACTACAATTTTAGTAAATCAATCACGCTGTTTTTTTTTTACATATGAGTAAACTGTACTCTCTGACAGAGATTTCACATCCATCATTTGTCAGGATTAATTTTCAGCATTTTAGTATACACTGCTTTAATTCAAAGGTAAGAAACAGCTATATATTTGAGATTTTCCTATTACAAAGTTGATGGTTTTTATAGGTCACACATATTTCTTAAAATTTCCACCTGGTTTAAAAGAGGCTTTACAGCATACCACTTAACAATGATTTTTCCGCTTCTTTGCAACTGTTGTTTGTCAAGAATGTTAAACTTTCCATTTACCTGCAATTTGTACTTCTTAAATAAGTACACACTGTGTAAGCAAATAATGCACTTGGCTGGTCTTCATAGAGCTTCATATTCAAATATCCACTTAACAATCTGTAGCCTCTGGATACAGTTCCTAGAATGCTGGAAATAGTACCTTAAAAGGCTAACACTGGGCAACATCAGCAAATGTCTATAAAGTACCTATTGGCTTCTATTTTACGTAACTTATCAGGCATTTGCAGAACAAGAATGGCTCATAGCCAGAGTCTGTTTTTTTTAGCTTTTACTTGTTACTTGCCACCATTAAACCAATGTATTCATTTTTCATAATTTCACATATCTAGAAGAAGCGAGGACCAAACGTGGCAACAAGGCAGATACATCTTCCAAATGCGATTTGTTTTTCTTTATGTTGACAATAAATACAAAACACTTTTAAAATATTTTTCTTTGTTGGATGACCAAGTTTACAAATCAGTTAAATGCTGCCCAATGTTTAAACTGCTGTCTTCCGCCTTTATATTATGAATGATTAAATGATGGTAAACATCATTTCATGCTGGTTTGCATAAATTTGAATTTTTAAGTAAGAATAAATAGCTAAACATTTCAGAAGTTTATAAACACTGAACATCGTTTAGATGAGCTGGGATAACCATGAGAAAGGAAAAATTTTTCTACATATTGTTATCAATAAACCTTTTGTACATACTTCCTATCAGGTATAAAGATCATTTTTGTGCAATGGTAGTAGCTTCTCCCCAGGAATTTAGGCATTGGATTATCTGATCTTAACAAGGAGACCCTTCATCTGCAAGGGAGATCTGGGAAATATGAAGCAGATGGGGTGGACTCAGTACCTAAAGATGAGACAACATTGTTATCAGGAACTGTTACCAATGGTTGTTGCTTGAAATATCCAGATCTAAAAGTCAAAACCAAAACAAACATGTAGTCATAAAACACAGCTAAAGTTGGATAGGATGCCTGAGCCTTTGCAGGGAAGCTGCTTCAGGTGTGTGGACTATGAAGTAAAGTCTTCTTTGTAGAAGAAGCAAACAGAGGGAGCAAACAGGGAAGAGAGAAGAGGAGTTGGACCCAGAAAAATACATCAGAGACCTCCTGAGTAGAGGACAGAGAGTGGAAACTATCCATATGCCAGTGAGGGTAACATAGAGAGATCACAGCTACATGGCTGGATGAGAGCTTCTCAAGTGACTTCCTGTATCCTTTAAATTGGGAAACTCCTTTAGATAACATGATTTTTGTAAAGGAACTGGGAGTTTACTTTTACAAGTTCTTGAAAGCTGTTAGCGCGAGCAGGCACTCTTCCCTTACAGCGCACATAGAGTGACTTTTTTTACACTGTTACAGTATTGTAGTACAGCAAAGTATTGAGATATAAATCAACCAAACTTCTACATTTCAAGTAGCTTGAAATGTGAAGATGAATAATTTTCACTTCACTTATCTGAAATTTGATAAGCCACTTTTTGCACCTTTTTAATGTTGAAGTTATACAATTTCAGTTTATCAAAGAGCAAATGAGAAGGCACATTAGCATGAGTGATGGAGTGCTGCACTTTGCACCGTGCTTGCTTGTTCTGTGTAATTTAAAGAAATGGAATAGTGCATATACAGTCATTTATAACTTCATATGTCTGTGCAATTTGCACACATGCAATTGTGTGAATTTTGGAACACGACTAACCAGTTCATGTAATATGTAAACTAAGGCATTTTAACCCTCTAAAATGAATTTGCAAGTGAAATGGAAAATTACTTCAACAAAGGTGTAGGGAAAATACAGCAGGATATTATGGTGTGAAAAGTGTTGAAGCAATCAGAGAAGAAAACGACATTAACCTGTAACTGAAAAAAGAAAAATAACTTCAGACTATGTCAAAAATAAAGTAAACAAAATGGAGGCAAAAAAATGGGCAGATATTTTTTGCATGAGTTAAACAGACACTTTGGGGGCATTATGTCACTTTTTCCATTATCCACTTCAATACTGGGCACTTTCACCCCCTTCCTGCCCAGGCCAATTTTCAGCTTTCATCTCTGTCACATTTTGAATGTCACATTTTGAATGACAAATAGAGCTTTCTTTTGATGGTATTTAATCACCTCTAGGGTTTTTTATTTTTTTGCAAAAAAAAAAGATTTCTTAGTTTCTGTCATAAAAAAATTGTAAATACGGATTTTTTCTCCACTGATGTGCGCTGATAAGGCTCCATTGATAGGTACTGATGAGACGGCACTTATGGGCACTGATGATACAGCACTGAAGTGTACTGATGAGGAGGCAATAATATGCAGCCCTGATGGGAACCGATAGGTGGCATTGATATGTGGCCCTGATGGGCACTGATATGTGGCACTGATAAGCACTGATAAGTGGCACTGATAGGTGGCATGGATATGTGGCACTGATGGACACTGAAGGGTGGCACTGATGGGCAATGATGAACAGCACTGATGAGCAGGCACTGATGGGCACTGAAAAGCAGCTCTGATTGGTGTCACTTATGGGCATTAATCAGTGTCACTGATGGGTACTGATTGATGTCACTGATGGGCACTGCTTGGTGTCACTGATGGCACTGCTGGTGCTGCACTGATAATCAGGGCACTGATAAACAGTGCCCTAATTATATGTGCAGTCTCCCCTGTGAGGAGATGTCACTGTGAGGTGAGGAGAGCTGATAAACGGTACTTCTTTATTTACATGTGACGGGCTGTGATTGGACACAGCTGAGCACAAGGGTAAAGAGCCACATCATTGGGAGCATAGGAGTGGTGAGACTGGGGTGATGCCATATGATGGTGCCCCAGAACGAGAGGGGATCTGCTCTAAAGTTCTTGGCAGGGATGAGTGAATCTGCCTGGGTTTAGTTTCACAAATATTGCTTGATTGATTTCACAGACTCACAGCATGCCCCTTTGAAGTCTATTGGGTTAAATCTTGTAATTCAATTTTGGCCATTTGTAGGGCTAATATGCAAGCCATTGTCAAACGGAATAAAAGTCGGGTATTGCCATGTGGGACATGTACCAATGCTACAAAAAAAAAACAGAATCTCTTTCTACACAAGATTGCCAGCTCTTCCTCATTGTTCAACTGTTGTGAGCTCGGTATTAAAAAAAAAGGTATCTGGGTTATCAGTTCCTTTCAAATTATTGGCTCTTGTGGCCCAGCTGACCAGAAACAAAATCTATGGTAACCTCAACCCTCATCCATAGGTCAGGTTTCAAATGCCACCTCATTTCCATCTTTACTAAATGTGTTTTTTTTTTGGTCCCAGTATTTGCATAGGAGTTGTCTGGGTTTTCTGGCTACCCCTATCAATTTAAATGTATTGTTCTGTAACCTATAAATGAGTAGGGTATGATGAAGGTATAATATACTTTGTAAAGTGGAAGTTACTTGTTATGGGTAGCACTTGGATACATAACACCAAAGTGAATTCATGGAGCTATTTTTTTTTTAGCAGAGACAAAAAAAGAAATCATTTATACATAACTGTTTCCTGACTGACAAAGGACTGAGATGTACTGTTGCTCCAAGCTAAGTATTCCTTATGTTCAGTGAATTCAGCATGCTCCTATAAATCTAATGGACAACTCTGGGAAATTCTTAAGAGGCTGTTAATTTCCTCTTGTCCTAGCATAGGTTAAGAGACAAGATGACAGTGGCTGCAGGGAATGAAGAAGAGCAACTGCAGTGCACCAGCAGGTATGTACAGTCCAGCTTAAGTCTCTCCTTTTCCTCTCCAGGGAAGAATGACTGGAGACATCAAGGCTGGATGAGAGCACAAGCCTGTACTAATTCAGTGTGCATTGATTCATTCGGTGTATGTACGAGGAAAAAGAGAATTAAACTGGGTCACAGAACACACTAGAGACTTTTTTTCTTTTCTCTTTTTCATTACCTTTTTTTTTACCAATAAATGACAAATTACATTCTGCATGTTTTATAAAAAAAAACATTAATTTTCAAGCAGCTTATTTGCATTGCTTGACATTAAAAAAAAAAAATCCTTACTTAATACCCTGAGCGAATTCATATGGAATAGAGATTTCTAGTGAAAATCTGAATGATGTAAATTGTTGTGTTAGTTGTTTAAACCAGCAGATTATCAATAAAAAATAATCTTCCCTGGATTTTTAATAATTGAGTACTTTCTAAACTAAATATAGTCATGGCAGTACAAGAAAATCCATGTGTGGGATTTATCTGAGCTATGTGTTATTATACGCATTTGCTGAACTGCTAAGGCTTAAATTCTACAGTATAAAGGCACTCAGGCTACAGAACATTTGAATTCAATCTTATCTTAAACCTTTCGCAGCCAGGCCCCGTGCTCCATTTTGTACACTCAGGTGGCCAGACCATTTTTGCAATTTTTCCTTTGCTTTTTTTTATTTTTGACTTATAGCTTTCAGAGTTTGTCAGACCCCCCCCCCCCCCCCCAAATTATATATTTTCTGAAAGCACATGGTCATTAAAATAAAAATAAGGTGTTGCTGTTTTTTTTATACCTTGTGGTATTTGCGCAAATGTTTATCAAACCAATATATTTGCAAAAATACACTAAAACCATTATTAGCAGATAAAAACACAGTACATTTTACAAAATTCCTACTAAATATTAAAACTTAGGGCCAGATTCACGTAGGTGAGCGGCGGAGTAACGTATCGTAGATATGTTACACCGCCGCAAGTTTTCATCGCAAGTGCCTGATTCACAGAGCACTTGCGATGAAAACTACGCTGGCGGCCTCCGGCGCAAGGTGGGCCAATTCAAATGGGACCTACTGCGCATGCTCAGTTGTGCAATTCCCGTCGTGCTTTGCGCGCCGTGACGTCATTTTTTCGAACGGCGATGCGCGTAGCGTAATTCCGTATTCCCGGACGGCTTACGCAAACGACGTTCATTTTTAAATTTCGACGTGGGAACGACGGCCATACTTTAGACAGCAATACGTTTGCTGACTAAAGTTAGGGCACCCAAAACGACGACTAACTTTGCGACGGGAAACTAGACTAGCGGCGACGTAGCGAACGCGAAAATCCGTCGTGGATCGCTGTAACTCCTAATTTGCATACCCGACGCTGGTTTACGACGCAAACTCCCCCCAGCGGCGGCCGCGGTACTGCATCCTAAGATCCGACAGTGTAAAACAATTACACCTGTCGGATCTTATGGATATCTATGCGTAACCGATTCTATGAATCAGTCGCATAGATAGAAACAGAGATACAACGGCGTATCAGGAGATACGCCGTCGTATCCCTTTTGTGAATCTGGCCCATAACTTGTATTGAGTTAATAAATAACAAATATTTGTAACTTTTAAATTATTTTTTTTTGCAAAATTTCGAAAATGTAACATATTCAAAAGTGTAAATATCCCAATTTCTCAAAAAATCTGAAGGTTTCTATCTTTCCCTTACAGCTTTCAGAGTTTGTAAAAGAATCCCAAAACCATTTATTTTCTGAAAGCATATGATCTATAGATTAAAAATAAGGTACTGCTTATTTTTCAGACCCTGCGGTATTTGTGCAAATGTTTACCAAACCAATATATTTGCAAAAATACACTAAAACCATTATTAGCAGATAAAAATACAGCTAACTTTACAAAATTCCTGTGCAAAAGTTTTTAGACTTTTAAATCTGCATGTTTTCCTTTTAACTTTCAAAATTTGTAAAATACCCCCAAACCATACATTTTCTAAAAGCACATGGCCGGCAAAATAAAAAGAAGGTGCTACTAATTTTTAAGGCAGCATAACTTACAAAATTCCTGCTAAATTGCTACTAAAGCCTTGTTCACATATGGCATACTAAAGTGTATGCCCATGGAGGGCCATGTTTACCAGGCATCCCCATACAGGCAGTCCTATTTATGTCAATTGGGTTACAACGGCTGCACAGGCATAGCTGTTGTTCCCAATCTGACATCAGAGAGGGTGTGGGTACACTGCCCAAGATGCTTACAGTGTGAGTTCATGCATGCGGACTTACATGGATGTGAACTTGGGACCAATGGCTCGAATCGTGCAGGTACGACATCCCAAATTACATCAATGGGACTGCCTGCACAGAGATGCACAGAACAGAGACACAGAGATGCCTGCTAATGAGGGTGGCTGCGGGGATCCGGGTTGGGGAGGTTGAATCGGGTGGAGGGGGATCAGTGCTGGGGGGAAGAAGGGGGGTAAAGGGGATAGGAGAGGAGAGGGGGGGTGTTTAAGATGAAATAGAGCTGCGTGAGGTGGAGTGGCAGGGGACGGGGAAGTGGCTGCATGGGTGGGGGGACTGTCACTTTAGGGGTAAATAACTCTGTTCAGCAAGTTGTAATTTGCTGATCAGAGTTATATAAATGTTCATCAGAGTCTGATATACACAATCCTATACCCACAGTTGATCTAGAGCAGACAAGGGCAAACTCGGCCCTCCAGCTGTTTTGAAACTACAAGTCCCATGAGACATTGCAAGACCCTGACAATCACAGGCATGACTCCTAGAGGCAGAGGCATGATGGGATTTGCAGTTTCACCACAGCTGGAGGGCCGATATTGCCCACCCCTGATCTAGAGGAAGGCAAAAAAAAAACAGCAAAGCATGATCCAATTTGCTCCAGCAGGGGAAAAAATCCTTCCTGATCCTCGAAGAGGCAATCTGATTTTCCTTGGATGAACTTTAGTATCAAGTTATATTATGTACATTTAGGAAAGAATCCAAACCAAGGTAAAAATCCAAACAAGGAAGTTAGTGTCAATGAGAGTGTTTATAGATTTGTGAAAGGCTGAAAGCTCTCCTAGAATACATTTAGACCTGGTTCACACTAGTGCAATTTCAGATGCAATTTGAGTCACACAGAATCACATGACAATGGAAATCATATTGTTTTCAATGGTGCCTGTTCACATGAATACAGCACGGCGTGATTTTGGAAAAGGATCCTCTGCTACTTGTGAGATTCCAGCATCCAAGTATCACTCAAGCAACACACAAGTAAAATCCAAGTTGCATCACATAATTGCACTGAAAGTCGGATCAAAGTATGATTGCAGCAGTGTGAGCCTAGTCTTTCTACCAACAAAAAAACAAAAATTAAAAAGGTACAATTTCACAGATGACACTTAAAGAGACCTTGTCACCAGCTTAGAAAATTGCAACTAAAAGTAAAAAAAAAAAAAAAAAAGTATTATAAATGCTAGCTTGCAGTGTTTTTCCTTTCCATAACTAATTTTATTTAGTTGAAATCTCCCTTTGAACTTGCTAGAACCATTGAATAGTCAGTTCCCTAGCAAAGTCCTCTCCCTGCTTGCATGGCATAGTCCTCTTCTCTTCTAAGGTATATTTTTGCTCTGGTTGCTTGTCTAGGTTCCCTTTCCTTCCTTCACCTGCCTACTTATCCTTTATGTAGCTGCTAGAGTAGAAGAAGGGGCATATACCAGGTGACCAGGGGTCAGCAACCTTGCATTGAGTGCCCATGATGGCCACTCAAAACTATTTTCTGTAACACCTGGAACAATGATGTCACATGTCTACACAACTATTTGATATTTCTCATCAACATATAACTGTACACAAATTTGTTGTACAAGCAGATTTTTTTTTTTAAACCAGAAGGAAATTTTAAAGTGCAAGAGAAGGCTAAATCTAACTATTCGTAAAAAAAAAATCCTACCTCCCCCCCCCCCATATGCCTATCCTGAATATCCTGTACAAAAAGTATCTGGGCATTTACCTATTAATAATTCAGTCCTGTCTGGTGATCCAGCATCTGGTGCAGATGATGGAGTGGTGGCAATGGCTGGACCATGGGAGCCTATGGGTGATGTCATTGCTCTGGGAATTCACAGTGCTCCCTTACACAGAGAAGCCAGAGCTGCTGAGTCATGTGACAGATTAAAAAAAGATAAATACACAGATCTTTTGCAGTGCCGGATTTAACTCTTTGGAGGTCCCTAGGCAGTTGAAACCTTGGTGCCCCCTGACAGATTTCTGGAGTCTTGTTGGCTCTAGTTTGATAACATTGAACTAAGTAGTGTGCATGTCAGATACTATGTTACATTACATGTATGGAGATTGCACCAAATTGTTTTTCAAACTGATAGCTTAAAAAACATAAGTTTTTTAAGAGACAAACTGTAATGTGAACCTGATGTCTATGGTTTATGTACTTTAAGTTGCTATTGGGTACATTGCATTAGTACAGTATTTTCTCTATAGATTCTTTAATGTAAAGAGTTTTCATTGCTTTCATTGCTTTTATTGCTTTGAAGTTGATTCATTTTTTTCTATCTTTTGTAAACAATTTAAGAAAGCTTCATTGTAGTTTTCTTTTAAGATCAAATCAATATTATTTTGATTATTTGTCACAGAGACCTTAAAGTGGTTGTTATTGCAATAAAATCATCTTATCTTCTCTGTACCATAATAACACGTTTCCCTGTGCCTGTATTATGTAAAAAATCTGACGATCTATACCTATATGAGCTCTGCTCCGGGTGCTCAGCTGATTCCTCACATCTCTTCACTCTGCGGCTCACAGCTTCAGTGGGCGGGGCTGAGAACACCCACTGAAGTCAGTCGGGGAGTAGAGGAAGAGAGGAGAGAGAGAGCCGACAGTCAGCTGAGCACCGGGAGCCGTGCTCATATAGGTACAGATCAGAGGATTTAAAAACATTACACTGGCACAGGGACACTTATTATTATGGTACAGAGGGGATAAGATGATTTAGCTGCAGTTATGAGAACAGCTGCTATGAACAGAGACAGGCGGAGAGGGAGGGGAGGGGGGCTGAGGAAAGAGGAGACACAGGAGACAGATAGCAGATCTTCGGATGACGGAATCACGTAAACTGGCCACGGTGTCAGGGCTCAAAAGCCTTGATTATCGCGGTCAGTTTATGGGTATAGCCAGGAAGGATCAGACAGGTATTTTAGGTGATACAGGGGTCCAAATGACACAGCACAAGTGCTGTGCTGTATAACATGCTTAAAGGGAACAGGATCTTGTCTGTTGTTTTTGTTGGGGTTAACAAATGCTTTAAATGCTTTAAACAACGTGCCTACTCTGCTTATTTGGTAATCCGGCACTGATCTTTTTTATACAGGGTATGCAGGATAGGTGGGAAGAGAGGGAGGGACCATATTTTGAAAAAAAATGATTTAGCCTATATTATTACCTTAAGTCCCTCTCAAAGCTGACTTACAACAGATAATTCAAACACATGTGTGCAGCTGAAATAACATACTACAGGCCAGACATAGCACAACTAAGTTATTAAAAACAGGAATAGGGGTCACACTGAAATAGTAAGCCCAGTTTAGTGTTTAATACACCTTAACAGTAAACACAATTCAGCTATATTTTACATTGAAATGTAGAAAATCATTGCTGATCCCCTTCTGAAAATACTAGTTACCTAAATGTCCCTGACTGGTACTATTTACCAGAATTTTCAGTGGACTCATAGTGGAAGCAGAGCTTAAATCAGTGAACACACAATACTCTGTTCTTTCACAGGTTCAGAATCAGGTCCTTCACGGCTGACAGCTATATGAGTTTGACTAGTATGGCAGACACGTACAAAAAATGTAACTAAAATATTTTTATGAACTTGTACAACAAACCTACCGAGCAAGGAAGGTTACGTCAGTAACGTCAGTTATCAGTGTAAAAATCCATATTACATAATGAGTCTGTGATGATCCTTTCCATAATCTATAGGTGTTTTCTGCATCAAGAAGAAATCACATCATATACAGGTATTATAGAGCAAAAAAAAACCTGTGTTAATTAATAAATATATACAGTATGTGAAACCCCTATTCTACTATAAGTGCAGTTGCTGTTCCCAGAATAAGATGCTTCAGTCATTGCATCTCTCCCTTACCCAATTCTAGTAAATTGTAAGCAGACTGTACTCACATACAGAAACACGGAACAGTGAGAAAGAAAGCTGGACTGAAATGAATTAACAACATTGTCCCACGTTGCTTTACTATCTGATTTTTTGCTTTAGCTTCTGGTACTTCTGGTTCACCTATAGTGCTTTGAACTACTCCTGGACATTGGAGACAAACAGAGTTGGTAGACAGTAATCACCTGATGCTACTTACCTGATTGAGTATATGTTCCTGCAGCACAGTGGTACTGGTTCTACTCTGGGATGTGTATACCATAAAAGGCCCTATTTGACTTTCTTGTGCAAACAAGGAGTCAACAATTTCTCGTGAGTGCGGTACATATTGGTATGTGGTGAGGTAGAGCACATATTGCTACAAATTTGCATGTGGCTAAACAGGGAGCACTATATTTAATTTGGATGATACATTTGGACATTTATGGACTTTTTACACATAGTTGTGTGTGAGCTGGGTTTTTTTTGGTTCATGTACGGACATTAACTAACAACCTTAACATGTAGTGCTTATTCCTGAATCTTAGGCATAAGCACTACACACTATGGATGAAAATGTTGGATGAATACACCAACCAATTATGCAAAGGAACATTGTAGACTTGTTTTGTAATATCGATTTACTATCATAGGACCAGACAAGGTACAGGATCTGCAGTGCATCTTGCATAGCAAAACTTGTAGCTGGATTTCCCTTTCACAAAACTTCTAAAAATAATGTGTGAGTGTGAGAATGTTAATTGCATGAGGTAAAATGTTTTCAAGTGTTTTTTAAATTAGTAGTGATTTTGCCACTACATGTAAGGGAAATATTACCTGTACTATTTCGTACATCTAGTTTTTTCTTAAAGGAAAAGTTCACCTTTCTGAACATGCTACACCCATATTTAGGGTTATAACATGTACCACGTTCAGCATCTGCCTGCTGCCCCAATCCCCCTCCCCCTATGGCAGCAGGTTGGAAATCTTCTCCCTGCACTCACTGTCACAATTAATAAGGGGTATGGCTGTGAGTGGCTCTGCCCACACAGCTTCATCATTCATTCACAGATCCATGTGAATCAATAAAGTAAAAGTACCATCAGCCTTTGTGTCTGACAGCATGTAGTTCTCAATAAACTACCAGGGCACTGATGAAATCTCTAGGTAGTTTATTGAGCTTCCTGTCATTCATCAACTGCCTGGGCAGACAACTACACAGATAATCTGCAGAAGCCTGGCATTACAGCTCAGCAGATCATAGGTGCAATGCTTTAAAAAATATATAATAATAATAAATGCACATTTTTTTACCTGCAAAAAAGTGCATTTATTTATTTATTTTTAATGTGAACTTATGTTTTAAAAGCTCAACTGTAAGTGGTATTTCAGTTTCAGTTGCCTCTTCTATACGAAAGTCCAGTGGCAATTCCTCCCTTTCCTCAACTTTTTCATTTCCTCTGTTGCATATTTTACAGTATAAAGTAAATCTGGCCATGGATAGAGCAATTGGTTGCAGGAAAGAAAATCTCCTGATTCCCCCATAAATACAGTGTGTGCTCCTTGTAGCTATTGTGTTCTCATGTGGTGGTGGGGGGGGGGTAACTGCCACAGTCGGTAGAACACACAGCTGTAGCTTGGGTATTCAGCCTGCCCATGCATGGTTTGAATCTCGGCCGGTTCCTGCTTAACCGGACGAGATTCAAACCGTCTATGTCCGGCTTTATTTAAAACATCCAACAATGAGAGAGGAAAGCATTTTCATTGGCCACAGAAGGTATAAAGTATGAACAGTGATCTGCTTTAACTCTCCGGAATCTACCATATCTAATTTGACGCACTTAATTGTGATGATTTACTGGAAATTCACCTAGTAGCGTGAATTTTATATTTGCTTGTGAATTCACACTGGAGTTAATTACCACATTCTTCTAAGGGATTGCCAGAATGAATTAAGTGCAGTTTTCTTGTTTAAAGTTAGAGTATTTTCTATTCAAAACTTTGATTATAATGTAATATAGCCGTTATATTATATTATATCATTTTTGACAAAATAGGATAGCTTGACCCTCCCCTTAGGCTTTATTGTTTTGTCCTCAATGGGCATTGTAGTGCCTGAATGTAGTCACAAATAGCTAATTAAAATAGTTACAACATATATACTATTTCTTAAAAATACTGAATCTCCAGGACTTTGTAAAAGTATGTAAACTGATATGTTTAATGCATGAACAGTTTGCTTTTTTTTTCACGTTACAAGTACTGTGACACTAATGTACTGATGAAGTGAAATTACAAATATAATTACCGTAACAAAGCTATGCTATATATATTTACAAATATTACCTAGATAGTACCTTGAGGGCAAATTACTGCATAACTGAATTGAGGCAAGCTGTGTTCACATGCTAATCATTGTTGATACCAATCTTTTTGAAGCTCTTTAGCTTAGTGGATTGATTGTCACTGAAATTGTTCATCTACCTTATATTCACTGTGGTATAAAAGATTTTCATTAGGAATGCTGTTGAAAGCTTTTCTGCTGGGCTAATGTTTATGTAGGGAATCATATTGAAAAATTAAAGGGAAATTGGCATTTTATTACTGAGCTAAGAATCAAATGCAGCTATCAGAATTTTCTACCAGGATTCATTTAAAGTGCACATTTGGAAACAATGCTATGCAGTGATCAACATAGTTAAAGTGATTGTAAGTTTTTTTTTCTAAAATAACAAACATGTCATACTTAACTCCACTGTGCAGACTTCTGTGGTCCCCCGGTGGTGCTGGTAGCTCCTCCTCACATTGTAAAACCCCCCTAGGAGAAGAGCTCTCCCGGATGTTACCCTGCGGGTGCACTCCCGAGTCCAGCATTTGCATCTATAGATGCTGAATGTGAGACTCTGCCCCGCCCCCGAGTGCCTGCGTCATTGGATTTGATTGACAGCAGCGGGAGCCAAATGCTACGCTGCTATTAATCTATCCAATCAAGAGCCGAGACAATGGGCAGAGGGGAAGAGCACTTCTCAGGTAGGGGAATACAGGACTCAGGTAAGTAAAACAGGGGGGGGGGTTGGGAGGTCGGTCAGGGACAGAAGTTTTTTCACCTAAATGCATAGGACACATTAAGGTGAAAAACATGAGGGTTTACAAACCCTTTAAGCAGGGTAGGCAATGTCTTTTTTTTGTGAGTAGGTGATTTTCCTGCCCCCCAACCACCAACACTACCATAATAATGTCTAGTAATAAGCCCCATTTGTTGCTGTTGAAATACACTTGCCATTATGTTTGGTCACTGTAAGCAAGTTGGGATGTGGAAGAGTTTGGTGTTACAAGACAGAGGCAAGCATCTTTTTTTTTTTTTTACCTCCCCTTGGGAACCAATAAAAGTGTTTCCCCATCATGTGATCACTATGTCAGCTCTAACTTAGTAATCTGATGCAGGGTAGAGGATCTACTGACAAAAATGAAAGACACCAGCCTGCAGATGAACACTGCCATCTTCAGGTAGCAATGCTCATCTGCAGTGTCCACTTTTTTAATAGCTTAACTGTCAAATACAGATACACTGTTAAAAAAATGATAATACATTCATTAAAAAATAAAACATTCTGTTGCTCATGTTTTCTCAACCAGTAGTGAGGAGAAATACCCCTAATAATACACAGACTGCAAACAAACGAATAAAGACAGCACAATACAAACCTGATATAGCTTTAACTCACCTTTAAAAAATAGAAATAAAAAAAAAGGTTTGGGCTGGAGATACATAATAACAGTGCATGGAAATGCACTGGATACATTCAGACATTTGTTCTACATTTTGGAGGGTGTCCAATAGACCCTCTAATTTAGTCTTGAATTTTATGTATACATGTAAATTTGTTCTGCTATATATTTTATGATGTTAGGCATAACAATTTGCTTTACATTTTGATTAACACTGTGACATCACTTATGGTAGGATATGTTACAATGTCACACGTACACATTACATTATATGCCATTAGACAGCACCTGCCAACAAGTTCTTGTCTGAATAACTCATTATGAAACTGTTCCGCAACTGCAAATGAAGAAGTCATACGCATATCTGGGATATTTTGTCACCATATTTGTAATTTAATGGGAAACTGGGAGTGATTGCAAATCACATGGACATTGATTGAATGGTGCAATTCCCAGTCCCTATTTATAGCTGGATCCCTCTAGGGAAGCACTACTGCTGTGTTGGAGCAATTAAGGGCACATATGACATGAGGAAATTGAGCTTCCTAGTAAAACTTTATATGAATAATTTTAACCTACATAGGAAACTATTCAACATCTTTCTTAGTACGCAGTAAGTGCTGGCAGTCCCAGGTAATGTACTCCAAAATGCACCCAATAGTATCCCAAACAGAATAGTGTTGCATTTAAAGACAACCAGCCATCGATAGTTATGTGTGAAAACCTGAATCACTCTTTGGTTCATATAATATTGCACCTTTACGGATTACTTTATTTTATTATTATTATTTTATTATAAATAAAGCAGAAATGCTAAGTGTTGAGATGTTATGATAGAGCTCTGTGATTTCAGAATTAAGAACGATTTTACTAATACAGGTATTGGGTAATCAAAGTGAATACAGGTTAACCTTATCTACTAAAATACACTTTGCAAATTGTGCAACCTTCAACCTTTTGGTAAATAAAGCCTAGAGTCACTCTACAGCAACAATTCAATGTAACAAACAAAAGAACAAATGTAGTATACAGTGTAAAGGTTTATTATAAAAAGTAAAATATGCTCCATATCCCTACAAGTGAAGGAGGGAGTGAGACCACTGGAGATGGAACGCTGTTCACTTCGGATGGAGCCCTGTTTGAAGCCTAGGACAGGAAGCCACTGGATGTCACTGCTGAGCACCAAATGGACAGTGATCCATTTCTCAGTTGAGGAAGAAATGCTTACACTTTAAAACGCATGCCTGTTTTTTCCCTAGTTCAGCAGTCTCGCTGTCACGTACCTTTTTCGAGGCCAAGATGCTGAGAGAGGCTCCCCTTGCGGTTTACCGCAGTATACCCCGGGAGGTGGAACAGAAGGTATAATGCTCAAAGAAGCACGGATTGCCAGCAGGGTGAAGAAGACTGGAACAGGTGATTCCTGAAAGTCACTAAAGACTGGTGCAGGAGTAAGTCTTTAGAGCACCATGCTGAGGGTTGTGGGCTTGAGAATCCAAGAAGCTTGGTAAAGGCCTGGCAGAGGATCTAGCACGGTGGATCAGGCTGCAGCTGCTGCAAGTGGGATCCCGGGGTTAAGTATTGTACATGAGAGATAGCAGATCCTTCAGGCAGGCCAGGGTCATACACAGGTGATCAAGCAGCTTTAAAGCAGACGCAAAGTCTTTAAAAGGGTTGTAAAGGTAAAAAAAAATATTCCCTAAATAGCTTCCTTTACCTTAGTGCAGTCCTCCTTCACTTACCTCATCCTTCGATTTTGCTTTTAGGTGTCCTTATTTCTTCTGAGAAATCCTCACTTTCTGTTCTTCTGTCTGTAACTACACACCGTTGTGCGAGGCTTTCTCCCTGGTGTGGAGAAAGCCTCTTGGGGGGGGCGAGCAGGAGTGTCAGGACGCCCACTAACACACAGCTCCTTTCTCTATCTGCAAAGTAGAGAGTGTCCTGACACTCCTGCTCACCCCCTCCCCCTCAAGAGGCTTTCTCCACACCAGGGAGAAAGCCTTGCATTATGGTGTGTAGTTACAGACAGAAGAACAGGAAGTGAGGATTTCTCAGAAGAAATAAGGACATTTAAAAGCAAAATTGAATGATGAGGTAAGTAACCCCTTTAAGACAAGACAGGGTCATTCACAGGTGGTCAGGCAGGTAAAGCAGAAGCAAGATCCTTAAAACAAGCCGGGGTCAGAGGTGGCAGAAGATCAGAGCAGGTCACAGGGTAATCCGGGTCACAACAGGAACAACATGAAGCAGATCAGGTTTCAGGAACACAGGAACAGCTAAAGACAATTCAGCAACTTGGATCAGACAGAGGCAGTATTATATAGGCCAGCAGGAGGAACCATCTGCCACACGATGTGCCTATGGTGCCCATTTCTTCTACTGGCAAGAGTGCCAGTACTTCCACAGCCTCTTCCCTGACAGTACCCCCTCTCCCCCTAAGAGGATGCCCAATCTAGCCATTCTCTCAGAGTGTCTGCTGTGGAAGGCTTGTACTAGTTGTGGGGCATGTATATTGCTTGAGGGCTCTCTGGACTTATCCTCTGGAGAGTACCCCTTCCTCTTGATGAGGTACTGCACTTGTCTCCCTCTTTTTCTGCAATCCAAAATGCCATCCACTTTGAATTCAGGTTCTCCTTCTACCAATACTGGAGGTGGTGCCAATTCCTCTCTTTCGGGAAAAGGACTGGGAACAGTTAGTTTTAATAGTGAAGCATGGAAAACTGGATGAATTTTATAAGAGCTAGGCAGTGCCAATTCAAAGGCCACTGTGTTTATCATCTTTTGATTTTGAAGGGACCAATGAACTTGGGTCCAAGTTTTCGCGATGGACAGGAGAGTTTGAGTTTGAGATTTATGGCCGACAGCCAAACTCCGTCACCAATCTTGAAAGCAGGGTTGTCTCTTCTTCCTTTATCATGATTTTTCTTATAATTATCCTGAGCCTCTTGCATGGCCAACCGGAGTGCCTGGTAGATGGTCTGGGTGGAATTTATCTGATCCTGGACCGTGGGCACTGATGCTTCGGGTATGGAATAAGACAAAAACAAATACGAAAAAAGAGGAAAGGTCTGGTGTCCCCAGTAACACACTTCCATCCCTATTACATATAGTCAAAACAAAAGGATTCGCCCTGGGACTTTAACCACTTGCCGTCCTCCAATGACAAATTGACGTCGGCAAAGTGGTTGTAAAATCCTGAGTGGACGTCATATGACGTCCTCAGGATTTTGAGCCAATGCGTGCCCCCGGGGGCGTGCATCGCGGCGATCGTTGTTGCAGGGTGTCAGTCTGACACCCCGCAACACCGATCAAGGTAAAGAGTCTCTCACGGAGACTCTTTACCACATGATCAGCTGTGTCTAATCACGGCTGATCACGATGTAAACAGGAAAAGCCCGGTTGTAAAATCCTGAGTGGACGTCATATGACGTCCTCAGGATTTTGAGCCAATGCGTGCCCCCGGGGGCGTGCATCGCGGCGATCGTTGTTGCAGGGTGTCAGTCTGACACCCCGCAACACCGATCAAGGTAAAGAGTCTCTCACGGAGACTCTTTACCACATGATCAGCTGTGTCTAATCACGGCTGATCACGATGTAAACAGGAAAAGCCGGTAATCGGCTTTTTCTCACTCGCGTCTGTCAGACGCGAGTAGAGGAGAGCCGATCGGCTGCTCCTGTGACAGGGGGGTTTGTGCTGATCAATTATCAGCACAGCCCCCCCGAGGATGCCCACTGGACCACCAGGGATGCCCACTGGACCACCAGGGATGCCCACTAGACCACCAGGGATGCAAAAAAAGAAGGTATGTCACCCTAGACCACCAGGGATAACAGTGACACAAAAAATGGATGCCAATCAGTGCCGCAATGGATGCCAATCAGTGCCCATAATGGGCATCACTGATTGGCAGGCATTGTTTGGCACTGATTGGCATCCATTAGTACAACACATACGATAGTGCCATAGTGCCCATCTATGCCCATCCGTGCCACCTGTCAGTGCCCATCCATGCCGCCTATCAGTGCCCATCCATGCCGCTTATCAGTGCCCATCCGTGCCGCCTATACGTGCCCATCCATGCTGCCTATCCGTGCCCATCCGTGCTGCCTATCTGTGCCCATCTGTGCCACCTATCCGTGCCCATCCGTGCCGCCTATCCAAGCCCATCCATGCCACCTACCCGTGCCGCCTATCAGTGCCCATCCGTGCCACCCATTAGTGCCGCATATTAGTGCCCATCAATGCCACCACATTAGTGCCACCTCATCGGTGCCCATCAGTGTCGCCTTATCAGTGCCCGTCAGTGCAGTACCATCAGTGCCCATCAGTGAAGGAGAAAACTTACTTATTTACAATGTTTTATAACAGAAACAAAAAAAATACAATTTCAGTAATTTTTTTAATTTTTTTTGCAGAAAATAAATATCCCAGGGGTGATCAAATACCACCAAAAGAAATCTCTATTTGTGGGTACAAAATGATACAAATTTAGTTTGGGTACAGTGTAGCATGACCGCGCAATTGTCATTCAAAGTGCAACAGCGCTGAAAGCTAAAAATTGGTCTGGGCGGGAAGGTGTAAAAGTGCCCTGTATGGAAGTTGTTAAATGAAGTGGGTAACATTTCCGCCAGTAAAGATAACAGTAATAAATAGTATATAATTTATTTAAGTAAAATTGTTACATACATAGATAACACCAACAATTGCCAATTGAAGAGATACATTAAATAATAAACAATTATATAAACAATATACCGGTAAACAATAAATATTAGTACACAAGTAAAATATTGGACAGAGTACACGGGCATCGTACTACCTGACTAGACTAGTTTCGCAAGATCCAGCTCGCTCTTCAGGGGTGTGTAACACCGTACCTAGGATGAAAAAGTATATATGGTTGGCAATATGGCACAGTATTTGTTGTAAAGGCACAGGGTAGGAGGGGTTTTAGGTCCCCATACTCACCACTGAGCTTGACCATGGCTGCAGGTGTGTGGCCCCAAGATAGCAGCAGCAGGTGCCTCACACGGGAGCTGAGGGGGCGGGGTCAGAAAAGGACCCCTCCAGGGGCAAAACGGAGAGCAGGCATGGCATAGGTATTGTGATGTATCCATAGAGACCTCATTGTTCCATAAAAAGTATAGACTGTGAACATAAGTATTTTTAATCAGGCATCTAAAGTAGTAAAGTAGAATCAATCAATATTAGCATCGAATTATGTCTGAATGAAAGACCTGAGCCAAAAATGGTAGTGAGATGGTTAGAAACATGAGATATCAGAGGGATACTAGCAGATGACAGGATAGGAGAGAGAGGTGAACTGTGAGTGTGTGTGTGCTGATGTGTCGCTATAAACCTTTGTTAATCCAGAAAGAGTATAGGCTATAAATGTTTGACAGGTATCTGAAAAAGTAAAGTAAAGTTAATGAGTATTAGCATAAGGATATATATATATTTCAGTAAAGGGCCTGGGTCCAGGATGGTGGGGACCTGGAGATAATGAAAAACATAGGATAACAAGGGGGTACTAGCAAATGATAAGATGAGAAAGAGAGAGGAAGAGAGAAGAAAGGAGTGAGCTTGATTGTGTAGAGGAATCTATAATATCAAAAAGTAATGAGTTCAAGGAATGAGCTGTGTGTAAGGAATGCAAGTGTGCCTGAATATAGTGAGGTGGGTATAGCAAGTACCTGAATATGGTGAATATCCCAAGTATGCCATATTGACAAACATATATACTTTTCATCCTAGGTACAGTGTTACACACCCCTGAAGAGCGAGCTGGATCTTGCGAAACTAGTCTAGCCGTGTAGTACGATGCCCGTGTCCAATATTATACTTGTGTATTAATATTTATTGTTCATGTATCTTTTCAATTGGCAATTGTTGGTGTTATCTATGTATGTAACAATTTTACTTTACGCATGTAAACAATTTTACTTGAATAAATGATATACTATTAATTACTGTTATCTTTACTGGCAGAAACATTACCCACTTCATTTAAAGTCCCAGGGCGAATCCTTTTGTTTTGACTATAAGACAAAAACAAAGGGTGAAAGCCATAATTGGCCAAAAAAGGAGTTTGATTAGTGGTGGCATGCAAGGAGTTGTTGTAACTGAACTCTGCATAAGGAAGAAGAGAAGCCCAGTCGTCTTGAGAGCAGGTACAAAATCATTGCAAGTATTGCTCTAAGGTCTGATTAGTTCTTTTGGTCTGGTCATTGCTTTGTGGGTGGTAAGCTGATGAAAAGCATACTTCAATTGCTAAAGATTTGCAGAGGTCCCTCCAGAACCTGGAAGTGAATTGTACTCCTCTATCAGATACGATGTTGTCAGGTATTCAGTGTAGCCTGACAACATCGTATCTGATAGAGGAGTACAATTCACTTCCAGGTTCTGGAGGGACCTCTGCAAATCTTTAGCAATTGAAGTATGCTTTTCATCAGCTTACCACCCACAAAGCAATGACCAGATAGCAGAAGATGTGCCAACTATAGGTACTAAATGTACCATCTTTAAAAGTCGGTCAACCACTACCAGAAAAGTGGTGAACCTTCTGAAGGGGGTGAATCCTGGTGAATCCTTTTGACTTGCTGCTCTTATATCTCTGCATGTCAGCGCCACCAGTCATTATCTCTGATCACCCTTTACAGTAGTACAATGTCACCAAACCAATGCTGCCAGTCAGTGTCCCCAATCACCGCTGCAATATTTACAGTGTCCCTGATCTCTGCCACACTGGTCATATTGTTCCTCATCACAGCCACACCAGTCACATTGTCCTTGATCACCACCACACCAGTCATATTGCCTCTAAATCATTGCTACACAAATTACATTGTCCCTGGTCAGCACACTAGTTACAGTTTTCTTTATGCAGCAAAGCTGTGAAAAAGTTTTACACATGTGGTATCATCATACTCAGGAGGAGTAGTGAAATGTGTTTTGGGTTGTAATTGTAAGTGTGTCAATGCTGTGTGTGAGAAATATCTTACCAATCTGACAACTTTGTGCAAAATAAATATATATTTAAAATTTTCTTTCCTGTATTTGCCAATAACTTTAAAAAAAATGATGTCTTTGAGGAAATACCTTGGAGTTTTTTTTTATTACAAAATGGGGTGGTTCCACTGTCTTGGTGCTCCAGGGTCTCCAAAAATGTGATAGGTAGTGAGGAAATTAGATGGGTAATATATGCATAATTTATACTCCTTGAAAGTCCAAGGGTGCTCCTTGGATTTGAACCCCTTTATGCATCTAGGCTGCAAAAAAATCTCACACATTCATAGAAGAATGTGTTTTGGGGTGTACTTATAAATGTGCCTATATTGTGTGAGAAATAACCTGTTAAATGACAACTTTGTAAAAAAAAAAAAAAAATTGTTTATTTTATTTCTTTATTGATTTCTTACCTTGAATTTCTACTTCAAACAGGGATTTTTTTGGGGGAGCAGGTATTTGTACTGCTCTTGAATTTTAGGGTGTCAGAATGAGATTTTGGCAGTCATTACATCAGGATTGATCAATTTTCAAATATATATATATATATATATATATACCATAGTTTGTAGACTCTATGGGCCAGATTCACATACAAATACGTTACGCTGCGGCGGCGTAACGTATCCCATTTACGTTACACCGCCGCAAGTTTACAGCGTAAGTGCCTGATTCACAAAGCACTTACCTGTAAACTTGCGGCGGCGTAGCGTAAATCCGCTCGGCGCAAGCCCGCCTAATTCAAATGGGGCGGGCACCATTTAAATTAGGCGCGTTCCCGAGCCGAACGTACTGCGCATGCTCCGTCTGTAAAATTACCCGACGTGCATTGCGCTAAATGAAGTCGCAAGGACGTCATTGGTTTCAACGTTAACGTAAATGGCGTCCAGTTCTATGAATCAGGCGCATAGATACGACAATCGTATCTCAGAGATACGACGGCGTATCAGAAGATACGCCGTCGTATCTCTTTTGTGAATCTGGCCCTATAACTTTTACACAGACTACAGATTATACACTGATTTTGGTTATCTTTGCCAAAAAAAGTAGCATAATACATTTTGGCCTAAATTTATAAGGAGCAAAATTCTATAACAGAAACTAAGAAAACATGTGTCTTTGTTTCAAACTGTTTAGTATTTTTTTCTCTTATATAGCAAACAATAACAAAAAAAGAAACTGTGATGATTAAATACCACCAAAAGAAAGCCCTATATGTCTCAAAAATGATAAAAAATTATAGTGTTACACGACATTGTCATTTAAAGTGTGACAGCACTGAAAATTGCAATACAACCTGGGCAGGAAGGGGGTGAAAGCGTCTGGTCTTGGTCGTGGTTAAATTATAATATTCTGAACCTTCTTAATTCATTGGTTTGTACTACCTTTTCATATTATGTACACTTATCTATACATTTTGGTGGGAAAAGACTGGCTTTTGTATAGTACATACATTTTCTTGTCTTCTGTACAGCTATTTGAAAACCATATACTTATTCCAACAGATCGTGGGAATTATAACTTAACCTTCCAATTTTTCTGCTGCACAAATATATACTCTAATGCCGCGTACACACGATTATTTTTCAGCATGAAAGAAAACGTTGTTTTTCAGCATGTCTAAAAAACAACGTTTTCCCAGCTTCATCATTAAAACGACGTTGCCCACACACCATTGTTTTAAAAAAATTATCTAGCAAAGCGCGGTGAGGTACAACACGTACGACAGCACTTTAAAGGGGAAGTTCCATTCGCCTTTGAGCTGCTTTAGCTGATTCCGTGTTAGTAAAAGACGCTTTTTTGTCTGTTACAGCGTGATGAATGTGCTTACTCCATTATGAACGTTAGTTTTACCAGAACGAGCGCTCCCGTCTCATAACTTGCTTCTGAGCATGTGCGTTTTTTTTCCGTCATTTTAGCCCATACACAATAATTTTTTACAACCCGAGAAACGGCATCGTTAAAAACAACGTTAAAAAATGCAGCATGTTTGATTTTTTTTTTCGTTTTTCAGAACCTGAAAAACGATTTTAAATGACGTTTTTTAAAAACAACGTTTTTTTCATGCTGAAAAATGATTGTGTGTACGCGGCATAAGTCAGCTATCATTGTGACTCCAGTTTGTTTTTTTTGCATTGTTCTGAAAACAGACAGAATTGGTAATGCAGATAAATGTTTATTCCTGTCTTGCATCATTCTCTGACCATGTAGTACTGCCAAGAATTTTTAAAGTGTCTAATGCACAATCTATTAGGACAGGACAACACGTTAGGGCTGATTTACTAAATGATTATATAGTGTTCACTTTGCAAACAACATTTTCAACTAGCTTAGTAAATTAGGTGAAATGGCATTGCTTTTATTCAACTGTGCAAACAAAAATCTGTGTTTTTTTTTTAGTTTATATATATATAATTGGATATTAAAAATTCAACAAAGTTTCACCATATTACCTATCCCAAGTGAACAATCAATTTTACAAGTGAAATTGTATACTGTACTTCTTTAGTAAATCCACCAATAAAATTAATGGAATCTCAGCTCCGTATAGATCCTAAAATAAACCTAAATCAATATAACATTCATGCACGCCTTTTGCAATATGTATAATTTATTAGCTACCAAATTTGCTGATAAATTTGTGTGTAATGTTACCATATATATTAGTTATATGTTTATATGATGGCCTTGAAAAAACTTGTACATCTAAGCATAAAATATTGGGACAAATTAACATTCTTTGCTCTCTGTAGACATTAGGAGTAATTGACTAAAGCAGTACATTTTTCATGTTGCCAAGTTAATCTATGTTCACTTTAAATACCTAATTGTGTGCATAGAAAAATACTCAGAAAAAAAAATCAATTGTACACAATTGCATAATTAATATGACTACAGCTTCTCTAAGTAAAAAAAAAATCTACTGCTTTAGTAAAATAACTCTATTGTAAAAAAGTATGCCTAGACAAAGAGCATAAAGGCAAACCAGGCAAACCACTAAACATCAATGTTAAAAAAAAATCTTGCACACAACTTATAAATAAGCTGTAAGCATAAAATAAATAAACACCTAAACTAAGAAGTGAATTAAGTATGCTGTGCTGATATAATACCTCTGTTCTAACACATACTTTTTTAAAACACAAGTGCTATCACACCTCTTGTGATAATCAATTTAACACATGCCATAAATAAGTGAAAAAAATGTGTGTAAACAATATTGTGTATATCTAAAAAAACAGTGTCCATAAATATGCAAAGAACTCTTCTGTTTTCTGTTCAGGTATAACACAAGCACCTCCTACTCACCTTTATAATAGAAAGTCTTATGCGCATATCCATTTTAAAGCATGGACAGAGCTGTCACTCCACCAATGTAATTCACATAACACCAAGCATCAATAATTCTTCTATATAAACCAGCTCAGAAAGATACAAAATGAAAACACCATAGTGCTCTCTGCAAGTAAAAACATTTATTAATGAATACAACTGTACTTACATGATGATCAATTAATTTCACTTTAAGATAAACACTCTGTGGATCTGCACACTGGGGCAAGACTAAAAGCCTGCCACTACACATCCGTACCCTCTCTCAACAGCAACCTCCCTTTGCTCCTTCCTGCTATCACAACATCATATGGGGTGTGAATCAAAGGAAACTAGAAATGATAATTATGCCAAACCCTGACTGTCGAGAGTAAAAAACAATATTTTTTACTCACTGCTCTAAAACATTCCCAATAAAAAAAAATCTAAATCAAATTTCCTCATGTCCAAATAAGTGTATATTGATTGGTTTGCACAAAAGTTATAGCATCTACAAGATAGGGGATAGATTTAGAGACATTTTGTTTATTTATTTTTTTTACTAGTAATGGTGGCGACCTGTAATTTTTAGCAGGACTGCGACATTGCGGCAGACAAATCTGATACTGAGTGACTCTTTTTGGGGACCAGTGACACCAATACCATGATCAGTGCTATAAAAATGCACTGATTACTGTATACATTACACTGGCAGGGAAGGGGTTAAAACCAGGGGTGATCAAAGGGTTAAATGTCTCCTAGGGAGGTGCTTACTAACTGTGTGGGGCAGTGTCACATTGAAGGAAAAGAGAGATCCGTGATTCAGCTTAGGTTAGCTGAATCAAAAGATCTCTCTTTTCCTTCCTGACAGATCCACCATTTGCCTTGTTTACGCAGGCAGATGGCCGATACGTCTCTCCTATGAACAAACGGCGGGTCGCGGCAGCCATTGCAGCCGCCGGACCCGCTGATTGGCTCTGGCTGTGTCAAATAAGAGCAGGAGCAGCACTCTGGCGGTGCATGTGCCCAAAACCCTGTGCACAAAATCATGTACCTTTACATGATTTTGTGCATCTGGGCCGCCCTGCCGCAGTATATATGTAGTGGGCAATCTGGAACTGGTTAACATTACACAGGTGATATAATATTAGCTTGATATCCAGCTTGAAGCTTATTGTGCATGCCCCCCAGAAGTGTGTTTTAACCACCCTTTCTTTATCTCTATAATATAGTGGGGGGTGTTCTTTAGCCCACAAAGAGAAGCAGTTCTAACTGACACAATTGCAGTACAGGCAGAGAGCACATGAAGTTATCTGCTTACAGGATTTATAACAGGATTTTTAGGTGTTGTTTGCACTTATTAAACAGGTATACCAAAACTGTTGCAGATATGTGCTTCTTGCTCTCTGGCCAAGTACCAGCCTTGGAGAGTTTGTCCCCATTCAGCTAAACACAGTAGCAAAGGAATTGAAGCTGATGTTGTCATAATTGTAACAGCTTTATTCAGCCACACCAGCTTCCTTACCAGTCCCCACCTGTGCCCATTGCCTTTTGATGTGTTTCAACCCCTTTTGGACATAGTTGTAGAGGTCCCCTCTGACACGTCCCCCCCCCCCCCTTAAGTGCAGTCAAAGCCTAATAGGAGTAAAACGCATCAGCATATGTGGGGACTGTGCAGGAAGGGGTGTGGCTGACATCAGTGTGTGGATTCATTCTCTATGCTTCTGTGTTTAGAGATAAGAAAAAAAATGCATATTTAACCTCCCTGGCGGTATGATTCTTTCAGAAAAAACATGCTGAAAGCGGTACCATTATTTGCAAGGAAATTTGGCGTTTTATATTGTAGGTCTGTAATTTTTAGAAATAACTCACTTAAATCTGACCAAACAAGATTCTAATAGGCATCCCGTGTATTACATTTTTTTAAAAACAAAATTATAAATTATAATATAATAAATAATTATAAATAATTATAACAAATAATAATATAATTATAATAAAAATTATTCAATAATGTAATCAAATTAAAATCACTGAAATTTGCTCAGTTGCAGAATTGTTGCTGTCATTATTTTTTTATGACGAATTTCCCCACAAATCGCTATCGCACAATTCTGCAAGTGATTATAATTTATTATCGCTGTTTTTTAGCTGATCTAAAACTATTTTTGACATAAAGGGACACTTTTGGTTGCTATGGACAATCTACAGTTTGCAGGGAGAAAAAAAGGTTTTTATTATATAAAATGACATGCAGGACACTGGGCAGACCACTAGGGACAGGGGGGGGTGTGTTTTTTTTACATACAGTACTGTAATCTATAAGATTACAGTATACTGTATGTAATGTGTTTGTTTACGTTTTTGAATTTGGCGCCGTTCTCCGTCCCCGTGCGTCGTAACGTCGCAGGGAACGGAGATCGGCGTCACACGGAGGCACTATGTGAATCGAGCGAGGTCCCGCTCGCTCACACAGCGCGGTGGCATCGCTGGATCCAGGGACAAGGTAAGTAAAAAGTGCCTGTGGATTCAGCGAGGCGAGCCGAGACTGACTCGGGGTTACCGATCGTAGCAGGAAAATCTAACCCCGAGTCAGTCTCGGGAAGACCGCCAGGGAGGTTAACAGACCAATATGGAACAAGTAAAAAAAGTTCATTGTTAGGGTTTAAAACTTAAATGATTATACATGAATACATATCTGTATACATTGTGGTTTTCATATCTGCCTGGTGTTCAGCTTTAATAAACACCAGCACATAGCAACATTTTCTCTTAGCTTGTATTGTGTAACACCAATGAAATGAAGACTCCAATATGAAGCTTCATATCTAATTCCCTTGCATGATTTTTCTGTGTGAAAGGGTTGAATTGCTAGGAGATGCAGGCACCAGAAACATGTGTGCTAAGTGCAAGGTAACACTTACGATCTGTACATACGCCTTACCAATTACTTATCAGCAAAATATCTCTATTCAAGCCACTGTATGTCTCTTTTATTAAAAATAAGTATGGAGATGTTAGTTCAAGTCACTATAATTGGACATCGGGCAGTGTTATAAGTAAATTGTGGTAAGTTGTTTCTTTGTTCTAAAAAGTTTGAGCTAATGAAATTGAGTTTCTAGAATTTAGTTTAAGTTTAAGCAGAATTAATTTGCTGTTCACACTACCGCTTTGTTTTTAACACCTTTTTTTGCCACTTGCAATGTATATTAATACGTGATTGTACTAGTAAGAAAAAGCTGTCTGCTGTCTTCACAGCTGTTGCAATGTGCCATTGTGTCTTGTCATCACCTGCCTACACTTAATTAATAAGCATCTGTTTCATCCCTGTATTTACATAAGCTAGCAAATGTAAGCTTGTTTTCTTTATTTAAACCTATGATAAGGTAGACTGTTTTTACCCTGTTATTTCACACTTGTTATTATGGGACCTTATTAGTGGTGCTCTGACATGTAGAACCAACACAATACGCTATAGAGGACACCCAAAAGGCTAACCTAATTTTAAGGGGTTAAATGAAAGGAAATACAATGTGCAATGTGTAAACACTAAACAAGCATAAATATACAGTATATAGATATATATTTTTTTAGCTAGATCAGTGATTTTTATTACCTATCAAAACAGCATCATTTTGAAAATATAACAGTTCAAATAACAGCCTATGAATTTTTTTTTTTTTACCAGTCTGAAAAAAAAGACACAGTATAAATGAATAATAATTTTAACATATCTGATAACTTTTCAAATGATGAAGCACATGAATATTAAAGCTTAACCCCAGGCAAAAATATGTATCTTTACATACATTTTTCACAAGTACCTAAATCTTTCTTGACATTACACTTATGCAATTCCCAGCACAGTAGCTGGGGAGAGGCAAGCCCAGCACTCATGCGAACATCTGTATGAAAATTTGTATGAAAATCCTGAGTATATTTACTCACTCGAAGTATGACGTTCAAAAGTACTTGAATTTGCTTTTAACATTTGAGTTTTGAATGAATAGACTTTTCCAAAAGAAAATCATATTTAATGTTAGAAATTTGTTTCAAGACATTTTTTCAATTCTGCGGTAGAAAATGAATGTTGATTTGACCCTAGTAATGATTAGAAACCTATAACTAACATTCCTAAAATTACAAGATTTGAAAGACATTCTACTGGTGTATGACCAGCTTAACCACTTCCCACCCATGGGCTAGTACAGAGGTATTGAATAAGGAGACCAAACAACAATTTGATACAACATTTTTATTTAACTTTGGTAAAATTGGCCACGGTGTCATCCATAAAATGTGGGGGCGGGGTTACAAAAATTTTCTCAATAAATAAATTAAATTACAAAAGGCCAAATTGGCTAAACTTAAAACTTTAAAATCAAATTAATTTCTGTCCATCCAGCAAAAGCTGGACGACTACTCCCCCCATACAGACGACCCCATGACTTATTATGACAAACTGACAGGTAAGGGTGGGCGGGCGGGCGATGCTGCTTGTCAGGAGATGTGACTGAGCAAATCGCCTCAGCCTCTCCCTTATATAGGCTCGTCCAGTGCGGGTTTTACCTCACGCGAACGGACCTATCAGAGAAGGGGGCTGCCGCAGCTGACCAATCAGAGGCTGTTACTACCCCAGAGCGCGGCAGCCCACTTCTCCCTCTGCTCTATCCCATGCAGGCTCAGCATACTGCCGTAGCCTCACATGGGCTAGTACAGAGGTATTGAATAAGGAGACCAAACAACAATTTGATACAACATTTTTATTTAACTTTGGTAAAATTGGCCACGGTGTCATCCATAAAATGTGGGGGCGGGGTTACAAAAATTTTCTCAATAAATAAATTAAATTACAAAAGGCCAAATTGGCTAAACTTAAAACTTTAAAATCAAATTAATTTCTGTCCATCCAGCAAAAGCTGGACGACTACTCCCCACCGGCCGGGGCCAACCGCGAAGCTGTTGGCCGAGGCCCCCCCACCACCGTGGCTGATTCGATCATGGACTGGATACCCATATTAAAAATGTCCAGGCCAATGCCTGACAGATGAATTTGGTCAACCCGAAACAACCCAGGCAAAAAACCCTCTAACTCGGAATGACGAAAGGAAGAGCCACCAATTGAAGGCATAAAACTATGAATCGTCCTATTTAGCCGTCTGCGGATTCTATCCACGTAGAAAAGGGTGCCGTGCGGCGACCATAACAGCCTGGGAACCATCTCAGAATATACTAACACTGAACCTGGGAACATTTGAGTTATGGAATAGAGATCCCTTTTCATTTCACATAACAAGTCCCATGTGTTGAATTTACCCAAGTCATTAGCCCCCACGTGGATAACTATCACTTGGGGTTGAGGCCAGACAGAAGACAAATAAGCTAGGTGGTCTTTTAAATTGCGCCACCGCATACCTCTAACACCTGACCATAAAATTAAAAATAAATCAGGATCAAGCCCCAGGTTAGCAGAGTATGATCTGGATCCGGAGTGCTTGTAAGCCCAGAACACGTAGGAGTGACCTATGACCCAAGCGATATTCCTGGATAAATCTGAAAGAGAATCATAAAGTTAGAAGACTGGGACGAACATATAACTTATATCTATTGCTGCCCCACCTGCCCACTTTTTTAACCTTACTCTCTGAAAAACCTATAGAATCAGCTGTGGTGGCAGCGCCAATTCGGAAAGAATGGGAAGAAAATTGGTACCCAGATAAATTCAAGCGCTTCAAACAGGAGGCCAAAACAGCTGAGAACTGGTACCTAGTTAGAGTCTTCATGAATAAAAAAGGAATCGTTACTCAATGGTCTGACCAAAAGATAATTACGAACATGAAACACGGGACAGATAGCCTCATTAGGAGAACTGGATAAAGAAAACCACTGGCCAACCTGAGAGGACTTTGATCTGGACAAAAACAGACGGACAGAACCGACGTCAAACTGAACATGAGAAAAACGGAGAAATGAAAAAGCGTTTCTATTTGCTGCAGTAAACTCACCTAACCGAAGGGCTCCAAAGAATGCTATAGAGAAAGCAGCCTTAAAAAGCAAAGATTCGAAATTGGATGAGCAGACATCTTGAAGGATCTGAAGAAGATCGATCAAAATGGGGATAGATATGGGACGCCTATTATCTAAAGAGGGCCTAGACTTTTTGAGGCCCTTCAAAACCTGGGTGACCTGAAAGAAAGAGGTAAGAGCAGGAAGGCCTGCAAACTTAAGGAAAAAAGAAACTCCAGCCAATATTTTACCTATGGAAGCCGGGGACAGATTAGACTGAATGAGAAAGGACAAAAAAGACAAAGCCACGTAAGAAGACACATCTAGTGGATCCAAACCCAATGGTTGACAGAAAGAGCACCATTTGTGCCATGAAAGCCTATAATCCCTCCAGGTGTTTTCCGCTACTGAAGCCTTGAGATTCCGGAATATTATTCCCAAATTAAGCCCCAGAGGAAGTCTGGGCAAGGGGTGCCATGTTGATCCGCTGATGGCGCCAACTCTCGGAATCTCTTGAACTGTGAACGAGATAAAGAATCTGCTATGTTATTTTCTTTACCTGCAATATGCTCAGCTCTCAACCATATATTACAGTTCATACAATGAAGTACAAGGAAACGCAATAACCTCAGAACGGGATCAGACTTAGAGGACAGAGTATTGATGGCAAAAAAGACACCTTTATTATCCGTATGAACTAAGATTCTACGATTCCTAAAGATGTCTTCCCACACAACCACCGACACAATCACTGGAAAGAGCTCCAACAGAACTAGATTTTGAAGTATCTCCTTCTGGAGCCAATCAGGGTGCCAGGACTGGGCGCACCAGCGCCCATCCAAGAAAGCCCCGAACCCAGCAGAGCCAGCTGCATCGGTGAAGAATTCCAACTGAGAACTATTAATAAAGTCCATTTGCCAGGCCGAGGAACCATTAAACTCATTTAAAAAAGCATCCCAAATTCTTAGATCATCCTTGATGCTTTTTGAAATTCGGAAATGAGCGTAAGGGTTCACCATACCTTTTATGGCTAACGAGAACCTGCGCGAAAATACCCTCGCCATAGGGATGACTCTGGCTGCAAAAGCAAAAATACCCAGCAAAGATTGTGCCTCCTTTAAGCACACCTTCTTACTGACAAGAAAGGTTGCAATCATAGACTTCATTTTATGTATCTTCTGTTGTGGCAATCTGAATTCCATTCGTTCGGAGTCAACCGTGATCCCCAAAAATTCAATAACTGTCGTGGGAAAAACTGTTTTCTCCTGGGCCAGAGGCACGCCAAAGTCATGACAAACGTCAAAGAAAACCTGTAAAGCTTCCATACACACTGATGACCCCCGGGGACCTAAAAACAAGAAGTCATCTAGATAATGTAGGATAAGGCCTTGAGGGATAACGACTGACACGACCCAATGTAAGAAGGAGGAAAAAGCCTCGAAATAAAAGCATGACATAGAAAACCCCATTGGCATGCATTTATCAAAATAATATTTATTCAAAAATTGAAAACCCAAAGAATTGAAGCCTTGTGGATGCACGGGAAGAAGGCGGAAAGCCGACTTAATATCAGCCTTTGCTAGCACAGCCCCTTGCCCTGCTTGCCTCAAAAGACACAAAGCCTCATCAAATGAGGCGTAGCAGACTGGAGCCTCCACAGAGGCAACTTCGTCATTGAGTGACGAATGCGGTGGGTAAGATAGGTGGTGGATCAGTCTGAACGCACCCAGCTCTTTCTTGGGTACGATGCCCAAAGGGGACAACCGGAAATTAGAGAATGGCGGGTCATTAAAGGGGCCAGCCACCCTACCCTCAGACAATTCTTTGCAAATTTTCTCAAGCACTAAGTTAGAGTGCATGGATACCGATAGTAAATTTTTAACTGGTGTACACCCTGAACCAGTAAAGGATGGCACTAAGAAACCATTGGCAAAACCTTCAGTTAGCAGAGCCGCCATCCTGTGGTCTGGATAGCGCTCGAGCCATGGGCGCATTCTTGCCAGGCTCACCGGAGTCGGGGCCTTTCCCATGTGTGTCCTTGGGTCCTGAATGAGAGGAACTAGCGGCAGCTTTACGAAAACATCTGCTCGCCGCGTGAGTACCGCCACAATAAGAACACTCATGTTTGTATCTACAATTCAATAAGAATTTACATTGACCCTCATTGAATGCAAAGCATACACCCTTCCTGACTGGACTCTGACCATTTGAAGCGGGGCGAGGGGTGAACTGGGGCCTAGGTGGCAGCATAAGGTTTAACCATAAACCAACGTCCTTAGCCCCCCAATGCAGCGATGGGTGCACAGCTAGTTTTTGACGGAAATTCTCGTCATATGAGAACCATGCGGAGCCGCCAAAGTGGCGAAAGGCCTCCGCAATAATATCCAGGTGTTGGAATAAACCTGAGCACTTCCCCGGGAAGCGTTCTCCCATAACTGCTGAATAGATACAGAACGCTTGCAGCCAGTTTTGAAATGTCTTAGGAACCGCTCTCCTCCTATCTTCCTCTGTTCTTTCGCTGGACTGCCTGTCAGATTTAGCCAAAAACTCCTTAGAAGCAGGGAGAAGTGATAATATATCGAGATATTCACCCCTCCAAATTTTTTCTTTGACTGACTTAGACAGATGAAAACCCAGCGGGGATAAACTGCAAGGGAGGGGTTCCTTAAAGGAAGACTCGCTGACCATAGCAGCCGAGGATCTGAGGGGTAAAGTATTATTAACAGCAGGACACCTCACACTCGATCTGACAGTAACATCCTTATTTAGCAGAGAGGGATGACCAGCCTCATGCCACACCACACCAACCTCCTCCATATCAATAGCATTATCGCTATTTCCAGCACCAGTCTCCTGTGCACTCTGACTTACTGTGCATGCCTGAGTACTCAGACTCTCACCTGGTTGCACATACATATTTACATTTTGTGAGGTAAAATCCGCATCATGTATACCTTTGAACTGCTGCACAATGACAGACAAAGATTCAATTAGACTAGAAAATGCAGATAACTGGTTAACATTACTGAAAACAACTTCAGGTAAAACATGCTCACCCAAGTCCCCAGGAGGGGGGGAAGAGGCAGCGCTGCTCCCTTGCTGGCAAGAAGCACCTCTTGTTGCAGCTCCCTCAGCTTGAGGAGCTAAATTATTGGTCTTACATTTCTTTTTTCTTCCAGGCTGTTTCCTGGGGGCGCCCACGCTCATCTCTGGTACTGCAGCTGGGCTGACAGATAAAACAGAGCCACTCTCCTCAGACAGGCAACGCTTCAGCCACTCTTCACCTCCCCTGCTCTCCGCCTTCTCTAGGAGTCTACATAAGAGCTCCTCACGGCTGTCCTGCACAGCGCGCTTCATCCTGAGAGAGAGGGAGAGGCGGGCGATGCTGCTAAACCCATACTATAAGCTATATGTACTTGGTCCTGCAACCTAATTATCGGGTGCAAAGTAAGAATGGTTTGCAAAGTGAACAATTTTAAATTGACTTTCTTTCCAAGTTTCGCTAGAGATAGTTGAAGCTATTGTTTTAAACTCTGCGAGAAGCTTGTCAACATTATTGTCAGTGGAGAAGTCCTTTGCCCACTTGGCCACATTGGAGCCATACAGGCTTTTGGAAAACAAAAGGATCAAGGGAGAATAAAGATCAAAATAAAGATAACAAAAAAAATATATAGATGTGGATGATCTTCACAAAAGAGCATTCAGAGGGTTTGTTTTGAAATTCATGGTTATATTTTTTCGAGAAAGTCTTCCAGTAAACTGGAGAACTGAAGATAACAGAATAGTTGACTGGTGGAGAGATGGAACACTCAGGCCAGAGTTTGAAAAATATGTTTACATTCAACTCTTAAAGCTATATATTTTTTCGGTCACATAACTTACCTGTACTGAAAAAAGTCCCATGTCCTACAGGCTAATGATTCCTGAAGATATCTTTTCTGTGATGCCTAGTTCTTTTTACTGTTCTGAACTTCTGGGGCTGCGGGGGTAATAGCTTCAGGTCTAGCATTGCAGTGCATTTCAGAAGTGCCCCAATGGCAGCCCACCCCCTCCTCCATGCTCCTCCACTGACAAATGTCCACTCATTGATTTCACTGATTGTGACCCATTCTGTGAGTGGGAGATGGACCCACAAAACATTTTACATTCTGTGAAATTAATAAATGTACATGGACTTTTGTCAGTGGAGGAAGGGCAGGCCACCATCAGAAACTTCAGAAATGCATTGCAATGTTATACCCAAAGTTTATTAACCTTCACAGCACAGAAGTTCAGAGCTGTGAAGAGGGTTGAATATCACAAAATAGACATGAAACATTTTTAGCAAGTTATGTGAGTGATTTAAAAATAATAAAATAAGAAAAAACAAAAAATAAACTAAAATATAGAAAATAACCACTTAATATCCGGAAATTGACTCTATGTTATGACCAGACCATTTTTTGTGATACAGCACTGCATTACTTTAACCACTTGCTGACTTTCTACCACACTTTTACTGCGGCAGGTTGGCATTATTGTGCGAAACAAGCACAACCAAACAAGGGTCTGGTATGGATTTTGAGGGGGGCTCCCTATGCAATTTTTTTTAATTTGGCGCAGGGTTCCCCTTAATATCCATACCAGACCTGAAGGGCCTGATATGGAATTTGGAGGGACCCCCACACAATTGATTTTTTTTTATTTTGGTTTGGGGTTCCCCTTAATATTCATACTGGAAGCAAAGGGCCTGGTAATGGACTTGGGGGAACCCATGATGTTTTTTTCAATGAGTTTTATCTGTATTGCCGAGACCCAACAATTGATTACAGCCGCGAGTAGTTTTGAATTACTTTGTTTCCTTTAGAAATGTAATTTTGCTGTGGGACTGTTCTAAGCATGGGGAAAATGTGCAATTTTACAGACATACTATACACACCCCCAAGCACAACATTTAAAGGAATATTTTACTTTTATTGTTTCACTTTAAGCATTATTAAAATCACTGCTAACACTTTTGGTTTTACATTATCATGTCCCATAGACTTTAACTGTGTTTGCGTGCTTGAACAAATTTTTTGCCTGTTTGCAAGTTCTGGTGCAAACCAAATCGGGGGGGGGGCTGTTCGGCATATCCTTACTACTGGCCGTCCATGATTGTTCCCCAGAGAGGCAAAATGGAAATCTGCTTATGTATACAGGGCAGATCGCTGTCCTGACAGGGAATAAGATAGAGATCTTGTGGTCCTGATCTCTGTCTTCATCCAGTCAGATCAACCTCCACACAGTTAGCAAGCGCTAGCTAGGGACACAGTTAACCCTTTGATCACCCCTGATGTTAACCCCTTCCCTGCCAGTGCCATTAGTACAGTAACAGTGCATATTTTTAGCACTGATCACTGTAATAATGTCACTGGTTACCAGAAATTTGTCACTTAGGTGTCCAATTTGTCCGCTGCAATGTTGCAGTCCTGCAAAAAATCACTGATTGCAGCCATTACTAGTAAACATAATAAAGAAAGAGAAATGACATAAAAATATCACATAGTTTGTAGATGCGACAACTTCTGTGCAAACCAATCAATATACGATCATTGGGATTTTTTACCAAAAATATGTAAAATACATAAATTGATGAAGAATTTTAATTTTTTTAATTTTTTTAATTTTTTTTATTGGATGTGTTTTATAGCAGAAGGAATTTTTTTTTGTTTATGCCAGAGGTGATCCAATATCACCAAAATAAATCTCTATATGTGTCAAAAAAAGGAGATAAATTTCATTTGGGTACAGCATTGCTTGATCGCACAATTGTCAGTTAAAGTAACGCAGTGCCGTATCGCAAAAATGGCCTGGTCAGTAAGGGGGCAAAACCTTTCGGGGCTGAAGTGGTTAACTGGCAATTGCGTGGTCATGTAACACTGTACCCAATGAAAATTTCTGTAAGTTTGTCCTACGTATAGAAATCTTTTGGTGCTATTTGATCACCACTGCGTTTTAAATTGTTTGTGCTGTAAACAAAAAACTTGACAATTAAAAAAAAAATGTATTTTTCACTTTCGTGTTCAATAACAAAATTGGAAAATTCAAATATCTTCATAAATGTAGGCCAATATGTATTCTGCTACATATTTTTGGTAAAAAATCCCAATAAGCGTATATTGATTGGTTTACGCAGATGTTATAGCATCTACAATCTATAGTATATATTTATGGAATTTGTATTTATGTATTTTTTTTATACTAGTAATGTCGGTGATCAGAGATTTATAGTGTGACTGCGATATTGCGGGGGACAATCAGACACTAACAGACACTATTAACACTTTGCAGTAACCAGTAACACTAAAAAAGTGATTAGTGCTAAAAATAATGACACTGGCTGGGAAGGGAGAAGATAGACTCAAGGTAGAGCATTTTAGAGAAACATTGCAGAAGATAAAACCAAAACCATTAAATGTAATTCTAGATTGGAAAGTGAAAAGGAATAAGCTAGAGGTTGTAATGAGCACAGTGGATACTCAGTATGTATACTTTGCAGCTAGGAAGGCTATGTAAGGATATTATAAATGGTATCCTGTCACGTTATGGTTTTTTATTTGACAATAAGAAGCCTGGAGGAAGATGCAAAAATCACTTTGAAATAAAAAAAAAAATTAACATTCATCTAACTGAATAATTAGATGAAAGATCTGTTACTTTCAAAGCTTCATATGAATCTTTCTAATGTTAGCTTTTAAATGAATTATCTTAAGGTACTTTTTCTTTTTGACCCAAATAAAATTTGTTTATATAAAGTGGGGAAGAAATTTCTGTCAGCTGGGGAGATTTTTTTCCCACTCCCTTAAACAACTGTCCAAAAAATGAAGGACACGATTGTCACTGGAACAGGATGGCTCATAGGAATAAACATGTTTTCTGAAACGCAAACTCTTCCTCGCTCCTATTGGAGGGTATTTCCATCACTTTCTGTCCTGACAGAAGGTGCAGGGAAATCCTCCCAAAGGGAGCACAAAAATAACAGGTGCTCCGTGTCTTTACAATCTATTTGAAATGCAATACAAAAGTTTGTGCTGGAATTGGGCTTTAAAGGAAACCTTTACTGAATATATGTCAAGACTTTCAAGACAGTCATTGCCTGGCCTCAATGCTGATCCAAGGGCTTTATTGCTTCTTGTGCCATTGACCTGGAACAGGTGTACGAACCAAAAAGACATCTGTTTCCTTCACCAACTGCAATCTAACTTGTGGTTAATGATTGAAGGTATTGAAACCTGAGATACAGTAATCTAGGGCCAGATCCACAAAGAGCCGCCGTAACTTAAATATTCTGATTTAAGTTACACTGCCGCAAAATTTCTACCTAAGTGCCCGATCCACAAAGCACTTACCTAGAAATTTTCGGGTGTGTAACTTAAATTCCGCCTGCGCAAGGCGTTCCTATTCAAATGGGGGCGAGTTTCATCTAAATTAGGCGCGCTCCCGCGCTGGACGTACTGCGCATGCTCGTGATGTCATTTTCCGACGTGCATAGCGCGAAATTACGTTACGCTGAGCTTTGTGAATCGCGCCGGGTCAAAAAAATTGCGTCGGGAAAAAAAAAAGATACGGCGGGAAAAAAAAAATAACAGCGTCGCGGGTAAGAAGGGTCTACTTTTACAAGGTGTAAACAGTTTACACTTTGTAAAAGCAGCCCTAATTTTACACATGCAACTTAATACTTACGGAGAAAAAACGAAGCGTATAAGCTTTGTGGATCTCCGTAAGTGCTAATTTGCATACCCGAAGCGGCATTTCGACACAAAATGCCCCCAGCGGCGGATGCGGTACTGCATCCTAAGATCCGGCAGTGTAAGTCCCTTACACATGTCGGATCTTCTGCCTATCTTTTGGAAACTGATTCTGTGGATCAGTTCCAAAGATAGAAACAGGGATACGACGGCGTATCAGTAGATATTAACATTCAATATGCTACTTTCCTTCTCCCAGTACATACCATGTATGCTTAAAAAAACTCCTTAACTCTGATCCAACGAAAATATGTGAGAACAGTAGATGCAATTAAAATGACAGAATAACTTTGCACAGCATCAGAATGGCAATTTTTGTAAAATGGCATCCTGTGTGTTCCTCTGTTTGTCAAGCTGCAGTGATTGGTTCAGCTTTCTTGTTTGGTTAATTGATTTCTTGTTCTTTTTGTTTGAGAGGATTAAGATGCCCTTTAATTGTGTGTTTCTTAGCTAAGCTTATTCTGTAGCTCTTTTAGTCACTTAATGTTTATGCCTCTGATCAATCTCTCCTTTGTGACATTTTCATTGTTTATTTATTAAATGAAAGTTGTGTGATCCAGCAATTACCCATCACATTTTATTGATACTTTCATTAGTTTTGTACAGCATATTGCTTCCACAGAACAAATATTTTACAACTTGTCTTCTTAGATCACCTATATTGCTATCGTAATTTCTAATTACCTGTTAAATATATAGAACCTGATTCCTCAAGCTGTGGTATCATATTAATGCTACACATGCAATTTCAAACTTTATTAACACATTTGATAATACTGTTGGATAAAAAATGAAAAAACAAACAAACAAAATAACCATGTATGTCTAATAAACACACACACACACACACATACATAGATGGAATAAGAAAGATAATCCAAGAGCTGCAATCCATCATAACAGAGGATGAATTGCTGGAAAAAAAACTTCCCAAAAACCCTCGTGCTAGCCTTCAAGCAACCACCTAACATCAGACATAAATTAATCAGCAAGAAACGTCATTCTGATTGCAAAGATGCAAACAAGAGAACAATACTTTGCAAAAATATGTGCTGGAAACTGTTCAGCCACATCAATCTATAAAAAGGATGACACACATACAGTAGGTGACCGTGATATTGTGTCAATCTCGCTACTTTTATCGGCGAGATTGACCACCTACGAGCTCCGTCGTGGGAGCCAGCACCGAGCTGGCTCGCCGGGAAGGGAAAAAGCCGACATACGTCCGACTTACAATGAATGGGGATCCAACTTGGATTCCCGCCAATTCCAGACACTGTGTTTGGTAAGAATCACGAGGGGGAACTCCACGCCAAATTTTAAATAAAAAAACGGCATGGGTTCCCCTCCAGGAGCATACCAGGCCCTTGGGTCTGGTATGGATTTTAAGGAGAATCCCCCTACGCCGAAAAAAATGGCATGGGGGTTCCCACAAAATTAATACCAGACCCTTATCTGAGGATGCCGCCCGGCCGGTCAGGAAAGGAATGGGGACGAGCGAGCGCCCACCTCCTGAGCCGCCTCAGGCCGCATGCCCTCAACATGGGGGGGTGGGAACTTTGGGGCAGGGGTGTGCCCTGTGCCCCCCCACCCCAAAGCACCCTGTTCCCATGTTGATGGGGACAATGGCCTCTTCCCGACAACCCTGTCCGTGGGTTGTCGGGGTCTGCAGGTGGGGGCTTATCGGAATCCGGGAGCCCCCTTTAATAAGGGGGTCCCCAGATCCCGGCCCCCCACCCTATGTAAATTGACTTGGCTTTCTGAATTACTATCACATAGTTTTATGATTATTCTCACCTTTGTGACTCTTCTTTACCCCTCCCATTCCATAGCCCAACATTTTCCTTATCTTATTAACAAAGTAATTTTTATTACCCTGTACGTGTGTACTCAGTACATAACAGGGTTTAGGGAAGGGCAATTGTGCAATGATTTGGTTCACAGGGCAATAGATTGAATCTTGAAGATACATTCTTGGTCATTTTAAAGGCTAAAAGGGATAGTATAAAAGAGCACGGGAAGCTGGGCACTGACATGAGTGATATACATCAATATATTAACGAAAAATTATACAGTGGGAAGAAACCACTTAAATGTGACTTTTTGGACAACATGGAAAAAACATCAATCCTTTAAACTACACACTTGGGAGATTACTGCCACCTCCATAAGGCATAAGACCTCCATAAGACCCTTTTACTGCCACCTCCATAAGGCATATGGCAGTGGCAGCAGGGGGTTTTACAAACATTCCTGATGACTGCAGCCACCGCGAGTGTCTATACTCTCCAAAAGATGACTTCACTTGACCCCCAAAATGTGCCTCCCTAGTTTGACCCATTCTACCATGCTTCCTGACTCTACTGTTCCTCCTGCAGCCCCAATACGTACATGGGCACCAGTAAAAATCCATCACATCCATCACATCCAGTTTCTAGTCTTGTAGCCAGGAAGGAAGGTGACACATCAAGGGTATAAAGGACCCCTGATGTTTCACTAAAGAGAACCTGTCTTACAAATATTTTATCACATAGGGAACTTTTTGTCCCTCTGATTTAGGGAAAGTAAAAAAAGCCCAAAAATAATGCCTAAAAATGAAACCTTTGTGTGAGAAACGTATTGCCAAGGACACCAGAGTGAGAGCAATACTTCCATCATTAGGATGTAAAATCCCTTCCCTCCTTGAACTTCCAATTTCCCACAATTCACATAATTTTGCTAGCTAGCTAAAGGGCATAAATAAGTGTTTACATCATACATGCACTGCACTTATCTGTTACTGTGCACTTTATCAGCAGCAATATGTATGTTTTCCCTCATACATCTAATTGTTAATATGGCTGCTGGAAATAAGTAAAATGTTGTTGACATTTTCTCTAACATATTCAGGAAATAAAGTCTCTTTGTTTCACACATTCATATGCATAATATCTATTTGTGAAGGGTGGGTTTGTGAAGGGTGGGTCAGACAACGTCTGATAACATAATTATGTTTAATCTACTGTGTACTACAAAATCATGATATTACAGTACTACTAAATTGATAAGAAGAAAAGAGGCCCTGTTCTGTCAGTCTGGTTCATAAAGTTCATGTTCCATCTTTCCAGGACCCACCAGACCTTTTTTGTGTATTGATGATTTCCTATATAATAAAAAAAAATGCAGGTTAACAAGTCCTCTTCCTCTATGGTCCAGTACTTTAACCACTTGAAAACCAAGCCTTTTCTGGCACTTTTTGTTTACAAGTTTAAATCAGTATTTTTTTCTAGAGAATTGCTTATAACCCACAAACATTATTATTTTTTTAGCAGCGACCCTAGAGAATAAAATGCAGATAATTGCAATTTTTTATGCCACATGGTATTTGCGAAGCGATTTTTCAAACAGATTTTTGAGAAAATCTTTTTTTATGAAATAAAAAAAAAACATTAGATACCACCATTTTTTGTATCATATGAAATATGATGTTACACTGAATACATAGATACCTAACATGTCTCACTTTAAAATTGTGCAGGCTCATTAAATGCCGATAAATGTCAGTACTTAAAAATCTCCAAAGGCAATGTTTTAAATGCCTTTACAGGTTATCTGTTTAGAAATACAGAGGAGGTATAGTGCTAGAATTATTGCTCTCACTATAAAATTTGCGACGATAACTCACATGTGTGGTATGAAAACCGCTTATTTATGTATGTGTGACTTACATATGCGTTCGCTTCTGCACATGAGCATGGAGGGATGGAAGCGTGTTAAAAAAAAAAATCTTATTTATAAAAAAATGTATTTTTACACTATCACTTCAATTTTTTTTATCACTTTTATTCCTATAACAAGGAATATGAATAATCCTTTTAAAAGAAATAAGGATGCCAGGTACTCTTTTTGGAGAGATTTGGGATCAAAAAGACCCCAAATCTCTCCTTTACATTTAAAAGTATTTTGCTTTAACCACTTAAGACCCGGACCAATATGCAGGTAAAGGACCTGGCCCCTTTTTGCGATTCGGCTTTGCATCGATTTAACTCACAATTGCGCCGTGGCTCCCAAACAAAATTGTCATCCTTTTTTCCCACAAATAGAGCTTTCTTTTGGTGGTATTCGATTTTTTGAAAATGATGTTCGTTTACACTTACCTCAATAATGCAATTGATGCAATAAATGCATACTTTTTGCTATAATAAATATCCCCAAAAAATATATAAATAAAAAAAAATTTCCCTCAGTTTAGGCTGTATTTAGCATTTAGTGATTGGCTTGCGCATAATTTATAGCGTTCACAAAATAGGGGATAGTTTTATGGTATTTTTATTAATACATTTTTTTACTACTAATAGCGGCGATCAGCGTTTTTTTCGTGACTGCAACATTATGGCGGACACATTAAACACTTTTGACACATTTTTGGGACCATTGTCATTTTCACAACGAAAAGTGCTATACAAATGCACTGATAACTGTGAAAATGCCACTGGCAGTGAAGGGGTTAACCAGGAGGGGGAGCTGTAGGGGTTAAGTGTGTTGTAAGGGAGTGTTCTTACTATGGGGGGCGTGGCTGTGCATGTGACATCACTGATCATCATTCCCTAACACAGGGAACAGACGATCACTGACAGCCACACTAGAAAGAATGGGGAAGGTTTGTTTACACTCACCTCTCCCCGATCTTCCTCTCTGTGACCCGATCGCGGGACACCATAAGAAATATCATAGCGGCTGTTTCACCACCTGATTGTTCTTATAGGTGGCAAAAGGGTACAACCCCCCTCCCACTGCCCTCCGGTGCTTCTCCCGACTCACCGATGCGATCGGTGAGTCGGAGACAGGATCCGCCGGCCCCCAGGATCTCTATGATCATCGGAGGCCCGGCGCAATGTTATGACGTCACGCCCGGCCTCTGTATTAAAAAAAACAGCTGTGAAGCGGTGATCGTTTTTTTTGCTTCCTAGCCTAGTGGTGAGATGTGGGGTCTTTTTGATGACACCATATCTCACTGTAAAGAGGTCCTGTCATGCCATATTCCTATTACAAGTGATGTTTACATTCCTTGTAATAGGAATAAAAGGGATCTTTTTTTTTTTAAAGTGTCAAAAAAAAAAAAGTAAAATTAACAATAAAAAAATAAAAAAAATAAAGTGACCCTGTCCCCATGTGCTCGCACACAGAAGTGAAGAACACACGTAAGTCCTGCCCACATATGAAAACGGTATTCAAACGGTATTCAAACCTCACATGTGAGGTGTCTCCATGAACGTTAGGCCCCATACACACGGGAGGATTTATCCGCGGATACGGTCCAGCGGACCGTTTCCGCGGATAAATCCTCTCGAGGATTTCAGCAGATTTTAATGCGATGGAGCGTACTCACCATCGCATTGAAATCCGGGCCGAAATCCTCTGGCGATGACGTGTCCCGCCGTCGCCTCGATTATGACGCGGCGACGTGCGCGACGCTGTCATATAAGGAATTCCACGCATGCGTCGAATCATTACGACGCATGCGGGGGATCCCTTCGGACGGATGGATCTGGTGAGTCTATACAGACCAGCGGATCCATCCATTGGGATGGACTCCAGCAGATGGATATGTTCTGCATGTCAGCGAATATTCGATCTGCTGGAATCCATCCCAGGGGAGATATATCCGCGGAAAAAGATCCGCTGGCGTGTACACACCATAGGATCTATCCGCTGAAACCCATTTGCTGGGATTTATCTGCGGATGGATTCTATGGTGTGTACAGGGCCTTAGAGTGAGAGCAATAATTCTAGCCCTAGACTTCCTCTATAACTCAAAACATGTAACCAGTAAAACATTTAAAGCGTCGCCTATAGGGATTTTTAAGTACAGATGTTTTGGCGCCATTCCACGAGCGTGTGCAATTTTGAAGCATGACATGTTAAGTATCTATTTACTCAGCGTAACTTCATTTTTCACATTATGCAAAATTGGGCTAACTTTACTGTTTTCTTTAAAAGCATGAAACAGTTTTTTCCCCCCAAAAAACGCATGAAATGAAAAGACCGCCATTGTATTCTATAGGGTCTCTGCTAAAAAAGTATATATAGTGTTTGAGGGTTCCATGTAATTTGCTAGCAAACAAATTATGATTTTTACGTGTAGGAGCAAAGTGGGTCAGAATTGGCCTGGGCTTCAAGTGGTTAATCACTTAAGGACCGCCGCCTGTAGATATACGTTAGCAGAGCGGCACGGCTGGACATAGGCACATACAGGTAGGTCCCCTTTAAGATGCAAGCCCTGGGTCGCATGCGTGCCCCTGCCGGCATGCTCGTGACCCTGTCAGGGGCTCCGTGACTGCGCCCGCGGACCCATTTGCCGCCGGTGTCCCTCGATTGGGTCACAGAGCTGAAGAGCGGGGAGGGGTAAGTGTAAACAAACATCTTTTTCAAAAAAATTAAAACTGCAGAGGTGATCAAATACCACCAAAAGAAAGCTCTATTTGTGGGGGAAAAAAAGAACGTAAATTTTGTTTTGGGAGCCACGTCGCACGACCGCGCAATTGCCAGTTAAAGCGATGCAGTGCAGAATTGCAAAAAAATTGCCTGGTCCTTAAGCAACAAAATGGTCCGGGGCTTAAGTGGTTAAAAGAGGTGATACTCAAAATTTTGGGAAGTATGCACAACCTTTTTAATAGTAATAGTACGTTTTCCTTTTATTAGTAGATGCCTTACAAACACAATGTCATGTAGCACCCCCATTACCCCCTAGAGGCTATTGGGGTAGAGTGGCTAAAAGTAGATACCATGAGATTCCAGACTGTAGTAATACTGCTCTCTTCAGCTCTCAGCTTTTTAACAGGCAGCAGGGACAAGGACAAATAGTGGATTTGCACTAAAAGTACAGTTACCCTTTATTACACAATATTCTTCAAAATACAAAATATTACATGTCCTTTTATTGAGTTAATTATACAAGACTGTTAATAAAAATCCATGAAAATACTCAAAGGTTTTCCAAGGTATCAAAGCCGAGTTTCCATCACAAATATAAGTTTGCTTTATATTGTAGCTTAGACCTGAAAAATATTTTTTTTTTTTACCTCGAAATGCCTGTTGCTATGCCGTCCCACAAAATCTGCCTTCCTATTCACAGAGGATCCTGATGTCAGCTCCCTCAGCTCCCAGGATGCCGTGCACTTCCCCTGTGTCTCTGGGCTTGTTGATGTTTATGGGTTGCAATCACAACGGCGTGCACTTTCGCCGCCGCCGCCGCTCGTTGTGATGGCAACCCAAGTGTTTGACGGTGGGGCGCTGCAGTTCTATTGCAGACGCACGAGAATGGGGCAGGACGGGTGGGCCTTTCAGCTAGTCATCCACCGTCATCCACAGTATTCCCGGAAGTAATTACTTGTGGGCTTCACAAAGCCCACAAGCAAAATGGGAACCATCTGCACACAGGAATAAAAAGTGTGCGTTCGGAAAAAGTCATCGGAATGGCGGCACTTTTAAACCTAGTAAGTGACACTATAAATACATCTAGAAAGAGAGATGAAAGGACATTGTTTGAAAAATTGAAAAATGTGGTTGGAACCCCGCTTTAATGGAAATCCTTTTTTTAATCAGCTAATTGCTTCCAATGTAAAAGTACTTGAAAACATTACTTTAACCTCTGCATGCCTACACAGTTTAGACAATAGCTGTGTACCTAAAATCTATTCTGCCAATGCAAAGTGCATTTTGATTACTAAGTAACTATATGTTTTCTTACCAAACATCGCATTTTGAAAAATTACTAAGGGGACTGCAAATATGCAGTGCTTTGTAATATTGTGCAAAGCTGGAACAATTCTGTTTTTCAAAATACCATATAGTGTAGACTGAGAGTACGGGGAGCCATAAAAATAAGATCTATTTTTTCAATTCCAGTTCAATTTACACATTTGCAGTACTGCATGTCAAGCGTTCCTCTGCTAATAAGAATTAAAGTTGCTATTGTTGATATGGGGCTTTTAAGTAAATTAGACTGAAATATGTTCCATCTGTCTTATCGCTGTAGTGAAATACCATTGAAGGAAATTAAAATAATTTATTCTTAAACTTTTAGTAAAAATAAGACACAGCTTTATCTTAAGGTTTTTTTTTTTTAATTCAGTGTTCCTGTAAACCACAGTGCGATTTTAGCCTGTGACTTTCAGGGCATTCCCAAAATGACAAAAGCTGTTCTTCCTAGATATTTAATTAGAATTAAGCAAATATTTTAGCGTCCTGGGTTAATCTTAGTCAGTGAGCATATGATTCTGCTCTATGGGCTAGTATGTATAATTTTTCAGTGCAGGTATGATATACTAACTTTTATTAGAGTAAGCCTATGATGAGGGAAACATGGAGGTTGCCGTTGGTGACCTTTTCTTCTAAAAAAACTGTTCTTAGTTGGTAAGCTTTGGATACTTTCTGAGGTACATACGTGGAACAGGAATGTAGATCAGAACTTCTGACTTTCCCGATTAGCTGATTGTTCTAGGTCAACAACTTTTTAAGTAATGCAGTCAAAGCATAAACATACCAGCCAGGCAACTAGCATTTATAAATAAGGTCAGCAGAAACTTCAGATATCGCTATAACCTGTTTGAAAGAATGTTTGTGTTTTTTAACCCCTTTCTGTGTGTGTGCAGATACAGGGCCATTTTAAGGAATTTGGGGGCCCCAGGCAAGAAGCAGGGGAGGGGGTGTTGCTGAGTCTCAAATTGAGAAGTGGGGGGGAGTTAGTTATTCTGCTATAAACCAGATAAGCGGGGGGGCTGCTGCTGCCGAACGTCGGCTAGTACTTCTTCTGACTGCCTCCCCCCATGTTCTTTTTAAACCCCCACTCCCCTCCCTACCGCATACCGCTGAATACAGCTGCTGCCCCCTCCCTACCGCATACCGCCGCATACAGCTGCTTCTGCCGAATGTCAGGTAGTACTTCTTCTGACTGCCTCCCCGGCTCCCCCATGTTCTTTTTACCCCCCCTTACCGCATACCGCACTGCAGAAGATTCAGTTTGCTGTTCCCGGCCAGACTGAAAGGAAGTGAGCACTGAGTGTGTGCACTTCCTGTCAGTCCGGCCGGGAACAGGAAACTGAATCTCCTGTACCACGTGGTTACGGTACCCGGCCGGACTGCAGGAGGAATTAGGAAAGGAGCTAGGCCACGCTACAGGCTGCAGAATTTATAGAAAGTGGCAGCGCGACAGCGTGGCGTGGCGGCGGCGCTCTGCTGGTGCCCCAGGCCAGCTCGAGGCCCCAAGCAGTTGCTTGTCCTGCCTGTCCTGTTCCGACAGGCTTGTGCACATATATGCTGCCTCACAGAATTGGGTCTTAATGGTCAGGAACTGGGCATGGCTCCTGTGTTTTTTTTCTCCTCTTGGATGGACAAAAATATACATTGTATCTTTTTCTCCTGCTAGAAGAGAAAAATGTAAGCAAGAACAAATGTGTGTAAAAAAAAAGAGAGAAAAAAGAAAGAATAAATAGGTAAATACGATCTATACAATGTGGGTCAGTGTCAGGATTGGGTTTATGGTCAAAGTCAGGGTCAAAGATCAAGGTTGGATTTAAAAAAATATGTTTTAATTGGTATTAGTGTCAGTTAGTATTAGTGTCAGTGGGCTCCATTCACAAAGCGGTATCTTACCGCATCAGAGTATGCGGTAAGTTATGGCACAGCATTTACAAAATAATTTTTTGCCATTCACTAAAAAAATGCTACTAAAATACCGCATAGTAGTGAAAACATGGGGTAATTTAACACCTGGCGGTTGCTGGCATATTTATTAACAGTAATAAGTAGGCATTGTTAAGAAGCAGCGGCCGCTGCATCCTTAACAACCAATGAGTCATCAGCTGTCAGTATGGTTCCCCACTGACAGCTGAATGTAAAAAAAAAGAATTGCCAGCAATAAAAAAAACAGAAAAAAATGGCGTGGGGGTCCCCCCAATGCTTACCAGGCACTTTGGGTCTGGTGTTGATTTTGAGGGAAACTTTGCCTCAAAATGTAAGACAAAATGGTGAGGGGTCCCCCCAAAATCCATACCAGATCCTGACCATGCAGCCTGGCAGATCAGCAAAGGGAGAGAATAAGTGAGCACCCCACTCCTGAACCAACTATACCAGGCCACATGCCCTCAACATGGGCCCAACATGGGCTCAACACACCTGCAGACCCCAACAACCCCCGCTCAGGGTTGTAGGGAAGAGATACTTGTGTCTATCAACATGGGGACAGGGTGCATTGGGGGGAACCCCCCCTGCCCCAAAGCACTCCCTATGTTTAGGGCATGTGGGCTGGTTTGGTTCAGAAGGGAGAGTGCTCGCTCATCCCCTCCCTATCCTGACCTGCTGGGTTGCATGCTCGGATAAGAGTCTGGTATGGATTTTCGGGGGATCCCATGCCATTTTTTTCCATTTTTGGTGTGGGGGCTCCCTGCAAAATTCATACCAGACCTGAAGGGGGACTCCATGTATTTTTTTTTTTTTCAATTGCTGGCCCTGCTGACAGCTGATGACTCATTGGTTGTGAAGGACGTGGCAGCAACCTGCTCCTTAACAACCAGTACACATTCCACAGTTGGTTGGACTACTACTTAATTACTGCATACATTTAATTTTTTATTTCCTTCTGTGAAATGAGTTTAACGCTTGTTCATGTGGTATTTACCGAGCGTTTTCAGTGTTTTGCAGTAAATACCACAGAACGGCATACTGAATTGACAGTTACAGGATTGTATACAATATTTAGGCAAAATGGACCCAGACACCTAAATACCGCTCTTTTGTGAATGGAGAACATTATGTTTTAGGTGGGATAAAAAAAATAGCAAAATGTGCACAATTGTTTCTGGGCCCTACTACAGGTACAAATAACATACACATATGTGGAATTGCTGTGATCACCAGAAGCAGGAGAATTTATTTGAGATTGTTCTTTGGCAGGATTTTCAAACTTTTTTGTTTTACTATTCTGTGCCAGTTTTCCTTAGATAATTAAAAAAAATCAGGAGATCCATTACCATTTACCAGCAAATGACAAGTCAATTTGATAAATACATGTATAATCCACCCAGTTTTACTAATACATGTAAAAAAAATAACAAAATGTGTTTAGGCATTAGGACTTGTTTTACCCTCTCCCATGAAGGGACTAAACTTTGTTGACATACATTGTGTATGCTTTTTTATTACTTATAAAGGGAAGACACTGTTGTGGACTTTGTTTTTGTACATAGAATTTTTTTTTCTGAATGTTCTCCATGCAATCTCAATGCTCAAGTGTTCTTATTCTTTCATGCAAGCCAAGCTATCAGTCACTTAAGCTGTGTATAAAACCTTCAAGCTCTTTCTCAAATTAATGATCTTCCCTCTATGGAAGCTTTTGACAAGTACACAACAGATTTTACCAATATTACCTGTCACTAACGGAAATAAAGTCAAGGCCAAAGCTTGATCTTGCACTTTTTTCATGTAAAGTGTAGTGAAACATGCAGCAAGAGCTCATAATTGATAACAATAGCATGTGCTTTCTAAGTGTCTGATTGATGCTCCGTCTTTCTCAAGCACTGTTATCCCTAGATTATAATTAATGGATCCACATGATTAAAATACATGATAGACAATCAAGTCAAACCTTTTGTAGACTTAAGGTATGCTTGTTTATAATAACCAGGTGGCCTAATGAAAAATAAAGTTGATATGCTTTATTGGTATTAAATTGGTTATGACATCTCACATCATTTATTTTTTAGAATGCATGATAGTGTGCATTTAATGCAATCTATCATATTTTTATTCACATATGTCAAAGTATGCCATCGTGCAAGTCAGGTTAAAAGTCTGCAATGTCTACTGGTAGAGTTTTCAACGTTCAATATTCTTGTAATGCTAACCCACTACTTTAGCAAAATGTTTTTAACCTCTTAAGGACCGCCTAACGCCGGTATACGTCGGCAGAATGGCACAGCTGGGCACAATCACGTACCTGTACGTCATTGTATAATGCCCAGGCGTGGGTCGCGGGCGCACCCGCGACCCGGTCCGAAGCCCTGTGTCCGAAGCCCTGTGTCCGAGTCCCGCGATCGGTCCCCGGAGCTGAAGAACGGGGACAGCTGTGTGTAAACACAGCTTCCCCGTTCTTCACTGTGGCGGCGTCATCGATCGTGTGATCCCTTTTATAGGGGGACACAATCTATGACGTCACACCTACAGCCACACCCCCCTACAGTTGTAAACACACTTGAGGTCACACATAATCCCATAAGTGCCCCCTGTGGTTAACTCCCAAACTGCAATTGTCATTTTCACAATAAACAATGCATTTTAAATGCATTTTTTGCTGTGAAAATGACAATGGTCCCAAAAATGTTTCAAAATTGTCCGAAGTGTCCGCCATAATGTCGCAGTCACGAAAAAAATCGCTGATTGCCGCCATTAGTAGTAATTTTTTTTTTATAAAAATGCAATAAAACTATCCCCTATTTTGTAAATGCTATAAATGTTGCCCAAACCAACCGATAAACGCTTATTGCGATTTTTTTACCAAAAATAGGTAGAAGAATACGTATCGGCCTAAACTAAGGAAAAATTTTTTTTTTTTTATATATTTTTGGGGGATATATATTATAGCAAAAAGTAAAAAATATTGAATTTCTTTCAAAATTGTCGCTCTATTTTTGTTTATAGCGCAAAAAATAAAAACTGCAGAGGTGATCAAATACCACCAAAAGAAAGCTCTATTTGTGAGAAAAAAAGGACGCCAATTTTGTTTGGGAGCCACTTCGCACGACCGCACAATTGTCTGTTAAAGCGACGCAGTGCCGAATCGCAAAACCTGGCCGGATCCTTTAGCTGCCTAAAGGTCCGGGCCTTAAGTGGTTAATATTTTGCAACAATAAGCAAAGACACTAGCTGGCATTTGCATCACAAGAATAACACAATTTTACAGAAGTCCTAATAGACCACAGGGCAATAACGCAGCTTTAGTTGATTGCCCTCATTAATACATATTCAACTTTTATTTTCTCCCTGATGCACCAATCAACTCCCAGGAGCAAAAAACAGTATTGACACATTAGGAGCATTTATAGCTGTATGTAGTCTACAATTGCAGGTTTTTATAGCTTAAAGTATACTTGTAACCAGACTATGGACATTCAATTATTCCCATATTTTTTAACAAGTAGTAAAATAGTTTTAAAACAAACCATCTCTGACACTCCTAACTGCTTTTAATCATTTCACTAAGTCATTTGTATGTTTTTTGCATACTTGTTACAATGATAAGTTTAGGCCTGAAGATTAGTTAAAATCCCCAAGCAAGATATTGTTATTCCTTTTTTTTGCCACTCAATTTTTGTGCAACCCTTTATCAGTTAAGATTTTAGCAAACATACACAAAAGTAAATTGTTTTTACCGCAATTTTGTCACAATTTTTACTGTGTTTTTACCATGATTTTGTAGCGTTTTTGCCATGATTTTGTACAGGTAACCAATGTAAAAAGCAGAAAAACGCCTGTAATCTGCCCCAAAGAATCTCATGTTCTTTTTTGAGCTTAAGGAGTTTTTCAGGCGTTTTGCTTCAGGTTATAATACAATCATGCCGTGTACACACGATCGGTTCGTCTGATGAAAATGGTCTGATGATGGGCCCCATCGTTTTTTTTACCATCGGTGAAAAAACGTAGAACCTGTTTTAAAATGATCTGATGGTTAAAAAAACGATAGAAAAAAACAATCGTCTGTGGGAAAAATCCATTGGTTAAAATCAACGCATGCTCAGAATCAAGCCGACGCATGCTCGGAAGCATTGAACATCATTTTTCTCAGCACGTCGTTGTGTTTTACGTTACCGCGTTCTGACACGATCGTTTTTTTAACTGATGGCTGATGAAAGTCAGCTTCATCGGATATCTGATGAAAAAATCCATCAGACCGTTTTCATTGGATGAACCGATCGTGTGTACAGGGCATTAGATGTGAACAGGTGCCATTGAAATTATTGGGATTTTGCTTGTTGGGCATATTTTAGGTGTTTTTTGGGGTGTTTTACAAGCGTTTTATTAGCTGAAAATGCTCAGGTATGAATGCAGCCTAAGGATCTGTTCACACCTTTTGCCGCAATTTTGCTGTGTTTACAAGCAGAAAACGCCTGTAATCTGCCAAAAATATGTTTCTGTACTTTTTGGAGCTTCAGGCATTTTGCTTCAGATGAAAAAACACTCAGATAAGAACAGGGGTCATTGAAATGAATGGGATTTGGCTTGTTGTGCGTTTTTAGAGCTGAGGTTTACAGCAGAAAAAAGCTCAAAAATGCCTAGGTCTGAACAGAGCCTAAAGCTACAGTGTTAACCTTAGGGATTTTTTTAAAAAGTGCTTTATTTTGTTGTTTATCGAGGGGCACAGGATCCAAATATGGGGTTATACTGCCACCTATAAGTGGATTTGGACGCTGACAAAAAAAATAAATTGTGAGCAGCCTAATATAATCCTTCACTCTCCCGGCATGCCTCAGTTTTTTTTATTCTCTAGCCATTTATTTATTTAATTCCATATAAATATATTTTTAATTATGACTTAATATCTACACTGTTTGAGCTGGTCTCTACACATCAGCACCAGGCTCTGCTTGCAACATGTTCCAGATGTCTACATACACCGTTAACTGTATTAGTTAGCCACAGAGTACTTTCCATATCTAGAGCTGTGGCACAGCCTCTGATGTGATCCAATCTCTGAAGATTCATCAATGAGTCAACTGTGTAAGCCGAGCAGTAGGAGCTACTTCATTTATTATAACTATTCGGTGTCATAATTATTAGACATGTGCACACTGAAATATTTTGTTTCGGAATTTCGTTTTAGTCTGAAAAAGAAATGTATTTAGTTACTGCCGAAATTTGTTTTTATTTATTTTGTTTTTTTGTTAGAAATTGCATTCATCCGAAAATCTGAATATATGAATCTGCCATTGAATACTTTAGGTGTTTGTCGATTGTTCAAAGAAGATTCGACGGAGCAGCGAAACTGTACGTTGAATCGTACATTTCCGGTCGAATGTTCCGCCTACAAGCTATAGAAGAATTTGAATGTTGTATGACTAGTAATAATTATATTTATTAATTATTTTTACTATACAAACAATAAACAAGTGCGAAACCAAACCAAATATTCAAGTGAAGTCACAATATTAGTGCATATAAAATGTAAAAAAATATATGACAGTGAAAAAAATAGTTATCAAGGTAACTAAGGTTACCGGAGCCGGCAGGCTGATGTACACGCTTTACTGATCTCCTTAATCTGAGATCCTTCCAGATTTGTGAGGTCAGGCACTGATGTGGACGACAAGGCCTGGCTCGCAGTCTCCACTCTAATTAATCCCAAAGGTGTTCTATCGAGCTGAGGTCAGGACTCATGTTGGAACAGGAAGGGACTATCCCCAAACTGTTCCCACAAGCTTGGGAGCATTAAATTGTCAAAAGTGTCTTGGTATGCTGACGCCTTAGGAGTTCCCTTTACTGGTACTAAGTGGCCAGGCCCAACCCCTGAAGAATAACCCCACACCATAATCCCCCTTCCACCAAATGTTTTGGACCAGCACACAAAGCAAGTTTCATAAAGACATGGATGAGCAAGTTTGGGGTGGAGGAACTTGACTGGCCTGTGCAGAGTCCTAACCTCAACTTGATAGAACACCTTTGGGATGAATCAGAGCGGAGACTGTGAGTCAGGCCTTCTCGTCCACATCGGTGCCTGACCTCACAAATGTGCTTCTAAAAGAATGGTCAAACATTCCCATTGACACACTCCTAAACCTTGTGTACAGCCTTCCCAGAAAAGTTGAAGCTGGTATAGCTGCAAATGGTGGGCCAACTCAATATTGAATCCTATGGGCTAAGAATGGTATGTAATTAAAGTTCATGTGCATGTAAAGGCATTTGTCTTAATACGTTTGGTACTATAGTATATATATATATATATATATATATATATATATATATATATATATATATATATATATATATATATATATATATATATATATATATATATATATATATATATATATATATATTTATATATACACACACATACACACACAGATAGATAGATAGATAGATAGATAGATAGATAGATAGATAGATAGATAGATAGATAGATAGATAGATAGATAGATAGATAGATAGATAGATAGATAGATGCACTTTTGTACATCTGAATGTCTTTTTCTCTTCTGTTTTTGTCTAGTTACCTGATAAATTCTGCTGATGATGCAAAAGCAGTTCTTTCTCCCTCTTTCTGTTTGCTGCTGCACTTGCATCATCTTTTGGCATATTAAGGGGCATTGTCTAAATGGCATTAGTCCTTTTCACTGGCATTGTCTGGTACTCTATTTTTCATCTTATACATTTAAACAATTTGCCAACTGTGTCTGGGATTGTTGCCAGAGCTATGCTGAATAGATTTCCCACAAACATCTTGGAAACCATTACTTTGACAGTTTGGAGGCCAGTAATCATATGTACTTGCTCTCCAGAGCAATTTTGAATGTTATACTTTTCAATCAAATGTGCAAATTGCTGATATCGCTGAGTTTTTTTTTTTATATTTTATCTATAATTTTTACAAAGTATCCATGCCTAGACTGTTACCAATCTGTGCAATAAGGGTACGAAACAAACCAATTTCGCATTGTTATTTTTTTAGTCATGTAGTACATGTTCATTTGCTGCTATTACTCTAAACCATTTTTAAAAGTGCATTTCTGGCAGATAGTCACAACGTTTAACTTGCAATTGTGTAATCATTTTGGTGGCATAATGAGCTATATGTCTAAGGTGTTTACATTTTGTTTTGCATTTTTATATGATCATCATTAGATCCTTCTTCCCATTTTAGGTACAGTTTTACTTTTTTTGTTTGTTTGTTTTGTATTTAGTATTTTCAACTACCTGTGTTAATGGAACAGTTGATTGAGTACACAAATAAAATGGAGCCAGGGAATCCTACTGGTAAATAAAACCAATAAATTGCATTGGACATCTGCACTTTTTTTTACCAAAGTTATTACAATAATTTTTCTTTTGTTATTGATCAAAAGCTAAAAGCAGACTCAATCCATGAAAACTCTTTAATATTTCCTAAGGTAGATAACTTTGCTAACCTTCACAATTGGGAAATTGTTTAAAAATTACTTTATCTATAACAATTTATTCCAAGGTTTCTATTTTTAGAAATGTATGTAATTGGAATGTAATCATTTAGTATGTAATTATTTGAAAGAGGGCGGTATAATCTGGATATTGTTGTTTTTACTTTGCAGTCTTGATGCTTAGCTCCAGCTTCGCAGACACTTTAAATATTTTTTTGGGCTACGCTTGCCCACACAAATTATTTTCTTTACTAATTGTCACTGTGAGTGCTACATAAACTGTAGGTAGCATCAGCTACCTACAATATATAGCACTGTGTTCGGGCAATAATACAGTGACTTCTGATCTGCTGACGAAACATAATCAAATTGGGCTTAGCACTGCTCAGCCTTTCACAGGAAGCCTTGTATTTTTATACAATGCTTCCTCTAATTGGTCGAGACACTCAGCCTGACTCATTTTGTTCATGCAGCAGATACCTAAGACACAACGCGGTACATCAAATGTAGCAGATGACACATACAGTTTTAACAGCACAGATGGAAGCCATAGCAATTGGTAAAGGAAATAGTTAATTTGGGCCAGCTTAGCCCAAACAAACTATTTAAAGTCATAGCAAAACTTAAGTTAGGTTATAATGGAATCGTGAAAGAATCACAAAGGCTACCATTAATCATATTCTCTATGGCTCCGTCCCAGCCAACTCTCTTTTTTCTTTCTGTGTAGGAAAGAGGTGGAACTTCTTACAGGTTTTTACTATGACCCGTAACTGTCGAGATTTCCTCTTGCTTTGTATCCCAATTACACTCCTATAACACCAGGACAAGAAATTAGATAATGAGAGTCACCGAGACAGGAAAGAACAGATAGTAACACAATCCTTACAGATGTTCTAAGCTTTACACACTTTACTAGAACATATGTTTTTGTTGTTGTTTGTGTCCCCACTGACATTTCACCTCACTTCCTGTGCCTGTTACTGAGTGTGACGGCAGGACAAGAAAAGAGGGAAGTAGTTATTACCTGAACAGGTGCAAGGGATTATTGCATTGACATCCTCGATCCTAAAGTGTAGTACACCTACACTAGGATTATAGGTGTTGCATCACTGAAGTAGATCAGTATTGGAGGGCCAAGAGTCAGTATTCTTGAATGGAGAATGGGCTTCACTAAAATTGTAGCCACATTTAAACTTGGAAAAGCTCTTTGAGTACCCTTTGCATGGGGGGCATTCTGTTGTCTAAGGGTGACTCTGTTGCACCTCCATAGAGGTAAAAGTGTTCTTGGTTGCATTGCTGAGAAAAAAAAAGTTAATGCAGCCACCACATTTAAAGCTGAATTCTAGGATGAGTGAAAATCTTCTCTTCCACTGGGGCAGCAGGTTTACTTGCCTGATTCTCTACTCCCACAGTGTCAGGACCTGGTTCTGATCTTCTTTCCATTACTCATCTCTGTGACCAGCCTCCACCAGCGCCAAATCAGTTTCTAGAGCTACCGCTCATCTAGGTAAGCCCCAGAACCTCCGGAAAGTGGCACGTCTAAAATGCCAAGTCTAAAATGATCCAGCAGTGAATCCGCCTTTCAGACGACTTTTAGCAGAAAATCCGGCGCCTGAGGGAAGAATTAATACTGGGGTGATGGCATCTAGCTGCAGCTATAACTCAAGTATTAAAAAATAAAGTAATTATGTATTATCCAGTTAAGCGGTCGGCAAGTTGATATTATCACATGCTGTAAGTACAATTTTGTCTGTTTTAAAATGAATGCACTATTGTCTCTTTGCTTTTCTTTATACTGAGTGGGGCGCTATTGCTGCTACCTATTGAGAAAGTTGTGTTTTGCCCTAAGGCATCTAACATCTAAAGTTTGTGGCTATGATTGAAGCTGATGAGTAGTGGAGAATACAGTTGTCAATGTAAAGGTTATCGGGTAGTTGTGAGAAAAATTGCAAAATTTATCTTGCCAAAAGTGGAGCGCAGGGCCTAGCAGCAATAGGGTTTAGGAAATCCCTAAAGTATGTCATTTAACATTTTTATTTAAAAAATTGTCTTTTACGCCACAATGAAATATCCTCTCGCTGCTGAACTTTTTTTTGTTTTTACATTGGTACATGCAATCCAATCACTTAAAAAAAAATGCAAACTGACCTTTAAAAAATAATAACAAGATTCATCTCTAAAAGGCGTCAATGGGGTGCAGTGCTATGTTCAAGTTTAGCAGTCTTTTTTCTTTATTTGCTGAACCTCCTACAAATCAAACTTTGCCAAGTTCACTCATCGCTAGTCCAGCATTTGCACCTTGCTTTTTTAGAGACACCATGCAACATTTACCTGGTTTTTAAGAAAAAGCTTTTCCTTGCAGGAAACGTATCTTGTAGACAAAAATAGTATAGGTTGAAAAGATATGGTTTATGCTATTGTGAATGAAACAATTTGACTTAGTCTACCAATACAATAAACTCCAGGTACAAAGTGATGGAATGTGCTATACATTATACTGTGCTATACATTATACTTTACTTGATATACATCCTTTACATTATTTCAACAATTTTTTTGTAGGTAGTGTGGCTTCTGCATTGCTTAAAATTTGATGGTTGCTAATCAATTCTTATACAAGGTGAAGGAAGACTAATAGCACCGATTATATGCATATAATCAAGTATTCTGGCACTCTACTGTCATATATCTGGTGCTAGAATTATATTACATCAATTTAAACTGGGAACTAATGGACACTATCAATCAATTTTGTTTATTTTGTGTTAATGAACATATCTTGATCTTCTTTTAAACTGTGGTAGCCATTGTTAAAACTCCTGTGGGTAACATTAAAGTGGAGTTCCACCCATTTTTTTATGTTTGTCTGTGCTGCATGCCCTAATCTCATAGTGTTCAGAATGGACAATTTTTATTTATTTTTGTTGCTTGTAAATACCTTTATTTTGTAGTCCTTCATTACTTCCTCCTCATTATTAGCCTAGGCTATTAAGTCACAAGGCTATTCGCAAGGTTTTCTGGGATAGGCGTCATGTATCCCAGTAGTCCTTGCAAATAGCCTATTTGCATAGAGAAGGGGCGGCAACTTCCTCTGACACTCCCGTTGCTATGGAAACCTGACTGAAACCTATTGCATCGCTTGTGCAGCACTGAGCATGTGCGAGATCTGCAAGGCTGAAATCCAGGAAGTCAAACAGTCTGGCTTCATGATGCCCACACTTAAAGCGGTGGTTCACCCTCCTTAACATGATTATAGCATTAAATTCGGCATCGTAGCGCGAGCTACAGTATGACGGTCTTAAATTTTTAATCCCCGTACTCACTGTGCTATGGATCATTGAAGATTCTGACTCCCGCGGGGAATGGGCGTGCCTATGGAGAGGGAGGATGATTGACGGCCGGCTCTGGCACGTCACGCTCCCCGAAGACAGCCGGAGTAGGTCTCGGCTCTTCACGGCGCCTGCGCACAGGCTATGCGCAGGCGCCGTGAAGAGCCAAGCCTATTTCGGCTATTTCCGGAGAAGCGTGACGTGCCAGGGCCGGCCGTCAATCACCTTCTCTCACCATAGGAACGCCCATTCCCCGGAATCTTCAATGATCCATAGCACAGTAAGTACAGGGATTAAAAATTTAAGACCGGCATACTGTAGCTCGCGCTACGATGCCGAATGTAATGGTAGTAAAAAAAAAAAATTTTTTTTTTTTTTTAATAGGGTGAACCCCCGCTTTAAGATGGCCATTTCTAGATGATAAACTAACTAAATGCTCTAACAACCTAACAAAACGGACCTTAGTTTACAGACTAACTTTACTAGACTACATTAAGCTTGTGTATTACAGGGGTATTTATATTTAAAAAGTGAAATTGTGGGTGGAACTCCCCTTTAACCTCTTGACCACCGCCCCATGTCAAAAAGACGTACTGTTTTTAAAGTTGAATATCTCGATAACGGCAGCAGCTGCTGCCACAACCGAGATATTCATCTTTTCAGGGGGCGGTGGTGTACACGATAACGGCGGTCTCCGCGGCGGATTCACCGCGAGATCGCCGTTATCGGTGGCGGGAGAGGGCCCCCCCCCTCCCGCCGCTCTCCCGCGCCCTCCGCCGCTTACCGGAGCCGTCGGTAGCGGCGGAGGGGATCGGATGTGTCCGGCAGCTGAGCGGGGACGGGACTGAAGGAGAAATCTCCTTCACCCGTCCTCATAGCTCTGCTGGGCGGAAGTGACGTCAAAACGTCAGTCCCGCCCAGCCTCTTAAAGAAACATTTTTTTTTTTGTCATTTGAAAAAATGACATTTTTTTTTTTTTTTGCATTTAAGTCTAATTATGAGATCTGAGGTCTTTTTGACCCCAGATCTCATATTTAAGAGGACCTGTCATGCTTTTTTCTATTACAAGGGATGTTTACATTCCTTGTAATAGGAATAAAAGTGATCAATTTTCTTTTTTTTTTTTTCAGTGTAAAAAATTATAAAACTAAATAAAACTAAATAAGAAAACCAAAAAAAAATTTTTTAAAGCGCCCCGTCCCGACGAGCTCGTGCGCAGAAGCAAACGCATACGCGAGTAGCGCCCGCATATGAAAACGGTATTCAAACCACACAAGTGAGGTATCGCCGCGATCGTTAGAGTGAGAGCAATAATTCTAGCCCTAGACCTACTCTGCAACTCAAAAAATGCAACCTGTAGAATTTTTTAAACGTCGCCTATCGAGATTTTTAAGGGTAAAAGTTTGACGCCATGCCACGAGCGGGCGCAATTTTTAAGCGTGACATGTTGGGTATCATTTTACTCAGCGTAACATTATCTTTCACAATCTATAAAAAAAATTGGGCAAAATGTATTGTTGTCTTATTTTTTAATTCAAAAAAGTGATTTTTATCCAAAAAAAGTGCGCTTGTAAGACCGCTGCGCAAATACGGTGTGACAAAAAGTATTGCAATGACTGCCATTTTATTCCCTAGGATGTCTGCTAAAAAAAAATATATAATGTTTGGGGGTTCTGATTAATTTTCTAGCAAAAAAATTGTGATTTTCACATGAAGGAGAGAAGTGCCAGAATTAACCTGGTGGGCAAGTGGTTAAGTGTACAAGCAGCAATTCTTTTCAGAATTTTTTATGTGTTTTTTTTTTCTCTCATATACTTGTGAATTTGTTTTTGATCACATGAAATGTTATTCCCAGAGAACAGCACATTTTAATGAAGTACATCTAATTTGCACTTCCACTTACAATGTTTGACACTAAAAAAATTACATCAGACACACATTTATAAAAAGAATAGAAAAGAAAAGGCAAAAGTGTCATCATGAGTGGTATTTCTTATAATTTACACTGTCTGAAAATGAAAATATATTTAATAGATTTTGCTTTTTGTCTCTTCTTTCTATAATTTCACTTGTATTTTTGTTTTTGATGTAGAGAAATCGCAAATGGTTGTTTGATATTTATCTAGTTAGAACCAAAATTAAATGTTGGTTGATGACAACAGATGACATATAGAATATATATATATATATTTTTATAGAAGGAGGTGGGGAGAAAGTGATGTGTATGAAAAAGCACTGTATTATTTTAAGCAGCACGTTGGATTCTGCATGTTATGGGCTAATGTGGACCCCTTGTTTCATCAGCAGGTAGTATGGGTTCCCCAGACAACTAATTAGCATCTAGGATCCAGGCATTTTTTATTTTATGTTTTATTCTTTTTTCTGCATTTTGCAGTAGCAAACAAAAAGAACACATAAACAATTAAGTGACAGCTTGACAGTAGGCCTCACACTAAACACATAACACAAAAGACATAAAAAAAACCTCAGCACTAGGGGCCAGATCCACGAAGCGTGGCACTTCTATCTGTCCGGCGTAGCGTATCTCTGATACACTACGCTGCCGTAACTTACAGCTTTTTTTGTATCCTCAAAGAATTTGCGCCGTAAGTTACGGCGGCGTAGTGTAACTTTGGCGGCATAAGGGCGCGCAATTCAAATGGATGTGATGGGGGCGTGTTTTATGTAAATACGTCTTGACACAGCGTAAATTATGTTTTTTTTTAACTGCGCATGCGCAGTCCGTGGGGGTATCCACTTGAAATTAACCCGCAACAAGCCAATGCTTATGACGTGAACGTCGTTCGATGCAAAGCCCTATTCGCGAACGACTTACGCAAATGATGTAAAATTTTAAAATTTCAACGCGGGAACGGCGGCCATACTTAACATAGGATACGCCTCATATAGCAGGGTTAACTATACGCCGAAAAAAGCCTTACGGAAACAACGTAAAAAAATGCGCCGGCCGGACGTACGTTTGTGGATTCGCGTATCTAGCTAATTTGCATACTCAACGAGGAAATCGACGAAAAACGCCACCTAGCGGCCAGCATAAAAATGCACCTTAGATCCGACGGCGTACTAAGACGTACGCCAGTCGGATCTAGCACAGCTTCAGGTGTATCTTGTTTTGTGGATACAAAACAAAGATACGCTGGAGCAAAATAGAAGTTACGTGGCGTATCAATAGATACGCCAGCGTAACTTCTTTGAGGATCTGGCCCTAGGTCTCTGGTATAACTCTAATGCCACGTACACGCGATCGGTTCATCCGATGAAAATGGACCGATGGATTTTTTCATCAGATATCCGATGAAGCTGACTTTCATCAGTCTTGCCTACACACCATCAGTTAAAAGTCCAATTGTGTCCAACGCAGTGACGTAAAACACAAGGACGTGCAGAGAAAAATTAAGTTCAATGCTTCCGAGCATGCGTCGACTTGATTCTGAGCATGCATGGATTTCTGACCGATGGATTACCCCACAGACAATCGTTTTTTTCTATCAGTTTTTTAACCATCAGGCGGACATCGAGTCCACAGTAAATGCTGATCGACTCGTGCTGTGCACAATCACAATGGGAGTGAGCCACCACTGGCAAGCATGCGTGCCCACGATCCAGAAGTATGTGAGTATGTATTTATACATGATCCTGCACACAGCAGCTGCCTTGTAGCAGTAAAGCTACAATAGGGTGGTCGTAAAGTTGGTATACCTTTGTGTCGACAATAAAAACATCAATATTGCTATTATGAATAGATTGAGAATAAATGGACCCAGCATTAATCTCTGTGGTACTCCACTGCTAGGTTTAGCCCATTTTGAACATGCTACCTTAACAACTACGCTACCAGATTATTCACAAATTTAAGATGAAAGGGATATACATAATTTGCATGAAAGTTGATTAATTTACTTTGTGGATATTTGATTTTATCGTTTGACCATTTTTAGAATACCTGTACTATGCCTGTACTAATACCAAATGTATACATTTTGTATGAAACGGAATACTTTGAACAAGTAGTTAAAATGACACATACAGCTTGGTGAAATTACCCTATTACCCCATGAAGTTATATATTTGTCAATGGCTGTTTTGTGTCTTATCTGTTCACCTTTTTTCACATTTTACATCCAATAAATAAAATAAAATACATGTTTAGAAGAGTTACTAGTTGCAACTACTTATCTTAGCCACTTGATCTTTGCACTCTAATTACAAACAACAAAACAGGGACAATATATCGGGCTTCCACGAGATTTACAATTCTGCAAGCTACATTCTTCACACTGGTGAAGTAATTTCTGATCAAAGCAATGAGCTAAAGATGGGGTTGGACTATTTTGCCACCATTAAATCATTTCTGTAGTGAGTAAGTGAGAAATCAGGATTCTGATTCCTTTTGAAATATGTTTGTTATTTTTATCCACTGCCGATGTACTAGGGAAGAAGAGCAATTTTGTTTACTCCCATGTGGCTTAAATTTGATTTGAACTCACAGCAGAGTTTAAGCTGATGAATAGCATTTTATTGAACATGAATAAATTGAAAAATTCAGATTAGTCAGCCACTTTTTCTTCATAATTTAGCTCCCAAAGAAGATGTGGTTTGAAAAAATAAAATAAAAAAATAATACTTTGTAAAAATGTTAATAATTGATGAATGATACTTGGTTTCTTGCAGTGATATAATAATGATTGAAAGGAAAGTGTTTTTATATATATTTCAGTATTTTCCAAAACAATTATTTCTATAATTGTGTGATGCACAAAAAAATATATACAATGAATGTTTGGGACATTGGTCTTTCTGGATTAAGAGTTTTTCTGTAATTACAAGCAATACCAAAATAATTGAAGCTGATCTATTATGTAGTTAGTTTATACTATTTCTCTGTGACCTAGTGCAACGCCATAAATTAGAACTCCAGGGAGAAGAAGCTGCATAACTACACTAGAGATGCAGCTAGCCCCTTTCTTGCTTCTAGGATATAATGGGCTACATTTGTCATTGTCTTTCATAAAAAAAAACTGCTTATGATGGTTAAACTTTCAGCCCCACCCTGCAGAGGGATATCCAGCTTGTGTCCATTCACCAAGAGAATAGTTGGTTATAATAAAGTTAACATTACCTAAGAAGCTTTTTATTAATAACAAGCACAGTTGAAAGCATCTAATGTTGATGACCTTCAAAAAATGGCTGTATCACTCACTGCCACGTCCAGAAAAGAATGTAACAGAGTTTTAAACAACAGTATCAAAGCAGTAAAGTCATTTAATTTCTAATTAGACCATTTAGAGATTCAGTTAACATCAGCTAAATATCATTCTAATGATGATAAAAGAAAAATGATGCAGAAAATATTTACAGAAAGAATACTACATAACAGACATGAGCAACAGTAAAACAAAACAATTTTAAAAGGGAAAAATACTTAAGTGGAGCTTACTTTCTCCTTAGCTCATTAGGCTTCATTTCCATGGACGTTTTTACAGCCCCTTTTTTTAGCCTTTTTTACAGCTTTAAAATGTTTTTTTTCTTGAGCTGGATCTCAAAAATGCCACAGTAGCGTTTTTGCGTGTTTTTGAGTGTTTTTGCGCGTTTTTGAGCGTTTTTTAACGTCTAGCCTTTTTACAGCTCTAACTCTGGAGCTTCAGAACGCACTGGCCCTGGGGTTTTTTTGCAGCTTAAAAACGGCTCAGCCATCTACAGCTCAAAAACGTCATGGTGGGCATGAGGCCATAGACTAACATGGAGAGCTGTTTTTAAGCTGCAAAAAACGCTCAGAAAAGTGACTGTAAAAACGTCCAAAAACGTCCATGGAAATTAAGCCTTACAGTCCAGTCTGATATGGCAGAGTCACTAACCTTCATAAATAACTCTGAGTATATCAGTTTCAGCTGCCAATTGCATCAGTTTTTTTTATTGCCACTGTAGACGGTGTTGCACATCTCAATTTCAGCCAATTAAAGGGTCTGAGGGGTGGATAGTGGTTTGCTGAAGAACATTTTATTTTGCTCAGCTGACACACCCTTAATACCAACTATCCTGGGCAAAGCTATTCTGCCATATGACAAGGTTTCTCAATCTTGCAATCAACATATTATTTTACATAATATTTATTATGATTTGTTAGATACCACACATGACTTAGATCAGATGCATTTCTCTCTTGGAAGTATAATGTATATTAGCTTTCTGAACCTTATAAATTAGGTGTTTGGTATCTAACCAATTGACATCTTTGTATACATTATATATTATATATTGATGCAGGCATTTTTTAGAAAGGCAACATCATTACAAAATATTGTAAGAAATTTAACTCTGTGCAGTACAGCTGTAGGTCAGTGTAGTAAAGACCCTAATATCACATGGTTGTATTCCTGTGCTGCACCCAGACTATTTACCACAGGGCCTTATTAGAAGATCTTTAAATACCCTATTTAGTAGAAGTGTGTGATACTGTACCTCTGATGTTTGTCAAATGTATTTTAAGCTGGGCTGTATTTTGTCAAATGTGCTTTCAATGAATATCTAGCCATGACATGATATGACAGACATGGGAGTTAAATCTGACTGTATTTAAGATAATTAAGTGCTAGGATAAGCATTACAACCAATTTATTACACAAGCAGCAGTGGACACTTTCTAGCAGATCAGGTACTCTTTAGGGTGTATAATGTACCTATATACCTAAATGTATGCAGCTGATTTGCAAAGATGGCCTCCATTATTCCAACAGCATTCTTACAAAGGCTTGGAGCATAATTTTCTCTACTGCAGCAGGTGATTTGTGAAAAGCATCAAAATCACTTGCCTGACATATGCCTAAAAGCAGCAAGGTTTGTTTAAGAATGGGTTGTTTTAAAACTCTTTAATTGCTCAGTAAGAATATTTAAATGGTAGACTGGAAAACCATAACATTTATCAAATTAGAAGTCTTTAATTGTATTACTGAGCTTTAAGTACTTTAGAAATGTCAGGAAATTCACTGATAAAACTGGCATTTACTAGAACTTAAGCTTGTACATTGATAAGTCTTGTAGATCATGGCACGTGACCCCAAAATTTGTCTCCTGTAATACTTCCTATAAAACTGTTTTAAATAGTTTTCAGCAATTATTAATGTACAGGGGGCCATTTAGGCTGTGCTCACACCTATTCAAATTGGATCACATCACAGGAGATTTTGACCGGCTCTCTATGGAGCCGGTTCACATATCTCTGGTGTGGCAGCGGAGCGGGTTGCACAGGAATGCTGTTTGTCTTTGGCTCTGTTTCAGGGCCAAATTCAGGCAAAACAATTGAACTCATTCATTCCTTTAATGGAGAACAGGGGCGCACCGGGCCCCTGCTGTGAGCCACATCCGTCAGGCATGTGAACCCAGCCTCAAATATACAATAGGTATTATGACAAGGACTACAAACAGTAACAGGTAAGTCCCCACTCCCCATTTATTGCTGGCAGCAGTGTCTTCTCTTGTGGACAGTAGTGCAGCAGTGATAACAAGTCCAGCAGGAAATCAGTAGGGCTTCATTCTCCTGACAAAATGTGGCATACCTCTTGGTGCATCACTCATTCCCCTTACCAGATCGCAATACTTTATATTAATATTTTTCTTCTCTAGGTGTAAGTGACAGCTCTGATTTGGTCTTTAATACTACATCACATAGAACAGATTGGCAAATGTTAAAATTTCCATATTTAAAAAAAAAAATACTCCCAACTTGCACTAATAAAGGTTTATTTACTAAAACTGAAGAGTGCAAAATCTGGTGCAGCTGTGCATGGTAGCCAATCAGTTTGACCAATTTTGCACTCTCTGGTTTTAGTCAAATCAACCGCACTCTTTATCAGAGAATAGAGAAACTGTTACTAGAATGTGAAGAACAAAAGCCTCCTTTATACTAGGGGAAAGGGAATAGCCGCTCCAGGTAGGAACCCAAACGAACATCCACCGCTGCAGACAACTCAGGTGCAGGCAATGCACTTAGCAAAGCAGGAACAAAGATTGTCTCTGGACAGCCGCACACTGAACAAATTGTAGCCTTTATTGAAAAAAGGACAGCACTCCAAGTCACAGCAAAGTGAAATAAAATAAAACCCAACTTCTGACGCATTTCGCACTAACACTAGTGCTTAGTCATAGCCATAGCTATGCCCATATAAGGAGATCAAAACGTCAAAATCTGATTGGGGCAATAACAAAATGTGGAGTAATCCTTTAAATATAGCTAGGTTTTCTGAATGGTTTCTATAGGCTACTGCAAATTACATATTATACCTTATTAACTAAAGGACATATGATATAATGATTTTTCTTGTTACTGTAATGGATTTGTGGCAAATAATATCTTTAATAATACATTGTAATACCCCTTTTAAATATTTTTAAACTAGACATATTGAATAAAGATACTCCAACAATGAGGTGGAAAAATATTTTCTCTGTGTCTTGAATATTTGAGATGATTTGTTTATGATATAAAGATTGAGATTACAGCCATATACCATATTTATAGACTTCTATATAAATTCAATATTTTCAATATCTCTGAGGTTTTATTATACAGAAACATTGTAATGTATCCCAACCAGCATCAAGAAAACCCTTAGGTCTCAAAATATTTTCATTGAAATAGATCCATCAATGTTCTCCCTAGAACAACTCATGATATTGGATACTGAAATAAAAGTACTGCATCAGCAGGCCCTGGTGAAAACGTTTCTTCAATATGCCACTTCCTATGGCTCATACTGTAGAAGTACATGAAAGGACTTCAATGTGAACACCAGCTGTGTTTTGGCATACTTTTAATAGATTTTGAAGCAGCCAGATTTATTTTTCTAAACTTTCTTTCTAGTAAGTTAATGGTTTTAGATATGTCTTCCTTTATATATTTTTCTATCTGATTATATAGAAAGGAATATCTGTGGGATTTAAAACAGAATGAATACATTTACAATGATAGAAAAAAGGAACTTAAACATTGGTTATTGCATTAATTGTTCCCAACAGTCTGTATGATAAGATACTGTATATAGGTAGCTAAGGCCTACAATGAGTTCAACAGAACAATACAATGCTAAAATTGACTCCTGTTGCTACTGAGGGTTTTGAATTAAGGTATAATTGAACTAAAAAGGTAAGGGTTTTCTATGTTATAGGGAACATCTGTAAATAGTAATTGTGTTTAAGCACGAACTCAAAAAATCTATCTTTAGTCCTGAATTCCTCTTGATGAATATCAGTGCACTACCTGGTGTGTGTAGGTGCCTAGACATTCCTGTGCTTACAGACTCATAACTGTATATCTGCAGTGTGAGGTCTACTGTACTACTGCCAGTGACTGCTAACCGTCCCACATCGGGGGGGGGGGTAAGATTTGGTGCTAAAGCTACTGGCTGTCTCCATACAGAGACACTAAATAACCACAAATTCAGAACAAATAACATACTGGTGTAAGAGGTCAGAAACATTGACATAAAAGCCCTGACAGTAATAACACACCAGAAACATGGCAATTACCATTTGTTTAATTATTATTATTATTAGTTTTTTTTTAATAGTACATCATTCGTAACATTTTTAAATGTAGCTAATCGGTTTAATTAAAAATTAAGAAAGAAGCTGAGCCCCAAATGTTAGGGATGGTGTGCTGTGAGGCTCTTTCATGGAGCCTCACAGCTTTCCATCTTCACAGTTGGTGGTTTTAGTTTGTATAGATCTAGGCTTTAATGGTCCTACTCAATACCTTCATGCTGGTTTTCATAAATGGAGTGAAGATCATATGTGTACATTGTTCCTGACTGATTATAATTAATTAATTACTCATTGGTACTTACAGATTTGGTGAGTGCAATTCTTTTTAGTCATTCCATTGTTAATAAATGTTTTTACCTGCACTATTCAGTGTGCTTTGCATGTTTGTTTTTTTGTTAGCTTGTAGCTACAATCAGAGCACTTCTCTTGTGTATTCTATGTGGAGCTGCAAGAATTGTAGGTGGAACATCCAAAGTCATTCTAAATTGCTTCTCATTTCATACTTTATACTGTAATACTCAATGACTGTCTTTTTTAACCATTTTTTTGTCTGTATTGGTTTAATGTTTTTTTCTGGTGAACACATCATGTGTTGTTTTCTTAGCTGTATAATGTGTCAGCTCTTTCTCTTGAAGGGGAGGATGTTTATTAATGTGTAGTCAATATAGAGCATCTTGCTGGGAAATGCTAAAGAGAAACTTCACTCCCTCATTTATTTTTTAAACCCCTACTTACCTGCTGGGTTGTCCTTAATTCAGATTTTGATGTCCTGCTGATGTCTGCTTCTCCTGCCTCACCATCTTCCTCTGGGATGCCATCTTAAAGAGGCTATCTCTTTCAGGTTTAGACAGCTGCCCTTATGACATGCCATCAGGCCTGTCCCTCTGAACTTTTCATAAATGGGAGCTGATGCCTCCTGGAATATGTGACATGCATGTTCCAGGAGGCTGTGGGAGCACAGCACATCATTCTGGTCTAGGTTGGATAGAAGAGAAGGGCAAGCCAGAACATTTACAATAAAAAAAGGGCAAACAGAAAAAAGGAGGCTTTTTGTGTAGTGGAGGAAGGGATAGAGAGGCATTAAGTTCAGCTTTTGAATTAAGTTCTACTTTCATAAGCAGATTAAGGACAGAAAGAATTTAAAGAGAAATACAGTTATCCAGCTAGTAATACTGCAAACTGGATTGTTTGCATCACAAGGACCACAGTTTCTGGGTTCTTCTAAAACCAGAAGCTTAGGGCCAGATTCACAGTGAGAGTACGCCAGCGTATCTACTGATACACCGGCGTACTTATAAATTTGCCGCGTCGTATCTTTAGTTTGAATCCTCAAACCAAGATACGACAGCTTCTGGCTTCGATCCGACAGGCGTACGGCTTCGTACGCCTTCGGATCGTATGTGCAATACTTTGGCAACCGCTGGGTGGAGTTTGCGTTGTTTTCCGCGTCGGGTATGCTAATTAGCTTTTTCCGTCGATCCACGAAGGTACGCGCGGCCGTCGCATTCTCTTACGTCATCGCTAGTGGGCTTTTCCCGGCGTATAGTTAAAGCTGCTATTTCGCGGTGTATAGATAGACTTGCCATGTTAAAGTATGGCCGTCGTTCCCACGTTGATTTTTGATTTTTTTTTTGCGTAAGTCGTCCGTGAATAGGAAAGGACTTAACTCGCGTCTACGTTCAAAAAATGACGTCGGTGCGACATCATTTCGCGCAAAGCACGGCGGGAAATTTTGAAACGGAGCATGCGGGGACGCGCTTCATTTAAATGAATCACGCCCCCTACCCGCCCAATTTGAAATACGCGCCGAGAAATACACTACGCCACCGTAACTTATGGCACAAAATCATCCTGGATTCGAAATTCCGCCAGGTAAGATACTGCGGCGTAGCGTATCTCAGATACGCTGCGCCAGGGCAATTCTTTGTGAATCTGGCCCTCAAGTTTTATCTCCAGCTATACTGCCTAGTAAATTAGATTGTACCATAACCTGTATTTACAGATATAAAAGAATACCAATGAGCTTATTTAAGGCTTAATCATTTACTTTCATAACCGAGAACAATGTTAAATTCATTTTGTCTTTTCCTGAATTCTTTGCCATGTGCACATTCAATGTATGCAAGGCCTTACTAGACATTCGTTCCATCATTTTCAGAGGCAGTGGTTAGTCACTGCAGGCCCTTCAGACTTCACTTCAGAAATCAAGTGAAATGACTAAACTTGTAAATCAAGCTATTTAACTTCTAGAATGTTAATGCTTTTATGGTGTTACATAGTTGAATGTAGTTCTAAAGAGATGAATTATTACTGTTAGTAAAGGTTAAATCAGTCACTGAAGCATTTTAAGCATAAGGCGTTTACGTTTAGACAAAAGGCTTTTATTTGACACTTTCGTTTTTTATAAGCTCATTTTCATGTTCAGAAGCAATAAAATACCTAATCTTATTTAAGAATGTGAATGATGGAGCATAGGACTAGCTCTTTTAGCAAACGGTATTTGTAATAATTTAATATTCTATTGTGCGTGTTATGGAATCCCAATTGACAACAATTTTTTTTTTTTTAAGTTGGAGCCTGTAATATGCATCTTTTGTTTGTATACTTCTATGCTTTAAATACCCCAACAGTAATGTGTGATCTGTTCATAAATTGTGGCCAACAGTAATGTGAAAATTGCCATAACTCATAACAAGCTGCAGCAAATCATTTTATTTTCCTTATAGCAAATAAGGAGTTGTAAAATCTTGAGGTTTTTCACCTTAATGCATTCTATGCATTAAGGTGAAAAACCTTCTGTGCTGCAGAAGCCCCCCAGAGCCCATTTTTTTAATACCTGAACCTGATCGTTCCAGCATCAAGGAAGAGCCCAGCAGTTCCAGCCACTGTCTCTGGTTCTCATTGAATAGATTGAAAGCAGCAGGAGCCAGTGACACGGGGGCAGGATTGAGTCCTGCTGTCTGTGTCAATGGATGAAGCAGCAGGCCTCAGGAGCACGCCTGCACAGGTGCCCCCATGGAAATCGGCTCTCCATGGGGCATTCAATGAAGAGGAAGGGCCAGGAGCACCACTGGGCGACCCCAGAAAAGGAGAATCGGGACCACTCTGTGCAAAATCCTTGCACAGAGGAGGTAAGTATGACATGTTTGTTATTTTTGTTTCAAAATAATAATAATCTTTACAATCGCTTTAAGCAATTATAGTGTGGAAAAATAAATAAATAAAATAAACACCAAGGCCCAGATTCACAACCGAGATACGACGGCGTATCTCCAGATACGCCGTCGTATCTCTGAGTTGCGCCGTCGTATCTATGCGCCTGATTCTTAGAATCAGTTACGCATAGATATCCATTAGATCCGACAGGCGTACGTCTCTTACAGTCGGATCTTAACTGCATTTTTTTTAATCGCTAGGTGGCGCTTCCATCAAATTCCGCGTCAAGTATGCAAATTAGCTAGATACGCGAATTCCCGAACATACGCGCGGCCGACGCAGTAAAGTTACGAAGTTTACGTTAGGCTTTTCCCGGCGTAAAGTTGCCCCTGCTATATGAGGCTTTCATGATGCTGTTTGTTCACTAAGGTTCCCTAACAAACCTTTGAGGGCTTTACAGAACAGCTGTATTTATGCTGAGATTAAATTACACACAGGTAGACTTTACTTACCAATTAGGTGACTTCTGAAGGCAATTGGTTCCACTAGATTTTAGTTAGGGGTAACAGAGTAAAGTGAGTTGAATACAATATGTTTGAAATAATCTTAGAAGAAATGGAAAGACATTTTGTTGTTCACAAGTTTCTCCTTATTTCCCTGAAAAAGAAACATAAGTCAAAAATTCTTCAAAAAATGCTCACGAAAAACTGCACAATGTTTGTGCACAACGTGATTAAAAAGTTATTAACAGTTGAATCTACAAACTGCAAAATGGAAACATTTGTTGTCGACACAGATGTGAAATAATGTAGCTTTAGCTGTAAAGGGGTCAGAATATTGGATAATGACATATGAAAGGTGCACCATGTTATTAAATAGGCAGTAAGTGCTGATAAAGAATGGTAAATGGTGGTACCTGTGGACATAGCATCACAACTCTTTGCGTCGTTAAAAGGAAATCTGTGATAATGATGAGAGACATATATATATATATATATATATATATATATATATTAACAATAATAATACATGATAAAGATATGTGTGGCAGTGGTAGAGGCATCAGATGTATCAGATAACTATCAGTTTCTAGCTTTAATTTTCAAAGCTTAACTGAACAAGCTGAAGTTAGAGGTTGATTGGTTACTATGCACAGCTGCTCCAGATTCTGTCTGCACCAGTTTCAGTAAATTCTCCACTGCCTTGTTTTGTTCTATGGCACTGAAGAAGACAAGTGAGAAGAGCTCATTACAGTAAAAAGTTAAAATAAAATAAAATACTGTAGACACACAAAGGGTTTGTTGCCATAGGAACAGTGGAATGTGGAGTACTCTTCTATAGAAACTGAATTTGGCAGACAAGTTGTTTAAATTTAAAAGGGATAATAACATTCTTAGAAAATAGTTATTATGGTTAACGAAATGACAAGGTTTAGAGGGGAGACAAGGCAGGAAGTAGCAACATACCTGACTGGAGGCTGGACTAGAGTCAAGGAGACGCCCTAGTAGTCCATCTGTGTATTTTAATTTGATAGAATTTAACCAGCATGAGGATACATTCACTCTTGGCATCCTTATTAATTGCTTTTGAAGGTGATAACTTTTGAAATTGCCTATTTACAATACACATGAGCATAGAAAAGCTTAAAGTGGATGTAAACCTTCACAAATACCCAGCAAAGTGAACAGCCTCAGATGATACACAGGGATGAAACAAATCTCCCTATATAAGTTTTACATCTGCTGTCTTCAACTTGCTATATTCTTTAGAAAGTGCACATAGTATTAGAGATTTTCTCTTCTTGTTCTGCACTGGGAGTGGATTCTTGGTATACAGCTCACTGGAGAAAGGCACACACCCCCTCTCCACTTTGGTAAAGGAAGGAAGTAATGTGCTGTGACAAGACAAGCTCTCTGCTAATATATTTATAGCCATCTCCCTGAGAACTTTAAGTAACAGAAGTTATCATGCTGGTTACAGAAGAACAGAGCAGCAGAAACACATGGGACATAGTGCTTTGGAGAAAGATAAGAATACACTATAGATAGATGTACCCAGGTCAAATTTCATGAATCAGGGTTACATCCACATTAACTGTCACAAGACTCTAGGGCAGTGATGGCGAACCTCGGCACCCCAGATGTTTTGGAACTACATTTCCCATGATGCTCATGCACTCTGCAGTGTAATAGAGCACTGTGGGAAATGTAGTTCCAAAACATCTGGGGTGCCAAGGTTCGCTGTCACTGCTCTAGGGGAAAGTCTTAAAAGCTTGCCACATACATTTACACAATTAATCAAATTAAAACAGTACAATAGAATTTCAGGATAAACCTAGCTAGTCTCAAAACTGTCACCTCCCCCTATTAACAACCAATCTAACTAACCTGTGTAAGAAAGATTTATATATTTTCTTATTTTCATCCTACTGCATCATTGGAGCCTATGGGTGAAATCGGCACTCTAGGCTTTACCAACTAGCCTTTTTTGAGCGCTCCTTTTTGTCCAATGCAGTCGTTGCTGGCTGACACAGAGGATCTCTCCTGACAGGACCAGAGTGAGCTGAAAATAGGTAAGTAACCTTTTTTTTACACAGCTTAGACAGCATAAGGCCGCGTACACACGATCAGTCCATCTGATGAGAACGGTCTGATGGATTTTTCCATCGGTTAACCGATGAAGCTGACTGATGGTCAGTCGCGCCTACACACCATCGGTTAAAAAAGCGATCGTGTCAGAACGCGGACACATAAACCACGTACGATGGCACTATAAAGGGGAAGTTCAAATCCAATGGCACCACCCTTGGGGCTGCTTTAGCTGATTTTGTGTTAGTAAAAGACGTTTTGCGCTTTTCTGTCTGTTACAGCATAACGAACGCTAGTTTTACCAGAACGATCGCTCCCGTCCCCTAATTTAGTCTGAGCATGCGTGGATTTTTAACCGATGGTCGTGTCTACTAATGATCGTTTTTTTTCTATCGGTTAGGAATCCATCGGTTAAATTTAAAACAGGTTGGCTTTTTTTTAACCGATGGTTAAATAACCGATCGGTTTGGACCGATGAAAACAGTCCATCAGACTGTTCTCATCGGTTTAACCAATCGTGTGTACGCGGCCTAAGTGTTAGGTGGGAGGACATCTTTAGGACTAGTCAGATTTAATTTAAACTTCCACATTTGAATATGTTTATATTCTGTCTAATTGCATGACGATGTTAAAAAATATATTTTTTTTAAATATTAAAATATATTTTTTTATTTCATTTCTCAAATATGACTTCTTGTTATAGATAGCTTTCAGATGTTTCACTTACAAATAACAACATAAAAGAACAATGGATATATAAGAGGCGGATGGGGAATTGAAAATGCTATATTTATATAGCATACATGTTATAAATTTCCTGGAAGTTTTTTTTTTATTAATAACACATTTTATGAGATTTGTGCTTCACTCTTCTACTAACAGTAAATTGCAGATATCAGAAGTGAATTTTCTTTTCTTTGATTTTGAGTTTTCTGCTTGCAGGGAATGTTATTTTTTATTGTATACCCAAGGCTGCAAAAAAGATGAAAGTATCAATAGCAAATTTTCAAAAGAAGACCACCTGTCCTGTAAGCTATAAAAAGAGCCGTTAAAAACAGCTATATATGGCATGACTGCATAAAGTGTGGCAAATGTACTGTCAAAGTAAAAATAATTGCTAATGTTTGGTTGTTTCATCACACTGAGATACATGTAGTATAGGCAATCACAATTGCTTTCTAATATAGCCATAGAAGACAATAAATGTGTTAGGGTTTTACAATGCTGCTGTCCAGCACAGTAAGCTATAACTACAAAAGCTGGTAGGTAGCAATGGGTCAGTAGAGCTCATATATTATTTAAAATGTAACTAAAGGCAAAACTTATTTTAAATCATTTTGGACAGAGTAAAGCCTTGTAACACACGACCAGTTTTCCCAGCAGGAAAACTGCCAGGTGAGCTTTTGGCCGGGAAAACCGGACATGTGTATGCTCACAGTTTTCTCATCAGGAAAACAGCCAGGAATCCCGGCGAGAAAATAGAGAACCTGCTCTCTATTTTCCCATCTGGATTCCTGCCGTTTTTTTCCCACCAGATCTACCTATGGGAAATACTGCGAGGCAGTGCCGATGGAACATACACATGGCTGGGATTCCTGGCCAAAGCTACATGGCAGTTTTCCCGCCGGGTTCTCGGCTTTCCCCTCTGTTTTCTTGGCAGACTTTTTACTGCCGAGAAAACCACAGGGCTTAAGGGAGGTTTATAACCCTGTCAGGTTTTTTTGCCATCTGTGCACCATTGGGGAGATTTCCCTTACTTCCTGTCCTATAGCCAAAACAGGAAGTGAGAGCAAATCCCTCCAAAGTGAGGGAATCCTGTTGTATCACCAGGGTCACCAGAACTACTGTTGCTATTGGAAGATTTCCCCTCTATTAGTGTTCTGATGTCAACTAAAATGAGGGATTTCCATTTACTTTCACTTTCGATGAGAACAGTAAACAGGAAAATAAGAAGGTTGAATCTCCCTAACAGGGGCAGAGGTAGCAATAAAAACTTGACAATCCATCTCTACTACTTACAAGCAAAAAAAAAGTTTGGGCTATAGTTACTCTTTAACCACTTCCCGACCGGCTCACATACGTCAGATTGGCTCTCCTGCGCGAATCGCTGCATATGTACGGTGGCTCAATTAAAAGTCAAAACAGGTATGCACGTGCCCACTGCATGGTGGGGGACCTAATGTGATTGCGGGTATGAGAGCCAGAACGTGGAATTTGTGTATGTAAACACACAAATCCTCATTCTGGCATGGAGGAGAGACAGATCTGCTGTTTGTAGTAATTGCAAACAGCGATATGTCTCCTCCCCAGTCAGTCCCATCCCGCCACAATTAGAAACACTAATGAGGGAACACATGTAACCCCTTGATTGCCCCCATAGTGTTAACTACTTCCCTGACAGTGACATTTATACATTAATCAATGCATTTTTACAGCCCTGATCGCTGTGTAAATGTCAATGGTCCCAAAAAAGTGTCAAAAGTGTCTGATCTGTCCACCGCAATGTTGCAGTCCCGCTAAAAATCGCAGATCACTGCCATTACTAGTAAAAAATTTATAAATAATAAAAATGCCATAAATCTATGCCCTATTTTGTAGACGCTATAACTTTTGCACAAGCCAATCAATATACGCTTATTGGGAATTTTTACCAAAAATATGTAGAATACATACATTTTTTGGGGGATATTTATTATAGTAAAAAATGTAGTATTTTTTTTCAAAATTGACGCTCTATTTGTGGGTTGTCAGTTAAAGCGACGCAGTGCCATATCACAAAAAATGGCCTGGTCATTAAGGGGGCAAATCATTCCAGAGGCAGGAGTGGGTAAATATAAATTGGGTTTCTATCCACAACCCAAAAACATACAGGTAGTTTAATTAGCAAGTGACCAGACTATACATAGTTTGTATGTGGCAAAAACTTTACATTTAAAGAGGAACTCCCCCTCCCCCAAACAAAATGCAAGCAGACATGCTTTCTATTGCATGAGGTACATATTAATGCAAAACCTTCATATCTGCCTGCTCAAACACTTCTTTAGAATAAACATTGAGCTGTTGATCTGTACATTCATATATGCTTCTGTGCTAGGATGAATTAAATTCCATGCACATGTGCTAAAGAACCATGTACAACGTAAAGTAACTGGCCTCAAGTGATACGAAGAGAAGAAACAAATCATTTTACATAAGTTGTACCTGTTTATCTGAGGTAAACTCTTCTCTACATCTGTCCATAATGTATTGAGCTTGTCTGAACTGTCAGAAAAAAGGAGACAAAAGGAGATAGAGAGCTAAAATACACTCTGTAGAATGCAATGAGGAGAGCTCTTAGAGGGGATTATTATTATGTTTTATCATATAGGATTTATATAGCGCCAACAGTGTGTGCAGTGCTTTACAACATTAGGACAGACAGTACAATTACAACACAATTTAATACAGAGGGAATCAGAGGGCCCTGCTTGTTAAAGCTTACAATCTAGGAAGGAGGGTCAAGTGATACAAAAGGGTAATAACTGTGGGGGAGGAGATAATGAAGAAAATTAAAGTACAGTTGTTAGGTGCAGGCAGGATAGGCTTCTCTGAAGATAAATATTTTCAAGGATCACCTAAAAGTGGATAGAGTTGGATATAGTCTGACAGATTGGGGGTAGGAAATTCCAAAGGATGGGAGAGGCTTGGGAGAAATCCTGGAGGTGAGTATGGGAGGAGGTCATGAGGGAGCTAGAGAGCAGGAGGTCTTGGGAGGAACGAAGAGGATGATTAGGTTGGTATATTGAGACTAGGCTAGTGATGTAGCTGAGGGCAGAGTTGGGGATGTATTTGTAAGTTATTGTTAATATTTTGAATTTAATTAGTTGGGCGAGTGGCAGCCATCGGATGAATTGGCAGAGGGGCTAGCAGATATTAAGCGGTTTGTAAGGTGGATGAGTCTGGCAGCAGAATTCACGATGGACTTAAGGGGGATAGCCTATTTAAAGGTAAGCCAATGAGGTGGGAGATGCAGTAGTCGAGACAAGAGATAACCAGGGGTTGATTCAGGAGCTTTGTGGTTTCATTGGTTAGGAAGGGATGTAGTTTGGAGATGTTGCGGAGGTTGAAAGCTTTGGAAAGTAATTGGATGTGAGGCCAAAAGGAGAGTTTAGAGTCCAGGATAACACCTGGGCACCCTGGCATGTGGGAATGGGTGGATGGTTGCGCTGTTGCTCTTGACAGAGAAGTCAGGGGAAGATGCACATGGGGGAGGAAGGGAAGGGACACACCCCCTTTCACACAACACACAGTAACAGAGCTAAGGCTTTCATTCACAAGCTGTGTGCTAGAGCTTCCTCCCCGTCCATATTTTTTTCTTGATGTCAGGAAAATCTGCCAGAAATAATTAATGATGAAAGCAGAGGAACAAAGCGGCACACAAATGACACTCAGTGCTCTTAATTAAGACAAGTACACAATATAGAAGGATATGCTTTGTACATATTCAATGTGTGGATGTTTACAGGATGGCATCACCCCAACCACAACATCTATCATGCGCCCTGATCAACACTAGATCGGCAGTCAAACACAGACAGGAGATTCACAACTTCATCACCCAACACAACACAGATTGCCGCTTTATCACGGAAAGTTGGCTAACACCTGACTGTAACACCATCCTAGCAGAATTAGTACCCGAGAACTATTACATCCTAACCGAGCATAGAAAAGGGCAAAGAGGGGGAGGCCTTGCAGTGATCTACAAATTCCTCTCTCTCATCAAACAAACGCCACAGAACTCAGTACCGTTCATGGAAACACTCACCCTGCAACTCCAAAATACAGCCCAGGACACCGTCCACATACTGCTATGCTACAGACCACCGGGACCAAAAACTCACCTTCTCACACCTCTCACCAAATTCATCTCAATGTACACCTTGAAAACGAAACACCTGATCCTACTCAGGGATTTCAATCTCTGGGCTAATTCCACCCCATAGCCACCTCTTGCATCGACCAACTGGAAAATTTGGGTCTGCAACAACTGATAATGCTCCCACTCATGTTTCAGGGCACACTCTTGACCTGATCTTCAAACAGAATATGGACATCAAAACACTGGACTACTCGCCTCTACCATGGATGGACCACTACGCTATCAAATTCAAAATAACTACCAACACCAGCCTCCAAAAACCAACACCCAATAACAACACATTGGACAAGATCACAGAAGAAACTACACTCAGAGCTCTTCAAAATCACACTATCAAATAAAATAACAAAGGTCAATCAAAACCATTCAGTGGAAAATAAACCCTCAACCTCCTTAACAAGGCACTACTACAAACGGCAGACTCCAAAACACAGAGCACTTACCCGCAAATCCAACTCGGTCAATGACGCTCTTAAATTGCTGAAGCAAGAACGCAGACCAGCAGAAGGAGCCTGGAGGAGAAACAAAACTAAGGTAACCACACAATCTACAAACTAGTCACCAAAAAGTACCACATAGAAATCTTCAAAGCAAAGAAAGAACACTTCTCCAATATCATTGCAAAAGCCCTAAACCGCCCCCGCAAACTTTTCAAACAAATCGCCCAGTCTATGAACCCTACCTGTCTAGATCCTCCAGCAAACAAGAATTCTGCAATGAACTATCTGATTATTTTATTGACAATATCGAAAACATTTGAGAAATAATTTTGCAGAAAAAAACAACCAACCTCACCCATCCAAAGGAAAAAAAGACATCCATATAAATATTCCTCAATCGACGCTATTCACGCTGCTACCAATCACCAGCGACACGACCGAAAGCATCATCAAAAATCTCAGAGACACCACAGGACCAAGCTACATAATTTCTACTAAACTCTTGAAAGAATGTACCGACATCTTGGCACCCACCATAACACATCTCATAAACCAATCCTTTAAAGAAGGTATTGTGCCAATTGCTGTCAAGCAAGGCATAATCAAACCCCTCCTAAAGAAACCGAATCTTGACCCCAAAGACCTAAACTGCCGAAGACTGATAACAAGCCTTAGCACCGTCTCCAAAATCATGGAGAAAGCAGTAGTACAACAGCTACAACTCCATCTGCACTCCAACAACCTCCTGGACCCACTACAATCAGGTTTTCACCCAGGCTACGGGACAGAAATGGCACTTCTCGAAATATGGGATGTTGCTCTCCAAGCAGCGGACGAAGGAGAATCTTGTCTCCTGGTGCTGCTGGACCTCAGTGCAGAATTAGACACAGTAGACCACAATACTCTACTCACGCGGCTCACAGAAGTAGGTGGAGTCGCAGACTCTGATCTACCCTGGTTCGCATCGTTGCTATAAAATCGATCACAGACAGTAAAGGAGCCTTCATGTTGGAAACCCGGACCGTCACATGCGGAGTCCCTCAAGGATAACCCCTGTCGCACGTACTCTTCAACATCTACCTCCGCCCAATTCTCACAATCATTAGCAAACAAGACCTGTTCTACTACTCCTACGCAGATGACACTCAACTTTATCTGCGTATCACTAACAAAAAAGATCAATATCATGGATTCGAAAAAGGCCTCACATTGATAGACAATTGGATGACGGAGAGCGCCCTCAAACTCAATGGATCAAAAACAGATCTTCCCTTTCTCCACACAAACTGGAAGACAAAATCTAGAATGACATTGACTCCACCCATCATCTTGGGACAAACCATCACCCCAAGCACGAAAGTAAAAAGCCTAGGAGTTATTTTTGACTCAGACATGTCTATGGACGCACAAATAGGATCGGTGGTCAGTGGATCTCACTATTTTCCTTGCTTGCTGCGCAGACTCATCCCTTTATCCTGAAAGAAGACACATCAGTAGTAGTGGGAGCACTAATCAACTCCAGACTCGACTACACAAATTCCCTCTACCTAGGACTACCCAAATACCAGATGTCTCGTCTACAAGTTGTCCAGAACACTGCAGCGAGACTGGTCACAGGTAAAAAAACGTGGTAACCCACCTCCCCGTTCTTGAGGTCCCTCCACTGGCTAGCCGTAAAGGATCGGGTGACATTCAAGACCCTCTGCCTCACCCACAAATGCACACAAGGAATCGCGCCGCAATACTTATGCGAGAAAATAAAACACTACACTCCAAATCGGGACCTACGATCATCTAATCAGAACCTCCTTCACATCCCCAAGTCCCGCTACAATTCGAAAGGAGAACGAAGATCCGCAGTCCAAGGACCGTGGCTATGGAACGCTCTACCTTCAGACATTCGGATGGAAGTGAACCTTCGGGCCTTTAGAAAAAAACTTAAGACACATCTATTCTGAAGCAGGACTGGACGATGACATGGGATATAGTGCAATTTAGTTTGCATTTGTAGCGCTATACAAGTTACTCACTCACAATCACTTTAAATTATCCTGAGCTGGTGAATCAAGATGGCTGAAAATGTTAAGAAGACAGGATAAGGATGTCTGAGCAGGCATATTTAGGGTGTAACATGTTACTTACTGACCAGCCTCTGAGCCTTTGAGCCCCCATTTTGACAGTGGGTCAATCTGGTGAACAGTAGATTTTCTCCCCGCACCTGCTGTCACAATTTAAAGAAAGTGCCATGTCATTCATTCACAAAGTTCTGTGAATCGGAGAACTACAACAATCATCAGACATTGTGGCTGATGAATTGTAGTTCTCAATGAACTATTACAGGGGCACTGATGAGTGCTCTTGGTAGTTCATTAAATCTTCCTGTCATTCAGTAACTGCCTGCCCATATGATGTATGGGCAGACAGCTACACTGACAGTCTGCAGGAGCATGAGATTGCACCCGTGATCTAATGATATTTATACTAATAATAAACACACATTTTTTACCCGTAAAAGATGTGCATTTATTTTATTTTTTAAAAGGTGAACTTATCCTTCAAGGATGGGCATCGGTGTGGGAGAGATGAGTAATGGTAAATGTAAGTTCCACTTTAAATCACCCCTGACACTTTGCACATGTATTTTGTGTAGAGATATATTTTAAGTCAATGCTATTAAAACAGCTGCTTCTGAAAAAATGTCTCACACTTCTAAAATAACTATATTAACAAGTAAATATGTGAGAGAATGATTTTGAGCAGAATGGCCATGAATGAGGCAATTCTTTAGTTAGAGGTGAGTAATAAAGTTAATCAGCCCTGTTAAAACCTTGTTCATCTGTACCTTTACTCTTTGTGTTTAATCCGCCATCTGCCTCTCACACTATTACACGATTCTGATAACCTCAGTAATCCAGAGGCTTTCCGTTATCCTTTACTCCATGCTCATTTAATGAATCATCCTGATCTTTTTCCTCAAATGGAACTATCCCAAGTGTTTTCCTTTTTGCTCATCATTACATACTGTTATTGATTCAGACCTTTTTGTAATTGTTTACACCTTGTTTGATAATCCTCACAAATTTAATTGCCAGTAAAAGCCTAGACCAACCAAAAATTACAGCATATAGCATAATATATATTTTTTTTTTTTACAGGATTTAGGGTGCAAATTGGCATTACTTAGTGGATGTTCATTAGTGAAAGTATGTGATCACTAACATTTTCTTGGTAATTTATACATGTGAAAATACAATGGCTCTTTTCTTATTACTGTACTGCCAATGAATTTCTCTGAGAAGCTGTCGTAAAAACAAAAAAACAACAAAAAAGAAACTCTACTAGTGGTTATATTTTAAGTAAACACATTGTTAATGAGCTGAATAATTTTTTCCCTAGAAAAGTGCCAGTCAACTGTTTAAATATAAAGGCCTCCCAAAATATCCAGAGGGTCACAGATAGCATCAACTCTTACATTAAAGATAGAGAGCAGAGGTATAAATAAGCAGATACAATTTCGTTTTGCAATTCGTTTTTGTGTGTTGAGGTGAACTGTGTTAAGGTAGCCAACCAGTTCTGGACGTTGCAGCTATAAGTAAGCATCTTAGGATGTGAAACATGTTAGCCATTTTTTGTCCTTTTGTCCACTTTTTCATTTTGACTGCACCATTTTGGATTATGTTTTGATCTGATTTGATCCAATAAAGATGCTGTTTAACAGAGTGCGGCAGTCCAGGATTTTTTCCAATTTGATTAAAACTAAAAAAGGGTAAGAAAGATAAGGCTATCTTCACATTACTGGGTTGTAATAACATTCTTTATTGCAATGCACAGTACTGAATAATCCAAACCATTTATTGCCATTTAATTTGACATGGGCTTTGAACTACAGGTAAAAAGCAGTACTTGAACAAGTGTCAAATTGAATAGCTTTGTAGCTATGTATCTGCTCATACTAACTGCATTAATCCATGATTTCTTCAAACACATGTTGAAAACATTTTAAAACAGATATTTGCAGCTGCCAACTTTGGGCTAGATTCAGCAAGAATATACGCCTGGAGTATCTATTGATACGCCCCCGTAAATTCAAAGCTGCACCGGCGTATCTTCTTTCTGTATTTAGAAAGCAAGATACGCTGAAATTAGGCTAAGATCCGACTGGTGTAAGTCTCTTACGCCGTCGTATCTTAGTTGCATATTTACGCTGGCCGCTAGGTGGCGCTGCCGTCGATTTCAGCGTAGAATATGCAAATGAGCTGGATACGCCGATTCAGAAACATGCATGCGCCCGGCGGATATTTTAACGTCGTTTGCATAAGGCTTTTTTTGGCGTAACGTTACTCCTGCTATATGAGGCATAGCCAATGTTAAGTATGGACGTCGTTCCCGCGTTGAATTTTGAAAATGTTACATCGTTTGCGTAAGTCGTTCGCGAATAGGGCTTTGCGTAAATTACGTTCACGTCGAAAGCTTTGGCTATTTGCAAAGTGATTAGGAGCATGCACACTGGGATACGTTCACGGCCGGCGCATGCGCCGTTCGTGAGAAACGTCATTTACGTGGGGTCATGTTTTATTTTCATAAAACACGCTCACCTCTTGACAATTTGAATTCGGCGCACTTACGCTGGCATATTTACTCTACGCCGCCGCAACTTACGGAGCAAGTGCTTTGTGAATACTGCACTTGCCTCTCTAAATTGTGGCGGCGTAGCATAAATAATATACGCTCTCACAAACTTACGTCCCTGCCCTTTGTCTGGAAAAAACAGTAACCAATTTCAAGCTAATATTTAGGTTAAAACACTATGATTTAATATTTATACAGCACTATTTTTCTCTCATTTGTATTTTAGTAAAAAAAAGAAAAAATACCCCTGGTAGACTTACAGTATAATACAGTAGAATAGGTTTACAGGAAAGGCATGCAAGCGTCAGATGCAGTATTATGTATAAAACAGTCCAGAATCTCAGGTTCCAGAGTGCTATGCAAAGTGAAAATGCATGTGGGCAAAGAGGGACTGATAACCCTCTGATGTCAGCTGTCAGCCCCAGCCTACACAAAGTCACATGGGCTGTGCAGGAAGTACAGTTTTATGACCCTCTAAGGAATGCATAACAAACAGCTGAAGATGCATCCAGGCCATACGTTTATTGTTTATTGCTTATTGCTTGTATAGCGTAGAATCACCCGAAGGTATCGAAACGCTTCCAGACCTTAACAATTCACAACAGGACCGAGTGTTACAGGCATAAATTAACATAGTAACAATATAAAATATGTACCACAATTAAAATCAAATAATAAAACAACAATATAACACCATAAAACCAATACAGTACAAAAACCATAGAAACGTACAGTGCTGGCAGGCCACACACCGCTTGCAGACCATGTTATGTGTACCAGTGATAACAAATTACTCAAACCCCTGGTGGCACCACAAAGCAAGCATGTCCAGATTGCCAACACTTCAGCTCATATTGGGTGCCCTAAACAAAAAAGGTTTTCTTGTATGAAAATATCAACCCAGCTTCTCTGGTTGAGTTTTTGGTCCTTCCATCCTCCACCTGCCAAGTGTTACAATTGACCTATCGCTTTTATGGATGCACTTATTGGTTAATAAAAAGGCTAATTTAAGTGGGTTGGCTAATGCATTAAAATGTACCAAATGTGTAGATGCACTTAATGGCACTCCAGAGCATGTACCAGATATTGTGGTAACACATGTATAACAGCTTGCAACAATGTGAATCCAGCCTAATACAAGCCCACACTGACCTTTGTAGCTACAGACATTGAAAACTATCTTTAAATTTTATAGAAGAACCAGTAAAGACATTCCAGTCTAGTCTCAGTAGTATTCTTTCTCTGCTCTTTTTACATTAGAGCTACAAAGGCTGGAAGGCTGCCAAGTTAGTGCTGGCAGAGAGCAAAATGAACTACTAAGAGTAAATAAAGTAATTTTTACTGTAAACTTTAAGGATTAAATATATTACATTGCCTGCACATATAGAGGTCAAAAAGCTTATTTTAAAGCTTTTTTACTGTTTGTTAATTTTTTTTTTCAAACTCCTCATTTGTGAACTGCACAATTCAGTGTCATTTACACATGGGAAGCGGCCTCAAATAGTACCTTTAAGATTAAAAATTCTTAGAAATCCTGATGGAACATGAATACAGACAAAAGCTGTGGAGCGTTTACAAACATCATGTACAGTACATGCTCCTAAAAGTAGCATGAATATTGACAGGTGCTTTGTAATAGAATAAAAGATAGTGGACATCATTCATGAATCTGGAATTTCCTCAGAAAGTGTGACGTTGTATTTTCTTTTTTTTTTATTTCAAACTAAGCTATAATTCTTTCTTTAACATTTAACCCACTTGCAGACCACCAACTGTACATATACTGCAGCAGAGCAGCCGCTCTGTGCCAGATCACTTTTGGGTCTGGGGCACACACATGTGCCGCCAGCAACCTGCTCCTGCTATTATCATACACATCGGGAACCCAGCAGTGGGTACCGCAAACTTGATGTCCACCAACACTCGTTGATTGTTCAGTACACAGGCAGAACAGCGATCTGCCTATGTAAACAAGGCAGATCGCCGTTCTGTGTGGAGGGAAGGCATTGATCCTGTGTTTTTGCAAAGCTGGGACAGGGATCTTTGCCTTCCCTTAGAAAAAACACCTCCCCCACAGTACACAAGCACTGGCTAGGAAAACATTTAACCCTTTGATTGCCCCTGATGTTAACCCTTTCCCAGCCATTAGTGCAGTGACAGTGCATATTTTGTTAGCACTGTATTAGTGTCACAAGTGTCAGTTAGTGTCCAATTTGTCTGCCACAATATGGCAGTCCCTCTATAAGTTTCTGATTGCTGCCATTACTACTGTAGGTGACCGCGATATTGTGTCAATCTTGCTCCCTTTCTCTGCGAGATTGACCACCTACGAGCCCTGTCGCGGGAGCCAGCGCCAAGCCGGCCGTCATAGAAGCGACGGGTATCCGACTTGGATTCCTGCCAATTCTAGCTGCGGCGTCTGGTATGAATCATGAGGGGGAACTCCAAGCCACATTTTAAATAAAAAAACGGCATGGGTTTCCCCCCGGGGGCATACCAGGCCCTTAGGTCTGGTATGGATTGTAAGGAGAACCCCCTACGCCGAAAAAACGGTGTGGGGGTCCCTATCCATACCAGACCCGTATCCAAGCACGCCGCCCGGCCGGTCAGAAAAGAAGTGGGGACAAGCGAGCGCCCCCCCCCTCCTGAGCCGTACCAGGCCACATGCCCTCAACATGGGGGGTTGGATGCTCTGGGGCAGGGGGGCGCCCTGCGGCCCCCCACCGCAAAGTACCCTGTCTCCATGTTGCTAAGGACAGGGCCTCTTCCCGACAACCCTGGCCGTTGGTTGTCAGGGTCTGCGGGCGGTGGGCTTATCAGAATCTGGGAGCCCCCTTTAATAAGGGGGCCCACAGATACTGGCCCCCCACCCTAGGTGAATAAATATGGGGTACATCGTACCCCTACCCATTCAACTGGTGGCAAAGCGTCAATAAAATAAACACACAACACAAGGTTTTAAAATAATGTATTTGTCAGCTCCGGGTGGTCCTCTTCGCTCTCCGGGGGGTCTTCTCCACTCTCCGGGGGTCTTCTTCCATCTTCTCCGCTCTCCGCTGTCGTCTCGGTGTTTCCCGGTTCTTCTCCCGCTCGCTCTCCGGTGCCTTCTTCGGGGCTGGCCGCTGCTATCTTCTTTTTAGCTCTCTTGCTAGCGACGGCGCAGCCCGCTCTTCTTTGCCATCTTCTGCCTTCTTCTTTTGTTCTTATGTTGTCGCTGTAATGCCGGGTGTTCTTATGTTGTCACTGTAATGCCGGGTGCACGGCTCGCACCGATTTATATAGGCCTCTTATGATGTCACAGTCCCATCATGCTCCGGGACCCACGTGGCGTCGCGTCAACATAAGAAGAAAAGAAGAAGGCAGAAGACGGCAAAGAAGAGCAGGCTATGCCATCACTAGTAAGAAAGCTAAAAAGAAGATAGCGGCGGCCAGCCCCGAAGAAGGCACTGGAGAGCGAGCGGGAGAAGAACCGGGGAGCGGTCCGAGAAGACAGCAGAGAGCGGAGAAGATGGAAGAAGACCCCCCGGAGAGTGGAGAAGACCCCCCCGGAGAGCGGAGAAGACCCCCCGGAGCTGACTAATAAATTATTTGAAAACCCTGTGTTGTGTGTTTATTTTATTGACACTTTGCCTCCAGGTGAATGGGTAGGGGTACAATGCACCCCATATTCATTCACCTAGGGTGGGGGGCTGGTATCTGGGGGCCCCCTTATTAAAGGGGGCTCCCAGATTCCGATAAGCCCTCTGCCCGCAGTCCCTGACAACCAACGGCCAGGGTCGTCGGGAAGAGGCCCTATCCTTATCAACATGGGGACAGGGTACCTTGGGGTGGGGGGGCCGCAGGCCCCCCTGCTCCAGAGCACCCAACCCCCTATGTTGAGGGCATGCGGCCTGGTACGGCTCAGGAGGGGGGGCGCTCACTCGTCCCCACTCCTTTCCTGACCAGCCGGGCGGCGTGCTTGGATACGGGTCTGGTATGAATTGTGGGGGGACCCCCTTGCCGTTTTTTTGACGTAGAGGGTTCTCCTTACAATCCATACCAGACCTAAGGGCCTGGTATGCCCCTGGGGGGGAACCCATGCCGTTTTTTTATTTAAAATTTGGCGTGGAGTTCCCCCTCATGATTCATATCAAACGCTGCGGCTAGAATTGGCGGGAATCCAAGTCGGATCCCCGTCGCTTCTATGACGCGCTCGCTGGAATGTGCTTTTTCTATTCCAGCGGCAACAGGTATTGTAGTAAAAAAATATATAAAAAATTGGACTTTTGCACAAACCAATCAATATTGTTTTTTTTTTGTTTATAGAGCAAAAAAAAATGCAGAGATGATCAGATACCACCAAAAGAAAGCTCTATTTGTGGGAAAAAAAGTACATAAATTTTATTTGAGTCGCTTGACAATTGTCAGTTAAAATAACGCAGTGCCATATCACAAAAATGCATGGTCATGAAGTAGGTAAATCTTCTGGAGGGCAAGTGGGTAAGTGGGGTGAAAGGTGTAGCACTAAAATATGGTAGTAATAAAAGTTCATATGTGAAATTCAATGGTGTGAAGATGCCAGAAACTTCCGCATTTGAAAATCAGTGAAATGAAAAAGGTATGAAGCTATCACCAACACCCGATAAAACTGACCCAACCAGAAATGAATAGGGTATAAGCAATAGGTAAATCAAGGCAGTATCCACGGCTCCTTATAATCATTCGGCAGACCTATACAGCGGGAGGAAACTTGCTTGTAATGGCTCACCAGATAGGCTTGGCTATGATCCCAGCAAACTTGGCTACACATATACTCCAGAAATGAAGCTCGGTAGACACATGTATAAAAGGATGAAAAAAAAAAAAGCTCATTACGCAGACATCCAAAAACTAGGATATTTATTAGATGTAAGCTAGATTTAAAACGCACATTAGGTAAAAAGATAGTATACAAAAGGAAAGCGTCCAGCGCCTCCTACCAACAAGATGGTGGCTGTGAAACTCCTTCTGCTCCAGTATGTCACATGTCCCTCAGTCCTCCCAACGTTTTGTCACCAGTGTGCATCTTCAGGGGTGGGAAGTGGTTAATTATGTTTTTTGCACTGGCTAGAGTATGTAAATGACGTTGCAAATTTAAACCTACATTTTTAAATAAGTCCTTTACCGAAATTATTAAAATATTGTATGATGCAGTTTTGAACAGTTTTTTCCTCGAGGTGCATTATACCAAAAACCCAATTTGCAGTCAAAAGAAGATTTATGTTGACTCACACAATCAGCACATCCTTTCATCATCCTCTCATCATCCTCTCATATAAGAAGGCAATAAATTGGGACAGACAATAATACCATGTTTTGAAAATATATCTAATCACTTTATGATGTGCTTGACAATGTATTTTCAGGTGTCATATAATAGGAGAGCAATAGGTTAAAGTGACAAAATTACACTTCAGCTGGATTGTTAGGAAATTGCATGTCCTTTCAATAACAAACCACTGTGTCTGAAATTAAGGTATTTTCCTTTAGTAAAAAGATTCTGGTAGACTGTCTTATACTTGTTTATACCTCATCTTATCTTTTGATGCATAGCTAAAAAGGAAAGCAAAGAAACTGTGTCAGTTTGCGTGCCTGTGCTGGTAAAAAAATAAGTATATCAAGTATATAAAAGAGTATTTTAGAGATAAACATAATACATCAACTGTTGATTTAATGAAGTCAAATCTGTTATTATTTCTGTTGTCACAATATTTATTTCACCAGGTATATTAGTAAACTGATAAAAAGTGGTCCAAAGTAGCTAAAGGTCTAAATCAGGGGTGGCCAATCATTGGCCCAGGGGTCACATGTGGCCTGCAGAGCCCTCTAATGTGGCCCGCGACCTCCTTCTCTGGAATGGTGGGTTGGCAAGCCCAGATCGCAGGTTGCCGACCCGCCATGCCGTAGCATCATTGTTGTGAATGAAACTGGTGGTAGAGGAAGAAAGCAGCTACAGAGCAGAGGCCCATAAGCCGATGCTTCCTCCACAGCGCTGGCTTTTGCCACAGGCAGAGTCTATGGCAAAATTCAGCTAACCCGCAGGATATACACAGTGGGTGTGGGTAAACTGTAGCACATCAGTGTGAAAGCAGTCTTAGGCCCTTTTCACACGATCAGCCCGACCAAATGGGACCCTCAATTCACCTATATAGAGCGACAGATGTCCTTTTACCCCTACCTTCAATACAAAAAACATAAGGGAATTTGTCCTCTTCCATCTGGGAGGATCGTTGGGCCTATAGAGTAGTCGTAACCCTTCATCCATCAGCTCTGCTCATTGTAGCCTGCGACTGGTTACCAAGTTGCTTAAGTTGCCCTCATGCTTCAAAAGGTTGGGCAGCCCTGGTCTAAATGCTGCAAAGTGGTGCAAACATAAAGGAAACAAATTCTGTCTCATCCACTGGAAATAAATAATGAGTCTGAAGGATTTTTATTGCTGAGCAAAATGGAGCCCATCTTGAATTTCTCAATATTGATGGCCTGTTCATAGCCCACTGTAACCTTTGCTTTTACTAAAATAATGGCAAGACATAGGGTGGATGCTTGTAAAACATGGTTTTAGCATTATATAGTAATCATGTTTGTGGATCTGAGGCTTTGAATGAATTTCATGTGTATCAGGTATAAATATGACCTGAAATGTGAAAGTGAGGTCCAAAAAAGACATGCATAGGGAAAAATACTAATAATTATAGTTTATAGGCTCCCTACAGCAGATATTTTCCCAATTATTTAGCTACCATTCCTTTGGTAAGTTATTAATGGGGTGTCTTTGTCTAGAGCAGGCCATGCAGGCTTGCTTTCTCATGTTAAAGCTGTATGTCTGATGACTGTTGATCTAATAGGTGGTGGGAAGGGAGAGAGGAGGTGGAAACACAGATTCACAGAATGAATGAACCAGAAGCAGGGAGATCATTGTACTCCAGGTCCTCAGGTGCAGCTTTCTTTCCAGCAAAGAGAATAGTGAGCAGCACACTAGTGGCATCATCAAATCTCTCTTCAAAACTTGCAAAAGTTTGATTATTTCTGCTAGTTAACTACTGTTGGTTTTCCCAATAAAAGCTTGTGCTAATGCTAAAACGGTATCAGACTTAGAAAAGCTAGCTATTTCTAATGTTTTTGTTACCTAAAAGTTATCAGAGCCCTGCTTTATGTGATATGGGGCCATACAGAATGTATATGGTAGTTTATCTCTATAGAGTAGATAATCACCAATGGGTTTATTTACTAAAGCTGGAGAGTGCAAAATCAGGCTCACGTCTGCATAGTAGCCAATCAGCTTCTAACCTCAGCTTTGGCAATAAAACCTGGAAGCTCATTGGTTTTTATGCAGAAGTGAGACTGATTTTGCACATTCCAGCTTTAGTAAATAAACCCCCAAGTGTGAAAAAAAAACTGTTTTGTCTAATGATTATTTAATTTGATATTAATTAACCACTTAAACACTGCCCACTGCATATATACTGTATGTAATTTCATGCAATTGTGTGGGTGCGTGCATTCCGGCTGCACAGAGCCGGCGCCGATGCTCATGCCCGGTGGACCAGATGTCCGCCGGCCACGTGTGATCGTGGTAAAGAGGGGCAGAATACTAACAAAAGAAAGCTCTATTTGTGGGGAAATAAGGACATCAATTCTATTTGGGTACAGTGTCCCATGACCGCACAATTGTCAGTTAAAGTAACACAGTGGCATATCGTAAAAAATTGCCTGGTCATTAAGGGGGTAAATCCTTCTGGGGCTAAAGTGGTTAAGTGAAATAAATAATCTGGCCACATGTTAACTGCACACATTTACTTATTATGAAATCGTACCATATTCCATCTATAGTGTAATAACCAAAGTAAAGGATTTGGGCATATAGGTGTAGATATTTAACCGCCAGCCGACTGCTACATTAGCGATATACTTCGGTAGAATGGCATGGCTTGCCAAAGGGATGTACCTGTATGTCCCCTTTAAATTGCGTGTTCCATGGGTGAGACCGTGGGTCGCACTGACTCGATGTCTGCGATCGTGTCACGGAGCTGCAGAACGTGGAGATGCCTATGTAAACAAGGCATTTCCCTGTTCTGCCTAGTGACAGGACAGAGATCTACTGCTCCATGTCATCTGACGCAGTGATCTCTGTCATGTCACTTGTAGCCCAGCCCCCCACAGTTAGAACCATTCTCTAGGATACACTTAACCCCTTCATCGCCCCCTAGTGTTTAACCCCTTCCCTGCCAGTGTCATTTAAACAGTAACCAGTGCATTTTTATAGCACCGATCGCTGTATAAAAAAATGTAAAAACCCCAGAGGTGATCAAATACCACCAAAAGAAGGCTCTATTTGTGGGGAAAAAAGGATGTCAATGTTGTTTGTGTGCAACGTCGCACGACCGTGCAATTGTCAGTTAAAGCAACGCAGTGCCGAAGCGCAAAAAGTGCTCTGGTAATTTTGAATGGGCTTCCAATGCATGTAATGCACATTTACTGGACATGCCACTTTTTTTATAATGCACCATAACACACAGATAGTTTTTATCTGTGTGTTGCAGCACCGTAAAATTCGAGTGCCTTGCGCGGTACTGCCTAGGTGTGTTGGGGGTGCTTTTATAAATAAATGACATTGTTACACACTGCACTGATTTTTATGCATTACAATGAGTATTTCAGATCATGTTACTACATTACATTGTTGTGATCGGATCTGTATACATGTATGTTTCTATCTGACCTGGACAATGATTTGTCAGTGACTATATGTAACTTTATGTAGACAGCAAGGATGGATGCAGCAAATTGTATGTAACATAGTTTTAAGGTGTATTCATCATTGACGGCCTAGAGAAAATATTATTTCATTTCAGACAGATTTTATAAAACAAAATTAATTCCAACTTCTTTTTTTTTTCCAGTAAATTCAGTTCCATGTAGAAAACATAGAGTACTATTTACATTTTTAAAGTGAGTGTTCGTTACGTTGTGATCAAATTAGTAATTCTAATTCCTCTTGATCTGGAAACGTCCATTATTAGAATGCATAAAAACTGCACTTTTGTGAAGGGAGAACCTGGATGAAAGCTTTTCACTGCATGCTGTCAAAACATTTTTGAAATTCTCAGGCTCTGAAAATTAGCTTACTGTCATCACAGCAGTCTGCTGCCATAAGAGCTATTATTTTAATTCCTAGCCACAGTTCCTGTTGAGAAATCAAGCTATGCAACCTCTTGTTTTACATAAACCAAACATGATTATAGATAAGGTATGTCTTTTAATGTGACAGCAGTGACTAATGTCAGAAGTAGGAAATTAAATGGAGCGTCTCTCTGGACATTAAGCCAAGCATGCAGGAAGAAATTTAGACACTGTATTGATATCATCTTAATTCTGTGGTTTCTTTATGGTTTACTATAAATTGGGATTTAGAATTTTTGATACTACTTAACCCATGCCTTGCCACCCTGATTATAATTTTAATTATAAGATACATTAACATAGAAACCATCTTTGCAGCTTTACACAGCTGCTGTAAAAATGCGTTGGGTATCATTCAATACATAATGTATATTGCAATATGTAAGTCTATTTCTAAAACTAGTGAAGGGAGCACATACGAAGAAAGTTATTGCCTATAATGATTAGTAAAATGCATTTGTAAATGTTAACACATAATACAAAAATATATAATTTATTTTTATGGACAACAACTCCACTTTTTTTTACTTCTCTGTTTCATGCATATCTACTAAACTTGAAAAAACAAACAATTCTACAGCATACAAAGCTACTGACAATAAAAGGCTTTTAGAGTTGTAACCTAAGTTTGCTGTAAAAGCAAATGCTGATCATTTCAGATCTGGTTACTATGATTGTCTCAAAAAAAGTAGCAATGTTTGCAATGGAGATTATACTGTCTGACATCAGGGCATATTGTTTTCCACACAGATTTTCCATAAACATATTTTTTTAGAACCCCCTTGCAGGCATTGAATGATCTAAGCAAATGTGTAAGGTAGTTAGCCAAGACACAAGAGAAAATACTGGAACTATAGTTTGGCTGTGCTTTGGTTACAGGTAACAGGTAAGAGGCAGTGATTGAGCTGCATGAACACAAGATGAGTAATAATACAAAAAAAAATAATCAGTTACAGTAAATAGTGTACCCCACTCCTCTCTACAGTATGTATAACCCCTGGACCAATGTAAACATGTATATGTGAATATACAAATGACATTTTTTTTTTAAATTGTTAAAACATATACATGTATTTATATACACTTCCTGTATACATGCATGTACTTCAGTGATGACTATATGGTATTTCTCAAGGTGGCCTTCCAGATGGTGACAATAGACAATGCCTGCAAATTGTGTGTTGAAATAGCCAATCTGTCTAAATCAGAAGGTTGTGTAATTGTAACACTATACAAGGCCTAAGCAGTGACTTTAATGGCAGAATTGGCTGACTGGAAGATTGAAAGAATGGTAGACATTCTTTTAATGAAAGTTACAGATTTATAAATATTGAAAATTACATCTAAATTGACATTAGCATGCGCGCTTATGTCAGATTTTAGCATTTGTACCTGCGGACTGATTTTTTTTTCCCCAGGCTGGAATGACTCTTTAGCCTAGGTTCTCATTTGTCACATTTGGCATGCAATTTGACATGTCAAATCGCACACACAAGATTGGCAGCTATTGCCAGTAATGGCACCGTCCGAAATGGTGCGGCGCGGACTTTGCAGCCCTGCACCGATTCCCAAAAGTAGTTCCTATACTACTTTTGGCGACATTGGGGGCGATTTGTATAGACATCTGTGCAGGAACCCGCAGAAATGTCTGTCAAATCACCCCCGAAGTTGGATTGCATTGCCGGATGGAAATCATGCAAGTTCAGCTGAACTTGAACGATTTCTAACATGTGAACCTAGGCTTAAAGTGGTTATAAAGGCAGAATGTTTTTTATCTTAGTGCATTCTATGCATTAAAATAAAAAACCTTCAGTGTGCATCAGCCCCCCTCAGCCCCCCAATACTTACCTGAGCCACATCTCGGCCCAGCGATGTTGCACGTGAGTCTTGACTGTCTGGAACTCTCTCTCCTGATTGGTTGAGTCACAGCAGGGGGCGCAATTGGCTCCCACTGCTGCCAATTAAAGACAGTGAGACAATGAGGAGAGAGAGGTGGTGGGGCCAAGCCACAGCTCTGTGTCTAAATGGACACACAGAGCAGTGGCTCGGCTCAAGTGCCACTATAGCAGAATTGGCAGATCGGCAGATTGGAAGAATGGCAGATATTCTTTTCAGCTACAGATTTAAAAATATTGAAAATTACATTTGAAATTACATTAACATGCAATTTTATATCAGATTTTAGCATTGAACTTACACATACTTTAAGAATCAAAGTGGAACACCACTCAAAAAGGGAATTTCCACCTGTTCGCTTCCTCCCCCCTCCACTGTCACATATGGCACCTTTCAGGAGGGGGGGGAGCAGATACCTGTCAAAACCAGGTACCCGCTCCCACTTCTGAGTAAAATCAGTGTATGGCAAGCTGAAAAACTTCTGACCCCTCCACCTTCCCCCCTGCTGCCTTCTGGGAGACACACCGGTCTCAGAAGATAGCGTACCATTCAGAAAGCGAAGGGCAACTTACGTATGCACAGGTAGGAGACAGGCTGTGAAACCGCAAGTCTTTACTTCCTGTTTCCCTTTGTGAAGATGCCAGCGCATGCACCGACATTGCAGGCTCCCTGGACAGGTAAGTGTCCTTTTATTAAAAGTAAGCAGCTACAGTATTTGTAGCCGCTGACTTAAAAAAAAATCCTCAGGCTGGAACTCCTCTTTAAAGTGGTTCTAAAGGCAGACATTTTGCATTATGCATTAAGATGTGCAGCATACCCCCTCAGCCCCCTAATACTTACCTGAGCCACATCTCGGTCCAGTGATGTTGCATGCGAGTCTTGACTGTTTGGGACTCTCTCTCCTGATTGGCTGAGACACAGCAGCAGACACAATTGGCTCCCAATGCTGCCAATCAGAGTCAGTGAGACAATGAGGAGAGAGAGGGGGCAGGGCCAAGCTGCAGCTCTGTGTCTAAATGTACACACAGAGCAGCTGCTTTTCTCGGGTTCCCCAAAGCAAGCTGCTTGCTGTGGGGGCACTGGACAGGAGGTAGGGACCAGAAGCACTGGCGAGGAACCTCAGAAAAAGAGCAAACAAAGCTGATTTTGTGCAAAAAAAAAAAAAATCAAAGAATTGCAGTTCATTGGTAACTGTTGTATACAAGGTAATTAGAAATGTGCAATACAATATTTAGACATTTGATGCTTGTTAATAAATAATAATTGTAGACTCCATTCTCTAGAGAGATTGTTCTAATGAGTTTTGGTTGGTGGGTTGTTTTTGCCATTGGTTTCTCCTTAAACCTGAGACTTTGGATCACTTAGGAAGAAAACATAGTAGGTTATTAGTGACAGGAAGCATAGTAGGGATTTAAAGAGCAACTTCAACTATAAATCATTATTTGTCCAAGGACATAAAGGTTAATGACTGCTGGGCAAGGGACCAATGATTATATTTTAGATTATGTTTGTTCATGTCTTTCAAATTTTCTAATATGTGGCAGCATTTCATTGTCTTAATGATATAATATATATAATAGATTCTAACTGTGTACTGTCCTTATTAAAGTTTGTATAGTAAAGTGTGATTTTTTGTTCATGATTCAGACGTTGCTTTTGAAATGAGTGTAGATGTGACATGGTTGTTTACTGGTTCATTTACAGGGCATTTTACTTGTTACAGATGATGTGATTTATCTGAACACTGAATACACTTATAGATACTGACCAGAAGTTCAGTTCAAGCACACTGGCTACTTTTAGATTCATTGTGACACTATAGAAGAAATCTGTAGATGCAGCTGTGGTATTAATGCTAAAGGCTTAGAAAAGAAAAGATATGTTTAGAGACTCTCTGCTTTTCTTCACTTCAAAATGAAATATTGGGTGCAGATCAACAGCCATGTGGATTGTAAGAACATCAAAGTTTCATAAATAGAATCTTAGACAGATGTGTTTAGAGATAGACTTTTCGGGGTTGATTAAAACTGGAGAGTGCAGAATCTGGTGCAGCTGTGCATGGTAGCCAAATAGCTTCTAACTTCAGCTTGTTCACTTAAGCTGTGACAAAAAACCTGGATGCTTGTTGGTTTCCATGCTCATTATCAAGCTAAATGCCACACAGTATTGCAGAACATTTTAATTGGGCTGTCGTTGCCGGTATTTTATGGCTTTTGCATTTAGAGTTACAAGGTGCCATCCCTAAAATTAGTTGTTTTATATGTGTCAAGTAAATTTAGCAATAAGCCATATCTTATGATCAACCATGTTTACGCTACCATATACCTGATTTATTGAGGAAGTCATTACAAACTAATACCCAGGGAATGCTAAACATTGGACCATGTAATGTTTTTCTAGTCATTGACATGCCAATCCAATCCATATTCCTTAACTATCTGCCCTTCTCTATTCTTCTACTAGAAGATTTTGCTATTGCTACTGCTATTCTGCAAAGCATTTCAAACCTAGGCCAATTTTTCTTCGCTGATTTCTTGTTTTTTTTCTCCCTTCTCTTTTATTTATGCTCCCCTCGCCAGAACATCCGGGCTATTTTGTCACAAAGCGCTTTGGCACCACCGACCGGTGGTATATGCGCGCTTCCCAAATAAATAGTAATAAATAAATAAATTATCATTAATAATAGTTGTGCCCTGTCTGATCTCCTGATGCATTACCCCATAGAGCCAAGAATGCAGTATAGTGTGCCTCACTGTATTTGTCAAGTTAGAGTTACATTGTGCTGTTGAATTGTTTTAGCATTGACTGTGGAATTACTATTATGGCTATAGAAACTCAATAGATGAGTTTCACTAAGCCCAGGTTCACACTGGGCTGCGGGAGTGAAGCCGTGTGAGTTCAGCTGAACTCGCACAATTTCACTCCCGTTAGTAGTCCTGATTTCGGCCGAAATTTTAGAGACATCTGTGCAGAAACTACACAGATGTCAATGTAAATCGTGGGTGGAAATCGCAAAAAGTAGTACAGAAACTACTTTTTTAAATCGGTGCAGCCCCGCAGATGCGGCAGGAGAATGGATGGACAGCCGCACTCCAAAAAGTCTTGTTGAAAAAAGACGTGCTCTTTATTGTAAAAAGGAAAAAATGCACAGCACACAACAGCATACAGTGGGATAGACAGCTGACGCGTTTCGCATTAACAACTAATGCTTAGTCATAGCAGATGCGGCGTCGCACTGATTATGGTGGTGCCATTTCCGTCAATTTGCGGCAAATACCGCCGTTTTGACATGCGATTTGACATGCCAAATCGCATGTCTAACGCACCAGTGTGAACCAGGGCTCAAGGTTTTTGTCCTGTTTTGGTATACAGCCATCGCCAAAAGATTTGAGAATTACACAAATATTAATTATCACAAAGTCTGCTGCCACTGTTTTTATGATGGTAATTTGGATAAACCCCAGAATGTTATGAAGAGTAATCAGATGAATTGCAAATAATTGCAAAGTCCCACTTTGCCATTAAAATGGACTTAATCCCCCCAAAAAACCTTTCCACTGCATTTCAGCCCTGCTACAAAAGGACCAGCTGACATGTCAGTGATTCTTTCATTAACACAGGTGTCAGTGTTGATGAGGACAAGGCTGGAAATCACTCTGTAATGCTGATTGAATTAGAATAACAGACTGGAAGCTTTAACCTCCCTGGCGGTATGATTATGTCTTGAGTTTTGTACCAAAAAAGGTACAATTTTTTGCATGGAAATTTGGCGTTTTATAATGTAGGCCTGCAATTCTTAGAATAACTCACTTAAATCTGTCCAAACCAGAGTCTAGTAGATATGCCGGGTATGATAAAGTTTAAAACACAAAATCATAAATTATAATATAATAAATAACTATTAATAATTATAACAAATAATAATGTAATTATAATAAAAAATATTCAATAATGTAATTAAATCAAAAACTATGAAATTTGCGCAGTTGCAGAATTGTCGCTGTCATTATTTTTATTCCCCACAAATCGCTATCGCTCAATTCTGCAAGTGATTCTAATTTATTATCGCTGTTCTAAAAGCACTTTTTGATGTAAAGGGACACTTTTTGGTTGCTATGGACAATCTCCAGTTTCCAGGCAGAAAGAACAGTTTTTATTATGTAAAACTGCATGCAGAACACTGGGCAGACCACTAGGGACAAAGGGGGTCTGTATTTATTTCATACAGTACTGTAATCTGTAAGATTACAGTATGCTGTATGTGTATTGTGTTTTCCACTTTTTGAATTTGGCGCCGAACTCTGTCCCCGTGCGTGCGTCGGACACATCGCAGGATCCAGGGACAAGGTAAGTAACTCCCCCCTGTATCCTGCAATGCAATCCCGAATCTGGCTCAGGGATACCCCTTTTGGTATAAAAAATTCACCCCAAGCCTGACTCGGGATTACCGCTAGGAGGTTAAAGAGGTTGTAAACCTCCCTGTGACATTTATACCTACAGGTAAGCCCAGAATATGGCTTGCCTATAGGTACTGTAAATATCTCCTAAACATGCACCATCTAGGATATATCTACTGTATACTGTGCCAATGATGTCATCGGGGCATGTGCTCTCAAGCATTTATTGGATCATCAAGGACTTCAAGGAGAGAGGTTAAATTTTTGTGAAGGAGGCTTTAACCTCCCTGGCGGTCTTCCCGAGACTGACTCGGGGTTAGATTTTCCTGCTACGATCGGTAACCCCGAGTCAGTCTCGACTCGCCTCGCTGAATCCACAGGCACTTTTTACTTACCTTGTCCCTGGATCCAGCGATGCCACCGCGCTGTGTGAGCGAGCGGGACCTCGCTCGATTCACATAGTGCCTCCGTGTGACGCCGATCTCCGTTCCCTGCGACGTTACGACGCACGGGGACGGAGAACGGCGCCAAATTCAAAAACGTAAACAAACACCTTACATACAGTATACTGTAATCTTATAGATTACAGTACTGTATGTAAAAAAAACACACACCCCCTGTCCCTAGTGGTCTGTCCTGTGTCATGCATGTCATTTTATATAATAAAAACTTGTCTTTCTCCCTGCAAACTGTAGATTGTCCATAGCAACCAAAAGTGTCCCTTTATGTCAAAAATAGTTTTAGATCAGCTAAAAAACAGCGATAATAAATTATAATCACTTGCAGAATTGTGCGATAGCGATTTGTGGGGAAATTCATCATAAAAAAAAAAAATAATGACAGCAACAATTCTGCAACTGAGCAAATTTCAGTGATTTTAATTTGATTACATTATTGAATAATTTTTATTATAATTATATTATTATTTGTTATAATTATTTATAATTATTTATTATATTATAATTTATCATTTTGTTTTTAAAAAAATGTCATACCCGGGATGCCTATTAGAATCTTGTTTGGTCAGATTTAAGTGAGTTATTTCTAAAAATTACAGACCTACAATATAAAACGCCAAATTTCCTTGCAAATAATGGTACCGCTTTCAGCATGTTTTTTCTGAAAGAATCATACCGCCAGGGAGGTTAAGGTGCCCAAGAAAGTCCAGCAAGTGCCAGGACCATCTTCTACAGTTGTTTCATCTGTGGAATCGGGGCACCACCAGTGACTTGGGACCTGTCACTTGTCCCAAAAGATTGCAGGGAGGGAGGGGGAGAGGTGAATAATGCTCAGCGCCGAAGTGTCAGGAGAGGAAGTGGGAGCTGGGTACCTGTCAACACCAGGTATCTACTACCCCCCCCCCAAAAAAAAATAACATGCCCAATATAACATGTCAGGGGGCCATGAGTGCTTAAAGCAGAAATTCAATTTTTGGGTGAAACGCCGCTTTAATGCAGTGCTGGAAAATAATGGTGACCGCACAAAATATTGAAACTTTGGGCCCAATTTGGACATTTTAACTTACGGATGTACTCACTTTTGTTGCCAGCGGTTTGGACATTTAGGGCCAGATTCACATACCTTTGCGCGGAAAACTTGCGGTGGTGTAACGTATATACGTCTATATGTTACACCACCGCAAGTTTTCCGCGCAAGTGCCTGATTCACCAAGCACTTGCGTGTAAACTTACGGCGGTGTAACGTAAAGGCGTCCGGTGCAAGCCCGCCTAATTCAAATGGGGCGTGTACCATTTAAGTTAGGCGCGCTCCCGCGCCGGACGTACTGCGCATGCTCCGTTTGGAAATTCCCACCGTGCTTTGCGCAAAGTGACATCATTTTTTTGAATGGCAACGTGCGTAACGTCCTTTCGTATTCCCGGACATCTTACGCAAAAAAAAAATTGAAATTCGACCCGGGAACGACGGCCATACTTTAACATGGCTCATCTAAAGTTAAGCCATGTTAAAGCAGGCTTAAATTTGCGACGGGAAAAAATTACTAGCGACGACGTAACGAACGCGAAAACCTTTGTGGATCGCCGTAAAACTTAATTTGCATACCCGACACTGGAAAACGACACGAACTCCACCCAGCGGCGGCCGAAGTATTGCATCCTAAGATCCGACGGTGTAAGTCAATTACACCTGTCGGATCTTAGGGCTATCTATGCGTAACTGATTCTATGAATCAGTCGCATAGATACACTCAGAGATACGACGGCGTATCAGGAGATACGCCGTCGTATCTCTTCTGTGAATCTGGCCCTTAATGGCTGAGTTGAGTTATTTAGAGGGGCAAATTCACACTGTTATACATGCTGTAAACTTACTACTTTACATTGTAGCAAAGTGTCATTTCTTCAGTGTTGTCACATGAAAAGATATAATAAAATATTTACAAAAATGTGAGAGGTGTACCCACTTTTGGGAGATACTGTGTGTATATATATATATATATATATATATATATATATATATATATATATATATATATATATATATACAGTATATACACACACATACACCTTTTAAGTCATATCTTCTTTCTGTTTCAGTCTTGTTTGATCAACATATGGCATGGTAATTTGCTGTGGAGCTGTGGAGGCTTTCTTCTGTTCTCTCAAGACACATGAATTCATTATCTAATCATGTCTATTTTGAAAGTGCTCAAAAGTGTACACATATAAGTCATATCCTGAAGATGCGAATGAGTTACTAGTCTAAAAATATCAATCTCCTGAAACAAACACCAGCAGGAGCACAAGAAAACTGACATGTATTTTTTTATTCCATGTGTTCTTGAGATTGTGAAAAAATAGATGTTTTTAATCTAGCAAGTACATAAATAATAATTTTGTGCCATACACCGTGACCTGCTAATTAAACAGTTTACTTAGAAGAGAGAATGAAAAGAACAATTAACTCTTTCTGTGTTTAAAAAAGCATGTATTTAACAGTGTGCTTTAGTAGTAGTTAAATGCTATTATCGAAAAGCACAAGTTCCTCCTGTGTTTAATTATAATGTATGTTAAAATATAAATGTTATTTAACTATATTAGATAGGTCACAGGCAGTCCAAAATGACACACATTTTTAAATAATGGCGTTATGATGTAATATCTCATGTGATAGATTATTTCTTACTGGATGCAGTTACTTGCTTGTAAACAAAATGTTTTTAATATTATTAATTGTGTTAAGTTAAACCAAAAATCTATGGGCCAAGCTACTGGTAAACCTAATTCAAGGCAACCTTATCCAAAAATCTTGTCCCCAACATTAAACAACTTATACTCATCACTGTATATGTATATTTTAATCTAGTCCCTTCCCTCCTCTGTGGTAAAAAACTGTTGCCAACGCTTGTCAGTTTATTCTCCACACACAGATACATCAAGCAGAGGAAGGGCATACTAAAACAATGCTCTTAACAAGTTTTTGATAATATTATTTCCATCGCCAGGCAATTATAATTTTTTTCTGAACCCCTTGCCCCCCACCACCACCTTTGTTTTGATTATTAATATTTTATCTATATAAATCTCTTGCTGAAGTTGAAATGATGTAGCTGGATGGGGAGTTATAAGAGGCTGGTCACACAGTGCACTGCTAGTTGAATCTGATGATTGGTCTCATTAACAGGAAATGCTTCCGCTACAGCAGTTAGCAGGCAGCTTTTCATGATAAATTATACCTGAAAGTCACAGGTGGCTGCATAAAGAAGTGCCTCAACACAGTTGAATATAATCTTTAAATGCTTTCTATAATTCAAAATAATTTTCTTCCCAGATACATAATGATATATAATGTAATGTAATTAATGATTATTGAAGTGTGACAACTCTGCATACTTATTATAATGCAACATTATTTAACGTTACAGCTTACTGAAGGACTTGTTTTATTAACAGCCTAATATTTATGTCCATCATTGATAAGGGGAGCATGGTCTTGACGTCTAAAGCCCTGTACACACGATCAGTTTGTCTGATGAAAACGGACCGATGGACCGTTTTCATCAGACGAACAGATCGTGTGTGGGCCCCATCAGTTTTTTATCTATCGTTGAAAAAAAAGAGAACCTGTTTTAAATTTTTCTTATGGTTAAAAAACAGATATAAAAAAACGATTGGCTGTGGGGAAATCTATCGGTCAAAAATCCATGAATGCTCAGAATCAAGTCGAAAACATGCTCGGAAGCATTGAACTTCATTTTTCTCAGCATGTTGTATTGTTTTACGTCACTGTGTTGGACACAATCGTATTTTTAACCGATGGTGTGTAGGCAAGACTGATGAAAGTCAGCTTCATCGGATATCCGATGAAAAAATCCATCGGATTAGATTCCATCAGATATCCGATCGTGTGTACAGGGCTTTAGTCTACATGTGAAAAATTTAATTAGCTGTTTTTGTATGCAGGGCTTTATGTACTGGACTTACATTTACTGTAGGAATATCCCTTTATCAATTCATAATGAATGCTATTATTTATAATTTTTCATGTTCTCTTTTCTATCATTTTAATTATTACATTATTCTTATGAAATCCTACCTGAAAAAAGCATCATAGGTCTTTGTCTCTTGTCTCTTTGTCTCTTGTGTAGTTTAATTGATTAGTATCAGAGTAGATGGCATGCAGGCAGACAGGCAGGAAAGAAGGAAAGAATAATAATAGTTAGCGCAAAAATATGTTTTTGTATTTACCATAAAATCTTTTCCTGAAGTAGATAGAGGGACAAAAGAATTGTAGATAATCTCATGTCCAATGTTATACTTCTGCTGACAAGAGGTAGGGACACTTGCAAGCAAAATACTTTAAGTCAGCCACCTGTATACTTCACCTCCAACCATCATGCCTCAGTTTTGTGAGTAAACAGTAGACAGGGGCAATATTACAGAGATAGTATAGAGGTATTAAGTCCTCAATGGACTCAAGAAAAATATGTTTCAGTAAATATAAAAATCTTATTTTCTTTATTATCCATTAAAGGTTACAATAATTGTAGATAACAGACACATTGGATATCCAAACACAGTCCAAATGAGCAATAGCCACTAAGATCAAAATCCTACTATATAGATACAGTACATAGCGTAAAATAAATTCATGGGAGATTGAAAAGGGCTGACAAGATTGGGGAAGCCCGGACTAAGGATGACTAGTCCAAAATCCAGAATGATGAAATCAAGGGAAGAAGAAGAATTTATAAGAAGGGAGTATCCCTAGAGAGAATTCACAGTAATCTCATAAACCTCTAGGGCAGTGTTTCCCAACTCCAGTCCTCAAGGCACACCAACAGGTCATGTTTTCAGGCTTTCCATTATTTTGCACAGGTGATTTGATCAGTTTCACTGCCTTAGTAATTACCACAGCCGTTTCATCTGAGGGAAATCCTGAAAACATGACCTGTTGGTGTGCCTTGAGGACTGGAGTTGGGAAACACTGCTCTAGGGGGTAATTGGGAAAAGATTCTGGAATGCCCTTGTCCAGAACTTTCAGGAAAAATCTAAATTGTATAGAGCAGTGATAGCGAACCTTGGTGTGACGGTAGTAGAATGATATCCCCGTCAAACATTCCCTTCTTCCCATAAAGAAAATCACCCAATATTCCACGAGGAGGAATATTCCTGGGATCGCCCAATAATCCACACATGAGCCAAGCTTACTGCTGGAACAAGAGACACTTTAATGGCAGCATGCTGCTAGTTATATATACAGTTTACAAGCTAATCCTCAATCAAAGAACAATGAAATCTCCACCCCCTTTTCACACACTGGGGGCTTCTATACAGATCATAGGTAGACACTTTGGCGCCGACCCTGAAGACACATTTCTTTAGATAATGACATCAGTGAAGTTAATTACTAGTTGTAACAGAATACGTTATCTAGACAGCTTGGCCCCGCATATAGAAGAGGTAATTATCACAATGAAGCAATCAGAATAATTAACATGAGCCACTTATCTAATCATTTAGCCTGACGATACAATACACATCTCTTAAGGGTAAACACAGGTCTTCTTCACACAACACACAGACCTTAAACTGGCAGGGAGAGAATTAGACTGAAGCATAGGCAATTGCATAAGAGTCCTTCACACTTGGCACCCCAGATGTTTTGGAACTACATTTCTCACGATGCTCAACTATACTGCAGAGTGGATGAGCATCATGGGAAATGTAGTTCCAAAACATCTGGGGTGCCAAGGTTTGCCATCACTGGTATAGAGTATAGACTCTTTCACAAACATCACAGAAAATATTCTTATTGCACATGGGAAGGTCTCCTGGGAATTTAATTTATATTAAACCTAAATTCAAAAAGGGGACTTGGCATATTTATCAGTGTTATAGATCCAAATCCACTTGAGGACTCATTCCATACATCATTCAAGAAGAAAGTAATAAATACTAATATGTGTGGACATTGTAGGTTAAAAAGTCATACGATAAACAGGCTTGATGGGAAAAAGGCAACTCAAGAAGTGCAATCATATTTAAAATAAAGAATAAGGAATAAAAGAGGAAAATAATTCCAAAAGATATGCTATAGCAATGTAGGAACAGAGGTCCCAGAGTACAGAGAATTCAAAACAATCTGTAAAGATATACTCTGGAAGTAACAATGGAAGAATGAGAAAGGATATTTGGACAAGATATCTGGTTTGGTCTAGGGTGGATGTTACAGGGAACAGCCTGAGCATCGACAACAAAACCCATTTGTGATGTGGTTTGGTTTGGTGGTGAGGCTGCTTGTTATCATTTATTCACCTGGACTGGTCGGGAGTAGTGGAGTATCCTTTCTTCTTTACATTTACTAACCCCATGGATTGGTATCATGTTAAGCCTGTGCCACAAGTTCTGAGACACTACTTTGAGCGGTTCCATAAGCAATCAAACAGGTTGCAGTGAATAAAAAGCATACTCAGAAATGAGGGTGACCCCCCCTGGCCCCCGGAATGATATACTAATGCTTGTTTAGGAACATCATTGTTCCAATCGGCACTAGGCTCCAAATAGCAGAAGTGATGGTTGTACTGGAAGTTCCGACCCTTTCATGTATGATATAAGCATGGAGAGCACTGGTGGCATATTCTGAACAGTTGATCAGGGGCAAAAGCACATATTGACCCTTCTTAGTATATGCTTAGAAGGTCAACCACCATTGGTGAGTTTTGTCCTAGGTGGGGACAATGCTGGTGATAGGAACTGCAGGAATACTGGAGTGGGTTTGGCACAGAGCATTAGTCACTTTGTCTTGAGAAGATTTACATCACAATTCCTTTGCACGATTGTACCTTTGAAAGAATTTGGGATGCACTTTTTATGAACTTGGGCACTTTATGAGGCATGGTTACATGATTTTTTTTTATTATAGGCACTTATATAGCATGGATGTTTTTTGCACAGTGTATGCATTTTTATATCATATATGAATTGTGTATGTATCAATTGTTTTTCAATGATGCATATGGTGTAAGTGCAGCTGTTTTTATTTATATTTATGGTACATGGTATGTGAAATCACACACTATTAGAGCCGGTTCACACTGGGGCAACACGACTTCTAGCACGACTTTGGGAGGCAACTTGGACACGACTTGAGTATGAATCATCAGGCAACTTACAAGGCAACTTCAAGTCGCCTCCAGGACAGGAGGCTTTCCAGTGGCCAATCAAACAACAATCAGCTCTGGGGGAGGGAGGGATTTGCCTGAGAAATGTATGTTCTCTTCCTGTAAAGTTGCTTCAGTTAAGACAGTGATCAGACTTCTGAGGCAATTTCCATTGAAATCAATGGGAACAAATTGCTTACAAGTCGGATTGAAGTAGTACAGGAACCTTTTCTGAAGTCGGAGCGACTTCAGTAGTGTGTATTAAGATGGCTCCATTCACTTCCATTGATTTTCTCAACTACACGACTTGGGATGACTTGGAGCAACTTCAAGTCGGATCCCAGGTCGCCCCTGTGTGAACCGGCTCCTAGGGATCCTTGCGTGGGTGATTTTACATTTTACAAGTGTCAGTATGCTGGTAAATGTGTCTTGAAAGGTGCCATAAATATATGTGATAATCACTGCCTCTCTGCCTGGCCAAAGCACCCTGACACACTGTTAGTGAGAGCAAAAGCAGTCAAAGAGTGTTTAGAGGTTGGTAATTTGCAGGAGTTGCAGAAAAAGAGTGGAACAACAAAGCAGCATTATTTTTCTCATTGTCAAAACTTTATCTACAAGCTGCTGATATGGTTTTTTTTATGCAGCCATCCAGACTTGCATTTCCTCAGCAATAGCTTTGGAGACCTCATCTGGACCCCAATTGAGGGGCCTTCTTGTAACATTTCCCACTATGGTGCATTCCAGACCTTTGTGTTCCGTGTTAGTTTGCTAACAGACATCTGGCGCGATCCTGTCCCTGAAGTCTTATTTTATGAGTAGACTGTGTGGGTTTTTTCAATGCTTGGGCTTCATTGTTATTGCTGTTTTTCTGTTGTTTTTCCACTTAATGGTTTGTAACTCTGAGTGATTGTGTGCTGTGTCACTAGGTGGAGTGTTGTGTGTGCACACTCCGTGATCTTATTTCCTCCATTCAGCATGAGGTAGCATTTTCCCACCACTACTCCTATCACAAGAGACACATGGCTTCACCTCAACCCTTGCTGGATCCTAAAATGACCAGGTCACCTTTGGTTATTTTAACCTATCATGCTTCCAGCTGGTTTATGAGTGTCCAATGTTTTACATTATATTTGAGCTACATTGTCCCCACTTGAGTCAAAACACACGTGGAGTGGTACTGCTATACTGGATCTCTACAGCTCACAATCCACAAACAGTTCTGAGGCAACCTGCAGTGTTCCCTCTCAAGGACATGACACTTGCAGCCTGAAATGCTGTCCCCTGCTTAAGTCTCTGCATTACTTAGCTTAGTTGGGTGCATTTTCCGCCTCACGTTTTATCCCTGGAGAACGTCACAGTATTTATGCAGCATTTAATAGCCAAATTGCAATTTTGATTGCTGGCTGGTCTTTAGCTGAGGAGAATCTGTTCAATGAATAGCCTCAAAAGGGTCTGGTATGTGTTTGGGGGGGAGTCACTAAGCAATTTTTTTTCTACATGGTAATGCAGTTAAAATTGTTAACAAATGGCATTCATTGTCAGCTTCTGTGTGCTTTTATTTATTTATTTATTTTACCAGAAGAAGCGGTTAATACCTGGTCATTTGCTGGCAATTTTAAAATATTAACTTTGTACATGTAGTGCTGCTGCACCACTTTTTGTACATCCCAGAGATGTACCCCATTCGCAGGCATGATTATGACATACCAAAACATATTATTTTAAGCAACTGGACATTTTTAAGATTTAAGCATTTGAAAAAACACTGCTTTTGGGCAAAAAAATTTTTTTTTGTATTACATGTTCCCCAGGGCAATGCCCACTCCCATGATACTTTTTGACACCTATTTGCTCATTAGTCCATTAAACTGGCATTTTTTATGTGATAGATTCTGCTTCAATTGATTTCAATGGGGTTTGGGTTCTGTAAACAATACTCAAACCCAAACCAGAGCAGTTCAACTCATCACTATTCACAAACCTGTGCCACCATTTAAAAAAAAAAAAGGTGATTGGCTGCTTATTGCTTATTCTCCGTAATGGGCAGATCCCATGCATGCACTATATGAGATCTTGTTATTTCTCACCAGAAGATCTTGAGAGAAATGCATTTTTGTATAAACGATATCTCCCCAGAAAGCACTGGTAATGAAGACAGCTGTAAAGGCCCTGAAACACAATGAAGGGAACGGAATCATTTTTTGGGTCAGCATGCAGAGCTGCGATTTTTAGTGTTGGGGGGGGGAAGTCTTTTAAAAAAAATGTTTTTGTTTACACTGGATCTTCCATGTAAAAAAATATCAATTTAAGAAAATATAATAGAAGTAAACATCTTAGATTCACAGTGAAACTGGACATGTTGGGCCAGATCCACAAACGAATTACGCCGGCGTATCTATGGATACGCCGGGTAATTTTTAAAATGCCCCGTCGTATCTGTGTTTTGTATCCACAAAACAAGATACGACTGAATCTGGGCTCGATCCTACTGGCGTACGTCTTAGTACGCCGTCGGATCGTAGGTGCATATTTACGCTGGCCGCTAGGTGGCGTTTCCGTCAAATTCCGCGTTGAGTATGCAAATTAGCTAGATACGGCGATCCACGAACGTACGTCCGGCCTGCGCATTTTTTTATGTCGTTTCCGTAAGGCTTTTTTCAGCGTATAGTTACCCCTGCTATATGAAGCGTATCATATGTTAAGTATGGCCAACGTTCCCGCGTCGAATTTAGAAAATGTTACATTGTTTGCGTAAGTCATTCGCGAATAGTGCTTTGCGTAGAATGACGTCAACGTCGTAAGTAATGGCTTGTTGCGGGTTAATTTCGAGAAAGCGCACTGGGATACCCCGACGGACGGCGCATGCACAGTTAAAAAAAACGTCATTTACATCGGGTCAAGACGTATTAACATAAAACATGCCCCCATCACATACATTTGAATTGCGCGCCCTTACGCCGCCTAAGTTACACTACGCCGCCGTAACTTACAGCGAAAATTCTTTCAGGATACAAAAAAAAACTGTAAGTTACGGCGGCGTAGCGTATCAGAGATACCCTACGCCGGACGGAAGAATGAGCCGCGCTACGTGGATCTGCCCCGTTGTCTCTGTCTGCAAGGGTCAATATAATATCTACTGTGCGTCTATCATTACATAGTTGTTATAAATAATTTGAGGCAAAGAATGTAAATAATAGAAGAGACCTCTTAATTCCATGGCTTATTGAAAGGCACGGGGTGTACTGAAAGGTTAAACATGAATTTTGAAATTTGTTTATATCACTGTGCACTTTTTGTGGTATTGTCATTGGTAATCCTAAATAAAACTATCCAATTTAACACTGATTTGCAAATATATTTTTGAAGTAATATCCTTTATTATATTGGCTGTAACAGGCCAGTTAGGGTTACAGTTACCATCTGTCAATTATTTCCAAAAAAACAATTGAATCTCTAGAGAGGCATATGATATCTCTTTCTACAGATATGACCATTTTAACACTATCAAATGAGTCTACTAGTAACTTCAATATGAGTGTACTCAACCACTTTATATAATGTTGAATTACTGCGTAAAAAGGTAATTGTGCTGAATATGGTTGTACAATAGGGTTATGTAGCAATATTCTGTGACACACACCCAGAAAGAAAGATTTCAAGCAATATTGTACATTTATAATTGTTGTGAAAAAACACATTTGCTTTCAAATGAGAGATTATATAGTTATATAGTTACATAGATGGTAAAGTTAAATAAAGACACCAGTCCATCAGCCTGAGTGTGTGTATGATGTGTTTATGTTTATTTCAATATCCCTGTAAATTGTGTTTGCTAAGAAACTCATCCAATAATCTTTAGAATGTATCTATATTCCGAATTGACATAACCAACTGTGGAATTAAGTTAGTTCCACATCCTTACCGCTGTAACAGTAAAGAAACCCTTATGCAGTTGAACCACTTTAAGACCAGACTGTTTAACCCCCTTCTTGCTTTTAATGACAATTAGTTAGTCATGCAATACTGTACATAAATAGGGATGAGCCGAACAGTTGGGTTTGCAGAAGAACATTTGAACAGGCAAAAAAGTTTTAAAAACAGATTTTTTTCCGGGAGCAGTGATTTAAATAATGCTTAAAGTGAAACAATAAAAATGAAATATTCCTTTAAATATTGTGTCTTCCTAGTCTGCCTGAAGTAGCACATCTTTCCCATGTTTATAATAGTACCACATAAAAATTTAATTTCTCATTTAAAACTGCTTGCGGCTGTAATGTATTGACGAAACCCGGCAATATAGATAAAAATCATTGCAAAAGCAGCATGGGTTCCCCCCAGTCCCTTACCAGGCCCTTTGGGTCTGGTATGAATATTAAGGGGAACCCCGTGCCAAAAATACAAAAAAATTCAATACAATACAATACAAAATACAAAAAAATGTGTTGATGCCCCCCAAATCCATACCAGGCCCTTCATGTCTGGTATGGATATTAAGGGGAACCCGCACCAAAATAAAAAAAAATGGCTTGGTGGCCCCCAAGGCACTATATACTCTGAACAGCAATATATATACTATACGGTTTGCCCTATATACTCTGCAGAAAAATTGAGCCTTAGGCCTCGTACACACGACCGGATCTATCCGCTGGAATTGATCCGCGGATCAGATCCAGCGGACAAATCCGGTCGTCTGTACGGCCTAGCGGATATTTATTCCTCGGGCCAGACCATTTCAAGCGGATAGAAATTTCTTAGCATGCTAAGAAATCTATCCGCTTGAATCAGGGCCAGCGGGTCTGTACAGACTCACCAGATCAATCCGTCCGCTCCCCTCCCTTGCATGCGTCGTAATGATTCGACGCATGCGTGGAAGTACTTACCTTCCAGCGTCGCGCACGTCGCCGCGTCATCATTGCAGCGACGGCGCGACACGTCACCGCGGATGAATTCCGCGCGGATTTTGATCCGATGGTGAGTACTCACCATCGGATCCAAATCCGGAGGAGGAATCTCCGGTGGAAACGGTCCGGCGGACCTTTTCCAGTGGAGATCCCCTCGTGTGTACGGGGCCTTAGGTGTTGGTGGTGGCAGAACACTGTAACCCCTCACAGTTACTCTTGTTGGGCGCAGGAATGGGCCCTACTGTGAAATATTATATCAACAATTGTAATTACATGGCCCTGTTAAACAGAGGCAGAAAAATAGCAATTTGGCCAAGCTAGCATTTAGACGCTTAGCATGTGGATGGCTGGGACCAAATTGCTTTTCACGGTTTAGCAACCGGGGGAGAAGAAATTTGCCTGCTAAAATCAATTGTTGGTGTACTGCTAGCAGATTGGCTGCAAGTACTTGGGACACCTATGGCTATACCTTCATTCCTCTCAGGGCAGGTTTTTGAGAGGACTGGAGGTATAGTAGGGTTGTAGATACCAGATGAGCAGCAAGGAAAAGTCCGCCTTTTTCTATGATGTGGGTCTTTCAAGTGCTGTTGCCAACGGACTGAATGGCAGGTCATTATATGTCTGGTCAAGCATGTGGAGCCCAAGAGGCTGCTGTTCTGGCCACGCTTGATCTGCTTTAGACATAGGTTGCCATCAGCAATGGTGCTATCTGCTGCACACATGTTGAAAAAGGCCCACGCTAAAAGTCAGTGAGGAGTCAGCAGTGCCCTGCACCTGCAGAGCTCTGCAATGTGACGCAATAGGTTGGCTGCCCTTAATATGCCCCCTAGAGGACATCCTGCCTCATTGGAGTTGTGCCTTCTCCCCCTCCTCCTCAGTTCTTCTCTCAGGCACCCATGTACAGTCAGTGACCTCATCATCCCCTCCCTCCGCGTCACTGGAGCAAACTTGGCAGTATGCTGCAGCTGGGGGAACATGACTGCCAGTTTCTTGTCCTTCTGTGGCACCCCCTCATTCTAGGCTCACGTTACTCCCTTCCTCAACCTGTGAATCAACATCGTAGTCTTCAAATCACTGCAAATCCTCCAGAAGCATATAACCGTCACTGTGGTTTAATCATTTTGGGGATTCCTCCGTGATTGATGGTGGGGCTACAGTAGGAGTGACTGTGGATAAGGAAAAAAAGGCCAATTTATGCTAGTATAAACTAATTACCGTATTTATCGGGGTATACCGCGCTCCGGCGTATAACGCGCACCCCAACCTTAGAAAGGTAGTTTAGGACAAAAAAGAAAACTTACCTTTTTGCCCTGCATCCATCGTCAGCCTTGTCCGGCGTCTGTCTGTGGCCTTGCGCGGGGTCCGTCTGCGGCTTCCTTGCGCGGGGTCCGTCCAGCCTTGTGGGTGTCTGTCTGCGGCTTTGGAGGTGTCCGTCTGCGGCCTCCATCCAGGTGTCCATCTCCTTCCAGGTGTCCGTCTCCATCCAGCATGTCTGTCTCCATCCAGCGTGTCCATCTGCACCTTGCCCGGGGTTGCAGCGGTGTTTGTTTTTTGAATTTGGCGCAGAGAGGAGCCAGATTTCCTGTGTGTTCAGCTCCTCTCGGCTTGTCTCGGCTTCTCTCGGCTTCTCTCAGGTTCCTCTCGCGTGGCTGCGGGCGGAGCCTAGCGTGGCCGAGCCTAGCCGAGTGCGCAGTACACTCGGCTCGGCTCTAGGCTGCCAAGTATTTTTGACACAGAGACAGCGCGGATCGGCGTATATCGCGCACCCACGATTTTCCCCTGATTTTAAGGGGAAAAAAGTGTGCGGTATACGCCGATAAATACGGTAGTAATAATCACCGATCACTATCATCAGGTGAAACCGTGAACACTGTACTCATATAAAATAATGTTAATGACACAATATTATTATTAATTATATATAACTAAATTCGCTCTACTGTCAGTTGCTATGATATATTATTTAATATATAAAGGCAACACCAGGTTCCACAACTAGCTGCAAAAAAATGACTATTGATTCAAACGCTTTTTATTTAAAGAATATAAAAATAAAACGCAACATGCAAAAATTACAGCATTTTCCCAAACTGAAAGGAAGCTACTAATGCAAGTATCAGCAAACACCCTACCAGATTAAAGTCAGCACAGTGGCGTCTCCAGCTTTCATATTTAGGGGGGGGCACATGGGGGGACAGGGAAAAAAGTAGGGGGGCCAACTATAAAATGCAATTTTATATATATACAGTATATATATATATAAAATCTCCTGGGGCCCTTTACTACGATCCCACAATGGGCCCTTTTACATGTTCTGTCGTGAGCTCCCTTCCTACTATACTGGGGCCCCCCAGGGTGGCAGAAAACAAGAGATATATGTCACCAGCACACCAAGAAAATATAAGGGTCCAAAGCAGTGGGAGAACTTTAAGGGTTGCAAAGGTTGTCTTGCCACCGGGGCCTGGTGTTCTGCCACTGTGGGGTTCCCCACCTGTCCTGTCCCTGCTATTGACAGCGCTGGTCTGGCATCTGTCTCCTTGGCAGGGGCGGCAGTCTATTAGGACCTAGTGCTGGTGACATTATGGGTGCATGCAGGGGAAGGCTGGCACTATTGGTTATAGAGAGCTGAGCCCCCAGCTGGTCACCTAGCAGCAGTAATGCTGTATAACCTTCTCTGTTGACATGCTGATCGGGATGTGATCCAGGTGATGCTCCCAGTCAGATCTAATAAACACAATATTTATTAGCATCAAGAGTACAACCACATATATATATATAATCAAACGTATGTTCCGCAGCCATGTGGGCTCTATGTCTGTAAAGTATGGGCTTTGATCAATAAAATCTCTGATATTTAACACTAGGATTTGACTGGGAGCATCACCTGGATTGCATCACGATCAGCATGTCAGAGAAGCGCCACTGCTGCTAAGCAACCTGCAGGAAGCTCAACTGTCTACAACCAATAGAGATGGGCTTGAGTGTGTTTGAAATCCCACATGCCCGATCCCGCCAGGAAGCCGACACTCCACAGCGCTAATCACAGGCAGTGAGACCTTTCCTGATCTGTGCAGCTGCGGACCGGGAAATGTCTCACTGCCTGTGATTAGCGCTGTGCAGTGTGGGCTTCCTGGCAGGCTCTGGCATGTGGAATTTTGAACATGCCCAGCCCATCTCTAACAACAAATTGTGCTGGCCCTCCTGTACATCAGCCCCATAAAGTAACCAGCTCTGGGTTCCAATGTCCTGCCGCCGCTGCCATTGAGACAGAGACCAGCGCTGTGAATAGCCGGGACAGGACAGTAACTCTGGTTGTTCCAGCACTGGTCCACACTGGGACGATTCCCCCATCCACCTATAATGTGTAGATGGGGGAATTGGATCATTTCTTTTTTTTTATTATTCAACCTAATAGTTGAATGAAAAAAAGTGATCAATGTATGGGCTGCCTAAGAGCTAAGACCAGCCATAGACAGTTTAAATCTCAGCTGGTTCAGCAGGAACTGGCTGAGATTTGAACCATTAATGAGCAGATTCTCTTATGATTATCACCAGTGGTTGCTGTATAGAATACAATTGCTGGGCAGGAGGGATATTCCCGTCAGCACTGTTTGTGTTGATGGGGGAATCATGCAAGTTTCTTTCCTGCAATCTGTGGATGTAGGAAAAAAATTTGCATTGTATATTACCTGCCTAACTGAAAGTGAAAGTGTAACAGAATGGCCCGTGAAACCCAGAGACTTTTGAAGGATGGGGTTTACTCCTGTGCCATCGTCACTATGCCCTTTTGGTGGGAGATGGGACATTACTGATAATTCATGTATTGCAGGATATCTTGAAATATTACAAGTTGTTAAAGTCTGACTCCGACAGGTCAATAGAGTGTTTTCATTCAATGGGGGGACACATGCTTTTGAGGTGTTAATTGAGTCTGCTCCTAGACATTCCTTTGTGTGATGCTAATACTGTTTTGTGTCCATTGTGCTAATTAGGTCTGCTCATAAGACCTGTTCATTGTGTATGCTAATGACACTGTTAAGATGTGGAATGTGACTTGTCAAGCTGTAGTAATTAACCCCTCTAAATGCGGAGCCAGACCGTCTGGGTAATGAGTAGTAATTAACTCATCGGAATGTTATTATCTAAAAGAATGTGTATGAAGCCCCCCATTGTGTGATGTGTGGGTGGAGTGTGTCTTTGTCCCTGTGATTAACTGTAACATGCTTGTACTGTATATAACATAGCTAAGTTACCATTAAAGGATTCATTCATTCATTTTGGAGCCAGTACCAGAGCTTGTTTTGTCGTTTATTCTGGGAAATGAAATGGGTCGTGTCTGATGTCTGTCTGACTTTCGGATAACCTGTCGTGGGGCGATGGATTGGAATATCGTAAACGGTGGTGACCATTACAGAAAGTAAATTGTGAATGTCTTGAAAGAACAGGAGAGGGGAAGGGAGACAGATGGGGGAGAGAAGGGATAGAGATAATGCAGTTCAGTGATTACAGTGTACTGCAGTCTGCAGTGCACACACATACCCACGGTCCAGGCTAGAATCTCAGGCATCATTCACACACATGCTGCTGATTTTCATATTTCCTGAACACACATCCCCTCTCTTCAGATACAGCACACCGAGATAGTGTGGGCGGGACTGAAAGGAGAAGGAGGAGGAGCTTTATTCCTCCCTGCTCGTATGTGAGGAGAGTGGGGGGGTGGCTAGACTCGCTGGGCTGTAAAAGAGTGTCATAGACTGACACTTGGCTCAGCTTGCAGTCACCACTCTCGGAATTTACAGGCTGGATCTCCTGTCCTAAGGACGGGAGAAATCAGTCTGTTTTTTCAGTAACTGAGATGAAGGCTTGGGCCCCCCTCCCCCATTGCAGTGTCAGCGAGCGGGGGGGAGGAATGCCCCGCAGAGCTGACTGGGGACGCTCTCCCTCTCAGGAGGCCCGAAAAAAAAAAAAAAAAAGCAAAAAAAAAAAAATTTTTTTTTTTGGGGGGGCACATGGTGGGGCACAGCATAATGTTGGGGGGGTCAGGGCCCCCTCTGGCCCCCCCCCTAGAGACGCCTCTGAGTCAGCATAGGGGAAAAAATCAATTCACAAGCATAGGGGCAAGGATATCTTTCTGAGAAATGGTATAATGGTGACACAGGTCAAGGAAATGCATAAAAATAGATCAATAACATAACACTCCATGCTGGTATCAAGTTAGACACATCAGGACTGGAGTGATCAATTGAGCACTTGTGTAAATAGGCTGAGAAGGAGATGTGGTGAAATATTACTATTGAAAATGTAAATATTTTCAAATATGTATCCATTTAATAATATATATTGTAACAAATAAATAATACAAAGCATAAAAACACTTCTGACTTATATAGGCAGCATGGCCATCATTCCTTCTATACAGAACTAATCCCTGGTTTTGAATCCCACCAAGGATGCTGTTTGCACTGAGTCTGTATGTTTTTCCTCTTTGTCTAGGAAACACAGGGTTCTTTTCATAAACCAATGACATATTGTTAGGTTAGTTGGCTCTCTTCAAAACTAACCCTAAGGCCCCGTACAGACGACCGAACATGTCTGCTGAAACTGGTCCACGGACCAGTTTCAGCAGACATGTTCGGTCGTCTGTACAGCCGAGCGGACAGGATTCCACCTGTTTAGAAACATGCCCGCTTGAATCCTGTCCGTCGGACATGTTCGGTCGTCTGTACAGACCTACCGTACATGTCTGAGCGGCCGCCATCCCTCGCATGCGTCAAATGACTTTGACGCATGCGTGGAAGCATTGAACTGCCAGGGCCGCGCACGTCGCCGCGTCATCGTCGTGGCGACGGCGCGGCCTCGTCGCCGCGTATCGAGTACGCGCGGATTTCTGTATGATGGTGTGTACAGCCATCATACAGAAATATCCGGGCAGACATGTACGCTGAAAACGGTCCGGCGGACCGTTTTCATCGTACATGTTTGCTCGTCTGTACGGGGCCTAATGTGTGTGTGTGAGGAACTAATGTAAACAGTCCTATGTATTATGCATTATTTTATGGAGTTCAACATTCATACTTGTATTCCTCTTATACCAACTTATAAATGTATGTAAATTATATTTCTGCCATAAGCCTGTTTAATCACCTATCATTTTGATTACTTAAAGCAGAGTTCCACTCCAAAGTGGAATTCCGCTTATCTGTCTTGTCCCCCTTCCGATGCCACATTTGTCACCTTTCAGGGGGGACTGGGTACCTGTTTTTGACAGGAACCCTGTCACCACTTCCATTGGACCTTGTGCGGCGAGGTACATCAGAAATCCTGCCCCCTCCTTCTTCCTTATCCTTTCCCTGCTGCTGGGTCATTAAAGGAGTTGTAAAGGAAAATGTTTTTTCACCTTAATGCAATCTATGCATTAAGGTGAAAAAACATCTGATGCTGCCGGCCCCCCCCGAGCCCCCCTTATACTTACCTGACCCCTCGAAAGTCCCGCGCGCGGTCCCGAGATCCTCTTTGCCACTCAGCCTGGCCTCTGATTGGCTAGAGCGGATGGATTGAGAGCAGCGCAGCCATTGGCTGGCGCTGGTGTCAATCAAATCCAGTGACATGGTGTGCCGAGGGGCGGGGGGAGTACAACATTGTCTTGCAAAAAAGGCATAAAAAAACAAAAAAGCATATTTTATTTTATGACTAGTGAAAAAGGAAAGTACAGTAATATCACTGTAGATAAAAAGCATACATTTTATTGTATAATTTGTCCCATCAAAAATTATGCTAAGTTGAAATTTTTATGTTAATAATAAAACAAATAGAAATAAAAAAAGCAGGAAAATACCATCTAAATGCCCGTTCACACTACCGCAAATTGGGATCTGACTTGTGTCGCCCCAAGTCGCGCGACATGAGAAATTACATTGAAGTGAATGAGAGCCATCTTAATGTACACTACTGATGTCGCTCCGACTTCAGAACAGGTTCCTGTACTACTTCAAGGCAACTTCTAGGTGACTTGTACCCATAGATTTCAATGGAAGTTGACTCCAAAGTCGGATCACTGTCTTAACTGTACAGGAAGAGAAAATAGTTTTCTCAGGCAAGCCCCTCCCTCCCACAGAGCTGATTATTCTTTGATTGGCCACTGGCAAAGTCGCCACTTGAACTTGCGTTGTAATTCGCGCTGAAGTCATCTCAAAAAGTCGCGCTGAAATTCATGTTGCCCCTGTGTGAACCGGCACTAAGGCAAGAAAGGAGGGGGACGTTAAATAAGCCTACTTAGGGTTAATCAAGGGTTAAATAGAAGTATACTTGTATTTTATTAAAGTGTAACCTCACTCTTGCAATCAACTTTGACTATTTTTAATCCTTATGCTGCTAGCTGTAGTAAACAGATAGGAAAGTATATCATATATACTTGTTTTTTTCTTAAATTTATTCAGTTATTTTGAGTTTTCCAGGCCTAGACAAATGATGCTGATGAGGTTGAGATGATGATGATGATGATGAGAATGAGGTTTTCTCAGCTAAACACACCCTCCTGTCTGCATACCTAAGCTAAAGGCAGATGGATTCCAGGGAGTTAATGCTACATGAATAGATAGCATGCTGTGGGTTTGAGGGGCCCAGATGCCAGATGCAGTGTAGTTCCACTAAAATATATATAAATGGGGCCAGATTCATAAAGAATGGCTTAAGTTTAGGCGGGCGTAGCGCATCTCATATACGCTACGCCGCCGTAACTTAGACAGGCGAGTACCGTATTCACAAAGAACATGCGCCCTATGTTACGGCGGCGTATCGTAAATGGGCCGGCGTAAGCTAGCGTAATTCAAAGTAGGCTGGTAGGGGGCGTGTTGTATGGAAATGAATCGTGACCCCACGTAAATGACGCGCCCAACGAACGGCGCATGTGCGCGCATGCTCAGTATCACGTTGAATTTTCTCCCTAAGTTACGCCGACTCAATGCTTAGTCGACGTGAACGTAACCTACGCCCATCCCCGTTCAAGTACGACTTACGCAAACAACGTTTCCGACGTCCATACCTTAACATGACTTACCCCTGCTTTATGAGGGTCATACGCCTTACGTAAACAGCGTATTTTAATACGCCGGGCGCAGGTACGTTTGTGAATCAGCGTATCTAGCTCATTTGCATATTCAACGCGGAAATATACGGAAGCGCCCCTAGTGGCCAGTGTAAATATGCACCCAAGATACGACGGCGTAGGAGACTTACGTCAGTCGTATCTTGGCCGAACTCAAGCATAACTAATTCTAAGAATCGGGTGCATAGATACGAGGGCGCTCATTCGGACATACGACGGCGTATCAGTAGATACGCCGTCGTAAGTCCTTAGTGAACCTGGCCCATACAGAGTAAAGGTCATTCCTTTGATCTACAGTACATAGGAATTACATTGCAAATGCAATGTAGCAATAAACTGTATTACACAATGATACAATAATGCACACTATTAAAAATATTTTCAAACCTTCTTTAGAAAATACAACATCATTGCAATTAGGGTGATTATAATCTGTGCTCTTTCAAGATTCACGCACATTAAAACATCTTCCCCTATTTAGAAAGTGTGCCAGTGAGGCCAATCTACATTGATTCTGGATCCCTTTAGTCTAGTTGCTCATCTCTCTAGGGACATATATCATAATAGTCTCTGCATATCCTTATTCAGGAGATGTATATATAAATTGCACTCTTTTACTGTATGTTTATGTTTATTATCTCTGACATAGGAGAAAGAATATGATGATAGTGTTTTCCCCATGGGGGTGATGATACATGGAGGAAAGAAAAGTGAAACCTCGCTGGCTCATATAACATCTGAAAAATCAATGTCACTAGCCAGTAATCTAGCAGGGTAGTGTGATGTGTTATATGCCTAACATTTTTATGTCATTTTTAAGTAAGTGAAATCTGCCTTTTTTCTATATTACAGTGTAATATTTTTTTTTTTTTTTTGCCCAGCGACAAGATATTGATTTCATCTCTCTATTAAGATAATTCAATATAAGGAACATTTAAATATTAGCCTTACACTGACTCAGCAAGTGTAAAAATGCCAGCACTCCAATCTCACTAAAAAGGTTATTGATTAATATCAGATGACAGCAAGACTATATACTGAAAGAACTTTAGATATTTTGCTTTGCTAATACATCCATTTCACTTTTACTTAAATGAACTTAACAATTATTCATTCGCAGCAAGTCAGCAAAATTAAATATGCAAAAGTACAAACATGATAAGCATGATATCAGTTTTTACCATTACAGCATTGCAACTAACTGTAGGCTGCTTGGGGAAGGGAATTTAAGCAAAATCACTCATATTATTACAATTTTGCACACTGATGAAAAATGTCTAATGATAGACTATAAAATAAATTAAAGATCACTAAAATTTGCATTGTGGCTTACTTACATCATCAGATATTTTCATATGCAAGCTTGAAAGATTTAATTCACAGGAGAAATCAATAAAGTAATAGAGAAAGATTAGATAGATTAGCCGAATAAATACACTATATTGTCAAAAGTATTGGGGCGCCTGCCTTTACACACACATGAACATTAATGGCATCCCAGTCTTAGTCTGCAGGGTTCAAGTAGGCCCACACTTTGCAGCTATAACAGCGTAAACTCTTCTGGGAAGGTTGTCTACAAGGTTTAGAGGCGTGTCTTCCTGAAGCACATTAGTGAGGTCATGCACTGATGTTGAACGAGAAGGTCTGGCTCACAATCTCCACGCTAACTTATTCCAAAGGTGTTCTATCAGGTTGAGGTCAGGACTCTGTGCAGGCCAGTCAGGTTCCTCCACCCCAAACTCACTCATCCATGTCTTTATGGGCCTTGCTTTCTGCACTGGTCCAAATCATTTGTTAGAGAGAAGACTATGGTGTAGAGTTGTTTTTCAGGGGTTGGGCTTGGCCCTTTAGTTCCATTGAAGTGAACTATTAAGGCGTCAGCATACCAAGACATTTTGGACAATTTCATGCTCCCAACTTTGTGGGAACAGTTTGTGGATGGCCCCTTCCTGTTACAACATGACTGCGCATCAGTGCACAAGGCAAGGTCCATAAAGACATGGATGAGCTCCTGCATAACTCTAAGCTGATTACCTGTAAGGGCTTTTCAGGCATCACCTATGGAAAATATAGGTCACTGAAGACTGTCACCAGTTCACAGGCGCACTGAATTTTAAGGTTGGACATGATGAGTATCTACCATATTTGCCGGTGTATAAAGCGAACGGACGTATAAAACGACCCCATAATTTAGATTTTTTGCCTGTACTCACCATATAAGACGACCCCCTTCCAAGGCTTCCGATGCATCATATTTCTTCCTTCTGGAGCCATATTCTTCTTTTTTCTTGCTGGAGCTGGAGTCATATTCTTCTTCCTTCTTACTGGAGCTGGAGCCTACCACTGCGAGCGATGTATTCTATTAATGAATACAAAGACTGCTTGGATTGGCAGAGGCTTTAACATCATCAGCCCACACCTCTCTGACTCTCAAAGCCAATCAGAGCAGGCTCTGTATTCATTTGAATACATCGCTCACCGGGATTGGATAAGCAGTATATACTGTATGTAGCCAATGCTACATACAGTATTACCGCACATCCAGCAGGCAGCTGACGCAGCGTATAAGATGAACCCTGCTTTTTGGCCATTTTTTTTAAGTGTAAAAGGTAGTTTTATACGCCAGCAAATACAGTATTTACTCAGAGTAACCTCATCTTTTATATTAAAAAAATACTTGGTAATTTATTGAATTTGTCTGCTTTCAGAAAAGATATAGGAGTTGATTTGCTAAATGCAAATAGACTTTGCACTTGCTAAATGTTGTTTCACTCTGCAAGTTCAGTTGCTCCAGAGCTTAGTAAATGAGGTAAAGCTTAGTTTTGCCAAGAATACCCAATCACTTGCAAGGAAAAAAAAGATTGCATTTTTGCTTGCACATGATTGGTTAGTTGAAGTTAGAAGAGGTTCTGTATATTTACTAATTCGATTTGCCTTTAGTGAATCAACCCCATAATGTTTTTGGGTTTTAGAGATAAAATTATTTTTTAAACATGTGTTCAAAAAAATGCAAAAAAAAAACCCTGTCAGGGAAAGGGTTAAAACATAATGCCCTTTTTTCAAAACGTCTGAAATGCGGATGTTGTATGTGGGAATTGTCTTGTTGTAGCTGTGTCTGCAGAATGCTTACCTTGTAATTCAAAGAGCACAATTTCAAAGTGTGATGTCCCATACAGCCGCTTAGAATATGTTGAGGGCTGGCAATACTAAACTAGAAGCTTGATGGTTGTTAACAGGGCATGATTTCTTCCCCATAGGACACATTATTTGAGTGCCCTACCCCTGTGGCTTTCATTAAGTCATAGCTACACAAGGAACACAAGTGTAGGGTAGGGTAAACTGTCACCCATTTCTTCTAGTAATTTGGCTCTATGTTTATTAACATAGTCAGCACCGTGATATGTGGTTGGCTTTGTGCCAATCCTGGCCGACATGCTGCCCAAGGCTACAAACTATTTTGGCTATGCAGAAATCGGGTCCTTTTTTTCTATTAATTACTTGACTTTATATGAATAAATCCCAGTAAGTCATTTAAAGGTGCATATTTCTACATGGCCAACATAGGTCATGGCCGAAAGCAGCAACGCTTTTTAGAAAAAACATGTTCTCTGCTGATTGGAGAGTTCCAGCTCTGCCCCAGCAGAGGGCATGTCAGACTGCTTCCACACAATGAGCAAGGGTCCCACTCTAGAGTGGTTGGCAGTTGACAGGCTTTTCTACTCAAGATAAGGCTTTAAAAATTAAAATAACTGTAAGACATTAAACACTTTTTGTTTTGATACACCTGAAATGCATTTAGCTGATTTAAACCAGAATTACATTTGGCTTTAACACCTCTAAGCTGTGCCTGTAATTCCACCACTGGAATACTTCCAATGTAACAGCTTGTACAGGCACTGATTTTAAAGACAGTTACATCTTCACCATACTATCCAGTTAAAGACAATTTGTTCAAAACTGAGCCTAAATGTGCCAGCAGAGGTTACTTTCAATGAAAACAACATGTCAAAACAATTAGTATATTCAAAGATACAAGCGTCTAAACGTATATGTATTCCATGCTTTTCCTTTGTAAAAAAAAAAACGTACCTATTGGTCAGTGTGGCTGTTCATACTATTAAATGACAAACAGGAAGACCTAAAAGAACTGGTAAGGGTCAGTTTAACTTTGGCAAGAGATGTTGAGATCTGTTTATAGCTTCAACTGCCTAAATCTCTGGATTTTCTGATTATTTTAACCTATGCATTTTTGTGCAGTGTGAATTGATGTGATTTGAAATAACTTTAGTTTAAAGAAACACTAAAGGCATTTTTTTTTTAAATAACCAACCAACTGTGCAGCTCGTTTTGCACAGAGTGGCCCTAAACCTGGTCTTCTGGGGTCCCTCGTTGACTGTCTCGGCTCCTCCCCACAAGAACTATCCATCGTCATGGGAGCTCTCTTGCATGGTGGTTAGTTCTTGTGGGCGCGCTCCCGTGATACAGCTGGTGGCTATAGCCGCTCACTGTATCACTCGGCCCCAGCCCCCCAGCACGCCACGTCATTGGATGTGATTGACAGCAGCATGAGCCAATGGATGTGCTGCTTTCAATCAACCAATGAATGAGCCGAGAACCCCGGTCGAGAAGCCAGCACGTTCACGGAGCGGGACTTTCGAGGGGTCAGGTAAGTAAAACGGGGGCTCGGGAGGGCCGCTAATCCTCTGATGTTTTTTCACCTTTATGCATAGAATTCATTAAGGTGAAAAAACATTTACCTTTACAACCCCTTTAATTCTCTTTATTGCTGTTTTAGATATTGGTAAGATATGCAACTATTTTAATTCTAAAACAAACATACTGTATTAGTCTGATTGCTCAAAGACAAGTTAAACTTTCTGCTTGAGAAACTTTGGTACAGCATATGCCTCTTATATAACTATGTTGTTGTTGTTACCTAGTTAAGGCATTAACTGTGCAAAATCATTTTAACAAGTATTCAAAATCATTTGGCAGTATTTTGCTGAGGTTACCACATACTAGGATTTAGAATAAGTGATTCATTTTCTCGACTTACCTTGGGATAATCTAAATCTGTGTCCAGCATATGTAATCACATATGGTAACTCCAGATAAAACTGACCCTGTCATGATGAAACAGTTGGCAGACTCATTGCTACAAAGCAGAGGAGTTAAAATGAAAAAGTGAAAGAGTGGTCAGATTAATTTGTATTCAAGCATATTTTCATATTTTATACATACTTTAACCACATCAGCTCCGGAAGGTTTTATCCATTTTCTGACCTGGCCATTTTTTACGATACCGCACTATGTTGCTTTACCTGACAATTGCACGGTCATGCGATGCTGTACCCAAATAAAATTGATGTAAATTTTCTTACCACATTTTATCACCTATGCAGTAATTTTTTGCGCTATAAACAAAAAAAGACCAACAATTTTGAATAAAAAATGTTTTTTTTAATTTTCTGCTCTAAAACATTCCCAATAAAAAAACAAAATCGAATTTCTTCATCAGTTTAAGCCAATTTGTATTCTGCTATATATTTTTGGTAAAGAAAATCCCAATAAGTGTACTGTATATTGATGGTTTACGCAAACATTATCATGTCTACAAACTATGGGATATATTTATGGCATTTTTATTTTATTTTTTTCTAGTAATGGTTGTGATCAGCAATTTTTAGTGGGACTGCAATATTGCGGTGGACAAATTGGACACTAAGGCCCCGTACACACGGTCGGTTTGGTCCGATGAGAATGAACCGAATTTATTTTTCAACGGACCAAATCGGTCTGGTTTCCTTCGGTCCAAAATTTCTAAACATGCTTCAAAACCGAACCGATGGACCGCTGCCCCATCGGGCCAAACCGATGGTTAGTACAGAAAAGCATCAGTTCAAAACCCACGCATGTTCAGAATCAAGTCGACGCATGCTTGGAAGCATTGAACTTCGTTTTATTCAGCACGTCGTGTGTTTGACGTCACTGCATTCTGACCCGATCGGATTTTGGACTGATGGTGTGTACACATATCAGGCCATACGGCCACTTCAGAGGTGAACCGATGAAAACGGTCCGACGGGCCAGTCTCATCGGTTTGGTCCGACCGTGTGTACGGGGCCTAAGTGACACTTTTTCGGGACCAGTGACACCAATACAGTGATCAGTGCTGTATAAATGACACTGGCAGTGAAGGGGTTAACACGGGCGATCATGGGAGGTGCTTACTGAGTGTGTGGGGGACGGATACACTGGAGGAAAAGAGAGATCTGTGTCAACACAAGATTTCTCTTTTGCTCCCTGACAGGTCAGCGTTCTGCCTTGTTTACATAGGCCAGGGGTAAGCAACCTCGGCCTCCAGCTGTATTGAAACTTCCCATGAGAGATTGCAAGAACCTAACAATCACAGGCATGACTCCTAGAGGCAGAATCATGATGGGATTTTTAGTTTCACCACAGTTGAAGGGCCGAGGTTGCCTACCCCTGACACAGGCATACCACTGCTCTATCTCTCCACTAAACAATCGACGGGTCATGGTCGCCTGACCCGCTGATTGGTTCCCACTGTGTCAAATCACCTGTGCTGCCTGCACCGCATGCACAAAATCACGTACAGGTATGTGATTTTGCGCAGCCGTGCTGCCCTGCCCCAGTATATGTGTGGTGGGTGGTCCGGAAGCGGTTAAGTGTAAAAAGCATTTTTTTCAAAAATTAAGAGGTGTTATCTACACTAGATATACTTCAGAAACCAGCAAACTGGATTTCTCTGCATTACCTGTTAAAAAATATTACATAACATTAGTTAAATATGTTAAACTTAAAGGAGTGAGTTACTTTTTGGCACATAAATAATCCAATTGTCATACAAAAGTGCCAAAATAATTAGTGTCACCAGACAATTGACGTTCATGTATGGACCCTTCTTGCAATGTACCCACCATCACAGTTTCTTCTTCAGTTTAAATGAGGCATGAGGACATAATCAAGTAGACAGCAACATTATACTTGAATTGATTATGCTAAAAGAACCTAAAAGCTCAATAAAAAGCATGGGACTATGGAACAGAAGGAGAAGGACAAACACACAAAGACATTTTTGATCATATTTATTTTTGGACACACCAATTGTTCTAATTTATGGATATCCATCTGCATTTCACAGATGTTGAAAAACAAATTAGAAGGATTGATAAGAACCATCTAATTTTTTTCCAGCAAAGTAATTTGGTCAGCTATCTTCAAACAACTCAAAGAGAAGGAACTTTTTTTCTGGGACAGTAAGGTAAACCTTTTGAAAGAAAGGACAGCTAATTTACAAGAAGGAACGAACATCTGTAACAGGGGTAGTTACCTTTAACACCATTTAAACATATTTACCTTACTCCATTAAACCAACAAGAATTCATACTTTCATCCATTTAACTCAATTAATACATGGTGGTTTGAACCTCTACTCCTGCATTCCTTTGACCTAATCTAACAGGAAAGTGTACTACTAAATACCTAGGAGAATCCTCCATGCACTTTTCACATTCCGTTATTTAAGCAACTGCAACAATAAGACGAATAGCCAATTTTAAATGATGGGATATGTATTTAGGAAGAAAAAAATTTGATTGCAAGGCAATATGTAATTGTTTAGGAAAAGTTTAAGAAATCTTGAAATTGGTGGAAGGAAAGTTTTAGTAGGGTTCAGCTATTAAAGTTAAGCAGAAAAAAAAGGTTAAATATGTAACTTTCACTGTATAGGCTCTCAAAATAAGTATAAAATAAGTATGTTTACATATAATACAAGTTTTTGTTAATACACAAATCATTAACCACTTCCATACAGGGCACTTACGCACCTTCCTGCCCAAGCCAATTTTCAACTTTCAGCACTGTCGCACTTTGAATGGCAATTGCGCGGTCATGCTACACTGTACCCAAACAAAATTGGCGTCCTTTTTTCCCCACAAATAGAGATTTCTTTTGGTGGTATTTGATCACCTCTGCGATTTTTTTTTTTTGCGCAACAACTAAAAAAAGACTGACATTTTTTTAAAAAAATAAAGTTTTTATTTTTTTCTGTAATTGTTTTGGTAAATAAGTAAGTTTTCTCTTTCAATTATGGGCACTGATATGGCGGCACTGATGGGCACAGATGAGATGGCACTGATGGACATCGATGAGGTAGTACTGACGGGCACAGATGAGGTGGCACTGATTGGCGGCGCTGGTATGCGGCACTGATGGGCACTCATAGGCGGCACTGATTGGCACACATAGGCGGAACTGATGGGCCCACATAGGCGGCACTGATGGGCACTCATGGGCGGCACTGATGGGCACTCATGGGCGGCACTGATGGGCACTCATGGGCGGCACTGGGCACTCATAGGCGGCACAGATGGGCACTCATGGGCGGCACTTATGGGTGGTACAGATGGGCACTGTGGGGTGGCACAGATGGGCACTGTGGGGTGGCACTGATGGACACTGTGGGGTGGCACTGATGGACACTGTGGGGCGGCACTGATGGACACTGTGGGGCGGCACTGTTTTACTTATGTTGCCAGTCAGTGCCCATTTGTGGGGACTGATTGTTTTTTTTTTTTTTTTTTTAGACTTTTTTTTTTTTTACAGACTTTTTTTTGCCCCCTTTTTTTTTGCCCTTCCCTGGTGGTCCAGGGTGGGCTTCCCTGGTGGTCCATGTGGCGATCCGAGGGGGGGCTGCGCTGATAAACAATCAGCGTGAACCCCCCTGTCAGGAGAGCCGCCGATCGGCTCTCCTCTACTCGCGTCTGTCAGACGCGAGTGAGGAAGAGCCATCAACGGCTCTTCCTGTTTACATCGTGATCAGCCGTGGTTGGACACAGCTGATCACGTGGTAAAGAGTCTCCATGAGAGACTCTTTACCGAGATCGGTGTTGCGGGGTGTCAGACTGACACCCTGCAACAACGATCGCCGCGATGCGCGCCCCCGGGGCGCGCAGCAGCTCAGAATCCTGAGGACGTCATATGACGTCCAGTCAGTATTCTACAACCACTTTGCCGACGTCAATATGTCATTGGCGGGCGGCAAGTGGTTAAATCATACATTGGCGTTCATAAAACCCTAGTGGGGCTTGGCCACAACAATAGTGCTACTACCAACAGATGTACCGTATATTGATCCTATTGTGGATAGGGCCCCTCTCGACATGTTTCTATTCAAATTTCTTAAGGAGTTGAGTGAAGAAAATTGATGCTTATAAATGAATGCCAGATATGCAAGTGTGGGTTCAGAGCACTGGAAACAAAAGTGTCCCCAGAGAAACCACCAGTAGAATGGGAAAAATAAGTGACTATCCTTCACACTGGCCAGATGTCCTCAAATAAGCAGATTTTAGAAAACAAGGGATATCCAACACCTGTGCCAAATATATCCCAAATGGTCCAGATATTTAAAAACCTCCCAGGGATATGATCTCCAAACAACAGGACGTGAGCATAATGCATCAGTGTTTAGCTGGAAACAGCAAAGGTGATCCATAGATTTTGTTATATATTAGAGTTAGTTGATATAGCAGTGTGTGTTGGGGGGGGGGGGGAGTTCTGGCACTATTTTCCCAAATGAAAGGTTAGTTGTTTGAAATAACTCTATTTTTGCTTAATTTTTTTTAATCTAGTTTTTAGTAATCGACATATCAGATCAATCTCACACTACCATCTTGAATTTGATGTTAGATTGACTTTTTATCCATTAGGACTTTTATTTTAAATATTTGGACTATTTAACCACTTAAGGACCCCTTCACGCCGATATACGTTGGCAGAATGGCACGGCTGGGCACAATCACGTACCTGTACGTGTCTCTTTAAACCCAGCCATGGCGTCGCGACCTGGTCTGAAGCTCCATGATCCTGCGATCGGTAACCCGGAGCTGAAGAACGGGGAGAGGTGTGTGTAAACACACCTTCCCTGTTCTATGTTGTGGCAGTGTCCTTGATCGTCTGTTCCCTGATATAGGGAAAGACGATCAATGATGTCACACGTCCAGCCCCGCCCCCCTACAGTTAGAAACACATATGAGGTCACACTTAACCCCTACAGCGCCCCCTAGTGGTTAACTCCTAAACTGCAATTGTCATTTTCACAGTAAACAATGCATTTTTATAGCACTTTTTGCTGTGAAAATGACAATGGTCCCAAAAATGTGTCAAAAGTGTCCGATGTGTCAGCTATAATGTCGCAGTCATGAAAAAAAATTATTAATAAAAATGCAATAAAAAAATGTTTTTTATATATTTTTGGGGGATATTTATTATAGCAAAAAGTAAAAAATATTGATTTTTTTTTCAAAATTGTCGCTCTATTTTATTTTGGTTTATAAAAACCGCAGAGGTGATCAAATACCACCAAAAGAAAGCTCTATTTGTGGGAAAAAAGGACGCCAATTGTGTTTGGGAGCCAAGTCGCACGACCACGCAATTGTCAGTTAAAGCGACACAGTGCCGAATCGCAAAAAGGGGCAAGGTCCTTAACCTGCATAATGGTCCGGGTCTTAAGTGGTTAATTACATATTTGAGTGTTTTATGTTTTTTTTTTTTTACTATACAGTATTAATACAGTTAACATCAATGCTTCTCATGACCACTTCTTGGGATTGTTGGGTTTTAACTATAATAAATAATGAATATTTTATGCACACAATATGGATTATGTTATAAGAAGTGCATGCTACTGTAAAGCCACAGCAATTTTAGCTCATGGGTGCAAAATGGAAAATATAGCCTACAGAGACATAATTGAAATCTGACTGATAATGTTTTTTCAGATGGGGATAATTAATTGACATAATCATTATTTACACAGTTTGAAAATACTGCAAGCTGATTAGTAAATAAAAGGATGCACATAATTCCAATCAAAATGATATGACAAAATATTATTCATACACAATAAAAAAATGTTCTTTTAACAATTAAACACCAGAAACTGGTCTTTAAGTGTGAAAAGCTTCAAAAGCCTTCTTTTTTTTTGATCAGCCACAAAATAGGCACGCAATTGGTACAACACATATCTCTTTTCTCAAAGGTATGCCATAATGAAAACCCACAAAAGGTTTCTTGTAATGATGTAATGTTATATGCACATTTGACAGTAAGAACAAAAAGTGTGCAATATTCTGTTAACAAAGGACGTGGTATGTGAAACATATATTTTAATCAATATCCTGTGGTGACTTACTTTTAAAGCAAACAAATGCTTACATTGTATTTCCAGTGAACAATTGATTTCGAGAACCACTGAAATTTTTTTTTTTAAATGTTTTAAAAAAATATATATAATTCCAGCTAATTCTGTAGCTGGAAATCATGCAGAGTGCATTGAAGAATTCATTGTAATTGTTATATGGTACATATTATTTTTCTTTTTATTAAGCAGCAATATATTTACCTATGAATTCCTTCTGTTAGCGTCATTATTTATACATATGTATATATAATATGGAGGGGTTGGTACGAAAAACTACAGAAAGTAAAGTTTCAGTCCTGAGGCAGGACTGAGGATTTCAGAGAGGACCAATTGGCTTACTGATCTTGGTTTTAGCAAAGGATAGAGGAGTGAAAAGAGCAGTATCAATGTCCATTGAGAACAGGGGGCCAGATTCACAGATGAGATACGACGGCGTATCTCCTGATACGCCGTCGTATCTCTGTGATCCGGCCGTCCTAAATATGCGGCTGATTCATAGAATCAGTTACGCATAGATAGCCAAAAGATCCGACAGGTGTAATTGACTTACACCGCCGGATCTTAGGATGCAATTCTATGCCGGCCGCTAGGTGGCGATTCCATAGCGGTCGGTGTAGAATATGCAAATGACTAGTTACGGCGATCCACCAAGATCCGCGCGTTCGTCGCAATCCCGTATGTCGTCGCTAGTTGTTTTTACCCATCGCAAAGTTACACCTGCTTTAACATGGCTTATCTTTAGATCAGCCATGTTAAAGTATGGCCGTCGTTCCCGCGTGAATTTTTTTTTTGCGTAAGACGTCCGGGAATACGAAACACCGTAAGGCATGTCGCATTTAAAAAAAAAACGTCGGGGGGCGGTAATTTCGTGCAATGCACGTCGGGAAATTTCCTAACGAAGCATGCGCAGAACGTTCGGCGCGGGAACGCGCCTAATTTAAATGGTGCCCGCCCCATTTGAATAAGGCGGGCTTGCGCCAATCGCATTTACGTTACACCGCCGCAAGTTTACAGGTAAGAGCTTTGTGAATCAGGCACTTACGCTGTAAATCTGCGGCGGTGTAACGTAAATGGGAAACGTTACGCCGCGGGGGAGCAACGTATTTCTTCGTGAATCTGGCCCATAGTTTACACTTGTGAGTACATGACGTTTTGAAGCCAATCTCCAGCTTTACATGACCTGCCTCCTCTGAAGCCCAACCATACATTTTTGCATTTTTTGCATATGTTTAAAAAATTATTTTAGGCCTGAATATTACACAAAACCCCCAAACATTATATATGTTCTGAAAGCAGACACCTTGGAGAATAGAATAGTGGTATTTTTTTTTTTTTATGTAACACAATATTACTGCAAAGGTCTAGGAAACACAACATTTCAGTAAAAAACACACTAAAGTGAATTTTAGGGCAAACAATTGCAATAAATTACCCACATAATATAAAAGATGAGGTTGCACCAAGTAAATATATACCCAACATGCCAACCCTTCAATTTGTGTGTGCCTATAAAACAGCGACAATTCTATATTTTCTATAGGCAATGCTTCAAAAGCCCCCTGGCAACGAAAGGGTTAAAAATAAATAAATGCATATATTTATTGTAAGGGACTTTTGAGGTCATGTGACTTCACAATTCTTAGCTATGGGTGGTCCTCACTTCTGCACTGAACATAGCTTGTGTTATGATATGTGAGTGCTGTTTAGTGCAGTATCACTTTGCACCCAGGCCAGCATGGTTATGCATCCCCAGAGGATTTGTTCATGAGCCTGGGTGCACAGGAAGTGTATTGAATAAATAAAAGTTAGGAAATAGATGGGCTATGAACTATCAACTTACTGCACATATATGAACAACCAGTGTAATTATGAGTATTATTATATTTTGATTTGCATGAGAAGAAAACACAGGGAAAGGCTAATTCAATATTGTTTATATGATTTTTTTTATTCACTAATTGAACAAATGAATGATTTCATTTTTTTTAAGAATTTAGTTGAGCTTATATTATTATTATGAATTACAATATATGTTATAATAATGATGTATTTTGCTGGTGGGTAGTATCTCTGTGGCAACTCCCAAATGGTTAATCAAAAAGATAAGTTTACTAAAAAATAAAATACAATTAAATTGTATTACCTTGTTTTGCTTGTTTACCTAGTGTTGTTATTCCTCAGTAAATGTATGACTAATGGCTAAGATAAGTTACTGTTTACAGTATGCACACAAACACACTCAGCAAAAAGTGTCACTGCAATATTGTGAGCTATGTGAAGCTCAATCAGTTTTTATTCCTCTAGCTTAGTATGGCTGAGATCATAAGGGATGGGTTTGATTTGACTGGTTTGATTCTATGCAACTTTACAACAACATAGTTATTGTATGTGTCCTTTGCACCCCAAAAACTTCTCTATAAAATGCTTGTATATACCAGACCTAAACTGTTCATACTCAGTGGCGTATCTTTTTATGCTTTGGCCATACAATTACACTGAAGGCTTTTTTCCGCCATGGGGTCCTTGCTTTGTATCATAGTAGTGACACCAGCTTTCTGCACTGGTTTTCTCCAGGTGATTCTATTTTTTTCTCACATCCCCAAAAAAACATACTGGTGTATAGAATCTAGAAATGTTTGTTCTAATTTTATTTTATTGCACAGAAAAAAGTATTGGCGATTAGCCCGTGAATTTCATTATGCCCCGTAAACACGATCGGAAAAATTCTGACAGCAAAGGTCCGATGTGAGCTTTTGAAATTCAGACCGTGTATATGCTCTATCGGTCTTTTGCTGTCAGAATTTCCTCCAACAAAAGATTGAGAGCTGTTTCTCAAATTTTCCGACTGAAAAAATTCCTATCAGAAAATCCTATCATCTGTAGCAATTCCGACGTTCAAAATTCCGGCACAATCTCGGAAACAATTCGAGGTATGCTCAGAAGCATTGAACTTCATTTTCTTGGCTCGTCGTAGGGTTGTACGTCACTGCATTCTCGACGGTCAAAAGTTCAGAGAACTTTTGTGTGACCGTGTGTATGCAAGCCAAGCATGAGTGGAATTCCTTCGGAAAAACCATCCAAGGTTTTTCCGACGAAAAATCCAATCATGTGTAGTTACATAGTTACATAGTTAGTCAGGTTGAAAAAAGACACAAGTCCATCCAGTTCAACCACAAAAAACAAAAAATAAAAAAACACAGTAAAATCCTATACACCCAACTCCATACCCACAGTTGATCCAGAGGAAGGCAAAAAACCCCAGCGGAGCATGATCCAATTTGCTACAGCAGGGGAAAAAATTCCTTCCTGATCCCCCGAGAGGCAATCGGATTTACCCTGGATCAACTATACCTACAAATCTTAGTACTCAGTTATATTCTGTACATTTAGGAAAGAATCCAGACCTTTCTTAAAGCAATCTACTGAGCTGGCCAGAACCACCTCTGGAGGGAGTCTGTTCCACATTTTCACAGCTCTTACTGTGAAAAAACCTTTCCGTATTTGGAGGTGAAATCTCTTTTCCTCTAGACGTAAAGAGTGCCCCCTTGTCCTCAGTGATGACCGTAAAGTGAATAACTCAACACCAAGTTCACTGTATGTACCTCTTATATATTTGTACATGTTGATCATATCCCCCCTTATTCTCCTCTTCTCAAGAGTGAATAAATTTAGTTCCTCTAATCTTTCCTCATAGCTGAGCTCCTCCATGCCTCTTATCAGTTTGGTTGCTCTTCTCTGCACTTTCTCCAATTCTCCTATATCCTTTTTGAGAACTGGTGCCCAAAACTGAACTGCATATTCCAGATGAGGTCTTACTAATGATTTGTACAGGGGCAAAATTATATCTCTGTCTCTGGAGTCCATACCTCTCTTAATACAAGAAAGGACTTTGCTCGCTTTGGAAACCGCAGCTTGGCATTGCATGCCATTATTGAGCTTATGATCAACTAAAACCCCCAGATCCTTCTCCACTACAGACCCCCCCAGTTGTACTCCCCCTAGTATGTATGATGCATGCATATTCTTAGCCCCCAAGTGCATAACTTTACATTTATCTACATTAAACCTCATCTGCCACTTAGTCGCCCAATCAGACAGAGCATTGAGGTCGGCTTGTAAATTGGAGACATCCTGTAAGGACGTTATTCCACTGCATAGCTTGGTGTCATCTGCAAAGACAGAAATGTTACTTTTGATCTCAAACCCAATATCATTTATAAATATATTGAAAAGTAAGGGTCCCAGCACTGAACCTTGGGGTACACCACTCATAACATTGGACCATTCAGAGTAAGAATCATTAACCACAACTCTCTGAATTCTGTCTTTCAGCCAGTTTTCTATCCATTTACAAACTGATATATCCAATCCTGTAGACCTTACCTTACACATGAGCCGTGTGTGCGGAACTGTATCGAACGCTTTTGCAAAATCCAAATATATCACGTCCACAGCCACGCCTCTGTCCAGGGTTTTACTTACCTCTTCATAAAAGGAAATCAGGTTTGTCTGACAACTTCTGTCTTTCATGAATCCATGTTGTCTGCTGCTTAAATAGTTTTTTTCCTGCAAGAACTCATCCATGTGGTCTTTTATTAAACGTTCCAGTATCTTCCCAACTATAGAAGTTAAACTAACAGGTCTATAGTTACTTGGTAAAGACTTTGTTCCCTTTTTAAATATGGGCACCACATTGGCCCTGCGCCAATCCAGTGGTACTATTCCTGTCTTTAATGAGTCCCTAAATATTAGATACAGTGGCTTTGAAATGACAGAGCTCAACTCACCTAGGATCCGTGGATGGATGCCATCAGGTCCAGGTGCTTTATCCACCTTTATTCTGTCTAAATATTTCTGGACCATATCACTTTTGAGCCATTGTGGATTTGGGGCTGTGTCACTCCCACCCCCATTTTGGACATGAGCTCCCCCATGCTCCATTGTATACACAGAGCTGAAGAAAACATTTAGTAAATTTGCCTTCTCTTTGTCCCCAGTCACCCACTCTAGATTATTTTGTAAGGGGCCTACATGCTCAGACTTCACCTTTTTACTATTAATATATTTAAAGAATTTTTTGGGGTTTGTCCTACTATCTTTTGCAATCTGTCGTTCGTTTTGAATTTTTGCATCCTTGATTTCCTTTTTGCATATCCTGTTATATTCTTTGTAACATTTAAACAACACTAGTGTTCCTTCATTTTTATATTTTTTAAAAGCTACTTTCTTATTGTTTATAGCTTTTTTAACTTTGACCGTGAGCCACATAGGTTTTATTTTTAGCCTTTTAAACTTATTGCCCATGGGAACATACTTTGCAGTGAGGTTCCACACAGTCTTTTTGAAGAATTCCCATTTCTGTTCTGTGTTCATCTGTGCCAATAGTCCCTCCCAGTCCAAGTCCTGGAGAGCAGCCCTCATCCTTGGAAAATTTGCTCTCTTAAAATTTAGTGTTTTAATATTTCCTGTATGTATTTCTTGCTTATAGTTAACATTAAATGAAATCATGTTATGATCACTGCTACCCAGGTGTTCCTTTATCTGAACATTAGTAATAAGCTCTGCATGGTTTGAAATTATCAGGTCCAACAGGGCATCATTCCTAGTTGGGGCCTCAATAAACTGCACCATAAAATTGTCCTGCAATAGGTTTTTAAATTTTTGTCCTTTAACTGTCCCAGAAGTGCCATTAATCCAGTCAATTTCTGGGTAGTTAAAATCCCCCATTATTATCACCGTCCCAGACCTTGCAGCCCTTTCCATCTGTGCAAGGAGCTGAGTCTCCACCTCCTCATTAACATTGGGTGGTTTATAACAAACTCCAATGATTAATTTTGAACTACGCACATCTGTATGCAGTTCCACCCATAATGCTTCAGCCTCATCACACTCTCCATCAACCAGGTTCTCTTTCACGCTTGCTTTGAGGTCACTTCTCACATAGAGACAGACCCCTCCACCTTTCCTTTTTACCCTGTCTTTCCGAAAGAGAGAAAGACAGGGTACATGGCATTAGGCTCACCAGGCCTGTTCCTATGGGTGTTAGAAGCAAAGAGATGGCCAGTGAGACCTAAAGCTGCTTGATAGGAGAAGGGGTCCTAGCACAGTTCTGTTAGTTTGGGTGCCAATGTTAGTTTGCCTGTAGGCTCCCATGATGGAAAACTGACCTTGACCCAAATAAAGGCTGTATATGAACAGATGGGGTCCAAATGACCAATCCTACAAAGTGACCATTCTGCCCATGGGTAAAGAAGCTCTCACTGCATCTGTTTGTACACATTTGCTCCATTAAAAGAGATTACCCTTTTTTAAATACATTAGATTGTAAGCTCTTTCAGGGTAGGGACTGATGTGAATGTATATATGTAAAGGGATGCATGAATTGTCGATCCAGTATATAAATCTCTGTAATAAATATTTATAAATATTTCTTCTTGACAGTATTTAATTAACTGCTCTACATCAATATAAAGTATTGGATGATTACAGATATGGTTTTATCAGTGTCTGGTAGCAAAAAAAAAAAAAATCTTTAAGCATTATTTCTCAAGCTGTTGACACATTGGCAAACCTATATTTGAAAATGTAAACTCAATCATCTTTGCTGTGTTATTTGTTGATTTTCTCTTGATAGATACAGTTTTATTTTACAGCTTGCACTGTTCGGTGTTACTGCCATTCATTCTTAGCTGATTACAGTACAGAAGGGCATTTCAATATTTTTATGTGTTGAGAGGAAGAAGGTCAAACCGCAGACCTTGATAATGAGCTCCCTTCCCTCACTGTCTTTTTTCATACTTCCATCAACTTGCTTCTCATTAAACATGCAGGTCTTTGACCAGGAATGTAACGGGCCAAAGAACTAAACAAATGGTTTATGCTTACCAGCTGTGGTTTTAATTTAAGTGAATGAGAGGGAGTTGGTGGACCTATGACTCTCAAATTATTCATAATGAATTGCCAAGCTAGGGCTACATATGGTGAATGTGTAGCTGTTAAAATTGAAATAGAGACTGTTATTGCAGATAATATATCATACCACTTAATGTTTCAAAAGTACATAAGCAATGAATATCTAACTACACAATTAGATACACTTGAAATATATTGCTTTTATTGTTCTCATAAATACAAATTATATATTCGCCAGGCAGTTCCCTTTTTTTGTGTGTGTGTGTGTGTGTGTGTTTATTCATTGCAAATGGTTTTTGCTCATATATATTCAGTGGCTGTGATAGCTTTGTATGTATACATGTTGATGGTACATGTATTTTTGTTCTTTGTTTTTATTTTGTTGATAATGCAGTTTTTTCTGTTGATTCTACAATTGTAGATAATATTGTGCAGCAAAGTGTAAGACCTAAAACGGAACATTGAGAAATTGGCTAAATACCCAGTTTAAATACATACATATGTATATTCACTATTTTACCTGCTAAGATATTGTTTACCTGAAAGCCAATCTTGAGACTTATGCACCTCTGACACATTGCATAGTCAGGGGCTTGGTTGAGTCACCTCTACACATTCTACCTGCTTACTGGACAAAATCATAAGCTCTGGTCAGCAGGGATGGGAAGTAGTAGAAGGAAGTAGTAAAGTTAACCCAGCACAGTGGTATTCCTGACTGTGCAGTGTGCCAGAGGTGTTTATAGCTCAAGACTCAACCTGTTGCAAATCCCTCAGCAGGTAAAGCAATATCTGTATGTACAATTTATTTACACTGTATTTAGTTGTTTGCTTGGTGCTTCACTTTCCAAAAATGTGGTGTTCTAAGATAGGGTGTAAAAAATAATTTTATAAATAACAAGTTTTCACTCTAATGCCTTGTACACACGGTCGGACATTTGACCGTGCAAAAGTCCGCCGTGCGTCCATCGGAAGTCCGGCGGAAACAAAGAGAACAGGTTCTCTATCTAAGGTCTGTCAGACTTCAGAGAAAAAAAGTCAGATGGAGGCTACACACAGCTGGACTTTCTGAGAAAAAAAGCCAGTCTGACTTTTTTTCTCGGAAAGTCTGGCCGGGTTTATGAGACATTATAGTTTATTGAACAAACATTTTAACTCATTGCTGACTTTTTAATTTTTCCGAGTTGTCATATGGTAACTGGGTCTGATTTGTTAACGTTGTGCTCATGTTGCCCCCACGCCATGTTATCTGCCCACCTCCCACATGTGAGGAGTCACACAGGCAGTTTTAATAGGGTGAACTGGTTCATATTTTTCAAAACTTGCCATATATCAAGTGGTTTAGGAGGGTCAGTTTGCTCTGAAAGTATGACTTACTAGGTTAAATGGCTCCCATTTTATCATCAGACTGGTAAAAAGACTCCCTTAACCACTTCAGCCCTGGAGGATTTGGCTGCCAAATGACCCGGCCACTTTTTGTGATTCGGCACTGCGTCGCTTTAACTGACAATTGCGTGGTCGTGCTACGTGGCTCCCAAACAAAATTGACGTCCTTTTTTTCCCACAAATAGAGCTTTCTTTTGGTGGTATTTGATCACCTCTGTGATTTTAATTTTTTGCACTATAAACAATTTTGAAAAAAAACAATATTTTTTACTTTTTGCTATAATAAATATTCCCCAAAAATATCTAAAAAAATAAAAATTCTACATATTTTTGGTAAAAAAATTGCAATAAGCATTTAATGATTTCTAACTGTGTGTGGGTGGGGCCTACTGTGACACGACACTGATCACTGCCCCCGGTGAGAGGGAGCAGACGATCAGTGTCCTGTTACTAGGCAGAACAGGGATATGCCTTGTTTATACAGGCACCCCCCATTCTGCTGCTCTATGATACGATCGCAGGACACCAGCAGACATCGAGTCTGCAGGTCTCGCAGGCACGGTCTTGGAGCTCACGACAGGGACATGCGATCGCCGCAGGCGGCGCGCATGCTCACGCGGTGGCAAATCTAAAGGGACGTACCTGTACACCCATTTGCCTGTCCGTGCCATTCTGCCAACGTAAATGTTTGTGCGCCGGTCGGCAAGTGGTTAAAGCATTAGGTTTGTGCCTTGTGAAAGTGCAGAATCTAATTTGAATGAGTGTGGGGGACATCACAGACGTATTCAATAATAATATGAGGACTGCTTCTCATAGGGAAGTACTACCTATGTAAACAAGGCAGAGCTTCATTCTGACAAGGGGTAAGGAATTAATTTTGTTTCCTGCAAAGCAGGTACTAAAATCCACCTCTTCCTCTAGTAAAAGCAGCACATACAGTACACAAAAACACTGGTTGGGAAACAGTTAACCCTTTGATTTCCCTATATGTTAAACCCCTTCCCTGCTAGTGTCATTAGTACAGTGACAGTGCATATTTATAGCATTTATCATTGTATTAGTGTCACTGGTTCTCGAAAAGTGTCAAAAGTGTCTGTCAGTGTCCAATTGTGTGCCGCAATATCACAGTACCGCTATAAGTCACGGATCCCGTACAAAAAATTACATAAATATACACCATAGTTTGTATACGCTATAACATTTGTGTAAACCAATCAATATATGCTTATAGGGATTACTTTACCAAAAACATGTAATAGAATACATATTGGTCAAAAAATTTTAAGAAATTTGATCTTTTAAATGTTTTCTTGGCTATGTTTTATAGCAGAAAGTTAAAAATATAGTTATTTTCAAAAATTTTGTTTAAACTCAATGGTTCTCAAATACCACCAAAAGAAAGCTCTATTTGTGGGACAAATTGACCTATATTTTATTTGAGTACATGTTTCAGTACCGTTCAATATGTCAGTTAAAGTACTGTAGTGTTGCATCACAGTATTAACGATGGGTAAATCTTCTGGAGTTCAAGTGGTTAAAACAGAGATCTCTGTTGGAGGTTACTCAGGAAGGGGATGGATCTGTTCTTGTTAATTTTCATATATGTAGAGGCCTGCTGCTGCTCTGCAACTAGTAATCATCTGCAGGCATCATCCCAGTACAGTTTTTAGAGCGGGCGCTCGACACTTCAGGGATAACAACCAACGCAGCTAAAAGCCGTTCGGCTGTTATCCCTGAAGGTGCGAGAGGGGACGTCCCCCCTCCCACCACCTTCCGCCACTCTTCCCAGGCCTCCCATGCCACCGGTATACCCGGTCAACGATCCTTCACTTCCGCCGGCTAGAGTAAGACTGGAAGGAAGTCGGAAATGGCTTTGTTCCAGTCTTCTTTCTGTAAACACGGAAACAATGTCACAACGTCACTTCTGGTTTACTTGGCTGCCAATGGCTCAGTTTAAAAAAAATTACAGTATTCAGAATCACTGTTTTTGGCAATCTGAATACTTTGACATGCAAAGGAGGGATTTGGGGTCTTTTAGATCCCTGATCCCTCCATAAAGAGAACCTGTCACCACCTATTACTGTCACAAGGGATGTTTACATTCCTTGTGACAGCAATAAAAGTGTTTTTTTTTTTTATGTGACAATGTAAAAAAATAAAAGTTAATTAAATGAATAAGAAAAAATAAAAATAAAGCACCCCTGTCCATGCGAGCTCATTCAGCAAAGAAAGTGCATACGTAAGTCGTGCCCGCATATGTAAACAGTGTTCAAATCACACATGTGAGGTATTGCCGTGATCGTCAGAGTGAAAGCTGAAATTCTAGCACTAGACCTCCTCTATAACTCTAACCTGGTAACCGTTTTTTTTTTAAAGTGCCGCTTATGGAGATTTTTAGGTACCGTAATTTGTCGCCATTCCTTGAGTGTGCGCAATTTCAAAGCAGAACATGTTGGGTATCTATTTACTCGGCGTAACATCATAATTTCACTTCATACAAAATTGGGCTAACTTTACTGTTTAGTTTATTTTTATTCATGAAAGTGTATTTTTTTTAATTTAGATTGCACATTTCCATTTGGGATCAAGATCTGATGCCGTGTACACACGATCGGATTTCCGATGGAATAAAATTCGATGTAATTTTCTGTCGGAATTCCGGTGAAGCTGACATTTATCAGTCTTGCATACACTCTATCAGACTAAATTCCGACTGTCCAAACCACGGTGACGTAAAACACTACGACGAGCTGAGAAAAATTAAGTTCAATGCTTCCGAGCATGCGTTGACTTGATTCTGAGCATGCGTGGATTTTTTTAAAACATGTTCTATTTTTTACACCGATGGAAAAAAGTCAGATGGGGCCCACACACGATCGTTTTTTACGATGAAAAAAGTCCATCTGACTTTTTTCATCGGCAAGAACGATTGTGTGTACACGACATAAGAACTGGTAAGCTGTAACAAAATACTGTGCATTTATTTTTTTGGGTTTAATGCCGCTTTAATTTTAATTTGCGATACAGGTCATGAATACAGTTTATGAAATTTAGAATGTCCTGGCTTACCGCCCTGGCTTATTAAATTTGTCAGTTAGGCCAAGTAAGAACTTGCTTCTTTGTGCTATAAAATGGCATTCATTAACCTAGTCTAACAGATAGCCCTAACATTCTTTAAAAATTAAGTATTATACACATTTAAAACAATAAATGAGGACACAGTTAGCTATAGTAAAATATTAAAATACAAAACATTTATTTGGCACCATACATATTTATATTTCTTGCTGGGAATGCAATACAGTCAATAACAAGACTCTCTTTCCCATAGAGTATTTTTCCTATTTATGACAGAAACAATGCATATGATTCATTAGTCGCCATGAATATTAGTAGGATGTTCAAGTGCTAAAACTATTTCATTCACAGGAAGTTTAGTGTTTACAGAGATGTGTTTCAGATAAATTGCTCTTCTCAGATATATAAAGTAGGTTGTTTAAAACTACAGAACATGGGCTAGTCCCAAGTCATTACCCAGTTTCAGCAGCAAGCTGATGCAAGCTCATTTCTGCAGTGCTGTCAGTGTCTTAAGGCTCTCTGCACCTGCATTGCAATAACTGTGTTAGCTAAAAATAGCCTTCTTCTTACCTATTTTTAAAATCTTATGCTTGCAGTGACTCCCAGAGTCCAAGAAAAAAAATGAAAATCGGAAAAGCAAACTAACTTTATCTAACTGTTTTTTTTTTATAGAGATGGAAAACAATGGTCTATGCAATATTTATATTAATAAATCAATAATTAAATGTATTTCACAGAAGAATTATAATCCTGGCCTAATAATAAAGTTGCATATCCATTAGGTTAGCTTACAATTTTCTTGATAGATCAATATCATCATAAGGAATTCTGCCAGGTGATGGGGTTCCTGATTATGGGGGGCCCTCTGTGCACTATACTCAGAATATTAAAGTAGTAAAGTGATCCTTTGAACCAATTTACCAGTTCATCAAGCAAACTGGCCCAGGCAAAGTTGGGCAAGGCCCAAATGTATGCTCCTATAAGTATCATTGTTTATCTCTATGTGGAAATATTCAGGAAAAATAAATCAGAAATTCACCTGATACCATCATCCCTATTTATATAAATACAATATATTAAGAATAATGCAGGGCAACTGTGTAGTGAGTGAAGTAATTGAGTGAATGTTTCCCTGTTTTTTATGTTTGATGGATCATGTGACCTTTCATAAAACTTCCTACATGAGATTTTTATGCATTCACTTTGTTAAGAGTTAATGTCTAGGTCACAAGTTGTATTTGACTTCCGTTCAAAGCTTTATGCATATGTTTTGCTTATTTGAAATACATGCATGGAGCACTGGAATAAACCTTTGCTAAATTCTTATCATGTGTGACAGTTGAAAAACAGATAAAAAGGTTGTATGAGTTCCCCTATCGCAGCCAATCATATTTGCAACCCTCACATGAAAATGACAGATAATAAATGTTAAGCACTTTAGTGCATGGGGACCTCTGTATAACTAGGCTGTAATAAAACAGCAGTCTGTGCTAAAAGACAAAGCACATTTTCAGTTTATGAAGTCCAAAAGAATTAAAAAAAGGGGTTCAGTCTTTGTCATTGCAATAATATAATGCATATGACTGCAGTAAACATTCTAAGTACATTTCATTTCCAATAAAATCTGCAATAAAGATATACATACCAATGTGTTCATTTGGATGAACAAAGCTAAAACTGCATTAGCTGAGTTGAATTTTAAAATTTGTATTCCGAAATATCTACAGACATTCATTTACCAATATCCTGAATTCAGCCACAGTGTAAGTAATATTTTAAGGCAGAGCATAGTTTCAGTTCTTGGCTTTAGTGGCTGGAAACCATTCTGCATCCCAGTTTGCCTTTATTGAAAATGAAGGCTTTGATTGTAAAGCATGTGTTTAATTGGGCACGGTGGCATATGGCAGAAGTAGTGAATTGTTATTTATTTGCGCTATCAGTTTATGCTTAACAGATAAATAACTTCTTCAGTTTTGGTCATTTTCTTTGTAGCATTTATACAATTAATAAAGAAGGGCTCAATTGCTAATATATGTATGTAATGTGTATTACTTTTTAAATTGTATACTAATAAAACATAGAGGATGCCTACTATTTACTAGTCTTGGTACTGGTGCAAAATAGGTACGAGAAGTGGACATAAAGAAAAATACAGAAGTTGAATTTGTATGGTTCTAATGCCCCGTACACACCATCACTTTATGTGATGAAAAAAAATGACGTTTTTAAAAACGTCACTTTAATTGACCGTGTGTGGGGGAAAACGTTGTTTTATGTCTTCTAAAAAACGACCAAAAAAAATTGAAGCATGCTTCAATTTTATGTGTCGTTTTTCAAAACGTCAAATTTTACTTCACAGAAATTGACTGTGTGTAGCAAAAATGTCGTTTAAAACGACGTTTTTTCATCCGCGCATGCCCAGAAGCTACTTATGAAGCGAGCTTCAATGGAAAAACGTGGTGAACGTAACCTCGCTTTGCTAGAACATTTTGAGAAAAACGATGGTGTGTAGGCAACTTCGTCTTTGAAAATTGAAGTTTCAAAAACGTTGTTTTTTACTTCACAGAAAATGTCGTTTTTTTTCATCACATAAAGTAAAATAGAGGGGTCTCAAGGATTCCCCAACACACCTCGAGACTCCAAAAAAGCAATGTGGGCGGGGAGGACTATACCGGTACTTAATAATTAGGTTTAGAAACCTGGATAGTTCATATTTATGAAAATATTTATTAACAAATAAACATTTAAGACAAGCATAAAATTACATAAAATGTACAGACATTACAAAAAATACAAACTTGACCACAATCAGGTCACCGGTTGTGCAATCCCCATTTAGCAGACGGGGTAAATATCGGTGAAGCAATTGAAATCATGAGACCATAAGTCTCGAGTCTCGACTAGTTTCGCTTTCGCTTCGTCAGGAGACGGTCTAGAGGCACAAAGTCTCTTGTTCCCAGAGAGCGGGTCCCAATTGAACGATAGGTGCATAAGAATTATGACCAGGTCTAATAGAACAGACCTGTATGCCCAATAGGGCCTTTAAAGATTAGAGGGGTAATAATGGGTCCCAGGACATAAACGTCCTGTAAAATAGGAAGTGCTCACAATAATGGCCTGATAAGGGGGCCAGTGCAGAAGGCTGGTAATCTATTAGTTACCAGTCAGTAGGAGTAACCTTCAATTGAGCTTTTTTAGTAGTTGGAGTAGTGTGTATGTCCTGGGACCTGGCTCCGGTGCCAGGTCCCAGGACATACACACTACTCCAACTACTAAAAAAGCTCAATTGAAGGTTACTCCTACTGACTGGTAACTAATAGATTACCAGCCTTCTGCACTGGCCCCCTTATCAGGCCATTATTGTGAGCACTTCCTATTTTACAGGACGTTTATGTCCTGGGACCCATTATTACCCCTCTAATCTTTAAAGGCCCTATTGGGCATACAGGTCTGTTCTATTAGACCTGGTCATAATTCTTATGCACCTATCGTTCAATTGGGACCCGCTCTCTGGGAACAAGAGACTTTGTGCCTCTAGACCGTCTCCTGACGAAGCGAAAGCGAAACTAGTCGAGACTCGAGACTTATGGTCTCATGATTTCAATTGCTTCACCGATATTTACCCCGTCTGCTAAATGGGGATTGCACAACCGGTGACCTGATTGTGGTCAAGTTTGTATTTTTTGTAATGTCTGTACATTTTATGTAATTTTATGCTTGTCTTAAATGTTTATTTGTTAATAAATATTTTCATAAATATGAACTATCCAGGTTTCTAAACCTAATTATTAAGTACCGGTATAGTCCTCCCCGCCCACATTGCTTTTTTGGAGTCTCGAGGTGTGTTGGGGAATCCTTGAGACCCCTCTATTTTTCTATTGAACTAGGACGATGGTACACCCCTTACCCATACGAATTATCGAACAATTAAAAGGTTTTGATCATATTCATCACATAAAGTGATGGTGTGTATGCGGCATAATGCTTTGATTATCAGTTTGGTTACTTATAAACTTGAATTCAGTTATCACTGGCAATAAAACACTTTCAGGATGCAACATAAAAAAAAAAGTTGAAAAAGTGGTTACAAAATCAATGTTTTTAGTGTGATCATTCAAACATTAAATCGTGTACAGATGGGCCCAGGGCCATTCCAAATTATAACGAGCTGGAAAGAAGAATTCTCTTGAGACAGTCTAACTCACAGTTGATATCCTAAATGGTTATTTTGGAAAACTACAATATTGAACTATTATTCTAAAAGTTTTTTTTCTTTTTTTTTTTATTGGAAAAAAAAGATTATATGAACTTTGGGATGAAAACAAAATAACTCATCTCTACTAATACATAAACAGATGTCATGTACAGCACTGAATTTCTGAATAGCTGCACATATTTGTGTCTTGAATGGAATTATTGTTAGTGTTTGGCAGTAAACAGCAATAGGATATAAACTATATGCAGTAAAAGGTTTGGCCATTGGTAGCAATTCACGAAAGAGGATCATATTGGGTCACTTGATATGCTATACTGAAAATAATAATTCATTATCCATATATGTGGTATTTACCTCAAAAAGTAAAACCACTTGGTACAGTAAATACCACTCACAAGGTATCTAAATAGTTCAGCGAATGGTTTCAGAAAACAAAGAAAAAGATACATTCAAATTACTTTAATTGGCCTTCAAAATAATGGCGATCCTTCACATCTCACTTTTGGCAACATTTTTAAAGCTTCTGGAAACTGTCAGCAAAGGCCTCTTTAGGAATCGATCACAGAACCGCTGTCACACATTCTTGGATTGCTGTCACATCTGCAAGAAGAAGGTGGTCAACATTGTCTTGACCTTGGACTTTTGCATGCGACTCTTTTTGGGTCACAAGGATGATGGTAAACGCCATTCCATTGATTACCTCTTGTATTCTGAATTAAGCTAGTAGCACCAGGTCTCATCCTTTGTGATAATGGTTTGCAGAAAGGATGGATCCTGGTCACAAATGATAATGAAATCTCCGGTGGTTTCCATCCATTTTGCTTTCTGTTCATCTGTCAGCTTGTTCAGCACAAACAGGGAAACAGATCTTTTGCTTACCCAAATCTTAATGGACAATGATGCGCACCATGTCCTTGCTAATGGAATGCCTCCACAATCAATCGTAGAGTCAGTTGTCGATCTCATGTCAGCATTTGTCACACTCGTTCGATCATGTCTGGCGTTCTGCTTGTCGATTGCTGACCCGAACGTGCAGATTGTGTTAGAAATCATTTTTCCTCTTCTAGCAGTGGGTGTGGAGTCTGAGCTTATACTGTGTGTGAGCTGATTGGAGGAAAGGCAAACACCCCCATTCCACATTGGCACAAAGTTATATGCATAGCTGTACTGTGAATATACAGGCTCTCTGCTTATCTACCTCTAGGCTCCCTCCCTGACACAAATTTTTAGTTGCTGTTACCTCATGTGTCGGAGAACTTGTTAGAAGTGACTTTGCTAATAACAGGGGTACCGAGCAGCAGAAAGACACGGCACTTAGAGCTTTGGAGAGAGATAAGTAAACACTATGGGCCAGATTCAGAGAGATCGGCGTATCTCTGTGCGGGCGTAGCGCATCTCATATGCGCTACGCCGACGTAACATAGAGAGGCAAGTACAGTATTCACAAAGCACTTGCGCCCTAAGTTACGGCGGCGTAGCGTAAATGGGCCGGCGTAAGACCGCGTAATTCAAAGTAGGCTGGTAGTGGGCGTGTTGTATTGAAATAATTTGTGACCCCATGTAAATGAAGTGCCAAACGAACTGCGCCTGCGCGTGCATGCTCAGAATCATGTCGAATTTCCTCCCTAAGATACGCCGGGTCCATTCATGCGACGTGAACGTAACCTACGCCCAGCACCATTCACGTACGACTTACGTAAACGATGTAAAATACGACGGCTGTTCCGACATTTCCAACGTCCATACCTTTGCATTACTTGCGCCTCATATAGCAGGGGTAACTTTACACCGGATGTAAGCCTTACGTAAACTACGTAGCTAAATGCGACGGGCGCAAGTACGTTCGTAAATCGGCGTATCTAGGTCATTTGCATATTCAACGTGTACGGAAGCGCCTCTTGCGGCCAGCGTAAATATGCACCCAAGATACAACGGCGTAGGAGACTTATGTTGGTCGTATCTTGGCAAAATTCAGGCGTATCTGGTTTCCAGAATATGTGTATAGATATGACGGCGCACATTTGGACTTACGACGGCGTATCTGGAGATACACCGTCGTAAGTCCTTTCTGAATCCGGCCCTATATATATATATATATATATATATGCCTAGGTCAAATTTTCTGAATGGGGTAAACAACCACTTTAATATAATTGTGCAAATATAGTATCTAATGTCATTATTTTATTCTATAGGCCCCCAGCCTTTTTGTTCTGTATTGTTGTGGGAGTTCTAAATACATTTCCATGTTAAAATGTGCATTTAGGCGTGTGTTTGAAAAATGAAAAAAAATGGTCTGTTCGCAAAAGAGTTAATATTTGGTTCTGCAATGTGTAGCAAAACACAGCAGGTAATGTCAAATCAATATATCTTACTGAAAGCTTTCAATCATATAGAATGAAATCACACAGCTGAAAGTTAGTGCTGCTTAACCATTCCATCTCTTTGTCCAGGCAAGCATGGTTAGTTGCTCAGTGTGCACTTCACCCTCTAAATTTTACAGGCTTCAAATGCCAGCATTACAAAAATAAAAACCTTGTTTGTGTGTTTTAGCTGTCCCCCGCCTTAGTTATGCCTCATTCAGATAGGTGCTGACACCCGCAACTGCATGCATGAATGAGGCCTTAGGCATTCACACGACATCGTTTTCCTCGACGAGTTCCTTGTCAGGCTTGTCGAGAATCTTGTCAAGCTTTCTTTGCGTACACACTGTCAAGACAAAATCTCGTTGTTCTCATGTTACGGCGCGTTAAGTAAAAGTTTGGTAAGAGACGATTCGCGCTTTTCAGTCTGTTACAGCGTGACGAATGTGCTATCTCCATTACGAACGCTACTTTTACCGAAGGTGCGCTCCCGTCTCATACTTTATTCTGAGCATGCGCGGGTTTCTAAGCATACACACGAACGTGTTTCTCATTGTAAACCAGCCTGACGAGAAACACGATGAGGAAATTGAGACTCCTGACAAGAAAAATTAGAACTTGTTCTCTTTTTTTCTCGTCGAGAACCACAACAGTTTTCTCAACGAAAAACATACACACGGCCGTTTTCCTCGGCAAAAAAGCTCTGCCACCAAGTTTCTTGATGGATTTTGTCGAGGAAAACGGTTGAGTGTATGAGGCCTTAGTGATAACCATGGCTAGATACTAATGACATGCATCAAACAGGTTTTTAATTATTCATACTGTATGTTTCTGCATTTTTATTAAAACCTTTTTCTATTTTGGACAAAAAAAATGAATGCTAGCAATTGGTGATACATTTCAAGAGGAGCTCATTAGTTACAGGAAGTACAGTATTCATCACATATTTAATTAAGTAAATTACATTTATCAGAAAGGAGTGCCACATATTTCAGGTAGTTAGGATATTGGGGCAAAATATTAAACACTTCAGTAATTGAGCTCTGTTGGTTAGTAAAAAAAAGTAGATTGTTTTGCTTTATCTTAAATGGTAGGAGGAATAGTAAGATTAACCCTTTAGGTCTAAAGCTAAAACAAATCGTAATGCCTGAATGCAGTTTTGCAACTTTGGCTTTTGTTTGTAAAACTTTACATATCATTGCATATAATTAGTGTTTCCAGGTAAATTATACCTTTGTTTTATCAGGAGAAATTGAGTGTTTATTGGGTGGAAAATGTTAAAGGATATCTCCTGTTATTTTAGTTTTTTTGAAACAAAGAAAGGGCCAATAAACAATTGAAAGTTTAAGTAGCTGTGTGTGTAATTGCCATCATCCATGTATTAAATATTGATTATGATTAACCTCTTATGCCACGTACACACGATCAGGTAAACACGACGAGTAAAATAGAACATATTCTATATTTAAACTCCAATGGAATTCATCTGAATTTCTGATGGAATTTCTCCGATGGGTCATACACACGGTCGGAATTTCCGATGGAAAAAGTCTGCCGGACTTTTACCATCGGAAATTCCGATTGTTTGAAGTGGCAGAAGGCTACTTTCACATTGGGGCAGGGGGCGTTAGCAGTAAAGTGCTGCTAATTTTCGGCTGCTAGCGGGTGCTTTTAACCCCCTCTAATGGCAGAATAAAGGGTTAAAGTTGCCCAAAAAGCACTGCTGCCGAATCGCTTTGCAGGCGCTTCGGCAGTGGTGCCCATTGATTCCAATGCGATTCATTCCCTTTCCTAACACACAGTTGAGTAAACAGCGAACACCCAGCATGGTACCCGCTGTTCTACGGCTCTAATTAGGTGCTTCCAAAAAATACCCCGCTGCCTTTAATTCAGGTGCCCGGCTGCTCGGGAGCGGCGACCATAGATGCATTGCATGAATCTATCTATGGTAATAAACAGGTGGCAGGAGAGAGGGGGCGGCGCTTGTGTGCCCTTAATGTACACGCCGCCACTGCTAGAGACTATGGGATTTGTGTGATAGACAGTGCATGTCACACTGCCCATTCAAAACAAACAGAATTGAGGGGGAAAAGAAGAAGTTCAGGAGGCAGAAAATACACAGTAAGAAACAATTTCATGAAAAATAGATTACAAGGCCATTAAGTAGTGGAAGTGTATTGATTATTCTTTGGGGATAAGGATATCACTTAGTGTCACTTTACCAATTGTCAGTATCTAGCCTAAGCAGTCAATAAAATAATTGGCTTACAGTTAGACATGTAAAATGATCTTACTGGCCAGGGAATAATTTTGAACCTACAAAAAAAGCCTAACGTGTTTTAAATCATAACCACTAACTCTTATTTGTTCTCTTTTGGTTTGTTAAATATACCGTTGGAAGTGTTATATCTGCTTGAAATCCAGAGGTATCCTCTGCACACTCCCTTGTTCTTATCTTGGACTACAGAATATTCAGACTTTATGTTGTAGATATCTGAGAGTGGGTGTGGGTGGGTAGTTTGTTAAGAGAAAACTGGACTAATTATGTTTCACAAAATTTAAAGAAATCAGATGGTATGGACCCCCCCAATACTTGGACATTCAAACTACCCATAAAAAATACATATATATATATATTAGGGCTGTGCGTTAAACGCGATATTAACGGCGTTAACGCAAACCCATGTTAACGCCGTCAATATTTTTATCGCGCGATTAACGCGGGAGCGCTCGGGGTGGACGTGCAGAGTGTGCAGCGGCGCGGCGCGGCTTACCTTCTCGCTGGATTCACAGGCAAGTTACTCACCTTGTCCCTGGATCCAGCGATGCCACCCCGCTGTGTGATCGGCGATGCCACCCCGCTGTGTGATCGAGCGGGTCCTCCTCGCTCGGCGGGTCCTCCTCGCTCGATTCACAGTGTCTGTGTGCCGCCGATCTCCGTTCCCTGCGACGTTACGACGCACGGGAGCGGAGAACGGCGCCAAATTCAAAAAGTAAACAAACACAATACACACAGTATACTGTAATCTTATAGATTACAGTACTGTATGTAAAAAATACACACCCCCCTTGTCCCTAGTGGTCTGCCCAGTGTCCTACATGTACTTTTATAAAAATAAAAACTATTCTTTCTGCCTGAAAACTGTAGATTGTCCAAAAGTGTCCCTTTATGTCAAAAATGGTTTTAGATCAGCTAGAAAACAGCGATCGTAAATTATAATCACTTGCAGAATTGTGCGATATTTGTGGGGAAATTCGTCATAAATTAGATAGATTAATCGTGAGTTAACTATGACATTAATGCGATTAATCGCGATTAAAAATTTTAATCGTTTGACAGCACTAATATATATATATATATATATATATATATATATATATATATATATATATATATATATATATATATATATATATATATATATATATATATACAGGCATACCCTACTTTCAAGTACACAATGGGGTTTATTTACTAAAGCTGGACAGCACAAAATCAGGCTCACTTCTGCATAGATACCAATGAGCTTCTAACCCCAGCTTGTTCAATTAAGCCTGGTAATAAAACCTGAAAGCTCATTGTTTTTTAAGCAGAAGTGAGCCTGATTTTTCACTTTACAGCTTTAGTAAATAAACACAATTGTGTACTTAAAAGTGGGTATGCCTGTATATATATAAAACATAAACAGTATATAAACACCAAACTTAATGGCCTAAATACTTACCTAAATCCACGCTGGGTACTGAGTCTTAATTTCTTTGCAATAGTGGGAGGGTCCTTCTTCAAGCCACCAAATCCTTTTCTGGTCATGTGGATGATTTCTATTGGCTGTCTATCACTGGGGCCCTCACAGGGATCCAAAACCTGCAGTAGTGGCATTATGATATCACAACGAGAAGTGGCCAGCAGCAGGCCCTGGGTGTGGCATTACGTTTTTGCTTTCACTTTTGGAAGAGGATCTTAGGTGGGTCAAGTTAGTAAAAGTGAGTAAAAAAAGTTTTTTTAGAGTTTTTTTTTTTAGTTGTTGATAGAAGATAGGGTTGGAGAGATTGTGGGAGACTACATTTGCCAGAAGGTAGGCTTTATAGATATACTTTTTACTGAATAGCTGAGTAAAGTGCTCACATTTGTCAATAGCACTTAGGTCTATTCACATTAGCGTGATCAGTTTTCAATAAGATTTGAGGTGTGATTAGGCAGTGCAGGTGTTGTGCGATGTTAGTGCGAGTGCTTTGTGATTCTCATGTGATTTTAGTTCTGTGCATTTTTGTAAGTGATTTCTACTACTACTACAACTCTAGAAAGGAGGAGAATAGTTCAATAAAAAAATGCATCCAAATCACAAAAAAACACATGTACAGGTGATTTTGATATGTTTCCAGTCAAGTCTATGGCCCACAAAATCACACTACATCTCACCGAAGTAGCACAGGACCCTTCCCAAAACTTGTATCACACTCGTGTTGCATTGATGTGAATGGTAGCAAGTGAAGACAATCCTATTTTCATTGTCAAGCAATTCTGTGTGACTGAAGTCACATCAGAAATTGCACCAGTGTGAACCAAGCTTTAAAGTGTAATTGCACCTGGTAGCTCCCATCTCCAGTTTGAAATAGGAATAAGAATACATACTAGTGAAAAGCACATGTGTGGGTCTAGTGAGGAAGTATTTGATAAGCAGCTGTGCAATCTAGTGAGTGATTTCTCAATGTATTGGTACAGGTGAGTATATAACTGGATCTGGGCTGGAGGAACTACCATAAAATGTAACTGCATTAAAGGTGCCATTAGACCTTAAAACTGAGCTTTACTCATAACAGTGTAAAAACAATTAATGTTCTTTAACAAAAGAACATACATTCTACATTAATAATTATGTTATCAAAATAAGTGTGTATTGCAAATTGCCTCTAGCTTTCTTTCTGTTTCTTCTTGCTGGGGGCCACCATCTTTTTTGAAGGCCAGAGCAGTCACTTCCTTATTGGAAACTCTCCTCCTCACCTTGGTCTCAAAAACTATATGTCACTTTCTGTAATTAAAATATGCACATTTCCGACTTTGACAAGGGCTGACAGAAGCTTTACAGTGCTTAAGTTCACCGGAGGCTGCTGAGGGAGAGAATATCAGGGATATAAGATAATACATCATCTTTGCAAGTTTTAAACTCCCTGGCAGCACAGTGTGTCCTCTCACCTCTCCTGCTTTTCTTTTCTCCCTCCCTAATCAATGCTCCTCCTGCACAGTATGTGTCATTCCTATTGCTTTCTTCCCCCTTCAGCAGCAGTAAATCTTAAAGCTGTCAGTTGATCATCCTCTAGTGGCTCTAATAAGAGAATAGAGAGCAACTGAGCATGTGCAGAGCAGGGTGAGACGGGCCTCACTAGATTTTGCACAGCATAGGTACTTATTTTTAATGTTTTACATAGCTATGCCTGAGAATGGTAAAGATAATGACTATTTTTTTTTTGTCACCTAAAATCTCACCTCACATGGTTCTAAGCATGCAATCCCTGCATTATTGCTCCTGCAGAAATCACGCTCTGTAGAGTTTATGTATATACAACTGAAAGCAACAAAGATGCCTGTGTTTCCATAACAACCAGATCCCTTTTCTATGTTTTTATTGCAGACTGAAAAATTAAAGGTCTGGTTGCTATAGGCAATATACACATTTTTCTGCAGTGGTATACATAGGCTGATGTACTGTATATTCTCTTTCAACATATTTAGATAATGTTACTTTAGTTATCAAGTTTACATCCTTTGTATCCTCTTAGAAAACGTGTCTTACTGTTGTTTCCTCAGAATTATAGTCATCTTTGTCTTTTTTTGTTTTTCTGCACATCTTGTATCTGCTCTGATATTTCTTTAGTTTCTATTTTTAGATGATATTGTACTGTAATAATAACACTGCAAGCATATATTTCTTCAACATCTACAATGATTTATTGTGTGATAAAGGAAACATATCACAATTTTACACAGCTGATGAAGGAAATTATGACACCAAAACATATTTTCACAAAAAATATTTACCTCCCATATTCTCAGATTAACTATGGCTAGGAGAATATTAAATAAACCTTGTATTTAGGATAGTTGATTAAGCATCACTAACATCATAAAATAGGCCTGGTTTACCAACATATGCATGTATGATCAAGGATTAATGCTGCACATATGCGCATGTTTGCACACAGGCTACAATGAACATATACAGCATATATTAACAAGTATGGTTTACTATCCACTTACCGACCGCAATGCGTATATATACGTTATGGATTGCAGGTAGTTTACCAGGGTTATAGCTGATAGCTATCAGCCATAACCCTGGCTTTTTTTCCACCGACCATTGGCTTTCTCATGAAAGCAATCCAAGTGGCTAATTAGCTGCCGGATCACTTTCAGAAGCAGTGGGAAGGGTCACCCCCCCATTCCTCACTGGTGCTCCCCCTGTTCCTGGTGCTTTTCTGGCTTACCACTGTTGCCAGCGAACCCCGGGAAATTATTGACTGTTCAAGCGGCTAGCTAAAAATATAAGTGAACAGAGACCAGATCATCTCTGATCGCCTCTATGATCTTGGAGGACCAGTCTGACATCAGGATGTCACTTCTGGTCTAGGGCAGAAGTAAACAATTTTTATAAATGTTTTAAGTATAAGATCAATTTGTTTTTACCTTTTACTTTTAAAGGTAGAGGAGAGATTTGGGGTCTTAGCAACCACAGATCTCTCCAAAAACAAGATCTGCCATTCCTTATTTCTATTACAAGGGATAATTCTATTCCTTGTAAAAGAAAAAAAAAGTGATGAAAAAAATATTTAATACAGGAACACTGTAAAAATACTAAATGAAATAAATAAGATTTGCCCCCATCCCTTTATGCAGACACGCAGAAGAGAACGCATATATCAGTCGCTCACGCATATGCAAACGGTGCTAGCACCACACATGTGAGGTATTGCTGTGATTGTTAGAGTGAGAGCAATAATTCTAGTGCTAGACCTCCTCTTTAACTCTAAACAGGTAACCTGTAAAAATGTTTAAAGCTTCGCCTATGGAAATTTTTAAGTATTGTAGTTTTTTGTCGCCATTCCACAAGCGTACACAATTTTAAAGTGTGACGAGTTAGGTATCTATTTACTCGTCATAACATCGTCTTTTATATTTTACCAAAAAAAAAGCTCCTTTATTTCTCTGCATTTGTTTTTACTATTAATTTCAGATCTGCACTGAAAGAAAATGCTTTTGTAATCAGCTTGCTTGGGGTTAATTTACTACAGTAGTAGAGACTGTTTACTTTGCAAAGTGAATGTATATAAATATGGTAAATCTGTGTTTGCTTTGAATGCCTAATCAAATGTAGAGAAAATTTCAATACTGAAGTTTTGCTAACGCATTTCTGGGTTTTCAAAGTGGATACAACATTCACTTTGCAAAAAAAGCATTGACTTTGCACTAAAACAGATTTTTTTTACCATCTCCATGTGACTCACAAATGGAAACTCTCCCATAATGAGATACTTTAAATGAGCCAGTGAGGGAGAGAATTAGTCCACACCTCAATACGTATACAAGAGTAAAATATTACAATATTTTATTATCACATGCTTGATAAAATCTGAAAGTGCATATATAAGACTTATAACATATGAGGTTAAGCCCAGGTTCACACTGGGCTGCGGGAGTGAAGCCGTGCAAGTTCAGCTGAACTCGTACAATTTCACTCCTGCTGGCAGCCCCGATTTCGACCGCGATTACAGGCACATCTGTGAAGATGTCAATATAAATCGCGGGCTCAAATCGCAAAAAGTAGTACAGAAACTACTTTTTTAAATCGGTGCAGCGCCGCAGATGCAGCGTCACACCGATTAGGATGCAAATGCCGCCTTTTTGACATGCGATTTGGGCTTAACCACAATGTGTGTAACTTTAGTTACAGCTTACTATCTATCACAACACCCTATCTGGCGTGTTTTTAGCCATAAAAACTGCTGATTCAGGATTAGGTTGTTCATATTAGGGACATCTCATATCAGCTGATTCATCTGCAATAAATGCATACAATGAATCAATGAAACAGAAAATATATAGATATCACATCATACACATACATGTTCCATTATACAAATACATCTCATCTTTAAAACCTTTTTTTCCCCGGATATATATATATATATATATATATATATATATATATATATATATATATATATATATATATATATATATATATATATATATATATATATATAATCTGCAAAACCTTAAAAGATCACTACTCATGAAAGCAATAGTGTCCATACCTACCCCAAATAGTTGCCAACGGACTATACTGTGTCACAGCTTTCTGAACCAAAAGAAGATTCCACAATATAATTGGATTGAATAAGTGAGTAAAATGTAGTAGGTCACAAAAAAATATTTAATGAATATAAAAATCCATTAAATAAATAGGGAGATCTCACCCAAAGAAGAACCAACTAACATGTACGTAATATTGTCACACCTCCTATATTCACCATAAAAGAACAACGTAAAATATATGTCAATCAAACTGTAAAGCAGGAAGAGTTATGTACGTGGCACCGAAAGGAGCTTGCCCCACAATTCTCATCAAATAAATATGTCTCTCCATTATCTCTGCATGAGCATTATTGTGTGGGTGCGTTTTCCACTCACTTTCGATTAGGAAAGTGCTATTTACTCACCTACTTAATTGAATGACATTGAGGAGACCATTTGGTTTCATGGAGCTGTTCAGTCACATGGTATAGTCTGTTTGAAATTATTAGGGGTAGGTATAGGCAGATGTTTTGACACTATTGCTCCCTTGAATAGTGTTCATTTCCAGTATGTAATATTGCAGGTAATATATTTATTACCATATGCGTAGTCTGATAAAGGGATCCCCCTACAAGCAGGGTGGCCTTACAGTGCTAGTTGATTTGAATGTTTTCTATGTGAGGCCCCTGTATGGCCAAGTGGGACAATGGAGGTTAAAGGTGTGTATGGATATATACAGTATACAATATATATATATATATATATATATATATATATATATATATATATATATATATATATATATATATATACACACACACACATACAGGTGGGGTTTTAGATGGTATTTCACTGTAGTTTTAAACATGTATGTGTATGATATCTGTCTGCATCTATTGCATTATATGCATTTATTGCAGATGGACCAACTAATACATGAGATGTACATGGCAACCCAATCCTGAATAAGCAGTATTTGAAGCTGCAAAACCCATCAAATAGGGTGTTATAATAGATAATAAGCTGTATCTAAAGTTACACACAGTGTGATATAATTTCATATGATATGAGTTTTGTGCATGCACTTCGTTTATTTATGTCCAAGATCTTTCAAGGATGCATTAATAAAATACTGTAATATTTTAATTTGATATATGTATTGAGCTGTGGACTGATCTTCTTCCTCACTGGTACATTTTAAGTCCCTCATTACAGAACAGCTTCCATTTGCGGTTCACTGTTTGGGATGGTACCTTTTGAGAAATAAATTATTATTGATCTGAATTCCACTTATTTCTCCTTTTGGTTTACATCTCTACATGACTAGCATATATCCTATTTATCCAAATAAAACACACACATATATATATATATTTATATATATATATATATATATATACACACACACAGTATCTCACAAAAGTGAGTACGCCCCTCACATATTTGTAAATATTTTATTATATCTTTTCATGTAAAAAAAAATACACTTTGCTAAAATGTAAAGTAGTGAGTGTACAGCTTGTATAACAGTGTAAATTAGCTGTCCCCTCAAAATAACTCAACACACAGCCATTAATGTCTAAACCGCTGGCAACAAAAGTGAGTACACCCCTAAGTGAAAATGTCCAAATTGGGCCCAATCTCATAGCAGAGCCATAGAATAAATCTTAAAACAATTGAAGAACTCTAAATTATGCACCATCAATGCTGGTCTCCAGAAGCAACAAAAAAAGATCACGGGCCAGATCCACAAACGAATTACGTCGGCGTATCTATTGATACGCCGCGTAATTTCAAAGTTCCCGCGTCGTATCTTTGTTTTGTATCCACAAAACAAGATACGACGGAATGAGGGATCGATCCGACAGGCGTACGTCTTAGTACGCCGTCGGATATTAGGTGCATTTTTCCGGCGGCCGCTAGGTGGCGTTTCCGTTGAATTCCACCTCGAGTATGCAAATTAGCTAGATCCACAAATGTACATCCGGCCGGCGCATTTTTTTTCGTCGTTTGCGTTCAGCTTTTTCCGGCATATAGTTACCCCTGCTCTTATAAGGCGTACTCAATGTTAAGTATGGCCATCGTTCCCGCGTCGAAATTAGAATTTCTTACGTCGTTTGCGTAAGTCGTTCGCGAATAGTAATTTGCGTAGAATGATGTCACCGTCGTAAGCATTGGCTTGTTCCGGTTTAATTTCGAGCATGCGCACTGGGATACCCCCAGGGACGGCGCATGCGACGTTAAAAAAAATGTTGTTTAGGTCGGGCCACGATGTATTTACATAAAACACGCCCCCATCACATTGATTTGAATTGCGCACCCTTACGCCACCAAAGATACACTACGCCGCCATAACTTACAGCGCGCATTCTATGAGGATTTAAAAAAAAAGTAAGTTACGGCAGCATAGTGTATCTTAGATACGCTACACCCGGCGTAAATATGCGCCGATGTACGTGGATCTGCCCCCACATGTTTATGATAAGCACCACCTACAGATAATGTGGTTGCACAACTTTTTAAACATGATAAAAAATAAGAATAATTAGACTGTGATTTAGAACAACATTAGAATACTATTAAAGACAGTTTACAAGATACTCATCTATGCAGTAGAGATGGTGCACAGTATCCCAGCAAAGTCTCCCTGTTTTGCGTTTACTGACGACAACATTAGAATATCAGTGGCTGTAAATGACCATTTGAGTTTGCTGGGGAAATGTGCACCTTCTCTGTTGCATGTATGCATACCTCGTAAATGGTCTTTATTAACATTTGTATAGTTGAAAATTTATTTAATTTTTTTCTATATCTTTCTTCTATTTTCTATGGCTCATGAGCCAATCAGCTTCTAAAGCCCCGTACACACGGTCAGACCTTTGTCCTACCAAAATCACACTTTGGAATTCCGATGGAATTCCATCTGAGTAAAAGAGAACACGTTATCTATCTAAACTCCAACGGAATTCCTCGGAATTTCCGATGGAAATAATCCGATGGGGCATACACACGGTCGGAATTTCCGATAGAAAAAGTCAGTCTGACTTTTTCCATCGGAAATTCCGATCGTGTGTACGGGGCATATCTTCACCTTTTTTAGTTACGTTTTGACAAAAAAGGACCAGGAAGCTGATTGGTTTCTATGCACAGCTGCACCAGATTTTGCACTCTTCAGAGTGGATATATACATTTTCTCCTGTGGATGACCGATGATTTTAGGATCCTTTCACTGCTATAAATGCTAACCTAGGATCAAGATAATATAATAAGAGATATATAGGTGGTACTTATCATGCACTCTTTTTTGTGATTTCTAGAGACTAGCTATTTTACATGAGTGATACATTTCTTTTATTGTTGAATATAGCCACCCTTCCTTTTTCTGTATTAATAGGGTCTATGGAGGTCACATAAATATGGTAAATATTTTTGTTTTTGTGTTTTTATATACTTACCCAGTGACTCAAAACCTAGGTAAGGATTATTGTAATGTCTCTTTTTTGTTTGTTTTAAACATTCATTGTGCTAATTTCACAGCCTTTATTCCTGTGGGATATCAACCCCACAGTTTACTAACATTTGGAAAAAAATTCTATGAATTTCACTATTAACCCTAATAGTTTGTGCTTTGGCTTTTTTGTGCTTCTAAATAGGTGTCATTGTATATATTAATAATTAGGATTAAGGATGAGCCTATCAAGTTGAAAAGCAAATGGGCCTGATATAGTTCAATATGTAGACTGAAGTAGTCATTGTTGATAATTATTGTAAAAGTACTAGAATTATAAAAATGTCAATGTATTAAATTCAATACACAAACAACAGCTTCAGGTATTGTATGTAACGTGCCATGGTATAAAGTGGGCATATTTGTACTTTGCTAGATATATTATCCATTTCTAAACAGATCACATTGGCAGTCCTACCCACACTTGATTTTGGCTTTTAGATATGTGAATATTGAAGAACATGTTGGAAAAGGAACCAGGGCACTTGGCTGGTAGAAATGAGTGTGTGTGTTACGTCTGAATACCTATGGGTATTTGTGTACTTATAATACTATCTAAGTTAAATAAGTAAAATCCCCTTTATATTATAAGCCATGCCTATTTCATTTGTCTAGACTATACTTTGCAATTAACTAGTATTTACTTAACGACTCTGTGAGCAGATTGCTTTTATTTTTCTATAGAAATGGCTTTTATATACATGGTCACATCCTTTCACCATGTAATAAATCAAAACACACAACAGAGATAAGCAGATGTTAAAGAGTGGCTTGCCATACTGGTTTAATTATTCTCAGGTGAATTACATGTCATTAATAATGCAAACAAAATGCCTATTAACATGCAAATGGAATTGCATATGTTTAAGATGGCACTAGAGTATTATTATGTATGGCTGACCTGGTGATGTAAATTTATATTTAGATTAAGCAACAATTAACAATTAGATTTAGCAACAATTTGTATGAGGGGCTATATACCAGTTGACTATTCTTAACTGTAGAAGTGTGTCTCTGGGATCTGGAATCCCTGACATAGGTGAATAGCAGACACTACAGTGTCCCTTGACGTAGAAGAAAAATTATTGTGTCATTCATGTAGGTGAAGAAATATTACTAGCCTTCTAATGCCGCAGAAGAAGGATTAAAGTACATCAACAAAAGACAGATTACTTTGGCCACAACTAGTGGGAAGAATGCAAACAAGGCAGTTTTCCCTTTTAGGTAATGGGACAACAACAGGAAAGCAAAGTAAACATGGCGCAATTATATGACTGTTGACTACAGATCAAAAAGCAACATAAATATAGGCTATATCTTTTAGCATTGTTAAATAAGAAGCTTGTATTTTTAATATACATTTTACTGATGGAAAATAAGCAAGGATTCAATGATTTAAAAAACAAAACGCTCTCCAAGAAAACATCCACTGTTCTTGCTGTCACAGTCTTTGTTGCAGTTTATGATGCTATTTATACTGAGCTAAAATTTGAAAATACAGAGGAGTCAAAGTGACATTTTCAGTGCAGCAAATAAAAAATACTTTGATATGAAAGTGATTAATTGAAATGTAGACTATTTAATTGGAGAGACTTTGATTAGTTTGCCTCCTTGAGAGATAAGGATATTCCTGTTAGTAATTAAGATTCAGATGATATTGGATTGCTTCTCTTACCAGTATATGTAGTACACAGGATCTATATTACAACAATAAATCACATTTGTTTTGCATTCTCTGTGCTGTTTTATATGTGTCTAAGAGAATGGCATTTACCTTTGCATTTAACAACATGGGGTATTCACTTACAAAGGTAATTTTCACTTACCTATATAACTTCACTTTGTAAAACTTGCCAGGAAAGTTTTTAGAAAAATGGACTAATGTGATATTGTTCTGATTATTATTATTATTATTTAAGGTACTTATGTAGTGCTGTCAATTTACGCTTTACATATACATTGTACATTCACATCAGTCCCTATCCTCAATCCAAGGTCCGTAACTCACATTCATATGTAAGGGCCAATTTAGACAGACGCCAATTAACCTACCAACATGTCTTTGAAGTTGTCTTTGATTCTGATTCATCCAACAATCAACCTGGTCGCTTTTTTAATTTGTTTCTCCTTATTCACTTTGTGAAAATTCACTTTGAAGGTGAACATGTTCTGCTCATTTAGTATGTCATGGTCAAATCAATTTGAGAAGGGATCTTTCATGCTACGTTTAGTTCAATGCATACCTTCCCATATCCAATCCTCACTTATTAAACACAATACCTGGATAGAACCACTACAACCATTTTCCTCAATCTTAAAGCGGTTGTAAACCCTCCTATCTTTTTCAGCCAAGGAAGCTGCCATCTTGGCCTTTGTTCAATCTTCAACTGCCATGAAGCTGCACATGTGATCAGTTATGACACCAGCCATTGGATGGTTTGACAGTTTGGTTGAGAGCACAACCAATGTGCAGTTAGCATTCCCGGCATGCCGGGAATGTTAACAGTTTTTTTAAGTGTTACATCGATGGGTTTACTTCCGCTTTAATACAAGCATGTTGTTGGCCTGTGGCACAGTTTTAGAATATTGCAGCAATTTGAAATATTGCTTTTCTTGAGTGAACTGGCATTTAAAGGATAACTCTTCCCCTTCAGCTGTCACTTTTGAAATTAGAATGGGCTATGCCTGCACAACGGTGTCACTCATTCCCATTCTGTGAATGAATGAACTACAGATCTCATCTTCTACTGTGACTTCTTCTCAATGGAAGTTCTCAATGGAATACAAGTGTGGTAATGACTGCACTCATAGTCCATTGACACTTGCCCCACATCTGTAACTGAAATTGTGTACCTAGGTACAGACAGGGAGCTAGGGGAGGAGTCTACATGAACCAAGGCATTGCAACCATGATCCACTGAACCCAGATGCAATGCTTTGTAGGCTCCTGTGAAAAAAAATACAAATGCACATTTTTTTCCTGTAGCACGATGAGTGTGGCTTTAACTTTCGTTCTTCTAATCAATGTCCAGTGTCACGGACTAGGGTGGATTCTCTGCATCACCAATAAATGGCACTCAGAGAAGTGCAGGCTCTAAAAATAAAAGTACAGGCATACCCCACTTTTAAGTACACAATAGGGTTTATCTACTAACGCTGGAAAGTGCAAAATCAGGCTCACGTCTGCAAAGAAACAAATGAGCTTTTAGGTTTTATTACCAGGCTTAATTGAATAAGCTGGGTTAGAAGCTCATTGGATTCTATGCAGAAGTAAGCCTGACTTTGCACTTTCCAGCGATAGTAAATAAACCCCATTGTGTACTTAAAAGTGGGGTATGCCTGTATCAGGTCATTAGGAACCCAGGTCTGTTTCATTGTCACCTACCCTAAACCTAGCTAAAGGCTTGATATAAGAGTCTGCCACTTTATACTGCCTGCCTTGACCCCTGCAAACTTTGCATCCAACCAAATAATTGTCCTAGTCACTCCTGCATACTGCAGGAGTGACTGAATCGTTCTGCATCCTGAAGCCATGTGACAAGATACATGAAGTCTCTTTCTAGGGTTGCTAAGGAACACCTGCAAATTAGGTACTGTACTTTTGTTCCTGGCGGAATCTAAGCTTTGTTAGGCATACCAGCCTTAAGGGAAAGGTGGCTACTAAGGGTGAAACTGTGCAAAAGCCTCCTTATCTTTGGAGAACAGGACATGATCTGATAAACCCTACAAAAACTCAATCGCTGAGCTTTATATATTTTATTTTCCATGCATCTTTTAAACTCCCTTGTCTCCAGTAGTCATGTAAATTTCATTCATTGTAAAATATTGAGCGAGTAAGTAATTACAGAATAATGTTAAAATATCTCAGGAGGGCTTGTAAATGGTAATTTGTCCAAAGTTGATCAGAAAACATCCATAATTCATGTGAATCATATCACTTAACGCAATGTGGTGAACTGAGGCTAATGGCTGAATGAGGGATTGTGATTTTATAAGGATTATTGGACTGATACATATTAATATTATTGCATCAAGCACTGAATACAAAGATACAAAGAGTAGAAGCAGAATGAGATAGCAAGGAACACTAAGCAGTGCAATATTATACACAAATATCTGGAGATTTAGAAGCATATGCTCTGGGATGCTAAGCCCATGATGATCTAAGGCATTTTATATAAAGTTATACAATGTAATAAAGTATATACGTATCACATGTGCTGAAAGGAAAAAAAATGTTTTGTGTGATGCAATAATAAGTTATGCCCAGCAATAGGAATAAATGTTTTTATGAATATGCTGAAGTATTTGTACAATATAGACAAAAATGTATAATACATCTCAAATTATCTACAATATACATAATATACAATATTATATTATACAATATTATATACAACTATATTTAGCAATAAATATATAGTTTAAATAACTGAATATAATAGTGTGAAATGTACTACTACCAGCAATAAAATGCATTTCAATACATTCTAAATTTAGATATGGTCTAATTTCTGATCTGGTAAATTTGGTAGAGAAACATTTTTGTTAGATTGTGCATGTAAGCCTATACAGTCACATCCCTGTCCAGCATATATCTGCAAAGACAGTGCTCATTTTCACTGAAGAGAAGAGGAGAGGGCCAATTTAGATAGACACAATGCTGGATCGAGATTGGGTTCAGGTAAATTTAAGTAGGTCGAGTGTGCTATTCACATACTGAAATATGTATTACCTTAATGCATTAAGGTAAAAAACGTATAGGCTTTACAGCCATTTTAACTGTATGGAGGTGAAACAGATGATGATGGACACTATGGTAGATGAGAAACTTACTGCATTCCTTAATATTACCCACCCTACATTTCTCAAAATGTGGTCTCCACAGTTGGATTATAACCACCACATACGCTTCACTTGCTCTGAATACATCCTTCACAATGTCAACATTGCTGTGTTCCTAGTCAGGCCCTATGGGCCTCTTCATGACCCCCTTTTACCCTACCCCACCCCTCCACTTCTTATTGTTTTGTTTACTTCACTTCCATATCCCTTTTTTATGCTTATCATCAAGTCTATGATCAACAGTGTATATAACCCTAACATAATAAAAGACCTTGCTGCAAACTATGGTTCCCAGTTGTCCTTTCCTAAATGCCAGCCTATACCTACTTTGCAATACACTGGCATCTTCTGTGACACCTGGCCTGCCTCCACATTCTCCACATCCTCACTGTTTATCGTGTTTCATGTTATTTTTCTCCCCCTGTACTCTTAGCACACTAGAAGGTTAACAAAATACCAGACCCTCAGGCAGAAAAAGCAGCACAACCATGCTAATAATGGCTCATATTGCACAATAATTAATTGGTTTATGGGCATTTGGTTTTATAAGCTTTTTTTGTTTTCAAAAACATTTCCAACAAATTTTTTACTATAATCAAAATACACTTTAACCACTTTAGCCCCATACTGTAATGGGTTTTTTTTCAAATATGTACAAGCATATCATATTTTAAACATCTGAAGTGCTTTAAAATGTAGGGATTTATTTCCCAAATAGGAATACATTAATTGGTTAGTCCAAACTGGAATTTGATTGGAGAGATTTATTGTGTGAACTTCTGAGGTGGATGCATGACATAACAGGCAATCCAAATAAAGCGCTGCAAAGAGTCCAAAAAAATGTGTTCACGTGCTAGAGAATAGGCTCCCATAGTGTGTCAGTAAATAGAAGATCCCTTAGTTGTATGCCTGATTGAAAATATCTGCCTGGTGGAGCAAATTTAAGTTGCCCTACAGAAAACGCCAACCAATAGCATGCTTTTTTTTACTATAATGCCGCGTAATACACGACAAGAGTTTTTCATGACGAGAAAAATTCACGCTTTTAAGTCGTGTGTATGCTCCAGATTTTCTTTAGAACCTCCTCTATTTTTCTCATCGTTTTTCACATCGTTATTTTTTACGTAGTGAAAAATGTTTGTGTGTACGCTTTAACGAAGGGGAAAAAAATGTGCATGCTCAGAAGCAAGTTATGAGACGGGAAAATTAGCAAAAGCAGCCCAAAGGAAGGCGCCATTCGAATGGAACTTTCCCTTTATAGTGCTGTCGTACGTGTTGTACGTCACCGCGCTTTGCTCAAGCATTTTTTTTCACAAACGTGTGTATGCAAGGCAGGCTTGAGAGGAATCATGACAAATCACGTCGAGAAAAACTTTGTTGGACATGTCAATTAAATAACTATAACATGTTATCTTATATACTAATATAATTAAAAAAAATAAAAATGACTGCTAACTTTAGAAATATAAAAGCATTACTTCTGTAAGGTGCCTGGACACAATCTGTCAGCATAGGGCTTAGCCATTCAGAATTTATATGCAGGGGATAAGCTACTAGTAGAATGAGTCCAGTAACCTAATCATGTGTCTGAAGTGCATAGGAATTAAGTTAATCAAGTCAGCACGTACCTCCTCAGACGCGTTTAATCATAACTAACATTATCAATGGAGATTGATAATGTTAGTTATGAGGAAACGTGTCTGAGGAGGTACGTGCTGTTGTCACCGTGCCTTCTTGTGTGGAGGACAGGGTTGGCTCTGTAGCCGGCTGACTTTTTATTTTTTTTCGTGAATGTTTATCTACAAAAGTGTAAATGCAATTTTAGTGTTCAAATAAACCAAGTTTTAGACGTATTTACGCTATGTCCCATCTCACCTTTCTTTTGGGCTGAATATTGTTTACCCTCCATGGAATATACAGATTTATGGTAACTTGCCTGGGAGTGCTATCAGCTGACACACAGCAGTTGCGATACTCCTGTTATAGTTAAAGGCCCTGGCTGGGTTTAGCCATTTGCATTCCTTGGATTAATATCTGGTAAGCAGGACATCCCTGTGGTGGTGGTGCACTTGTCCAAAGATTTGTTCACTGGGTGTTTTTGTACATATATTGGTTTATTTGTGCTTTAAAAACATATGTATCTATAAAAAATATTACAGTGAGACAGTGTCACGCTATGATATCCTTTTTAGTTTTTTGGATTGATTGGTATACAAACACACAGAGTCTGTGGTGCTCAGGAGTCTGCGTATATCGGAATGTGGAGTTCATCGCCATCCACATAGGATCTCTGTGATTACCCATTAAGATAACGGCCTGGGCTGGGTTTAAGCCATCTGCTTACTTAGCCTGCTATCTGGTAAGCAGGTTATCTATTTGGTGGTGGTGCACCTGCCTACGATCCACTCACTGGGTGTTGCATTAAATAACCGTATGTCTCTGCAAGATTGTGTTCAACATATCATCAGACTTTTCAAGTAGCGCAATTTTTCTTTCCCATGTATACAGGAGCCCTTGATGGCCGGCGGCCGCACTGTATGTCAGTTATACATGTGCATTTCACACACAGAGCATGGAAAATCAAGCATGTGAAATGTGAAAACCTAACAAAAGTGACCTTCAGTCAAACTTTTTAATAGTTATTAAAAATGTGTCATTGCTAAAAATATAATATTGTTTACATTTCAAACATATTATCTTGCTACTGAGGTAGGCAAGCTTAACCATTGTTTTTTCTGAATATGCGTTTGCATGAGTCTGTTATTCTTTTGTTCACCAGGTGCAGCCTAGAAACAAAAGAATACACTAACTAAGCATGCATAACAAATACATGGACAAGGTTTATATAAATCAGTCCTTTTTGTTTGTATCTTAATAAAAAAAAGTGTCTCTTTTTCTGTAAAATACATTGTACACTAGAAATATGCTAGTTCATCTGTGCATTCCTGGTGGCAGTAGCTAAAGCCATCAATGAAAGAAACTGAAAATGAAAATGATGCCCAAAGCAATCAATCAAATGAAAAAATGTGTAAAACATTCTGTGGGTGAACTGTAATTAATATTCATACTAATTATTCTCAGTCTGCTTGTTTTCTGTCTTTTTGACTATGCATTTACCATATTATAGAAAAGCTTATAGTTCATACTAATACAATTTAGTCACCATTTTAGCTTTGATATATGCTGACAAGTAATTGTAAATTTAATAAAAAAACAAAACAAATAAAATGTTATAGTTACCTGCTCCGTGCATTGGTTCTGAACAGAGTAGCCTTGATCCTCCTCTTCTGGGGCCCCCCACTGCCACTTCTGGCTCCTCCTCTTCTAAGTGTGCCACTATAGGAATGACTTCCTATGGTGGCACACCTGTGGGCTCAGTACTGAGCAGTGCTGTCTGCGTCTATAGACAAAGACAATGCAACTTGACCCTGCCCCCGGCTCACTCATCGCAAGATTTGATTGACAGTAGCAAGAGCCAATGACTTCTGCTGCTATCAATCTGCCCTGTGAGAAGACAGAGAGTGGAGAGAGATGCTGCTATTCTAAAGCACAGCACTGGATAGAGAATAGGCTGAAGTAAGTATAAAGAGGGAGGCAAAGAACGCATTAGGGTAAAGAAAAACTTTGCAACCCACATAAAGGGTATCCAAATCCAAAAACATACATGTAATATACTAGAGCTTGCCAGTCCTTAAATGCATGCCTCTTTTACAGTACAATAACAGGCTGGGGGAAGGACATGGTAGACAGAGCTGTACTTTGTGACAGAGCTGTGCAAATCTTAGAAACGTAATGACAGAAATACAAACCCTTTGTCTGGTAAAATTCCTATATAACAGCTTTAAACTGTAAATTTATTTAGCTGTTTGACTAGAGTTCAGCTTTAACCACTTGCAGACCAGCCAGTAGTCATTTTTCTGCTGGTCGGCAGCTTTCCTGGGCACTGCGACATACCCATACATTGTGCAGAACTTCCTGGTTTACAGGTGCGTGCGCCCACTGCCTCACGTTCTGCGGTTAGACACAAGTTTATCAGCAGGCTCACAGCCAATAATTTTGGCTGTGAACCTGCTGATTGATGTGGCCAATCACAGCACAGATATGTGCTAGTTAGTAAACACAACCTAAACCCGCTTATATTTTTTCCCCCTGATTTCACTTACCATTCAGATCTGAAATCAGTAAGAAAAGTGGGCAGATCTGTAAGTGAGTAAAATCAGCACACATACACTTGTTAGGCACACAGTTAACCCTTTAAGTGCCCTCCCGATCACCCCTATCACCCAATCAGTGCCATTAGTACAGCGACAGCATAAAATATTAAAATTGAACACTGTATTATTGTCACTAGCAATGTCAGATAGTGTCAGTTAAAGTCAGTTAGTGTTCCTCCCAGCCAGTGTCTGTTGGAGCCAGTCCCTGATTGCCCACCACACTATCACAGTCATTCTGTGTAGAAGATTTACTAAAACTTGAGAGTGGAGAATTTGGTGAAGCTATGCATGGTAGCTTCTTACTTCAGCTTGTTCTATTAGTGGTTGACAAGACATAAGGTTTTTTTATTTTAATGCATTCTATGCATTAAGATAAAAAAAATCTGTGTGCATCAGCCCCTCTCAGCCCCCCCCTAACACTTACCTGAGCCCATCTCGATCCAGCGACAGTACACAAGAAACTCGGCTGTCCAGAACTCTCACTCCTCCTCATTGGTTGGGAAAGCAGTGAAGCGCCATTGGCTCCCTCTGCTGTCCATCAAGGTCAGTGAGCCAATGAGGAGAGAGAGGGTGCGGAGCCACACTGCAGCTCTGTGCCTGAATGGACTTGGGTGCCCCTATAGCAAGCTTCTTGGCACTCAGCAGGAGGGAGGGGCCAGGAGCACTAAAGAGGGACCTGAGAAGAGGGAGGATCTGAGGTTCTCTATGCAAAACCATTACACAGAGCAGGTAAGTGTTTGTTATTTTTAACAAAGAAAAAAACAAGACTTTAGTATCACTTTAAACTTTAACAAAAAAAAACTGAAAGCTGATTGGTTTCTATGCAGAGCTGCACCAGATTTTGTACTCTCCACTAGTAGATCAACCCTTATAAGTCACTAATCACCATCATGACTAGTATAGTTTCTGTTCGGGGTACATATCCTGTTCACAGTCAGGACTATACTAGTGTCCACAAAAATGTAGCGTTAGCAGGATCAGCCCTACACGTGTCAAATGTAGCAGAATACATTTTGGCATAAATTTATGAAGACATTTTATTGGATATGTTTTATAACAGAAAGTAGAAAATAATGTATTTTTTTCAAAAAAATTTGTTTATATAATAATAAAAAAAAACAGCAGTGATCAAAGACCTAAATAAAAGATCTAGTTGTGTGAAAAAAAAGATATGTTTACAACATTTTATACAGTGTTGCATGACCAAACAATTGCCAGTTAAAGTAGCGCAGTGCTGAATAGCAAAAAATGGTCTAATAATGAAAGGGGTAAAACCCTCCGGAGGTCAAGTGGTTAAACGACGCTGTTAGTCTAAGTTAGTAATCACATATATATATATTTGCGAAGAAAGTATGGGAATTATCTCCCAAATATCCTGATGCTCCTCCTTCATTGCCCAATCCCTGCATAGGGCAGTGTTTCTCAACTCCAGTCCTCAAGGCGCCCCAACAGGTCATGTTTTCAGGATTTCCCTCAGAAACGGATGAGGTCATTACTAAGGCAGTGAAAATGATCAAATCATCTGGGCAGAATAATTGAAAGCCTGAAAACATGACCTGTTGGGGCATCTTGAGGACTGGATTTGAGAAACACTGGCATAGGGCATGCTCTGGACCAGGCATTTAACAGCATTATTGTCTGATAGCATTGGGTATGCTATCTAGGATGGGTATCTGGATAACAAGAATGTGTCATGTTAAAAAATGGGAAATAAATGTGGGCCGGATAAGGAGTGAAAAATGATCTAATGAATGATGGCAGATAGGGTCTCTAAAGTGAGAATGGTCATAACCGATTTAGAAAACTGAAATTACTTTTAAAGCCGTTCATGTGAATTAGAATTGTCATTATTAGTTGAAAGTTTTTCATTTACTGAACAGTTTAGAAATTCCCTTTAGAAGAAATGTATCATTGGAAATGTTTGCAGACTGTACTCACTGATCTTTCCTCAAGCTGCCAGTTGTTTGAACGTTCTGCTGTGACTTCAATGTTTTCCATAACCACTGACCTGAAACAAGTATACAGACAAGTAGTTTAAACTTTTCTCTGACTTCCACTTGCTGCATATTTGTTGAGGGTCTGTGACTCAAAAATATTGAAGCCAGATACAGACAAGCTGCCAGCATTTTCAGTGAGTGACCAGTAAAGGCAGTCCCAATATTTCTCTTGTGAAATGTATAGGGCTTCCATCTTCACCCGGTCTTCCTTCCAGGTTCTTGTGCTCTGCCGTCTGATTGGCTAAGCTGCGATGATGCTACTACGTTTCATGCTTTTGGGATTTACAGCCACGGCACAGTGCTCTTCAGAGTGCATGCGTCAGTTATTTGCCTGGCTGCATGCAGCGTGAATATATTTCCTAAACAGTGCAAGTTTAGGAGATATTAACTGTACCTACAGGTAAGCCTTATTAAAGGTGTACCTGCAGATATAAGTTTAAAAAAATACTTTACTACCACTTTAGATATTCCTATGTAATGTGTGACACTTGTTGATAGAATAATGCAACTATTGTACACAGTTTTCTCCATGCTGGTCTGATACAATTAAACTAGGGCTGTTACTGAATAAAATTTTCACGTTTGATTCATTAATTTTTTTTAATCGATTAATCGACTAATTTTGAGCGCACATACAGATCCAACTATGTTTAGCTGATCTCCTTGCAGGCTGATTCCCAGTGCAGCTACCAACCACTGGAAAATGGATAACAGGATGCAAAAAACACACAAAGGCAGCGCTCGATGGGAATAGCATTAAAACTTTTATAGTCTTCAAGCAGGTAATAAAATAAATATTGCACTGGAGATAAAAACTATGTAGCTACATAAACTGTAAAAATGGTGCGAGTAATACCAAACGGTAGCAAAAGCAGTCATAAAAACGTGTAGCTAAGTATGATACTGGTATAAAAATGTGTACAACGATACCACTGCTGAATCCAGATGAGGAGGGGTTAACATCAGTCAGTCGGCATGTAGATGTCCCGTGAAGGGAACTATCACAACTCCCAGTGGATGGCTGTAGAATCCCAGGTTGGAGGGAAGTGATAGAGGGAAGTGTAACAGCCCTTGCATGTGGCAGATAGTATGGTCGCGCCGGCATGCAGACATGAAGGCACAGCAAAGGATCCCTTCAGATGGACACGGCAAGCGTCCGTGACGTCACCAGATCTCCGTTGGAACTCCCTGAAGACCCGGAGAGGTGAGTACTGATCAAAAGAATTTTGATCGATCAAAAAAAATTACAATTAATCGAGGAATTAATAGTTCATTTCCACAGCCCTAAATTAAACAGGTAGAGGCTAGCAGCACTTGTCTGTTAAGAAAACTATTGCATTTTAATCTGTCACTTCTGACTTCACCCAAAAAGTGGCTGATGTCCCTTGTATTGGCCTAACTGCCCGACTGCAATTTTTGGCATACATTCAGCAAGAATGGATAAAAGAGATATAGACCTTTACAAATCCCCAGGCTTTTGTAAAAGATTTAATAGAAGCGTGTACCTTCAATATTTACTATATATTACACTGAGCTATATCCATTTATTAAGTGGCATGCCAATTCTATTTCTTTTTATATTTCATGAGCTTATCCAAAAATCTACATGTTTGTACTCTAGCATCAGGGGAGCTTGGAAATTGTGTTCCCTGGTTAAGTAATCTAAATCCTCATATTTGCAATCTTTTAAAACATACATCTTCTTTTCCCAGTCTGCTGCTGACGTTGTTCCCTCATTTTTCTTTAAGTGTTTCTTGACTACAAGGAAAGAAGGCATCACATATGCTGAAAGGCTTGGCAGGGGTTAAGAGTGCAATATATATTGCATTGATGTATTTTGCATTTTCAGGCTGGGTTCACACTTACTGCGGATGCGGCTCAAAGCAGGCGTCTGGTGCGTCCCGGTTCTCTGTTCCAGGGACGAATTAGGCCAGCATTTTTGCCTGAATTCGGACCTGAAAGGGAGCCAAAGAGCCACCACGGAGATGTGCGAACCGCCTCCATTGAGAGCCGGGCACACTCTCCTATCATGCAAATTGGATATGGGGAAAACCGCATCCAATTCACACTAGTGTGAACCCAGCCTTAAATTCTCACAGATACTCACAATATTTTTTTTTTAACCTTAATCATGAAACAATTAAATACTTACCAGTAGCACTACACCATTCAGCCATCATGTTATGACCAATGACAGTTAAAGTGAATAGCATTGATTATCTAGTAATAATAGTACCCAGAAGTGGGTAAGCTAGGGTGGGATATATTAGACATCAAGTATAAACTGTCCCTGAGGTTGATTGCAGGAAAAATGGGCAAACATAAGGATTTGAGTGACTTTGACAAGGGCCAAATTGTAATAGCTAGATGATTGGATCAGAGTAACTCTGAAACTGCAGCTCTTGTGAGATGTGCTAAGCCTGCAATGGTTGCAATCTACCAAAAGTGGTCCCAAGAAGGAACATTCGAAAACTGGTGACAGGGTCATGGGGGGGCCAAAATTCATGTGGGGAGCAAAGGCTTGACAGCTTAGTCTAATATAATAGAAGAGCTACTGTAGCTTACAATAAAGAAAAAAATGAATGCTGGTTCTGATAGAAAGGTGTCAGAACACACAGTGCATTAAAGTTTGTTGCATATGTGGCTGTGCAGCCGCAGACCGGTCAGGGTGCTCATGCTAACCTGTGTCACAGTCAAAAGGGGCTACAATGAACACATAAGCATCAGAATTGGACCACGGAAAAAAAAAAAAAAAAAGACATAGTATGATAAATTCAAGAATGGTTTGAGGAACACAACAATGAGTTTGAGGTGTTAATTTTGCCTCCAAACTCTCCAGATCTCAATTAAACTGAACATCCGTGGGATGTGCTGGAAAAACAAATCTGATCCATAGAGGCCCCATCTTGCCATTTACAAGACTTAAAGGACCTGCTACTTACAGCCCGGTGCCATATACCACTGCATACTTTCAGAGGTATAGTGGAGTCCATGTTCCGACTGGTGGGTGGTCATAATGTTTTGACTGATTGGTGTACAAAGTTTAAAAAGCTCAAGTGCATGTTTAGAGTTCCTGACAGCTGTGAAACACTTTCTAATAGGTTAGCTTCTATTAAGGACAAAGTCAACATTAAACTAAACATGATATCATTATATACAGTCAATAGGGGTTTCGTAATGCATGATAGGAACTTTTCTTCAATGATAACTTCTAACTGTGACCCACATCACATAGGTCTTCCAGGACACTTCCAGGTCTACAAGCGCTTAAGACTTCTATGATGTGGGTCACAATTAGAAGGCGAGGGCACTGTTTGCACAGTTGTGGTGGAGCACATGTAGAATGGTGGTCATTGAAGTTTGGTCACTAAGAAGAACTGGACTTTTATGTACACTAGTGTATTGATTTGGAATGACACAATCACTTTTACACATGATTATATGAAAGACACTTTTAGATATATTTTTTTTATTTCCACCCGATGAAGATATCTTATATTTGTCTGTGATCATATAGGCACTACGTGTGTGTTAGGCCCCGTACACACGTCCGAGAAACTCGACGGGCAAAACACATAGTTTTGCTCGTCGAGTTCCTTGTGAAGCCGCCGAGGATCTCTGCGAGCCAAGTTTCCTCATTGACTAACAAGGAAATAGAGAACATGTTCTCTATTTGGCTCGACGATTTCCTTGTCGGTTTCCTTGGCGAAAAGTGTACACACGACCGGGTTTCTCGGCAGAATACGGCTCCGATCGAGTTTCTGGCTGAATTCTGCCAAGAAACTCGGTCGTGTGTACAGGGCCTCAGATTTATCATTTTTGGTTTATGAGAGTTTTTATCAGTGAGACACTTGTTTTTGTTTATTGATTAATTGTATATATGTAGGAACACACATTGGTGTCATCAGCGATTAGGTGAAATAAACATTTTTCATTATTTATGAAAAACTGTTTCTTAAACTTTCTAGACCTAATAGGAAGGCAGTATGCTTCCTTATTTAGCTACCAATTTTACTTTAGTATAGCTACTTCCCCTGTGTGATATTACAGCCCTAGTAAGGAAGTTTTGTACTAATATTCATCATAATAAAAGTACTTAATAAGGAGATTCACCATTTAGGCCAGTCATTTCATGCTGAATGTTTTCATTGTGGATAAGCATTAGGTATACAGTATAAGCTTTTATTAACCACTTAACGACCGCCCACTGTATATATATGTTGGCATCTTAAAAATGGATATTTCTGTAACGGCAGAAGCTGCTGCCACAACCGAGGTATCCATCTTTTTAGTGGGCGGTCTTGTTTATGATAATGGTGGTCTCTGCTAAGGATTCACCACAAGATCACCGTTATTGGTAGTGGGAGAGGGCACCCTCCACCGCTTACCAGAGCCGTCGGTAGCGGCGGAGGCGATCGGGTCCTTCTCCTTCCTTGGTATGGAGATGGGTGGGGGCCATCTTGCCATACCATAGCAGGGCAGAAGCAACGTAAAAACTTCACTTCCGCCCATATCTCTTAAAGGGACATTTTTTTTGTAATTTTTTCAAATGACAATTTTTTTTTTATTTAAAATTTGTATTGCATTTAAGTCCAAATATGAGATTTCAGGTCTTTTTGACCCCAGATCTCATATTTAAGAGAACCTGTCATGCTTTTTTTCTATTACAAGGGATGTTTACATTCCTTTTTTGTAATTTCAGGTCTTTTTGACCCAATAAAATCAATAAAATAAAGAAAAATAAATATGATTTTTTTTTAAAGCGCCCCGTCCCGTCAAGCTTGCGTGCGGAAGCGAACGCATATGTGAGACGCGGCCACATGTGAAAATTGTGTTCAAACCACACATGTGCAGTATTACCGCGATCGTTAGATAACTTTACTGTTGTCTTTTTTTTTTATTAAAAAAATAGATTTTTTTTTCCAGACCGCTGCGCAAATACAGTGTGACAAAAAGTATTGCAATGACCACCATTTTATTCTCTAGGGTGTTAGAAAAAAATGTATAATTTTTGGGGGTTCTAAGTAATTTTCTAGCAAAAAAAAAGTTTTTTAAATTGTAAACACAGAGTCGGTCTTAAGTGGTTAATGTAATTAGGTTTAAAAAAAAAATAGCCGATTTACTTGATATATTAGTCAACTTATCATTTCTACTGACTTTATTCTGAGACAACTGATAAAACCTGGAAGCACCTATACGGCTGTAGTGCAAACTAAGACTGTAGGTACAGTTGAATTGCGTCTCCACTTCTATAGTGTCTCTATACTGTGTAAAGTTTAAATCTAGGTACTTAACCACTTTTACTCCCTTCCTGCCCAAGCCAATTTTTAGCTTTCAGCGCTGTCACATTTTCAATGACAATTGCGCGGTCATGCAACACCATGCCAAAATTTTTTTTTTTTTGAGACAGATAGAGTTTTCTTTTGGTGGTATTTAATCACTGCTGTTTTTTTTAAATACAATTAAATAAATAAATCAAAGTTTGTATTAGCAATATTTGTAAATAAGTATTGTTTTCCCTCACTGATGTGCGCTGATGAGGCTGCACTGATGGGCACTGATAGGCACTGATGACATGGTACTGAAGGGCATTGATGAGGTGGCACTGATGAGGAGGCACTAATATGCAGCACTGATGGGCATTGAAAGGCGAGACTGATAGGCAGCATTGATGAGCACTGATTGGCAGCACAGATGGGAACTGATGGGCACTGATTGGTAGCATTGATGAGCAGGCACTGATGGGCACTGGAAGGCAATACTAATTGGCATCACTATGGAAACTAATTGGCATCACTGATGGGCACAGCTGCAAGGATAATCAGGGAACTGATAACCAGTGACTGCTGTGCTCTGATGAAGAGGTCCTTGTCGTCTCGAAATGCGTAAGCCGGCAGTGTTACACCTCTATCCCCCCTATTCTGGAGTGCGGTTCGAGGGGTATCTACCACAACGTTGTTGATAAGCCTACCATGCCAGCTCTCTTGTGAGTAGCTTTCTACTATCATTTTATTTTAATAAATCTGTCAACGGTAACACACTAGGCTGGTGCGCCTTTCTTTCTTTGTTTTTGTCGTCAACTGATAACCAGTGCCCTGATTATCTGTGCAGATCTCCCCTGTGAGGAAATGTCACTGATTGTCTTTCCTCTTTTCACACCCTGTCAGTATGAGGAGAGGAATGCCAAAAACCTGCATTTTCAGTTTATATGTGATCAGCTGTTATTGGACACAGCTGATCACATGGGTAAAGAGCCCCGTCATCGGCTCTTTAAAGAAATTGGTTATGCGCCGTGTCCCAGGGACACCGATCACTGCGCTGTATGTCCCCAAGGGCGCGCAAGTGCACATAGAGTGGGATGATGTCATATGAGGTTGTCCCAGAACAAGTGAGCCGCTGCCCACCCATCAATTGACAATACAGTGGACGGGAGGTGGTTAAAGGATAAGTTAACTAAGAAATAATAGATGCACATACAGGTATTTTCCAGTAAAAAAATGTGTGTTTTTTTACACAGAAGCCTGCAAGGTATTGCACCCAGAACTGGTGGATTATGGGTGCAATGCCAGGCTGCTGCACACTCCCCTTTAGCTTTCTGCCCGAACCTCTGTACAGGTTTTCAGTTTGAAAGCTGGAGGAAGAGTGAAACTACTATGAACATGCCAATCAACACACTCATAATCAATTGAGAACTACAACCTGCTATGGTGACAGACAAGACTTTCAGTTTGTTCATTCACTGTGAATAAATAATGTGGCTGCTGGGGAAAGAAACACCCACCTACTGTTATAGGTAGGGGGCATTTAGGGGGTAAATGACATATTAGAAGATTAAATATTAAATATTAAACGGACCGATGGACCATTTTCATCGGTTAACCGATGAAGCTGACTGATGGTCCGTCGCGCCTACACACCATAGGTTAAAAAAACGATCGTGTCAGAACGCGGTGACGTAAAACACGACGTGCTGAAAAAAACAAAGCTCAATGCTTCCAAGCATGCGTCAACTTGATTCTGAGCATGTGTGGATTTAAATTTAAAACAAGTTGGCTTTTTTTAACCGATGGTTAAATAACCAATGGCGCCCACACACGATCGGTTTGGACCGATGAAAACGGTCCATCAGACCATTCTCATCGGTTTAACCGATCGTGTGTACGCGGCATTACATGCAACATGCTTAAAAAGGTGAGAGTATCCTTTAACCACTTTAGCCCCTGAAGGTTTTACCTCCTTAATGACCAGACCATTTTTTGTGACATGGCACTGCGTCGTTTTAACTGACAATTACACGGTCATGTGACGCTGTACCCAAACAAAATTGATGTCCTTTTTTTCCCACAAATAGAGCTTTCTTTTGGTAGTATTTGATCACCTCTGCAGTTTTTATTTTTTGCGATATAAAACATAGCCAATAAAAAAAAAAAAGGTTTCTTCCCCAATTTAGGTCAATATGTATTCTGCTACATATTTTTGGTAAAAGAAAATATCCCAATAAGCGTATATTGATTGGTTTGCACAAAGGTTATAGCGTCTACAAAATAGTGGACATATTTATTACGTTTTTACTTTTTTTTTTACTTGTAGTGGAGGTATTCAGCGATTTTTAGCGGGACCGTGACATTGTGGTGGACAGATCTGACACCTAGCTGACACTTTCGACAAGTTTTTTGGAACCAGTGACATTATTACAGCGATCAGTGCTAAAAATATACATTGACACTGTATAAATGACACTGGAAGGGAAGGGGTTAAGGTCATTGGCAATCAAAGGGTTAACTGTGTTCCCTCAGTGTGTTTTACTGTGTGGGGGAATGGGCTCCCTGGATGGACACTCTGATACATGTTGCTGATTAGCACGGCAGTCTGCTTGTTTTCATTGACAAACTGCTGATAGGCTCCCCCTGTGGTCAATCAACATGCAATCGTGGCTCCGATGGCACGGGCGCACCCCCCAGTGGCTATTAGCAAAATCACATACAGAATATGTACGGCAAGTGGTCGGGAAGTGTTTAAGGCCTGATGCACATGGGCTTATCAAAATATTAATTTATTCTAGCCATCGGAATACATTTACACGCATGCACATTTACGCATGTACGCACATTTTTTGGGCATGGCCACATAGGCTAAAATAGAGATGCTTTTACAGACGTAAAAAAAAGGGTTGAATGCCTGTATAAGCAGCGTCTTTCAAGCTCCATGTGCATAAGGCCCCTTTCACACTGGGGCGGTTTGCAGGCATTATTGCGCTTAAAAATAGCACCTGCAAACTGACCCAGCGGCTGCTTTTACTGGAGCGGTGCGCTAATAGGACCGCTCCAAAAGTCCTGCTAGCAGCAACTTTGGAGCGGTGAGAGGAGCGGTGTGTTTACCGCTCCTCCACTGCTCATTCCCATTGAAAACAATGGCATACCGTAGCTATACCGCCGGAAATGCGCAGAGGCGCATTGTGGGCGGTATTAACCCTTTTTCGGCCGCTAGCGGGGGTTAAAACCGCACCACTAGTGGCTGAATACCGCCGCAATTCCGATGGTATAGCGCCGCTAAAAATAGCAGCACTATACAGCCACCGCACCTCCCGTTCCAGTGTGAAAGGGGTCTAAGGCCTCTTACACACGACCGAGGAACTCGTCGGAAAAGACACATCTTTTCCTCGACGAGTTCCTTGTTAGGCTAGTCGAGGAACTCGACAAGATTGCTTTGCGTACACACAGTCAAGACAAGTCTCCTCGATCTCAAACGCGGTGACGTACAACACAAGGGAAGTTTGATTCCACTGGCACAACCCTTGGGGCTGCTTTAGCTAATCTTGTATTAGCTTTAGCTAATCTGTGTGTTAAGTAGGTAAAAGTTTGTTAAGAGACGATTTGCACTTTTCAGTCTGTTACAGCGTGAAAAATGTGTTATCTCCATTACAAATGCTACTTTTACTCCCGTCTCATACTTTATTCTGAGCATGCGTGGGTTTCTTAGCATACACACGCTCGAGTTTCTCGTCAAAAACCAGCCCGACGAGGAACTTGTTCTCTTTTTTTCTCGTCGAGTTCCTCGGCAGTTTCCTTGATGAAAAACGTACACACGACCGTTTTCCGTTTTCCTTTTTTAGGCAAGACTCCTTAGATTGCCTCATGTCCTTTTCCATATTTTAATGTCATTGCCTCCGAATGATCTCACTTTGTGAAATACCATGTAAGATTTTGGTGCTATAAATAATAATAAAAACGATAATGATGATAGTAATTTGATAGTAATCTGGCTTCTTATTACACATATATCAGCTTTTTTTTAAAGCATTGAGCAACGATAATGCACCTGTATATAAGTTTTTGCAGGCATTGATTTGGGAAAGGGAATCTCTAGAGAGCGCCTGTCTCTTCCTACAACTAAAGCTGGACTTAGAGATTCATAGATAGCGCTAAGTAGAACAAAGGTCACTGACTCTCAAAGGATACACCAATCTTGATTGACACACCTGTAAAATTCTGCTCCACTCACTAACTTATCCAGATGTCTGTGAAATGACAGTTTTACTTTCTGCCTGCTTGGAGGTAATGACCTTTTGTAAAGCAAATGTATTTATTATCCTTTCTCCTTTCATCTTCATCTATTTAGGGAGTAATTATTGTGCGTGCTTAAAAGCAGTACTAGAAAATTTAGCATGCCTATCAAAAGTTTTTACAAAGTTTGCAACTCGTAAAAACTGTATTCTGCGTAATACTGTATAGATGAACACATTTGTCTGTCCTAAAATAAGATGAGAATTTGAAATTAATTCCTTAATTATATATTTATTTATTCATGTTAAAACGTAATAATTAATCTCATAATCACACAATTGTTATGTGCACCGAAGCATACATTTACAATGCAAAATATAATTGCTAAAGTGTGAGTATATAACCTACTGGGCTTATTTTGAAAGGCAGGGTGGATAGTGTAAAAGGGAGTAAACTGTATCAACTAAGCGGAATTCCTCCATCGTGATCTGTTTTAGTAATCAGGCGACAGTAAATGGCCACATTATTCACATCACTGCTGTTTTCTTTGTCTTATTGAGTAAGCTGTGTCAGGCCCCGTACACACGACCGAGTTTCTCGGCAAAAACCAGCATGAAACTTGCTGATATTTTTTTTTTGCCGAGGAAACCGGTCGTGTGTACACTTTTCGATGAGGAAACTGTCGAGGATTTCGTCGAGCTAAAAAGAGAGCATGTCTTCTTTTTCCTCGACGGGAATGGTGAAATTTGGCTCGCCGAGATCCTCGACAGCCTAACAAGGAACTCGACGAGCAAAACGATGTGTTTCGCCCGTCGAGTAACTCGGTCGTGTGTACGGGGCTTCAGTAACGGTTTCCAGAATATGTGACATAAAACATGTTTGAAGTACACAAAAAGTAAGAAATGCTTCACATTAACTGTGTTTACAATAAACTATAACCTGACTTTAATTCTCAAAGAATTCAAATATAGTAAGTGTATACTGTACAGTATGTTAGAGAAAAATGTTATATCAGCAATGCAGAAAACTGAAATATCTGGCATGCAGAGAAGCTAGCAATTATTCAAAACTTAGGCAACAGCACAGACTAGTGGACAAAAAAAAGATATATCACTCTTGCAGTAAATGGACTTGAAAACATTTTAGTTAGCAATTAGGCTAGAGATACATGCATTTCGTTTCTTTTTTTTTAGTCTGGCTTTTACGTTCTGATCTGGAGTCCCTTTTGTCTGCTCAACCATGTACATGTTTTTTTTTTAGTTTAATAAAGCATTCAACAAAATACAGGAAAAGAGCTGCTAAAAATGCCATTTATTAGACATTAAATTGAAATGGAAATGAAAAACAAAAGGACATAATAATAATAATAATAATAATAATAATAATAATAATAATAATAATAATAATAATAATAGTTAAACACATTTAAAAATTCTCATAAAAAAAATGCAAAAAGAATGTACTTGCTATATTGTCTTAAAAAACTGAAGAAAAATAGTTTATAATGACAAAAAAAAAAATATTGAGTCAGAATACTGAATAACCATTTAGACTGAACAATTGATTTTAGCATTTAATGTGTGGGCACTTTAGGTTTAATGTTACATTAGCAAGATGTTAAGCACAAATTGAATTCTACAATATTTGTAAATGCACAAATTAAATGTGGGCGTTATATTAAAATAACACAATGACAAAACTGTAAAACATATCTGGACATTTGTTTTAACCACTTGCCGACCAGCATACGGCAGCAGGTCGGCACTATTCCGCAAATCACCATAGGTGTATGGCAGCTCCTTCAAGTGCACGCACCCACTGTACGGCAGGGGACCCAATGCACGTGGCCTCGTGATCAGGATCAGCGATCTCTCGCCTCCTCCAGTCAGCCCAGCCCCCATACAGCTAGAAACACTGCCAGGGAACACACTTAACCTCTTGATCACCCCTTGGTGTTAACCCTGTGCCTGCCAGTGACATTTACACATTAATCAGTGGCTATTTTTAGTATAAGTGTCAATGTTCCCAAAAAAGTGTCAAAAGTGTCCGATCTGTCCGCCGCAATGTCGCAGTCCTACTAAAAACCGCTGATCTCCACTATTACTAGTAAAAAAAAATGCTATAAATATATCCCCTATTTTGTAGATGCTATAACTTTAGTGCAAACCAATTAATATGCGCTTCTTGTGCTTTTTTTACCAAAAATATGTAGAAGAGAGAATTTTAAATAGATTATAGAAAAAAGTAAAAAATATTGGGGTTTTTCTAAATTTTGCACAAAAAATAAAATCATCAGAGGTGATAAAATACCACCAAAAAAAAGCTCTACAGGCATACCCCACTTTTAAGTACACAATGGGGTTTATTTACTATCGCTGGAGAGTGCAAAATCAGGCTCACTTCTGCATAGAAACCAATGAGCTTCCAGCTTCTATTACCAGGCTTAATTGAACAAGCTTTTCTATGCAGAAGTGAGCCTAATTTTGCACTCTCCAGCTATAGTAAATAAACCCCATTGTGTACTTAAAAGTGGGGTATGCCTATATTTGTGGGGGAAAAAAGGACATACATTTTGTTTTGGTACAGCATTGCACGACCGCACAGTTGTCAGTTAAAGCAATGCAGTGCCATATTGCAAAAATGTCTTGATCATTAAGGGGGCAAATCCTTTTGGTCCTTACGTGGTTAAGAATTTTAAGATCTGCTGGTATTGCATTGCAGTATTTAAATTGTAAATACAATACAATACAAATACAATTTGTAACAGTACAAAATGATATATGAAATAACACATTTTAGAAAAACAAAATGTCAATGACATTCAAAATCCACATCCTTAGTACTACTTACTTTTTGTAGCAGTTTGAATGATGTTTTCAATGTATTAGTCACATGGCACAATATAAACTAGATGTTTTAAAAGCTAGCAGCTTGATGATGAGTTGCTGGTGAAATGCCTGACCTTGTTATACTCTTATATAAACAGTATATAGTAAAAATCAGCACATTAATTAGAATGCAGCATAAAGCATACATAACTTTATATATTTGAGATGTACACAGATCTGGAGTTATACAGAACAGATTTCATTGTCTTACTAGTTTTAGAAATATCACACCTGGTAAGTGACCACGGTAATTCTTCATAAATGATACCCAGTGTGTCAAAAACATAGATGTTATTTTATTTTTTGTTTGCATGTAGCCTTTATATGCTACTGTATGGACTGTTTATTTCTTACAGTATGCATATGAAACTACAGAATATCCATATAATACTTGCAAATCATTCACTTAATTTTTTTCTAAAAATGCCCATTTCATACAATAAGATATTACGCCTATAAAGACATATACAAATTGTGTTTTCTTTCCAACTAGTTTTACATTTTTGCAACATTTTATTGCAAATTAGGAACATTTTCCTGGGATATATAATAATGGACACCTAAAACTGAGACATTATGCCTGACTATGCAAATAAATTGGTGAAATAATCACTAAAAAATGTTTTAAAAATGGTTGAAGGTTTGATACATTAAAAGCGTTGATGCAAAAGAATGCTAAAAAGAAAAAAGGTCCCCCTGCAGTTAAATGTCATAATGTGCTGGTATGCATCGCTGCACTGATCTGCACTAATGAGCACTAATGGGGCTGCACTGAAAATCAGGGCACTGATGATCAGTGCCCTGATTATCGGTGTAAGCATTGTATTGTGAGGCTTGTCAGTTATCCGCACTCCTTTTCTCACACAGAGGTAGCATGTGAGGAAAAGACTGCCGTTAACCGGCAGGTCAGTTTTCATGTGACCAACTGATAACATGGTAAAGGGACGCTGTAATTGTCCTTTTTTCCATGATCTGTGATAAGTTGTGTCCAAAGGACACAGTGGTCACAGAGCGTGCCCGATGCGAACCCCAGGGGGAGCGTGGGAGGCATTACATTACAAAACAATTTATGTAGCAAAAATACAGGCTTCGTCTAAATCAAAAGAAAAGGGAGTGGCGGCACAACCATTATACAAATTGAAGTTTTATTTTAAATCCTAAGGCTCCATTCACACCTAGGCGTATTGTCGCCTGCAGATGCTTAAACTTATTCCTGCCCAGCAGGCAGAAGAATTTTCGGATGTCCCTAAGGCCATATGTTTTACGGTAGACGCAATCAAGGATTCTATCCAGCAAGCGTCACGTTTATCGTTATCCCTTATCCATATGAGAAGACTCTTATGGTTAAAAAGCTGGGAGGCTGAGCCCCCATGCAAGAAGCTCCTGGTAGGGTTCCCCTTCCATGGAGGACGACTCTTCGGAGAAGACCTAGATAAATACATTCAGACCATTTCAAACGGCAAGAGCACTCTCTTGCCAACTAAGAAGAAGGTTCAGGGGCCTGCGTTTAAACGACAGTATTCCCCTGGGCAGGGGCCCTCTAATGCCAAGCAGTATCGACGGCCTCCTGCAAAAGCAAACTTCGGCTTCAACAGCAAATCACAAGGACAGGCTGTTAGAGGCAAAAGGCAGTGGTTTCGCAAACCAGCAAAACCAGCCCCCAAGCCAACCTTATGAAGGGGCGCCCCCACCCACGAAGGTGGGGGGAAGGCTGCGACTCTTTTCAGAGATTTGGGAAGCCAGCATTCCAGACGAGTGGGTACGGTCTTCCGTGGCCACAGGCTACAAATTAGATTTCCTAAGGTTTCCTCCTCCTCATTTCCAGGAGTCGAGGATTCCAAACGATCCGGAAAAGGGAGCCGCATTAAGATCGGCATTAGATCATCTACTTTCCCAGGAAGTAATAGTAGAGGTACCAGTCCTGGAACAGGGGCTGGGTTTCTACTCCAACCTATTCATCATCCCAAAATCCAATGGAGATGTCAGGCCAATTTTGGACCTAAAGATGGTAAATGCATATCTAAAGATCCGCTCATTTCGGATGGAATCCGTGCGGTCAGCAGCTGCCACACTCCAGAAGGACGACTTCATGGCGTCCATAGACATAAAGGATGCCTACCTTCATGTTCCAATTTATCAGCCACATCAAAGATATCTACGCTTCATGGTGGCTTCGCGTCACTTCCAATTCGTGGCGCTTCCCTTCGGGTTGGCTACGGCCCCCCGGGTGTTCACGAAGGTCCTAGCCCCGATCCTAGCCAAGCTAAGGATCCAAGGGGTCACAATCCTAGCATACCTGGACGACCTCCTAGTCATAGACCACTCGTCTCCCGGCTTGGAGCGAGCAGTGGCCCTCACGGTCCAATACCTCGAGAGGTTCGGCTGGGTCCTAAATCGAGAAAAGTCAGCTTTCCAGCCCACAAGGCAGTTGGAATATCTCGGCATGAGATTAGACACAGAACAACAAGGAGTGTTCCTACCTCTGAGGAAGGTAAAAGCCATCAAGGAATTAATCCTACTGGTTCTAAGCAAGAAAGAACCGACTATTCGCCTATGTATGAGGTTACTAGGCAAGATGGTGGCCACGTTCGAGGCGGTACCAGTGTTGGTGGTTAGACCCTCAGAATCTACTGAAGGGGAAGTCTTTCAGCCCAGTGGCTTGGAAGATAGTGACCACAGACGCCAGCCTGACGGGCTGGGGAGCAATTTTGGATGGTTGCACTCGCCAAGGTACTTGGGCAAAGCCAGAGAAGCAGTTGCCCATCAACATCTTGGAGCTCAGAGCTGCTCGACTAGCCCTCAGGGCTTGGACGTCAAAATTGCAGGGGTTCCCGGTGAGAATTCAATCAGACAATGCCACGGCCGTGGCATACATAAATCACCAAGGGGGAACCAGGAGTCAAGCCGCTCAGAGAGAGGTGAGCTTGATTCTCCTATGGGCAGAGGCGCATGTGCCCTGCATATCGGCAATATTCATTCCAGGAGTGGACAACTTTCAGGCGGACTTCTTAAGCCGCCAGACTCTATGGCCGGGGGAATGGTCTCTGCATCCACAAGTCTTTCAAGCACTCTGCCAAAGATGGGGAGTGCCGGACGTGGATATCATGGCATCGAGACTCAACAAGAAACTAGACAGGTTCATATCCCGCTCAAGGGATCCGATGGCCTGCGGAACCGATGCGTTGGTTTGCCCTTGGCATCAGTTCAAACTTCTTTATGCGTTTCCCCCGCTCCAGTTACTACCCCGCCTGCTGCGCAGGATCCGGGTGGAACACATACCAGTCATCCTGGTAGCTCCAGCATGGCCCAGAAGGGCATGGTACTCACTCATCCTAAAGATGGTAGTGGGAGACCCTTGGACTCTTCCTCTACGGCCAGACCTGCTATCGCAAGGTCCGATCCTCCACCCTGCCTTACGGCATCTAAATTTGACGGCCTGGAAGCTGAATCCCTGATTCTCAGGGGTAGAGGTCTGTCTCAGAAAGTAGTCTCTACCCTAATCAGAGCCAGGAAACCGGTCTCTAGGGTGATTTATTACAGGGTCTGGAAGGCCTATGTAGGCTGGTGTGAGTCCAAGCGATGGCTTTCTCGCAAATTTACCATCGATAGAGTATTAAGTTTTCTCCAGCTAGGAGTGGATAAAGGATTGGCATTAAGCACAATCAAAGGACAGATTTCTGCTCTGTCAGTGTGGTTTCAGCGGCCGCTGGCCACCCACTCGCTGGTTAAGACCTTCCTTCAAGGGGTCTTACGTATTAGACCTCCAGTTAAATCCCCGCTTTGTCCGTGGGATTTAAATCTTGTTCTGTCAAGTTTACAGAAACAACCGTTTGAGCCGTTGGCTGAAATTCCTTTGGTTCTACTGACAAGGAAGTTAGTATTTTTGGTTGCCATAGTTTCCGCAAGAAGAGTTTCGGAGCTAGCGGCCTTATCCTGTAAGGAACCATATCTTGTTTTTCATAAGGACAGGGTCGTTCTCCGCCCTCATCCTTCCTTCCTACCGAAGGTCATATCCAGTTTTCATTTGAACCAGGATTTGGTATTACCATCCTTCTTCCCTAAACCTACTTCCAGAAAGGAAGGGTTGCTGCATACCTTGGATATTGTCAGGGCCATGAAGGCCTATCTTAAAGCTACAAAGAAGATCCGGAAAACAGATGTGCTGTTCATTCTACCGGATGGGCCCAAGAAGGGGCAGGCAGCTGCAAAGTCCACCATTTCTAGGTGGATTAAGCAATTAATCACTCAGGCCTACGGCTTGAAAGGGTTGCCTCCTCCAGTATCATTAAAGGCTCATTCTACTAGAGCCATGGGCGCCTCCTGGGCAGCACACCACCAGATCTCTATGGCTCAAGTTTGCAAGGCGGCAACCTGGTCTTCTGTCCACACGTTTACAAAATTCTACAAGTTGGACGTAAGAAGGAATACTGATACTGCCTTCGGGCAGGCAGTGCTGCAGGCTGCAGTTTGAGACCCTCGGATTCCGGGGGCTCCTCTTTTTTGAGTTAAATTTAAAATTTAAAATTATTTTTCTCAACTAAGTTGGATTTATTATGATTTGAGTATATCTCTAAATTAAATCCTTTTGTCTTGGAGATGTTCTCCCTCCCCTCATTGTAAGCATTGCTTTGGGACATCCCATATAGTAATGAATGCCGCTCTGTGTCCCGTGATGTACGATAAAGAAAAAGAGATTTTTAATACAGCTTACCTGTAAAATCTTTTTCTTGGAGTACATCACGGGACACAGAGCTCCCACCCCTCTTTTTTGAGGACCATTTTGGGAGGCATACTGCTTGCTACAAAACTGAGGTACTCCTCCTATGGGAGGGGGTTATATAGGGAGGGGCATTTCCTGTTTGAGATTGCCAGTGTCTACACCTGAAGGTACTCCATATAACCCATATAGTAATGAATGCCGCTCTGTGTCCCGTGATGTACTCCAAGAAAAAGATTTTACAGGTAAGCTGTATTAAAAATCTCTTTTTCTATGCTGGTAGTGCCGCCACTCCCTTGTCTTTTGATTTCATTCATACTCTGGTTGCGGACCAAGGCTGGCAACCGGCAATCTTCACAGCAGAGGAGATCTCATATTTCACCTGGAGCGGTGCAATCTTTGTGCTATACAATTTTGCGATAAAACTCAAGTTTTTCATTAAAGACATACCGGCAGCTCAAGCAAGGTTAGATACCTCAGAGTTGCACACTCAAAGCATATTTTTCTGAGCTACGTAATGCTTACAGATACTTAGTAGACACTGACACGGCCATATCACTTTCCTTACAAGGTTATATCATCTCCTTGTTACTGTTTAAATGCTCATGAAACACTGTGTGGCTCAGATGGAACATCAAATGCTTCTTTTTATCTGGCATTATCACTCAGACTTATCACTGAACTAAGCCAGGCAGCCAGCACTCAATCTGTGCTTAGTCTGTCAACAGAATAGCATATCAGTATCATATGTCAGAGGGATGTATCCAAATGGGTTTAAAATAACCCAAGTGTCATAAATGTTTATATCATGTCAAATATAATCATCAGTTTTATCACAAGAAATCAATAAGAGATGTACTTTTTCCTGTGCAGAAGCTGTTTGTCTATAGATGCACAGTTTTTGCTTCAAAGATTATCTATATTCAGAGACACTTTGGTTAGCATTTTTTTTCAAATAAAATGAAATTCCTTAATCTTGTTATCCCCAAAATATACAGGCATATGGGTTTAAATCACTAGAGAAAAAGGGTCATAAGTGTACGAGCTGGCCATATGCTGTACAGCCAGGATTAAATTTGTATTCCACCTGCCTCCACCCACTGCCCTCTCATTTCAATACATTTTTATAAAATTCATAAAAAAATGTAATCCAGTGCAGGTCATGACAGGCATGATAATGAGAACAGACATCAAACTCAAGAGAGGAACAATAGTCGTTGTCACCATTGCTAAGACATAGTAGTACAATAAATGAAATTTTTCTTGAAAAGTAAAAAGAAAAGGCATCTTGGTTTAAACAAGACAAAATGTATATACTGTATATATAACATGAATATTCAAACAATTATATTAACCATTTCAATTAGACTTAGAAACTACTTGATTGTACTAGAAGGGTCACTGAGAACACTTTTGCTCGAACTGAGTGGAGTTGGTCTTTTCTTGAGGTGAACATACATTCATGAACGCTGTGCAGTTGCATCAGGGCTATAACCTCTAAACATGAAGGGCTCCTTTTAGAAACCAGTTGCGTGTGATGGTCTTATAGTAAAATGTGAACAACTATACATGTGAGGGGGGATTTTCTCGATCCCTAAATTCAAGATAGCAAGCTCTGGTAAGGGAGGTATCTGAATGTGAGTGACATCTTGGATAAGCTTGAATACATCAGACCAGTAGTTAGACACTAATTTGCATGACCACAATATATGTATAAGTGTGCCATGGGAGCCACAATTCCTCCAATCTTGTATGCAAGTTCCCATAGGTTGGCTGATTTGGTAGCTCTATAGGGCATATTCAAGGCCGCTATACATTGATCATCTGTGAAGGTTGACCCTAGCTCATTTTCCTATTTAATCTGGAATGGAGTTTTAATAAATTATGTTTTAACTTTTAGGATTTGGTAAAAAAGGGATATGCCTTTAATGTGTGGGCTCACATCAGACCAGTATTTCCATACTTGTCTAAAGATGTTTTGGAATATTGTTGGTGAGTGAATTAGGCAGTGAGTGATAGTGATAGTGGTAGGTGACAGGAGCGTATCTATGTTGCGTTTGTGGGGATTACTGAAAAGTATGGAGTTTCCTATTCGGGACCTTTATGGATTGTATGTCTTTACACAGGCTCTGTAAATGGGTCGCAAACCATACTTTTAATTGTGCTAATAGCGTGGCCAGGTAGTAGTTCCTCATTTCCAATTTTGATCCCTGAAATGCCTGGATGAGAGTAAATCTTATATGCTAATGATTCCATAAGGAGATTAACCAGGATATTGACCACCTAATAACCGGGCCATAGCCGTATGACAGATACAGCACAGCTTTAAAACTCTAGGGCCCCGTACACACGAGAGGATCGATCCGCTGGAATTGATCCGCGGACCGGTTTCAGCGGATAGATCCCCTGGTGTGTACGATCCAGCGGATATTTTTCCGCGGGGATGGATTTCCAGCGGATCAAAATTTCTTAACATGCTAAGAAATCGATCCGCTGGAATCCAGTCCAACGGATTGATCCCCTGGTCTGTACAGACTCACCGGATCAATCCGTCCGAATCCATCCCTCGCATGCGTCGTAATGATTCGACGCATGCGTGGAAGTCCTTATATCACAGCGCCGCGCACGTCGCCGCGTCATCATCGCGGCGACGGCGCGACACGTCACCGCGGACGGAATTCCGCGGGGATTTTGATCTCATGGTTAGTACAACCATGAGATCAAAATCCGCCAGAGTATTTATCCACGGAAACGGACCTCCGGACCGTTTCCGCGGATAAATCCTCTTGTGTGCTCTAGCAGTGCCCCAGAAGTGCCCATCTGTGCCAGATCTGTGCCCATTTGTGCCAGACCTGTGCCCCATAGGTGCCAGATCTGTGCCTCATATGTGCCTCATATTTGCCCCAGCAGTGCCCCATCAGTACCCAACAGTGGCACATCAGTACCCAACAGTGCCATATCTGTGCTACATCAATACCCAACAGTGCCACATATGTGCCTAGCAGTGCCACATCAGTAACCAGCAGTCCCATATCTGTGCCCCATCGGTGCTCTACAATGTCCCATCAGTGCACATATGTGTCCCATTAGTGCCATGTCAGTGCCCAGCAATGCCCCATTAGTGCCACGTCAGTGCCCAGAAATGCCCCATTAGGGCCACATCTGTGCTTTACAGTGCCCTACAGTGCCATATCTGTTCTCTACAGTGCCTCATCAGGATCCATCAGTGGATCCTCATCACAGTAAAAAATGCATAGAAAAATGACATTCAAAAGACTCATATATGCCTCATAGAATATACGTTGGGGTGTTTGGTTTCCACAATAGGATCATTTTGTGGGCATTTCCATTGTCCTGGTGCTCTAGGGCCTTCAAAAGTGTGATAGGTTGTCAGGAAATGAAATGTGTAATTTATGTCCCTAGAATGCCTGATGGTGTTCCCTGCATGTTGGACCTCTGTATATGGCCAGGCTGTGTCAAAAGTATCACACATGTGGTATTGCCATACTAAGGAGGAGTAGCAGAATGTGTTTTGGGTGTCATTTGTGGTATGCATCTGCTGTGTGTGAGAAATAACCTGCTAATATGACAATTTTGTGAAAAAACAACAACTTTATTTTGCAAAGAATTGTGGGAAAAAATAACAACTTCAAACAACTCACCATGCCTCTTTCTAAATACCTTGAAATGTCTACTTTCCAAAAAAGGGTAATTTGGGGGGTATTTATACTGTCCTGGCTTGTTAGGGCCTCAAGAAATAAGATAGGATGTCAGTACATCAGGTGTGATCAATTTTCAATGATTGGCATCATAGCTTATAGACTCTATCACTTTCACATAGACCAAATCATTTACATTAATTTGGATTATTTTTACAAAATATATGCAGCAGTATAAATATTGACCAAAAATTATGAAGAAAAATTATTAATTTGCTAAATTTTATAACAGAAACGAAGAAAAGGGCATGTTTTAACAACATTTTCAGTCTTTTTTTTTATTTATAGCGCACAAAATAAACCCAGTGGGGATTAAATACCACCAAAAGAAAGCTCTGTTTGTGTGAAAAAAGGACAACATTTTGTGTGGGTACAGTGTTGCATGACTGTGTAATTGTAATTCAAAATGTCACTGAAAGCTGATAATTGGTCTGGTTAGGAAGGGGGTAAGTGGATAAAAATAAGTGGAGATTAAGGACATCCCTCATGGGTATTGTTTGACATAGAGAAGATATTGGATAGCATTGCCGAAAACATAAAACTTGGGCTGAAGGTTTGGAGTAGAAGGCCATTATCCCAGATAAGATAGGAACATGAAATCCAAATTTCTGTAGGGTCAGTTCTAGATATGACCAGTGGATTCTGTTGAATGCCTTCTGTGGATCCAAAGCTAGAAGCAGAGAAGGAATTTCCTGTCGATTGGCAAAGTGAAGGAGATTGATTAAACGCCTAGTAGCATCTGCTGTTTGTCTCCCTTTTGTGAACCCAGATTACATATGGAAGGATAGCAATAGTCATGTTTGTTATCCCCTTTGCAAAGAGTTTGAGAATGTGATTCAAAAGCGATATGGTGCTGAAATTCTGAGGGAGGAGAGATCTTTGCTAGGTTTTGGTAGTGTAATTATTAAAGCCTTTAACATATCATCAGGGAAAAAGGAAGAGAGTGCAGCCGCATTGAACACTGAAGTAAGAGGGCCAATTAAAATAGATAAAAACAGTTTGCAGTATTCAGCAACTAAACCATCAGGTCCATGAGTTTTGTTTTTAGGAAGAAGTTTGATAGTCTTGGCTATTTCTTGAGACGTGAATCGACTGCAGGAAAGATGTTGAGTCAGAGGGCGTGGGATGTTTGGTGTCAGGATTCTTATTCAAATTATTCAAATTATATATCCTGGGGGTTTATCAGTTTTTCTTTAGTAAAGGGGTAGTAAATGAAGGGGATAGATGATTTAATTTGTGACCCTTTAATTTGATTGTTTAATAGTTTCCCCACTTTATTGTTGTTGGCATAACGAGTTGATTTAAAGCAGAAATTTAATATAGGAATTATGTGCTGCATGTTTAACTAATGTCTAAAATCAAGGCAGATAACACCTAAGTATACACAACTTATAGCATAAATAATAAAAATAGTTTACCACCTTTAATCAAGGGTGTTACAATATTTAAACATAAAAACATGTAAACACATAGGTATTGTTACTAGACTAGTCCATGTTTAGTATATCCATCAAAAAAGTAATAGTCCATGATAGAGCCACCAAGCCAGTGAGCAAACACCAGGGCAATAGTGTCCAAACAAATGAACCGCCACCAATGGAAAGATTGCAAACTCACCAATATAGTAACTGCTGTTACAGCAACATGAAATCCTGAAACACATATGGAGGTCCCTCTGGATATCACACAGTGGATAACTTCTACCAATAACTCATATCAGGATTCCACTGGGAATAAATAAGCTCACCCAGAGCCCAGAAGTGTTCTCATAGTGTAGTAAGGTATATTCTGTATGTAAAATACACAGCAAGTGCAAAATAAAACAACAACAACTCACATAGGTTGCTGCTAGGGACCCTGAATCTCTCAGCAGCAAGACATCAGTGACAAATGCCACGCCTTGATGCATTTCATCCAAAATTACTTTGTCCAGGGGTCCTTTGGCCATGATGTCTATCCAGATTTATAAGTATTGGTGTCCTCAATCTGTAGATTGAGCCACATTTTAGCCTTAGCAGAGCTACCTGCCAATGGAGTACCCAGAAATTAGAAGGGAGAGTCTTGCTCGAGGCTGGTGAGTTCCATGGAGCCATCCCCTCTGTCCTCCATGTCTGGGTGGTGTGAGACTAGGGGTCGAGAGGTGAGAGAAGCAGGTGCAACCGTGGCACCATCGTGGATTTTTCCGGCTGGATGAACCAGAAAAGCTGTCCCCCTTTCTCTTTAGGGACATACTGCCACACTAGAACAGGGTATGGGGGATCTCCAAACAAAATTGCTGTTTGCTGACCCATATGACCATCAACCTAACTGACCAATATCTAGGTATAGTATATGGTAGAGGGATGACCCAAACTACCAAATGCCAAGCTTAAGTCAGTATTTAAATAGTTGAGATATCCAAGCTATGTGGTACTGTAGAACTGAGAATAGCATTGGCACTGGGGGGATTGTGTTTATACTCTGTTGTCCCTGTATAGTGTTTTGCAGCAGTGCATTAAACTTTAAAATTTTACTAGAGTTAAAAACATTTTTAAATAAAAAAAATTTCACCATTGTCTAAAGCCGTTTTATTAACCATTATTTTTTACTAACAAAAATGTGATTATATCTGCCAAAAAATATTTAATGGCATGTAGACAACTGTAAAATGTAACCATAATGAAAGGCTACGGCAATATGCTGAGCCTGCATGGGATAGCGCAGAGGGAGAAGTGGGCTGCCGCGCTCTGGGGTAGTAACAGCCTCTGATTGGTTAGTTGCGGCAGCCCCCTTCTCTGATAGGCCCGTTCGCGTGAGGTAATTCCCGCGCTGGACGAGCCTATATAGGGGAGAGGCTGAGGCGATTCGCTCAGTCACGTCTCCTGACGAGCAGCATCGCCCGCCTCTCCCTCTCTCTCTCTCAGGATGAAGCGCGCTGTTCCGGACAGCCGTGAGGAGCTCTTATGCAGACTCCTGGAGAAGGCGGAGAGCAGGGGAGGTGAGGAGTGGCTGAAGCGATGCCTGTCAGAGGAGAGTGGCTCTGTCTCATCCGTTCCCAGCCCAGCTGCAGTACCAGAGATGAGCGTGGGCGCCCCCAGGAAACAGCCTGGGAGAAAGAAGAAATGTAAGAGTAATAATTTAGCTCCTCAAGCTGAGGGAGCTGCAACAAGAGGTGCTTCTTGCCAGCAAGGGAGCAGCGCTGACTCTTCCCCCCCTCCTGGGGACTTGGGTGAGCATGTTTTACCTGAAGTTGTTTTCAGAAATGTTAACCAGTTATCTGCATTTTCTAGTCTGATTGAATCTTTATCTGTCATTGTGCAGCAGTTCAAAGGGGTACATGGTCATGGTGCGGATTTTCCCTCACAAAATGTAAATATGTATGTGCAACCAGGTGAGAGTCTGAGTACTCAGACATGCACAGTAAGTCAGAGTGCACAGGAGGCTGGTGCTGGAAATAGCGATAATGCTATTGATATGGAGGAGATTGGTGTGGTGTGGCATGAGGCTGGTCATCCCTCTCTGCTAGATAAAGATGTTACTACCAAATCGAATGTGAGGTGTCCTTCTGTTCATAATACTTTACCCCTCAGATCCTCTGCTGCTATGGTCAGCGAGTCTTCCTTTAAGGAACCCCTCCCTTGCAGTTTATCCCCGCTGGGTTTTCATCTGTCTAAATCAGTCAAAGAAAAAATTTGGAGGGGTGAATATCTTGACATATTATCACTTCTGCCATCTTCCAAGGAGTTTTTGGCTAAGTCTGACAGACAGTCCAGCGAAAGAACGGAGGAGGATAGGAGGAGAGCGGTTCCTAAGACATTTCAAAACTGGCTGCAAGCATTCTGTATCTATGCAGCAGTTATGGGAGAACGCTTCCCTGGGAAGTGTTCAGGTTTATTCCAACACCTGGATATCATTGCGGAGGCCTTTCGCCACTTTGGCGGCTCCGCATGGTTCTCATATGACGAGAATTTTCGTCAAAAACTAGCTGTGCACCCCTCGCTGCATTGGGGGGCTAAGGATGTGGGTTTATGGTTAAACCTTATGCTGCCACCAAGGCCCCAGTTCACCCCTCGCCCCTCTCCTAATGGTCAGAGTCCAGTCAGGAAGGGTGTATGCTTTGCATTTAATGAGGGTCAATGTAAATTCTTATTAAATTGTAGATACAGACATGAGTGTTCTTATTGTGGTGGTACTCACGCGGCGAGCAGATGTTTTCGTAAAGCTGCCGCAAGTTCCTCTCATTCAGGACCCAAGGACACACATGGGAAAGGCCCCGACTCCGGTGAGCCTGGCAAGAATGCGCCCATGGCTCGAGCGCTATCCAGACCTCAGGATGGCGGCTCTGCTAACTGAAGGTTTTGCTAATGGTTTCTTAGTGCCATCCTTTACTGGTTCAGGGTGTGTACCAGTAAAAAATTTAGTATCTGTATCCATGCACTCTAACTTAGTACTTGAGAAAATTTACAAAGAATTGTCTGAAGGTAGGGTTGCTGGTCCCTTTAATGACCCGCCATTCTCTAATTTTCGGTTGTCCCCGTTGGGCATTGTACCCAAAAAAGAGCAGGGTGCGTTCAGATTGATCCACCACCTATCTTATCCCCCGCATTCATCACTCAATGATTTGATGAGGCTTTGTGTCTTTTGAGGCAAGCAGGACAGGGGGCTGTGCTAGCAAAGGCCGATATTAAGTCGGCTTTCCGCCTTCTTCCCGTGCATCCACAAGGCTTCAATTCATTGGGGTTTCAATTTTTGAATCAATATTATTTCGACAAATGTATGCCAATGGTTTTCACTGTCGTGCTTTTATTTCGAGGCCTTTTCCTCCTTCTTACATTGGGTCGTGTCAGTCATTATCCCTCAAGGCCTCATCCTACATTATCTAGATGACTTCTTGTTTTTAGGTCCCCGGGGGTCATCAGTGTGTATGGAATCTTTACAGGTTTTCTTTGACGTTTGTCATGACTTTGGAGTGCCGCTGGCACAGGAGAAGACAGTTTTTCCCACTACGGTTATTGAATTTTTGGGTATCACGGTTGACTCTGAACGAATGGAATTCAGATTGCCACAGCAGAAGATACATAAGATGAAGTCTATGATTGCAACTTTTCTTGTAAGTAAGAAGGTGTGCTTAAAGGAGGCACAGTCTTTGCTGGGGCTTTTTGCTTTTGCGGCCAGAGTCATCCCTATGGCGAGGGTTTTTTCGCGCAGGTTCTCGTTAGCCATAAAAGGTATGGTGAACCCTTACGCTCATTTCCGGATTTCAAAAAGCATCAAGGATGATCTAAGAATTTGGGATGCTTTTTAAATGAGTTTAATGGTTCCTCGGCCTGGCAAATGGACTTTATTAATAGTTCTCAGATGGAGTTCTTCACTGATGCAGCTGGCTCTTCTGGGTTCGGGGCTTTCTTGGATGGGCGCTGGTGCGCCCAGTCCTGGCACCCTGATTGGCTCCAGAAGGAGATACTACAAAATCTAGTTCTGTTAGAACTTTTTCCAGTGATAGTGTCGGTGGTTGTTTGGGAAGACATCTTTAGGAATCGTAGAATTTTAGTTCATACAGATAATAAAGGTGTCTTTTTCGCCATCAATACTCTGTCTTCTAAGTCTGATCCCGTTTTAAGGTTATTACGTTTCCTTGTACTACATTGTATGAACTGTAATATATGGTTGAGAGCTGAGCATATTGCAGGTAAAGAAAATAACATAGCAGATTCTTTATCTCGTTCACAGTTCAAGAGATTCCGAGAGTTGGCGCCATCAGCGGATCAACGTGGCACCCCTTGCCCAGACTTCCTCTGGGGCTTAATTTGGGAATAATATTCCGGAATCTCAAGGCTTCAGTAGCGGAAAACACCTGGAGGGATTATAGGCTTTCATGGCACAAATGGTGCTCTTTCTGTCAACCATTGGGTTTGGATCCACTAGCTGTATCTTCTTACGTGGCTTTGTCTTTTTTGTCCTTTCTCATTCAAGCTAATCTTTCCCCGGCTTCCATAGGTAAAATATTGGCGGGAGTTTCTTTTTTCCTTAAGTTTGCAGGCCTCCCTGCTCTTACTTCTTTCTTTCAGGTCACTCAAGTTTTGAAGGGCCTCAAGAAGTCTAGGCCCTCTTCGGATAATAGGCATCCCATATCTATCCCCATTTTGATCGATCTTCTGGGGATCCTTCAAGATGTCTGCTCATCTAGTTTCGAGTCTTTTCTTTTCAAAGCTGCTTTTTCTATCGCATTCTTTGGAGCCCTAAGGTTAGGCGAGTTTACAGCAGCAAACAGAAACTCTTTTTCATTTCTCCGTTTTTCTCATGTCCAGTTTGACGTTGGTTCTATTCGCCTGTTTTTGTCCAGATCCAAGTCCTCTCAGGTTGGTCAGTGGTTTTCCTTATCCAGTTCTCCTAATGAGGCTATCTGTCCTGTGTTTCATGTTCGTAATTATCTTTTGGTCAGACCATTTAGTAACGATTCCTTTTTTATTCATGAAGACTTGTCATCATTAACAAGGTATCAGTTCTCAGCTGTTCTGGCCTCCTGTTTGAAGCGCTTGAACTTATCTGGGTACCATTTTTCTTCCCATTCTTTCCGAATTGGCGCGGCCACCACAGCTGATTCCATAGGTTTTTCGGAGAGTAAGGTTAAGAAAGTGGGTAGGTGGGGCAGCAATAGATATAAGTTATATGTTCGTCCCAGTCTTCTAACTTTATGATTTTCTTTCAGATTTATCCAGGAATATCGCTTGGGTCATAGGTCACTCCTACGTGTTCTGGGCTTACAAGCACTCCGGATCCAGATCATACTCTGCTAACCTGGGGCTTGATCCCGATTTATTTTTAATTTTATGGTCAGGTGTTAGAGGTATGCGGTGGCGCAATGTAAAAGACCACCTAGTTTATTTGTCTTCTGTCTGGCCTCAACCCCAAGTGATAGTTATCCACGCGGGGGCTAATGACTTGGGTAAATTCAACACATGGGACTTGTTATGTGAGATGAAAAGGGATCTCTATTCCATAACTCAAATGTTCCCGGGTTCAGTGTTAGCATATTCTGAGATGGTTCCCAGACTGTTATGGTCGCCGCATGGCACCCTTTTTTACGTGGATAGGATCCGCAGACGTCTTAATAGGACAATCCATAGTTTTATGCCTTCAATTGGTGGCTCTTCCTTTCGTCATTCCGAGTTAGAGGGTTTTTTGCCTGGGTTGTTTCGGGATGACCAAATTCATCTGTCAGGCATTGGCCTGGACATTTTTAATATGGGTATCCAGTAGGGTTGTCCCGATACCACTTTTTTAGGACCGAGTACAAGTACCGATACTTTTTTTCAAGTAGTCGCCGATACCGAATACCGATACTTTTTTTAAATGTGTCCCCAAATGCAGCCATGTCCCCCCCATATGCAGCCATGTCCCTCTAGCCATGTCCCCCACATATGCAGCCATGTCCCTCTAGCCATGTCCCTCACATATGCAGCCATGTCCCTCACATATGCAGCCATGTCCCTCTAGCCATGTCCCTCACATATGCAGCCATGTCCCTCTAGCCATGTCCCTCACATATGCAGCAATGTCCCTCTAGCCATGTCCCTCACATATGCAGCAATGTCCCTCTAGCCATGTCCCTCACATATGCAGCAATGTCCCTCTAGCCATGCCCCTCACATATGCAGCAATGTCCCTCTAGCCATGTCCCTCACATATGCAGCCATGTCCCTCACATATGCAGCCATGTCCCTCACATATGCAGCCATGTCCCTCACATATGCAGCCATGTCCCTCACATATGCAGCAATGTCCCTCACATATGCAGCAATGTCCCTCTAGCCATGTCCCTTACATATGCAGCAATGTCCCTCTAGCCATGTCCCTTGATGTGGCGGTGCGATGCGGCGGCAGCGGCGGGGGGGAAAGTATTCTATTTAGGTATCGGGGGTATTTGCGCGAGTACGAGTACTCCCGCAAATACTCGGTATCGGTCCCGATACCGATACTGGTATCGGTATCTGGACAACCCTAGTATCCAGTCCATGATCGAATCAGCCACGGTGGTGGGGGGGCCTCGGCCAACAGCTTCGCGGTTGGCCCCGGCCGGTGGGGAGTAGTCGTCCAGCTTTTGCTGGATGGACAGCAATTAATTTGATTTTAAAGTTTTAAGTTTAGCCAATTTGGCCTTTTGTAATTTAATTTATTTATTGAGAAATTTTTGTAACCCCGCCCCCACATTTTATGGATGACACCGTGGCCAATTTTACCAAAGATAAATAAAAATGTTGTATCAAATTGTTGTTTGGTCTCCTTATTCAATACCTCTGTACTAGCCCATGAAAGGCTACGGCAATATGCTGAGCCTGCATGGGATAGCGCAGAGGGAGAAGTGGGCTGCCGCGCTCTGGGGTAGTAACAGCCTCTGATTGGTTAGTTGCGGCAGCCCCCTTCTCTGATAGGCCCGTTCGCGTGAGGTAATTCCCGCGCTGGACGAGCCTATATAGGGGAGAGGCTGAGGCGATTCGCTCAGTCACGTCTCCTGACGAGCAGCATCGCCCGCCCGCCCACCCTTCCCTGTCAGTTTGTCATAATAAGTCATGTTGTCGTCCGTATTGGGGGAGTAGTCGTCCAGCTTTTGCTGGATGGACAGCAATTAATTTGATTTTAAAGTTTTAAGTTTAGCCAATTTGGCCTTTTGTAATTTAATTTATTTATTGAGACATTTTTGTAACCCCGCCCCCACATTTTATGGATGACACCGTGGCCAATTTTACCAAAGATAAATAAAAATGTTGTATCAAATTGTTGTTTGGTCTCCTTATTCAATACCTCTGTACTAGCCCATGAGTTTACCTGCCCATAATGGCCCATACACACGATCCACAAATCAGACAAAAAATACCACTTTCAAAGTGATCGTACGATAATCTGACCCCTAGTACACAGCCGATTATGAAAGTTCATCCGATATTATCTACTCAGACAAGCATGAAAATGTTCTCGTAGGATACCAGATTTTAAGATTTTTATTTAATCAGCACAATTATCATCCAAAAATATAATACAAGTATACTACAACACATTACATCACTTCCAAATTTTTATTCTGTCGTACTATAACTTTTGGAGCTTTAGTAACCTATTCAATTACTACTTGAGACTAGCAATTGAAAAAAATCAGGCGATCGGCCATCCAAATTTCAAATTGTGTATACTGGGCATTAGCTAAAAGTAAATTTCTACAATTTTGTTAAATGTGTTGGTTACTCAGTGGAAAAGTAGCCCTAACCAGAAAAAAAGCTGTTAAACAATTGTTGCTATGTTATTTTCTTTAATTAGCTTCAAGAAAACAGTGACAGTATAGTGAAATAACTGAAGTCAGTGCTTCATTTACACCCAAGAGGCATACCAGAGGGAATGTAATGTTGTCTCTTAATATATTATACTTTTTCTACGTATTGTCATGTGTTTTTGGATTTTAACTGCTTTTATTTTCAGCAATCATTTGTTTGAGTCAATAAAATAAATCCTTTAGTTACCTTTGCATTTGCAACCATTTCAAACATGGAAATAATTATCGTAGGCTATTGATTATAATCTATTTATTATTGTTAGAATGTCATAAGTATTTATGTAACTATGTATGGAAGTAATTATATTTTGTCTTATTTTATATTTTTCCAGGAAATCTTCAGAGTGGCAATCAATATTTAACCTCCCAGACTTTGGCATCATCTCTTGGTAAGTTTTTTTTTTTTATATTTCCTCTTAACTACAGTAGTAAATTTAGTAGAGTCAAATTAGAAGCTGTTCATTTTCCAAAGTAATAAAACAGGAAACAGGTAAACAGAATGGACCTGCCTTCTCTTTGAATACCCAATCATGTAGAAGGGTGAAAAAATATTTTTGTTTGTATGTAATTAGTTGATTCAAGTATAAACAGCTATGTGACCACTAAACATCCCTTTGAGAAATGAAAAGTCTCTAATTCTTGATTTATTGAGTACAGACTATTCACTTAGGAAAGTGAATGTTCACTTTTCCAAACCAAAGTTTATTGAGCTTAGTGAGAAAGGTAAACATTTTCTCACTACATTTACCCAATCATGTGCAAGAAAGAATCTTGTTTTTTAGTGCACAAAAACCTGATTGGGTATTCAAAACAAACACTAGTGCATTGTATTTACGAATCTTTTCTTTGTAAAGTAAACAGACTGAGCTCCTTAATTAAAGGGGCTGTAAAGGTTTGTTTTTTTTATTTTCTAAATAGCTGTTTAGTAAGCTGTTCTAAATGACTTTCCACCGCTCGGATGATGGTGGAAAGCTTACTAAGGAAAAACAGGAAGTGAGAAATTCAAACAAAGAAAAAAAACATTTAGAAGGGAAATCGAAGGAAAAAGTAAGTGAACCAACAATGCACTAGCTTAAAGGAACCAATTTAGAAAATAAAAGACGAACCTTTACAACCCCTTTAAAGCAACTCCTAGTGTGTCTGTCACACCATAAATAATACCTGTGTAGATAAAAATATATAAAGAGCTTGGCATATATGGAAAGAAAAAAACATGGGCCCGGATTCAGAAAGCTTTTACGCCGGCGAAATCTATTGATACGCCGCGTAAGTTTAAAGATGCGTTGTCGTATCTCTGCACGGTATTCTTGAAGCTAGATACGCCTGAAATCTGGCTTCAGCCGACCAACGTAAGTCTTAGCACGCCGTTGTATCTTGGGGGCATATTTACGCTGGCCGCTAGGGGCGCTTCCGTTGATTTACGCGTCGAATATGCAAATGACCCAGATACGCCGATTCACAAACGTAGTTCCGTTCGGCACATCTATATGCGCCGTTTACGTAAGGCGTCAGTCCGGCGTAACTTTACCCCTCATAAAGCAGGGGTAAGTCATGTTAAGGTATGGACAGCGGAAACGTACGAACAGTGTCGTATTTTACGTCGTTTGCGTAAGTCGTACGTGAATGGGGCTGGACGTAGGTTACGCTCACGCCGACTAAGCATTGAGCCGACGTATCTTGGGGAGTATTTGCAACGTGACTCTGAGAATGCGCGCGCATGCGCCGTTCGTTTGTCAACTCATTTGCATGGGGTCACGGCTCATTTCAATACAACACGCCCACTGCCTGAATCATTTGAATTAGGCGGGCTTACGCCGGCCCATATACGCTACACCGCCGTAACTTCGGGCGCAAGTTCTTTCTGAATACGCTACTCGCCTGACTAAGTTATGGCGGTGTAGTGCATATGAGATGCGCTACGCCCGCCTAAAGATACGCGATTCTTTCTGAATCCGGGCCATGATCTGTAGAATGTCTGTGCATTCTGAGCATAATATATGTTTTAATTATGTATTCTTCATATTTATGTAACAGCAGATACACTTGTGTTACTATATACACTGGCTCCAATGTCCTGGACTGTAGAATGGCTAGTCTTAAGACCAGATATATTAGCATCAGTCACCAAATCTTTCTAACTCTAAAGCCTTTATGTGTATAGTTAAAATGCTCTTGTTCTTTGGTTCCGGATTTGCATATTCTACAAAGATAATGAGTTTCTTATCTTTTTAGAATATAGTCTGTGTTTTGATCAAAGTCATTAAATGAATACTGAATTAGTAATTCTGATTGTTTTGCTAATGACTTGTATTAAAGATTTTGTTTAATGATAGCAACAGCAGTAGGCAAGTTCATTTTTATAATCATGCTGGCTCTGAGTCATTTTTCAACCTCTCTCACTTGACCTACATATAATATCAATTATTTTTAATAGTAACACAGTATGCTGAATAGGATAGATTTTGTGCAGCCACCTGACAGTTTTTGATGAGGTGTCATAATCTGCCCAGGTGTTCCGTTTTTTGCTTCTTCTTTCAGGAAGCATCTATGTATGGCATTTTCTATGCTTTTCAAATACATCTGTTGCAATGTAATCCTTGAAGTTTTTTTATATGCTGTAAAAATATAAATAGTTAAAAAAAAAGTGTGAAATAAACTGGTGCAGTTAGCTGGTCATAGCTTTTGTTGCCAATTACTACATGGGAATAAAGAATGGCTTACTAGAGGGCAAAGCTACAGATATTAGGAAGAGGTGAATCAATATCTAGAAATCTACATGATTAGGATAATTTCACCCACAAGATTATGCATTAGGCCTTGTACACACGACTGTTTTCCTTGACAAAATCCATCAAGAAACTTGGTGGCAAAGCTTTTTTGCCAAGGAAAACGGTGGTGTGCATCTTTTTTGTCAAGAAAACTGTTGTGGATCTCGACGAGAAAAAAAGAGAACAAGTTCTCTTTTTTCTCGTCGGGAGTCTCAATTTCCTCGTCGTGTTTCTCGGCGGGCTGGTTTACGACGAGAAACACGTTTGTGTGTATGCTTTGAAACCCGCACATGCTCAGAATAAAGTATGAGATGGGAGCGTGAATTCGGTAAAAGTAGCGTTCATAATGGAGATAGCACATTCATCACACTGTAACAGACTGAAAAGCGCAAATCGTCTCTCACCAAACTTTTACTTAAAACGCAGTAACACGAGATTAGCAAAAGCAGCCCCAAGGGTTGTCCCAGTGGAATCGAACTTCCCCTTTATAGTGCCATCATACGTGTTGTACGTCATCGCGTTTGAGAACGACGAGATTTTGTCTTGACAGTGTGTACACAAAGAAAGCTTGACAAGATTCTCGACAAGCCTGACAAGGAACTTGTCGAAGAAAATTATGTTTCTTTTACGATGAGTTTCTCGGTCGTGTGTACGAGGCCTTACTGAGGTACTGCCTGCCAGTGATAAAGAAATGTGGCACACCGGCTGATTCTGAGACAGACGGTCAGGGCAGGACTTAGGGTGGTGGGGGCCCCTGGGCTTGAGTCACTTTTGGGCCCTACCTTCTATACATGACTTTAAATAGAACAGAATGATACACAAGCTATGTATTAGAGCTACACAATTCTGGATAAACTGAGAATAAAAATAGAGATCATGATTCTGAAGTAAACCCCGGCCAATTTTTTGCAGTTTTTCAATTATTAAGTTATAACAGCTCATCACAATGCAATATATATATATATATATATATATATATATATATATATATATATATATATATATATATATATATATATATATATATATATATATATATCCCCCCAAAAACAAGGCCTGCAAATATCTTTTCTAGGATGGTTTCGGTCTCTGTATTTCCATGTATCTCAAGGGCCATTCGTACTGCTGTTATGTGATTCAAATTATGACGTTGCTTCCGCCCTTACTGTGTCCCTGTCGGCAATCTCGCACATGCGCCTTTGTGCTGTAACCATTCGTTGCTGTGTCTGCGGCTGCTGTTTTCTTTCACTCCCCTTTTGTGAAGTGTTCTTTAGTCACAGGGGGGAGTATCAGGAAGAGTGGAAGGAACTAAACACTGCAAGACTTCTCCTCTGTGCCAGACAGAGGGTAAGTTCTCACAGACTGCATTCCAGCAAGCTTTAAATGCCGATTTAGAGGGGCTAATGTGCGCAAGCACGATGACGTCATGCAAATGATCAGCTGCCTGTGTTATGGGCTATTTTTTAAGACAATGTTGTGTCCGAGGGTTTACATTACAACCACTTTAAATGACTGGTATATTATTGAAAAAAATTAAATGTAAGGGGCCCTCTATTGGGCGGGGCCCATGAGCTTGAGCCCAGTCAAGCCCAATGGTAAGTTCGGCCCTGCAGACGGTCCGTGCACACTGGACATAAAAAATGCTGCTTATACAGGCTTTAGGTGTGTTTTTCTTCAGCCTGTATAAGCACCACTATGTTAGCCTAGGAGGAGCGTTTTCAGGCAGAAAAAAAAACAGAATCGTGTTTTTGAGAGAAGCTTTTGGGCAGAAAAAATCTTGAGGCCTATAAATGCTTGTAAATGTGCATAAACGCAACATTTTCAAGTGTTCATTGATTATAGTAAAAATAGAGGGGACATGTTTTTGGGAAATTAACACTTATAAAAGAAAATGCCCATAAACTCTCATAAACTCTTTTACAACACAAGCCACTATGAGCATTTTTTATGTTTCTTTTTCTGCCAGAGGTTCTTCAGCTGCCTAGTGTGTATGAACGTTTTTTGTTTTTTATCTTGTTTAACATTTCTATAAACAATTTTCAAATAAACATTTAATATGGTGACGGTTAGGAATCCATCGGTTAAATTTAAAACAAGTTGGCTTTTTTTTTAATCGATGGATAAATAACCGATGGCGCCTACACACGATCGGTTTGGACCGTTCTCATCGGTTTAACCGATCGTGTGTACACGGCCTTACAGAAAATCCAATAAAACAAGCTTGTAAATAAAATTGAATATAGGAAATGATTCGAAGAGCATCACCTGACGCATTTCGTCATATTGAACATCATCTGGGTTCATGGCCATATTTGGTCAATGACGTCAGCCATTATCCCTTATTTAAAAGGTCAACCAGGAATCTGTAATTTGGTGACATGGAAGGTTAATTCTTATTTTGACTGGTGTTGTTCAATGTAATGAGGATCAGTATCACTGGCCATGTGATTGAAGATGGATTTACACTGTGGGACTTTTCCTTTTTTGTTAGTAATGTGTGTATTTACTGTTTACAATTTTTGTGAATGAGAAGAGAAATATACACCAGATTCCAAAAAGCCCCTTGGCTGTGAACTCTACAGACCCCCACAATCACTTGGCCATGGTCCCCCCTGGCAAAGGCACACTCCCCATGTGGCCCAATATGGTTAAGGGAGGAGTTTATGCTCATCCCCTCCCCCCCTTTTTCTGGACTGCAAGGCTGCATGCTGCATGCTCAGATGAGAACTTAGTATGGATTTTAAGGGGACACCATGTTATTTTATCTGTGTGATTTCCCCTTAAAATTTGTAACATACCCTAACATACATTATAGATAAGGGTTCCAGTAGCAGCATTGCAAATCTAGGGACAACTTAGTTTTAAATGAACTAGCAGATTTAGATTGACATGACTAACAAATGAAAGCTCAGGCTAACGCTTTTAAGCAGTTGAAGCAACGTGTTTTTTTTGTTTTTTTATCCTTTTGGTATAAAGGTTTTACATAATGAATAAAAGTTAAACCCTGTAAAAGGAACCCCTGTTAGTGTTACATGGTTTGTCTCAACACACTAACTGACACTTTTGCTGAACAGCTTGGCTGTTAAAGTAAGTTGAAAAATAACAAACTTACTGGCAGGATCATCAGATGAAAATAAAAAAAAAACTAAAAAAGGAAAACTAATGCAGCCAACAATTTAAAATTGATAAGTTGGAATATAACACATTTTTGATTTCAATACCACTATAAGAGTTGTTAGAAACAATTTGAAACAAGTGGAGACCGCTAAAGTAGTGGTGTCTACTTCTGTGATTTCCAGAGGCATCAGACAGGTATGGTATTTAAACATACCATACCTGGCTGGTATAAATACTATACATAGTTACATTTTACCAATGTAACTATGTATAATATAAAGATGTATACTATTGTTCTTTAAAATAATCATCAAAAAGGGAGTATACAATGTTTACAAACCACAGAACAACTAAATTCTGGAATCTATTCCTCAAAAAAAGAAGACTGAGGGCAAAGGACTAGTATTTAGTATTGCCTGTGGTTTGCTTGAAGCTGATCTTCTCCTCATTACTAACTTACAGTTTCTTGTACTTCGCTGTTTCTCTGTGTGGATGAGGCCATCTTGGTAGAGGCACAGTTTTACTTCCTCAAGTTAGAGCCTCCAGCAAGGGAAACAGTGAGTACCTGAGTAGTGATTTCCCTACAAATCTTCAGAGACTAGCAGTCAGAGGCAATATTGCTTTAAAGTCACACAGATAAGGGGGCAGATCCACAAAGATCTGCCCCGGCACAGCGTATATGAGATATGCTACGCCGCTGTAACTTACTTTTGTTGGTTTGAATCTGAAAAAAAAATTGCGCCGTAAGTTGCAGCGGTGTAGTGTATCTCTCATGGCGTAACGGCGCCTAATTCGAATTGGCGAGTAGGGGGCCGTGTTTCATTTAAATGAATCGCGTCCCCACGCCGAACAAACTGCGCATGCGCCGTCCCTAAATTTCCCGCCGTGCATTGCGCTAAATGACGTCACAAGGACGTCATTGTTTTGACGTGGAACGTAAATTACGTCCAGCCCGATTCACTGACAACTTACGCAAACAATTTTTTTTTTTTTAATTATACGCGGGAACGACGGCCATTCTTAACATTAAGTACGCCACTAAACAGCAGCTTTAACTATACGCCAAAAAAAGCCGACTAGAGACAACGTAAAAGAATGTGACGGCCGCTCGTACGTTCGTGGATCGTCGGAAATAGCTAATTTGCATACTCGACGCGGAAATTGACGGGAGCGTCACCCAGCGGATGCCGAAGAATTGCATCTTAGATCCGAAGGCGTACGAAGACTTGAGGATTCAAAACAAAGATACGACGCGGGAAATTTGATACGCCAGCGTTCTCTCTTTGTGGATCTGCCCCGAAGTGTCTAATTTGTCAAAATTTGTAGAAGGGAATGTTTTGTTCTGGACTCGAGAGGATAGGGTGGTGTATGTGACGATTATTATCATTGTTTTGAAACATTTGTTGTGCTCTAAGTGGTGATTCGAAGTATGGGTGAGACACGTAACCCTCCGAGAAGCCAGGAAGGAGGATGGGGTTTTGGTCTAAAGGGGTCATTGGACCAGGTGAGGGATTCAGCTCCAATGTGTTACATGTTGTTTTGAAAGTAAGAAGCATGGGGCCTGTAAGAGGGTATATAAGGTTTGCCTTGGGGATTGATTTGAAGTCAATCCAGGGTAAGTGAGAAAGAGGCACTTGCGTAAAGGATTCCTCAAGTGTAATCCAATCTTTAGTGGATCTCTGGATATGCCAATTGATTATTCTGGTGAGGTGACACGACCATTGATATCTGTGTATATCAGGGAGTCCTAGCCCCCCTTTCGACTTGGGTAGGGTCATTTTATCCCAGCTAAGTCAGTGAGATTTAGATGTCCAAATACAATTTCTGCAGAGTCGCTTGTAATTTGTAAAGAAGTATAAGGGGATTTTGATTGGGACTGTCAGAAAGATATATAAGATTCTGGGTAGGACATTCATTTTAGCTAGATGGCCAAGCCATGAAAAGTGTCTCGACATCCATTTGTGGAGGTCCTGTTGGATCGTTTTGATTATCGGTAAATAATTCCCGTTGTGTAATTCGGATAGTTTTGCTGGGATTTGGATACCCAGATAAGTAAGGGCTTGTGGTTCCCATCCAAATGGGCAATTGGCCTGACATTGTAAAACCAGAGTTGAAGGAAGGGAAATGTTTAGGGCTTTTGATTTTGCAAAATGTATTTGTAAGTTAGATATAGAGTTGAAGAGGGTAAAGTCCTTAAGTAGGTTGGGGATGGTGGTTATGGGGTCAGAGAGGAAGAGAAGAATATAATCCGCATATGATGCAATTTTACAGTTTTTGTTTAGAACTTCAATGTCTTTAATATCCGGGTTAGCTCTTAATTTGCGTAGCATGGGTTCAAGAGTGAGCACAAAAAATAGGGGGGAGAGGGGGCATCCCTCGCTGTGCCATTCGAGATGGAGAAGGTGTTCGACAGGCGGCCATTGACTCTAATTCTGGCAGTGGGAGTAGAATACAGTGCCATTATCAAGTGAAGAAAGTGGGCGGGAAATCCCATAGTCTGTAATGTAGTCCCATGCCACTCTGTCGAACGTCTTCTCCGCATCAAGGGAAAGGAAAAAGCCTTGTTTGGAGGTAGTTGTGAGCCAATGGTGAATGTTGATAGCTTTTATAGTGTTATCCCAGGTTTCTCGCCGGTAGGACAGCATCTTTGTCTGGAATAAAGAATCAAATCATCACAGTGTGGAGCTGTGGATATGAAATTAAAAACACAGTGCCATGTTCCGATAGATCAGATTGGAAAGAAAAAAACTATATATAGCAGATGATGGACTTTATAGTCGCAAAAAAAATAAAAAATAATTGAAGAGAGAGACAAAGAAATTGTTTAAAAGACACATAAATAACATAATGGCCGTTCCTAGGAGGGCCTGAGAACACAGAAATTCATAATACAGCACCTACAGCTCAGCTCTGAGCTTTACATGATACATCGCCTTCTATCAACCTTAGGTTTTCTATACAATAGTAGGAAGTGACTTTGCAGTCCTCCTCCTCAATTTACTGTACCTTTAGGTTGTAGGTGCTGTAATATGAATTTATGTGTTATCAGGCCCTCCTAGTCCATCATCTGCTATATATAGGTTTTTTTCTTAGCATCTTTGTCTGGTCACCTGAAAGAAATGTGCTGTTGTTGGAGGAACAATCCAAGTTGTTTGGAGGCTCTTGTAAAGAGAGCAGTGTCTCCAAAGGAAGTGATGAAGTTGCAATCCTGCTTCTTTGGTTTGTGCATATAGAGGCAATTGGGCTTAATGGGTTTTTGTGCATGGTGGTGAAGTTTCTCTCCATGGGTACTGTTGTTTGTTTGCTGGTACTGTGAAGTGATCTGAACATTTATTACAACTTCCCAGACGTAGACATTTTTACACATCAGAATTAAAAAAACTCTCTGTTTTAGATTTTTTTTTTTTAAATAAAAGCTGGAGAAAGAGTGATGATAAAAAACTTGAATATGTTTTCTCTTTTTACACTTCATAATTATGTTCTTGATGATCCACAAGCTTACAATAATCTAAATTCTCAGCAGGTTTTCCATAAATGAAAGTTTATTGCATAAAAGTTTTTTAAAAAGCACTGTTAGCAGTGCCAAAAGGTCACAAAATCATCTGGGACGCCTTGCGTTCCACAGACCAGAAACTTCAAAACCCAAAGTGGCGCAGTGAAAGAAACCCCTACTGAGATAATACTATAGAAAGCTGGCAGAGACTTTAGACATACTACAAAAGATGTTCAGAGACTCCAGTGATGCTATAGGAGCTGTAGGAGACTGGGTCATACCATAGGAGACAGATATAACTGGAGACCTATCAAATGAAACTGCAAGAGATAAAAGTCCCTTTACAAATTCACATTAGTGCACCCTACAGTCCATTTTAATTTGCCTTGTGCTAGCGTAAGATCCAATATAAAAGATCGGAGAATAAAAAAGAATAAAACCGTTAGATTCTAAAAGAGAAATACACTAAGCCAATTTACTGGCATGAGTAATCACCTACATAAATAAAGCACAGAATGATGTCTGTGAGGGTTCTGAGGTACTAACAATATGTGCAAAGGGCACAAGTGCATTAAATAATTATTTTACACCAGAGACCATGCATAGTGAAGACCATTGCAGACATTCTATGCTTGCATTAAACTTTTAGCAACTAGAGATGAAGGTTCTGGAGATGGAATACTAATTTTGTCTTCTAATTCTTGACAATTTGGCAGGGTAAGACACCACTTCTCCTCCTTCTGGAACACACAGAAGCAGTTATCTTTGTGGTACAACCACTGGGGTTAAGGGCATTTTAGAAACTCTCAGCAGGCAGCCCTTATTGAAGGTATAAAGTTTGTAGGAAAGAGAAATACTCAAACACAGTAGCATTCAAGTAGCATGGTTGAATCTTGCTTTAAGATCTCAGTAAGTAAAAATTATAAGGGATATTGAACATGCAAAACATGCAGACTAAACATTCGTAGACAAGATATCTCCATTGGAATTTCAGTCTTTAACTACTTCCCATCTGGCCTATAGACAAATGATGGCCGGGCAGAACGTTCGCCATATTTTTTTGTATACTCTTACCAATCAGTGTCCCTGATCACCGCCACCTCAGTTACATGATGATGTTGTACTGTTAAAAAATTGAAAAAAATATTTAAAATATTTTCAAAAATGTCTTAATTTTCCCCAAAATTTTGACAAAAAATTACAACTTCCAAAAACTTGCCATGCATCTTACTAAATACCTTGGACTGTCTACTTTCCAAAAAGTGGAAATTTGGGAAATATCTGTACTGTTATGGCATTTTTCGGGCCTCAAGAACTGAGATAGGACATCAGTACATCAGGATTTTATACCATAGTTTGTGGACTCTGTAACTTTCCCACAAACTAAATAATGTGCACTGATTTGGGTTATTTTTACCACAGAAATGTAGCAGAACACATTTTGGCCTAAATTTATGATAAAAGATTATTTTTTTGCAAATTTTATAACAGAAACAAAGAAAATGTATTATCTTCTACATTTTCAAAGTGTGAAATTTGGCCTGAGCAGATGGGGGCTGAAAGTGCAGTAGTTAAAGCTGAGCTCTAGGAACATTTCAAAATGATAGATATTTGTGTAAAAGGTATAATTTTAAATCAGTGGAGAAAAACAGCGTACCCTAGCTCAACTTCTTCTGTGTCTAAAAGCTAGTGCTCAGGATTAGTTTCTCCCTCAGTTTGGCATGTTCACAATTAAAAAGCTGGCAACTCTGTGAACTCTTTGTAACAAAATCTTTATTGGCTACATATCAACGCATACAGTATCTATGATGCTAATGTGTTTCAGCCAAAAAAGCCTTCCTCATAACATAATAATAATAACATAAAACAATGAGAATTTATATAACTTCTCAGAGCCACCCTGCAATAATTTACAGGAGCGGCACTGAGTCAATTAAAAACAATTAAGAATGGGGTACCCACCTCTCAAGGTCTAGACCAGGGATATGCAATTAGCGGACCTCCAGCTGTTGCAAAACTACAAGTCCCATCATGCTTCTGCCTCTGAGGCCTCGTACACACGACAGAGTTTCTCGGCAGAATTCACCGAGAAACTCGGTCAAAACCCGGATTCTGCCGAGAAACTCTGTCGTCTGTACACTTTTGGCTCGATGGAGCCGCCGAGGAGCTCGTCGAGAAAATAGAGAACATGTTCTCTATTTTCTCATTGTTCTATGGGAGAAGGCGGCCCGCCGAGCTCCTCGGCGGCTTCATCCCAGAACTCGACGAGGAACTCGACGTGCTTGGCACGTCGAGTTCCTCGGCCGTGTATACGGGGCCTGAGTGTTATGCTTGTGGCTGTCAGAGTCTTGCTATGCCTCATGGGATTTGTAGTTCTGCAACATCTGGAGGTCCGCTAATTGCATATCCCCGGTCTAGACAATGGCTGCTAGCCCATTTACATGGAAAAGACAATAAGAGCTCTGGTGTACAATAAAAAAATGTATTCATATAACACAGTGTCACAATATCCATATATAGTTCATCAAATTGAGTTGCCATATAGGGTATCCCGATGCATTTTAATCTCTATTAATGTAAAAGATCTTCTCCAGGGGATATTAATACTTTCCCTACAGAGTCATTGTAAAATGACCTCGATGGGAATCCTCCCTCCCTCAGATCCATGTCCTGTCAGCTGTGAGGAGACCGATGTGTGTTCCCAGTACAGAGGAACACACATCGGTCTCCTCCCCTTGTGAGTCCCCTCCCCCTACAGTTAGAACACACTTTAGGGAACATATTAACCCCTTCCTAGCCGCCTAGTGTTAACTTCTTCCCTGCCAGTCACATTTACACAGTAATCAGTGCAGTTTTCTAGCACTAATCGCTGTATAAATGTGAATGGTCCCAAAAATGTGTCAAAAGTGTCCGATATGTCCGCCGCAATGTCACGGTCTCAATAAAAATCGCCGCCATTACTAGTAAAAAAATAAAATAAAATAAAAATGCCATAATTCTATTCCCTATTTTGTAGATGCTAGAACTTTTGCGCAAACCGATCAAATACGCTTATTGCGATTTTTTTTACCAAAAATATGTAGAAGAATATGTATCGGTCTAAACTGAGGAAATTTTATTTTTTTATTTTTTTTAATTATGATATTTATTAAATCAAAAAGTAAAAGATATTGTGTTTTTTTTTAAATTGTCACTCTTCTTTTGTTAATAGCGCAAAAAATAAAAACCGCAGAGGTGATCAAATACCACCAAAAGAAAGCTCTATTTGTGGGGAAAAAAGGGCGTTAATTTTGTTTCAGAGCCACGTCGTACAAACGCGCAATTGTCATTCAAAGTGCGACAGCGCTGAAAACTAAAAATTGGTCTGGGCAGGAAGGGGGTGAAAATGCCCTGTATGGAAGTGGTTAAGTGAACATCTATGATACATTATGTTAATGATGTTTTTCACCCACCCACTGACGCTCTCCAGCAAGGATCCTATACCTGACACAACAGGGCGCCCCTTCATTGGGAGGTCTTGTTTGTGGATTTTGGGTAGGTGGTTAAGGAGAGTTGTAATTCTCTACCATAAGACATTCCACAGTTTTGGGGCTGAGGACCCCCATTTTCTTCCCAGGGTCCAGTACATTGTTTAACTGCCTCAGAGGGATCAGAATATAACTGGCTATAGGAGTCCCCCAATTGATGAAGTGCCTCCAGCTTGCAGTTCTCAACATTTAACACAACCACAGAACCCCCCCCCCCTCTTGGCAGATAACTATGTCCATCCTCTTTTCTACTTAGATTAGAATTCTGGGGGTACTCCTGTGGCTGGATAGTCTCCTTTCATTTTATGAGTTCACTTTCAACAATGCTGTGGAAGGCATCCACCACCCCGCTCCTGGTCTGGATGAGATACAAATATGTATCCAGTTTATTTACAGTATGTAATATGTCCCAAACTGGCCACCACTAGGATTGGAGTCCCTCTGGAGCCGATTTTACAATCAAATAATTAAATAAATAAGAGGAATCAGACACACGTTTAAAGAAATGGGGAGAATCTGCTTTTATATTCCGTCTCTCCCTGAAAATGCTTCCACAGCATCAGATTTGTGATAAAAAGATTAATACCAAAAATGGTGTACAAAACATCAAAATTGTATAGTATACCTGTGTCCCTGGTATACACTGGTGACAATTTCAATTGTCAGTCTGATGAATACAAAAAGATGGGAGAAACAGCTGTGGTTTCCTCTTCCAAGACCACTTAGTGATTTTCCGTATATATGATATAAATATCATATAGAGTATCCCTCCAGCCACAACAATTTGTCAGTTGTATATTCACGCAGGAGTGGATATTGAACAGTTAAACAGTGGAGAAAAAAAGCATACTCTCGCTCAACTGCTTAATGAGAGTTGGCTGAAAGCTGGTGCTATGGCTGGGAGGTTCCATCCCTCATTATGTCATATTCACAATCAAAAAGCCGATAACTCAGTAACTTCGAAAAGATATATAAATTGTGATGTTTCACAAATGATGTTATTGTTATGTCATGAGAAAAGATGCTGTGGCCAAAACCTGTTAGTATTTTAGACACTGTATGGGTTAATATGTAGCCAGTAAAGATTCTAGTCAGATGAGACCAACATTTTACTTTTTTGTCCTAAAAGCAAAATGCTACGCGTGGCAGAAAGCTAACACTACACATCACCCTGAACACACCATCCACACCGTGAAACATGGTGGTGGCAGCATCATGTTGTGGGCATGCTTTTCTTTAGCAGGGACAGGAATGCTGGTCAGAGTTGAGAGGGGCCAAATACAGGGTAATCTTAGAAGGAAACCTGTTAGTGTCTGCAAAAGACTTGAGACTGAGGTGGAGGTAGCATCAGTGTGTCCCTAGCAACCACCACTGTCAATGACTAATTGCTTACATGAATCTCTGGGCACGTAAGCTCCGGTGCATAGACGTGAAACACGTTGAGGGCATGATCTGGCAGAGCGTCCAGGTTGAGACAGCCATTCACTATTATACAGCAGGTTTTGACTTGATTTGCGACTCCTGGGACACCTAAACACTCTCTACCATTGCCTGGAGCATAGACAAGTTCCCTTCCCGGCCAGCACCCACAGCAGTAGGCACAGAACTTAATTCCTAAACAGCCTGAGTGGCTCACATACATATCATTATTTGACTGCTTTCCACTGTTACTGGTTCCTAAGGAAGCAGCAGGTTCTGGCACCAGGTGTGTCTCTAGCAACCACCACTGTAACTGGCTAATTGTTATCCCCTGGGCCAGTCCACAGACCTCTGCAATGACTGTGGGCCTTTTTTTATTGTATCTGCTGCTGGAGCAAAATAAAAAAAATCTCCCAAATCAGCCATATGCCAAGCATCTTAATGCCAGCTTGGAAAAATTGCTGGCAGCTGCTCTCATTCCACCGTATGGAACGACCACTTTACACAAGTTTTTGGTTTGTGCTATACTACAGTGGCAGGCACTAAGCTGCCATTATTTTTCCCAGAAGGCCAACTCCAGCTACTATTTGTTTGCCCAGAAAGCCGTTCCTGCACTCCTCCATGTATGTATAATGCAATGAGGCAGTAGGTGGTGGAAAAGGATAACAAAGTGGAGGCAGATGGTTGAAGTAATGGTGTTGAGGAGAAGAAGAAAGTGGGGTAGGAGGGGGTAATATTTGGAAATATATTTCCACTCTTCCACAAAACATGAGGAAGGGTAGGTAGCAGCAAGAGTAGGGAGACAGTTTGATGACAATGGAGAAGGATAGGCAGCAACAAAATGTTAAGTGTAGAATCCTATGGCAATAGGCTACCCTCCCACTCTTCCATAATCCAAAGAAAGTCATAATCATGACATCTGCTGTCAGTCTGGTGGCCATGTTCTGCTTGTGGCAGCAGGTATATACAATTATTTAACACATTTATTATTTACATACTGTATTTACAATTTTTTAAATAATTTTTATTTAAATGTTCAATTGTTTTGCATTGCTAGAGTAACAATGTAAACTAGGCCTCAACACCACCTTGTCCCTATGTAGAAACAGAAAAACAGTTTCCTCACAAAAATTATGGTTGCAAGAAAGACCAGCCTGTGGATGAGAGTAGAGCTAAGAATGTCTTTAATTGGGTTTCCCCCCATTTTTTGTGTGACTTTAAAGGCTCAGAGAGTAGACATATAATTAAAAAACAGTGGTTTTATTATAAAAAAAAGACATACAAAAAAGAAAAATGTAGTACACAATAAAAGAAGGGATACAAAATAAAATAAAATAAATCAAAGCAAGGCAGAATGATATTAACTGGAATAAATAAAAATAAAAAATAACAAATAATATGCAAAAAAGGAAAGAGGGGGATTGAAGGACCAACTGTGCCACAGCTAGAGGCGTGCAGACTCGAATTGTCAGCCGTGGGTTTTTCGAAAGATGACTCGTAAGTATGTCATTGTCATCTCGTGTGACAGTGACATCAAGGAAAGTTATCTCCCTAGGGTCGTATGACATTGTGAAAGTCAGATTAAAGTCTGTGGGGCAGATCCACAGAGATCTGCACCCGCGCAGCGTATCAGAGATACGCTACGCCGCCGTAACTTACCCGGCTTTAGTTCGAATCCATAAAGATTTTGCGCCGTAAGTTACGGCGGCGTAGTCTATCTCTGGCGGCGTAACGGCGCGTAATTCAAAACAGCGATTAGGGGGCGTGTTTCATTTAAATGAAGCGCATCCCCGCGCCGAATGAACTGTGCATGCGCCGTCCCTAAATTTCCCGCCGTGCATTGCGCTAAATGACGTTGCAATGTTTTTTTTAACATAGACATGAATTACGTCCATCCCGATTCACGGACGACTTACGCAAAGAAAAAAAAAATTCAAATTAAACGCGGGAACGACGGCCATACTTAACATGGCAGGTCTAACTATACGCCACGAAATACCAGCTTTAACTATACACCGGAAAAAGCCGACTAGAGACGACATAAAGGAATGCGCCGGCCGCTCGTACGTTCGTGGATCGTCGGAAATAGCTAATTTGCATACTTGACCCAGAAAACGACGTGAACGCCACCCAGCGGACGCCAAAGAATTGCATCTTAGAGCCGAAGGCGTACGAAGACGTAAGCCTGTCGGATCTAACCCAGATGCCGTCATATCTTGTTTTGAGGATTCAAAACAATGATACGACACGGGTAATTTGAAAGTACGCCGGCGTATCAGTAGATACGCCGGCGTACTCGCTCTGTGGATCTTCCGGGTTGTCTCATGATCATTTCATCGATGTAACAGTGCTACAAGACTAGTGGGATTAAAAGGTGGTTTGTAAAGTGCAAAAATATCCAGATTCAGATCCCACAGAGTAACATAGTGAGATTTTCTTTAATCTAGAAGTAAAAGGTACATGGTCTTTGAAACAGGATGAAAGGGCAAAAACCTGATGTTTGGTAATGTTGAAAATAAAAACTTGGTCCAGACCGAGTCCTTTTCCCACCCATCAACTATATTTTTTTTATGTTTTTTTAATTATTTACAGATTTAGATTTTTTTTGCAATTACATATTTAAATCATTTTCCTTGTAAGGAAGTTAATGCAAAAATGGGCAGGGAAAGTAAGATGTGTAACTAAAATGCAAAGAAAAAGAATACCTTGGACTTCCAACATTCCCAGGACACGCATGGGATTTGTAGTACCAGCTATCCCAGGAGGCAATGGTGAGGCACCCTATGCCTCCAGGAAGCACTGGGTTTTTGGGTCAAGGTTTTTTTATTATTGTGCACTTGTCATAGTAGAATAATATAGGCTGCCATTTCTAGTCTCTCCACTTGAACTCCTCTGTAAGTTCCTTGGTTGACATATTGATGCTTTGGTTTTATTAAATTGCCATACACTCACCTGAAATGTATATAGAGATGAGTACTTCTCATATTTTGCTGATGTTCACCTACAACATTACAACTCCGTGACTCAAACGTTTTGAAGCTAGGTATACCCAGGCAACTAGAATTGCTTGTCACCAGTCCGCTTGTCACCAGTTGATCTAGTGACGTGTATTTGATGAGGGATAGTATCATTGTTACATCTTCAATTGAATCATATTCATATTTTTAACATTTTGTACATCATGATATTTTCTAATTTTGTAATCATATTATGTAATACATATTTTTCTATGATTTTTTGAGTTTATTCTTGTCCCGCTTCCAGAGGTTTTTTCTATTTTCTTTAATGTATAAAGGGATGATGGCAACCACATGTTTCCTTACATGAGTTGGTCTTTTTCAAACAAGAATTTTCAGATACTGTAGTGAGCAATGGCTGCTACCATACTCCCTAGATACCGAATGTACTTTAATATATTTTATTTCTTGCAGCCACTAAGACCAAGAAGACTTTAGTTGAACTGAAACAATAAAAAGGCATGCATAAAATAAAAAATGGTCTTAAGGTAACAAAAAAATTGAATAGTATAGTCATTTAGACAGTAAAATGTGTTTAAAATGTTAACGTACAGTGTAAAAATACAACACAAAGGAGAAATAAGTGCCATTTCCTTTATTCATCACTTATTACCATTACTCACCAAGTCTTTCATACCAAGGCGAGCATAATGTCTTACTGTTTTTCCCTTACATACTGCACGTATCAAGGACATGAAAATTGGAAATGGCTTAGCTGTTCTCAATTCAACCAAGCAATTCCTTGCAATTATATGCCACTATGGTGATTTGTACTGCTACCTTCAGGATGTGAAATCAAAGCTAACAGCTTGAAACATTGCAGCTGATCAGTCATTCGTCTGCTGAAAGAAAGCTCTGTTGACATTCCATTTGTACTTTTGCAAACTTTGTAGAAAGCTTCTAAAATGTAAGATCTAAAAAGATTTTGTGAATACGGTTTATTTGCCTCTGTTCATTATGATTTATGTGTTCCAACAGCATAATCTCAGTCGTAATTGCATATTTATGATGCTGAGATGTAACGTACTGGATGTTTCTATAGTGAATTAAAGTGGATAGACTTTTTATTAAATATATATATATATATATATATATATATATATATATATATATATATATATATATACACTATATTACCAAATGTATTTGGACGCCTGCCTTTACACGCACTTGAACTTTAATGGCATAGTCCGTAGGGTTCAATATTGAGTTGGCCAACCCTTTGTAGCTATAACAGCTTCAACTCTTCTGGAAAGGCTGTCCACAAGGTTTAGGAGTGTGTCTATGAGAATGTTTGACCATTCTTTCAGAAGCAAATTTGTGAGGTCAGACACTGATGTGGACGCGAGGACCTGGTTCAAAGTCTCAGCTCTAATTTATCCAAAAGGTGTTCTATCTGGTTGAGGTCAGGACTCAAGTTCCTACACCTCAAACTCGCTCATCTGTGTCTTTATGGACCTTGCCTTGTGCACTGGTATGCAGTCATGTTGGAATAGGATTCCCCAAACTGTTCCCACAAAGTTGGGAGCATAAAGTTGTCCAAAATGTCTTGGTATGGGGTGGATGAACTTGACTGTCCTGACCTCAACCCGATAGAACGGAGACTACGAGCTAGGCCTTCTCTTTCACATCAGTGCCTGACCTCGCAAATGCGCTTCTAGAAGAATGATCAAACATTCCCATAGACACACTCCTAAACCTTGTGTACAGCCTTCTCAGAAGAGTTGGAGTTGTTACAGCTGCAAAAGGTGGGCCAACTCAATATTGAACCCTTCAGACTAAGACTGGGGTGCCATTAAAGTTGATGTGCCTGTAAAGACAGACATCCCAATACTTTTGGTAATATAGTGTGTGCGTATATATATATATATATATATATATATATATATATATATATATATATTAGGGTTGCGCCAATACCACTTTTTTTAGACCAAGTGCATGTACCGATACTTTTTTTCAAATGCTCGCTAATACTGATCCTTTTTTTAATGTTATTTGATGATGGCACTGATATGCAGCACTGATGGACACTGGTGAGGCAGCACTACTGGGGTGGCACTGATGAGGAGGCACTGAAATGCAGCACTGATGTGCACTGATAGGTAGCACTGATGGGCACTGATGAGACAGCACTTAAGGGCACTGATGAGGAGGTACTAATGGGCACTGATGGCCACTGATGAGGTGTAAGCTGTGTCAATAGTTTTTATATATATTTTTTTTTACACAGATTTTTTTGGGGGGAGGAGGGAGTGGATGGTGTCAGTGTTTTTTTTTAACCTTTAAATATTTATTATAATTATTTTTTTATCAGCCCTGTTGAGGGGGCTTTGTTTAGATATCAGGGGTTTAAACAGACCCCTGGCATCTCCCCTTTGAGACAGGGAAAGGGACTGAGGATGCAGATTTCCCGGTCCCTTTCTCAGCAGCATCAGCTGCACTGAAGATGAATGGAGAGGATACAGAATCTCCTCTCTATTCATAAACAGAAGCACAGCAAACACAGTTTACGATGCTCAGTTATGAATGGACAGAGTCAGTGATCACTATGGCTGCTCACATAAATATATACACACAAGTTTATTAAAACATTCACACACTTTGTTGAGATTTTTTCTAACCGTCTTATCTATTTTTAATCTGTCTAAGAACAATCTTCAAACATAGTTTATATTTCCTTTATGTATTTTCCAAAAACTTCTAGATCAGTCAGTTTTTGTATTTGAATATTACTAGTACAATGGAACCTTGGATTACGAGCATAATCCGTTCCAGGAGAATGCTTGTAATCCAAAGCAGTCGCATATCAAAGTGTGTTTCACCATATAAGTCAATGTAAACAAAGATAATTTGTTCCGCATTGACTTCTATTGCATGCAATACCACATGTGGCCAGAGGTGGTGGGGGGCACCGGAGAGACTTGGAAATACTCAGAGACAGATCGGCTGAACATGGAAACACTCAGAAACAGAGTATTTCTGAGTGTCTCCAAGTTATTTTTAGTATTTCCGAATGGCTCCCGAGAGTCACCTCTGGCCAAATGTGGTACTGCACACTGCAGAGGCTTGAATCCTGCTCTTTTTGCCAGATGACACTCGCAGACCGAGTCAGGATTTTTTTTTAAATGTTGCTTGTGCTTCAAAATGCTTGTAAACCACGTTACTTGTAAACCAAGGTTCCACTGTTTAAGGTTACGATATTCATTTGTTTGTACCATGTAAACTGCTCAATTTTTTTAAAAAAATTGTGTTCCTAAATCACTACTATAATGTAAATATGTGCTATCTATGGCTACTAGTCATCACTACTACATTTCCGTTACTACCAGCTGGTGTTTCTCTACACTGAAAGGAGTAGTATAAAATGTAATATAGCTATTGCTAAGTTTAACAAATGCTGTTAATTTCAAATTGTTATATACATTTTGCTACACTCTTTGACAGTGATATAAAAGTATGGTTTCCAGGATCATATTTACAATACAAAATTGTATTTGCCAAGTTCATTAGGATTCATTGTCTTGCTCTGCTTAAAAAGAAAATAACTTTTCAGAAAACATTTCTTTAAACTGCTTTTTAAGTGCAAATGCAAGCTTTAGAGATATTTTATGTGAAAGAACAAGGTTTCCTTAGGACTGATAGCAAATGCTCTGTATTTCCCTAGGGAAATCAGAATAACAACATAAAAAGATTTTTTTCAAGCATAATCTATTATAATTTATGATTAGAAATGATTAATGATGTAGTACAATTCTGCTTGTTAACAAAAGCTTCTGCAGAATAGAATAACAAACTAGAACAAGAAACACTCTTCTTCACACATGGTAAATTGAAGGGATATAGTTGCATTTGCTTTTCTGAATACTCTGTAATCAGTTGTATGATATTGATAACAGATGCAAATCTCTGGTTATTAAATTGCATAGTTGTCTGGACTATTTTGCTTATCCTATTTAAAGTTTTGTTATAAATCAACAGTGTGTTGTGATTATGGTTTCCGAGTCCCTTAGCCTGAGCAGGTTGGACTGGAACACTGGGGTCCACCAGAGAAATTTGTGACTAAAAGTCCACTTGCCTGCCAAATTTTTTAACACGACACAACTGTAGTGTTCATCCAACAACAATGCCTGTATTTTTGATGTCCAACATGCAGAGCCATCTTTAACGTGGAGCAAACGGGGCAGCTGCCTCGTGTCCAATCTTTGTTGGGGGACCCAAAGCAGCTTCCCCTTGAGCATGTGATACCCGTGAATTGGGGCCCAGAGGATGGCATTGTAGAGTGTACAGAGGACATGGAAGGCAGTGCTGTATTCCTCAGTCAGCCAGCAGAGGGGGGATGGGGGGCCAGGGGCTCCACTGATGCTCTGATGCCGCCCCATGCAGCCTGTATAAATGGGAGGGAAAACAGAGAGATCGGAGTGGGAGCCCCGCCCCTGGACCTCTGAAAGTGTATAGTGAGCCTGGCTGGCCAGGTATGTCCTTACACCCATATAATGCCTGACTGCTATCCTGAAACCCTGAGATTTGTTATTTAACTGTAAAGCTGTGCATTTCTGAGAGTTCTCTGGCCATCTCCAGTAGTATGTCCGGAGTCTCTGTCTCCTGAAGTATGTCCCCAGTCTCTCTCTCCTGTACTATGTCTGCAGTCTCTGACCGTCTCTTGTAGTATGTCTGCAGTCTCTGACCATCTGTCCACATTTTCTGTCTCCTGTACTATGTTTGCAGTCTCTGATTATTTCCTGTATTATGTCCACAGTTTCTGTCTCCTGTACTATGTCTCCTGTACTATGTCTATGTCTCTGGTCATCTCCTGTAGTATATCTGCGGTTTCTGGTCAGGTCATCTCCTTCAGTATGTCCGCGGTCTCTGACAGTCTCTTGCAGTATGTCTGCAGTCTCTTACATAGTTACATAGTTACATAGTTACATAGTTAGTCAGGTTGAAAAAAGACACAAGTCCATCCAGTTCAACCACAAAAACAAAAAAACAAAGTAAAAAACACAGTAAAATCCTATACACCCAACTCCATACCCACAGTTGATCCAGAGGAAGGCAAAAAACCCCAGCGGAGCATGATCCAATTTGCTACAGCAGGGGAAAAAATTCCTTCCTGATCCCCCGAGAGGCAATCGGATTTACCCTGGATCAACTATACCTACAAATCTTAGTACTCAGTTATATTCTGTACATTTAGGAAAGAATCCAGACCTTTCTTAAAGCAATCTACTGAGCTGGCCAGAACCACCTCTGGAGGGAGTCTGTTCCACATTTTCACAGCTCTTACTGTGAAAAAACCTTTCCGTATTTGGAGGTGAAATCTCTTTTCCACTAGACGTAAAGAGTGCCCCCTTGTCCTCAGTGATGACCGTAAAGTGAATAACTCAACACCAAGTTCACTGTATGGACCTCTTATATATTTGTACATGTTGATCATATCCCCCCTTATTCTCCTCTTCTCAAGAGTGAATAAATGTAGTTCCTCTAATCTTTCCTCATAGCTGAGCTCCTCCATGCCTCTTATCAGTTTGGTTGCTCTTCTCTGCACTTTCTCCAGTTCTCCTATATCCTTTTTGAGAACTGGTGCCCAAAACTGAACTGCATATTCCAGATGAGGTCTTACTAATGATTTGTACAGGGGCAAAATGATATCTCTGTCTCTGGAGTCCATACCTCTCTTAATACAAGAAAGGACTTTGCTCGCTTTGGAAACCGCAGCTTGGCATTGCATGCCATTATTGAGCTTATGATCAACTAAAACCCCCAGATCCTTCTCCACTACAGATCCCCCCAGTTGTACTCCCCCTAGTATGTATGATGCATGCATATTCTTAGCCCCCAAGTGCATAACTTTACATTTATCTACATTAAACCTCATCTGCCACTTAGTCGCCCAATCAGACAGAGCATTGAGGTCGGCTTGTAAATTGGAGACATCCTGTAAGGACGTTATTCCACTGCATAGCTTGGTGTCATCTGCAAAGACAGAAATGTTACTTTTGATCTCAGACCCAATATCATTTATAAATATATTGAAAAGTAAGGGTCCCAGCACTGAACCTTGGGGTACACCACTGATAACCTTGGACCATTCAGAGTAAGAATCATTAACCACGACTCTCTGAATTCTGTCTTTCAGCCAGTTTTCTATCCATTTACAAACTGATATATCCAATCCTGTAGACCTTACCTTACACATGAGCCGTGTGTGCGGAACTGTATCGAACGCTTTTGCAAAATCCAAATATATCACGTCCACAGCCACTCCTCTGTCCAGGGTTTTACTTACCTCTTCATAAAAGGAAATCAGGTTTGTCTGACAACTTCTGTCTTTCATGAATCCATGTTGTCTGCTGCTTAAATAGTTTTTTTTCCAGCAAGAACTCATCCATGTGGTCTTTTATTAAACGTTCCAGTATCTTCCCAACTATAGAAGTTAAACTAACAGGTCTATAGTTACTTGGTAAAGACTTTGTTCCCTTTTTAAATATGGGCACCACATTGGCCCTGCGCCAATCCAGTGGTACAATTCCTGTCTTTAATGAGTCCCTAAATATTAGATACAGTGGCTTTGAAATGACAGAGCTCAACTCTGTCATGTCATTTCTGTTCACCAGAACCCTGCATACTCCATCTCCTGTAGTATGTTTGCAGTTTCTAAACCTCTACTGCTATATGTCTGTAGTCCCTGGTCGTCTCATGCAGTCTGTCTGCAGTCTTTGGTCATCTCCTGCAGTATGTCCGCAGTCTTTGGTTGCCTCTTGCAGTATGTCCACAGTCTCTGACCATCTCCTGTAGTACATCTGCAGTCTCTGACCGTCTCCTGCAGTATGTCCGCAAGTCTCTGACCAACTCCTGCAGTATATAGATATAGGGTTGGTGGCGCTACCCCTCACTGGTAGAGTGATCCTTCACAATGAGTCACTCTTGCCAGGTGAGTGTGCAACAAAGGAAAAATACTAATTTCCATCACCTGAAGGGTGATCCTCCAATTAGGTCACTTTTCCCAGATGGAGGGTGAAGGATTTGTCACAAGTGAGTGTTATAAAAGTGTTCTACAGGAATTATTTAAAAAAAAATGTTAATTGGTGCTTCTTTGTTATGTAATGTTGTACTCATGTGATTCATTTCTAATCTCAAAATAGATATGCAAATAAATGTTCAAAATTATGGTGATGTCATACTGTATGTGGTAACCTTACAGCACACATGAATAGGGATTACTTATATTTGAAAGAATATATGAATAAAGCAATTATAACAAAATATATAATAATAATAAATACAAAAAATAAATAAAAATTGACAAAGGTCAGATGAAAAAGTTTAATGGAAAAACAAATTTCGGAACATTTGGAATTGTATTCAAATTTTAAAGTTCAATCATAAGTGTTGCAGAAGAATAACGTTTCAAATGACTTTTGTGCTTTGCCAAGATGACTCGTGCCTAGGTTTGGCCACAGGTGTGCAGTGAATCAAGTGACATCCGTGCTCCCCTTCAGTTCCCTACTCACCAGAACCCTGCACCCTACAGCGGTAAAGCGCCGCTAAAACTAGCGGCGCTTTACTGGTACCGCCCCCACTGTCCCAGTGTGAAAGGGCTCTTATTTAGTGTCGAGAGGGCCTTTTAACCACTTCAGCCCCTGAAGGATTTACCCCCTTCCTGACCAGGCCATTTTTTGCGACACTCCACTGTGTCGTTTTAACTGACAATTGCGCGGCCATGCAACGCTGTACCCAAACAAAATTTATGTCCTTTTTTCCCACAAATAGAGATTTATTTTGGTGGTATTTGATCACCTCTGTGGTTTTTATTTTTTGCGCTATAAACAAGTTACAGAGTTAAGAGTTACAGAGTTACAGACAGAGTTACTTTCTGCTATCATATATATCCCCACAAAATAAAACTAAACACATGTCTTCATCAGTTTAGACCGATATGTATGATTTTACATATTCTTGGTAAAAAAAAAAGGTTATAGCGCCTACATAATAGGGGATAGATTTATGGTATTTTTATTATTATTATTTTTTTTACTAGATCTGTGTTTTTTAGCGACATTGTGGCGGACAGATCGGACACTTTTGACACTTTTTTGAGACCATTGACATTTATACAGCTAGGGGTTGATCAAAGGGTTAAATGTGTGTCCTAGGGAGTGTTTATAACTGTGGGGGGAAAGGACTGCCTGGAGAAGGAGACCGATAATTGTTCCTAATCAGTAGGAACAACAGATTTGTTGCCTCTCTCCTTACAGAACAGAGATCTGTCTGATTACATTGACAGATCTCTGTTCTGTCTCTCTCAGGAGCAATCACAGGTGCCCGGCAGACATTGTGGCCACCAGGCACGTGCATCAGCTTTTATGTCACATGGCGGTCATACGCGCCCCCTATACCCCTTAAGGCACCCACCGTACAGCTATGGCGATTTGCGTAGGGGAGCCAACTTCTTCAAATAGCATGCATCGAACATGCTTCTGTCCGAGGAAGGTTTTACGCCCCTTAATGACCAGGTAATTTTTTGCGATATGGCACTGCGTTACTTTAACTGACAATTTAAGTGTTTTTTACTTTCTGCTATAAAACACATTTAATAATAAAAAATAAAAAAAAATTGAATTTCTTCATCAATTTAGGCCAATAAATATTTTCTGTAAAAAATCCCAATAAGCATATATTGATTGTATATTGATTGATTTGCACAAAAGTTATAGAGTCTACAAATGATGGGATGTTTTTTATTAGTAATAGTGGTAATCAGCTACTTATAGCGAGACTGTGACATTGCGGACAAATTGAACACCTAACTGACACTTTTGACACTTTTTTTGATGACCAGTGACACCAATACAGTGATCAGTGCTACAAAATATGCACTGTTACTGTACTAATGACACTGGCCTGCTTAGCAGAAACACAAGATCTCTATCTTCTCCCCTGTCAGACTGGAGATCTGCCTTGTTTACATAGGCAGACTGCCATTCTGCCTGTCTCGGGAACGATCGCAGGTAACCGGTGGACATCGGGTTCAACGGACTCGCTGATTTCTCGCCCTTTGTCCAATCAGCGCGCAATTTGGTCTCCAGCGGCTGCGTGAGTACCGCCTAGAGGCTACAGGTACGTAATTTCACGCAATAGAGCCACTTTGCCACAGTAAATGTACGTTACGTGGTCGGCAAGTGGTTAAACCTACAAGTAAAGTTGCACACCAGTACAATGTACTCCTTTAAAAGTGACATAGAAAATAATAACAACAAAGCACCATTAAATAACAGATGTGGAAACCATTACCAAGGAAAGAAGAAAAAAAGGCATATCCTGGGTATCTATTAAGAGTCCCAAAATGTTATAAAATTTCCCCAGGTGATCCTTTGCTTCACATGTCAGCTTGTACATAGGCAGGATTTGATTAAATAATTATTTCCTGCACACCTACAATAAATGCAGTGGTTCGGTAGAAAGTCAGTGGAGACCTATTCATTTTCTAACATATTATAGCAAACTTCTCAAGAACTGTTTGGACCTAGTAGAGATTTCAAGATCCTCAAACACATCCAATAAACACCATTTAAGCCTGCATACATTTGGTAATTAAATACATCAAAGGTGTCAGCCATGAAGGCTGTAATACTTGACCAAAAATGTCTAATGCATCGGTCAAACCGATGAGAACAGTCTGATGGACCGCTTTCATCAGACCAAACTGATCGTGTGTAGGCCCCATCGGTTATTTATCCATCGGTTAAAAAAATGTAATTTTGTTTTAAATTTAACCGATGGATACCTAACCGATAGAAAAAAAACGATCGTTTGTAGGCACGTCCATCGGTTAAAAATCCACGCATGTTCAAAATCAAGTTGACGCATGCTTGGAAGCATTGAACTTCGTTTTTTTCAGCACGTCGTTGTGTTTTACATCACCGCGTTCTGATACGATCGTTTTTTTAACTGATGGTGTGTAGGCACGACTGACCATCAGTCAGCTTCATCGGTTAACCGATGGAAAAATCCATCAGACCGTTTTCATCAGATGGACCGATCGTGTGTACGCGGCATAACTTTATCACATTACTATATGTAAATAATTATCATTTACTTTGGTACATTTATGACAGAAAGGCATGTCCCTCTTGCTCAAGTTAAACAAATGTTGTGAGGTATAATACAATTTATGTAAATGGCACAATTGGACAAGCTTATTTCTGGCAGAGATTAATGTGGTGGGATAGGAATTAATCAGTTGCTGATGATATTGTTAGACACTTCTGGGATATCTGCAGTCCTGCATGTTTGGACAAGTGAGGCTAAGGCTAATGCCGCGTACACACGATCAGTCCATCCGATGAGAATGGACCGATGGACCGTTTTCATCGGTTAACCGATGAAGCTGACTGATGGTCCATCGCGCCTACACACCATTGGTTAAAAAAACAATTGTGTCAGAACGCAGTGACGTAAAACACAACGACGTGCTGAAAAAAACAAAGTGCAATGCTTCCAAGCATGTGCCTACTAACGATCGTTTTTTTCCCATCGGTTAGGAATCCATCGGTTAAATTTAAAACAAGTTGGCTTGTTTTTAACCGATGGTTAAATAACCAATGGCGCCCACACACGATCGGTTTTGACCGATGAAAACGGTCCATCAGACCATTCTCATCGGTTTAACCGATCGTGTGTACGCGGCATTACTTATTAGTAAAAGATATATATAAGGCGTGTGGGAGTTGACCAAAGGGAAGTGGATAAAATTGAGTCAATATCCCTGAAAACTTTTGTTGGAACTGGGCTGTTCGAAAAAAATATTCAAAATAGGTTAATGCATCCCAATAGTTCAAAGGGAGGTTCAAACCAATGGTCTGTTTTAGCATGAAAGGAGGACATACAAAAGTATTGGGACACCTGCCTTTACACACACATAAACTTTAATGTCATCCCAGTCTTAGTCCAAAGGGTTTAATATTGAGTTTGCCCACCCTTTGCAGCTATATCAGCTGGGAATATAAAAGGAAAAAAATCTGTGCTGAAACCCTTATTAAATAAATAATAATGAGAAAAAATTACACCAACGTGCAAACAGGAAATTTGCAAAAATAAAAATAAATGATAAATAAAGTGGTGCTGCAATCAAAAAACCCTAAAACTTCAGTCAACATACATATATAAAAAATTTATTGCGCTCCCACCTAGAAAATGTAAAAATATCATACAAACTCAAGTGTCCTTCAACAATAGTGTTCATACAAAAAAACAATAACATGTGAGTTCATAAATACTAAAGGGTTAACTCTGAAAATTCGTTCCAATTGATAAATATGAGCGGACTCATGAATGGCAAAGTCCATATAAATTAAACGGAATGGGATAAGGAAAACTTGGTAATAGGTAATTCTACTCTGATGTTCTGTTCATCTAGTAAAAGAAAGGCATTCACAGCCGCTTACCAGATACAAGATCATATAACGCCCATCAGGATATACTCCAGCCAGGCCAGGATAGTCATCCGGGGATTCCTCCTCCAGGACACACCGTTCACGTTGTACTGAATTCTGTTCGGCTTACACTGGATTCATGCTGCGGTATACTCCTCACAGTTTCACCCGATTCCATGTAACACTCAGGCAGAATAAAAAGAAGAAAGCCTCATGGTGTAGTATGAAGATTCAAAGGCGTTTATTTAAAAAGTTGCATTGCACTGCAAACACACCGCAAATACACCAAAGGGCACGCAAAGATAAAAAACAAAGCCGCGGCTAACAGTACGTTCGGCTCGTGCGTGGTGACGTATAGAATACTGACTCCACCCGAGGCGTTTCCCCGTAACAGGATTCTTCTGGGAAAGGAGATCGGGAAGGATGACCATTGTTCCAGAAGCACTTTTGTGAGGTAATGCGCTGATGATGGACGATAAGGCCTGGCTCACAGTCCCTGCTCTAATTCTTTCCAAAGGACTTCTATTGGGTTGAGGTCAGGCCAGTCAAGTTCCTCCACCCCAAACTCGCTCATCCATGTCTTTATGGACCTTGCTTTTTGCACTGGCAAAATCATTTGGTGGAGGGGGAGGATTATCGTGTGGGGTTGTTTTTCAGGGGTTGGGCCCCTTAGTTACAATGAAGAGAACTATTAAGGTGTCAGCATACCAAACATTTTGTGCTCCCAACTATGTAGTAACAGTTTGGTGATGGCCCCATCCTGTTCCAACATGACTGCACCCCAGTGCACAATCAAGGTCCATAAAGACATGGATGAGCAAGTTTGGGGTGAAGGAATATGATTGGCCTGCACAGAAACCTGACCTCAACCCAATAGAACACCTTTGGGATGAATTAGAGCAGAGACTGCAAGCCAGGACTTCTCGTCCCCATCAGTGCCTGACCTCACAAATGCGCTTCTGGAATTATGGTCAAACATTCGCATAGACACACTCCTAAACCTTGTGGACATCCTTCCCAGAAGAGTTGAAGATATTATGACTCAATATCGAACTCTACGGACTAAGACTGGGATGCTAATAAAGTCCATGTGCGTGAAGAGGCAGGTGTCCCAATTCTTTTGGTAATATAGCGTATCTGGGCATACGCATTACCAGATTTTTATTTCCCAATTACCTTGGAGACAATGAACAGTCAAGATCAGGGGTACTGAATTAAAATTCACGGGTGTCCGGTCAGTAAAGTTTTCTTACAGCGGATGTCCAAGTGTCATATTGGTAATGACTCAGATGCTTCACATCACAGCCTCCCGTGCCTGTCACAATTTTTTTCTATTGCCCTTGTAGGTGTTTTTCTAGAGCATTAAAACACAGATCTCTGCACAAGTATGAAAAAGCCCTTACCTCAGTGCCATCAGCCCCCCTTCACAGCGCATCTCTCCCTTTTACATCACAGTCCCTCACCAGAGACCGACCCATCAGAGACCCCCCAACCCATTGCAGACCGTCCCATAACAGTGTGTCCTTTAAAGACCCCCTCTATCACAGACCCCCATCACAGACCCCTCCATCACAGATCCCCCCATTACAGATCCCCCAATCACAGATTCTCTCCACCACAGACTTCCCTCCACCACAGGCCCCCCCTCCAGCACAGACTCATCACAGACCCTCCTCCATTACAGATCCCCACTCCATCACAGATCCCCACATTACAGACCTCACTTCATCACAGACCCCACTCCATCACAGACCCCCATTACAGACCCCACTCCATCACAGACCCCCCTTTACAGACCCCACATAAACACAGACCCCCCTCCACCACAGATCCCTCTATCACAGATCCCCCATTATATACCTCCATTACAGACCCCACTCCATCACAGACCCCCCCATTACATATCCCCACTCCATCACAGATGCCCTATTAAAGACCCCATTCCCTTCGCAGACCCCCATTGCAGACCCCCCTCCACCGCAGGCCCCCCTCCAGCACAGATCCCTCTATCACAGATCCCCCCATTATATACCCCCATTACAGCGTTTCAACGTATGATCACTGAGAATGTTGAAAATTATTCAAGCTTTATACTTAATTTATAGAGGCACTAAATACAAATGCAATGCATATCATAAAGCTAGATAAAGGACTACATTTGTTACACTTTGTGGTATAGGAAACTTAATGTTATATGTAAGTTCTCTCTTTCTTTTTAGAGCTTATAGCATAGTAATATTGGTTATTTCTTGGCAATAGTAACTTTATTTTTCCCTGCATACATTTCAAAAATGGAACCTACATATACTAAACCTGATTTCTATAACTAAGAAGTTAGTCTGCAATTTCTTTACTAGGAATTAGGCTTCCATTAATTTAATTTATTGTTGCAATTTAATTTCAATCCTTCCTGCCACTTGCAAGGTTAGTCAAGGTTAAATTAAAGAGATAATTTAAAATACAGTGTACTCTTTGAGTTTGCAACTTCAGCTAATGCTATCAACGTGTACTTTGTAATGTCACATTTGATCCAGACTACTGGATTTGAAAGTTCACATCTATTTGTCAGATATGGTAATTATCACATTAAATATGTGTTGTAAAGCCTCGTACACACGGCCGAGGAACTCGACGTGCCAAACACATCGAGTTCCTCGGCCAGTTCAGCACTGAAGCCGCCGAGGAGCTCGGCGGGACGAGAGCTCCCATAGAACAACGAGGAAATAGAGAACATGTTCTCTATTTCCTCGTCGAGCTCCTCGTCGGCTTCCTCGGCTGAAAGTGTACACACGACCAGTTTCCTCGGCAGAATTCAGCCAGAAACTCGGTCGGAAGCTGAATTCTGCCGAGGAAACTGGTCGTGTGTACGGGGCCTTAGTGTGCTATATTATAGGTATCAGTAATCTCATAAAATAACTGAGCAATTGCTCACTAATTTTTACTTACGAAAACTGAGGGCTCTGTTTTTTTTGGAGAAGCTTTCAAATCAGAGATAGGTAAAGGTGTTTTCCCAGGCAAACCATACTGTTTGGAAAAACTTTGTTTTCTTAAATAGCAAGGGATGAAGGCAAATGTGGCAAAGGAGGCAGTGGAGCACTGCAGAGTTTGTGATGGGGAACAGGTATTTAGGTACAATCTGCTTCAGTGTTAGGAATAAAGGCAACAGATCACAATACATTTAATAGAGAAAACATAGTTATTTAATTTGTTACCTAGCAACATTTTCACTTAGCTTTGAGAATGAGTGGAAGTTAATCTAGCACCAGTCATCCAATCATGTCCAAACAAAAATCTTTTTTTTTTTTTTGCTGTTATTGAGTTTATTTGCTAAGCAAATTTTACTTAAAGCATACGGCAAGGTCACCTTTTGGAACATGTTACATGTTCCACCCATGTTCCAACTCCTGCCACCATGCCCCTGACCCCCCCGTCTCTGTGACAGCAGGAGGGGGATCTTCTCCCCGAATCCACTGTCACAATTTAAAAATAGTGGGAGCCCACATGGCTGCATCATTCATTCACATCAGTCTGTGAATGAAGAAACTACAAGCCGTCAGACATTGCCATTGATGGCTTGTAGTTCTCAATGAACTGCCAGGGTGCTGATGAGCACATTTGTAATCTATTCACAAGCCCTATAGTTTGTAAACATTCCGCCCGTGTCAAAGTTATGGACTGAAGGCTGCAGGATTTGTCTGCAGAAGTCTGACATTGCACCCCTGATCCACTAATCACATGTGCAATGCTTTCCAGGCTCCTACAAGAAAAAAAAATTAAATATTTTTTCTGCAAAAATATGTGCATTAAATATTTTTTTTAAGTTAAACTTAGCCTTTAGCTTTAATGCCGCGTACACACGATCGGTCAAACTGATGAGAACGGTCTGATGGCCCGTTTTCATCGGACCAAACCGATCGTGTGTGGGCCCCGTCGGTTATGGATTTATCCATAGGTTAAAAAAACAATCTTGTTTTAAATTTAACCGATGGATACCTGACCGATAGAAAAAAAATTATAGTTTGTAGGCACGTCCATCGGTTAAAAATCCAGGCATGCTCAGAATCAAGTTGACGCATGCTTGGAAGCATTGAACTTCGTTTTTTTCAGCACGTTGTGTTTTATGTCACCGCGTTCTGACACGATCGTTTTTTTGACCGATGGTGTGTAGGCACGACTGACCATCAGTCAGCTTCATCGGTTAACCGTTGAAAACGGTCCATCAGACCTTTCTTATCGGTTTGACCGATCGTGTGTACGCGGCATAACTCATCCATCGTGAAAGGTGAAAATTCACTTTGCAGCAAAGATATGGTATACTCTAATAAAGAAACCCCAAAGTGTGCTAGTATGTAGATTTTTTACACTGATGCATGTTTTGTACACTTCTACTTTTTAACTATTAAAAAGAGTTTATTAGGGGAGTGTAACATCATCAATTAAACCTGACTTTAATCAAATGGTGTTGCTATTCTGTACAGTGACTCAATTTTCCAAAATTCTAAGACAATGCAATAACAATAAATTAAGATTTTTTGTCAATGAAGGAATGTTTTTTTAAAACAGAATATAGTAATCTGTATCACAGGCTGGTTCAGACTTTTGTTGTAGTAACAAGTGCCTTTACTTTGCATTATTACAGTAAGGCATTAAAATAAGTATGATGCATAGTAATATTAATTTTGAATATCACTCCAATGAACATGTATTTTTTTTGTAATCCTCAGTGCACAGATGTGAACCATGTGTGTGTGTGTGTGTGTGTGATGAGGTGTACTGTACCAACAAAAATGCTGCAATTCTGTTGAAGCCTGTAGCTTGAGATCTCAAAGCCTGTAAAAAAAAAATCTTTTTTTTCAAACGTTTAAGTTTTCTTTAAAAATATTCTGATGTTTGTAAAAACACTAAAATTAACCCCAAACCCTTGTTGTTTTTCTAACTTCTGCTGTCACACTGATCATTGAGCAATTTCAAAGTACTTTTTACAATAGACTTTTCAGTGCTCTTTGTTACATAACTTGTTATGCACCTACTTCAGCCAAAACAAAGCTATGTGATTTTTTTAAAGTATGCTTTAAACAAAAATGCAGGCTAGTTTGGAGCAGTGAGCAGTGAAGATAAACGAATTTATTGAGTCACTGCTAGTTTGTGGCACCAAAGTCATTTAATGGCTGACTCAATTAGAACATAAGCATACAAATATTTTACTTCATGTCAGACTCCTTATATTTTCCTATAATTTAGCAGTGAAGTTAATATATGTCTTTTTTTAACGCAATCTTAACCAAATAAATATATAATTTGTCTACTACATATGCCACAGCAGCTACTAAATATTGTTATATAACACTCAGCCACACAGAGGAATTAGTCTAGTCAAAGAAATGTCTAGTCAAAAAAATGACACTGTACTGGACTCCTCTAAAAAAAATTGGGCACCTTTTCCAGCTATTCATTCTATCAATCATAAATAACACAACTCACAAGTGGACCTTTGGCGCACACTTAATCCAACAACCAAAGACTATATATACTGGGCGGCGTAGCGTAAATGCGTCCGGCGCAAGCCCGCCTAATTCAAATGTAGCGTGTATCATTTAAATTAGCCGCGCCAAACGTACTGCGCATGCTCCGTTTTGAAATTTCCCGCCGTTCTTTGCGCGAAATGACGTCGCACCAACGTAATCTTTTGAATGGCGACGTGAGTTACGTCCTTTCCTATTCACGGACGACTTACGCAAAAAAAAAAAAAATTAATTTGACGCGGGAACGACGACCATACTTTAACATGGGCAGTCTAAATATAAGCCATGAAATAGCAGCCGTAACTATCCGCCGGGAAAAGCCGACTAGCGACGACGTAAGAGAATGCGACGAACGCGCGTACCTTCGTGGATCGGCGTAAACAGCTAATTAGCATACCCGACGCGGAAAACTACGCAAACTCCACCCAGCGGGCGCCGAAGTATTACACCTACGATCCGAAGGCATACAAAGCCGTACGCCTATCGGATCGAAGCCTAAAGCCGTCGTATCTTGGTTTGAGAATTCAAACTAAAGATACGATGCGGCAAATTTGAAAATACGCCGGAGTATCAGTAGATACGCCGGCGTATTTCTACTGTGAATCTGGCCCTCTGTATATTGGTCCGATCACTTCCCACTTTTTATTTTTCTCCTGCTACCTAACACCTCTAAAAAGATTGTGCTCTGTCATTTAAATGGAACCTTCTTGAGTGATGCCTTAGTTCACTCGAACATTGGAAGGGTTATCTAGGACTTTCAAACAACACACGTGAATCACCCTACCCCTCTTTCCACCTAAATGGATGACTGATGCACTCTTTTTGTCTAACATGGTTCTCCTCTGAAAAAGACTAAAACCACCACGATAATGAACAACATAAGCACTCTCAAATGCGCTCATAGAGTGCCTTGAAAAAATATACATGCCCCTTGAAATTTTCCACATTTTGTCATGCTACAACTGAAAACGTAAATGTATTCTATTGGGATTTTATGTGTAGACCAACACAAACTGCAAACAAGACCTATTAAGGCTTTCTTTCAACAATGACTTTCTTCTTGCCACTATTTTGACTCTATTTACTAATTAGGTGACTTCTGAAGGCAATTGGGTCCCCTAAATTTTAGATAGGGGTATCAAAATAAAGGGAGCTGAATACAAATTCACGCCACACTTTTTAGATTTAAAAAAAAAAAAAAAATTGAGAACCATTTATCATTTTCCTTCTACTTGACAATTATGTGACACTTTGTGTTGGTCTGTCACATAAAATCCCAGTAAAATGCATTTCAGTTTTTAGTTGTAACATTACAAAATGTGGAACATTTAAAAGGGTATGAATACTTTTTCAAGGGACTGTAAGCAATCCCCTTCTCCACAGACCCAAACTACTGTTCTCTAAACATTTTAAACATCTCAGACTATAAAGCCAATCCTTTACTTGAAATACTAAACTTCCTTGTCAATGCCTGTACAAATTTGTAAAGAAGAATGGCAAAATGCTGGCTAGATCTATTAGACCTAAATGTTTTTTGGAAGTTTTTCTCTAAAATGTCTTGCCCCTTTAAAAACCTTGTACACACTTCAGAAGCCTTTGCCAAGGCTTTCAGCTATCTCCACCCTGGTGACATCCACAAATTCTGTCGACAAATACACACAAACCACTGCCCTTTCAACTCTTTCATTTACATCAAGCAGAATTTGTCCCTACCGGGGAAGCTAGGAACAATTCTGTTAAATCCCTTATCCTGATATGTCAGGAAGAACCATAAATTGCTTTGCCTGCTTGCTATTGATGCAGAGGTGGCATTTGATCATGTGTCCAGGAAGAGTTTTCTCACAATTTGGTTTGCCACCAACTTTTCATTTGAAGAATATGACCCTTTATAACCCCCCGCCAGGTTTAGAATTAATGGTATATTGTCTGACCCTATTTATATCCACAACGGGTGCCAACAGGGCTGCCCTTTTTCACCTCCTTGCCATGGAATACCTGGTGATTGCCATCAAATTCAGCCACTTGATTTGTGGACTACCATTCTTCAAAAATGAATACAAAGTAGGGCTATATACTAACAACCTTTTACTATACATTTTTAACCCCAATATTGGGCTTCCAGCTCTGATCCAGGGATTTAAAACCTTTAAAAAAAATATAGACCCGCTTTGCACAAAGCTGAATGACAGCTCTTCAAGGAAGGGGCAGGGATCATTGTGCAAATATTGTAATGACCATGTTGCCATATTTATTAATGATGTAATGTTCCATTCCCCTCCCCCTTGCTTACGTGGGCAGGCACTGATGGGTAAGAATTAAACTGGTGCAAGCAACAACTGCTTCCTTAGCAACCATTGACAGCTGGGATAGTGATGTCAACACTATCCAAATATGGCCATGTGGCCATATTTGAACAATGATGTAACCCACTCCATTCCCGCCATTTTTTTACATGGCTGAGGATACCCAACAATGTAGGTGAATGGTTCAGATAACGTCAGTGATTGGTAAGGATGCAGCTGGTGCAATCAGCCACTGCTTCCTATTGACAACTGCGAGCTGTCACCTGGTTGGTACTTTCAAAGACATTTTAAGGGGACTTCAGTGGGTAGAATGGAACAATAAAAGGTAAGTATATGCTCCTTCCTTATGCGCTATATAAAACAGCTTACTTATGCACTGTGCTAAAATGCAAACCAGATAACTTTCTTTCAGAGCCAAACATCAGCCTAATACAAGTTGCTTTATTCCTCAAAGGAAAGAGCAAACTGATCTCTGTGGGCTTACACTTTTTTTCTCAATTTATAAACTGGTGTAAATAGTGTATTACCATCTGAAAAAATTGTTACAATACTCTCTTTGCTGTTTTTGTTACTTTGCTAAAGAGCTGACATTGTTTTTCAATCCAGAAGCTGACAAATAATGTAGTGTTCTCTAATGCCGCATACACATGGTCGGAATTTCCGTCCAAAAAATTTTGATGTGAGCTTTTGGTCATAAATTCCGACCGTGTGTAAGCTAAAGGAAAAATTAAGTTGCGCTAACAATTTGTGATGATAAATTATTAAGTGAATAATAATAAACTAAAAATAAAATTGATATAAATCGTGTCCATAAGGTCCAACAGACAAAAAATCAAACAAAAAATCGTAGTGAAAGTTCAAATCAGGTGAATGAATTGATGAATAAAACGTGACTGGCAAAACACAAATCCTCCACCAGTGTGATAGATGAATATATGGCTATGTGCTTACCAAAAGGGCAAGCATACAAGGCTTGCAGCTGGAACCCCCAGCCAGGGTCTTTATCCGGAACTGCTAACAATGGTTTGGATGGTATTCCTCCAATGGGTGGGTAGGATCAAAATCCAGGGTGCATGAAAGAAAGTATATCTTATATGGTGATGTACCGCAAATGAATCAATTAATAGCACACCAAGGAAAGCCGCCACCAAGAGGTATCACCAAATAAGGGGGACTCTTACCAGATATATGAAAACAGAGCGCTTGTGGCCAAACCCAGCCAGGGCCTTTAAAAGATTGCCTCCAATTCACCAGCTAAAGCAAGGGTACTCTCACAAACAGCCACAGCGGAGTATATCACCAAAAGAAAATAAGGATCCACATAGTGATGTACCGTAGATAAAAATATTTAATAAAGCAAAAAATGCACTTACATAAAACTCGATCAGTAACAGCATAAAAAAGTTTTGAGCCGGCCAGCTTCTACGAACGCCCGTCCTTCGGGACCTAGACGCAGCACGTCAAAGCGTCTCCTCCTCCCGACGTACGTTTCGTCGGTATGTGACGTCGTCTGGGGAACGGGCGACGCAATGACGTGTCGCGCTTAAATATACAATGGTAAAACCAAGCCTCGATGTGAAAATATTCATGGCTATCACGCGGCGGGAATTAACCAATCGCGGAAGCCAGAAATCGAGACGGATGTTACATAGATGCCGCAGGGAGACCACTGTAATCTCGATGCGGCATCCAAATTGATAGCAGAAGTAACATGGAAAATATAAAATATAAAAATATAAAATATAAACAAACTCAAGTCGAGCCAACCACTATGGCCAAAAAAGAGTGCCATTACCTCACATTGAGCAAGAAATAGATATAAAAGTGAGGTTCCGTTTAGATGTACTGTTAATCAATTGATTAAACAATAGGTGGAAAAGGCCACCTTAGTGAGTCTGAATATTAGTTGAAAAAACAACCACCAACAAAGATGGATATCATAGAACCTTTGTTGTGTAATGCGAGCAACCCACTAAAGGGACAAAACGCTCAATAAAAATATATATATACGAAAATTGGTCAATAAAGACCGATAAAGAAACTACTTGATGGCGTTAATGGTTAGGCCATATCTAATATATATCCCCCTGTAGACCAGAAGAATTATGATATATAACAATAAAGGGAAATCAAATCACCAATAAAAAATTGGTGAACTAATTCCCTGACAAAAAAGGAAAAAATATTCAAAAAAATATATATATATAAGTGAGGCTCACCCCATTAGAGGCCCACGAATATACAGCTCATGTTAAGCTCGACTCAAGTTGTTTATTAACAAAAATCGGAAACAAATGGCTCAATACAATAAGAAATATTTACCCGGCAGAATTGGAAATTGAAAATTGGTTTAAGAGTTATTAATAAATGCATTAACATCTACCTCCACATTCAAACCATGGGGAATGTAGCATTTAACCCTGTGGATCCAACCCATTTCAAGTCTTGAGATGCTTCTAACCAAAGAACCCCCTCACCAATGTGGGGTATATTTGTCAATCCCCAGAAAGATAGTTTTGGAGGGGTCTTTGTTGTGTGATAATAAATAATGTTTAGACACTGAATGGTTGGTAAATCCATTAAGGATGTTTGTAATGTGCTCGTTGAGCCTGACTGAAAGTGGTCTTTTCGTTCTACCAATGTATTGCAAGCCACATGGACATTGGAGCAGATAAACTACCCCCTCAGTGGAGCAGGTAATGAATGGTTTAATCATATGCTCCTCTGAGGTGGATGTGGAAGTGAAAACATGAGTCCGTCTGTGTGTGCACCCATTGAGGGAGCACACTCTACAGTTCCTACATTGATAAAACCCTGTGTAGGAATCCAAAAATGTCATCCTACGAGGAGGTGGTTCAATAACGTTAGGGGCCAATCTATGTCTCAATGCTGAAACACCTCTGAAAATAACTTGTGGTACAGAGGGTAGGACAGGACCAAGTATAGAATCATTTTTTAAAATATGCCAATGTTTTTTGACTAATTGCTTTACATTATGATGTTGGGTCGAAAAGGTAGTCAGAAAAGGGACCATAGATAAATTCTTTTCTTTGGGAGGTTTCGTGATAAGAAGAGTTTCTCTATCCATTGTTTTGACCTCCTCCAAAGTGGCCATAAGTGGGCCTAATGAATAGCCTTTCTCAAGGAATCTTTCAGTCAAGAGTCCACTCTGACTGAGGAACTCCTGTTGGTCAGTGCAGTTACGCCTGATTCTCAGATATTGGCTCTTGGGCACGGACTGTAACCAGGACTTGTGATGACAGCTGTCAACTGGAATATATGAATTGCGGTCCGTTTTTTTGAAATGAGTAGATGTAACAAATTTGTTATCCATAATAGAAATCTTTAAATCTAAAAAGCTAATACTAGATTGGCTGGCCTCAAAGTCTAAATGTATACCCCTAGAGTTATTATTTAGAAACCCCATAAAGGCTTGTAGGTCTTCAAGAGACCCCTCCCACAGGAGGAGGATGTCGTCAATATACCTCCTCCACAGCTTGTGCTGGGGTGTCTGGCTAACATAGACGACATCCTCCTCCCATAAAGCCATGAAGAGGTTGGCCAGACTAGGGGCGTACTTAGCCCCCATCGCCACACCTCTATCTTGGCGGTAAAACTGGTTTTGAAACCAGAAATAGTTTCGAGAGGCGGCAAAATGGAGTAAATCCAAGATGAAACAGATTTGTTCATCAAACAAGCCCGAATCACGCCTTAAATAATATTCCACTGCAAATAATCCTAAGTCATGCGGAATTATTGTATATAATGATGTAACATCCGCAGTGACAAGCCATACATTAGGAGATGGTTTAAGGCTAGACAGAATATTAATAGTATGTCGGAATCTTTGAGATGTGATGGCATTGCTGCTACCAACGGCTGAAGAAAAAAGTCTATATACCTGCCCACCCGGGAAGTGAGGGAATCAATCCCACTCACTATGGGGCGTCCCGGGGGGCAGGTTTGACTTTTATGAATCTTGGGAAGGTAATATATTATTGGCGTTCTAGGAGCCAAAGGGACCAAATAGGCCCTCTCCTTTTTAGTAATGATACCATCCCTAAAACCATTCTTCACAATGCGTTCAAGTTGTTCCAAATAGTTCTTTTTAGGGTCGGATTTCAAAGGAGTATAGGTGTCACGATCCCCCAAAATCCTATTCATTTCTAGTAAATAATCTGATCGTGTGTAAGCTCCATCTGACTTTTTCTGTCGGAATTTCCGACAGCAAAAATTTGAGAGCTGGTTCTCAATTTTCTGAACGTCTTCATGCAATTCCGATGCACAAAAAACATGCATGCTCCGAATCAAGTCAACGCATGCTCGGAAGCATTGAACTTAATTTTTCTCAACTCGTCGTAGTGTTGTACGTCACTGTGTTCTTGGCAGTCGGAATTTTGTGTGAACGTGTGTATGCAACACAAGTTTGAGCCAACATTCCATGGAATTTCCGATTGTGTTTACGCGGCATTAGACAAGTGTTCTGTGCTACCTTAGCTACACTTTTCTACTTGACTGGAGAGCTGACACTCTTTAGCAACACAGAAGCTGATAAAAAAAAATCCTTAGACAAATGTTACAAGCTCTCTTTCACAAACTTTGCTATTTGGCTGAAAAAATGTGCAGCCTTTTTGTAATTTAGAGACTAAAAACAGCTGAATTGCTTCAGACAAATGGTACACACTCCCTCTGTTTCATTTTGTAAGACCTGTTTCATATGGGCTTAAGCTTGCATAAGAGCAGTGTGAACAGCAAGCTTTGACAAAACATTTGTAGATCTTTCAGCAAGCTTTGTTAAAGCTTTTAAAGTGCCATTTAACTCTAGTTTGTAAATGTTGAACACAGGTCCCAATGGGAGTGTTGATTGCCACTTTAAGCAAGCTGGTAGCAGGCTTCAACAGGCTTTTAACACGTTCTGAAGCCTACTAGCACCTTGCTTAAATTGGCAATTAACACTCTGATTAGGTTCTGTGTTCAACATTTACAAAGCTTGCTGAATATTTAAATGGCACACTGGGAGGCAGAAATTATATTTAAAGATATACCCAAACAATTACAGTGATATAGGAGGATTATTGATGACCTATTTTTGATTTGGGAGGGTGATGACGTGAGTCCATTATCATTTATGAGTAAATGTGATACTAATGATAAGAATATTGTCCTATCTTGGAAAATTTATAAGAGATCGGTTCTTCTGTTCATGGATCTTGAAATATCTATTTCCAACAGTCTGTTTATGACAAGAAACCACTTCAAACCTACTGACCATAATGGTTATACAGTGTAACATTGGAGAGTTGCCATCATAAGTTCTGTCTTTTTAATACTCGGGGACAATTTGTGTGAATTCAGAGGGATTGCTTTCCTAAAGCTGCCTTTTAACCGCAAACAGAGGTTCTGTCAAAAAATGGATGGAAGTATGCTTATTAGCATCTTCTCTATGTAATATGTTAGCACCTGGAGTGATTGATCCCCCAAATAAAAATAAGAATACCAGTATAATCTCAATGTTGTCATTATACGTGTGGTAAGAGCAAAGGTGTGCAACCTCTAGGGTCAATACAAAGAAAAGAGAAGAAGTTTGTGGCTCATACCACTGGTAAAAGGTACAGGTTGAAAGATTGTATTACTTGCACTACTGAATGGGGTAGTATATATGTTAGAGTGTCTTACAGTATGTGGGCGGGACCTAAAGACAGCTCCAGATCAGAATTAGTGAGCATATGACTAACATTAAAAAAGGAGAGAAGAATCAGAGTTTCTAAACATTTTAAACACTGCCATAATGAGCACCTCAGTGGTTCATTATTCTGGGAGCTAGCATTATCAGTAAAAACAGTAAAAAAAAGTCCATAAATCTATCCCATAGTTTGTAGACACTATAACGGCAAACCAATTAATATATGCTTATTGTGATTTTTTTTACCAAAAATATGTAAAAGAATATATATTGGCCTAAACTGGTGAATACATTTTTTTTTTTGGGGGGGGGGGGATATGTATTATAGCAGAAAGTAATTTTTCAAAATTGTAAGTCTTTTTTGTTTATAGCGCAAAAAATAAAAACTGCAGAGGTGATCAAATACCACCAAAAGAAAGTTCTATTTGTGGGAAAAAAAGGACATACATTTTGTGCAGTTGTTAGTTAAATCTACTACTAACGCTACTTGTCGTACCACAAAAATGGAGTGGTCATTAAGGCAGTAAATCCTTCCGGGGCTGAAGTGGTTAAACAGCCTATACTCTTACAATATATTTTAACTCAGTGGAATCTGGCTCAATGTTTATTCATTGCAACAGTGGCCCACATTTCAGTTTTGTTTCTTAGATATATGCTCTAAAAGTTTGTGCATTTTATTCATTGATGCTGAACCCCATGTGATGTTATTTAGTCGACTTAGGGATTTGTTTCCCACTCTTTTTTCTGTTATTTTACTTCTCTTTTCTTTTGACTATTTTTGTATACCTGTTTTGTTGTAAACACTAGTAAAATTCTTCATAAATACTGAACGTAAAAAATTAATAATAATACAATTAAAAAAATAATGCAATTAAAATAATGTTAAAGTGCCTCGTTCCCCCGTGCTCAGAAATAGATAAAAATCATCTTGTCCCTCCCTAATGGTAATTCCCCAGGTCCAGATGGCCTCTCTAATGAGTACTTAAAAAAAACCAGCAAGATCCTATCCTCATGAAAAGTATTCGCCAAAACAGCCCTAACCTCCTCATTCCTCCCAGAGATGCTGAAAGCTCACGTCATCACTCTTCATAAGCCAGGGAAAGGCCCTATGACCCCTGCCAATTTCAGATAAATTTCGCTCTTAAAGTGGTTGTATACCCGCTGACTTTTTTTTTACACCTGTAAGGGAAAAGGAATAATGAGCTAGTATGCACCGCATACTAGCTCATTATGAAATACTTACCTTAGAACGAGGCGTCGGTGTCCCTCCCGGTCCATGCCGAGGCAGCTGACATTTGGCCTTGGTGTGTCTTCCGGGTATCGCGGCTCCAGCGCTGTGAGTGGCTGGAGCCGCAATGTCATCACTCCTGTGCATGCACATGGGAGACTTCTTTCCGGCAAGGTCCGGCGTCTACTGGGCCTTCAGCTGAGAATCCCCTGTGTGCATGCGCCGCTGCAGTCAGCAGCGCATTGCGAGGGAAATATCTCCTAAACCGTAAAGGTTTAGAAGATGTTATTTACCTACCTAACTGTAGATCACATGGGATCAATCTTTTTGCAGACGACCTTATCCTCATTTTGACTGACCTGCTAACCTCACTTCCACATGCACACCAAGTGTTAGCAAGTACCAGTGTTATCTCCTACTATAGAGTTAACTTGACTAAGTCCCTCATTCTAGATTTGAGAACTCAGCCGACCACCAAGATACAACTCCAATGTATGCTACCATTTACGTGGAGCTCACAAGGGATACCTTATTTAGGCATCACCCTGACCGCCACATCCTCATCTCTGGGTTTATCTAATCTCAAACCAACCATGAAGAGGTTGTGGACAGGTGGGAAACTTGCTTCATGCCCTGTGGGAATTCTATGGTCGGACAAGCTTCTGGAACCAGGTCTTCCAAGTAATCTCTTCATTCATCAGAATTTTCCTACCACCTAACCTGGGCCTGGCATAATGCACATTGGTGTTGATTCCTACCCCAGCTCCTTTAGGCAAGTATTTATGCATGTACTATTAGCTGCCTGAACACTTATACTCAGAAAATGGAAGTCACAAGACTCCCCCAACATTTCAGAAGTAATGGCTTTACAGAATTACACTTTTGAACACCCCATCATTTTCAAGTTATTCATCTCTTTCCAATTATTTTTTTTTAACAATTATTGATTCATTGATTAAAATTCATTAAAGTGTATTTTTTCCAAAGGAATTGTGTTTGAAAAAAGACTACAAATACTGTGTGACATAAAAAACTGCAACACCCATCAATTTATTTTCTAGGGCCTATGCCTAAAGAACTATATAATGTTTGGAGTTTTTTACATGTATGACAGAAATGGCAGAATTGGACTGGTAGACAAGTGGTTAATCATAAGCATTAACAGTAAATATGTAATTTGATGTTACTATGAACATTCTCAAAGTGACTAATTATGATTTAATAAAAATACTATGTCCAATTATGAGTCGTTTAAGCATGTCAGTTATATACAGAAAACATGCAGCCTGAAATCCAGGAAACATTTTTCAATTACATAATAATTCAAAGGAACATCTTCAGAGAATTATACGATTTCTATTCAATCTTAGCCCTAAGGACTTCGACATTGTGTGCTTGTCTTAATTGCTCTTCCTGATTTAGTCGATAATGCAGAAGATAAATGAAATTCAAATGCATAGTTCAATTATGAAGAAAAGCCAAATAATGGCTTGTGACTCCTAAGTTCTAACCGAAGGCTGGATGTTTTATTAATGTAAATGGAAGGGGTCCTTATATTTTGCTTCATTTTAATTAACTGATGCCTTTGGGATATGGGTAAAATCGTATTTATTTTTTTTCATTTTGTTTTATTAAATGAGAGTGAACTTTTTTTGGAAAACATTACTATACTAAGAATATTGTGTGATATTTTTTACAAAAAAAACCTCAAAACACTAAATGAGTCTGTTAAATTGGATGTTTTTTTTTTTTTTTACTTTAAAAATAGTATTTTATTGCAATAAACAGAACACTTTACAAATAAAGTGTGTGCATGGGAAATTTCAGATATACTGTACATTAACCATCTTGTTAATGAATCTCTCCTAATAGGCATTTTGTGTACATTATTGTTATACTACATTGGCAGACACGCATTTATATAAACAACACAACTGAGAATGTAGAAATTAGTCATGGTACATTGTTGACATACAAAACCTTGTTGCTCAGTTTCCATTAATTAGCACAGATGTTGGTGGAGTGTGGTGAGTGTGTGTGAATAGGAAGGTTCATCTCATTAGCTAGGGGTTTCTGTGGCTTTTAACCATCTGTCCCAATTTATTTTACTTTTTTTTTGACAGACATCCTCTGTGTTTGTATATGACTTTTTATATGGTAGGCTATTATTTACTTCTGCTATCCATGTTCTGAGCTCAGGTGGGTTAGCCCTCATCTACTGTCTTGCCAGGACTTTCCGTGCAGAAAAAAGTGTTTCATTTAAAACGATTTTAGTAAATTTGTTCATGTCTGGCTCTGGATATATCCCCAGCAGGCAAGGTTTGGTACATAGTGTAAGTGGGAAACCCATGGTGTCATATAGGAAGTGTACAACTTGTGTCCAGTATCCCTGTATTCTGGAGCAGCTCCAGATTAAATGGTAGAATGTGCCAGTGTCCAGGTTACACATTGGGCATAGAACAGTTTGGTCTAGTTTGTATCTAGATATTCAAAGAGGTGTGAGATAAGAACGGTGGAGTATGTAAAGCTGTTAGGCGATCAGAAAGTTTGGGGGAGACTAGTTTATCTGGCTTTCAGCTCATAAGCTGATGTGGAGGAGAGGGGTAGTAGCAACATTTGCTTCTCTGAAGGCGTGTCAGACTTATCTGTAAGTATCTGAAAAGCATGCGAGTTGGCACCTCAAACTCAATTGTACGTCTGTAATGCCACGTAGATACGATCGGTTAAACAGATGAGAATTGTCTGATGGTCAAAACCGATTGTGTGTGGGCGCCATCGGTTATTTAACCAACGGTTAAAAAAAAGCCAACTTGTTTTAAATTTAACCAATGGATTCCAAACCGATAGGACAAAACTGATCGTTAGTAGGCACGACCATCGGTTAAAAATCCATGCATGCTCAGACTAAATTAGGGGACGGGAGCACTCGTTCTGGTAAAACTAGCGTTCGTTATGGAGATAGCACATTCATCATGCTGTAACAGACAGAAAAGCGTGAATCGTATATTACTAACACAAAATCAGCTAAAGCAGCCCCAAGGGTGGCGTCATTGGATTTGAACTTCCCCTTTTTTAGTGCCGTCGTACGTGGTTTAAGTGACTGCGTTCTGACATGATCGTTTTTTTTTAACAGATGGTGTGTAGGCACGACTGACCATCAGTCAGCTTCATTGGTTAACCGATTAAAACGGTCCATCGGTCTGTTCTCATCGGATGGACTGATCGTGTGTACGCAGCATTAGAGGGTTTTATTTCGCCATCAAGAGTTAGGTGTGATAAGTAATACATTTCCCTGGAGCTCCATATTTCAGAGTCTGGGATAGATTTAAATTAAGGGAGAGTCATATTGTGCCACATCGGAGTGTGGTTGTGTAGGTTGGGTAGTTTAAGTTTATCCATTACGACTTTCCATAATCGCCTATAGTGATATAGCAGCGAGGTTCGTGGTCCCGTTATCTCTGTGACAAAGGGGTCTCTTGTTGCTTGCATCCACAATAGTGGGGACAGTGGGCATCCCTGTCGTGTGCCTCTAGTGAGAGGGAATTTGTTTAAGCTCCGCCCATTTGCCAGTAATTTGGCCTCGGGGGCCTGGTATAATAATTGCACCTATTTAATAAACGTAGGTCCCAGTCCGAATCCTGCCAAGCAAGCCCAAAGGTATCGCCACTCCACCGAGTCAAACGCCTTGGCGGTATCCAGGGCGACGATCATTCTGGAACCTACATTGTCATGTGGGGGTTGTGGGTTAATAAACAGCTGTCTGAGGTTAAAGGACGTATTTCTACCTGGCATGAAGCCTGATTGGTCCTCATGTATCGGGGATAAAATTACTGTGTTGAGGCGGATGGCAAGGATCTTGGGCCAAGATTTTGACATTCACCTGCATTAAGGATATGGGGCGGTACAATTCCAGGAGTTCAGGGTCTTTACCGGGTTTGGGGATTAGCACTATCATCGTCTCTCACATAGATGGAGGTAGGTGAGAGTCCTCAAAAATGTAGTTATATAGTCTAAGGAGTTTAGGGACTTGGAAGTCTGAGTATGTAGAGTATAGCTTAACAGGAAGACCATCAGAGTCTGTCGATTTAGATCTGGGGAATTGGGCAATAGCTTCTGTTATCTCTTATACTGTCAGTGGCTTTTTCTAGCTCTGTCATTTGTTGGTCTGTTAGTCGAGGAATCTGTACCTCATTGAAGAATGTTTCCATAGTTGTATCATCATCTGAGACTGTAGACGTGTACAATATAGCAAAAAAGTCTCTTAAGAGTGCAGTGACTTGGCTGGGGTCAATTACTAGTTTGTTACCGCTAGTTCGGAGTGAGACTACAACCGGAGGTCTCTATTCACAGTGTACAAGATAGGCTAACAGTTTACTGGCTCTTTCCCCATGCTCAAACTATTTTTGTTTATGAAAAAATTATTATGTTTAGACTTCTCATAGTGCAGTTGTGTAACGATCCTGGATTGTAATTTAAGTCTGTTTGCCCTGTTTACGGTGGGGTCATCAAGGAATGCCTTCTATGCGGATAGTAAGTCGGCAGTCACCTGTTGCATATCTAGTGCCAAGGTTCTTTTTATTCTGTTTATGCACATGGTCAGGGTGGACCTAATTTGTGACTTAAATGTATGCCAGACTATATGTGGGGGGGGGTCTCGTCATTATCCGAAAGGAATTGTCCCCAATCTGCCGTGACATCTTCGTCCTCTGGTAGCAGTGAAAGCCAGAACTGGTTTAACCACCATGTAGCTGGAGGGCGGTCGTGATGTTTTTTTAGGGTGGCCCTGCAAGGACTGTGGTCTGAGAGTACTCTTGCATACTGCAGTATGGGGAGGAGAGAGCTAGAGATAAGGATTAGATCTATTCTGGACATGGTGCGTTGAGGAAAAACAGGCCTGGGCATTGGGATGTATAGTTCTCCAAGTGTCTATAAGATTGAAGTCAGCTACTAGTCTGACGAACTGGGTGGATTGAGGTTGGGTATTGTTTGTCAAGGTTGGGAATAAGTGTCATGTTTTAGGCAACCAAACACACTGCTGGAACTATGGGATACCGTGCCATGTAGCTAAAGCCATCTGACAATATTGTGGAGGTAAACGGTGGGGGTACATAAAAAGCTAGCAGCAGAATTGGTTCCCTGTATATTGCGGCATGCAAAAACACATACCTACCCAATGGGTCTATCACAGAACCCCGGAGCTCAAAATGGGTGGATTTCGCTATAAGGATAGACACTCCCCAGGAATGGGTGATGTAAGCAGAATGGTATGCCCAGCTTATCCAAGGGCGTCTAAGAGCTAGCTGTAATATGCCTTCAATATGTGTTTACACAAGTACTATAATATCAGCTCTTTGGTTTTTAAGGAAGGAGACTATAGCCGTCCGTTTGATGTTATTGTTCATGCCCCGGACATTCCAGGTAAGGAACTTTAAAGGGGCCATGGGGAAAATAGAGAAAATTTAGAGGCTCTGGGTGCTCAGATCCCCTCCCAATACACATCCGTGTATGCATGAGGGATAAAATGGAAACTATCATAAATGTATCTAGTTTTGTACAGTACCATTGTTTTCTGGCTTGTGTGTAGCGTATCTGCATAATTCTTAACAGTTTAGAATACATAACCCCCCTCCCTGCCCTGCACTGTCCCCCAACTTGCAGGTATAATTCCCAAATTCCCAACATATGTACAACATTGTGCAACCTGCGGAAAAAATATAAAAATAATAATAATATGCATTGGACACAGTCAAAACCTGATAGGCCTATACGTTTAAAGAGTTGATGTGAAAATTAGCATAGGTAGCAATATGTTCCAACTCAGGTTGCAGGTGCAATGAGAGGGGGTGAAACTTCGCTGTTTAACGTAACATAGCATAGGACTATGCTCACTAGAAAAAGTGAGCTTCTTCTGTGATTAGGTGGGATGTCTTCCGCTGGGAAGAACTTCAAACAGAACAATGGCAAATATAAGATAATGGAAATAATAGTCTGACCCTGAAAGAGATATATGGTTGCAATATCTTCCATATGTCAGTTGAGGCTGTGAGGATTGCCTTAGATGTAAGGCAGCAGCGGCCTCTAGTGGATGTTTCCATGTGAGCATCAGAGACTCTCCTTTCAAATGCAATTAAATGTGGCCAGGGTTCAAGTATAAGGCAGGACCCTTTCTCCCCTCACCCTCTTAATCAGACGTGCAGTTATGAATCATAGAAGTAAAAGAGACACAGTTAGTGAGGAATGGTTCTTAGGTAGAGAGTATTAGGGATACTTAGCTCTTGGTCTCCCGTCGCTCAAGCCAGGTGATGGCTGCATCTGGGTCCTCGAAGAAGTGTACTCTGTCATCACCCTCCACTCTCAAGCGTGCCAGAAAGAGCATTGCATATTTAATATGTTCATTGCGGAGTCGCCGCTTGGCTTCTGTGAAGCATTTGCGTCTACGCTGCACATCAGCAAAGAAATCTGGGAAGATGGCGATAATTTTGTTGCGGAATGGATTGTTCCCCTTCTCCCTGCTTAGACAGGGGATGGTATCTCTGTCTCTGTAGTTGAGAATTTAATAAATAAAAGTGCGTGGCGGCGCCCCAGCAGGTGGTGGTCTCCCTGACATGCAGTGGGTTCTTTCCACAACGAATGTATAAGAAAATGCCTCCTAAATGTAGGTATCTTCTCCCTCTACCCCCTCAGGTAGCCAATAAAGCGTAAGTCACAGCTGCTAAGCCTGTTCTTCATTTCATCCTGCTTATGCAGTAGCTGGTTAACTTGTAATTCCATGCTGTCAGAGGTGTTTTGTAGTAGGGGGAGAGAGTCCTCCCCATTGCTCAGGTGGGTCTCAGCAGCAGTGACTCTTTCTCTCAGTTTTTGAAGGTCTTGCCCTACAAGGGAGATATCCACTTTTACCTCTTCAATCCTGGCCGTCAGAGTAGTTTGGCAGCATGTGTTAGCCACCTGACATGACATAATGGCTTCTAGTACTCTAGCTGTGTCAGCTCCTGCCGCAGACCCCTCTCCCAGCGTGATGCCACCATCTTGCTCAGAGGTGTCCTGGCCTAATTGGCGGGAATTTATCAAGTTTGGTCGCTGCCTCCAACTTTTTTTCTGGCTGTTCATGGTCCAGGCCGCCTCGGTGAGGTCCGGCTGTAGAAACGGCTGTCAGGGTCTCAGGATTTGCAAGTCAGGATGTAATACCGGTGGAGCTCAGGTCACAAGCATCCCTCTCTTGCTGCTCTAGGCCACGCTCCTCGTCAAATTGGATGTTTAAATATTATTTTGCATTCGGTAGTGTTAGGATTAAAATTTGTATTTGATGACTTAATATGTTATGATATTTAGAGAAAAGCATGTATACTTGATCCAAGATTATATTTTGAAAAGGTTTCATAGACCTAAAATAATTTCATTTTTATTATTCAGATTTCTGTTTTTAAATTATGAAAAATATAATATGCAAATATGAGTCAATCATTGAGGCTTCAATGATTAAGCCCACTAGGGGGGAAAAACCCATCTGAGGGATCTCTCCTGCGGGTGGAGAGCAGAGCTGGAGCCACCTTGCATTACTTGGTTTAATTTTGGTCACAGTGAGTCAGCATCCTGTGTGAGATCAGTTTCAATTTTTCTGATGAACTAATCATATTTGCTACCTTTTGGTCTGTTAAATCTATTGAACGTATTTGGTTATATATTTTTGATACGTGCAAAACAATACCTGTTGATCATGTCATAAATTCAAAACTGTCTTGTGCAAACTAACTGTGTTTTCTAAATTGGTCTAATTAGCCCTCCTAGGTCATATCTTTGATTGTAAAAAATATAAAAAACAAGGAATGGCACCCTATGAGATCAGTGAACAATCATAATATAAGCTGCCCCTTTAAAAGTGAATGAATCACCAAATGCTGCAAAAATATATTAAAGGATGAGGCGCTAATAAGGTCCAGTGAATCAAAATGAATACAAATACAAAATAAATAGCAAGCTAAAAGTCCATAATGATGAATTGAGTAGTCCATATAATGCATTAAGATAAAAAAACTTCTGCCTTTACAACCCCTTTAGGCAAGCCAGCTATCCTTGCTATACAAGATCAAGATATCAAGCTGTATATCGATCTACAGTAGGTGCCTCCGATTTTGTATATCCAGCACGATGGGATCGCGCTGGATATCGCCGCTGGAGGCTGTGCTTTTCGTGCTCGCTCCCCCACGAGATGCCGCGCATCCATAGAAATCAATTGGGGGCGGCGAGCGGGAGGAGCAACATAGCTTGGCGCTGGCTCCTGCAACGGGGATCGTGGGTGGTCAATCTCGCCACTAGCAGAGGCGAGATTGACACAAAATCGGCGACACCTACTGTATACTGTTCAGTTGACACAAAGTCCCCTTTGTACATACTGAACTATTAAAAACCAAACAAAGTGGAAACCATTTTTTTTCTTTGTAGATGTTGCTATGTAAATGTTTAGTGTGGTCAGCGCTAAAGAATGATTTGTGGTTCCTGTCCTGACAAATACTAAAGCCTAGGTTGTGAAAAGATAATCTTATCATTGTTATGCTTTTCGTTCAATGCATTAACATTATCACACTGTATTGTCATTTTGTTATTGTTACTAGTTCTCTTGCACAAACCAATATCTTAAAATCAACTTAATTAAAATATAAAAAGTTTTCAGCATGAAGTAAGATAATTAAACCAAAATTAAAACTAATATTGCCATTTCATCTTTATTTTCAATTAATAGTTTTTGTATAAAGTAAGTTGTAATGAGCAAAAACGCATTACATATATTAATGTTCATTAGAAATAAAAGTAACTGTTGTTTGCTCTAATTAGGAGTTTAAGTTGGAATGTCAATTAATAATAATTTTCAGACAAAGACTAATTATTTTTTTCATTTTTTCTTGTATCCTCATTATTATTAAAGATAATACAAAGCTATCCACTGCAAAAAATCAAGTGACATGGTTAAATATAGAAACACTTGCATTGAACTAGTGTTGCTTTAAACTAAAATGCTACATCTGCTTAACATATCAGGGTCCCTTTCCAATCACTACTAGGTTCTTTAACATTTAAACATAGAAAAAGTATATATAATTACCCTTTCTTGTGTCTTTTGCCTACTATATTTTGTTTTAATTTTAAAGAAACTATTTTAGATGAAGGAAGCGCTTACCAATAAGAAATAAAAGCACTCCCTGCACAGTTGTGGACTGCCTAGAAACTAAATATCAAGATAGGAAAATCTTTGCTTTTTTCCAGGAAATAGTCAGTTTTAGTCTTTCAGTTGTGTGTAATTAGAAGTCCCACTATTCTGACCTCTTCACAATAAAAAACAGCATGCAACACTGATCGCAGATTGAAGAAGTAATCATCATTATCATGACATTATCTTGTACCTTGTACCTATATAAGGGATTAGTAAGACATAATTTTGAATGTGCAGTTCAGTTTTGGCCACAGGATAACAAAACGATTGTCGTGGTGCCAGAGAGAGAAAAAAAACACAATAGAATGTTTTCCTGAAGGTATTTTATTGCATTTATGTTTTTTTTTGCCTTCCTTGGGATTGTGGGTTTGAATTTTTTTGTGTGTTTTAACTGTGTGGCTGACTAACCTTGTAACAACATCATCTATTCAGGCTTCCTAATATAAGAGAAGATCAACCACCATACACTAAGATGCAGTCAGCAACCTATAAATGCTTGCATTTAATTCATGTTATAAGTTTAATACGGTCCAAAAAGCAAAACAACCATTGCCAGCATCAGGCCATCTTGGGCCAATGGCCATTATGTTGGGCCGCGTACACACGGTCGGTCCAAACCGATGAAAACGGCCTGTTTCATCGGTCCAAACCGACCGTGTGTACGGCCCATCGGTCTGTTGTCCTTTGGACAAAAATTATAGAACTTGCTTTAAAATCGAACCGATGGACGGCTGACCATCGGTCAAAACCGATGGTTAGTACACAAAAGCATTGGTTCAAAACCCGCGCATGCTCAGAATCAAGTCGACGCATGCTTGGAAGCATTGAACTTAGTTTTTTTCAGCACGTCGTGTGTTTTACGTCACCGCGTTCTGACCCGATCAGGTTTTAAACTGATGGTGTGTACGCACATCAGACCATCGGTCTGCTTCAGCGGTGAACCGATGAAAACGGTCTGTCAGACCATTCTCATCGGATGGATCGACCGTGTGTACGCTGCCTTACTGTTGCTATTATTACATTGTTTTTCATGGCATGGTGAAATTGCTGCCTCTATTGCAACTGGTTGTGCGCAGTAGGAATGAGTCAGACATACCTTAGTTTAGTTCAAGGCAATTTTGTCAAATTTTACTGAAGTTCGGTTGTCAAATCATTGAAGTCAAAGGGAGCCAAAAAACACAATTGGCCATTTATGCTAATTTGCAAAGTATTGTCAAACAAATGCATGGGGGGTGGGCTGGGATTTGCCACATCATCCGCCAAGGTGACCTGCTTGTATACTTATCCTGTTAGTCAGTGGGGACCTCTCTATTACTATAGTTAGTGGTCTCTGAGCCTGACCACTGGCTGTAACTGACTGGTTATCTCCCATTAAGGGCCATATTGTTATGATTTTTGTCCTTGTATGTCACGAAGTTCAGATATGGCTTTTTAAATGACTTATTGATAGTATGGTGTATGTACACCTATCTGTTGTCACTTTTGTGTATATTAACAAAAAAAAAAAACAATACACAGCTTATAAAGCTGGAGTTCACCCGAAAAAAAAATTAACATTAGATTGAGGCTAATTTTACTAAGCAGAATCGGGTGTTTTTTTTAAAATGAATGCAGTACTTACCCTTTTAGAGATCGATGTTCTCCCGCCGCTTCCGGGTATGATCTTTGGGACTGGGCGTTCCTATTTGATTGACAGCCTTCCGACGGTCGCATACAGCGTGTCACCAGTTGCCGAAAGAAGCCGAACGTCGGTGCGGCTCTATACAGCGCCTGAGCACCGACGTTCGGCTACTTCCGGGAACTCGTGACGTGCTGTATGCGACCGTCGGAAGGCTGTCAATCAAATAGGAACGCCCAGTCCCGAAGATCATACCCGGAAGCAGCGGGAGAACATCGATCTCTAAAACGGTAAGTACTACATTCATTTAAAAAAAAACACCCGATTCTGCTTAGTAAAATTAGCCTCAATCTAATGTTAAAAATTGATATTTTAGGTGAACCTCCACTTTAAATAGAAGACAAATCACATTCAATGATGCATTAATGAATACAGAGCTGCATTTGTCTATGTGTATTTTATATCTGTCTACATTTTTGTTAAATGTTCCAGCTGGGTTACCAATAAAAAGTATGAGTGGCAGAGCTCAAGTGACTTATATTTACCAATGTGAATTAAACAATTTATTCTGCAATGTATTTAAACCTTATGTAAGTTAAATTGGAATTAAACATACAGAATTCAACATTCTATATATAACCCTCAATCCCTTAAGCACTACATCATTAGACTCTTCCATACATTTTAACCACTTCCCGCCCGGTCAATAGACAATTGACGTCCAGGAAGTGGTTGTGAAATCCTGACTGGACGTCTATTGACGTCCAGCAGGATTGCAATGCCGGCGCGCGCCTGTGGGGGCACGCAGCGTTCGGTGATGCGGGGTGTTAGTCTGACACCCTGCATCTCCGATATCGGTAAAGAGCCTCCGGCGGAGGCTCTTTACCACTTGATCAGCCGTGTCCAATCACGGCTGATCACAATGTAAACAGGAAGAGCCGTTGATGGCCAGTGCCACCTCTCAGTGCCCATCCATGCCCAGTGCCCATCTATCAGTGCCCATCTGTGCCAACCATAAGTACCCATCAATGCCACCCATAAGTGCCGCCCATGAGTGCCCATCAGTGTTGCCTATGAGTGCCCAGTGCCGCCTATGAGTGTCCATCAGTGCTGCCTATCAGTGCCCATCAGTGCCACCTTACCGGGCCCATCAGTGCCACCTCATCGGTGCCCATCAGTGCCGCCATATCAGTGCCCGTAATCGAAGAAAAAAACTTACTTATTTACAAAAAATAACAGAAAAAATAAAAACTTTATTTTTTTCAAAATTTTTGGTCTTTTTTTTGTCGTTGCACAAAACAAAATCGCAGAGGTGATCAACTACCACCAAAAGAAAGCTCTATTTGTGGGAATAAAATGATAACAAAATTGTTTGGGTACAGTGTAGCATGACCGCGCAATTGTCATTCAAAGTGCGACAGCACTGAAAGCTGAAAATTGGCTTGGGCAGGAAGGTGCGTAAGTGCCCAGTATGGAAGTGGTTAAAGTAGATACATAAGTAGGGATGTCTTGTCATTTTAGAGGAATTATTTTGCTAGAGGTGAAATGAAAAAATATCCCTTTTTCATTACCAAACAAAACCCTACAGTTTACTTAAACTTGCTTTTGATAGAGAAGGATAGGGTGAGTGTTTGGTGTAAATACCTGTAACTGTGCAGGCAGTGCTTCAATTTCCTATTGATAAGCACCACACTCATCTAAAATAGCTGCTTTACGTGAAAAGCAAATCAAAATTATGGAAAAACATAAGAACAAGTAATGGAATATACTTGCTCTATTGTTTTGAATGTTAAACCACCTAAGCACCTATTTCTTGAGTATTTCTGAATATATCTGAGTATTTCTGAGTACTTCTGGGTGTGCTTCTGGGAGTGCTGAATGTTTATGAAAAATTCTCAATGTTTCTGAATATTTCTGAATATTTTTTAAGTATTTGTGAACGGCTTGGGTACATTTAGATGTTGACACATTCACTGTATTGAGGCAATAACTGTTTGAAACAGTGATTTGTTTTTGGCTTGTGTTGGATTTTAGGGGGTTATCCACAAAAGGGATACGCCGGCGTATCTACTGATACGCCGTCGTATCCCTGTTTCTATCTATGGAACTGATCCACAGAATCAGTTTACCATAGATAGGCAGAAGATCCGACATGTGTAATTGAATTACACTGTCGGATCTTAAGGATGCAATTCTAGGCCGGCCGCTAGGTGGCGAGGCCATTGCGGCCGGCCTAGAATATGCAAATGAACACTTACGGCGATCCACGAACGTTCCGACGGGCCCGACGCGCTAAATCTACGTTGTTTACGTCGAGTTACGCCATGTAAAAATAGGGCTAAGTCCTATTAAGTATGGCCGTCGTTCCCGCGTCGAAATTTTAAACTCTACGTCGTTTGCGTAAGATGTCCGTGAATGGCGCTGGACGCCATTTACGTTAACGTCTAAGCAAATGACATCGGAGCGACGTCTGTTAGCACAATGCACGTCGGGTAAGTTACCCGACGGAGCATGCGCAGTACGTCCGGCGCGGGAGCGCGCCTAATTTAAATGGGACTCGCCCCATTAGATTCAGCACGCCTTGCGCCGGACACATTTAAGTTACACCGCTGCAAATTTAAAGGTAAGTGCTTTGTGGATCGGGCACTTAGGTAGAAATTTTGCGGCGGTGTAACTTAAATCGGAATATTTAAGTTACGCAGGATATTTGTGGATCTGGCCCTTAGTTTTTTTGTTATGTAAGATTTTTTTTTTTCAAAAATAAAATCCGAATGAAACAAAAGGCACCTATAAGTGATTGGAGAGGGACCATGATATGTTAAGCAGACCTAGCATTTAGGTTAAATTAAAAAATAATATAAGTACAGTGCAAGTGTTATATTTAACCATGTCAATTTATTTTTATATGTAGCTCTGTGTTATCCTTTTCAATAATAATGAGGATACGAAAAAGAGTGGAAAAAAATAATTGGTCTTTGTATGAAAATGATTGTTAATTGACATTTTTTACACACACATTATGCTCTAATTTTGTCTGGTGGGAGTAAACTTGGGACTATGGACACTTCTCCATTCCCACAGGCCTTAACATTTGGCAACTGTCCACTTAGACACCCAGTGTGGCAATTTACTTTGATGATGAAACTGCTTCTCTGGTAAAAAAAGAGTCAAGAGAAAATGGCACCACCTAGTTAACCTTTTTATTGCATAGGAACGTAATATGAAAAATGTAATAAACATGTTTCCGTAAAAGACTGTTACTAAAATATATGTAATACATGAATGTTAATATGCAGCAGAATACAAAGGCAAGCTATCATAGGAGTTTTATTGTAATAGTAATGGGAATGTTCTGCCATAACAGGATAACAATCAACAGGAAATATGAAGCTGCATACTATTTTGGGAGTTGTAGTCCATTGAGTAAAGGTTAATACATGTTCCCAGCGGGTTTGTAGTTAAAACAGGGCCTTTTTGAACTGGGTAGGGCTTGCTGCTTGATTACTATACATAACATCACATAACTCTTCTGAACCTATTTTTTTAGGCACATAGGCATAGGCATTCAGGGTGCAATCTATTTCTCTAGCAATCAGTTACTAAAAGTATAAATATAGATGTGTCCTAAACACAAACTTTGAATAGCGAGGCTCAGATATTCTAAATTGCCAAACTTTATGAGACATTTCTTTTCCCACTAAACAGTACATATTATTAACAAGTTATTATTATTAACATATTTCTTTATTCAGGCAGAAGTTCTTCATGAACTTTAACTAAAATATTTTTTTTATCTGCTAAATGTACTTCTAAATTAAGATCGTTTTTTAAATTGGGTATTACTAAATGATGATTATATGTTGAAAGTGCTGATAAACGTATTTGTCTAAACACTTCATAAAATGTATGTCTTGCGCAAAAAAAACAAAAAAAACATACATGAACATTCACCTATGTTCATGTATGTTTGGCAGAAATCTATAACGCTTTTAACTTCACGTTGTTGACTGACAACGCTGCCTCTGATGACCTAAATTTCAAACAATATTATCTGACCTGCCTGAGTTGTCCTCTGTTGGAAAACAGGGCTCCACTCCTTCCTATCTCTCTTTCCCTCTCCACATGCATATGATGACTTAATTCTCAACAACACAATGACGTTACCTTGTGTCACACCTTCACTCACATCTTTAAAGGAAAGAACACTTGAAAGATGTAATTCTGAGGGAGGGGGTTGCGTCAATAGAAAGTGACCCACCTATTCCCTCCTTAAAGGCAGGCAATGACATCAATGGGGGTAAAAAAAGGCTTATCTCAATACTGAAAAACAGGTCAAAATTAAAATGTACTGCTGTTAATTTATTAGAAAATGTAAGGGATTCAGGGTAGCATCGGACAATAAACTAAATCATGTATCTGCTTGTATGAAGTGCCCCAAAACTCATGGCCACTTTCCATACCTGGCACAGTATAATATATGGTTGATGTACGGTTGATATGGTGATTATTTATGCTCACCCTCCAATATCCAACTCCCCATATATAACCACCTTTCTAACCGACAACTAGGAATGCGCTCATGGTTGGTCAGAACACAAGTTTGGACTTAACCTTAGCTGTTCGGGCATCATTGACAATAGCAGTATTACTTCTGCCTGATAGCTCCTGCTGTCAATGGTTGTTAAGGATACTGGTGGGTGCAGGCACTGCTGATTCTTAAACAAGCAGGAATATCACAGGCTCTTACAGTCCCTTTGTGGCCCAGTGATTCTTATAACACTGGATTGATACAGGCCTACCCCACTTTTAAGTACACAATGGGGGTTTATTTACTAAAGCTGGAAAGTGCAAAATCAGGCTCACTTCTGCATAGGAACCAATGAGCTTCTAACCCCAGCTTGTTCAATTAAGCTTTGGCAATAAAACCTGGAAGCTCATTGCTTTCCAGCTTTAGTAAATAAACCACATTGTGTACTTAAAAGTGGGGTATGCCTCTATATGGTATTTGTACTTAAATGTACTTAAATTTGTACTTAAATCAGACTCTTGACAGACTGCCCATGGCTCTTCCAGATTACCTGGATCTTGTGTCCTAAGGACCAGTTTACCACCCTGCTTCTCTATGCCTGTCCTTGAAGACTTGGCTGTTGAAGACCAAATTTTAAGAGTGATTGGCCTACCCAAATTAGTTATTTATATGCGCCTAAGGAAATCCATGTCAAGCAAGGCTACTATTGCATTTGGAAAGCATATTTCACGTGGTGTGAGGACCTGATGTTTCATCCAAGGGCTGCATCCTAACTTTTCTAAAATTCTCTACTATTCACTATTTGGCCCAGGGTACTATCAAAGAACAGATCTGTGTTCTAACAATTCTTTTTCTCTGGTCACTTCCCTCTAATTCTTTGGCAAAGGTCTTTGTGTCCCTCACATTTTTCCTCCTGTCAATTCATGAGATATAAACCTGGTTGTGCCAGAATTTCTAAAAACTGCACTTCAAAACCCAGAGATATTTGTCTGCCTACTCTTACTTGCAAGTGACCTTCCATATTGCCATCACCCTTGCAAGGTGAGTTTTTGAGTTAGTGGCCCTGTCCTATAAGAACTTTTAACTTGTAATTTAACCACTTGCGGACTGCTGCACGCCGATATACGTCGGCACAATGGCAGCGGGGGCAAATGGACATACATGTACATTCCCTTCAAGAAGCTGCATGGCAGGCTCACGCGTGTGACTGTGCCCACGGGCCCGGCAAACTCGATGTTCGCCATCGGCCCGCGATCGTGTCATGGAGAGGCAGAACGGGGAGATGCCTATGTAAACAAGACATTTCCCTGTTCTGCCTAGTGATAGGACAGAGATCTACTGCTCCCTGTCAATGGGAGCAGTGATCTCTGTCATGTCACTTGTAGCCCATCCCCCCACAGTTATATTCACTCCCTAGGACACACTTAACCCCTTCATTGCCCATTAGTGTTTAACCCCTTCCCTGCCAGTGTCATTAACACAGTAATCAGTTCATTCTTATAGCATTGATCGCTGTATAAATGATAATGGTCCCAAAATAGCATCAAAAGTGTCCGATGTGTCCGCCATAATGTCGCAGTCATGATAACAATAGCACATCGCCACCATTACTAATAAAAAAATAAGATTGCCATAAATCTATCCCATATTTTGTGGACGCTATAACTTTTGCGCAAACCAATCAATATACACTTTTTGCGATTTATTTTTACCAAAAATATGTAGAAGAATACATATTGGCCTAAACTGAGGAAAACATTTGTTTGTTTTTTATATATTTTTTGGGGATATTTATTATAGCAAAAAGTCAAAAATATTGCTTTTTTTTTCAAAATTGGCGCTCTTTTTTTGTTTATAGCGCAAAAAAAAATACAGAGGTGATCAAATAACACCAAAAGTAAGCTCTATTTGTGGGAAAAAAAGAACGTAAATTTTGTTTGGGTACAACGTCGCACGACCGTGCAATTGTCGTTAAAATGACACAGTGCCGTATCGCAAAAAGGGGGTAATCTCAGTATAAATAGTTCTGTGAAGCCCTAAGAGGTTTGTAAGAGAACCTTAGGGCACAAACAGCATTATGAAGGCAAAGAAACACACTAGACAAGTCAGGAATTAAGTAGTGAAGTTTAAAGCAGGGTTAGAGTATAAAAAAAATGTCCTAAGCTTTGAAAATTTCATGGAGCACTGTTCAATCCATCATCTGAAAATGTAAAGAGTATGGCACAACTGGTCAGATGAGTCCAAAATTTTACTTTGAATGTATGGCCGAAAACTAACAATGCACATAACCCTGAATACACCATCCCCACGGTAAAACATGATGGTGGCGGCATCATATTGTGGGGATGCTTCTTTTCAGCAGGGACAGGGAAGCTGGTCAGAGTTGATGGGAAGATGGATGGAGCCAAATACAGGGCAATCTTAGAAAGAAGCCTGTTAGAGTCTGCAAAAGTCTTCACCTTCCAGCAGGACAGCAACCCTAATCATACAGCCAGAGCTACAATGGAATGGTTTCGATCAAAGCATATTCATGTTTTGGAATGGCCCAAAGTCCCGACCTAAATCTAATTGAGAATCTGTAGCAAGACTTGAAAATTGCTGTTCACAGTCGCTCTCCATCCAATCTGACAGAGCTTGATCTATTTTGCAAAGAAGAATGGGCAAAAATGTCACTCTCTAGATGTGCAAAGCTGGCAGAGACATCCGCAAAAAGACTTGCATTTGTAATTGCAGGGAAGGTGGTTCTGCAAAGTATTGACTCAGGAAGGCTGAATACAAATGCATGCCACACTTTTAGATATTTACTTTGTAAAACATTTTGAAAACCATTTATCATTTTCCTTCCACTTCAAAATGATGTGCCACTTTGTGTTGGTCTATCACATAAAATCCCAATAAAATACATTTATGTTTTTTGCTGTAACATAGCAAAATGTTGAACATTTCAAGGTGTATGAATACTTTTTCAAGGCACGGTATATAGTAAATCATGCAGCATTCATCATCTTAAATATATTTACATTTATTAGCTTTGTCCAATGCACAAACATTTAATTTAATAACTTCTCAGGACTTTTGTTTTTGCATACAACTTTATTTTCTTTGCATTTCCACTATTTACAAAGCAGACTTTAACAAGTTAATTAACGTTCAGAGCACTTTATGTTTTTGAGGTTCTTTGTAAACAAAATCAAATATTAACATTCTTGCATTTGTCCCTTTATATAAAAAAAAAAAAACAACGCTCATTATAACATCACATATGGTGTGCCAAATGTATAAATTCCTTCTAAAACGGTCCTTCTGATAAAATTGATCAATTTATTATGGGAACATGTGGTATTTCATTTAGAAATGCATAATTGTCCTTTTAAAGTAATTACCAAGAGACTACAAATAAATATGACTGAATACTTGGCTTAGAAAGACTGTACTTTAATGTGTCTAATCGTTATTCATTCCGCCCTTTGAATTGTTACAATGATAATGAGTCAGCACATATTCATGAAATCTTTTCAGTGCTTCATGTACTTTCTTGCTTCAATTATAAGTTGCTTTTGGTTGAATGCAAAAATGCATGTGGTCATTTTTTTTCTGTTCCTATATAATCTTATTTTTTTTGTACTAGAAGCTGTGGATTGGAGTCCCTTTTAGGGGACCCTTAAATAATGCGTTACTATTCACAACATAATTTAAATATTTATATTAGGAATGATAGTAATATTTATCATTTATTTTACTAATTTATGCAGTTCTCATGAGTTTTACATCATCTTTCTCACTAAATACATTTTTATATTTGTCCCTGCTGAAATGATTCTGCCACTGCCATAGAGAAACACACCCATCATTTTATGTGGAAGTGTATTAATATTTTTGTATGATTGGAAATGGAAAAGACCCAATGCTGCCAACAAACAGTATCTTTTGTAGTGCCTTTTTTTTATCATTATAAATTTGCAGATGCTTTGTGAGGAGCAATTTCTCCAAAGAAAACAAAAACAACAAGGACAAACATTTCTTTGATAAATCAGAGAAGGGGTAAAATCACAAAAATACTGATCTCTATCTCCATCTGAATATCAGAGATCTCACCTGACTGCTTCTTCAAGTGACCTGCTGCATATTACAGGTGGTCATTGGGATAAGAAATGGGGAATGTGCCCAGTTAGGATACAGACAGAAATACAAACTTGACTAAAACTTTAACCTTTCCCCACTCTAAGCAATCCTGATTTTTTTAGTTATTTTTTGTTGTGGTTGAAATTTAATTTTAGAGTTTTGGGGCCAGATCCACATACATCTGCGCCAGGCGCAGCGTATCTAAGATACGCTACGCCGCTGTAACTTACTTTTGTTTTGTTTGAATCCACAACGAATCCGCGCCGTAAGTTACGGCGGCGTAGCGTATCTGTTGCGGCGTAAGGGCACGGAATTCAAATGGAATCGATTGGGGCGTGTTTTATGTTAATACGTCGTGACCCGATGTAAACAACGTTTTTTTTAACTGCGCATGCGCCGTACCTGGGGGTATCCTAGTGCGCATGCTCGAAATTAAACCGGAACCAGCCAATGCTTACGACGGTGATGTCATTCGCAAACGACGCAAAAAATTCAAAATTGTACGTGGGAAGGACGGCCATACTTAACATTGAGCATGCCTCAGAACAGCAGCTTTAACTATACACCAGAAAAAGCCAAACGCAAACGACGGAAAAAAATGCGGCGGGCCGGCGTACGTTCGTGGATAGCCATAAATAGCTAATTTGCATACTCGACGCGGATTTCGACCGAAACGCCACCTAGCGGCCGCCGAAAAATTGCATCTAAGATTCGAAGGCATACGAAGACGTACGCCTGTCGGATCAAGCCGCGATGCCGTCGTATCTTGTTTTGAGGATTCAAAACAAAGATACAACGCGGGAATTTTTAAATTACGCCGGCGTATCAATAGATACGCCGGCGTAATTTCTTTGTGGATCTGCCCCTTGGTCTATAACTACTTCTATTATGAGTACAAATTACACTAATGCCCTAATGACACTAATGAATTTCCGATGGCCTAAAATCCGATGGAAATTTTAGTCGGAATTCCATTCAAGCTGTTTTGCATACACACTGTCAGACCAAATTCCGACCGTCCAAAACGCGGTGACGTAAAACACTACGACGAGCCGAGAAATGCGTCGACTTGATTCTGAGAATGCATGGGTTTTTTCTCCGTCGTTTCCATCGGAAAAAAATAAAACATGTTCTATTTCTAAACACCGACGTCAAAAATTCCGATAGTGTGTACGCGGCATTAGGCTTACTTTTCTAAAATGTTTTTTCATGTCACAGAACAATAATCAATAGCTACTTGGGCTCTCCTAAATCTCCAAGGGGGCTGGGTATAACTGCCATTGTGTGTAAGGTGATAAGTTGAAACACCTACTGTTATTGTATCTAAATGTAATGCAATGCTATGGACTATACCTGGTATATACCGGTAATATACCTTACTGTCTTGGCAGTTGGCAAGAATGCCTATGTGTTTGATATATGAATTAGTATTTATAGTTATACTGGTGGCAACTATGTTTTACCCCTTAAGCATTAAATAAGGTGTTAAACTGTCAAATTTGGCATATGTGAAACAGGGTAGTTGTACCAAAATGCTTCCATTTGGATATACTATGGAGAGTGTCGTGGAGGTGACATGTATGACGTATCTATAAGTACAAGGGTTCTGACCACTAAAACTTGAAATATGTAAGATCTGACTATATTACCCATTTGCCCCAGTGACAAAACACAAATGGAGACAAAATAAATATGAATGCATCTGTCTTCTAATTGATTATAATTGTCTATAATGTTATATAAAATACATTGACTAAATTTTCTATTATTTTTTTTTTATAGGTGAAAGAATACTCCTACTCCACAACATCCTGCCTCACTTGTAAACACTCACTAGGAAGTCTCAGTCTGACAGCATGTTGGCATCTGTACAAACCGCATGTCTCCGCCTTGTGTCCTGGTAAGATATAAACCTTAATTCTATTGTGTATCATCAACTACCATTCAACAGTTGTATTGGCATATAGTGACTCTGGTCATTTACACTAAGCAGAAAATTAGGATGAATCAAATATTCATTAAACAAAACTTGACAACTAATGCTTGAGTTGCATATAGTGTACAGCATACCTGCTGAGCAGTGCAGTTTTGATCATAATAGGGCCTGCTTTCCATTACTATAGCAGGAAAAAACACACACCTGTTCTAGGATCCACTCTTTTGCAGGAATCCCTGTATAAAACAAGAATTATGAGCTATAAGCTGTGCTATGGTAAACAAAATTATGATGACAGCAGAGGCACTGTGAAAATGTTGCTGAAAAATGAAAATATTCAATACAAACATGATAATCCCTATTGTGAACCATACATAACCACAGACCAGTATTTACGTGTGATGGTGACTCACACTCCCTCCTTCACACCATGCACTCACCAGAAATGTATGACCCCAGATTAAGGGTCATAAATCACTTTGAATGTGGGTATATTGCTTTCAAATAACACAGACTCCAGTCCCCTGGCTCCACTCCAAGAAAGCCAGCCCTGGATGGATCAGTGATATGTATTAAGAAACCACAGAGAGGAACTCATTGTGCAATAATTTATTACTCATGGACCATCAATACAAACAATAGCCCCCCCACCCGATATGCATTAACATTATTTTGTGCCCTCTTGGCACTTAGGATTTCCAGCAGTTCAAAATTAATCTGGGACTGCCATTGTTATGATTCTTGGAACCAGCATGCCTTCCAATACCTGGAAGTGAGGTCACCGGACGTGACATTGATGTTTAAGACCCACCTCAACATGTTTTACCCAAATGGGCTTATTCAGGTGATGTCACTTTTGGTTATTGAAACTCATGGGGGGCTGGGATCTGGGGGCTTCCATATTCTGATAAGCCCTCTGCCCGCAGACATCGATAACCACATCCTAGGGTTGTGATGAAGAGACCCTTGACCCCATCAACATGAGGACAAGGAGCTTTGGGGAGGGGGGTAGAGCCCCCTGTCCCCAAAGCACCCCCCATGTTGATTGCATGTGGCATGGTATGGTTCGGAGTAGGCACTTGCTTGTCCTCCCCCTTTCCTGACCTGCCAGGCTGCATGCCCAGATAAGGGTCTGGTAAGGACTGTGGGGGAACCTATGCCTTTTTTTTAATAGCCAGGTGCCAGCAATTGCAACTGCGAGTCTATTTTAACCAAGGGTGTAACTATAGTCATAGCAGTATCAATAGTATTCAGCAAATTAATATAATTAATACTAACATGTTTTTAGTTTGGACACTAACCTGTATTCTGAATTGGAAGGACTCACCATCAACTGTTGCAATGTGGCCCTTTTGTATAGTTATGACTCATTTCTAATTTTGACATTCCAGGTCAGCTACACACATTTCAGAACACATTTAAGCAGTCAATAAACATTAAAAATTGTCAGTAAAGATATACTGAGAGTGGATATTTACCATTCACACAGGAAAAATGGTAGCTGTCTCATGGGAAAGATAGCTGTTACCAGTATAAAAAACAAATAATGCATGTAGGTGTTTTGGACCTGGGGGACTTAAACATTCTGGTCACTTGGAAATGAGCATGTTAAAATGTATTGCCTGTTTCTGAATTTCTTCTCAAAATCGTTCCTGGCAGAACAGATCTGTGGTAGGTTTCAATGCTGACTTATTTTATACTATTTATTATATTTATATTTGATGACAACAGAAATAAAGAAAGAGAAAATGTGTGTAATATTTGTAACATACTCATTTAATTTATTGATAGACACCATGAGCTAAATTGACTATAAGTATGCAGATGCAAACAAACTTGCTACGAATAAGCTTTAAGAACTATATATGTAACTCGTTATTTATCGAGTTGTTATCAAGTTATTTGGAAAATGTGGTACCGTGCAGGTTAAGAGATAAATTGCCTGCTCTGCACATTCAGTGCATCACAAAAAAGGGTAGTAGGCCATCTGCTTAGATGTGCTATTTAAAGCCATGTTAATTAATAGGAGTGCCATGTTGAAGGATGTAGGTAGAAAATAGCAGAGGTCCCTGAACAAAGCTTAAAGAATTCAAAAAGCAAGATCTAGTAATTATTAATAAGTTTAGAGATGTTTTGTCTTAACACAAAATATAAAGAATAACAATGTTTTGGTTTGTACCATTTTATAGTAATAAATGGCACCTCAGTAAAGCAAAAGCAAAGAAATTCCCAGCTCACCTTACCGACCAGCTTGCAACCAACCAAATTATCATTCATATACCGAATGGTAACTCAGTGGTTAATTATGACAGGTTCAGGAGATAAGTCTGTAAATGTGTAATTACAGTTTAAAGCTTTTATAAACAAAGCTGTATTGTGGGGTACTTGAGATAAGCTAAACACTTTGGAGCAACGTATGTTTTTAGTTTGAGTTCTGATGTCATAGCAGTAGGTTGTTAAATTGGCTGGGCTACTACGGCTGTAAAACATCATTATTAATTGTAGGGCTGTGACTGATTAAAATTTTTGTGTTCGATTAATCGTTTTTTTTTTTAATCGATTAATCGACTAATTTCGATTAATTAACGCACATACAGATACAACTACTTTTAGCTGATCTCCTTGCATTGCAACTCTGCATTAGCCACTGGTAAATGTGGTGGGGGCAGTATGGGGGCAGATGTGTATATTCTTGCAGTATGGGGGCAGATGTGTATATTACAGCATCTGCCCCCATGCTGTAATATACACATCTGCCCCCATGCTGTAATATACACATCTGCCCCCATACTGCAAGAATATACACATCTGCCCCCATGCTGTAATATACACATCTGCCCCCATACTGCAAGAATATACACATCTGCCCCCATGTGTACATTACAGCATGGGGGCAGATGTGTATATTCTTGCAGTATGGGGGCAGATGTGTATATTACAGCATCTGCCCCCATGCTGTAATATACACATCTGCCCCCATGCTGTAATATACACATCTGCCCCCATACTGCAAGAATATACACATCTGCCCCCATGCTGTAATATACACATCTGCCCCCATACTGCAAGAATATACACATCTGCCCCCATGTGTACATTACAGCATGGGGGCAGATGTGTATATTCTTGCAGTATGGGGGCAGATGTGTATATTACAGCATCTGCCCCCATGCTGTAATATACACATCTGCCCCCATGCTGTAATATACACATCTGCCCCCATACTGCAAGAATATACACATCTGCCCCCATGCTGTAATATACACATCTGCCCCCATACTGCAAGAATATACACATCTGCCCCCATGTGTACATTACAGCATGGGGGCAGATGTGTATATTCTTGCAGCATGGGGTCAGATGTGTACATTACAGCATGGGGGCATATGTGTATATTCTTGCAGCATGGGGGCAGATGTGTACATTACAGCATGGGGGCAGATGTGTACATTACAGCATGGGGGCAGATGTGTACATTACAGCATGGGGGCAGATGTGTACATTACAGCATGGGGGCAGATGTGTATATTCTTGCAGTATGGGGGCAAATGTGTATATTACAGCATGGGGGCAGATGTGTACATTACAGCATGGGGCAGATGTGTACATTACAGCATGGGGGCAGATGTGTACATTACAGCATGGGGGCAGATGTGTACATTACAGCATGGGGGCAGATGTGTACATTACAGCATCTGCCTCCATGCTGTAATATACACATCTGCCCCCATGCTTTAATATACACATCTGCCTCCCATACTGCAAGAATATACACATCTGCCCCCATGTGTACATTACAGCATGGGGGCAGATGTGTATATTCTTGCAGTATGGGGGCAGATGTGTATATTACAGCATGGGGGCAGATGTGTACATTACAGCATGGGGGCAGATGTTTACATTACAGCATGGGGGCAGATGTGTACATTACAGCATCTGCCCCCATGCTTTAATATACACATCTGTCCCCATACTCCAGGAATATATACATCTGCCCCATAATGTTACCACACACAGATGGTTGTCCTTTCTTACCTGACTATCAGGCAGGCAGACCCATCTGCAGAGTAGCTGATGGACACACGTGCGCAAGGGAAGAAGATGCAAGCAGGCGGGCAGGTGATGATGACGTCAGCGCGCCGCGGCTCCGGAGCTAGGCCGAAGCCGCGGCCTTTCCTATGGGCGAGACCGCGGAGCTCACTCCGCGGATCGTCAATCGATCAAAATAATTTTAATCGACCAAAGAAATTAACGATTAATCGACCAATTAATCGTTAATTTCCGCAGCCCTAATTAATTGCATTCGGAATTACATATGTGAACCAAGGCTTCCATATTTTCTCGAATCTGGTGATCGTATCCATATCAATTGCCTTCATTTTGGCGTGAGACATTGCGGTATTCATTCTATTTGTCGCTTCATTTAGTGATAAATTAGGAGATTTCCAAGCCTTCGCGAGTGTCTGTTTCGCGGCTGTAAGAAGCTGCAGAATTAGTTTAAATTGCTTATGTGACACATTGTCAGGTTTTAGATTTAGTAATGCCATTTTGGGATCTAAGGGAATTGTCTTTTCGAAGAGGTCACTGATTATATGGAAAATTTCCGACCAAAATAATAGTGCTTTTGGGCACGACCACCAAATGTGAAAGTATGTCCCTGGTGATGAGCATCCCAGCGGCGGCCGGAGTATTGCATCCTAAGATCCGACGGTGTAAGTCAATTACACCTGTCAGATCTTAGGGCTATCTATGCGTAACTGATTCTATGAATCAGCCACATAGATACTCTTAGAGATACGATGGCGTATCAGAAGATACGCCGTTGTATCTCTTTTGTGAATCTGGCCCACAGTGCCTTGATAAAGTATTTATACCCCTTGAAATTTTCCAAGTTTTGTCATGTTACAGCCAAAAACGTAAATGTATATTATTGGGATTTTATGTGATAGACCAACACAAAGTGGCACATAATTGTGACGTGGAAGGAAAATGATAAATGGTTTTCATTATTTTTTTTACAAATAAATATCTGAAAAGTGTGGTGTGCATTTGTATTCAGCCCCATTTATACTGATACCCCTAACTATAATCTAGTGAGACCAATTGCCTTCACAAGTCATCTAATTAGTAAATAGAGTCCACCTGTGTGTAATTTTAATCTCAGCATAAACACAGTGTGAAGCCCTCAGAGGTTTGTTAGAGAACCTTAGTGAACAAACAGCATCATGAAGGCCAAGGAACACACCAGGCAGGTCAGGGATAAAGTTATGGAGTTATAAAGTTTAAAGCAGGGTTAGGTTATAAAAAAAATATCACCACAGTTCAATCCATCATCCGGAAATGGAAGTATGGCACAACTACAAACTCACCAAGACATGGCCATCCACCAAAACTAACAGGTCAGGCAAGAAGAACATTAATCAGAGAAGCAGTCAAGAAATTCATGGTAACTCTGGAGGAGCTGCAGAGATCCACAGCTCAGGTGGGAGAATCTGTCCACATGGCAACTATTAGCCATGCACTCCACAAATCTGGCCTTTATAAAAGAGTGGCAAGAAAAAAGCCATTGTTGAAAGAAAACCATAAGAATTCCTGTTTGCAGTTTGAGAGAAACCATGTGGGGAACCCAGCAAAATTTAACTTTTGGTCTAAAAGCAAAACACTCAGTGTGGCGAAAGATTAACACTGCACATCACCCTGAACACACCATCCCCACCGTGAAACATGGTGGTGGCAGCATCATGTTATGGGGATGCTTTTCTTCAGCAGGGACAGGGAAGCTGATCAGAGTTGATGGGAAGATGGATGGAGCCAAATACAGGGCAATCTTAGAGGAAAACCTGTTAGAGTCTGCAAAAGACTTGAGACTGGGGCAGAGGTTCACTGTCCAGCAAGACAACTACTATAAACAAACAGCCAGAGATACCATGGAATGGTTTAGATCAAAGCATATTCATGTGTTAGAATTGCTCAATCAAAGTCCAGACCTAAATCCAATTGAGAATCTGTGGCAAGACTTGAAAATTGCTGTTCACAGACCTTCTCCATTCAATCTTACACAGCTTGAGCTATTTTGCAAAGAAGAATGAGCAAAATGTCACTCTCTAGATGTACAAAGCTGGTAGAGAAATACCCAAAAAGACATACAGCTGTAATTGCAGCAAAAGAGGGTTCTACAATATTATTGACTCAGGGTGGCTGAATACAAATGCCCACCACACTTTTCACATATTTATTTGTAAAAAAAAAAAAAATGAAAACCATTTATCGTTTTCCTTCCACTTCACAATTATGTGCCACTTTGTACTGGTCTGTCACATAACAACCCAATAAAATACATTTACATTGTTGGTTGTAACATGACAAAATGTGGAAATTGTCAAGGGGTATGAATACTTTTTCAAGGTGGATTTAACCTGTAATTATTGGAACATGAATGTCCACACACAGATTTCTACAGGGACCATCTATGCATGGCTTGGACATCATCCATGATTTTAGGAACCCATAAAGCAGATAACCATAAAAAGGCATAAAAGTCCACTTACTCCCATGAAACTTCAAGTTGAAGGAACTTTATTCCAGGTGTAAAATCAGCAGCCCATCCATCACGGAGAGATTTAGGGAGCACCACCACAGGATTAAACAGCAGAAAAGACTGACTTCTGACTGATTTCTTTGGTATCCCAAATTACTCAGAGGCTGCCTCAATGTAAAATATGTATGTAAAATAATTTAACATTGAGTCCTGTGGGCTGCAGACCTAGAGATGCTTATAGCATTATTAACACTAAGATGGTACTTTCCTTCAATGTAAGAGAAAGATAGACCCCTGGAAGATCCTTGTCTTTCCTGGGGGGAACTAGGCATTGAATGTTATAACAATAAAATAATTGTTTGAAAGCAAAAATGCTTTGAAACAGGACTACTATAAGGTAGAATTATCATGGCGTTATGCTAACTAAGCCTATGTAAACAGAAAAGTTATTGTGTGTGAATCTGTCAGCAACAGCAATTTATGTTACAGGCTGAAAACACTAAGCAGCTGTCCAGCAATTAGCAGTGTTGTGTGCCTGCCTTTTACACTCCTTCAACTGGCCTTTGGGCTGATCATTGGGGGTAGCAGATAGGCAGCCCATTGGCCTACTGAAGAAGTGTGCATGACAGGCTGATATTACTGCAGCTGATTGTGAGGAAGTGGCTTAGCATTATCAGCCGGCAGTATGAGTTCTACAGATTCTACCATTTGAAAATGAAACTGGGACAGGTGCTTTTGGTCCACAGTATCAGTAACTCTTGCAGGATCCTTTTGACAATGTAAAAAAAAAGATCTATAATACATTAGGGTAGACTAAGAAACCTAAAGCATATATTGTGTAGAATGGAGACATTGCAAAAAATAAATAAAAATACTGTCTACAGTGGCGAGTGATGCCACACATACCGAACGACAGATTAAGGATTTACGCTATAGCTTATTGTGTTATTTGTTAATTCAGTTGATCCATGTTATCCTTTGGTGTTAATTAAGTTTTATTTTTTTCTTAAAAAAAAAGGTGTTTAGTAAAAGGGCATAAAATTGTTAGGATTCCAAAACTAATTGAAGATACAAACTTGTTTGGACATGCTTGGTTATGCAAATAATCTGTAATCAGACAAACTACCCTTTCAAAGGGGTTTTCATTATTCAAAATAACATAATAATGTAATATTAAATTAGCTGATATTACAGCCATGTTGTAGCATAGTTAAGTGTAGTACTTGGTGGTCTGATTTTGTGCAGCTTTAATGGAACTGATAGAGCATTTTCTGCAAAAGTGTCAGACTTATAGTGGAACTTTACTCCTCCCATGCTTTTTACCCTCTCTCAATCCCCCATATTTGTTCAGAAAGCTTGGCCCCAAGGATTTAGCAGCTCTGCCCAGCAGCCATTCTGTAAATGGGCTTCTGCAATCTTTTAGTGTATGTGATGGGGGTTTCTTAGGGGGCTGAAGAAGCCTAGACTAGAAAAGCCCCCACCACCAAAGAAACCTCTTATTAGTATTGTAGAAGGGGTGGGGGCAGATGCATGGACACAAACTTTATTTACAGAATGAAGTTCTACTTTAACCTCCCTGGCGGTATGATTCTGTCAGAAAAAACATGCTAAAAGCGGTACCATTATTTGCAAGGAAATTTGGCGTTTTATATTGTAGGTCTGTAATTTTTAGAAATAACTCACTTAAATCTGACCAAACAAGCTTCTAATAGGCATCCCGGGTATGACATTTTTTTAAAAACAAAATTATAAATTATAATATAATAAATAATTATAAATAATTATAACAAATAATAATATAATTATAATACAAATTATTCAATAATGTAATCAAATCAAAATCACTGAAATTTGCTCAGTTGCAGAATTGTTGCTGTCATTATTTTTTTTTTTTTATGACGAATTTCCCCACAAATCGCTATCGCACAATTCTGCAAGTGATTATAATTTATTATCACTGTTTTTTAGCTGATCTAAAACTATTTTTGACATAAAGGGACACTTTTGGTTGCTATGGACAATCTACAGTTTGCAGGGAGAAAGAAACGTTTTTATTATATAAAATGACATGCATGACACAGGACAGACCACTAGGGACAGGGGGGGTGTGTTTTTTTTACATACAGTACTGTAATCTATAAGATTACAGTATACTGTATGTAAGGTGTTTGTTTACTTTTTTGAATTTGGCGCCGTTCTCCGTCCCCGTGCGTCGTAACGTCGCAGGGAACGGAGATCGGCGTCACACGGAGGCACTGTGTGAATCGAGCGAGGACCCACTCGCTCACACAGCGCGGTGGCATCGCTGGATCCAGGGACAAGGTAAGTAACTTGTGCCTGTGGATCTAGCGAGGCAAGCCCGAGTCTGACACGGGGTTTCCGCTCGCAGCAGGAAAATCTAACCCCGTGTCAGACTCGGGAAGACCGCCAGGCAGGTTAATAGAAGAAAAAAATTATTAAAAATAACTTGAAGTACAATTTCTGCGGTCTCAACCTATTTAACCTGGTATATTATTGTATAATTGTATTTGTATTTCTTTATTGTTCTACATTGTGTTTGTCAGACTGATTGTTTTTATGGAAATACCTGTATTATTTCAACATGCTCGGTAAACATGCGTGCCTGACTTAAGTTGTCAAATAAACATTCAATGTAGAAAAAGATATGCTCTTTGGTATGCAGCCTGTCATTGCATGCTGATGTGGGTTTTTTCATACATTGAAAGGAAGTCTAATTTCACTAATTGTAAAAAAAAAAAAATCCATCCCTCAATTTAGGGTACTGAATAAAGATATACTGTAAATAAAACAGTTATTTTTCATTTGCTGAAATACATGATTCATTTAAAAACTGTAGTAAAGTTTTCTGTTTTTCTTATAGTTATAGAATAATTAATGTTAATATTCATTAAAATGTAATCTTGTATAATCTTTTTATAAATCTTGTATAATATATATTACATCTACAGTATATTACCTGCTAGTATATTTTAAGAATATCTTATACTTTAGGGAAAACTAAAAACAAAAAAAAGATTCAGTCAATGCACCCTGCACAAGTAGATAGCAAGTTTCAATAACCTATAGCAACTATTAAGAATTTACTGTTCTTACATGAGAACAATACAAGATGAATTTTGATTGCAGAAATGTCCACCTGGGAGTCCACTTTATGGATAATCAGGAAAAGGCATAAGCTGTGGCAAAAAATGGATGAAGCAAATTTTTTTAGGGATGGGGGTTTAATAGACATGGCAAAAAGACTAATGCCGCGTACACATGAAAAAAAATGACATTTTTAAAAACGTCATTTAAAATGATCGTGTGTGGGCTTTACATCGTTTTTTGGCTTCTGAAAAACGACAAAAAAAAAATTCGAACATGCTGCATTTTTTAACGTCGTTTTAAAAAATGTTGTTTTTCGGGTTGTAAAAAATTATCGTGTGTGGGCTAAAACGACGTTTTAAACCCGCGTATGCTCAGAAGCAAGTTATGAGACGGGAGCGCTCGTTCAGGTAAAACTACCATTCATAATGGAGTAAGCACATTCATCACGCTGTAACAGACAGAAAAGCGTGAATCGTCTTTTACAAACACGGAATCAGCTAAAGCAGCCCAAAGGCGAATATAACTTCCCCTTTAGAGTGCCGTTGTACGTGTTGTAAATCACCACGCTTTTTTCATCATTTTTTAAAAACGATGGAGTGTGGGCAACGTCGTTTTTAATGATGAAGTTGGAAAACTTCGTTTTTTGGACATGCTGGAAAACAACGTTTTTTTTTCATGACGAAAAATGATCGTGCGTACGCGACATTACAGTATGAATATATATGATTTTGTTTAGACATAGAAACTTGTGCAGAGCACTTAGAGAAGTGGTTACACACAGTGTTCATACAGACTTAATATGATATATGAGAATAACACCCAGCATAGAGAAAAAAATAGTAGCAAAATAGTGCTTCTGTACAGCATTCATGCATACACGTAAAAACAGATACTGAAAATTACACATGTAGGGTATAGAGCCAGGTCAGGTAGAGATTTATAAATTTCACAAGGTAACAGAGTGAAATGGAACAAAAAAAAAAAAGCAGAGTGAGTAGTAGTGCCTGTGATTAGTTTGGTAACAATTTCCACACATAAGAATTAACATTAAAAATAAGAAATGCATTCTGTTGGGTTGATTGTATCAATTTTAATCCAATTATTTAGACAAGTAGTGAAAACGTTTAACATGTAGTTGCTTTTTTTAAATATCAGTGGTTAAATAAATTAGGTAATGGGTAAAGTTCATGCATTATACTCAGTACTTATATTATATTAGTAAATGTTAACTTTAGATGATATTTAAAGTTAAGTCTGCATTATATCATTATCATTATTAAATTGTGTCCCAGTTCCTTCAGAAGGCAACAGATTACTTTCCATTGCAATTTGCTGCCTTTTCGGTTTAACTTTTCTGCAGCATAATCTAATTGTGAGAAGACTGTAAGTCATTTGAGTAATGTTTCTATTCCAAGTTTTATGGCCCAATTCAATTATTTGTTGTTGTTTTTTTTTTCCTCCTCGTTGTTTGTTATAGCTATGATTAATTAGTTTTGAAGAAAATGTGCTCGTAGACGCAGTAAGTCACAGAGTTCCTGGCAAATTCATTGATTACTGTTACTGTGAAATATTGCTACAATTTGTATTGACAGTCATTGTTTGAAATATTTAAGCTCATGCTTTCTCAATGAATTTATTGCTTTGATAACGCAAAACGAAAGCATAAATTTTCATATTACCTTACAAAATTAACAGCTCTGGCAGCCAAATGCCTTTCCACACCACTTACCATTTTATGTTAAAGAAATGCAGTTATTTAAATATTTATAAAATGAGTGTTGAGAACAGCCATTTTAGAAGCAGTTAATAATGAACAACAATCAAGGGATCCATTAATAGAGAAGGGCTTTGTAACTCTGCTAACTAGAGTAAAGTCAGGCAATCAAATTTAATTAAAAGCAGTCAAAAACAAACCAAATAGTTCAACAACGTTATTTCTGTTTTTAGAATTACATTAAGAAACACATTTGCAATGCAATGATAAACAAAGCATGGTAAGCCTTGGTTACAAAAAAATGTATATTTCCATATATTAGGCTTCCTTTAAAAAAGTACAGATCAGGCTAATAGTTAGCCACTTGCCTACAGGGCACTTTCACCCCCTTCCTGCCCAAGCCATTTTTCAGCTTTCAACCCTGTCACACTTTGAATGACAATCGCGCAGTCATGCAACACTGTACCCACATAAACATTTTCCCCGCAAATAGAGCTTTCTTTTGGTGGTATTTGATTACCGCTGCGGTTTTTATTTATTGCACTATAAACAAAAGAAGAGGGACGAGTTTGAAAAAAAACAATTTTTTGTACTTTTTGCTGTACAAAATATATAGTTTTTTTAAAAAACAAATATTTTCCTCAGTTTAGGCCGATACATGTTCTTCTACATATTTTTGTTAAAAAAAACGCAATAAGCTATAGTCCCATGAATAAGTTGTAATAACAAAACATGTCGGGTTTTTGACCATACAGTCTATCTCTGCAAATAAACGTGACCTGTTTGGATGCCGAGTGCTTTAAAGTTTGAACCAAGTTTGGATTTGCAGTGCTACCTGACAGTGCTCCACAGCACCATGAGTAGGAGGATATCTCTTTTTTTCTTGCTGATCGGGGGTCCGCCGTGACCACTTCTCACCAGTTGAATTTTTGGAGGAGTGAATTGATGTGATACATTGCTGTTTTACAAGTTTTGTTTGTGAGTGTAACTTTTGAAGTTTTAATTTGGTGTGCTATTAACCTCCCTGGCGGTATGATTCTTTCTGAAAAAACATGCTGAAAGCGGTACAATTATTTGCAAGGAAATTTGGTGTTTTATACTGTAGGCCTGTGATTTTTAGGAATAACTCACTTAAATCTGACCAAACAAGAATCTAATAGGCATCCCGGGTATGAATTTTTTTTAAAAACAACATTTTAAATTATAATATAATACATAATTATAAATAATTATAGCAAGTAATAATATAATTAAAATAAAAATTATTCAATAATGTAATCAACTCAAAATCACTGAAATTTGCTCAGTTGCAGAATTGTTGCTGTCATTATTTTTTTTTTTTATGACGAATTTCCCCGCAAATCGCTATCGCACAATTCTGCAAGTGATTATAATTTATTATCGCTGTTTTCTAGCTGATCTAAAACCATTTTTGACATAAAAAGACACTTTTGGTTGCTATGGACAATCTACAGTTTTCAGGCAGAAAAAAATGTTTTTATTATATAAAATGACATGTAGGGCACTGGGCAGACCACTAGGGACAAGGGGGTGTGTTTTTTTTACATACAGTACTGTAATCTATAAGATTACAGTATACTGTATGTATAGTGTTTGTTTACCTTTTTGAATTTGGCGCCGATCTCCGCTCCCGTGCGTCGTAACGTCGCAGGGAACGGAGATCGGCGGCACAGGAGGACGCTGTGTGAATCGAGCGAGGTCCCGCTCGCTCACACAGCGTGGTGACATCGCTGGATCCAGGAGAAGGTAAGCCAGCGCACGCTGCAGGCTCTGCACAGCTACCCCGAGCGTGACTCTGGGTTACCGATTTTGGTAGAAAAAATCAACCCCGAGTCACGCTCGGGGATACCGCCAGGAGGGTTAAACCTTTTGCACTTCTTTTTTTCTTCCTACAATCTATGTGGAGCTTTTGAAGGTTACATCGTTTATTCATCTGTCTGTACCAACTGGAAACATCTCTATTAGCCTATTTGCCAAAACACGAGAGTGTGAGGCATATTGGTCTGGTGAGTGTCCATTTTGATGGGGAAGGGATCACAGATCACTATCGGGTGTGGTGAAAGCTCTTGAAGATCGCAGGATCCTTAATCACATGAACTTTCATTTATCATTTATGATCCATTTCTTGATTTTTAAAGACTTTTTTGTACATCCAGTGCTCCTAAACTCACGTTTCTTTATTTTCACGGGTGTTTATGAATACTCTCACAGTTTGTGATTAATTTTCACCTAGTATATAAGGTTTTGACACTATTATATATGGTTTGTGATAGTGTTTATATTTAGTAGAATATGTACACATATTTGGTTAGCGCTGTTGTAATTTGCTGACACTCTTGAGGGAGCATTATAATTTTACACTTTTTTTCAATAAGCGTATATTGATTGGTTTGCGCAAAAGTTATAGCAGCTACAAAATAGGGGATAGATTTATAGCTTTTTATTTTATTTTATTTTTTTACTAGTAATGGCAGCGATCAGCGATTTTTATCATGACTGTGATATTTTGGCGGACACATCGGACACTTTTGACACATTTTTGGGACCATTCACATTTATACAGTGATCCCTGCTATAAAAATGCATTGATTACTGTATAAATATGACTGACAGGAAAGGGGTTAACACTAGGGGTGATCAAGGGGTTAATGTGTTCCCTAGGGAGTGATTCTTACTGTGGGGAAGGGGACTGACTGGGGGAGGTGACCGATGGTTGTCCCTATGTACAAGGGACACACCATCGGTCTCCTCTCCCTGACAGGAATTGGATCTGTGTGTTTACACACACAGATCCACGGTCCTGCTCAGTTACTGGGCAATTGCAGGTGCCTGGCGGCCATCACATGCACGCCCCCTAGTGGCTTGGGAAGGCGCAACATCATATGAGGGTCTTCCTCCTGCTGTCATTTGATGGCGAGCGGTGGACAAGTGGTTAAAGATGCTTTCTGCATTTAATCAAACAAATGAACACTTTCCAATTACAAAGCTTAATATTTACAAAGATAATATTTAACCACTTGCCATCCTGCGGCCAACTATTTCCGGCCGCAAGATGGCTCTGATCTGCCGGGAGGCCGTCAATATACGTGCACCCTCGCTGTGTCACACAGGTGCCGATGCGCGTGCCTGGTGGCCGCAATGTCCACCAGGCATCCACGATCGGCAGTCATATTTTTTTTTAAATGGGATATTTATTATAGCAAAAAGTAAAAAATATTGGGCCGGATTCACGTAACACTTACGCCGACGTATCTACAGATACGCCGCGTAAGTGTAAATGTGTGCTGTCGTATCTATGCGCCGTGCCCATAGAACTAGATACGCCTGAAAATAGGCTTCCTCTGACCGATGTAACTTTCCTACGCGGTGTATCTTGGGCGCATATTTACGCTGGCCGCAAGGGGCGCTCCCATTGATTTACGCGTCGAAAATGTAAATGACTGAGATACGCCGATTCACGAACGTACTTGCGCCCGTCGCAGTAATATACGCTGTTTATTTAAGGCGTACGTCCGGCGTAAAGTCATTCCACATATGAAGCGCATCCCATGCAAAGGTATGGACCACGGAATAGCCGTCATATTTTACGTAGTTTACGTAGTACTACGTGAATAGGGCTGGGCGTAGGTTACGTTCAGTGATTCGACGTATCTTAGGCGTTCGTTCCGACGTGATTCTGAGCATGCGCACTGGGAAGCGTGTATGGGACGGCGCATGCGCCGTTCGTTCGGCCCATCATTTGCATGGGGTCATGGTTCATTTAAATGTATCACGCCCACTTCCACCTACTTTGAATTAGGCCGGCTTACGCCTAGGAATTTATGTTACGCTGGCGCAACATTGGGAGCAAGTGCTTTGTGAATACTGTGCTTGCCTCTCTGTGTTACGTCGGCGTAGCGCATATGAGATGCGCTACGCCGGCATAAAGATGCGCTCAGGTATGTGAATCCGGCCCATAATAATAATAATAATAATAATACATCAAGATAACATTTCTACATCAGGGTTTGATTTAGGTCAGTGTCAGTGTCAGTGTCAGGTTTAGGGTTAAATGTCATGGTCAGTGTATGTTAGGTAGGATTAAAAAAAAAGTTTTTTTTTACATTTCCTTCAGTGTGTTTTCGGTAGGATAATAAAATTACAAATTGTGTGCTATTGCTTATGAGCCTGAGTAGGAGAATTTATTTTGGTGTGTTCTTTGGTGGTAGGTCAATGACAATGGCTTTTCTACTATTTTAAATGTTGTGCCCGTTTTTCTTTGATAATAAAAAAAATCAGGAGATTAAAAATATTTGATTTAATTCACCTGACTACACTAAGTAGTTGTGATGATGTATACATTTTTTCTTAAATATCAAAGTTCCAAAGCTGTGTTCAGGTATTTAGATTTGTTTTACCTTCATCATGAACACTTTAAAGACCTCTCACCTGAAGTTAAAAAGGCTTCTTAAATCCCCCAAGGGATCCTACTCTCATAGCAATTGTCCACAAATAAAATCTATTCAGTGGTTTAGAAAAAAATTAAAATGTTATATCTGTCAGTGTTGTCTGTTCACCATCCCCAGCAGAAGCCCAAATTATGGACATTCCTATGGGGCACTGAAGCCACAGCCAGCTCTCCATACTCTATTCCTCTTTGCTGTTTATCTCTGTCCCTCCTCTGCTCCCTTTGTACTGTAAATAGACTGAGCCTATAATCTCTGGCAGCCAGCAGTTTTGGAAATTACTACAGTAGTAGTTGGTGGCTTGTGTTATTATTGACGGTGGCTGAAGAGAGCTCTGTTATTCACAAAAATGCAAGCTGAGGGCAACACAAGCCAGCAGCACCAGTCTCTCTTGAAAAAAAAAAAAAAAAACATTGTATCTCCCAGCTTGTATTGCTGGGTAGACAGTCTTAACTTCTCATACCCTGTTATATTCCCAGGGTGGATGATGTATAATTAAAACAGTTAGAATATATCAAGAAAACAGAGGTGGACAAAGGTGGAGTGCAATAATTGGATTACGATTGCTGCTGTTGTATGTGAGGAAGATTTGGAAGACATCATGTTAGGCTTGTAGGGGGCCATCTGGGGTTGGCATCTGTGGTACACGAACAATTTAGTTGTTAACACTGTGGCTGGCTGTCTATAGGTCTACCATGTACTTGTACTTTGCTGAAGAAGTGAATGTTGTTAATGAAATACATAGAACATTGCTATACTTGGTAGAACGTGTGTAGGGAGTTTTTTTGTAACCAGCCTAATGTATCTATGTTTTTATATAAATTACTTTTTAGAAATTTTAAATAAATGATAGATTGATGATCTTAAACTTTGTGTAATTTCAAGGACCCAATTATCCTTTTGGTTTATATGGAGTGAGACATGGAATAGAAGAAAACTATTGGTGAGGGGGATGAACAGTATAAATCTCACCCTAGGAGGCTTATCACTATCTGGTTGATCTGACCCTTTAAAGAATTTGGAGCTTTAGGGGTGGGTCTTAGCCCTGTTTGGCATTGGTAATTAAACAGGGAAATCATTTACTGTTTTTTTTTATTATTATTATTATTAAATACTCAACTGCATTCGGTAGTGATTTAACAATATTTTCTTGAAGTTCATCTTTATATTTTTAACTGTTAGTCATCTTAACATATACATTTTATACAATAATTCTTTAAATAATAATAAATGATAGAAATCAGATGTAACATCCATACATATGAAACCGCAATACACTGTAAGTAAGGATATCTGAATTTCTAAAGCAAAGCACAAGCTTTTAATGATTTACTGGGAAGTACAGTTTAAGTGAAAGAGGTATTCTGCCAGACATTTTTAAATCTGATTCTGGAATTAATAATAAAAAAAAAGACTATAATTACCAGACTTTCAGTTGGAATCATTTCACCTTAAAAATGGTCAATCATAAATGACTTATAAAATATGAAATTTCATATTGTCATTTTCATAATTCATCTCCCAAACCCTTAGGCGTGATAAATGGGTACATTATGTAACCAAGGCAGAATTTTAGCAGCTTGCCTAATCATTTAAGAAATGAAATAGAAAACATTAAGGATGTTTAAATTTAGTAAATGAATTACATCCTTTATTTTTTCACGACTCCTGTCATGCCCAGGATTGCAGAGGAAAAGCAAACATTTTCATACTTATTGTCATTTTTCAGGTATTAACTCTAATACCGTTTTTCGGGTTCTAAAGAATGACGTTTTTAAGGGTCTAGAAAAAACAACGTTTTTTTCAACCCGATCATTAAAACGGCCTTGCCTACACACGATCGTTTAAAAAAAATGCTCTAGCAAAGCGCGGTGACGTACAACACGTACGATGGCACTATAAAGGGGAAGTTCCATTCGGAAGACGCCACCCTTTGGGCTGCTTTAGCTGATTTTGTGTTAGTAAAAGACAATTCGCGCTTTTCTGTCTGTTAAAGCGTGATGAATGTGCTTACTCCATTACGAACGGTAGTTTTACCAGAATTAGCGCTCCTGTCTCATAACTTGCTTCTGAGCATGTGCGGATTTTTCACGCCGTTAAAGCCCACACACGACCATTTTTTACAACCTTAAAAACGTTGTGAAAAATTTGAGAAAAATGCTCTGAAGGCTACACACGATCGTTTTTAATGACATTAAAAAAATGTATGACATTAAAAAAAAAGTAATTTTTTAAAACCCGAAAAACAGTCGTGCGTACGCGGCAAAACTCTATATAAGATCATTGTTACAACATTTAATGAAACACTGCTACTGTACTACATGTCTCAAAGCTCATCATACCCACTGAAATGTTTAACATAACCACTAATGCAGGACCACCAATGTTTTAAATCTGTATTAAAAAAAGAAAATTGACATGGGTAAATAGCTATTTTTTTTATATTTATTACTGATGCCTGCAGCTATTAATAATATTAACCCGTTCATGAATGCAATACAACTTTAACAGCCCAAACATAAAATTTCAATTGAGGTGTTAATTACAGGACTCAAAATGTGCAACTATGTGTGTTCCTAAATTACCTGCTGTGAACCTGCTATGGGGGCATACCTGCAGGCTTGTTCCTGAGCTGTGCTGCTTGCATCCATTGGCACAGACAGTGCAGCTCGACCTCACCCCCTAATCCCCTCTTACAGGATTTAACTGACAGCAGCTGGAGCCAATGGTTCCCACTGCCTCAGCAAAGCCTGTGAGACCAGGAAGTGACAGGAGAGAGACACTACAGATGGGCACAGCTTTTAGTGAAGACTTAGGTATGTATAAGGGGGGTGAGGGGGGCATACTGCTACCTAAAAATGTTTTACTGTACTGCAAAGAATACAGTTACGTAAAAAAAAAATATTTAGGCTTTATAACACTTTAGTATTGGCACATTGCAACTAGTTAATAAACTGTAGGTAAAACCATACATAGACAACTCAAAGAAAATAAAAATAGAAAGAAATGGCATTAAAAGGATTAGAATTTGGCTAATCTGCATTATAGATAAATCCAAATGCGGCGTTCCTATTGGATACGATGCAGATGGTTAGAAATTGAAATAACTGAATATGAGAGGGTTACAATAGAAAAAGAGGTGGGTTTAAAATATGTGTAAAAGAAAACATGAGGCGACAAAAGCATATAGAGATGTTATGCTATACAATATAAAATGTTGCATACTAACAAGAATAAAAGCAAACTGGATTATAAAGCAGTGCCTACAGTGTGGTTGATTTCCTAAAAGCAAGTATTCAATTATTCACCTTGTAAGGGACTTCTTAGGCTAGGTTCACACCACGATTTTACCATCCGATAAACGGACCGTTAAATCGGATGGAATCGTATGTGACAAAATCGTATGTAATCGTATGTCAAAATTGTCACTAAAAAATCGGATCCTGATTTTAAATAATGTCTGGGAAAAAGAAGATTTTTGAAGTTATGGATATTCAGGGGAACCCCGCCGGCAATTTAAAACAAAAATGACGTGCGGTTCCCGGTAAATATCCATAACCAGACCCTTCAGGTCTGGTATGGATATTCAGGGGAACCCCGCCGTCAATTTAAAACAAAAATGACGTGCGGTTCCCGGTAAATATCCATAACCAGACCCATTATCCGAGCACGTTGACCTGGCCGGCCGCAGAAAAGAGGGGGGGACAGAGTGCGGCCCCCCCTCTCTCCTGAACCGCACCAGGCCACATGCCCTCAACATGGGGAGGATGTCCCCATGTTGATGGGGACAAGGGTCTCATCCCCACAACCCTTGCCCGGTGGTTGTGGAGGTATGCGGGCGGGAGGTTTATCAGAATCTGGAAGACCCCTTTAACAAAGGGGACCCCCAGATCCTGACCCCCCCCCTGTGTGAAATGGTAATGGGGTACACTGTACCTCTACCATTTCACGAAGGAAGTAAAAAGTATTGTAAAAAAACACACTGACACAAAAGAATAAAGTCCTTTATTAAAAAAAAAAAAAAAAAAACTCCAGCGCTGAAAAATCCACTCGTTCCCGGCTTCCAGCGTTGTCCTGATCCTGCGACGGGTGCGGGTGATCTCCCGCGATGAGAAGATCCAGCGTCGGGTGATCTCCGCTCCGGCGATGTGAAGATCCATCCAGCGCAGCATCCCGGACCTCCTCTCACCGCTGGGCACAGCCCAGCGAATGAGCGGCTGAAGCGGTGACATTTCTTATATAGAGGAGGCAGAGCCACCCGTCACGTGACCCTGCCCCCTCTGACGTACCTCTGCTACGTCACTGGGGAAGACCATGAAGAGGAAAGACCTTTCCTCACTGGGGAAGACCATGAAGAGGAAAGACCTTTCCTCTTCATGGTCTTCCCCAGTGACGTAGCAGAGGTACGTCAGAGGGGGCAGGGTCACGTGACGGGTGGCTCTGCCTCCTCTATATAAGAAATGTCACCGCTTCAGCCGCTCATTCGCTGGGCTGTGCCCAGCGGTGAGAGGAGGTCCGGGATGCTGCGCTGGATGGATCTTCACATCGCCGGAGCGGAGATCACCCGACGCTGGATCTTCTCATCGCGGGAGATCACCCGCACCCGTCGCAGGATCAGGACAACGCTGGAAGCCGGGAACGAGTGGATTTTTCAGCGCTGGAGTTTTTTTTTTTTTTTTTAATAAAGGACTTTATTCTTTTGTGTCAGTGTGTTTTTTTACAATACTTTTTACTTCCTTCGTGAAATGGTAGAGGTACAGTGTACCCCATTACCATTTCACACAGGGGGGGGGTCAGGATCTGGGGGTCCCCTTTGTTAAAGGGGTCTTCCAGATTCTGATAAACCTCCCGCCCGCATACCTCCACAACCACCGGGCAAGGGTTGTGGGGATGAGACCCTTGTCCCCATCAACATGGGGACATCCTCCCCATGTTGAGGGCATGTGGCCTGGTGCGGTTCAGGAGAGAGGGGGGGCCGCACTCTGTCCCCCCCTCTTTTCTGCGGCCGGCCAGGTCAACGTGCTCGGATAATGGGTCTGGTTATGGATATTTACCGGGAACCGCACGTCATTTTTGTTTTAAATTGACGGCGGGGTTCCCCTGAATATCCATACCAGACCTAAAGGGTCTGGTTATTGAATTTGCGGGGACCTCCGTTCGGGTTCCCTCAACCCTAGTAATAAAAAATCGGGTACATTTATCGCACAGTCATCCGATTCAGTACGATTTACATTGACCACAATATAAAAAAAAAACGGACACGATTGTAATACGATTTCAAATCAGGACCAAAAATCGTGGGCAGACACGTTTTTTGATACGATTTTAAATCGTATTAAATCGTATGCGGATCAAATCGGATGCACTTGGGGACCTAAATTAATGAATGGCAGTGAATGGATCCGTTTTGCCATACAGATTTGTACGATTTTAAAGCTAAAATCGTGAGTAAAAAACGGATGACAAAATCGTGGTGTGAATGCACCCTTACATTGTTTTAAGGGATTTAATACTTAGCTAAGTGGATGAAGTGAAGCTTTCATCATCCAATCATGGGCAAGCAAAAATATATTTTTTTGTCTTCTTTTCCCACGATTGGCCACTTTTTGCAAAAGGGCTTTTTAATGTGTTGATATTCACTAAGCTAAACCAAATTCCCTTGCAATGCGAATATCCTATTTGCTTTTAATAAATCAACTCTAGTGTGTTAAGGCCTAACTCCTAGTTTCCTATGACTTTAACACCTTCCCATTCGGCCTATAGCAGATTGACGGCTGGGCAGGTGCTTTACCATCCTGACTGGACATCATACGACGTCCTTCACATTGCGCCACTCATGCATGCCTCCGGGGGCATGCAGCGATCAGTGGTGAGCTGTGTCAGGGTAAAAAGTCAATGACATAAGCTCTTTACTGTGTGATCAGCTTTGATTGCCGATTATATGCATTTCCTTTCCTCATCACTGTCAGTGTCAGTGTAGCATATCAGTGCAGCCTCATCAGTGCCCATTAGTCCTGCTTCATCAGTCACCATCAGTGAAGCCTCATCAGTGGTAGCTCAGTGCCCATCAGTGCAGCCTCATTAGTGCCCATCAATGCAGTCTATCAGTGTCCACTAGTGCAGCCTCATCCGTACACATCAGTGAAGAAGAAAAATTACTTATTTGCAAAATTGTATAACAGAAACAAAGAAAAAGGTTATGTTTTCTTAAATGTTTGACCTTTTTTCATTTGTTTAGCAAAAAGTAAAAAAAAACAGTGATGATTAATAACCACCAAAAGAAAGCTCGATCTGTCTGTTATACATTTGAGATGGGTACAGTGTTGCATGAGTGCGCAGTTATCATTTAAAGTGTCAGTTTTCCACTGTTATGCCCCATACACTCGATCAGAATTTCCGATGGCCTAAAATCCGATGGAATTTTTCGTCGGAATCCTGTTCAAGCTGTCTTGCATACACACTGTCAGACCAAATTCCAACCGTCCAAAACGCGGTGACGTAAAACACTACGACGAGCCGAGAAAAATGTAGTTCAATGCTTCCGAGCATGCGTCGACTTGATTCTGAGCATGCGTGGGAGTTGCACAAAGATGATATAAATTTCCTATCGTTTTTTTCCATCGAAAAAATATAAAACATGTTCTATTTCTATACACCGACAGAAAAAAGTCAGATGGGGCCCACACACGATCGGAATCGGAAATTCCGATCGTGTGTATGCGTCATAAGGAAAGACTTTTTTTCACTATTGGAGGTTTTCATATGTTTCTTTTTACACTGGTATAGTGTATGACTTTGGAAAGCACAGTGTATATATTTATTTATCCACATTTGCATGATATATGAGGCATGTTTAACACTTGCAGCTGATTTTTGATAATTTAGGCAGTTTGGATTAGTGGAAGCTCACAGGACTCTTTATATTTTAGTCATTTAAAGTGTGACAGTGCTAAAAGCTGAAAATTGGCCTGGGCAGGAAAGGGATGAAAGTGCCCAATACTGCCCAGTACTGAAGTAGTTAACAGATGTGCCTGCTGAGAGAACTGTATAAACCGTATTTATCATCAGCTGCAGACAGTATAGAGCACTGTGTTTCAGCAGCAGAATGCAGATTACCCATCCTGTTCCCGGTACAAAATTGAGTTGGGCTGAGTCCTACTAAGCCTTTTATAGAAAGCCTTGTATTTTATGAATGAATACAAGACTTCCTGTGAAGAGGGGATTGTGATGTCATCTGCCTGTCTCTCCATCTTCTGTCAAAAAAATACAAGGCTTTCTATAAATGGCTGAGCAACACTCAGTCCAACTTAATTTTATTCCAGGAATGGGAAGGGAAGTCCCTATCCTGCTGCCCAAACACAGCATCATATACTGTATATAGCAGATGCTAATTAGAATTTATACAGCAGGTCTGTCATTAAAATAAATTGTTCATTTGGGCCAGCTTGGACCAAATGGATTCTTTAAAGTCATAATAAGCTAGATGTTAGGCTTTAACCGCTTAAGGACCGCCCCACGTACATATACCTGTACGTGATTCCTCTTCTTGGCTCTGGGGCATGCGTGCCTTCCACCACAGCCCGACTCCCACTGTGATTGGACACAGCGGGAGCCAATCAGCGGGTCTGGCAGCTGCAATGGTCACTGATACCCACTGATCGTTCACAGGACCACCATTCTGTGAGAGAGAACAATTTAGATCTTGTGTTTCTGCTAAGCAGAAACACGGATCTCTGTGATCTCTGTGTTCCTCCAGTCACAGCAGTCAGGAGCACACTTAACCCTTTGATCGCCCCTGCTGATAAACACTTTCCTGCCAGCGTCATTTATACATTGACAGTGCATTTTTTTTAGCACTGATCACTGTATTGGTGTCACTGGTCCCCAAAAAGTGTCACTTAGAGTCAGATTTGTCCACCACAATGTCGCAGTCTCGCTAAAAATCACTGATTACTAGTAAAAACAATAGAATTAAATAAAAGTCCATAAATCTATCCCATAGTTTGTAGATGCTAGAACTTTTGAAAAACCAATATGTGCTTAGTGGTATTTTTTACGAAAAACATGTAGCAGAATACATATTGGCCTAAACTGATGAAGAAATTTGATTTTTTTTTATTTATTTTTTATTGGATATGTTTTATAGCAGAAAGTATAAAATGTCATTTTTTTTTTTAAATTGTTGGTCTTTTTTTGTTTAAAGCGCAAACAAAAAAAAACTGCAGAGGTGATCAAATACTACCAGAAGAAAGCTCTATTGTGGGAAAAATCATCAGTTTTGTTTAAATCAATTCTATTTGGGTACAGTGTCGCATGACTGCGCAATTGTCAGGTAAAGCAATGCAGTGCCGTATTGCAAAAAATGGTTTCAAATCTTTCGGTGAGGAAGATAAAATTTCAATATCAAGTAATAGTGCACCTTCAGTAGACTTTCTGGGCCAGATCCACGTACCTTGGCGCATCTCTACGTCTGGCGTAGCGTATCTCAGATACACTACGCCGCCGTAACTTACAGCGTATTTTCCGTATCCTCAAAGAATTTGCGCCGTAAGTTGAAATTTCGTCTGGGCAGGAAGGGGGTGGATACAAAACAAAACAAAGATATGATGGGGCATCTTAGAAATTACATGGCGTATCAATAGATACGCCGGCGTAATTTCTTTGTGGATCTGAGCCTCTGTTATTAAAGGTGATATGTCAGTTTCCACTGTGGTTGTGGCAACCTTTCAGAATGTTATGGCTGTGTTCACTGAACCACTCTGATGGCTATCCTTTTGAAGCGTGATCAACAGTGGATCTCTTTTCAGAGGGTGTTCCATATAACACCACCTCATCATCTGTTTTAAACCCTAAAAACCTGCAGCACAGCCCCAAACATGAATTAATTGTACTTGGTTATGGTGCAGCCCCATTTAGTTAATTTTTGCTCTGGGATGTGTACATCCCATCTGCTGTCTTTGAAGCTTAAAGTAGAACTTAAGGCAGCTTTACTCTTTTCTCTAATGGTCCCCATCCATTGCCAGTGCCGTCACCTGGTTTTCATCCATCTTTATTGGCTAGTGTGGAATGACATCATTATTGTGCATTCTGGCACACAGAGTTCAGGCCAGCTGCTGTAAGCTGAACTGCACGTGTTCAGCTCAGTTATCATGGCAGGGAATGCTGAAGCAGTCAGGTAGATGACCTTTATTGCAGAACAAACATTGCATGTCTCGTCTGCAATACAATTCACATACCTGCCTTCTTCCAGCATTCCCCAGCATGTAAAATGAGTTGCACATGTGCAGCTATGCTTAAAGCAACAATCCCGATCTCTGTGTGCCAGAAGAAACTTTGCAAGTCTCTTCTGCAGTAAACTCCCATGGATAACAGTGGAGCTTTAGTTACACTTTAAGAGAGAGTGGTTTGAGGTGGTAAAAACATGACCCAACTGTGTGTTTTTACTGCTCCCAATTTGCAAATGTAAACACGCCTTGATTGATATTGGGTGGCTTTGAAAGGGAAAGTAGGGCTGTGGGGCTAAGTGCTCCTCCAATCCTCTGTGCGCTTACAGTTCAGAACTCCTCAGCGTGCCACCTGTCCAGGAATGAAGTCAGCTTCATATTCTTCTTCTCTTCTGTCATGTGATATGTCACATGGCAAGCAGGGACAGGAAGAAGAACAGTCTGCCCTCACTCTCTTCAAGGCAACCATGCTGAGAAGAGTGTTCTCAACTGTTGACTCCCACCAACATAAGATCCCTGGGCCTTCACGGTCTGTAGAACAGTTTACAAATTGTTCAATGACAAAAAAAATCCCCTCTGGATGAACGTTGTAAGGATTTTAACAAATGTTGCACTTTGTTTCTGTTCCTAATAAAAGGCTATATTTATATCCCTTTAGAAGTAATTAATTATTTCTTAGGGAGTATCTCACCAAAACTATAATTCATATTTCAGAGGGGACCTAAAATTTTAATTGTATCAGAGTGCACACTGCTGGGAATATCAGTGAGACAATCATACAAGCAGAAAATTACATTTCTCGGGACGTTCTATAGATTAACTGTGTACAGAAACCCCCCAAGCTTGCCATATTGCATTGAATGTTAAAGAAAATTACAGAGACTACAGATTGACAAGCAATTTTTAATAACATTATATTTAACTATAGCTTGTGTAGAACTTGTATATGCTATATTTTTCATGAAAATGGAGATACCCTTTAAATAAGTAATGAACTTCCTCAATAAACCTGGCATCTTCTTCTATCTGGTCAAATGAATTATATACATTCAGGCATTTGTAAGATTTAGTTTTCTTCAAACACAGATCATATACTTGCTATATGTACACAATAGTCTAGTGCAATGAAGCATATATTTACATTGCTAAGGAAGCAAAGGATGTCAGGTTTTATCTATATGTGTATGCTTCAATGTTGACTGTGAGTACATACAGAGGGGAAATTAAACCCAAAGTCATGCACATGTTTGAATTTTTTCTGCACCTCGAGGACTGAAAGAGCTAGCACCAACTAAAAACACATTTTTAAAACATAACATAACTAAAGCTAATTTTTTATTTTTGTTTTGGATAGACTTCTGTAGAGAAAATCCTTCTATCATGTTTTTATTGTTCTCAGTGACCCTTTTGATAAGATTTCACTACACTGACTCTTTTGACAGCAAGACAATAACAAATAATAAGGAGACTAGCAGATGATGGGAAGCAAAGACACATAAAGTGATAACACCTGTAACCTGACATATGTTCTAAGGCTGCGTACACACGATCAGTCTAAACCGATGAAAACGGACTGAAGGACCGTTTTGACTGATCGTGTGTACGCGGCCTAACGCTTCACCTTTTTTCTGAAAACAAAAATGTTTTTCTGTAGTCTAGGTGACAAGTGGAGAGATTGCTGTTCATTTCCTGTGTCAACAGGAAGTGCAGGGAAATCTTTGCAGTGTGGCCTTAAAATCCTGACAGAAGTGCCATACCGTTCCTTTCCACAAGTTATGAAAGAGGTTTGGCTGGAGTTGGGCTGTAAATTTATGAATAATGTGTTTATATTTGATTTTTTTTAATGTGATGCAATTATTTAAAAAAATATAAACATTAATATCTGATTTTGTGAATACAGTAAAACACCAGAAGCAAAAAAGCATCATAAAGCCTAGAGCTTGTGTCACATAACATATTCTCTATGGCCTTCTGCATTTTAACAAGGTTTCTTTGCTGTTGTTCCAGTTAGCCCTATTTGTATTTTTCTTTATGTTGAAACACTTCCAAAAACTTCACAGTCAAACTAGCAGTGTAGAAGTATTTCAAACAGTAATGAAATGCTAGACATTTGTAAGTAAAAACACACAGGAGACTTGTTCCAGTTTCAGCTCTCTTGAGCATTTCTTTGTAATGTGAGTGTTATACCTGTGAAGTTATTTGGTTTCACAGAAACATCTCCTCTCAAAACCTTCATGTTGTCATGAATATTTTCTACTGATACCAAATTTGTTCACACTTATGCAACAAACTGACCATACATTTAATGAAAAATAGGTAGAAACCATTATAAAAGGGTGTCTTAGTGTTACATGTAGTTTATCTCTGATTTGTTTTTCCCTATATTACTCATACATTTCATCACTTAAGTAACATCAAAATGGTGGGATTTATTTTAAAAAAAGGAATAGGGGCTATTAGCCTATCAAAGGCAATGCTTACTTTGGAAACTGCATTCTCACTTTGTGAAGTGTATGTTAATAAACCAGGTCAATCTTATTTACAGATGATGTTTAAAGTGCTTGTAAATCCAAATTAGTTTTGTAATATCTTTTGTATCATGCCTCACTGTTTTTCTAAGAAAAATATTTTTGGTGACTCTCACAAAGTTTTTAACCTGAGATCATGATAAAACAGCAGACAGGCTGACAACTTAAGGCTTGGTTCACATATATGCTAAGCGGATGCGTTGTGAATTCTTGCAATGTAGCTGGTTCACACGTGTATATTTTTGGAAAGAATGCTGTGCGATTTTAAGTTCGGTTCAGGTGCGAAGTCACGTAAAAATTTGACCAGAATAGCACCTGAATCAGTGAACAGAGCTGTACTGGACTCCTTTTAAAAACGAACTGCAAACCACAGCCTGCAGCTGGATGGATGTCTGAAGGGGGGCATACATCAGTCTGATAATGTTACTGCTAATTGCGAGGCAGAAGTCTAGCACTGTCAACCTTCTACAGAAGATGTTGTTACTTTCAGGTAAGAAATAGTTCACAAAATAAGATGTACTTAAATGAATGGTATACAATCGGGCATTATCCCAAACATACTGAAAAATTGATTTATGGATTGCATACCCTTTAAAGTAAACCTCCTTTAAATCTTTTGTTAGTGACACATGGAGACTACTACTGCTGACCTCCTTCTGAAAATGCTAGTTGCCTGACTGATATGCTAATTTACTTGTAGGTGGGGCATTACCAGTATTCCAGAGAACTGAGTAAACACACTTGGTTACTTAAAGCAGAACTTTACCTAAAAGAGGAAGTTCTGCTTGTTTGCATCCCCCCTCCCTCCACTGCTTCAGTTGGCACTTTTTTGGGGGGAGTGGGTATCTAATTTTTGTAAGGCAAGTTTCCCTTACTTAAGAGGAGCAAAAGGAAAGTCCATTGTAAGCTACTTAAAGAGAATCCATGATTTTCCCATGCAGATCATGTAGCAAAAGGAAAGTCCATTTTAAGCAAGGGGTAATTGGAGTTGTAGTTTACTTAGGGCTATCAACTCCCCTATGACATAGCTAATTATCTAGTTGGCTAGGTTGAAAAAACATACAAGTCCATCTAGTTAAACAAATAGAAAACAATTATTACATAAGTAAAATGAAAACATCTGTATACAGAACCCCACACCCACAATTGAAACCCTTATAAACCCATAAAAAGCATGGTTTAATTTTTTTTCTCCGACAGGGGAAAAATTGTTCATGATCCCCTAAGGCCCAGAGCTTTTATGTATGATGAATCACATGCCTCTTCATACCCAGAACTACTGAGTATTTCTGTTTCCTCATGGTGCTGAACAAAGTAGTTTGAGAGCAAGGGAAAGGTAAATACAGTCATGGCCGAAATTGTTGGCACCCCATAAATTATTCCACAGAATTTCTCACAGAAAAGTATTGCAGTAATACATGTTTTGCTATACACATGTTTATTCCCTTTGTGTGTATTGGAACAAAACAAAAAGGGAGGAAAAAAGCAAATTGGCACACAAAACTCCAAAAATGGGCTGGTCAAAATTCGTGGCACCCTTTCGAAATTGTGGATAAATAAGATTGTTTTAAGCATGTGATGTTCCTTTAAACTCACCTGGGGCAAGTAACAGGTGTGGGAAATATAAAAATCACACCTGAAAGCAGATAAAAAGGAGAGAAGTTCACTTAAGCCCTGTACACACGATCAGTTTGTCTGATAAAAACTGACCGATAGACCGTTTTCATTGGACAAATCGATCACGTGTGAGCCCCATCGGTTTGTTTTTCATCGGTGAAAAAAAATAGAACATGTTTTAAAATTTTCCTATGGATAAAAAAACGATCATTATCAAGAAGTTTGCAACCCATGGCACTGTAGCTAATCTCTCTGGGCGTGGACGGAAGAGAAGAATAGATGAAAGGTTGCAATTCAGGATAGTCCGGATGGTGGATAAGCAGCCCCAAACAAGTTCCAAAAAAATTCAAGCTGTCCTGCGGGCTCAGGGAGCATCAGTGTCAACGCAAACTATCCATCGACATTTAAATGAAATGAAACGCTATGGCAGACTACAGTTTGCCAAAATGTACTTGAGTAAGTCAAAATCCTTCTGGGAAAACATCTTGTGGACAGATGAGACCCAGATAGAGCTTTTTGGTAAAGTACATCATTCTACAGTTTACCAAAAACGGAATGAGGCCTACAAAGAAAAGAACACAGTACCTACAGTGAAATCTGGTGGAGGTTCAATGATGTTTTGGGGTTGTTTTGCTGCCTCTGGCACTGGGTGCTTTGAATGTGTGCAAGGCATCATGAAATCTGAGAATTACCAAAGGATTTTTGGTCGCACTGTGGAGCCCAGTGTCAGAAAGCTGGGTTTGCGTCCGAGATCTTGGGTCTTCCAGCAGGACAATGACCCCAAACATACATCAAAAGCACCCAGAAATGGATGGCAACAAAGTGCTGGAGAGTTCTAAAGTGGCCAGCAATGAGTCCAGATCTAAATCTAACACCTGTTGAGAGATCTTAAAATTGCAGTTGGATAAAGGCACCCTTCCAATAAGAGAGACCTGGAGCAGTTTGCAAAGTAAGAGTGGTCCAAAATTCCGGGTGATAGGTGTAAGAAGCTTATTGATGGTTATAGGAAGCGACTGATTTCAGTTTTTTTTCCAAAGGGTGTGCAACCAAATAAGTTAAGGGTGCCAAGAATTTTGATAAGCCCATTTTTGGAGTTTTGTATGAAATTATGTCCAATTTGCTTTTTTTTTTCTCCCTTTTTTGTTTTGTTCCAATACACACAAAATGAATGAACATGTGTATAGCAAAACATGTGTTACTGCAATACTTTTCTGTGAGAAATACTTAATTTTCTGGAAAAATTTCTGGGGTGCCAACAACCCTCGGCCATGACTCTATATGCTGCTGGGGAAATAAAAGAAAACTGGAATGGGCGAAGCATCAAAGCTAAAATTTGATTTCACTGTCAATGGCATACTTTAGGGAATTAATAGTTTAATCATGCTCCATCGTAACATGTGATTCGGAGTAATGACAATGTTTAATATTGCACACAGATTTTCCATGAAGCTGCACTCCAATCCTTTTGTAGATAATAAAATGAACCCTTTTACTGCTTTTGTGTTATAATTAAATTCCACCAAATCAGAGATAAAAATCATGACTGCCCCCAACTATTGGGCAGTATAGTGTAAGAGCAGATCTCTCTTGGTGAAATATCTTACTGAGAATGCATGGTCTAATTCACTGGCCACCAATAAATTAGGTGCACTTTGTGAGATGAAACTCTGACACTTTTTTTATAATAATAATGGTCATCACTTCTAGGTGTGGGAACATATTATGTCATTCTTATTTAAGTTTTATTTGATCAGTTAGCTTGAGGGCAAAGGGTCAGGTACATTTAATGCAGTGACTGACTTCTGCAGACTTTTCTTATTAGCTTCTATGAACCTTTTAATCCGTAAGGGTCATTACAATAAATAGTGTAAATGATTTTCTTTAATAGCTTCCATTAATAATTCAGGTTAACTATAACTAGTCAGAAGTCTAGGTAATACAGCAACATAGAATAGAATCCAGCTATAGATTGAAAGCAAGATTATGTGTTACATTATTTAAAATGAAACAATATATGTTAGAATAAGCTAAGCTCCACTGACAAGTATTATGAAAGGGATAAATTAGAACGTAACTGCATTTAAATTGAGACTCAATTTTTGCTGTGATAAAAACCTAGCTAGACCCCCAATCCAACTATATACGTTGATAAAAAAATTCCAGACAACTTTACTGTAGATGCTCACATGTTTCTTTTATTGTAGCACAAATGCTAAAGTTTGCAGTTGCAAGTAGGTGTATCTCAGACTCAGTGCTGCAGTATGCATCTTTAGCATTCTTATAGGGGTAATGTATTTCCAATAATAATCAAGCCTATGGATATTGCCAGGGGTGTCATATTCCATAAAACCGGCAATTACAGGAGAAGAGGACAAAGGATTCTGCTAAAACCTGTCTGCAAACTGTGGCCCGGATTCAGATAGCAGTTACGACGGCGTATCTCCGGATACGCCGTCGTAACTCTGAGTTGTGGGGTTGTATCTATGCGACTGATTCATAGAATCAGTTACGCATAGATTTCCCTAAGATACGACCAGCGTAAGTGGCTTTTTCCGGCGTAAAGTTACCCCTGCTATATGAGGCGTATTCTATGTTAAGTATGGACGTCGTTCCCGCGTCGAATTTTGAAAATGTTACGCCGTTTGCGTAAGTCGTTCGCAAATAGGGCTGTACGTAAGTTACGTTCACGTCTAAAGCATTGACGATTTGCGGCGTAATTTTGAGCATGCGCACTGGTATTCTTTCACGAACGGCGCATGCGCCGTTTGTAAAAAACATCAAATATGTGGGGTCACAATTAATTTAAATAAAACACGCCCACATCATCCACATTTGAAATAGGCGGGCTTTCGCCGGACCACATATGCTACACCACCGTAACTTAGGGCGCAAGTTCTTTATGAATACGGAACTTGCATCCTAAGTTACGGCGGTGTAACGTATCTGAGATACGTTACGCCCGCCAATAGATACACCATTGTATCTGAATCCGGGCCTGTATGTCAAATGTTGTTATGGTTGGAAGAAAGAGAAATTTACAAAGTCTGCTATGGGTTCTCAGTATGTGCTTGTTTGTAGAGCATAATTACGCAGTGTAGCACACTTACCCTCCTTCAGCGGTGCACTAGTCATGCTCCTCTTATTGCTCTGTCACTGACATCTTCGTCTTTCTTCTTTCTTCTTTCAGGAGTAAATGTAAATTTTTCTCCAGAATCCATAGCACTTTGGGGCAGATCCACAGACAGAGTACGCCGGCATATCTACTGATACGCCGGCGTACTTTCAAATTACCCGCGTCGTATCTTTAGTTTGAATCCTCAAACCAGGATACGACGGCATCTGGGTTAGATCCGACAGGTGTACGTCCTCGTACGCCTTCGGATCTAAGATGCAATACTTCGGCGTCCGCTGGGTGGCGTTCACGAACGTACGAGCGGCCGGCGCATTTTTTTACGGCGTCTCTAGTCGGCTTTTTCCGGCGTATAGTTAAAGCTGGTATTTGTAACGCCATCTGCGTTATTCCATGCAGAACGAGCGCAGCTGTCCCTGTTTCAAACAGCTGCGCTCCGTTCTGTAAGACGTCCGCGTCACTTCACTTAACTTGCAGCAATACCAACACCTGCTTGTTTCAATAGTAGATCCCAAATCAAAGCAGACCCGTTCAATACTAATATAGAGACTGTTTCTATACTGCACTATACAACTACGCTTATGAGTTAATAAGCTACCAGTTATATGTTTTGTTCTCTTTGAGGTTGTGATGACCTAACCCCAAACTCTCTTTATAACTCTGAGAGTGAACCGGTGGTTGAGACCTGAGAAACCTCTTCAGCTGAGATCCAAACTTATAGTCTAAGAGTTCTGAATATTACAGGGTCGAAACATAATAACCGAACCTCCAAAAACTTTTTTGACATGGATCCAGCGGAGCTTGCAAATCACTTAGTGGGACTTTCACAGAGGGTAGATACCCTTACCGCCTCCATGAATGAGTTACGTTTAGAAAATGACGCCTTACGTAATCAAAATTTTGCGCAACCCAGAGAGAGACCTGAACCTAAGGTCTGTCCTCCAGAGATCTTCTCTGGAGATAGGAAACACTACCGCCAATTTATTAGCTCATGCCGACTGATGTTTGAGTTGCGCCCCGTACATATTATTCCGACAGAGTCAGAATCCTCACCCTAATTTCCTATCTCAAAGGCGAACCCAGAGTTTGGGCCGATACTTACGTTGAGGAACATGGGGATCTCCTTGGTGCTTTTGACACTTTCCTGGATGAGATGTCCTTGCTATATGAAGACCCAAATAAACAGCTGACTGCAATGAATTCTATTAGGAACCGTAAACAGGGGAAAAGACATGTGGAAGACTACATCTCTGAATTTAAATGCTGGAGTAGAGAGACCCAATGGTCAGATATTGCTCTTAGGAACCAGTTCCGTTTAGGATTATCGGAAGCAATGAAGGATGAACTTGCCCGTGTAGAGCTTCCGACATCTCTAGAGGACCTTATGCACCTCTCCGTTGCCATTGATCGTCGTCTTCGGGAAAGGAAGGCTGAACGTGGTAACACATATCTTCCGACACCTTTCAAAAGATCCAGATCTCCTCCCAAGGATGTTCCTATGGATATCGGTGCCATTAAAGGTCCTTTATCACCAGCCGAGAAACAACGCCGCAGAGCCAATAACCTTTGTTTGTATTGCTCAGCTCCTGACCACATTGTATCCATTTGTCCGCTTCTAAAGAGGAACTCTGAAGGTAAATTTTTCCCACATTAGTAAGCCTAATTCAGGTGGAACTATCTCTAACCGTTATATTTGTATCGCTCTTACTTTACAGTGGGATCAAGAAAAGATTACCATTGAAGCGATGGTCGACAGCGGAGCCTGTGGCAATTTCATTGACTCAAAAATTGTAGAATCCAATAAAATCCCCTGTGTGTTTAAGCAAAATCCTGTGTCACTCACTTTTATTGACGGTTCTAGTTCTTCCTCAGGCCCAGTTTCTTCCCAAACTTCCCCTCTCTTGGTTACCTGTGGAACTGGTCATACTGAGACCCTTGTTTTCGATATTATTTCATCTCCTGTATTTCCTATAGTTCTCGGTTTACCATGGCTACTTCTTCATCAGCCTAGTTTTCAATGGTCTACAAACTCACTAACCTTACAGTCCACTTACTGTAAGGAAACTTGTTATCCTACTTACATTTTCTCTTTTACAGATGCTAACCATCCTCCTCTGCCAGGTTATCTATACGATTTTGCGGATGTCTTCAGTAAGACCAACGCAGACGTACTTCCTCCACATCGGATCTATGACTGTCCTATAGATCTTATTCCTGACAGTCCGATCCCTACCGCTAGGATTTATCCGTTATCCCAACCAGAACTTGTACATCTTAAGGTTTACTTAGATGAGAACCTCAAGAAAGGATTCATTAGACCTTCCACTTCTCCAGCAAGTGCAGCAATGTTTTTCCTCAAAAATAAGGATGGTTCACTCCGGCCAATAATTGACTATCGCTCTCTCAACAACATCACTATAAAGAATAGATATCCTTTACCACTTATCCCAGAGCTTATTGAACGTCTCCAGACTTCAAAAATTTACACAAAACTAGACCTCAGGGGTGCCTACAATTTGATAAGGATCCGTCCAGGTGATGAATGGAAGACTGCATTCAAAACTAGGTATGGTCTTTACGAGTATACCGTTATGCCTTTCGGGCTATGTAATGCACCTGCAACCTTCCAATGGTTCATTAATGACATTTTCCGCGATCTGCTTGACATTTGTGTTGTAATTTACTTGGATGACATTTTAATTTACTCTGACACCCCTGAAGAACACACCAAACATGTGCGTTGGGTCTTGGGTAGACTTAGAACACATTCCTTATATGCTAAACTTGAGAAGTGTGTTTTTAGTCAATCTAGTATTTCTTTTCTTGGATATCAGATTACTCCCAACGGTATTCAGATGGATCACTCCAAGGTTGATTGCATCTTATCCTGGCCGACTCCCCATACTAGGAAGGCCCTCCAGCGTTTCCTTGGATTTTCAAATTACTGTCCAAACACTTTCCTAATAGGATAATAATGCTTTCTCCATTTCTAGCAATGGTGTTTTAGCATTGTCACTCTGTCACATGCATTCATTGCACAGGCATGTCTCGCCATTGTCACTTTCAGGAAGCCCATCCTAAGCAAAAACATGCAGCTGCAGCTGGAGTAAGTTCATGTAGACAGAGGGGCAGATTCACATAGAGAGTACGCCGGCGTATCTACTGATACGCCGGCGTACTTTCAAATTTCCAGTGTCGTATTGTTGTTTTGAATCCTCAAAACAAGATACAGCGGCATCTGGGTTAGATCCGACAGGGCGTACGTCGTCGTACACCTTCGGATCTAAGATGCAATTCTTCGGCGTCCGCTGGGTGGTGTTCCCTTTGTTTTCCGCGTCGAGTATGCAAATTAGCTATTTCCGACGATCCACGAACGTACGAGCGGCCGGCGCATTCCTTTACGTCGTCTCTAGTCGACTTTTTTCGGCGTATAGTTAAAGCTGCTATTTCGTGGCGTACTCAATGTTAAGTATGGCTGTCGTTACCGCGTATAATTTAAATGTTTTTTTTTTTGCGTAAGTCATTCGTGAATCGGGATGGACGTCATTTACGTCCAGGTCAAAACCAATGACGTCCTTGCGATGTCATTTAGCGCAATGCACGGGGGGAAATTTAGGGACTGCACATGCACAGTTCGTTCGGCGGTGGACGCGCTTCATTTAAATGAAACACGCCCCCTACTCGCCGATTTGAATTAGACACCGTTACGCCGCGAGAGATACACTACGCCGCCGTAACTTACGGAGCAAATTCTTTCTGGATTCGAAGCATCAAAAAGTAAGTTACAGCGGCGTAGCGTATCTCCCATACGCTGCGCCAATGCAATTCTACGTGGATCTGCCCCAGAATGTTTAGAAAGCATAAGCAAACCTGCAGAGCTAAGATACAAAAATAGGATACAAATTTGAAGATGGTGTTCTCTAAAAGAAAAATAGCAAATCTTAAGGATACACAGTGCCACAGCAAGGTGTCATTCAGTTAGCGTTCACATCTGCTTAAATAATATTACTTTACTAACCGAGCAAAGGTGCTTATATCTGTAAGTTAAAAATGGTGTAATTTCATTTCTGCTAAATATGAATATGTTTAACTTTTGTTAATATATAATGCAGGATATAAGTCCAAAATGCCTTTTTTTACATTTCATTTTGCTTTGTGACAATTTTTTAATGTTTCTATATTTGTAATGTGAGAAGAAAAAATTGCTGAATATAATTTTTAATTTTCACATTACATTTTTTACTGGGCTCTGTTAGTCACGTTTGTTACATTCTGTGCTATCTTAGGACACCCATGCGTGATTTTACATTGTTGCACTTTTGTTTTGTAGAGAAGTCACCTATAAGAACAAGCAGATAGGAAAGGGTATGTTATGGGCAAAGACAATGCAATAAAAATAAAACATATTTAGCACAGCTTTTCAATACATGCACATTTCCCCATATTTTGCCTCTTTAATCATTTACTGTCGAAGGCAATACATTTTTCACAAACATGTTAAAATCAGCATTTTTTTACTAGAAACATTATATATTTTCTTAAATTAGAGGTCTTGAAAAATAAAGTGGCTGCAGTTGCAATTTTTTATGTCACACAATATTTTCACTGTTGTTTATCAAAAGCATATTTTTTGTAAAAAAACAATAACATTATTTTAATGCACACAAACACAATACAATGCCTGTTTATTGGTACCATTTTAAAGATGTGTTTGTCTTTAAGAAAATTGACATGAAACATGTAAAGATTCAAATTTGCTTGTGGAAAAAATAGACTTATCACATGCCTCCCAAGTGGTCCATATATGTAGCCCAAAACAATGAAAATAGTACTGCTCAAATGCCCATCCAAACCTGTGTCAGTTGGATCAGTATGGGAAAAGACTGGTGCAAGACAGACAGGATCAGCTTGTCAGGCTCCAGTAGACTTCAACAAAATCCATACCAGACCTAAAGGGCCTCTATGCATTTTTTTTAACATGTTGTATTGTGGGCAATGACTTGCAGCCAGGAAAATCAGTCAGTTTTGCTGCATCAGGTTCTATACATGGTACAGATAGACGACTTTGCAGGCAGACTAAGGTGACCCTCAGGCACTATATTTAAAGACATTTTTAATTTTATTGTTTTACTTTAAGCATCATTAAAACCACTGCTCATGTAAAAATTATCTCTTTTTTTGCATTGATACATGTCCCTCAGGGCAGTATACAGGCCCCTGACTTGCAAATAAGTCCTCAAAATGGGGACTTTTGATTTTTAAAGTTTGGGTCCCATAGACTTTAATAGACTTTAATCAAGTTTGCTGCTCGGGTCCAAATTTTTTCCATTTTCGAGAGTTCTGGTGTCAATCGAACCGAAGGGGGTGTTCGGCCCATCACTAGTCATAGCTATGACTAAGGCTTCTTTGGCTAAAATGCATTAGTCAAGTTGCACTATTTACATTTGTCAAATTTGCATGCACCAGTGAAATTATGAAAAATACCTAACATTTAACGGTTGACATCTTAAAAGTCTTTACAAGTTATCAATTTAGAGTTGACCATGAATTGTGGCCATATAATTATTGTTCTCACTACCTGAAGCTCACACTGGATTACTGCACAGATCTGGAAGAAACACACAAAAAAAACACCACAATTCAAGTAGGAATACACATGTCTCTTGTATTTAGACACACTGGGCCAGATCCACAAAAGAGATACGACGGCGTATCTCCTGATACGCCGTCGTATCTCTGAGAGTATCTATGCGGCTGATTCATAGAATCAGTTACGCATAGATAGCCTTAGATCTTAGGATGCAATACTTCGGCCGCCACTGGGTGGAGTTTGCGTCGTTTTCCAGCGTCGGGTATGCAAATTAGCTTTTACGGCGATCCACGAAGGTACGTGCGTTCGTTACGTCGTCGCTAGTCGGTTTTTCCCGTCACAAAGTTAGGCCTGCTTTTTCATGCCTTAACTTCAGACGAGCCATGTTAAAGTATGGCCGTCGTTCCCGGGTCGAATTTGAATTTTTTTTTTTTTGCGTAAGACGTCCGGGAATACGAAAGTACGTTACACACGTCGCCATTCAAAAAACACGTCGGGGCGCCGTAATTTCACGCAATGCACGATCGGGAAATTTCCTAACGGAGCATGCGCAGAACGTTCGGCGTGGGAACGCGCCTAATTTACGGTAAATGGTACACGCCCCATTTGAATTAGGCGGGCTTGCGCCGGACGTCTTTACGTTACTCCGCCGCAAGTTTATACTCAAGTGCTTTGTGAATCAAGCACTTATGAGGAAAACTTGCGGCGGTGTAACTTAAAGACGATACGTTACGCCGCTGCAGTTCTCTCTGAATCTGGCCCTATTAGCTTATCTAGGAGTTCAACTTTAACAAAATCACAAAGCAAATCAGGCCAGTCACTGACTTGGCAAGCTGTTTGTTGTCTCTGGAGCACTATACATGGTCACTTTTTTTAGTACCTTATTGAATGAGCTTGTATCAGTGTATGGAGGACCAGGCTAGAGACAGAAGCACCAGCCATTATTATTATCTTTGACATATTTATATAGATATTTGTCCAAAATATTGGGGATGGAAGTGCTTGGCTTTATGCCTTGCGCCTCATTTAAAGTCCCACCCTTCTAGTTTTTCATATATATATAGAAATAAGCCAAGCTGTCAGACATTTGTTCACACATCTCCAACTTTAAAACTTTGCTAAGTGTTAAAAACTAAAGTTCACCTAAAGTCCATATAAGAGAGATACAACGATAATGACAGGTACTTGGAACTGAAACCAGAGGAAATTAGAAGTGCCTTATGAATAAATTCAATAAACATTTTATAGAATGATGTTATTACTAGTAATAGTTACAGCAATTACACAGAGTACTTAGAGTACAGAGAATTTTAGCCAAGCAAATCACACTATCAGTCTTTTGCCAAGAACAGGAATTCTGCCAAATGTGTAGCCAGCCAAAAATATACCTCTATTCACAGCACTAGGTCAATGGAAATGTACTGTATTAAATAATACCTTAAAAGTGAACATCAATAACCATCTCTGTAGTTTTGTTGTATATTACACTGTACAACTGTATATTACACTGTAAACTGTACAAAATTAACAATTTAAACTAAATAAATAGTTTTTTTTTTAATATAGGTGATACATTAAAGCAAATCTGGAATGAGAGCATTAAAGGGGCTGCATTTGCTGACCTTCCTCTAAAAATATCAGTTCTCTGGCTGTTACTTTGATTGTCTGTCTGGCTTTAGTATTTTTTGAGTCACTTATGCTGAACAAGCATGTAGATCATGCTTAATATAGGTTAGTGACTCTTTGTATTGAAACAAGAGCATGATAGCCAGGCAGCATTTTCATAAGAAAGGATCACCAATGGTAGCCATGTCAGCACAGATTTATTTTTATTTTTTTTGGTTGCTGAGAACATACATATAGCCAATGTTTCATGGTAACAAGGGTTCTGTTCCTAGAATTATGATGATAAATGCTGTGTATAGCTTTATTTACTCTAAGATAAGCATTGGATGCTTCTATTTCGTTAGCTGGTCTTGCCAACTTTGCAGAATAGACTGTCAGGCAAATCTTTGTATCATAAGAACAGTGTGCTATTTTTGCTTCTCTAATCTCTCCTGCAGTAACAATCAACGGAAGTGATAATTATCCTACTGATGCTTGGGAAAAGGTGGTAATTGTATACTTTATGTATTAAATGAAACATTTATTTGATTTGGTGATTCATTTAAGATTAAAAAGTATTCATAAAATGGTAATGATCAGTCCTAATTAATGTCAGTGTAGTCAATATTGTTTTGTAAAGAAAAATAAGCAATGCAAAATTGCCAAAAGACATACATAGAAAAATCTAAAAGTCACATCTAGGAATAAAGAACTAGAGCTGAGGATCTGCCATACATACTAGCATAGGTATAATATAAATTGCCACGCTAAAAATAGTAATATGCAAACATAACTTGAATATAGTAATGTGAAATCTAGATACAAAGTCCAAAATACATTTTCCAAAAAAAACCACAGCTGTGACATCTGACGGAGAAATTGTGCTCAATTCACTTCTGTGACCACCAACGTGAGCCATTACCAACTATATAAGAAGAGTTCTTACCAGAACAGAATGACTCCACTACAGAGTCAAATAAGCCTGTTAGTGAGACCCTAATCTTCAAGAGGCAATCTGGTTAACAGTACTTGCCCGGAGTTCCTCAGTGTAACTCACTCTCCAGGGTATGATAAAATTGATAGTAACCATTAAAAAACATTTAAAAATATTTTTAGGGACACTTTTTTACCAGTGGTATATATAGAGTAGCTGACACCCCCTATGTTCCTCTATAAATCACAGTAGTAAACCCAAAATTAAATAAGTGCTAATAATGGGCAGAACAAATATGAAGACTGAGAAGATTTCCTTTAGTTGAACTAACAAAAATGTGCCCATTCTAGAGCTGGTAGCATTCAGGATATTTAGTATAATTTTAAGGAACTGTTTTTGTGGGTAAGTGACATAGGGGAGTAGTATAGATGGTATAAAAGTGGGAAGTATGTGCAGGTGAGAGAGAGGAATTTGGAGGGTATAACAGTGGCCACTATGTAGAGGAGAGGAGTGTGAAGGGTATGACAGTGGGCAGTATGTATAGGAGAGAAGGGTGGAGAGTATGTCAGTGGGTAGTATGTACAGGAGAGGAGTGTGGGGGTATGAGAGAGGGTAGTATGTACCGGAGAGGAGTGTGGAGGGTATGAAAGTGGGCAGTATGTACAGGAGAGGAGTGTGGAGGGTATGACAGTGGGCAGTATGTACAGGGGAGGAGTGTGGGGGGTATGGTGTGAACAGTATGTACAGGAGAGGAGTGTGGAGGGTATCACAGTGGGCAGTATGTACAGGAGAGGAGTGTGGAGGGTATCACAGTGGGCGGTATGTACAGGAGAGGAGTGTGGGTGGTATGATAGTGGGCAGTATGCACAGGAGAGGGTTAAGGAGGGTAGTATGTACCAGTGAGGAGTGTGGAGGGTATGACAGCGGGCATGTACAGGTGAGGAGGATGAAGGAATCTGGGAAGGAAAAATGTAAAGGTTTGTGAAAGGATGTTTAGGGACTGCGTAGTGGTTAAACGGGGCCACACATGGATTGAAATTAAGCCAATTAAGCAAAGACCAGCCATAGTCGGTCTATGTATGGGCTAACTGGTTGTACACAAGTCAATCTATTAATCAACTTGAGTACAACCGGCCTATCAGGTTTTTCCCAAAACAATCAGTGCTGCCAGCTATAGTTAGCAACACTGATAATTTTATTCTGTGGGTAGGGAAGGCTCCCCACTGGCAGAATGCAAAAACATTGTGGGATTGATTCCCCCATCCACAGGTCAGAAGGTGAAAGGGTGTATGTGGTCAGGCTGGGGAGAGAGGTCTGTCAGCAGGGGGTGTGAGGTGGTCGTGGAGGGATATCAATCAACAGGTGAGGGGAGTAAATGGGAGTGATATATTTTGGAGTAGGGTCTGTCATCTGCAGGTTGGGAAATGGTCACCTATGATACAAGTTGAAGGGAGGTGGCTAACATGGGAAGTGGCTGTGGTGACCTGGTTGGTCGTGAGTGTGAAATGTATGATGTGTTTCAAATTTCTTTTACATTTGCGTTAATGCTTACTGCCCTCTGAAAACTGATCAACGAGTGTAATATCAGCCGCTATACAGTAGGTGTTTGTGATATTGTGTTTTTAGCACGACAGCATCGCGCTAAATCTCGGCGACATGGTGCCGAGATCTCGCCGACACTGGAATAGTGACAGCACATCCCAGCAAGCGCGTCATAGAAGCGACGGGAGATCCGACTTGGATTCCCGCCAATTCTACACGTGTGCGGCGTTTGTTATGAATCCTGAGGGGGAAGTCCCCGCCGGATTTTAAATAAAAATCCGGCATGGGTTCCCCCCTCAGGAGCATACCGGGCCCTTAGGTCTGTTATGGGTTGTAAGGAGAGCCCCCCCTACGCCGAAAAAAAACAGCGTAGGGGGTCCCCCTACAATCCATACCAGACCCGTATCCAAAGCACGCTACACGGCCAGCCAGGAAGGGAGTGGGGACGAGCGAGCACCCCCCCCCCCCTCCTGAGCCGTACCAGGCTGCATGCCCTCAACATGGGGGGGGTTGGGTGCTCTGGGGCAGGGGGGCGCACTGCGGCCCCCCCACCTCAGAGCACCCTGTCCCCATGTTGATGAGGACAGGGCCCCTTCCCGACAACCCTGGCCGTTGGTTGTCGGGGTATGCGGGCGGGAGGCTTATCGGAATCTGGGAGCCCCCTTTAATAAGGGGGCCCCCAGATACCGGCCCCCCACCCTAAGTGAATGAGTATGGGGTACATCGTACCCCTACCCATTCACCTGCAAGAAAAGTGGTAAAAACACAAATAAACCACACAGGGTATTAAAATATTTTATTAGTCTGCTCCGGAGGCCCCCCCTGTCTTCTTTATTAGCTCTTTTACCAGGGGGAGCTTCTTCTTTGACGTCTTCGGGTGGGTGGGGGCCGCCGTCTGGTTCTCTTCCACCGCCGGGGGGGGGGGTCGCTTTTAAAAAAGCCCCCACCCCCCGGCGGGTTTCCTCCGGCGTCTTCGGCGGGGGGGCTTCTTCTTCCGCTATCCCGACGGGTCTTCTCCGCTCTCCGGGGGTCTCCTTCTATGTTCGCCGCTCTCCGCTGTTGACTCGGTGCACCCCGGTTCTTCGTCTCGCTGTCCGGTGCCTTCTTCCGTGCTGTACGTCTTCTTCTCTTTCCGTGCTGTGAGTTCTTCTTCCGCGCTGTGACGTCATGTTCTTCACTTCTCTTCTTCTCCCGATGTTGACACGCCGGCTCTTCTCGCTGAAATGACGGATGCGCGCCTTGCATCGGACCTATATAGGCCTCACAGTCCCATCATGCTCTGTACCTACCCATGTGATACCTACCCACGTGGTAGGTATCACATGGGTAGGTAGGTACAGAGCAGGGACTTCCCCCTCAGGATTCATAACAAACGCCGCACACGTGTAGAATTGGCGGGAATCCAAGTCGGATCTCCCGTCGCTTCTATGACGGCTCTGTCTCCATCGCGGCAAGCCAGCTCGGCGCTGGCTCCCGCGATGGGGCTCGTAGGTGCTGAATCTCGCCAAGAAAGAGAGCGAGATTGACACAAAATCGGGTTCACCTACTGTAGCACTCGTATCCTTTTTTTTTTTTGCTGAATGGTAGTTTTAAATTGTTGGACTATGCTGCTACTGCAAGCGAGTTCGGCTTGCAGTTGCAGAGTGGCCCCATTGAAATCAATAGGTGAGTTTGACAGGCGATGCTGCCTGACAAACTCTGTTCAAGATGCTGCAGCTAAAGAAATGACAAAAAAAATAAAAAAAGTTGCAGCTGTGAAGTAAAGCATCACAGCCACGGCATTCGTACAGCCCTGTCCAAATGTATTTTCAAGATTTGGGTCAGGGACATGCTGTGAGATCAGTGACTGTTGAGGCAATGGCTCGTATCAGAGCCAGATACACAGAGATTACATACGTCGCAAACGTTAGAGTGAGAGCAATAATTCTAGCACTAGATCTCCTCTGTAACTATAAACATGTAATCTGTAAAAAAATAAAATGTAAAGCATCGCTTAGTATACAAAAAAAAATTGCTAACCTGCTAATTGCTAACTTTAGTGTTTTTTGTTTTTTATTTATGCTTGAAACAGGTTCTTTCCAAAAAAACACGTTTGAAAAATTGCTGCGCAAATGCTGTGTAACATAAAAAGTTGCAATGACCACCATTTTATTCCCTAGGGCAGGGGTGTCAAACTGGCAGCCCTCCAGATGTTGCAAAACTACAAGTCCCATGAAGCATTGCAAGGCTAATGCCCCGTACACACCATCACTTTATGTGATGAAAAAAAATGACGTTTTTAAAAACGTCACTTTAATTGACCGTGTGTGGGGGAAAACGTCGTTTTATGTCTTGTAAAAAACGACCAAAAAAAATTGAAGCATGCTTCAATTTTATGTGTCGTTTTTCAAAAGTGCACTTTTTACTTCACAGAAATTGACCGTGTGTAGCAAAAAACGTCGTTTTCTAAGAAGTTTTTTCATCCACGCATGCCCAGAAGCTACTTATGAAGCAAGCTTCAATGGTAAAACGTGGTGGAACGTAACCTCGCTTTGCAAGAACATTGTGAGAAAACGATGGTGTGTAGGCAACTTCGTCTTTGAAAATTGAAGTTTCAAAAACGTCATTTTTTACTTCACAGAAAGTGTCGTTTTTTTTCATCACATAAAGTGATGGTGTGTATGCGGCATAACAGTTACAAGCATGACTCCCACAGGCAGAGGCATGATGGGACTTGTAGTTTCGGAACAGCTGGAGGGCCGCCAGTTTGACACCCCTGCCCTAGGGTGTTTGCTAAAACAATATATAATGTTTCAGGGTTCTGAGTATTTCTCTGCCAAAAAAATTATGATTTTTACATGTAGAAGAGAAGTGTCAGAATTGGCCTGGGTGGCAAGGGGTTAATTACCATTTAGCTTTTGACAGGCTGCACAAGCAGCCCCATATCTCCAGAACCATAAATGATAGGAGCCAGGGGTCGAGTCCTGGGGAAAAAAGTGTGGGAACTCCCACCCAAGATCCACTCCCCCACCAAAAAAAATGATACGCACATATGCATAATTACTAAACCGCAAGTTCTTTCTAAATCCCACGATAACTTGTGGCAGACCTCCGCAATGTCTCCTGGGAACAATGACAAAAGCTCCCAGGAGACATTGCGGCATTGAGGAAGAGACTACCCGATGAATCTATATACAGGAAGCGGCCAGTAACATAAGGGATCACTAAGGTTCGCCTGCCCCTGACAGTGACTCGAGCTGGGCATCGCCGCTTAGTGAAGGATTGGCTCGGGCGGCTCGGCTGCTCTCAGCTGCTCTAGTCCTGCAAAGGGAACTGAGTTCCTGCTGTGAAAAAAGTGCAGGAAATACGTTCCCACATGTTCCCAGAGGACTTGAGCCCTGATAGGAGCCCCACCTTATGACCAGTGGTGGGGTAGGTCTTCAGCTACCTACCCCCTAAATCGCCGAGCTACAACCATCGAAGTCGATCGTTTTTTTTTTCCGGCAAATGGGCTTATCTTAACGTAAGGGGCTTGGAGCTGCAGCTCCAATAGCCCCTATGTTAATCCGGCCCTGGGTAGACCCCCTTGATACCTTCTCTGGTATACCTTTTCACCTCTAAAATGCATATGTAGATGTGAATACATGACACCAAACATTGTTTGCATTTCCAATGTCATCTATTCATTTTCTTAGTTACATTATTTTCATTAAACTGTTTTACTGTCATAGCTATTTGCTAATATTCAGCTTAAAGGTGTATTTATCATATTACTGATATTACGATATAGAAATAGCATTTTTAAAATAATCTCCTTAATTCTCTGTGCAAATTATTAACCTTTCCAATTTGGATGTAATTACATGTGATGATGTGAGTATAATTATAGAATGGCTGTGATTGAATTTTATTGTGATTAACAGTGTGCTAATTCTGGTACAGTGATGCTAAATAGCTGCAGTCAATTAAAGCATTTACCCTTCATACCAAACCATTTTTTATTAAAAAATCAATGACTATATCGATAGCAACTTAGTATATATTTGAGCTTGTAGCCTTGTACTTAACAAATAGGACATTATTAGAATAACTTTGTACACTGTGATTACACCAAGTTTCTTCCCCTTATGGATAATTGCAAATGAGAATGGAATTCTACATGTTAATTAAAGTATTGCCAAGCGAAGGCGTCTACAAAGTTGCTCCAAAATGTAATATATTGCTGACCATATAATGTATCCTACTCATACCTGAAGAATTGGAAATGCTAAAGCACTTGCACTATTGATACATCACTGGTCTCAGACTTGTCACCTCTTTTACTTCTTTTATGGTAAATGATCACATTAAAACCTTACTCCTGCAGGAATAGGTATTTCAATGCTTTTAACTATAGTGTTGATAAAAAAAGAAAGAGATATACATGTATATCTCTCCCGGCTGAACTGACTAGTGGATTCACAAGGCTGATTTGGAGGAGCATTGATACTTACCTGAGTTTTGCTGTATATAACATGCGCTGTGGAATTTTGTAGTGGAGGTCTATGCTGGAGATGAGCAGACACCTGGGATAGGAGGAATAGGAACCTAGGAATACAGTTTTTCTTGCACTTTTGCAGATTTTATTGGATGAACTGTTTTTCACCATAGGGTGGTGCACATATACATATGTGGACATAGAAAAAAGAAACATTGGGCCAAATCTTCAAAGGAGATACGCAGGCGGAACTGCTGTTCAGCCTGCGTATCCCTGTGCCTATCTTTGGAAACGATCCTCAGAAGGATTTTTCCAAAGATAGTCAGAAGATCCGACATCTGTAATAGACTTACACTGTCGGATCTTAGGATGCAGTACCGCATCCGCCGCTGGGGGCATTTCGAGTCGAAATGCCGCTTTGCATATGCAAATGAGTACTTAGGCAGATCCACAAAGCTTTTTAGCTTTGTGTTTTCTGCGTAAGTTACGTTTTGCATGCGTAAAATTAGGGATGCTTTTACAAGGCCTAAACTGTTTAGACCTTGTAAAAACAAACCTTTTTTTTGATCGCCGCGTTTTTTTTAAAATTTCGAATTTTTTTTCCCGGCGCGTAACTTTTTTTTACCCGACGCAACTTTATTGTCCCGTCGCAATCCACAAAGCCCGACGTAAAGTACGTTCGCGCGATGCACGTCGGGAAAAATGACGTCACACGCATGCGCCGAACGTCCGGCGCGGGAGCGCGCCTCATTTAAATAGGAATCGCCCCCTCGATCAGACGACCGCCTTGCGACGGAGGCACTTAAGTTACACGGCGTGTAATTTCTAGGTAAGTGCTTTGTGGATCGGGCACTTAGGTAGAAATTTAACGCCTGTGTAACTTAACTGCTGAAAGTTAAGTTAGGCAGGTTTTTTGAGGATTTGGCCCATTATGCTTAAAGCGGTAGTAAACCCGCTGACCTTTTTTTTTACACCTGTAAAGGAAAAGGCATAATGAGCTAGTATGCACTGCATACTAGCTCATTATGAAAAACTTACCTTAGGACGAGGCGTCGGTGTCCCTCCCGGTCCACGTCAAGGCAGATGTCATTTTGCCTCTTTGGGTCTTTCGGGTATCGCGGGTCCAGCGCTGTGAGTGGCTGGAGCTGCGATGTCATCACTCCTGCGCATGCGCGTGGGAAACTTCTTTCCGGCAAGGTCTGGGGTCTGCCGGGCCTTCAGCCGAGAATCCCCTGTGTGCATGCGCCGCTGCAGTCAGCGGCGCATTGCAAGGGGAATATCTCATAAAAGTAGTATAGGCTTACCTGTAGGTAAAAGTAAAAAAAAAAAAGACTATACAACCACTTAACTGCTTGCCCACCAGTCACCGCAGTTATAAAGTGGCAGGTCGGCTCTGCTGGGCGAGATCACATAGATCTACGCCATCTCGTCGTTCAGCCAATAGGGGCGCGCGCACCGCTGGAGGCGCACACGCGCCTGACGCTGGCGGTCGCGATCAGCACCGCGCATGCCTGGCAGGCGCGATCACCGCTGGGCACCTGCGATCGCTCGTTACAGAGCGAAAACCGGGAGCTGTGTGTGTAAACACACAGCTCCCGGTCCTGTCAGGCCTCGTACACACCATCGAACATGTCCGATGAAAATGGTCCGCGGACCGTTTTCATTGGACATGTCCGCTCGGAGATTTCGGTCTGATGGCTGTACACACCATCAAACCGAAATCTCCGCGGACAGACAGCGTGGTGATGTGGCGGTGACGTTGACGCCGCCGCGTCACCAAACCAGGAAGTAAAATACTTCCACGCATGCGTCAAATCCATTTGACGCATGCGGGAGATATCTGTCCGCTGGTTAGGTGTACTAACCAGCGGACATGTCGGACGGACGGGTTTCCAGCCGACAAGTTTTAAAGCATGCTTTAAAACTTGTCTGCTGGAAAAACCTGTCTGCTAGGCTGTACACACGGTCGGATCAGTCCGCTGAAATTGGTCCGCGGACCAGTTTCAGCAGACATGTTCGATCGTGTGTACAGGGCCTCAGGGGGAGAAATGCCTGATTGTCTGTTCATACAATGTATGAACAGTGATCAGTCATTTCCCCAAGTCAGTCCACCCCACCTTCAGTTAGAACACACCCATGGAACATACTTAACCCCTTCCTCGCCCCCTAGTGTTAACCCCTTCCCTGCCAGTGGCATTTTTATAGTAATCAATGCATTTTCATAGTACTGATCGCTATAAAAATGCCAATGGTCCTAAAAGCGTGTCAAAAGTGTCCGAAGTGTCCTCCATAATGTCGCAGTACCGATAAAAATCGCTGATCGCCGCCATTACTAGTAAAAAAAAAATATTAATAAAAATGCCATAAAACTATCCCCTATTTTGTAAACGCTATATATTTTGCGCAAACCAATCAATAAACGCTTATTGCAATTTTTTTATGAAAAATATGTAGAAGAATACGTATCGGCCTAAACTGAGGAAAACATATTTTTTTGTTATATTTTTGGGGGATATTTATTATAGCAAAAAGTAAAATAAATTCATTTTTTTCAAAATTGTCGCTCTATTTTTGTTTATAACGCAAAAACTAAAAAACGCAGAGGTGATCCAATAACACAAAAAGAAAGCTCTATTTGTGGGAAAAAAAGGACGCCAATTTTGTTTGCGAGCCACGTCGCACGACCGCGCAATTGTCAGTTAAAGCGACGCAGTGCCAAATCGCAAAAAGTGGCCTGGTCTTTGACCAGCAATATGGTCCCGGGGTTAAGTGATTAAAAACAACCACACCGTATTTTTGGAGAGCAGCCTGTATTTCTCATGAGGTTACCTATGGGTTTTTCTTTGTATCCTGGGCAATTCTTCCACCAGTTGCCGCTTCGAGAGCCGACGTATAGCTACGCGTTAAAATATCATCGTATTTTGTTCCTTAAAAACAACCACAACATCTTTTTCCAGAGGAGCCTGTATTTCTCCTGAGGTTACCTGTGGGGTTTTCTTTGTATCCCGATTAATTTCTGTGGCAGTTGGCTTGGTATCAATAGATCCCCAAATAATTAAATGATTGAACAGTACTGACTGGCATATTCAAGGCTTTGGATATCGTTTTATATCCTTTGCCATCTTTATAAAGATTAATTACATTGTTATGCAGGTCCTTTGACTGTTCTTTTCTGCCCCCCATGGCTTAGTATCTAGCCTGCTTAGTGCATCCATGTAAGAGCTAACAAACTCATTGACTATGGATACACAGACACTAATTGCGATTTTAAAGAGCCACAAATGTGGGAAATTAACCTTTAATATCCATTTTAACCTGTGTGTGTAACCTTCTGTGTCTCTACCAAGGCAACACATTCTAGGGTATGTAAACTTTTCATTAGGGTGATTTCTGTTATCATTATGATTTTAAAAGGAGCCAGAAAACTATGTGATAATAAATGGCTTTATGTGATCACACTTTTTTTGGCATGATTAGTCATATTTTCAATATAAATACCAACATTTCACAATTTCTGCCAGGGTCTGCAAACTTTTGAGCACAACTGTAAATATATATTTATATATATATATATATATTAGGGATGCACCGATATATCGGTGCCGAAACATATCGGCCGAAAACAGCTGTTTTGGGCACATGCCGAAACAGCTTTAAAACTGCCGATATGACTAGTGGCTGCAGAGCGGTAAAACACACTGTGCCTGTCTTCACACACTGCTCGCACACAGCCCCGCCTGCTCCTTACCCCACGCTATGATAAACAGAAAGCCGTTCTAATGCTGAGATGTGCTCTGTCTATCATAGCGTGGGGTTAGGAGGAGGCGGGGCTGTATGCTAGAAGCGTGTGTGGAAACAGTTTCAGCATACGGGCGACGGTGAGCTGCTTTTCCTTCTAGCAGCCTTCCGTCCACCCCTTCCCCCCCCCCCCCCTTCCCCACATACCTCCGTCCTGCTGGATATATCTTCGGGACTCTGTCCCCCCTCCTCCTCCTCCCTCCGGTTGGCTATATGTTCGGGACTCTGTCCCCCCTCCTCCCCCCCCCCTCGCTGTCTAGCCTGGCTTCTGTGTCCTGTCCCTGATGCCAATCCACTCCTGAGGTGACAGGGTTAATAAAGAGAACCTGTCACCTCCAATTGTGTAAAAGAAAAAGTTTCAGCATACAGCCTGAATGGCTTTGGCAGTTTGAGGAGGGGGAAGATGTCCACAATGATGCAAGGAGTGAGCAACTAAAAAGCAAAGAATGGATGCAAATGTTCACTATGAGTCCATATAACATGATACAAGGGCCAGCCAACATTGTTACTTGGAAATCCTGAAGAAATTACCGTAATCTGTTTGGAGGAACCTGAATAATAATTCAATGAATAAAATAAGTAATTAAAGAATAAGAAAAATAATATTAAAAATAAGAATTATACAAAAAAAAAAAAAAGGAAAATGACAAGCTTACAAAAAAAGTGATAAAGTAATAATAAAAAAAAAAAAAAGAAACAAAAGGCAGGCAATTGGGGGCACAGTGAGTGTATTATAAAAAAAAAAAAAGAAAAGTCATTTTCGGTTTCGGTTTCGGCCTGACATTTTTTTTTATTTCGGTTTCGTTTCGGTTCTGAAATTTCCATTTCGGTGCACCTCTAATATATATATATATATATATATATATATATATATATATATATATATATATATATACACAGTATATATATATATATATATATATAGTATCTCACAAAAGTGAGTACACCCCTCACATTTTTGAAAATATTTTAATATACCTTTTCATGTGCAACACTGAAGAAATTACACTTTGCTACAATGTAAAATAGTGAGTGTACAGCTTGTATAACACTGTAAATCTGCTGTCCCCTCAAAATAACTCAACACACAGCCATTAATGTCTAAACCGCTGGCAACAAAAGTGAGTAATCCCTAAGTAAAAAAAGTCCAAATTGGGCCCAATTAACGATTTTCTCAATTGGCCTCCCGGCAATTGAGAGCCGCCGTGTGGCCGTCTTTTGACAATTGCCGGGATGTCAAGTGTTTAATTCAATATTCTTGAAAGCAAATTATTGTTAAAGGGCATTTGGAAATTTACATTGTGTAAATAGTAATGTCTATTGAAACTGTTACTGTCACTGTTCTCCTATGTATAACATCCATGTATTAATCCATGTATAACATCACACTACCTTATTTCCTACAAGCAGTAGGCATATTTAGGAATCAAATTAAAGTTGCATTAAATTTCCATACCATTTTGCTTTCACCATGTAAACAGTGGCTATAATAACATTTTTTGATGCACTTCACAAAGCAAGGCCTGCTTCTTTAAAAACTCACCTCAAGGCTTCCTTGAAAAGGACTACATTAAGTCTCAGGGCTGCCCTGAAATGAATACAGATAAAAAAAATGAATTATTATGTAAAACACCCATCCAATTTACTGTCAGGAGATATGGTAGCAGCTACAAGATCTGGTGGTACAAGTAAGCCTGAGTGATTTTTCATCCTTCCACTGGCTTGAGGAAGGAATGACATTGAGCCTTGCTTCTAAAGATGTGGTGTATTGAGTAAATAGTATTAAAGCAGCATAAGGAATGTTTCCTGAGGAGGCTGTTTGTCGTTGAGTGAATTTCCATGCTGGATCGGGTGCACTGTCCTGTGTAACATCTTGAAAATCACTGACAAACGTGGGTGTATAAAACTCTAAGGCCTCGGACACACGACCGAGTTTCTCGGCAAAAACCAGCAAAAACCTTGCTGGGAGATATTTTTTTGCCGAGGAAAACGGTTGTGTGTACATTTTCGTCGAGGAAACTGTTGAGAAACTCAACGAGCCAAAAAGAGAGCAAGTTCTCTATTTTCTCGACGGGAGTCTGATTTGGCTCGTCGAGATTCTCGATGGCCTGGTTTTCAACGAGAAACTCGGACGTCTGTATGCTAAGAAACCCGCGCTTGCTCAGAATAAAGTATGAGACGGGAGTAAAAGTAGCATTTGTAATGGAGATAACACATTTTTAAAGCTGTAACAGACCGAAAAGTGCAAATCGTCTCTTACCAAACTTTTATTTAACATGCAAACACATGAAATTAGCAAAAGCAGCCCTAAGAGTTTAGCCAGTGGAATCGAACTTCCCCTGCCGTTGTATGTGTTGTATGTCACCACGTTTGAGAACGAGGAGATTTTAGCTTGACTGTGTGTACGCAAAGCAAGCTTGTCGAGTTCCTCGACAAGCCTAACAAGGAACTCGACGAGGAAAACGATGTGTTTCGCCCATCAAGTTCCTCGGTCGTGTGTACGAGGCCTCATAGGCAAAGTTTGTTCAATAAAATTCATAATGCTCTCTTCAGTTATGAACAGTCAATACACTATTAAGCTACTGGCTAGCTGCTAATTGACACTCAAATTAAAGGATATGGCAGTGATAATAACTGTCAAATATCATGGACTTCAAAATAAATTCATGACAACTGTAAATTTGACCTTGAGCAAAATATATTTAAATTACATCATTATGTGGGAAAAACTATAAGATGACAATGCAGAATATTTTATCAGGGTACTTAACGTAATTATAAAACTATAGAAAATATGCATTGAGATAGAGGTTTAAATGCTATAAAAAGGCATAAGAATCATTCATTTGTTCATGTGGTTGAAGTGGTTAAAGTATTGTTCACAATAAACTTTTCTGCAGCTGGTATTTCATGGATAAGCTTAAGAAAACTGCGGTGTCAGTTCAATTCTGCAATGTATATATTTTAAAGATCTAAGTAGAACAACACAGAGAACACCTGCTGTTTCCATGTACCTGTTGTTGAACTTACAAAGCCTGGCATTTTGGCACAAGAATTCCCAGGCCTCTTGTATTTGTGATAATGATGTAGTGTTCCAGAGTGATCTTTAGTAGCCAGGCTATCATGGTTGACACTCAATTAAATTAATAGCCCACACTGGGAAAAGAGAAGAGCTATTTATAGCAATGAGGAACCTAAGTAGCCCTGATAAATGGAACATATGTGACAGATAATGCTTTCAATGTGGAATAATATCTGTCTTAGGATTTAAAAAAAAATCTGCAGCCGTGGACTGAAATTAGTTGGAATTATAAATTATTTCTGTGCATGAAGAACTACTGGGATTTTACATAAACTATATATTTTAATGATGTTCACCTGTTTTTGAATTTATTAACAAAAATACAAATAAAACAGATTTTATTTACCTTTATGTGCAGCTTTCCTGTAATAACTGGAATGGCTTGTATTTTTTCATCCATGACTGCTGCAGTGTGTACACTAACCATATTGCAAGACATTTTTTATGCATAATATAAAAAGCTTGTAAGATGGCTTAGCCCTAATTGAATGTTAAATGCTAATTCTTATACAGGTTTTACTGTATTCTTGAAACCTGCTATTCCCATCATTGCACCGTTGAACCTAGTGTAGTTGGCCTTATATAAAAGAACGTCTATTTTATGGCCCAGATTCACAACCACGCCGTCGAATCTCTGAGTTGCACCGTTGTATCTATGCGCCTGATTCTTAGAATCAGTTACGCATAGATTTCCCTTAGATCCGACAGGCGTAAGTCTCTTTTACGCCGTTGAATCGTAACTGCATATTTACGCTGGCCGCTAGGGGCGTGTACGCTGATTTACGCATCGACATATGTAAGTCAGCTAAATACGCCCGACCGACACAGTACAGTTACACCGTTTATGTTAGGCTTTTCCCGGCGTAAAGTTACCCCTGCTATATGGTGGCGTAAGTGCAGGGTACCAATGTTAAGTATGGCCGTCGTTCCCGCGTCAAAATTTGTCGTTTGCGTAACTCATCCGTGAAATCACGTCAAAACCAATACGTCCTTGCGGCATATTAGGAGCAATGCACACTGGGAGATTTCCACGGACGGCGCATGCGCCGTTCGTGAAAAACATCAATCACGTCGGGTCATGGTTATTTTACGTAACACACGCCCCCCTGTTCCAAATTTGAATTAGGCGGGCTTACGCTGGCCGATTTACGCTACGCCGCCACAACTTATGGAGCAAGTGCTTTGAGAAAACAGCACTTGCTCGTCTAAGTTGCGGAGGCGTAACGTAAATCGGATACGTTACGCCCGCGCAAAGATACCCGGATGTACGAGAATCTGGCCCATTATGTTTACCTTAATGAATCATAAGAGAATACAAAAGATTTACTTGATCATAGAAACACTAAGGCCTCATACACACGATAGGTTAAACAGAGGACAACAGTCTGATGGACCGCTTTCATTGGTCAAAACCGATCGTGTGTGGGCCCCATAGGTTATTTAACCATCGGTAAAAAAAAAGCCAACTTGCTTTAAATTTAACCAATGGATTCCTAACTGATGGGAAAAAAATGATCGTTAGTAGGCACAACCATCGGTTAAAAATCCACGCATTCTCAGAATCAAGTCGACACATGCTTGGAAGCATTGAACTTCGTTTTTTCAGCACGTCGTTGTGTTTTACGTCACCGCCTTCTGACACAATCGTTTTTTTAACCAATGGTGTGTAGGCGCGACGGACCATCTGTCAGCTTCATCGGTTAACCGATGAAAACGGTCCATCGGTCCGTTCTCATCGGACCGACCGATCATGTGTACGCGGCATTAGACCCCATTCACACCTGAGCGTAGCTTTTTTGAGCGGTTTTTTTTTTCAACGTTTTGTCGCACGTTTTGTCAAGCGTATTCGCATGTATTTGCACATTTGCATACAGCGTTGTCCGACGTTTTTGAACTTTGTCGTTTTTTATTTTAGCCAATAGGAAACATGATCATCTCTTTCATCATTTGTTCATTTGCTATGTTTGTAGATTTTTTTTATCTTCTTCCTGGGTGAATATTCTATTTCACAGAACAGATTAAAGCGACAAAACACCTGTAGAAAACGCTCGTTGTCACGCTAGGCGCTTGAATCGAGCGTTTCTATTAGTTTCTATGGGAATACAAACGTTCAAAAACGCCCAAATCAGCCCAATTCGAGCTTCAGGCGTTCGGCTTCAGCCGTTTTGGAGTGGAGATGTGAACCATCTCCATTGAGAATAATGGATTTTTTCCCCTCTAGCGTTTTATAGCTTCAGGCTTCAAAACACTCAGGTGTGAATGGGCCCTAAGCTAAACACACACACAAACATATTTTCCTAAGTCTTGTATCGTGTCTTAACATCTTACTAAACCTCTATGTATATATCAATACTGCTTGGACCAAGAAAAAGGGGGCAAATCTGCAATTGTATGTTTTGTAAATTTAACTGTTAATGAAAATTAAAAAAAGATCACGGACAGCACTCAACTGTGTCATATTAAGACTGCTGTCCATCAATTTCAACCACTCACAATTCCTGTTGCTTTGGTCCAGAGGCAGATAAAACAATACCCTCCGTGCAACTGTTGCCAATTTTGTCAATGGGAAAAAAATAGTTTGGCTTTGTTCCCAGGATCAAAATATTGCACTCTTAGCCTGGTAGTTACGAATTTAGATATATTGGCTTTGTTCCCTGGATCAAAATATTGCTCTCTTAACCTGATAGTTATAAATCTAGATCTATTATTAGTTCCACGAAAATGCAGTTAATATATATATATATATATATATATACAGTGATACCTCGGTTCACAAACTTAATTCTTGAACTGACTCTGGTCGCAAACCGAATTGGTCGCGAACCGAGGCACATTTTCCCATAGGGTTCAATGTAAATCCGGTTAATCCGTGCTGACCTTTTTTTCGGGGTTTTTGAAGCACAAAATATGAAACAAATTACAATACACATTAGTACAGTATAGTAATGTATAAAGAGAGGACACTAACCTTGCTTGAGATGACTTCTGGCATGGAGGAAGGCAGGTGGGAGGCAGTTATTGTTTGGAGGGAGAGTCCCCCTCCATAAGGAAAACAGGGGGATCTCCTTCAGGGGTTTCCTCTCTCCTTTGTCTCCTAGCTGCAGGCTCAGTTTTTCTGAAAAATCTGTCCAATGTCACTTGTCTCTTCCTGCGCTGCATAACCCTCCGGACCCATTGCACATTGTCACTTGCATTTCCACTTTGCACATTATCACTTGCATTTCCACTTTGCACATTGTCACCTGCATTGCTGTTCTGTCACCTTCATTGCTGCTCCGCACTTTCTTCTTTCCACTATGCTTCTTGGGAGCCATATTGGGTGTCCAGTGAACTGTACAATACAGGAAGGACAGTACTGTAGTACAGTACAGTACTGTATGTGCTAAAAAGCACACCAAAAATCAAAAAATCACTTAAAATGTTTGCAGAGTACTCACAGTACTTCTTTCTGTGTGTCTTCTTCTCTCCACGGTCTTCCTACAGGAAGTCACGACCATGTGACAGCCTGGAAATAGCATTAAAATGGCCGCGGCTCCTGTTCGTGAACCGAGGCGGAGTTCGTGAACCGGAGCATATTTTTATGAAATTTTCTGTTCGTGAACCGAGTTGTTCGTGAACAGAAGCGTTCGTGAACCGAGGTATCACTGTGTATATATATATATATATATATATATATATATATATATATAATCAATATAGGTGCTCAAAACCTCTTTTTGTAACACACATATTTAATGAATATTATTAGTGGCCACACACTTTTTGGAGTATCAGTTGAAAAGGGGATGCTCAATTGGTATTGGCACACCGGTAAACCATTCACGAGACAAGTACACCCAGAGACAGTCCAAGGTTTGTCCTGCACATTAATTCAGCAAGTCAGCAAACAAACACAGCTGTAGTAAAGGAGTTCATAAAGTAAAACAAATAAAACTTCTGTGTTAGGAGAGACAAGCTGGTAGACTGCATTACTAGTGTGACCAAATATGTGGAAACCAGACACAAACCTAAATACTATATTTTACAAATGTCGCAAAGATGATGTAAAACGTAAATACAGCAACCTATAAATTACCCAGTGGACACATGAGAAAAAAGGCGACAGGCTAATTATGGACAAAGGATAAGGGAAATTAGGTAGAACAGGATCAGCAACTGATGAAATAGGTTGAAGGATCAAAGGATACAGCATATACAGGCGCCACTGGTGGACATTGGACCTACAACCCTTAGGTTTGGGGACCACAGTGCCACCAACAGGTGCTCTAGTTCCTAACATCTGCCTGGCCAAGATCTAAACTAAGATCAGTTCCTGACTAATAGAGTGCCCCCTAATGGGTTTCCTAAAACAAAGGCGGTGCTTTTTCCATTTTTAGTGTTCTGTCAGAACAGAAGCAGGTTCATACAATTGAGAGAGAAAATAAGATAGCCCTGAGCAACAGTCAGCTCACGCATGCAAAGGTCTGTGGACATCTGAGACTAATAATGAGGTCTAACTACCACGTAAGATGTGGACCTAGAAGTGGATGGTTTTTCCAGTCAAAGGTTCTACAAAGCTAGGACCCAAAATGCAACTTTAATAAGATTCTGAGAAATCAAAAAGTTTTTTTTTATTTTTTCACAAGAGCCATAAACTCTGGAGACCCTCTAAATGTGTATGTGGGAAACCTAGGTAACATGTAGCTACAGCCCATGCTTCTGTGACATCAGTGCCGCATATCAGTGCAGCCTCCTCAGTACCTCCTCATCGGTTCCCATCAGTGCTGCCTCATCAGTGCCAATCAGTGCAGTTTATCAGTGTCCATCAGCGCCGCCTATCAGTGTCAATCAGTGCAGCCTCATCAGCGCACATCAGTGACGGAGAAAAATGTATTTTTTACAACATTTTAGAACAGAAAAAAAGAATTAGCAAAAAACAAAAAACCCAGTGGTAATTAAATGCCACCAAAAGAAAGCCCTATCTGTCTAAAAATGTTTGGGTACAATGTTGCATGACAACAATTGTCTTTCAAAGTGCAACAGAATTTAAAGCTGAAACAGAATATAGCCCAGTGTCACTTTTAGTTGATGTATTTGCTTACATAGTCACTTTAAAAGGCTAACATTATATCAGTTCAACTAAAAGATACCCAGTGTATTTCTAATGGGATATGCAGATCCCCACACATAATAATGTATTCTGGCATACAGAACTATGCCTTTAGTAAGTATATTACACTATCATTACTAGCAATGACCAGTATCATTACAATATGGTTATTTCATTATAGGAAAAATGTGCTGGTTATGCAGGATGCGTTTCTATTAAGGTTACGCTGTAACTGAAGTGTTTAGTGCTTTTTACTTCCTTACACCATATGTTTGCTATCTTCTGACACAAATAATACATTTCGTTTCACTTTTCCTCCCCTCGTCAGCATTCTTTCTAGAATTTTATGGCTTCTGAAAGGCTGCTCAAGATTTTACTTTGCTGAAATGAAGCACAAGAATTTCATTTGAACATTTTTTTTTTTTGCTAATAACTTTAAAAATGGTTACTATTAACTTGCCAGGAATGTAAAGATCAGCACAGCTTATTACAAAAGGAAATGTAGTGTTTTCTGTTTCAACAATCATACTGCTTTATCTTTTAAATGTGTGCCAAGACTGAGGCCCCGTACACACCATAGAATCCATCCGCAGATAAATCCCAGCAAATGGGTTTCAGCGGATAGATCCTATGGTGTGTACACACCAGCGGATCTTTTTCCGCGGATAAATCTCCCCTGGGATGGATTCCAGCAGATCGGATATTTGCTGACATGCAGAACATATCCATCTGCTGGAGTCCATCCCAACGGATGGATCCGCTGGTCTGTATAGACTCACCGGATCCATCCGTCCGAAGGGATCCCCCGCATGCGTCGTAATGAATTGACGCATGCGTGGAATTCCTTATATGACAGCGTCGCGCACGTCGCCGCGTCATAATCGCGGCGACGGCGCGACACGTCATCGCCAGAGGATTTCGGCGCGGATTTCAATGCGATAGTGTGTACACACCATCGCATGAAAATCCGCCGAAATCCACGAGAGGATTTATCCGCGGAAACGGTCCGCTGGACCGTATTCGCGGATAAATTCTATCGTGTGTATGGGGCCTAAGGATTATCAGGATTTAACTGCTCGGTGTAATAGAGGAATGGTAGGTAACAAGTGATCTAGGCAGCTGAGTTATCAATAGGTTGAAACAAATGTAAACCTGAACAATGTAAACAGTCATTTAACTTGGGTCAAATAGATTTGACCCAGATTGATTCTTATCTTAGGGGTTCTAAGCAGAAGCCCTCATATCTATTTATATGCCCCCAACCCCTGCTGTTGTAATGTTTCGAGGCAGTGGGGGTTAATACAGTATAGTTGAAGGACCTATCATATAGGCACTCATGAAGAGTATCAACTACTGTATAACCACATTTTTTGCCCACCTGATTTATTCATAGAAGGAGACCTTTCATGAATCATTTCATCCTCCATTCATAGATGTTGTTTCATTCATGGAAGCTATAATACAGCTTCTATGAATAGGAGAGGTGGAGGTAAAAGGTGAGCATAATCAACATTCTGAATGAGTGCCTGTCACAGGTCCCTTGGCTGTATTAACCCTTGCAGAACAGTCTGGTGATAAGGAATGCTTCCGTTTGCCTGCAGCAGACTGATGATGACAATATCTCATCCTAGGCAATGTCACTTTTTAAAGTGCTTTTTAGGGGAAAAAAAGTGCACATTTTTTAAATGGTACTTTTGCTGTATAATGTGACATACCAGGATTGTATTCATGCAGAGTTGTAAAGGTACAGTATACGTTTCATGCAAGTCCTTACATGAGTTTTCTTTTTTTAGCAGATCTGGCAAAAAGAGGATTTAGATGTATTGCATGATATCAAAAGCAATTGAGCCTTAATGTGATACTAAAGTCTAATTTTTTTGTTAAAAACAAAAGTACTTACCTGCTCTGCGCAATGGTTTTGCATGGGGAAACCTATATCCTCCTCTTCTCAGGTCCCTCTTCCGTGCTCCTGGCCCCTCCCTGCTGTTGAGTGCCCCCACAACAAGCAGTTTGCTGTGGAGTCACCCAAGCAAAGTCCATTCAGACACAGAGCCTTGGCCTGGCTCCAGACTTTTTTCATCATTGGCTTATTGACTTTGACAGCAGTGGGAGCCAATGGCACCCACTGCTGCTGTCTCAACTAATGGGGAGGGGAGTCCCGGACAGCCGAGTCTCTCGTGCAACATCACTGGATCTAGATGGATCTCAAGTAGGTATTGGAGGCTGAGGAACACAAAAGGCTTTTATTCTTAATGCATAGAATGCATTAAGGTAAAAAACATTCTGCCTTTACAACCACTTTAACTTTTGCTGTTATGAAGGTATGTTTGGGAGCATTGCACCAATGCTAGACATTTCTACCAGGTAGATGATCTACAAGAGAAAACTATTTGTATCAATGCACCAGTGTCTAAATTAAATATGAGCCGACCCCAAATAAAATCTTATGTGTAAAAAAAAAAAAACATGCATAGTTTCATATTTTCAGAGGCATGTAAACTGTTTTTTTTTTTAACGATGGAAAGCCATTTTAGTTCAATAAGTTATTTTTTTATATTTTTTTCAGCAAATAAAACATTACAGAAAGGTTTTAACAAATACACACATTAACAAATACACACATTTTATATTTATCGGCGTATAACACGCGCCGGCGTATAACACGCATCCCAATTTAAGAGGGAAAATTCAGGATTTTTTTTTTTTTAATAAACCACTTTGAAGCAAAATTATGGTATCTGAGCATCAATGCAGCCTGATCTGTGCCCATCTGCAGCTTCAGTGCTGCCTGATCTGTGCCCATCTGCAACATTGCTCCTCACTGCAGCCTGATTAGTGCCCATCTGCAGCCTATACATTTACCAAAATGCCCTGCCTGTTCAGTGCTCATCTGCAGTCTCACCTTTTATTGTCAGATCATCCCTGCTGTCTCCGAGGGAAGAGGGGGAGCGAACGCTACTGAATTACATAGAGCCGTGATCTCCTTCCTGTGTACCCGGAGCTCCGTCACGCTCCTATTCCCTCTTGACAGCAAGGATCGGCGTATAACACGCACACACAATTTTTCCCTGATTTTAAGGGGGAAAAAGTGCGTGTTTTATACGCCGATAAATACGGTAATTATTTGGTCTATGATTGGATATACAGTATATATACTGTATATATATATATATATATATATATATATATATATATATATATATATATATATATATATATACACACATACAGCATCTCACAAACGTGAGTACACCCCTTACATTTTTGTAAATATTTTATTATATCTTTTCATGTGACAACACTTAAAAAAAATAACACTTTGCTACAATGTAAAGTAGTGAGAGTACAGCTTGTATAACAGTGTAAATTTGCTGTTCCCTCAAAATAGCTCAACACACATCCATTAATGTCTAAACTGCTGGCAATAAAAGTGAGTACACCCCTAAGTGAAAATGTCCAAACTAGGCCCAAAATGTCAATATTTTTTGTGGCCACCATTATTTTCCAGCACTGCCTTAACCCTCTTGGGAATGAAGTTCACCAAAGCTTCACAGGTTGCCACTGGAGTCCTCTTCCACTCCTCCACAACCACATTACAGAGCTGGTGGATGTTAGAGACCTTGCGCTCCTCCACCTTCCATTTGAGTATGCCCCACAGATGCTCAATAGGGTTTAGGGCTGGAGTCATGCTTGGCCAATCCATCACCTTTACCCTCAGCTTCTTTAACAAAGCAGTGGTCATCTTTGAGGTGTGTTTGGGGCCATTATCATGTTGGAATACTGCCCCGGGCCCAGTCTCCGAAGGGTGGGGATCATGCTCTGCTTCAGTATGTCACAGTACATGTTGGTATTCATGGTTCCCTCAATTAACTGTAGCTCGCCAGTGATGACAGCAGCCCCAGACCATGACACTCCCACCACCATGGTTGATTGTAGACAAGACACACTTGTATTTGTACTCCTCACCTGGTTGGCGCCACACATTCTTGACACCATCTGAACCAAATACGTTTATCTTGGTCTCATCAAACCACAGGACACGGTTCCAGTAATACATGTCTTTGGTCTGATTCACTTCAGCAAACTGTTTGCGGGCTTTCTTGTGCATCATCTTTAGAAGAGGCTTCCTTCTGGGATGACAGCCATGCAGACCAATTTGATGCAGTGTGCGACGTTTGGTCTAAGCACTGACAGGCTGATCCCCCACTCCTTCAACCAATGCAGCAATGCTGCCAGCACTTATAGGTCTATTTCCCAAAGACAACCTCTGCATATGACGCTGAGCACATGCACTCAACTTCTTTGGTCGACCATGGCGAGGCCTGTTCTGGGTGCAAACTGTCCTGTTAAACGGCTGTATGGTCTTGGCCACTGTGCTTTAGTTCAGTTTCAGGGTCTTGGCAATCTTCTTATAGCCTAGGCCATCATTATGTAGAGCAACAATTTTTCAAATCCTCAGAGAGTTATTCGCCATGAGGTGCCATATTGAACTTCCAGTGACCAGTATGAGGGAGTGAGCATGATAACACCAAATTTAACACATCTGCTCCCCATTCACGCCTGTGACCTTGTAACACTAATGAGCCATATGACCCTGGAGAGGGAAAATGGCTAATTGGACCCAATTTTGACATTTTAATTTAGGGGTGAACTCACTTTTGTTGACATCGGTTTAGACATTAATGGCTGTGTGTTGAGTTATTTTGAGGGACAGCAAATTGACACTGTTATACAAGCTGTACACTCACTACTTTACGTTGTAGCAAAGTGTAATTTGTTCAGTGTTGTCACATGAAAAGATATAATAAAATATTTACAAAAATGTACTCACTTTTGTGAGATACTATATATGTAATAACTTTATTAGAGTTTTTGTAACTAAAGGTTTAGTGGTAAGAATTTCAGTATCTGTGCTTAGAAAAAAAAAATTCAAATTCTATTATATTTTCTGTTAAGCTAAAACATGATAAAACAAATCAAGTACAGTAGTTTAATTTCCACTTGAGTCAGCTGATGTGACCTACAGAGGCATTTTACAGGAGTAAATGGAAAAACATAAATGGAGCCTTAAAATATAAATAAATAAGCACTTTATTTAAAATGGCTATCCCAGAAGTACTGGTGCCATTAATTAAATTTACGTTTACAATCTTCCAGCGATTTATGACAGCAGTAAATTAATGTGGCTGCCATGGAAATGGGATGCTGTAAAGCATGCAACATTAATAGTAGTGAACTTATCAGGCAGGAGATGAGTATTTGGATAAAACTAAAACATCTGAATGAATAGGAACAGAGGCTAAATATATGCAGGAAATTCTTCATAAAGTGGAATTAAAGACCCTTATTGGTATGTTAGTATAAAAGAAAGCAAAATTACCTTTCCTCAAATAGCAGTGAAAAGCAATTTATAATATATATGTAATGTTAGGCTAACCAGCTGAAAAAGGGGAAAAATAAAATGGCATGCATGGGTGAATACAACAGATCTCTGGTTCTAAATATTAAATGTTATGGTATCTGTACTGTAGAGAGATGTTTATGAGTACTGAAACTGGATATGCAAGTTATAACAGAAGAAAGGGACTTAAAAGGCAGCTCCTTCAGTGTATACCAAGCCAGGTAACTTTGGCTGCCTGACACATTATAGGGAGTATCACAAGTTATTTTTCTGCAATCTATGCACACCCCCAGTTATGAACCGATTAAATACCAAGAACATACAGTATCAGGTATACCCCCCAAAACTTAATTACCTTATGCCCTTGGGTGTACACTATTAATCCCCAAACTGTGCCCATAATAACAGATTTGACAACCATACTATATACAGAAATGGATATAGTGGCTTATGCAGTATTGTACACTTCATTCATAACTACACTTGAGCAAGATTGTTAATTGTGTTTTGTTTAGTACTTATGTACAGATCAAAACCGTGTCCTGTGTGTGTATATAAGACTGGAGAGTGCAAAACCTGGTACAGCTCTGCATAGAAACCAATCAGCTTCCAGAAGTGCATTTGTGAGGTCAGGTACTGATGTTGGATAAGAAGGCCTGGCTAACAGTCTCCGCTCTAATTTATCCCAAAAGGTGTTCTATCGTGTTGAGGTCAGGCAGTCAAGGTCCTCCACCCCAAACTCGCTCATCCATGTCTTTATGGGTCTTGCCTTGTGCACTGGTGCACAGTCATGTTGGAACAGAAAAGGGCCATCCCCAAACTGTTCCCACAAAGTTGGGAGCATGAAAATGTCCAAAATGTCTTGGTATGCTGATGCCATAAGAATTACCTTCACTGGAACTAAGGGCCCAAGCCCAACCCATGAAAAACAACCGCACACCATAATCCCCCCTCCACCAAATGATTTGGACTAGTGCACAAAGCAAGGTCCATAAATATATGGAGTAGCTGTTATACCTGCAAAGGGTGGGCCAACTAAATTTTGAACCCTACAGACTAAGACTGGGATGTCATTAAAGGAGTTGTTATGGCAGTGCACACAAGCACTGCCAGTCCATCTGCTTAGATAACCTGTAGTATATACTGTATGCCTTTTTTTTAAAAGTCTTCTTCTAAAAACTGTATTTCTTCTCCAAGATCAGCGTCCACGTGACAGCCCATCGCTCTCTTCCTCCGATGTATGTACTAAGTAGGGAGGGGACAAAATCTCCCTCTGATGTCTGCCGGGCAGTCACGTGACCTTCCTCTGTAGTGCATACATCAGAAGAAGAGAGTGACGGGTGGTTACGTGACCGCTGATTGGGGAGAAGAAATAAGGTATTTAGAAGAAGAATTTTACAAAACACCATACAGTATATACCAGTGGTCATCAACCCTGACCTCATGGCCCACTAACAGGCCAGGTATTATGTATTACCTTGGGGACATGCAGACTAGAATACTGCAATCACTGAGCAGAAAATGATATCACCTGTGATGTAATTCAGTTGTCTTGCAAACCTGGCCTGTTAGTGGGCCCTGTGGACAGGGTTGATGATCACTGGTATATACTACAGGTTATCCTAGCAGGGAGGCTGACAGTGCTTGTGTGCAGTAATGTTTGCACTGCTCGGAACGATGTTAGGAGTGAAGGGGAGAGGTGACTTACACACAGAGCTGACAGGCAGGGAGGGGGAAAGGACAGTGGAGGACACATGAGAGCCAAGAGGAGATCTGTGGATAATGGAGGCATGTAAACTGATCACTGTGTCAGGGCTCAGCAGCCATGATAAACGTGGTCAGTTTACAGGGGGGAGGACATAGCCAGGCAGGATCAACCAGGTATTTTAGGTGATACGGGGGGGTGCAAAATACACAGCACAAGCTCTGTGCTGTTATTCAAATTGAAAGGAACAAGATCCTTTTTTTTTCTTTAGGGTAACAAACGCTTTAAAGTTCATGTGCGTGTAAAGGCAGGCATCCCAATACTTTTGGTAATACAGTGTATATTGCCCAATACCTCGCTAAGTTGGGAAACAAAATGTGGGATGCAGAAGTGAATTGGAACTATAGTGAATTAATAATGGCATTGATGCAAACAGTATTCATATTATTAAAAATAATAACAATAATCTGTGATGTTAAAAAATGGAATGAAAGAACTGATTTTATCAATTTTATCAGCCAAGTAAAATAAAATTAACAAAGTTTACTATCATATAAAGTTTCTCTCATCACTGTTCTTCATGTAGATAAACATTTTATGGATATAAGAAATATCATCATTCTGCCAGAATATAGATGTATGTTTTTTATTGACACATATTTTATTACAAAATTAAAACATTTAAAAACTATGAAAGGCACAATATTGTTGTGTTGTCCCTGCCCTATGTTTCTGTGAATTCCACATGGAATGTTTTGCCATTACGACCTGCTAAAACCATATAAACTTTTACTTACCAGTTACGTCTCTGCAAGTGACATCACTAGAGATGACAGGAATTTAGTGAACCTCAGTGAATCATGGTTGAACTGGCAGAAGCTGTAAAACAACATCAGAAATCATAAAAATACACTGTGACATTATTCCAGCACTGCCTTTCCTCTTTCAATTACAATTATTGAAAACTTCTACTCTAATCAAAATGAACGAAAGTATGAGTTCATAAAATTTGTCAAAATACAGGAAAACTCCTACATGATCGGAAATTCTGACCGTGTGTATGCTCCATCTGACTTTTTTCATCGGAAATTCCGAGGAATTACGTTGGAGTTTAGATAGAGAACATGTTCTTTTTTACTCCGATGGAATTCCGATGTGATTTTGGCCGGTCAAAAGTCAGGCCTCGTACACACGACCGAGTTTCTCGGCAAAAACAAATATCTCCTTGCTGGGAGATATTTTTTTGCCGAGGAAACCGGTTGTGTACATTATCGTAGAGGAAACTGTCGAGAAACTAGACGAGCCAAAAAGAGAGCATGTTCTCTATTTCCTTGACGGGAATGGAGAAAATTGGCTTGTCGAGTTCCTCGACAGCCTGACAAGGAACTCGACGAGGAAAACAATGTGTTTCGCCCGTTGAGTTTCTCGGTCGTGTGTACGAGGCCTGACAGTGTGTACAGGGCAGTACATAGCATAGCTGCCTTTCCTCTGAAAATACCAATCTCCTGACTGTTTCTGGCTTCTAAACTTAATCACTGTCTCATTACAAGCATACTGATGGAAAAGTCAGAGTGAAGTCAGAATTCCGACTCCATGCTTGTTTCAGGTTTGTGTCTCAGATTATGATCAGGAAACTGGCATTTTCAAAAGGAGCAATTACAACATATTTATTTATTTATTTTACATCAAGGCTGGGTTCACACTGTGTGCCGCGCGGCTCACAGCAGGGGGTCCGGTGTGACTTGTCAGATTAGTTTACTAAGACTAAATTTACATCTATGCCAAGAACAGGCATTTCCTCCATGTTTTTAAAGCCCTGTGAATGTCTGTCAATGCTTTAGAAGAAGTATGGTACATCCGTTGCAGCAGACTGCAGTTCACATGGTCGTATTCGCTTCACATTGGGGGTTATTTACGAAAGGCAAATCCACTTTGCACTACAAGTGCACTTGGAAGTGCAGTCGCTGTAGATCTGAGGGGGACATGCAAGGAAAATAAAAAACAGCATTTTGGCTTGCACATGATTGGATGAAAAAATCAGCAGAGCTTCCCCTCATTTCAGATATACCCCTCCCTCAGATCTACAATGACTGCACTTTCAGTGTGGATTTGCCTTTAGTAAATAACCCCATTGTGTTGCATTGTGTGAATCTGTTTTTACAGCTCCCAAAGCGCCTTCATTCATGTCAATATAAACATGCCACAAACACCCTGCAAGAACCTGTCATGCACCCCTATTGTGTTTACAGCACATTTGGGATACATTTAGAAAGCATTACTAGCCAAGATGATAGTACATTGATCCATACAATAGTAACCAACACAAGCAAGCATTATTTAAAGGAATGCAAATGTGTCAAAAGCACATACAAAATGCATGAACAATGCATCTCAATGTGATAGGCATGTTAACAGGCATTTATATTATATAAAGATTCAAAGCACATTTAAATGATCCCTTATAAGTGAGTGCTAGTTTTGGAAACTAGCCCAAATTTTCAGAGAGCAGCAAAACAGGCTCATTATGTTTGAGGTTCAACATGTAAGGACCGATTCCCTAATTACTAATACTATGAAAAGGGAATATTTTCCACTACAGTTCTCAAGACTTTTGATAGCAGTACTTCACGTTAATTGTTGTCAGCTGCCTTAATTTTTCTAGATCAGTGTTTCTTAACTCCAGTCCTCAAGGCGCCACAACAGGTCATGTTTTCAGGATTTCCCTCAGATGAAATGGCTGTGGTAATTACTAAGGCAGTGAAACTGATCAAATCACCTGTGCAAAATAACGCCTGAAAACATGACCTGTTGGGTCACCTTGACGACTGCAGTTGAGAACACTGATCTAGATCACATAGAATCCCTCTTAGATGAAATGATCATCACCTATTTTACATTGGGGCTAAATATATTCTCATGATATGTGACACTATGGGGGTAATTTACGAAAGGCTAATCTACTTTGCACTACAAAAATACAAACTACAAGTGCAAGGTGCACTTGAAATTGCACTAAAAGTGCACTTGGAAGTGCAGTCGCTGGGGTAGATCTGAAATGAGGGGAAGCTCTGCTGATTTTATTATCCAATCATGTGCAAGCTAAAATGCTGTTTTTATTTTCTTTGCATGTCCCCCTCTGATCTACAGCGACTGCACTTCCAAGTGCACTTTCAGTGCAATTTCAAATGCACTTTGCACTTGTAGTGCAAAGTGGATTTTCCTTTAGTAAATAACCCCCCTTAATGCACTTATAACTGTGCTTTTATTTTCTACCTTAAAGCAGAGTTCCACCCAAAAGTGGAACTTCCGCTTTAAGGAATCCTGATCCCCTGGCATGCCACGTTTGGCACGTCATTTTTTTTTTTTTTGGGGGGGGGGGGTAGGAGCTCACAGGTACCCAGTTCCCACTAGGTGCCTGTGACAGAACCCACTGTCACTGTGTGTTTTGGAAAGAACTGTGCCCGTGCCTCCTACCGACAGACTATGGGCCAGAAGATACTGGAGACCCGGGACAAGCTGGCATGGATGTAATGTAATGTTACAACCCTTCTCCCCCCCCCCCCTCTTGTTGCTGTGTCTAATTGTGTTGATTCATGACACATAGACAATGGCCTAGACTGCAGCCATCTCTCCGCAGGGGGTGTGTATTGAGGCTGCCTGCTTACCATAATCTCATTAGGTATCTGTAGACTGTTTCAATGTACAAATGTTCAGTTCCCATTGGTTGTTGGCTAAGGGGAGTGTCCCTAGCTCTGTGTAACTGTATGTCTTGGAATTTAATAAACAGTTTAAGCTCTGGATGTTTAACCCTCAACACCTGTGTGGATTGTCTCGTGATTGAGGGGTTAAGGGCTGGTTATGGCGAGGTTGCAGGCTGCGGGTGCGTTTGGAGGACAGGAGACACAGGTCTGGCGGATGTGCCCACCTGGGGTATCTGAGATCCGTCACAGTGGTGGCAGCAGTGGGATGTCTCCTGCAGTCCAGGACATCCAAACCACCACCAGGATTCAAGATCTGGGCAGCTGCCGAGGAGCTATACGTGGACCAGCCAGCATGAGAGCGGAGTTCGGGAGGAGGCTGCAAGGCATGCGGAAGAAACATCAGGGACCAGTGACAGAGCGCACCATGCTCGGCTGGGAGGATGTGATCCGCCGACAACTCTGGCATGAGGCGCTAAGCCATGAGCGGCGCCAGCAGGGGAAGATCCTTCCCTCCTCCTCAGAGATGTACTGGACGCAGTACTGTGCGCGAGAGGTGTTCCTGAGGGAACGACCGCGAGATGATTGGAAGACGGAGCTTGGAAGATTGGTCCAGGAGGAGATGAAGCTGGACGCCAGCTACAGAGCCCTCCGGTGGTTCGCGGCTCAACTTTGGCCAAGTACAGCAGATGGCAGCCCAGCAGAAGGCATTGGCTATGGCGGCGTAGGGCTGCTCCATCAAAAAATGTACGGAGACCCAGACTTTGGGAGCGATGAGGAGTGGCGGCTGGAAAACATCCTGGACTTTCGAGATGAGGTGCTGGACCTCCCCGAAGAGGCGTGTGACCCGGAGGAATTGGAGTTCCTGGTTGAGCAGGAATGGGAGCTCGAGATTGCCTACAAGCGGCTGTTTGACGGTGATCAGCAGCCTGGCATGGCTCCCGTTGCCTGGCACTGTCCGGGAGAAATAGCAGACAGTCAAAAAGATGAGGAGCAAATGGGGCCAGGGGTGACCCTACGTTTTCCCGTCCTAACCGCAATGGAAGAAGCAGCGATGATACAGAGGGCACTGCGAGTGCTAGAATGCCGGAACGCACCGGAGGTCCCCCAGGCAGCGAGAAGCATGAAGGTCTCAGAAAGAGGAGTTGAGACAGGCACTGGAAGGCTGGGAAATGGTGATCAGCAGCAAGTCCAGAGTATCTCATCTGGTGCCCCAGCAGAAGCGCTGGCTACAGGGCAGAGTGCCCCTGGCATCTGCCCAGCATCAGAAAAAGAGTTGGATCCGGAGAGTCTGGAAGAGGATCTGCGTAAGCTGTTTCCCCAACAGCAGATATCCCCACCGGGAGTAGAGGAAGCAATTCTCCCTCCCCAGCAATTGGACACTACCCCAATGTTCATCCCCCCAGCAGAGGCGCTGGCTACGGGGCAGAGTGCCGCTCGCCTCTGCCCACCCTCAGAGTTAGATCCAGGGAGTCCGAGGGATGACCTCAGTAAGCTGTTTCCCCACCACTTGGACACTACCCCAGTGTTTATCCCCCCAGCAGAAGCGCTGGCTACGGGGCAGAGTGCCGCTGGCCTCTGCCCACCCTCAGAGTTAGATCCAGGGAGTCCGAGGGAGGACCTCAGTGAGCTGTTTCCCCAGCACTTGGACACTACCCCAGTATTTATCCCCCCAGCAGAAGCGTTGGCTACGGGGCAGAGTTCTGCTGGCCCCTGCCCAGCCCTCAGTATGTTTTTGGAGGGTTTGGGAGACAGCCCCTGTCAGAAGTCACCCCAGTGGCTGGTCACAGAACCGGCAGGGGAGAAAACCCTTCCCCCTCTCCAGCGGCTGTACCCAACTTTTGCATATGTCCCCCCGGCAGAAGCGCTGGCTATAGGACAGAGCGCTGATGGTCTCTGCCCAGCATCAGAACAAGAGATGAAGAATCCGGGAGATAGTCCCTGCAAGATACCTTCTCAGCGGCTGGTAACTACACCAGGAGAAAAGCAAGTACCTTTTCCTCCCAAAATGCATAGCCCTACCAGCCTATGTTCCCTCCCAGCTGAAGCGCTGTCATTGGGGCAGAGGATTATTCAGCTCCCTCCAGTATCTGCAACCCAGCCCCGGATCAGAGGAGTGCAGACAGCTGTTCCCACTCTGCAGCGGCTGTTTCTATTCATGGGAGACCCTATGTGCGGTTTTGCTCCCCAGCGCCGGAGTCGTACTTTTACTTTTCCTGGTTGCCTGGGGTGGAAGTTTGTGACTAACGCAGGTCCAGACCAGTTGGGGGTCAGGAACCTGGTTAGTCTGTTTTTAAAAGGGGAGAAATGTGACAGAACCCACTGTCACTGTGTGTTTTGGAAAGAACTGTGCCCGTGCCTCCTACCGACAGACTATGGGCCAGAAGATACTGGAGACCCGGGACAAGCTGGCATGGATGTAATGTAATGTTACAACCCTTCTCCCCCCCCCCCCCCCCCTCTTGTTGCTGTGTCTAATTGTGTTGATTCATGACACATAGACAATGGCCTAGACTGCAGACATCTCTCCGCAGGGGGTGTGTATTGAGGCTGCCTGCTTACCATAATCTCATTAGGTATCTGTAGACTGTTTCAATGTACAAATGTTCAGTTCCCATTGGTTGTTGGCTAAGGGGAGTGTCCCTAGCTCTGTGTAACTGTATGTCTTGGAATTTAATAAACAGTTTAAGCTCTGGATGTTTAACCCTCAACACCTGTGTGGATTGTCTCGTGATTGAGGGGTTAAGGGCTGGTTATGGCGAGGTTGCAGGCTGCGGGTGCGTTTGGAGGACAGGAGACACAGGTCTGGCGGATGTGCCCACCTGGAGTATCTGAGATCCGTCACAGTGCCCTCCTCCCAGCAATCTTCTGGGACACGTCACAGGTCCCACAGTAGTGATGACAGCGCCGTGGAGAGGAGAGGGAGAGGAGCGAGGCTTTGGTGGCCATCGCTGGATCGTGGGACAAGTAATGCCATGTACACACAATCGGACATTCCGACATCAAATGGATCTTTTTCCGACGGATTGTTTGCTCAAACTTGTCTTGCATACACACGGTCACACAAATGTTGACGGAAATTCCAAATGTCAAGAACGCGGTCACTTACAACACTACATCAAGGCGAGAAAATTGAAGTTCAATGATTCCGAGAATGTGTCGAATTGATTCCGAGCATGCGTAGGATTTTTGTGCGTCAGAATTGGCAACAGACGATCGGAATCCAGTTCAGTAGGCAGTGCTGCTCTTCTGCTTGATTCTGAGCATGCGTGGATTTTTGTGCGTCGGAATTGGCTACACACGATCAAAAATTTCCAACAAGAACTTTTGTTGTCGGAAAAATTGAGAAACAGCTCTCAAACATTTGTTGACGGAAATGCCGACAGCAAATGTCCAATGGAGCATACACACGGTCGGATTTTCCGACAACAAGCTCATGTTGAACATGTGTTGTCGGAAATGTGTACGCGGCATACGTGTGTGTTTATTAAAAGTCAGCAGCTGACTTTTAATAAACACAAACATGGGTGGTGCTCTAAAGTTGTCAAGATGTGCATTCTTATGCATTTGAGGTCTAGCTTAGCTTTTGTGCATTGTTTATTTTTTATTTCTTATCTACTGAAGCAGAAAAGTTTTTTTTCAGATAAATTACATATCAGCTCCAGTTTGAACAATAGTTTTAGGTTGTGATATGTAATTGTTATTTATTGATTCATTATTTTTTTTTTGTTTATTTTGGATCCATGAACGATACCAGCAATACATTTAAATAAAAGCAAAATAATGAAAAAACTGTTACATTTAACAGCAATCCTATTGCATTGATTTTTATAGCCAGCAGATGGTGCTAAAGAACCCCTTAAAATATACTGGAGCTCAGTCATAGCTCTCCTGAGATGTGTTTTCACTGTTATCAATATCTTTCCTGCTAAGTACTAAAAGTGTTCCCCTAGCACTGTTTTGCAGTAATAAAAATGAACAGTTTCTTTCAAACTGATGTCTATCATGTACCGCAAACTGTTTGGTTACCTAGCAGAGATTTGTTTTTGGTTATGTGAGCTGTATATTCTTATTGTGTTCCATAATTTACTAAATCAAATCGCAAAGATAGATAGATAGACAGACAGACAGACAGATAGACAGACAGACAGACAGACAGACAGACAGACAGACAGACAGACAGACAGACAGACAGACAGACAGACAGACAGATAGATAGATAGATAGATAGATAGATAGATAGACAGATAGACAGACAGACAGACAGACAGATAGATAGATAGATAGATAGATAGATAGATAGATAGATAGATAGATAGATAGATAGATAGATAGATAGATAGATAGATAGATAGATAGATAGATAGATAGATAGAGCGAGCAAAATGCAGATTTTAGGTTGCAATGTACTTTTCACATTGATTGCTACTAAATAATCCTTACCTTAGATAAATAAATGTAACGTTTATTTTTTTTGTAACCAATCACCAAACATATCCTGCCATATAATAATACATTATTATTATTATACATTTATATAGCGCCAACAGTTTACACAGCGCTTTACAATGTAGAGGGGGAACAGCACAATTACAGTACAGTTCAATACAGAAGGGACAGGAGGGCCCTACTTATAGAGTTTACATTCTAATGCCGCGTACACACGGTCGGAATTTTCGACAACAAATGTTCGATGTGAGCTTATTGTCGGAAAATCCAACCGTGTGTATGCTCCATCGGACATTTGCTGTCGGCATTTCGGACAACAAATGTTTGAGAGCTGGTTTTCAATTTTTCTGACAACAAAAGTTCTTGTCGGAAATTTCGATTGTGTGTAGCAGAAGAACAGCACTGCCTATTGAACTTCGTTTTTCTCGGCTTGACGTAGTGTTGTACGTCACCGCGTTCTTGACGTTCGGAATTTCCGTCGCAAAAAATCCACGATTTTGTTGTCAGAATGTGTGTACGCGGCATTAAGGGAGGGGGGGGGGTGGTTCAAAAGGTTTTAGCTGCAAAAATGATTTGATGGGGCTGGCTCTGGGACAGGTGTTAGGTGGGTGTGGGATACATGCTTATAATACATTCCTATAAAGTGAGAGAGGACAAATTAGGCAATATGTGCGCTGACCAAAATTGACCACATACCAGTAGATTTTTTAAAGAGGAGTTCCACCTAAAAATGGAACTTCCGCTTAATCCACTCCTTCCCCCCTTACATGCCACATTTGGCATGTAATTTTTTTTGGGGGGGAGTGGGGGGGTCAGGAGGAGTGGGACTTCCTGTCCCACTTCCTCCCTCCGTTGAGGGGCTGGTAAGGCGAATAGCTTAATCACCTTATTGCAGCCCCTCCCTGTGGGCAAGCGCCTGTCCATACGGACGGCGCCGCCCCGCTCACGCATGCGCAGTGCCGCTCGCGCATGCGCAGTGGGTGCCCGACCATGAAGCCGAGAGCTGTCACTGCCGGGTGCCCACACTAGGAATGAGTGTGGGGCGAGGAGCGAAGCCCCGGCCGGCGCGTCGCTGGAACCGTGGAGCAGGTAAGTGTCTGTTTATTAAAAGCCAGCAGCTACACTTTTTGTAGCTGCTGACTTTTAATAAACTTAAAAAAAGGCTGGAACACCCCTTTAATAGACATATGTGCAAAAATGATCAGTACATTCAATAACTTGACAAATGTCATTCAATAGTATTTCAGCATTTTAACAATGGATTTTGAAATAAATGGACTATTCCAATCGAACACCACATTCACTGTTAGAAATTAATTCATTCGAGAAAAAAATTCCATTCGCCTGCCTAGAATCTTCTCATTGCCGCAGTTGAAAGTGAACACCGTTTTGATCTTGTTAATTACAAAATTGAAGAAATGTTCTTAAGACAACAAATTTAAAACCAAATTCTACTAGTGTATGGTCAGCTTTAGATCTCCTAATTGCTGGTTGCAGGAAGTCGCTTTTGTCATTCAATCTAAATAAATCCACACTTGAATAGTATTTCCTGTAGCAGTGAATGTTAGATGCTAGGCAGATTCATACGCTATGATTGATGTCTTACTCTATAAAGGACATTATACATAATACATAAACATTAGATTCTCTTTTATTGCTTGACCTTTCCTGAGCCAACAAGCTTGCAAAGCTTTGCATATCCATCTGAAGCATCGCTGTAAAACACTGTCAGAGATACCCCACAGTCACATTCATGTTGTGCAAATGTAAACACGATAGATATTAAATGAAATAATAATCCATATCCATATGCAGACTTTGTACTCTTATGTGTAGTATGTCTGCATGAGACACAACAAATACATAATAGCTAAGTCTAGAAGACAGTAAAAAGATATGTGGTTATGTGCAACTTGCAGAAATCAATGCCAACCAATGAGATTGTGCCACTTATCTATTTAGTGCAGGCACATCAGTGATTGCTTATTGGTCGATATAGACTGCTTAACTTAGCACATTGCTCTGCTCCTTAATCTGTTACTGAAGGCAAAACATTTTTTTTTTTCATATTAGATAGCGTAAGGGAGGATAGTGTAACCCCTGTCTTTTTTTTTTTATTATTATTATTTTTTTATTGCTATCTGTGTCTCTTTCTTTCCCAAAGCTAAAACAGGAAGTGAGAGGAAGTCCCTACAAAGTGAGATAATCCCTGGTTATCAGGGTTACAAGAGATAGTGACCTCACTGAATGATTTCCCCTCTATTCCTGTCCTGGGGACAACCCACACAGAGGCGGCTCTAGGCTTTGTGAGGCCTTAGGCAAAACTAGACACGGGGCCCCACTCACACTCATGATGGGAAAACTAATTACAAGTATAAATAAGGACAAGAGCCTCTTCCCCACAAACCTGGCCAGTGGTTGTGGGGGTCTGCGGGCAGGGGGCTTATTGAAATCTGGAAGCCCCCTTTAACAAGGTGGCCCCCAGATCCTGCTCTTTAATAACTAAGGGGCGGGGGCCACCTGGTGATGTCACCTGGTGAACCCACCCCCTTGTGGTTAATTGGGTCCTTGACGTCACAAGGGGTGGTGTCACCAATATTTACTGTTTGTTAGGGATACTGGCGACCCCACTCCTGAGTCAGGGCTCTTATCGCTGCCTGAGCACATCAGCGTTAAGGTCCCCTGTCCCTCAAAACTGGGGTAATGCATTGGGTAAATTGGGCAGCCACAAGGCCCCTGTGAGTGTGAGGCCTTAGGCGACTGCCTAATTTGCCTAATTAAAGAGCCGCCTCTGAACCCACACTTTGGGATTTTCTTTTACATTTACTCTTGGTGATAATGGTAAGCAGGATTAATAGGGAGAATTAATGTCCCTAATGGGGACATACACAGGAATAAAAACCTCAGATACGTTACCCTCTCCACTCTATCCAAAAAAAAAGTTTGCCTTTTCTTTATACTTTAAAGCTAAAATCAAGGTGAACAGCTAACTACACAGATGAAACACATATATGGGAGCTGCTTAATTACCAGACAATAATTTGTATTTTTCTACCCTGTGAATTAAACATGAAACAGCACATTCCTGTTGGGCGAGGCAAAATACCAGATTTTTCTCTGAAGAAAATAAGTAACACATTAAGGCAGCCCTTAAATTTTCCACTCGCCTACTCCCATTTTGTGAGTGAAAAATGAGGGCTGACGAGGGGCTGGGCTGCCTGGGAAAGGGGGGGCGAGCACCGCCGGTGGGCGGGGTTGATCAGGAGATGTTCTCCCAGCGTGATCACCCCTGTGGAAGAGAGCGTATAAGAAGAGGAGAGGTAAAACATGCTGTAACAGCTGACATTAAAACTGTCTCCACTCTGCTCGCTCTCACACAGCCCCGGCTCCTCCTGACACCGCGCTTGTAATAGACAGGATGTGGGTCCAATGCTGGGATGTATTTTGTCTCACAGGCGCAGGGTCAGGAGGAGTCTGGGCTGTGTGAGAACAAGCAGAGCGGAGGCAGTTTCAATGTCAGCTGTTACAGTGTGTTTTACCGCTCTGTGATCCTGTGGCTCTAATCTTCCTCCAGTCATGTCCTGGCCACCCTCTTACTTCCTCCACCCTGGTGAGGCTGCAATTTGGGGCACAGTGAGGCTGTATTTTGGGGCACAGTAAGGCTGCAGATTGGAGCACAGTGAGGCTGCAATTTGGAGCACAGTGAGGCTGCAATTTGGGGTACAGTGAGGCTTCAATTTGGAGCACAGTGAGGCTGGATTTTGGGGCACAGTGAGGCTGCAATTTGGGGCACAATGAGGCTGCAATTTGGGGCTCAATGAGGCTGCAATTTGGGGCTCAATGAGGCTGCAATTTAGGGCACAATGACATTGCGGCTGCAATTTGGGGCACAGTGAGACTGGAATTTGGGGCACAGCGAGGCTGGATTTTGGGGCACAGTGAGGCTGCAATTTGGGGCACAGTAAGGGTGCAATTTGGGGCACAGTGAGGCTGCAATGTGGGGCACAGTGAGGCTGCAATTTGGGGCATGGTGAGGCTGCAATGGTGGGCACAGGTCATGCTGCAATAATGGGCACAGGTCACGCTGCATTGAGGGGAGCTGATAAAGTTGTTGTTAATATTTATTTTTGTAATGTAATTCTGCATAAAACATTTAAGTGTCATTTCATGAGCTAATTTATGAGGGTGGGATTAGGGGCAGGGCAGGGTTGGGGTTGGGTGGGGCAACTGGTGGCGGGTAACCCTTGAGGCCTGGCTAGTTGCTCAGGACTTGACATTTTGAGCCCTGCATTAAGGTATTGTTTCTTCCCTAGCCTAGGACTGCACAGGAGAAGCAGCAGACTGATGAGCTCATCTCTCAAAAGCTGTTCTCTCCTCCTATCAGCAAGTCCCTTAGCACATGAGCACTGGCGCAAAATTTCGAACTTTTCGACAACTTTCGAGTGCTGTTGTCTAGGGTCTTCTAGATACTGATCTCAAGTGAAATGCATGTACAGTACTTACACTGCTTACATTTTTTAAATACTTTAAAAGATGTATTCAGGAATAAAGAGCTGCATACATTTTTTCCTTTTTTGTGCCTAATGTTTAGCCACTTGCTGAACACCTAAAGAAAATACATCCTTAAATTGACGCTAAATACCAGGGTTATGGCCCCGGTCTTTCTCATAAAAATGGCCAGAGCGGCGTGGTTTTCGGGCTTACCTGGCGGACTTGGAAGCCAGAAAACCAACTGGGTGCTGGCATTGGCAAAGCACAGAGATGAGCGAAGGAAAGATCTTTATGCCCTAGGAGGACCAGAGCGACGTCATGAAGTCACTTCTGGTTTTGGCCACATGTAAACAAGACCATTTTGTTGTTACAGCAACATTTTAATGGTAGAGGACAGATTTGGGGTCTTTTAGACCACAGATCCCTCTAAAAAAGAGGACCTGTCATGCTGTTATTATTATTATTGCAAGGGATGTTTACATTTCTTGTGATAGCAATAAAAGTGATCAACATTTTAAAGGGGCATTGTAAAATAAAAATAAAATGTAATCAAATACATTTTTAAAAACTGTTTTAAAGCGCCCCTGTCGATGCATGGTGAACACATACATAGGTCACACCCACATGTGAGGTATCACCGTGAACATCTGAGCGAGAGCAATTATTCTAGAACTAGATCTCCTCTGTAACTCGAAACTTTCATTAACACATGCCAGTATTGGACTATACCAATGACTACAAAACCCCTGCTGTTTATGTTACAGACTAAACTTGTAAATGGCATCTGGTCCTTCCCAAAAAATGGCACTTTACACCATTACCAGTTCATGCCACTTCTCCAGGCATGGTCCAGTAATCCTGCACTGCAAAGGCTCCACACAATGTTTAAACACCTGGACCATGGCTGCCAAATTTATCTTTCTCTCTCTCTCCTTCTCTCTTTCCTTCTATCTCTCTCTCTCTCTCTCTCTCTCTCTCTCTCCCCTTCCCTCTCTCTCTCTCCTCTCTCTCTCTCCTTCTCTCCTTCCTTCCTTCCTTTTTTAATTCATTCTCTCTCTCTATCTCCCTCTCTCTCTCCCTCTCCTTCTCCCTCTTTCCTTCTCTCTCTCTCCTTCTCTCTCTCCTTCTCTCTCCTTCTCTCTCTGTCTCTCCTTCTCTCTCTCTCCTTCTCTCTCTCTGTCTCTCCTTCTCTCTCTTTCCTTCTCTCTCTCTCCTTCTCTCTTTCCTTCTCTCTCTCTCTCTCTCTCTCTCTCTCTCTCGCTCTCTCCCCTTCCCTCTCTCTCTCTCCTCTCTCTCTCTCCTTCTCTCCTTCCTTCCTTCCTTTTTTATTTCATTCTCTCTCTCTCTATCTCCCTCTCTCTCTCTCTCCTTCTCTCTCTCCTTCTCTCTCTCTCCTTCTCTCTCTCCTTCTCTCTCTCTCCGTCTCTCTCTCCTTCTCTCTCCTTCTCTCTCTGTCTCTCCTTCTCTCTCTCTCCTTCTCTCTCTTTCCTTCTCTCTCTCTCTCTCTCCATCTCCTTCTCTGTCTCTCCTCCCCTCTCTCTCATTCTCTCTCTCTCTCTCTTTCCTTCCTTCCTTCTCCTTCTCTCTCTTCTTCTCTCTCTGTCTCTCCTTCTCTCTCTTTCCTTCTCTTTCTCTCTCTCTCTCTCCTTCTCTCTCTCTCTCTCTCTCTCTCTCTCTCCTTCCCTATCTCTCCTTCTCTCTCTCCCTCTCCTTCTCTCTCCTTCCTTCCTCCCTTCTCTCTCTCCTTCTCTCTTTCTTTCCTTCTCTCTCTTTCATTCTCTCTCGTGTTCCTTCTCTCTCTCCCCTTCTCTCTCTCATTTTCTCTCTCTCTCCCCCCCCTCTCTCTTTCTCTCTATATACAATCATGGCCAAAATTGTTGGCTCCCCAGAAATGTTTCCAGAAAATCAAGAATTTCTCACAGAAAAGTATTGCAGTAACACATGTTTTGCTATACACATGTTTATTCCCTTTGTGTGTATTGGAACAAAACAAAAAAAGGGAGGAAAATAAGGAAATTGGAAATAATGTCACACAAAACTCCAAAAAAGGGCTGGTCAAAATTCTTGGCACCCTTTCAAAATTGTGGATAAATAAGATTGTTTCAAGCATGTGATGCTCCTTTTAAACTCACCTGGGGCGAGTAACAGGTGTGGGCAATATAAAAATCACACCTGGAAGCAGATAAAAAAGAGAGAAGTTCACTTAATCTTTGCATTGTGTGTCTGTGTGTGCCACACTAAGCATGGACAACAGAAAGAGAAGAGAACTGTGAGGACTTGAGAACCAAAACTGTGGAAAAATATCAACAATCTCAAGGTTACAAGTCCATCTCTAGAGATCTAGATTTGCCTTTGTCCACAGTGCGCAACATTATCAAGAAGTTTACAACCCATGGCACTGTAGCTAATCTCTCTGGGCATGGACGGAAGAGAAAAATTGATGAAAGGTTGCAACGCAGGATAGTCCGGATGGTGGATAAGCAGTCCCAAACAGGTTCCAAAGAAATTCAAACTGTCCTGCAGGCTCAGGGAGCATCAGTGTCAGCGTTATTTATCCGTCAATATTTAAATGAAATGAAACGCTATGGCAGGAGACCCAGGAGGACCCAACTGCTGACACGGACATAAAAACGCAAGACTACAGTTTGCCAAAATGTACTTGAGTTAGCCAAAGCCAAATGAGGATTACCAAAGGATTTTGGGTCGCACTGTAGAGCCCAGTGTCAGAAAGCTGGGTTTGCGTCCAAGATCTTGGGTCTTCCAGCAGGACAATGACCCCAAACATACATCAAAAAGCTCCCAGAAATGGACGCCAACAAAGCGCAGGAGAGTTCTAAAGTGGCCAGCAATGAGTCCAGATCTTAATCCCATTGAACACCTGTGGAGAGATCTTAAAATTGCTGTTGGGAAAAGGCACCCTTCCAATAAGAGAGACCTGGAGCAGTTTGCAAAGGAAGAGTGGTCCAAAATTCCGGGTGAGAGGTGTAAAAAGCTTTTTGATGGTTATAGGAAGAGACTGATTTCAGTTATTTTTGGAAAAGGGTATGCAACCAAATATTAAGTTAAGGGTGCCAAGAATTTTGACCAGCCCATTTTTGGAGTTTTGTGTGACATTATGTCCAATTTACTTTTTTTCCTCCTTTTTTTGTTTTGCTCCAATACACACAAAGGGAATAAACATGTGTATAGCAAAACCTGTGTTACTCCAATACTTTTCTGTGAGAAATACTTGATTTTCTGGAAAAATTTCTGGGGTGCCAACAATTTCGGCCATGACTGTATATATCTCATGTAATGTAATTTAAGGGCACAGCCACACTGGAGCAGAGGGCTGAAAAATAATTAGCAACTTCTGTGCCCAGAAGAGACAAGTGTTTGAGTGCAGCCGCCTGTACATTTGAGCATTTACCTGCATATGGGGGTGAATATGCACCCCTAAATTGCAGAGCGTTTGTGTCCATAATTGCTTATCCTTCCCTGTATGCAAGTAAATCCTCAGATGTTTGGTAACCAATGTACAGCTGAGTGAGTGAGTGAGTGAGTGAGTGAAAAACGTATATAGCGCTACACATGCAAACTAAATCGCCTCTGGGCGCTTGAACACCTTACTGAGGAGAAACAGGAAGTGAGAGATTCGGACAAAGAAAAAATCATTTAGAAGGGAAACCAAATGAAAAAGGTTGTAAACCAACAATGCACTAGCTTAAAGGAACCTATTTAGAAAATAAAAAACAAACCTTTACAACCCCATTAAAGTCACAGTGGAAGAGTTTAAAAGGATGCAAACAACAATACTATCACAGAGGAGAGTATGATGAAACTTAACTCTTTTGCAGAGTTTTATGCAACAATACAATTCCACACAGCTTTTTTTTCATGTAATAGTTCATACCACTTTGGACACTGTAGTTTTTCCCACTGACCTCTAAGGCCCCGTACACACGGTCGGACAAAACCGATGAGACTGGCCCGTCAGACCGTTTTCATCGGTTCACCTCTGAAGTGGCCGTACGGCCTGATATGTGTACACACCATCAGTCCAAAATCCAATCGGGTCAGAACGTGGTGATGTCAAACACGCGACGTGCTGAATAAAACGAAGTTCAATGCTTCCAAGCATGCGTCGACTTGATTCTGAGCAATGCTTTTCTGTACTAACCATCGGTTTGGTCCGATGGGGCAGCGGTCCATCGGTTCGGTTTTGAAGCATGTTTAGAAATTTTGGACCGAAGGAAACCAGACCGATAGCCTATACACTTCGGTTCATTCTCATCGGACCAAACCGACCGTGTGTACGGGGTCTAAGTCACTATTTTATCCTGCAGTGATTAGGGGTCAGTAGGAGGAACCACAGCAGCCAGCAGTGGAGCATACTATTAAAACATTCCAGAGATGTCAGACAGAATTTGCGCACAAGACTTTGCAATAGAGTAAGATATGAGAAACCTCTGGGCACTACAGGAAATAGAAACCTGCTTATTTCCCTTAGTATTGCTATATGGATATTCTTAACCCCTGACAGGGTTGCTTTATGTATTCTTTAAAGAAAATAAAATGTAACTCCTGATTATTTAAACATAAAGCAATGCAGATCCTTTATTTAAAAACCAACCTGTAAAGCTCCAACTCTTCCATCAGATGGCAGTGTTTAGCAAATAATACTGCAAAATGCACACTATTTGTATGAAGGACATACGGATGCTTGATTAAATACATTTTTTTTTTTACCAAAGAGAAAAACAGAATAGTAAAATAAATAATGTGCTGATTAGTTTTAAAATACTAATATGAAAAATGAGTAGTGTTAATTGCATAAAGGTTTAGGGAGAAAATGTTTCAGAGATCAATACACATTGACATGATGGACTTTCTAGCACTGTCATTTTTCTCACTGTCAGTATTTACTTGAAGACTATTTATACACATACACTATAGGGAGGCTTGATACAAAAAAATCTAAATTCAGGATATGCAGCTTTGATGTGACTCTTATGTGAAGCTCTAAGAAAAATATAAAATAACTGACAATTGTTCTGTAACTCTGTGCACTGAATGTTTAATAAACATACTTATAGAGAGGGGCATTCTGCTAATACTAGCAAGCAGGTTGCCCAATTTGTGAGGAATCAAGCATTTTATCAATCACCATTTTCTAAATTTGTTTGCCTTTTCCCTGATGACATCATATGTTGACATTGTGTCAAAATTCAGTGTGTACAGTTCAAACAGTCCTTCTCAGATTGTATTTTAGGAGGCCTGGCCTGGCTACAGTTGGAAGTCCCACATCAACTACATAACCACCCAGCTATTGGGGTGACGCTGATTACCTTTCTTTCCTTCAAAAATGACATTTTGTGCAGGGAACCAAAATGAAAAAAAAAATATAAAGGGCTCTTCAGGTCTGGTATGGATTTTAAGGGGAACTCTGCGCAAAAATTAAAAAGAAAATGGCGTGGGGTGCCCCCAAAAATCCATACCAGACCCTTTATCCAAGCACGCAACCTGGCAGGCCGCAGGAAAAGAGGGGGGAAAGAGAGAGCGCCCCCCTCCTGAACTGTACCAGGCCACATGCCCTCAACATGGGGAGGATGTCCCCATGTTAATGGGGACAAGGGCCTCATCCCCACAACCTTTGCCCGACATCATTTCTACTAAACTCTTGAAAGATTGTACCGATATCTTGGCACCCACCATAACACATCTCATAAACCAATCTTTCAAAGAAGGTATTGTTCCAAATGCGCTCAAGCAAGGCATAATCAAACCCCTCCTAAAGAAACCAAACCTTGACCTCAAAGACCCAAATTGCCGAAGACCGATAGCAAGCCTTAGCACCTTCTCCAAAATCATGGAGTAAGCAGTAGTACAACGGGTACAACTCCATCTGGACTCCAACAACCTCCTGGACCCACTACAATCTGGTTTTCGCCCAGGCCACGGGACAGAAACGGCACTTCTCAAAATATGGGATGATGCTCTCCAAGCAGCAGACGAATGAGAATCTTGTCTCCTGGTGCTGCTGGACCTAAGTGCAGCGTTCGACACAGTAAACCACAATACTCTACTCACGCAGCTCACAGAAGTAGGTGGAGTCGTAGACTCTGATCTACCCTGGTTCACCTCGTTCCTAGAAAATCGATCACAGACAGTGAAACTAGGAGCCTTCATGTCGGAAACCTGCACCGTCACATGTGGAGTCCCTCAAGGATCACCCCTGTCGCCCTTACTCTTCAACATCTACCTCCGTCCACTCAACTCATCTGCGTATCACTAACAAAAAAGATCAATATCATGGTTTAGAAAAATGCCTGACATTGATAGATAATCGGATGACGGAAAGCACCCTCAAACTCAATGGATCAAAAACAGAACTTCTCTGTCTCCACGCAAACCGGAAGACAAAATATAGAACGACATTGACTCCTCCCATCATCTTGGGATAAACCATCACCCCAAGCACGAAAGTAAAAAGCCTAGGAGTTATCTTTGACTCAGACATGTCTATGGACGCACAAATAGGATCAGTGGTCAGCGGATCTCACTATCTTCTCCGCTTGCAGCGTAGACTCATCCCCTTCATCCCGGAAGAAGACACAGCAGTAGTAGTAGGAACACTCATCAACTCCAGACTCGACTACACAAATTCTCTCTACCTAGGACTACCTAAATACCAGATGTCTCGTCTACAAGTTGTCCAGAACACTGCAGCCAGACTGGTAACAGGTAAAAAAATGTGGGAACCAATCTCCCCGGTCTTGAGGTCTCTCCACTGGCTAGCCGTAAAGGATCGGGTGACATTCAAGACCCTCTGCCTCACCCACAAATTCACACAAGGAATCGCGCCGCAATATTTATGCGAGAAAATAAAACACTACACTCCAAATCGGGCCCTACGATCAACTAATCAGAACCTCCTCCACATCCCCATGTCCCGCTACAAATCTAAAGGAGAACAAAGATTCGCAGTCCAAGGACCGCGGCTATGAACCTACAGACATTCGAATGGAAGTGAACCATCGCGCCTTCACAAAAAAACTTAAGTCACATATATTCTGAAAAATGGCTGGACGACGACATTGGATACAGCGCCTTGAGGCGATTTAGTTCGTATTTGTAGCGCTATACAAGTTACTCATTCACTCAACAAGGGGGACCCCCAGATCCTGGCCCCTCCTATGTGAATTGATAACGGGTACATTGTACCCCTATCATTTCACACAAAAAAGAGTCAAATTGTTAAAAACCACACAGACACAGCTTTATAAGTCCTTTTATTAAAAATAAAAAAATTAAAAAGAAAAAAAGATTCCAGCGATGTAATCCACTCTCGATCTCCACTCCAGCGATGGAATCCATTCTCGGTATCCAGCGATGGGTGATCTCCACTCTCCAGAGATAATATCCAGCGAGGAACACGCACACGATCCTGACTCCACCGGAGACACCCCGGGAATGCCGCGGCGCTAGCCTGACAGCTCTTATGTAGCTGAGGGTGGGGCCACCCGTCACATGACCTCGTCCCCCTCTGATGCAAGGGGAAACGCTGGGCTTTTCCAGTGACGTGGATGGTTGGTTTCCATTGCATCAGAAGGGGGCAGGGTCACCCATCACGTCACCATACCAGACCTGAAGGGCCTGATATGGAATTTGGGGGGACCCCCACACATTTTTTTTTATTTTAGTTCCCTGCACAAAATTTCATTTTTTAAGGAAAAAAAAAGTAATTTAAATCTACTTGCGCTATTAATGAATTGTCGGGTCTCTGCAATACAGATAAAAGTAATTGAAAAAATGGCAATGGACTGGGGGGGAACCCTGTAATTTTTTTCAATTACTTTTCTCTGTACTGCCGGGACCGGTAATTCATGAATAGCCGCGAGTAGTTTTAAATGACTTATTTTCCTTCAGAAATTACATTTTGTGCAGGGACAGTTATAAACACAGGAAACATGCGCTGCTTTACATGCATACTTTAGACCATGCCCCCCCCCCCCCCGGTACAAAATTGAAAGGAATATTTCACTTTTATTATTTCACTTTAAGCATTATTAAAATCACTGCTCCTGAAAAAAACTTTAAAAACTTTTTTTTTTGCATTGATACATATGTCCCCTGGGGCAGGACCCGGATCCACAAACACCTTTTAGGACAATAACTTGCATATTAACCTTTAAAATTTGAACTTTTGATTTCTCACGTTTGAGTCCCATAGACTTTAACGGTGTTCGAATGTTCGTGCAAACTTTTGGTCTGTTCGCATTTTTTGGATGCGGACCGGACCAGGGGGGTGTTCGGCTCATCCCTATTTGGGACCATAGATTACTTATTCAGGATGGACACTTGCACTTATTCTCAGACATTCATGGCATATTTGATCCACCCCTTTCCATGTGTAAGATTTTGTAATTGAGACACTTTCTTATGTATACCTTGGGAAAAGTTATGAAGCTCCCCATCCCTACTGAGTTAAAAAAAAAAGTCTGCCTAGAAGAAGGGGTAATTCCACATGTTCTCTCCAATCAAACGGTATCTTGTCACTCATCACCTCTGAAATATCTAGCCCAACGGAAACAAGAGTTACAAACTACCTTTACGGAACAACAATGAGAAAGAATTATACAGATGACCCGCAAAGCATGTATCTCATGCAATATTCAGAAGATGGGATACAAAATCTTATCTAGATGGTAAAGGGTCCCTAAGACATAAACTGTTGCCACAGAGTTCACCGAGGTGGAGGTGTCAGGAGGAGAAGTGCACCATGATTCATGTCCTTTATCCTCCATGTTCAAGACTGCAGGACTTCTGGTCTCAAATTAAATAATGGATTAAAACATTTAGGGACATTTGAATACCCAATGAACCGGCCGCATTTGTTACATTTGACTCCTATGTATCTGATACTCTCTCTTGATACACCTTCTCAAAGGCATGCATACCCACCTGTTGGAAACAAATGGTTGCTTCCTCTCTAAAACTGTGGTTTGCAGCAGTGGTCATCAGCCCTATCCTCATGGCCCACTAACAGGCCAGGTTTTATTTATTACCTTGGGGAGATGCAGACTAGAATACTGCAATCACTGAGCAGCAAATTATATCACCTGTGATGTATTTCAGTTATCTTTCAAACCTGGCCTGTTAGTGGGCCCTGAGGACAGGGTTGATGACCACTGGTTGGCAGGGATTACTAAAATAAATGGAGGATCTAATGGCCTTGACCAACCACACTGAATAACACTTTCACAAAACATGGTTCTTTTGGACCGAGTTTATTTGTACCTTGGAATACCATACTCTTCTGGGCTCTCAAGCCTGACTCTGTATACCAGACACCAAAACAGACCCTGTGGCAGACTGGAGGGTCCAGCGATTGGGTCCTATCTCAGTTGTGTCCCCCTGGCAATCCCCCTTTTTTTCCACAGTTTTTTCTTCCTTTTTTCCTCCTCTTCTTCCTCCTTATTCCTACTACAACAATCTAGGCCAGAAGTAATGGATTACAAGGAGCACTGGAGACATGGGTGATGACTGTTTATTGTTTGTTCTTTCGTGACTGTTATTCTGCTATGTTATTCTGAAAGATATTTAGATAACAACAAACTGTGAAACATATTAAATCAGTTTTTTTTTATTTATTTATTTTTTAAATACAAAAATTGTATGAATAAAAAAGCATGTGGAATGCAGTCTACTTTGAAAAGAAAACTGTTGCCTCACTGGGTTACAGATACAAATTTTCTCACAAGTAGTAACATTGTAAACAAGTAAACATTGTTTTAAACAACAGTAAAAAAATAATCTAGATAAAAAATCATAAGATTAAGGTCACCGCCAGTAATCCTCATCCTGTAGGACTCTCCAGTGTGTTCCTAGCTGCAGTAGATGGAGGAGATTGGATCAGGTAGCCATGTACACACCTGCAAGTTCCCTGAACCAGCTTGGAGTGCACCTGTAAGTGGATGTGACATCACAAGAAGGATTAGTGATGTTTTGGCAGAAAATGCATGTTAACACTTAAGCATGCTAGAATAGATCAATATTCTGGCCAATGAAATTAATTAACGCTCAAGTGCTTGATGTTCCGAAATGAGTATTGATGCATTTACACACATTTTTTTCTGCCAAAATGCTGCTGCCAGGCAGTAAGGCATTTATGCATGAGGCCTTAATCTAAAAGTTTTGAGCCAATCTCTCAAGGGCAACAATTCACAAGAAATACAGCAAAAAAAAAAAAAACATTGTGAATATATATATATATATATATATATATATATATATATATATATATAATCATTCTTTAAAATTAACACAAAATTTGGCCTTGCTAAACACAGGCGGCACAAGTTTTCACTACATCTGCTACCTCTTACAATTTGTTCAATACATCATTATCCTTGGATTTAACATTAAGATCATTACATGTGCAGGGGGATACTGTCATTTTGTGAGTGGGGGAGGGAATCCTGTCATTCACCCACCTCTCCACCACTTACCGAATGTGTTACATTCTGTAAAACCATTGGCGTGCGCACAGGGTGTGCCAGGTGTGCCTTGGCACACCCTAATCACCCCATGTACATTAGCATTATCCAGGGGCGGCACAAGGTGGGTGGTTGGGGTGCCAGTGGCCAGTGTAAATGGCACTATTATATTCAAATCTAGGTTCAACCTTAGGAACACATTACACCCATATTTACGGTGTAATATAATATGGCCTCAATCAACTGTCTCCCACCACCAGAGCCTCCTCCCTGTGACTGCAGGTGGCATTCATGTGTGTCTAAACTTTGGGGTGCACACCCTAATGCAATAGGCTGCGCACACCTATGTGTAAAACAATGCTGCTTTATGCTGCAAATTGAGGAGAGTATGGAAAAAGGTGATCAGAACCTTTTTAATGGTACTGCAAACCAGGCAACATTGGCCAGTTCAATTAAAAATGGCAGACATTCGGCCTGCGTGTATGGTAGCTGGTCCGACAGAAGTTGGCCACTTGGCCAGCTTTTGTCGGATGAGCATGCTGGAAAACCAGCAGCTGGCTGGCACCCAATCAGCGCTCTCAGCCAATGGCTGAGAGCGCTGGTTGGAGTATTCTGGCAGGGGGGCCGTCCCCCTGCCAGAACACAACAGCTCAGCGGGGAAGATCACTGTACTAATTTTGGATCCAACCTTAGCTGACAATTTTTTTTTTTTTAACACGGTGGGTTAAAGGAAAAAAAATCATAGTGTGTACCAGACTTCAGACCCAAGGAAGTTAACCCAGGCAGTGCCAGAATTTCAGCGCAGTGGAGAAGACTCAGCTTTACAGAAAGATTACTAGTTCTATAATAATAAGCAGCCTTGTGTGTCTGTGAAGTCACTGATACAGTTTAATTTAAACATTATTAACCAACTGCAGTTCAGAAAAAAATGGGAATATATAGCTATCCTTAATGCTGTTGGACTCTTTTTCAATTTAAAAACTTAAATTTTCTATGACACAGATTACAGCTTTTTTCCTCCATCTGGAATATGTGATTTGTTTGTCTGAGGTGCAAAATACAGCTATTTCAATATTATACTGAATGGTATCCATCAGCATAAATAACCATTGGTGAGCATCATTTTTCCAATATCACTGAAAGTCCCTTTAAGTTTTTTATGGAAGTTTCACAAATTTATACAAACTTTTGCATATATGTACATCGTAAGGCATTGGTGATGCAATATACAACATGACAGCCTAGAAAATGTTGGAGAATACAAACACATCAAAACAAAATCCTATGACAATGTGTATTACAGTCCAGGTTTTTTAACCAGGTATATAGCGGGGAATGGGGGAAGAAATGTTGTGCTGAGGTAGTGGACAACTTTATACTGAAAAAATTAAGCAGAGAGAAGGCTATGCACTTAAAGTAAGGTAGGTATCATGAGATTCAACAAGAGAGTGAGTAGTACTGTGTATTTAATGAAATAAGGCAGTAGTGTCAATATTGCTTCCTGACGACGCAATAAAATTTGCGAAACGCGTAGAGGCTGCTGAGACCTATAGGATACCACACCGGTCGTAAGCAAGGACCAGGGGGAACGAGGAGTATTTTTTCCTTGTACATGTTTGCATACACGGCTGAAGAAGCTTGGTGCCGGCAAATAGGCACACCAAAATGTGAGCACAATACTTGTCTTGCATTTTAAATTGAATAACATTTTTTTTACCTACTACACTATGTTGGACACCCTTTCTCTGTGAGCTTTTATAGAGAAAGAGACGAAGCACCCAAATATCTAAGATACTTAACAACCGTGGTTATACAAAATAGGATTGGTTATCCTGGGAATGAACCAAAGGCATTCATTGAATGGGATCTGGTGAGTGGCCATTTATTACAGTGATGGGAAGAGCACGGAAGTGGTGAAATTTGAATATTTCACAGAAGGAATATTGATTAAGAGCACCTGTTTACCATATTGGGACTTTTTTCTTTCTTTTTTTCAGCAAAGGGAAGAGGTTCCACGCAGGAACACCCTTGCACACATATATTTATATTTTCCTCACCACACCAATTTTGGTTTGGTGATACCATAATATACACCTGTTTGTCTTTTACGTTTGTGTTATAAAGAAATTGATAATTTTGAACGTTTTGTAGGGGGCAAATAGCCTGTTTTTTTGATACATTAATACACGCACGTATTGATGGCTGTTCTATATGCACATATATAGTTTTAGAAGAACACATATAAAATATATACTTTCCTTAGGGGATAGATATTCTTCTTTGCGATGAAAGTACACAATTTAACGTCTATAGTTGTTAAGTAATTGTGAGTATATCACATAGGATTAAATATTCACGGTGGTGCAATCTATATTTTTCTTTTTTTTGTCATTCAAGTTTAAGTTTATTTTCAGAAAAAAAAATCAGTACAATGTAATGAACATCAATGAAAATGATTACAGTGTGGCATACAGTCAAAAACAACATGGTACATTTAGTTCATTTCCTGCCCTTCCATTCCACATTGAAACAAAGTACCATTAAAACGTAAAAGAAATTGTGAATAACAAAAAAGAATAAATATATTGAAGAAAACAAAATCCAACCCAATTGCCCTCCCCAACCTCCAGAGATACTATAATCCATATAATCCAATCCAGACCCATGAAATTTTAATAAATATAATAAATTGTTTGTTTAGATCTATATGGAGGATAGATGCCTAGGGTAAACTCCACCCCCCCGCCGACACCCCTAATGGGATCACTCTGTGCCCTAAGAGGCAGAATAACCCCTATCATCCCCCCTCCCTTTTAATAGATAATAAGAATAACCCGATAACAAGAGGACAACTTCAAAACCATCCTCTATATAACATACCTAAGAGGGTTTAAGAAACCATTACAATTAGGTTCAATCAAACCATTTTAAAATAAAAGGTAACATATGGGAAGAATAATAAAGAATATATATTATTATTGTCAAAATAAAGGAAAAGAACAATATATTTATGCAAAACTTGTTCCTTATTCATATAATAAAAAAAAAAAAGAAACAACATAAACAAAATAATAAGAGAGAAAGAGAAATAATGATAGAGAAAAAAAAGACAGCATAATAAAAGAAAGAAAGATAGAGAAAGAGAAAAGAGTTGGAGAAGAGATAAAAGAACGACAAAGAGCCTACCTGTCAAAAGTGCACATCATTCCAAAGCGAAAGCTAATACTAAATCCGCAAGGTATATGAGATTCCCATACATTTCAACCAAGGCTCCCATATTTCATTGAACTGGGTAAGTTTATCCATCATGGAGCCAATTCTTTTTTCTTGTTCCATTATCCATGTGACTTTTCTTTTCATACTTAGTATAGAAACCAATGGTTTATTCCAGGCAGCTGCTATAGTATATATAGCTATATATATATATATATATATAGCTATATAGCTGCAATCCATATTTTTCACTCAAATTGGAGTAAATGAGTCATAGGGCCCATTCAATCTGGAATTTTGGCAGAGTCAGGTTTGCTGTGGCGAACATGAGTTTCATCTGTAGATGATGATTAACCTCCTTAGCGTTAATCCCGAGTCTGGCTCGGGGTGAATTTTTTATACCAAAAGCAGTATCCCCAAGCCAGACTCGGGATTGCATTGCAGGATACAGGGGGAAGTTGCTTACCTTGTCCCTGGATCCTGCGATGTGTCCCCGCTGTGTGTGCGGGCTCCTCCGCTGTGTCTCCTCGCTCGATTCACAGTGCCGCCGAGCTCCATTCCCTGCGACGTTGCGACACACGGGGACGGAGTTCGGCGCCAAATTCAAAAAGTGAAAAACACAATACACATACAGTATACTGTATGAAAAAAATACACACCCCCTTTGTCCCTAGTGGTCTGCCCAGTGTTCTGCAATTCAGTTTTATATAAAAACTGTTCTTTCTGCCTGGAAACTGGAGATTGTCCATCAAAAGTGCTTTTAGACCAGCTAGAAAACAGTGATAATAAATTTGAATCACTTGCAGAATTGAGCAATAGCGATTTGTGCGGAAATTTGTCATCAAACAATAAAAATAATGACAGCGACAATTCTGCAACTGAGCAAATTTCAGTGTTTTTGATTTGATTACATTATTGAATCATTTTTATTATAATTACATTATTATTTGTTATAATTATTTATAGTTATTTATTATATTATAATTTATGATTTTGTGTTTGGGATATCTACTAGACTCTTGTTTGGACAGATTTAAGTAAGTTATTCCAAGATTCCAAGAATTGCAGGCCTACAATATAAAACGCCAAATTTCCATGCAAAAAATTGTACTGCTTTTGGTACAAAATTCCAGACATAATTATACCGCCAGGAAGGTTAAGGAGGGGGACTAGTTGAGGAGAAAGTGGCAAGATAACATTCCAATTTCTTGTTATTGGGAGTATAACCGCAATTAGGATGTGGGTGAGGGTGATATGGTGAAAAGCGTCCCATGTTTACATCCCCAAGCCTAGCAATGTTAGGTTGGGGGGTGATTTTTGTAGAGTTGCCTGCGATGTTGGTGATGAGGAATTGAACAGACTGCCAAACGGGAAGGAGCAGAGGGCAGGACCACCAGACATGTACTGTGGACCCTATATCTCCACAGTTCCTCCAACAAGCAGGTGAGTGGGATAGCGAGCACTGGGATAGTTTCGTTGGCTCCCAGTGCTCTTAGCCAAACCTGTGAGAGCTGAGAAAGAGGAGAAGAGCTTCTGCAGAGTGCACAGCACTGGATCAAGATCTGGCTCAGGTGAGTATTTAGGGTGGAGGATCTGCAAATTATATATTTTTTTACCTTAATGCATAGAATGCAAAAAAATGTTTACATTGACAACCACTTTATTTCTTGTATGGATGACAAAGGAACAGGAAGTGAGAGATAAAAATTGCCAATGGTTTTACGGACTGAAATTAAATCCTGGCAGAAATTTGAACTCTTTCCCACTCAATGAAAAACTACTGTAGCTGACTGGAGTTTAATACTTTACTATTGCACTCATTGCAAGCAGGGCCCTATGAAGGAATTTGGGGGCCCCAAGCAAAATGGAGGCCCCAAAGCACCCCCCCCCCCGCATGCAAAGCCTACGTTAACGCTACACTAATTTTTTTTTCTATTCTTACCTCCCGTTCTTCCCTGTAGGCTGCCACTGTAGCGTGGCCGAGCTCCTCTTCCCCAGTCCCCTGTCAGATAGTGCCGGGTACCGCACGTGGTACAGGAGATTTAGTTTCCTGTCTTCCCGGCCGGACTAAAAGGAAGTGAGCACTCAGTGTGCACTTCCTGTCAGTCTGGCCGGGAACAGGAAACTGAATCTCATGTACCACGTGCGGTACCCGGTCAGACTGACAGGACTTCAGGTGGAAGGAAGAGGAGCTTGGCCATGCTACAGTATGGGAAGGGGAAGTTGGGGGCCCTAGGTCAGCTCGGGGCCCCAAGCAATTGTTTGTTTTGCCTGTCCTATAGCGACAGGCCTGATTGCAAGCAATGTGCAGAGGCAATTTAATCAATCTGAGAGGAAATACATTTACTCTTTTCTACATAAGCTTAGATAATGTAAAAAAATGCTTTGTGGATTCTTCACATCAAATATGTTTTGTGTATAGGAATGAGTTGTAAATTAGGTTATTAGCAGAATTCTTTCAACAGAAAAAAACACTTATACAATTTAAAGTGCTGACGATCTAGTAGTGTTTATGGATAAAAGTAACATTAATGTGATGCAAATATAAAATAGAATATCATTAACATTCATCAATGCAGCATAGAAATCTATTATATTAATGTTTATATCCTTCTCTCTTTCACAGAGAACATGTGTTTTAACCTCCTCCCACCCAGCCACTGCATATAAACGGCCGGGTGGGCGTTTCATCCCTCTAAATGGACGTTCCTGTCAGTGAGGAGAAGGAGAGTGGATCTGTGCTGAGAGCCGGGAATCAGTATGTATGAGCTGTTTTTTTAACAGCTTTTTACACACTGATCACCGAGCTAGTGTCCCCAAAACAGTGTCCTGTCATAGTGTCCCCACACAGTAAAAAACAGTTCCAGTGAACATCTGCCCCAGTGATTATCTGGTGCACATTTGTCCATGATAATCTGCCACATCTGTCCATGATTGTCTGCCACATCCATCCATGATCATCTGTGCACATCTGTCCATGATAATCTGCGCACATCTGGTGCACATCTGGTGCACATCTGGTGCACATCTGTCCATGATCATCTGTCACATCTTCCGGTGATCATCTGTCCCAGTGCACACCTGCACACAGCTTTCCGTGATCATCTGTCACATCTGTTCCAGTTTACATCTGCACACATACAGTGGATGTTGCCGAGAATGTGTTTCTAGCACGACAGCATCGCGCTGATTCTCGGCGACATGGTGCCGACATCTCGCACTCACTGGAATAGACAAAGCACATTCCAGCGAGCGCGTCATAGAAGCGACGGGAGATCCGACTTGGATTCCCACCAATTCTAGCGTCGGCATTTGGTATGCATTCCCGAGAGGGAGAACTCCATGCCAATTTTTAAATAAAAAAACGACATGGGTTCCCCCCCCCAGGGGCATACCAGGCCCTTAGGTCTGGTATGGGTTGTAAGGAGACCCCCCTACGCTGAAAAACCGACGTAGGGGGTCCCCCTACCATCCATACCAGACCCGTATCCAAAGCACGCTACCCAGCCGGCCAGGAAAGGAGTGGAGACGAGCGAACGCCCCCCCCCCCTCCTGAGCTGTACCAGGCTGCATGCCCTCAACATGGGGGGGTTGGGTGCTCTGGGGCAGGGGGGCGCACTGCGGGGCCCCCCCACCCCAGAGCACCCTGTCTCCATGTTGATAAGGACAGGGCCTCTACCCGACAACCCTGGCCGTTGGTTGTCGGGGTCTGCGGGCAGGGGGCTTATCGGAATCTGGGAGCCCCCTCAAATAAGGGGGCCCCCAGATACCGCCCCCCCACCCTAAGTGAATGGATATGGGGTACATCGTACCCCTACCCATTCACCTGGAGGCAAAGTGTTAAAGTTAATAAACACACGACACAAGGTTTTTTAAAATAATTTATTAGTCTGCTCCAGAGGCCCCCCTGTCTTCTTTAGCTCTTTTAGCAGGGGGGGCTTCTTCTTTCGCTATCCGGGGGGTCTTCTCCACTCTCCAGGGGTCTTCTCCACTCTCCGGGGGGTCTTCTTCTATGTTCGCTGCTCTCCGCTGTTGACTCGGTGCACCCCGGTTCTTCCTCCCGCTGTCCGGTGCCTTCTCCTTCAGGGCTGCCCGCCGCTATACTAGGGCTGCCCGCTGTTCTGTGACGTCTTCTTCTGCCTTCTCCCGATGTTGACACAACGCCTCTTCTCGCTGCAATGACGGGTGCGCGGCTTGCATCCGACTTGTATAGGCCTCACAGTCCCATCATGCTCCGGTACCTACCCACATGATACCTACCCACGTGGGTAGGTACCGGAGCATGATGGGACTGTGAGGCCTATATAAGTCGGATGCAAGCCGCGCACCCGTCATTGCAGTGAGAAGAGGCGTCGTGTCAACATCGGGAGAAGGCAGAAGAAGAGAAGAGAAGAAGAAGACGTCACAGAACAGCGGGCTGGCCGCCGCTAGTATAGCGGTGGGCAGCCCTGAAGGAGAAGGCACCGGACAGCGGGAGGAAGAACCGGGGTGCGCTGAGTCAACAGCGGAGAGCGGCGAACATAGAAGAAGACCCCCCGGAGAGTGGAGAAGACCCCCGAAGAGTGGAGAAGACCCCCCGGATAGCGAAAGAAGAAGCGCCCCCTGCTAAAAGAGCTAAAGAAGACAGGGGGGGCCTCCGGAGCAGACTAATAAATTATTTTAAAAAACCTTGTGTCGTGTGTTTATTAACTTTAACACTTTGCCTCCAGGTGAATGGGTAGGGGTACGATGTACCCCATTCACTTAGGGTGGGGGCCGTTATCTGGGGGCCCCCTTATTTGAGGGGCTCCCAGATTCCGATAAGCCCCCCGCCTGCAGACCCCGACAACCAACGGCCAGGGTTGTCGGGAAGAGGCCCTGTCCTTATCAACATGGGGACAGGGTGCTCTGGGGTATGGGGGGGCCCCGAAGTGCGGCCCCCTGCCCCAGAGCACCCAACCCCCCCATGTTGAGGGCATGCAGCCTGGTACGGCTCAGGAGGGGGGGGGCGCTCGCTCGTCCCCACTCCTTTCCTGGCCGGCCGGGTAGCGTGCTTTGGATACGGGTCTGGTATGGATTGTAGGGGGACCCCCTACGTCGTTTTTCGGCGTAGGGGGGTCTCCTTACAACCCATACCAGACCTAAGGGCCTGGTATGCCCCTGGGGGGGGGAACCCATGTCGGTTTTTTATTTAAAATTTGGCGTGGAGTTCTCCCTCTCGGGAATGCATACCAAATGCCGACGCTAGAATTGGCGGGAATCCAAGTCGGATCTCCCGTCGCTTCTATGACGGCTTTGTCTCCATCGCGGCAAGCCAGCTCGGCGCTGGCCCCTGCGATGGGGCTCTTAGGTGGTCAATCTCACCGAGAAAGGAAGCGAGATTGACACAATATCGCGGTCACCCACTGTATGTCTGTGATCATCTGCCACATCTGTCCCAGTGCACATCTGTACACATCTATCCATGATATTCTGCCACATCTGTCCCAGTGATCAACATTTGTCACACATCTGACACATCTGTCACATCTGTCCCAGTGATTTGTCAACTTGGCTAAAAAATTATTCAGCAGTGTGGAGGTTTTCCATATAGTCCAGCCATACGAGAGTAGCTGCAAACTCTTTGTATGTGGCCAGGAGTGGAAAAGTCTCACATGTGTGAATGTATTTTGGGGTGCAATTGCAAGTTTACCTATGCCATGTGTGAGAAATAAATTGTTAACCACTTAAGCCCCAGACCATTTTGCTGGTCAGCGATCAGGCCACTTTTTGCGATTCAACAATACGTCGCTTTAACTGACAATTGTGTTGTCGTGGCTCCCAAACAAAATGTACGTCCTTTTTTTCCCACAAACAGAGATTTCTTTTGGTGGTGTTTGATCACCTCTGCGGGTTTTATTTTTTGCGCTATAAACAAGAATAGAGCGACAATTTTGAAAAAAATGCAATATTTTATACATTTTGCTATAACAAATATCCCCAGAAAAATATATAAAAAACATTTTTTTTCCTCAGTTTAGGCCGATACGTATCCTTCTACATATTTTTGGTAAAAAATTGCAATAAGCGTTTATTGATTGGTTTGCGCAAAAGTTATAGCATCTACAAAATAGGGGGTAGTTTTATGGCTTTTTTAATAATATTTTTTTTAATGGCGGTGATCTGCAATTTTTATTGTGACTGCGACTGTCGAATACATCGGACTCTTTTGACACAATTTTGGCACCATTGTCATTTTTACAGCGATCAGTGCTATAAAAATGCACTGATTACTGTAAAAATTACACTGGCAGTGAAGGGGTTAACCAGTAGGTGGCGCTGTAGGGGTTAAGGCAGTACTAGGGAGTGATTCTTACTGTTAGGGGGCGTGGCTACACATGACACGTCACTGATGACCGTTGCCGATCATGGCAAACAGTCATCAGTGACATGTCACTAGGCAGAATAGGGGAAAGCCTTGTTTACAAAGGCACCCACCTGTTCTGCCTTTGCTTACCGCAATCGCGGGCTTCCCGAGAACATCGAGTTCCCGGGACCCCAAGCACGCTCACGACAAACAATTGTGCGCAAAAATTGCAACTTCAAAAAACTCACTATGCCTCTTACTAAATACTTTGGACTGTCTTCTTTATACTGCAGGGTTGATTTACTGTGCACATGGCAAAGTGCAGTTGCACGCTGCAATTTCAGTTGCTCCAGAGTTTAGTAAATGATGTAAAGTTTCACTTTGCAAAGAATACCCAATCACGAGCAAGAAAAAGAAAAAGACTGCATTTTTGCCTGCACATGATTGGATGATGAAAGTCAGCAGAGTTTTTGCTCATTTACTAAGCTCTGGAGCAACTGCTTTTTCAGCGTGCAACTGCACTTTGCAAAGTGCACAGTACATTTTAAGTTAGTAAATCAACCCCTATATCTTTCACACAAACCAATTATCATAAAATTATAATATATATGAGGAAATTTGATTTTATTGCATTTCTTTTAAAACAGAAAGTAGAAAATATTGTTTTTTTTTTTTTTTGTTTCTATCGCAAATGAAAAAACATAGTGGTGAATAAATACCACCAAAAGAAAGCTCTATTTTTGTGAACAAAATTATAAAAATTCCATTTGGGTACAGTGTAGCATGACTGAGTACTGTAATTGTCATTCAAAGTGTGAGAGCACGGAAAGCTGAAAATTAGTCTTGGAAGGAAGGGGGTGAAAATGCCCAGTTAAGATGCTAGTTAAAAGAGCAAATACTGCATGAGAAAGAACCAAAGCATGGTACCTATTTTGTTAACTGACTCCTGTTGTCTCATTAAGCCTTTTAAAGAGAATATTTAATGGTTTATTCACATATTTTAAACAGTAAAGAATAATATTACATGTTATTTTATTTTTTTAACCAGAAAATGTAAAAAAAAAAGTTTTGTAGAGCCAGATCACCAACATGAAAAGGTTCCTGCGGTAAACCAGGGGGATGGTGCAGTTATTCAAAGCTGCAAATTGACCTGTTAACTCACAAGAAAAGTTGCACTAGTAGGCTGGGGGAGTCTAATGGTACAGACATGCCTCTTTATGTCTACTGGAGTCCTTATACATTTCAATCAGAGATAACAGGGGTTGGGGGGTGGGTTGGGTGTTAAAGCTGTTCCATCTGTGTGGATCTTTAGGATTTTTTTGCATGATTTGCTTTACACATTTCTTGGGTAAAAAAAAGGCAATGGCCTACAGAGCTCACTATCTCAAGTTTTAAACAGCTAATTAAATAACCAAACAGGGAATTAATCATGTTTAGTAGGTTGGCCAACTCATAGCCTTTAACAGTAGAAGAAATCGAATCACAACTGTTGCTCAGGATTTACAGAACCAGCATGCAATGTTCCTTTATGTACATTAAGGCGTAATTTTAAGCAGGCGTAACGTATCGTAGTTACGCTACACCGCCGCTACTTTGACAGGCAAGTGCAGTATTCTCAAAGCAAAGTTGCGGCTGCGTAGCGTAAATAGGGCGGCGTAAGCCCGCCTAATTCAAATATGGAACATGTGGGCGTGTTTTATGTTAATGTATGGTGACCCCACGTAAATTACGCTTTTTACGAACTGCGCATGCGCCGTCCGTGAAAGTATCCCAGTGCGCATGCTCCAAATTAACCAGCAAAAAGCCAATGCTTTCGACATGAACGTAAATGATGCACAGCCCTATTCGCGAACGACTTACGCAAACGACGTAATCGACGGAAAATTTGACGCTGGCCTGACGTCCATACTTAACATTGGCTGCGCCTCATATAGCAGGGGTAACTTTACGCCGGAAAACGCCTAACATAAACGGCGTATCTGTACTGCGACGGCCGGGCGTACGTTCGTGAATTGGCGTATCTAGCTGATTTACATATTCTAGGTGTAAATCAGCGTACACGCCCCTAGTGGCCAGCGTAAATATGCAGTTAAGATACGACGGCGTAGGCGACTTACGTTGGTCGTATCTTAGCAAAATTCTGGCGTATCTTGTTTTCTGAATACAGAAAAAAGATACGCTAGAGCATCCTAGAAGTTACGCGGCGTATCAATAGATACGCCAGCGTAACTTCTTTGTGGATCTGGCCCAATATATTTAATGATCATTATCACTTGTACCGGTTCTACATTAAACCTCTATAGGGATTTGCCCCCTTTTGGATCATGCCGCAGTTTCAATCTCTTAACCCATAAAGTTGTGCATGTGAAATAAATGAAAAATGTATAGTGTAAATAGTATGAATTAAAAAATATATTGATTAAAGAAATCCGTGAAAAAAAATCTTGTCCATCCACTATTGGGTGCAACTCCCATCACCAAAATATCGAAAACCTGAGTGCAATCCTCCACCAAATAGAGTGCCTGCTTACCGAAACACACTGACCTCCTATTACGGGAGGTCAATCTCGCCTGTGGCTAATAACCCAGCCAGGGCCTTGATCCCTCCAGAACTGATGGGAATCCATCTCTTTGGAAATACTTGATGTTAAAAGCTGTATACCGGTTGCATTTCTTGGGCAATCCCAATGACCGAAGACTGGGTTTCAATAAACTTTCTCTTCAAAGAGCAGTTGTTTTGATAGATCTTACATGGAAATGGAAGGAGCTTATATCCTTACTTAGATTTAAAAAAAAACTTTCTCAATTTATTTCTTAGTGAATGTATGAATGAGGAGATAAGCTTTGTAAGTTTCTGGCTCATTCACTACAGTCGCTTTTATTTCTAACATCAGGTTCCTTTGGGTGATCTTGTGTATACCACCGCTCGCATTGTGCAGGTTTTCCATGATTTTTTATGGACCTGAACAACGTTACAATGTTAAGGGTGAGTCAGCTACCTTTGCTAGCGATGAAAAGTGTTGGACATTTTTACAATTTATCAAAAGATTTAAAGATATTCTTATTCCATATTTGACATCTGCTAACCCCGGGTTAGAGGGATTTCGATCTGAGTTTCTCACTGCACATACATCGGTACTACCAAAACCAGGAAAGAACTGTAAGTCATCATCCTATTTCACTTCTTAATGCAGATATGAAACATTATTCTAAAGTTTTGGCCACCAGATTACTCCCTTGTATCCTGCAATGGATAAGACGTAACTAAGAAATAGACTGTAACACCAAAAAGAGACTAAATTGTTGCCAACATCCCATATGTAAATGAACAAATGCAAGTGAGTCCCCCTTTAGGGGTTGGGACTTTAAAAGCAACTAAATGAAATACCATGAAGTGTACAAGTAATTAATTTATTAATGAGTATATTAAGAAGTCAATGAAAATGACTGGCATATAAAACAATATACAAATGACAAAACATAACAGATTAGATATGCTCTGGTGTGGATGCTGTCTCCAAAATGAAGGTGAGGCCCAACGCGTTTCAGGATTGAATCCCTTCTTCAGGGTCATTCCTTAATGGAGAGCATATAATATCTATAACAAAAATACACAAAAAGATAATTGGTGACAGGTAAACAGATGAGCGTCGTTGATAGCAGAGAAATGCAACACCGGTGATAATACAACAATGCAGATGAAATATAATATTGACAAATGATATTAATAAGAATATGATTATTGTTGTAACCTGATAAAATCGCTTCTGTGTCAAACTCGAATAATTGAGCAAAATTGAGCAGAAAGTTGTCAAGGAAAAGCGGCTCACAAGGGTTATGAGACCACCTAATAGATAATAAAAAACGCAAATTCCTGCCACATTAGAACCACCTCTCAAGCAATCACTGTGCCAATAATTAGCCAAGCTGAGTCAAAGACAGGGAAGAAATGAAAAAAATGCTGGTTCTACAAAAAAACACAAAATACATATATATTAAAATGAATTTAGACTTAAAATAATATAAATTAATACATATTTAACCAAAAATAAACAAATAATGTTTAGTGGAGAGGGGCCTAAAAGGCCCTGTATTAATAAATACATTATTTAAGTAACAAATTAGCCCATGAAAAAAGGAATAATTTGTGGGCCCATAGCATAAATAGAGGCACCAGATATGGTAACATATGTGTTAAATAAACAGCTCTGGAAGGTCATTAGACACGCAAAAAAAAACAAAAAAAACAATGGCATTTACTCCTGGTGCAATGGATAAGACTGGATCAGACAGAATCCTGTCATCACTCCCTATGTGTAAGGCCAGGGATAATTCCTTATGAACTCTGTCTATCATTTCTGTTGCCAGGGGGGGTCCTCGGCCCACCCTGTTGCTTTCTGCTGATGCTGAAAAAGCATTTGACAGGTAGTACTGGGAGTATTTTTTGACAACTTTAAAGTTTTTGGGAACAGACCCTAAAATGTTTTACTATATTGCATTCTTATATGCCCAACCAATTGCTCAGATAAAGGTTAAGGGCTCTCTTAGTGACACATTTACACCTATTAATAGTACATAACAAGGGTGTCCTTTGTCACTAATTTCATTTGCCATCTCCTTCAAAACCCTTCTTTCTATGGTACAGACTTTACACAAATATACATGTAATTGCAAAGGGCACAGAACACAAATTTGCTGCATATGCAGACGATATTTCATTCTTCAACCAAGGATCACTTTGCTGACTTCACCACCAAAATTTCAATTTATATGTAAGTTTAAAATCAATATGACTAAATTCCCTTTTTTCTGGCAATCAGTTATCTTAAAATATTTATGTACCGGTATCTATCGTACATATAGCCTCTCTAATCTATTTCGATATAGCACACTCCCATTGCTTAATAAAGGTAAATCAGACCTATGTAAGTGGTCCTCCCTTTGTCTTTCCTGGTTAGGCAAGATCAACGTTATAAAGATGAATATTATCCCATATTTGTTTTTCAAATGCTTCACTTAGGAGTCCCTATTGTTTGTTTTTTGACACTCCAATCCATTATCTCACATTATATTTGGAATGGACAAAGTACTAGAATATCACACAACGTATTGTACTACTACTGTGTACCAGGCTTTACCTTGCTGGGTAGTTGACATCTCTAAATTAGTACTGGCTTGTGGGTCTGCTTCATATGCACAAATACAGTTTAACACCAGAAGGTAGAGAGAAGATTGAAAAAACACATATTTTCTATTAACTTTTTCTTTCATTTTTCTGCTCAATAGTCACCCTGCCTGATTTAAGGTGAAAATGCTGCTATTGATACTCTAAAAGAAATATCTAAAAGACCTTAACCACTTAAGCCCCGGACCAATATGCAGCCTAAAGACCCAAGGTGTTTTTACAGTTCGGGACTGCGTCGCTTTAACAGACAATTGCGCGGTCGTGCGACGTGGCTCCCAAACAAAATTGGCGTCCTTTTTTCCCCACAAATAGAGCTTTCTTTTGGTGGTATTTGATCACATCTGCGGTTTTTAGTTTTTGCGCTATAAACAAAAATAGAGCGACAATTTTGAAAAAAAAGCAATATTTTTTACTTTTTGCTGTAATAAATATCCCCCAAAAACATATATAAAAACATTTTTTTTCCTCAGTTTAGGCCGATACGTATTCTTCTACCTATTTTTAGTAAAAAAAATCGCAATAAGCGTTTATCGATTGGTTTGCGCAAAATTTATAGTGTTTACAAAATAGGGGATAGTTTTATTGCATTTTTATTTTTTATTTTTTTTTTACTACTAATGGCGGCGATCAGCAATTTTTTTCGTGACTGCGACATTATGGCGGACACTTCGGACAATTTTGACACATTTTTGGGACCATTGTCATTTTCACAGCAAAAAATGCATTTAAATTGCATTCTTTATTGTGAAAATGACAGTTGCAGTTTGGGAGTTAACCACAGGTGGCGCTGTAGGAGTTAGGGTGCACCTAGTATGTGTTTACAACTGTTTGGGGGTGTGGCTGTAGGAATGACGTCATCGATCGTGTCTTCCCTATAAAGGGAATGACGCGATCGATGCGCCGCCATAGTGAAGGACGGGGAAGCCGTGTTTACACACGGCTCTCCTCGTTCTTCAGCTCCGGGGAGCGATCGCGACGGAGCGGCTATAAACAAATAGCCGCGCCGTGGTCCCGGATCGCTCCCCGAGCGGACCCGACCGCCGCATGTAGCGGGGGGGGTCCCGATCGGACCCCCCACCCGCTAATAGGCGAGGACGTACCCATACGCCCATGTGCCTGTACGTGCCATATTGTGGACGTATATGTACATGGGCTGGTCCTTAAGTGGTTAACAAAACACAATTTTAGATTACATAATTTTAATTTGAGCACCTTTCAAGGTGGAAACATTTCCAGTTAGATGTGGTGAATAATGTGAATTGCTCATGGAACAGATTTGAAGATATTTCTGGCAGATCATTTGAATTTCCCATGAAGAGGATATTTGTTTTGCTGTTTATCATTTCCAATCAAAACACAGTTTGTATAACAATTAACCATACTAGATGTTTCTTGCTGTTGCTGTAATTGTTGCCTTCCTACCAAGTCATACTTAGAAATCTTTGACCCCTATTTAGCAGCTATTTTAGCAGTTAAATAAATGTTAAATATTTAACATCAAATCCAGTTCTAATAAGTTCCTTCTTTGCCTTTTTTGCAGACTTAGTAAAACTTTAGGACTCGATTATGCTTTAAAGTAGTGAATGCCTGAACACATTATCTAAGATAATCACATTGCATTTTAATTTCGGATGTTATAGCCACCAAGCACAATTTTGCCTGAGAAGGTGTAATCTGATGGTTATTTAGCATACTTTTTCCCAAGAGCAAATTAAACTCAGACACTTAAGTGTGTGTATTCTTGAGAATCTAAGAGATAAGCTAATGATGCACTCTGGGACATAAAGACAATGGAAGCAGAACAGCCTTAACAATATATTTTCCTTTGGTGACTAAAGAAATTGCAAATTGAGTGTCAACAATAGCTTGCATCCTAATAATTTAGGTGCCTTTCATTGTCATTAAACTGTGTAAACAACAACAGAAGTACAGTGTAGCTGCAGTTTACTAGTGGTTTTATTGCCTGTGTAGGTTTTACAGCATAGGACCTGTAAATGCTGATTTTTTTATGTCCCCTAAAACAATCATGCATTAATAGCCTTTTTGACTTTTGTATCTTTTTCAGTATTTTATCTTACTAAACATGGGGTAGTACCCTGTAATTACCGTTGGAAAAATTATTAGGAACATATTTTTCTGTAGTATACTAATTCTGAATTCTAGGTCCAGATAACAATATTTCTAAGAAAAACCTTTTACATCAATTACAATTAAAAACAATTATTCCAGTAAGCCTGGCATAAGATGTGTTTTCTCCAGGTCAGATGTTTTTCAATAGCTCAACAGAAATAACTAACATTTGCATCATATTGGTCTTGAAGTAACAGAATTCTGGAAAAGAGAAAACATTAATGGGCTTATTCAATAGCTAATGGTAAAATAGCTCAAGGGTAAAAGTGGCAAGTACAAAATGCTATGTGCACAGCAAAAAAGAAGAAAACATCTTAGATTATTTTTGGATTGTAAATTCGATTGGTCTGGTGCTAGTAAATTTGTACTGATAGGGTTTTGTTTACTAAGTATGACAAAATGTAATAGTAACAGGAAATACAAGTTTTTGTCATGTTCAATTTATGTTAAATTTTGCAATAAAATTGTATAAATATTGACTTTCCTGATCTAAACACTGAAAGCCTTGCAAACTACCATATAATATATAAATCTTGTGTAGAAAGCTGCTAGCACTGGTCACGTCACATACTATAAACATAAAGATAAACAGAAAGTGCTGCGCTAACTCAATAAATTAATAATACCCTGTATGTTTCTATGGCTATGTACACATCTTTAACAAACCATATCCTTTAAAGTGCTCTAGTGACACTGCTGATAAACATAAAGTGACTCTGTGCAACATTAATCATATATCTCCATCTATCCTACATGTGTATGCACTCTGCAGTGTGTCCACAGTTTCACATGTATAGAATGCTGTTATACACCTGCTGAGTACAACAAATACTTGTTGCATATAATTAAATAAAAAACAATATATAAGTGCTCCAATATTATATATGAAATGTGTTCCCATGCGCTCAAAAGTGCTAAAAGTGAAAAGTGCAAATATGACTATTCAAAAAATATTAACATGCATTGCTAATGAATATAAGTCCATAAAACTTTAAATCCAAAATCGCTGGTGATATCAAATGTGTCCTTAGAAGTCCCAAAATAAATTATTGATAAGATAAGCAGCTGGTGCCAACAAACGTCCGTTGTGTTCACTCAATTACTCCCCCCTTCAGTGTATGTGCTCACCTTAGAGCGAGGTTAGGACTGGTCAGAACACGCATGTGAACCACCTTTGTGCTCAGCGATTAAACTGGGATCCCGGGCTGGTTGCTGATACCTTTTTCATAGACATAAAAAAAAAATTACTCAATAGTGTGAAAATGTTTATACACTATTTAATATAAAAAATTAGCCCTTTCCTGGGTGCTGCAGTGCACCAATCTATATTAGACCAGAGAAAACTTTGAAAATGCTGGAATCCTGTGTCCTTTCCTTTACTGAGATCACTCCACTATCTCCTGCACCGTCCTGTCCCCTACCCAATGCGTGTCGATATTGGGATTGGCTTGTATCTTCCTCAGGGGGCCATAGAAACATACAAGTATTAATTTATTGAGTTAGCGCAGCACTTTCTGTTTATCTTTATTGACTTTCCTGATGTTTGCTTCCGTGTATACCCCATATGGATGGGGAAAAAACATTTTGTGCATTGGATTCTTTTACTAATTTACCAATTTGCTTGTATTCATAGAGTAAGGTGACCAGATTTTTAAAATGAAATCCGGGGACATATTTTTTCTTTACTAGTAATGGCAACAATCAGCTACTCTCTGCCCTTCGCCGCCCGCCTCACAGCCTCTCAAGTCTCACTCTCTGCGCCTTGGCTACTACTGAATGGGGAGCGGAGGAAGATCACTCTGCCAGGCAAGGCAAGGAGATAGGCAGGTGGCTGGCCAGGATTTGAGCCAAGGCAGGTGAAAATGCGAGCGGAGCTGAATGCACATGCGCCCCGAAACTGAAGAAATATTCCCTCCGCTCCGACCAGCACATGATCATCAGAAAGGGTCACAGATGATGGAAAAAATACAACCCCCTTATGCTAGTAGGCACGGCGGAGCATGGGGGGGTGTAATTCAAATGTTTTTATTTTAATTCTGCACTGACTGTCTTTGAAATTGCCCCTGCCCCTTATTAAATCCAATCTGGGGACAAAAACAGGGACAGACTTGGTCCAACCCAGTGTCCTCAATCAGGGGACTGTCTGTTCACCCTATCATAGAGCAACATTAATTGGTTGTAATCTCACATATTGCTCTAGGAAGCAAAATGGTCGCCGTCTCATGATTTTACATGCTGCTCTTGTCGAGTTTGCTTTATATATATATATATATATAGCGATAAGTAAACAAGTTAAAATTTTCTCCTTCTTTGGTTCCTTCATCAACATCAGGATAGTGTGCTTTAGGAAGTACCCCTGCTTTCCTGAGGCAACAGTCTTTAAAGCCCTTTCAATGCTAAAGTGCATGTCACCTGGTATTAACATAGCAGAGGCGTTACACGTTAGGTTAGTTTGGTAAAGGGTGGTCCTACTAAAAATTCAACTAATAATTGTTACTATACTGTCAAGATTTGACAAATTGCCTTAAAGACTATAAAAATGTCAGGAGGAAGCAGTACCAGAAAAACATAAAACATTTTTAAATGCAAGGGTAAGGCATAAATGGGTACTTTGAAAATATAAGGTCATATTTATTTCAGTGCCTGACCTCACGAATACGATTCTAGAAGAATGGTCAAACATTCCCATAAACACACCTAAACCTTGTGGACAGCCTTCCAGAAGATTTGAAACTGTTATAGCTGAAAAGGGTGGGCCAACTCAATATTGAACCCTGTGGACTAAGGCTGCTTTCACACAGGTGGTTTTCAGGCATTTTAGCGCTAGAAATAGCCTCTAACTAACACCTTAAAACTGCCTCCCCAATAATTTCAGTTTTCACACTGGGGCAGTGCCCTTGCAGGACATTCTGGAAAGTCCTGCAAGCAGCATCTTTAAAGTGGTTTGTATACACCACTCCCAAAACACCCTGCCCATTGAATTAAATGGGCAGTGCTGCCAAAGTGCCTGCAAATGCTTCGGCAGCACAGCAACACGGGCACTTTGAACCCTTTCTTTGGTTAAAAGCTCCCCGCTAGCAGCCGAAAAGTGCCACTAAAACTACGGTAACGTTTACCACCTAGGACTGGGTAACCTAATGCCGCGTACAGACGTGGATTTTTTTCCGACGGATGTTGGCTCAAACTTGCCTCGCATACACGGTCACACAAATGTTGGCGGAAATTGCGAAAGTCAAGAACGCGGTGACGTACAACATGTACGACGAACCAAGAAAAATGATGTTGAATAGCCAGTGCGGCTCTTCTGCTTGATTCCGAGCATGTGTGGAATTTTGTGCGTCAGAATTGTGTACACACGCACGGAATTTCCGACAACAAGTTTTGTTGGCCGAAAATTTGAGAACCAGCTCTGAAATTTTTGTTGTCGGAAATGCCGACAGCAAATGTCCGATGGAGCCTACACACGTTTGGAATTTCCGACAAAAAGCTCCCATCGAACATCTGTTGTTGGAAAGTCCGACCGTGTGTATGCGGCATACGACTGGGATGCCATTAAAGTTCATGTGTGGTAAAGGCAGGCATCCCAATACTGTTGGTAATATAGTGTATATTAAAGGGAAAAGCAATAAAAAAAGCTGATGTTCAGGCAGGAAAAGTACAAATCCAGTGCTGCAAATGGACCTGTAAACAGGTATGCAACACAAATAAAATATGACAGCGTTGTTCATCAAATTATTTAATAATCCTTATTGCTCAGCACAGACATTACAATTCTGTTGGCGCTGTTAAGGTGCAGCTTTTAAATCATCTGATTTCAAATGTACCTAAAGCCAACAGAGGAATTTTCAACAGGATGTTGAATATTTGTGTTTAGCTCAGACATCAAATGTAACAAGACAGGAGGGATTGCAAAGAGAGGGAAATATATTAAGACACAAAACTATGATATCATGTACAAAACAATTCTGAAATGACACTGTCGGCACAGGAAATACCTATACCTGGCTTGTTGTCTTGGTTTCTGAGAACACAAAGGCCCGGATTCACAGACGACTTACGCCGACGTATCTATTGATACACGGCATAAGTTCAAAGATGCGCCGTCGTATCTATGCCCTGTATTCAGGAACCTAGATACGCCTGAAATAAGGCTTCAGCCGACCGACGTAAGTTGCCGTACGCCGTCATATGTTGGGTTCATATTTACGCTGACCGCAAGGGGTGCTTCCGTAGATTTACGTGTTGAATGTGCAAATGACCTAGATCCGCGGATTCACGAATGTACTTGGCCCGCTACGCCATTTACGTAAGGCTTACATCTGGCGTAAAGTTACCCCTGCTATATGAGGCGCAGGTAATGCAAAGTATGGACGTCAGAACAAGCATATATTTTTACGTCGTTTACGTAAGTCGTACGTGAATGGGGCTGTGCGTAGGTTACCTTCATGTCACAGGCATTGAGTCGGAGTATCTTAGGGAGTAAATTTGATGTGATACTGAGCATGCGCGTGCATGCGCCGTATGATCGGCGCTTCATTTACATGGGGTCACGATTCATTTCAATACAACATGCCCCCTACCAGCCTACTTTGAATTAGGCGGGCTTACGCCGGGCCATTTTCGCTACGCCGACGTAACTTAGGGAGCAAGTGCTTTGTGAATACAGTACTTGCCTCACTAAGTTACGTCGGCGTAGCGCATATGAGATGCGCTACGCCCGATTAAATATACGCCGCTGTACGTGAATCTTGCCCAATGTGTGCAATTACGATGTCGATTATATGCTTGGTACACAACTGTTTTGCCATTGGCTTGCATTATTTCAAGCTTTTTGAAGGGAGAACTCACAGTCTCCCACTTCAGGAGCTAGTGCGAATCTCAAACACGATTACAGTTTTTTCTAAAGTATTTATTGTATTGCTGCTAATCAATAGAAAATGTAAATCAGAACCTGCAAACCTCCTCTGTAAGAAAACATCACATGCACTCTAGTGAGTAGCATGAGTTTAAAGTAGCAAGAATGTAGCCACAGACTGCCTATGTATAGTGTTTATGCAATAAAAATTTTTTTCTCTATGTATAATATACAATTATCTTTGTACATGGAGTCAACATGCAATCCTTTTATCTTACTGCTGAATAAAAAAAATTAAACTCTCTACAGTATTGTTTAAAGGGGTTGTAAAGGTAATTGTTTTCCTAAATAGCTTCCTTTACCTTTACCTCCTTCACTTACCTCATCCTTCAATTTTGCTTTTAAATGTGTCCTTATTTCTTCTGAGAAATCCTCACTTCCTGTTCTTCTGTCTGTAACTCCACACAGTAATGCCAGGCTTTCTCCTTGGTGTGGAGTGTCGTACTCGCCCCCTCCCTTGGACTATTGGAGAGTCAGGACTCTCTCTACGTTGCAGATAGAAAAAGGAGCTGTGTGTTAGTGGGCGTCCTGACACTCCTGTAGTCCAAGGGAGGGGGTGAGAACGACACTCCACACCAGGGAGAAAGCCTTGCATTACGGTGTGTAGTTACAGACAGAAGAACAGGAAGTGAGGATTTCTCAAAAGAAATAAGGACATTTAAAAGCAAAATCGAAGGATGAGGTAAGTGAAGGAGGACTGCACTAAGGCAAAGGAAGCTATTTAGGGAATAAAAGTGTACCTTTACTACCCCTTTAATAACTATAAACCATGTCACATAGATTGCCTAGGCTGGGAGGAGGAAAAAAAACGTTTCACTCTACACAGTAATGTGAGTTGTTCATGCTGACATATTCACTGTCAATTCATGTGCTGGACAGGTTGACTTATATGTGTAACTAAATATAAGAACATAAAAAGTATACATTTTATGCTTTAAAAATATATTACATTTTTGTCACCTATATAGTGGAAGTAAAAAGCTCCAGACAGATTTTTGTTTTATTCAATCCTTGCTCTAGCACATCATGCATACAACTTGAAATGTAGTATGCTTCATTTTACTCTTCAGTAAGCACAGTGTAAAAAAAATCATGCTAATAATTACCTTACCCAAGGATGAGGATGGCTAACTACGCTTGATTGCCTTCAGCTCTGTGTGCAGTTTAATGAAATATGGCTGCTGTGGGAAAAAAGAATGTGCGTGTGCTTGATACTCTTCTTGTTCTTTTAATGTTAGTTCACCTGAAATGTTTAAGACAGTGTTTCTATGCCGCATTATCAATGAAATAGTATTATGATTAAATAGCTAATCTTGGTCTAATTACAAACCCTACAGCATATCAAAAGGCCAGTAGTTTTATATTTTCATTGTCATGATTTAACAGTACATTTTAATTTGCTGGATCATCCGTATGTTTTATATTGCAGGAATTTATGTTTGTTACATTCACAACTTTACCTGGTGAGATGTCATTCAAACTTGTACATCATAATAGTTTCTTCATAAGGTTCTTTCATTTCATAGAGTGAGCTTTATATTTAAAAATCACTGTGAAGAATTTCATGCTAAAACACAAAAAGCTAAGCTTATCCTACATATTGCTTTGTTGATCTCAACAGCTTTACAATATTGGATTTATTATACTGGAATAAGAGCAGAACCTACATAAATGACTGACTTGTACAGCAAAAAAATTAAACTGGTTTTCTGTAAAGGCGATGTAGAATGTTTTTGCATTGACAAGTGATTTGTTCTCTTGACCAGGAGTCTGGCATTAGTGTCTATCGGTTTGAAATTCCCAGCACTGAGAATAAAAAAAACGCTGCAGAAATGCGTATGAAATTTTCAGTTTGAATTCAGATGTATCCAAATATTTGAATAACAATAGCAATACATTTCTAAAAATTGGAAATAAATTATAATGATACAACACAATTATTTTGTTTCATTGTAATGTTTAAAGCTTTTGAAGTATTGATTGATCTAAATTGATTTTCAAATAGGTTGTTGTTAACTACTTCATTACTGGGCACTTAAACCCCCTTCGTGCCCAGACCAATTTTCAGCTTTCAGCGCTGACGCATTTTGAATGACAATTGCGCGGTCATACAACACTGTACCCAAATTATATTTTTATCATTTTTTTCCCACAAATAGAGCTTTCTTTTGGTGGTATTTGATCACCTCTGCGATTTTTATTCTGGAGGAAGAGGAGGCATCCCTGGGTGCTACAGCAAATGCACCTGTGGCCAAATGGGCTCTTTTTAATTATAAACCCAAGGATTTCAGATGTATGGGAGCTTTCTCTCTATCTTTTTCATGTGACATGGCAAGGATTCTTAACGCCATTCCTTGAATCTATTGATTCCGTCCTCCTATGGGTTGTAGGGATGAGGAGTTCCTTTAAACGCTCTATACAAAGGGGATGCACCTGCATTTTCTGAGACATCGGGAGACACATACCCCTGTATTCTTTGGCACAGGTTTTTAAAGGAGAAATGTGATATTGTTAAATACCTTGAAGAAGAATGTTTTCATTCGAAATCTGCCATCAGTCTTCTGGTGATGGTATTCCATGACGGACAGTATCTATGTCACATTTCTCATCTAATCTTATTATATATAATTTTCATTTATTTTGCATTGTCAATTTTGTAGTATTTATATTTTGTAATAAATTTGTATATTTTTTGTAAACTTTTGAGCTTATTATTTGTTGCCTTTAAAATCCCAACCCTTTTTGAGTTTTTTTCAATAACTTTGGTTTGGTTGGAAGAATCTTTTTAAGAGTATAATCTTTTCGTAAAATGGGCCAATGCGTTTTTATAATTTTTTCTACTTTTTTGTATTGGAGATGGAATCCTGAGAACTGGTGCCCTGTGGGTTCCTTAGCCTTTGGTTTTTGAGAAGTGTTTGACAATCAATTTGTCTATATTTTTCCCTTTTGAGTTCTAATTGCTGTTTGCTGTATGCCTTTTCCATAAATCTACCTATAAGCATGTTGGTCTGGGCCATAAAGTTTTCCTCACTATTACAATTTATTTTAATCCTAAGAAATTGGCCTTTTGGAATTGCTCTCACTCAATTTGGGTGATGGCATTGGCAACTATAGGTGTAAATATATCCATTATGGTCAGTGTCTTTGAAATTAGTCTGCATTCCCAAACTAGATCCCAGTTTATATAGCTCCAGATACAGGAATTGGATACGCAACTCATGCCAAGTACTGGTACATTTTTTGGATCAAACAGGTTTTTACAACTGTAAAATATGTAATACATGTAGAACCACTAGGCATACAACTAGGAAAACTACCAGCCTTTCATTGGTTGTCACAGGTTATGTATATGACATCAGACAGCTCATCACCTGTGACACCAGATATGTTAATTACTTTTTAATGTACCCATGCAATTTTCAATATGTTGGCAGAACCATGGGCACAAGGGTGGGGGAGCATATAGACAATATTTTTTTTAAATATCATAGTGTATCCAACCACTTCAGATTGGTGCACAATAAGGACTCCTCTCTCCTCAGATTCTGGGGCATTGACAGAGTTTGCCAACATTGTAGAGGTGAAGATTTGACAAAAAAAGGTGTCCCAAATGGAAACACAGTGGATATACAGACGTCAATCGCTTAAACCTATGGAATTAAACATAGACATTGATCGTAAATGTTTTATTACTAATTATCAATTCATGATATTTTAGCACTCTTTTTTTAATATTATTAGTTAGTGGACATTGAACAGAAGTGGCGACAGAACACTACCTTTTTCTACTGTTCTACTTTTTTTACTGTTTTAAATTCTTTATTCAAGTATTGTACAATTCAATGTTTTGAATCCATAATTGCAAATTGTTTTACAGTGTCACAAGTACATGGTCATATGAAATACTATTACATGCTCAAATGTATACAAGGTTAACTCATCTAACATAGTATAGGACAGTGAAGGTGTGATGATATGAAAAAAGTATAAAAACAAACCAAGGAACAGTACACCTTGCCTGGGGAGAATGGCAGATGCTGCATAAAGATGCTGGGGTTGGAACAATGCCGTCTGGCTTTGCAATAAGTGTTAAAGTCTTCACATTGTTTTTTTCTGTCAATTAAGTAATAGGCCTCATTCCTTAACATATGGAGAGATCAAAGGCTTTGATTACTTAGCAAGATGTATCTAGTAAGCTACAAAACCATGGTACATGGGAGGAGGTGAGGGAGAGGTGAAAATGGAAGAGGGAATGGGTCTGGCCTGCAAATACAATAATCAGGGAGGTAGAAGGGGCGGGGAAAGGGAGCAAATCTCTGCTTTATCACCTAACCTTACTGTTATCCCATGTTCATGTTTGGTATTCATCTGCATAAAGTATTGCTCTTTGTTATAGATAGTGTCTATTAAGTCGACATCTTTTTCACATACACACTTTTTTTAAGAGTGTTTCTTTAAAGCGGTTATGCTCAACTCAATCAAATGTCTTAACAAAGTCAATGTAGCATAGATATGTTTCCTAAAATCCTCCCACGTTGGACCCCTACCTGATTCATCTTTACAACGCCCTGTTTAAGGGGGAAGTTCCTCATGCCCAATATATTCACTTGTATATCTGTAAATTTCCTGTCATACTCGGGTAATTACTAACCAATTGCCCCACTTAAATCTGATTATAATATATTCACAAATTAATATTTTTTTCACATACAACAATATTAGCTAACAGACTATCCATGCTACTACACAAATGTATCAATAGATATGTTCCCTATTGCTTGTTGATACAATTTGATAGAATGGTTTTCAGCATGGTGATGCTCTTGATGGTGGTGACTTAATAAATCAGATACATTTTGTCTTGGAGTTTTTGAACTTATGAAATTATAGATTACTTAAAAAAAAAAAAAAACTTTCATTGTTTGTGGTTTCAGAAATATTGTTTAATGATCTTTACATTATGTTGTTTTTTTTTTCCCCTTTGGATTACTATGAAAATAGTTTGTAGCCATTGTTCAGTAATTTCTTCACCTTGGTAGATGCTTCTTATGATGCAATAAAACTCTTTTACTTTATTTACTGTTCTTTTAAAATACTGTAAATATTCTTCTATTCTATCTATCTGCTGTGTATCTCACTCTCTTTGGCTAATACATTTACTTTCAATTCCATTTGCAAATACATTTTGCTTTTTTTGTGATTGTTTCTAATCTTCCATGTTTTATTTCTCTCTTCTAATTTGTGTATTTCATCACATCTATCATGTATTTCACTTCTTGACATATTCTTCTGATTGTTCTTGTAGTTTCTCTAATCTTACTTTGATCTGTTTTCCTTTTTTTTTATTCATCAGAGCATTGGTTTTCTTAGTAATTCTATTTTTTCTCTTGGCTTGGTTTTGGAATGACAAAGATTCCTCTAATCTTCCATGTTGCTATTTTAGGTCTACTTTTCCCTTTTCCATAAGAATTTCATCCAGCTGAATGAGGCACTATATACATATTGGATGCTAGTTGCCTTGACTTAGTTGGTTTTGGTACTTGAATTTTGTGGTTCTGCATTTCCATTAGCAGACCATGTTACCACTTCCACTAGGAGGCTGCAGTTATAATTATGTCTGTTATGTCTGCCACTAGGAGGCTGCAGTTAGGATTTTCGACCCTCTCCCCACTCTCTTCTAGTAAAAATGAAAGTTAGCGATATACCTAAAAACTCAAACTGGCAGGCAGGCCTGGAAGCATGGGTAACGTGTGCAGGTCAAATAGGTTGTAGGCCCCTCATAGCGAATGATGTAAGTCTGTATCTTCTTAGCCAGAGGTGCAGCATTCAATCAAGCCACAGCACACAGAGGAGGTAATTGAGTGATTCATGAAACAGAGGTCATATTTCATCTTCCTGGAGCAAAGGAGCCAGTAATCAGCTAGTGATTCTGATGCACCCTCTTCTTCTAATTTCATTAAACCCTGACAAACTGGCCACAAGGAGTCAGCAGAATAATTCAAGAACTCCATTTCTGTTTTTCAATAGGAGTCATCCCAAACAAAGGAAGGTTATTGTGATGCACACATCTTCATTTCTTCTCTGGGAGAGGACTGGCAGTGACTAAGGGAAGTAGAGTTGAGCACAGTGAGAGAGGGTGTTCTGTTAGTACTCCAAAGAGAGCAATGTCCAATGCAGGGAACAGCTGATGCAGCTTTCAAATGCAATGCAGCCACTTATCAATTTTAAAACACCTGTATTTGGTGGCTGAGGCTTTACTTCAGATCATAAACTTTCCAAACCAGAGATAATAGTCCTCTCCAAAGGCCTCACATTCTGCCTAATCACTATATTGGATCATTTGCATGTATTGTCAGATATGGAGGATTTCTTCAGAAGGCTAAGGCCCCATACACACGATAGAATCTATCCGCAGATAAATCCCATCGAATGGGTTTCAGCGGATAGATTCTATGGTGTGTACACTCCGGCGGATATTTATCCGCGGATATTTCCAAATTCCAGCAGATAAATATTTGTCGACATGCACAGAATATCTATCTGCTGGAATCGGATCCCACGGATGGATCCGCTCGTCTGTACAGACTCACCGGATCCATCCGTCCAAAGGGATTCCCCGCACGCGTCGTAATGATTTGACGCATGCGTGGAATTCCTTATATGACAGCGTCGCGCCCGTCGCCGCGTCATAATCGCGGCGACGGCGCGACACGTCATCGCCAGAGGATTTCGGCGCGGATTTCAATGCGATGGTGTGTACACGCCATCGCATAGAAATCTGCTGAAATCCTCGAGAGGATTTATCCGCGGATACGGTCCGCTGGACCGTATTCGCGGATAAATCCTCTCGTGTGTATGGGGCCTTAGGATCAAAGAATATTTTCATAGTAAAAAAAGGAATCCTATGACAATGGAATGTGAAAAAAGATAAAGAGCAGAAACTTCATACTTCCACAAGGACACAACCCCCAACTGGACACATATCTTGACAGCTTCAGACTGTAAATTACATCCCTGATATCCACCCAGCAAAATAAAATGTTATACAATCTTTCACCACTGGAGCAAACGGCTATACAGGATTTATCCAATAATCAGTCCATCACCATCAAACCAGCGGATAAAGGGGGAGCAATTGTTGTTATGGAAACTAGCAAATACATACAAGAAGGCCAGAGGCACCTGGCAAATGCTACTTAATATGATCCTACCCAGAATTTTACTCAGCCATTAAAAGGTCTCATTAAAAAGTATCAAACCACCTACATTCAGAACTTTTCAGTGCAATTCCAGATAATCCAGAAATGTATCTAGATGCCGCCCAAGATCTACAAGCCAAGAAATCCAGGCAGACCTATCATAATAGGTACAGTATGCACACACTTACTGCACAAATCTCAGGCCTTGTAGAAAAAGTGTTAAAACCATTATTCATAAATACTGACAGATTCCTGCAAGAAACTGATTTTCTGAACAAGATCAACAATATACAACAATTACCACCACCAAAAACACTTTTAGCCACATTCTTGGTATTTTGGCCTGGCAGGCTTTCCATCACCACCAAATCACGTTCTCATTTACAGATGACTGAGTCTTAACGTCTTTTGCCATATCGGTAATATAGAGTATGTCTTAAGCCTCGTACAAACGTACATGATTCCCGACGGTAAAAAGGCAGCCGGGAAACCTGAGGGGAAAACTAACTCTACAAGGAAAACTGAAAATCCACAGCCAAGTGTAGTCTGTCAAGGTATACTGTAACCAAAAAAGTGCACACATTTGTGGTTTCATATCTGACTCTCAGTGATTATTTGGTCCACCTCCCTTGGCACCAAGTCTGATACACATGAGAGACTTTTTTTCATAGAACTGTCAAGGCATTTTTTTTACTACATAGGTCACATGTACTTTTATAAATGTAGCATAGGGTACACACGCCCAGAAAAATGTCATCATAGTACACAGGATGTGTGTGGCATATCAGTACTTCTGCCTTGCTGCCAGAACCCCCTCCTCACTCCCTAGCAATTCTTGGCCCTGATCATCAAAGCCAGAGTTGCTGTATACAGGCAGCAGCTCTGGCAGCTGCAGCGGTCAAAAGAAGTCCATCTGACTCAACTCAAGTAACATTGTTAGTCTGGCCATACGTTATGTAATTTTCTTTCTTTCAATTACAGGTTGTAGGAAAGAAATTCACTAAATTCTCCCATCAACACAATCAATGTTGATGGGGGAATCTCTCCCTCTGCACTATTGTATTCTGGCAGTAGCAGGTTTCCCATCCATCAGAATACAATGATCACTGCTGGCACCTATAGGCAACCGTAGAGACTGAAAGAAAAAAACCTGACAGGCAGATTGTACTGAAGTCAATAGAGCCTTGAATCAGCCTGTCCATAGATGGATCAAAATTTGGCCAATTGTTGCTGAACTGGCCAAGTTTTGATCATCTATGGCTGACTTTACTTTTGTATCTATCCTATTTCCTTCTTCTGCAGATCAACAGATTGAACTTCAATCTGCAAATGATATCAGTTAAAGCAACCTGACAAGTAAAAAAAAGTATTTTTTTTCTAAAAAAAAGTGCTTCTCTGTTTAACCCCTTTATTAACCCTTGATTTAGTTTAATCAGCCCTAATTAAATGCTTACTCTCCTGCTCCATTCGAAGATTAATTCCCTGCAGATTTTTTGTTAATTTCTATTTTAGTAGCCATATACAGTTAAACTTTTTTTGGTCTTGCTTGTTTTATTTATTAATATTTTTACAGATTTAACATATATTTACAAATTTTATTTAAAAAACAACACAACATAAAAAAAAAATGCTTTATTTCATTTGTAAATAACTTTGCAAGGCTTTGTACCAGAATAATAATTCAGCGCTGCACTTTTTACATTTATATACAATTAGTCTTATTGTGGTGCTAGCAGCTTACCTTCAACAAAACTTGTTTTAATAACAAACATGTCATACTTGCTTGTTCTGTGCATTGGTTTTGCACAAAGCAGCCCCAATCCTTCCTCGTCCCCCACTGGTGCCCCGGGCCCCTTCCTTCTGCTGATTGTCCCTTAGCAAGCAGCTTGCTATGATGGCACCGAGCAGGCTTGCTCCTGAGCAACTGCTCTGTTTGTTCATTTACACATGTAGCGTGGTGCTCAGCCCCACCCCTGCTCTCTAGTCATTGGCTCACTGGCTGTGATTGACAGAAGTGGGAGCCAATTGCTCCCTCTGCTGTCTAAGCCAATGAGGAGTAGGAGACCCAGAAGAGCTGCTGCTCTCAAGTACATCACTGGATCAAGATGGGGCTCAGAAAAGTATTGGGGGACTGGGGGGATGCTGCAAACAGAAGGTTTTTTACCTTCATGCATAGAATGCATGAAGGTAAAAAAAAAAAAAAATGAGCCTTTACAACCATTTTAAAGCACCATTAAGTTTCTGTTTGTACATTTTGAACACAGATCTTAATGGGATTGCTGATTGTCACTTTACACAAGCTGCTAGCAGGCTTTTTTAAAGTGGCAATCAGCACTCTCATTGGGATCTGTGTTCAACATTTACAAACTGAAGCTGAATCATACTTTTAAAGCTTCAACAAAGCTCCTGCAAATGTTTTGTAAAAACTTGCTGTTCACACTGCTCTTATACAAGCTGAAGTCTGTGTGAAACAGGCCCTAGGGTTCTCTAAGGCTGGATTAACACTGATGCGAATTGGATGTGTGTTTCTCAGCATCCAATTCAGATGACAGGCGACTGGGACCGGCTCTCAATGGAGCCAGTTTAAACAGCTCTGGGGCAGCCGCGGAGTGTACTGGAAAAGGGCCCTGTGCATCTTTGGCTCAGTTTCAGGTGCAAATTCAGCCAAAAATTTGAACCTTATCCGCACCCGAAATGGTGTACAGGGACGTACCGGACCCCTGCTGTGAGCTGCGGCCACAGCTAGTGTGAACCCAGTCTTAGTGTGTTTCTTGGTGCCTTTTGTGATCTCCGACATTCCTACTTATCCCAGCCTTGCTCCCAGTATGTTCTTGCATGTTTTTTGCCTGGTTTCCCAGGGTCCCAGTTAATTTCCAGCCTTGTTCCCAGTGTGTTCCTCCCAACCTTGTTTCCCTCAACTTCTATCCTGCTCTGTTCACTTTGTGAGCTTCTGCTTGTATTCCATCTTCCTTCACCTCTATATCTCTCTAGCACTCCAGTTTGTTACTACTTTCTCTACACCAGCCTTATTCCCCTGTGGGTTCCAGTCTGCTTTATTTTCTGCACCGAAGGCACTCCCAGTTTGTTTCTATCATTTGTCTCTGTGTATTCCTGTGTTCTCTAGCTTTATCCCTGTATATCATACCATCTTATTAGTCCAGTGCCCCAGCACTGCAAGAGAGTTTCACTTACTCTCAGTTGCAGCCTGCTGGAGGCCCGCGCCTGGATGCTGCCTGCAGCACAACATCTCCAAATCTATAGCTCTGGTGAAGACCAGGCGATATCTTAGATCCTGTGCCTAGGCCCCTTTCAGGGCTCTTACCACTGCTAAATGAGCGGCTAGCCCAGTCCTCCATGTTCACCCTGTGGCTTTCACCTCCATCCACTACAGTTATGGTCAGCCACAGCATCCCCGGTTGCTGTGACAATAATATTATTTTCTTACCCTATAATACACTTTTTTGCATGCTCCAGTAGTGATTATATCTTGTGTTTCTATGCTCTGTGCTCTTCACTTGTAAGTGCAATATAAATGACTCTACAGTATAAAATTAATAAATAATAGGAAGTTGAAAGTGTCATACTGAAAATAAAGAGTAATGCTGTTTACTTAGTGTGCCCCTAAACCCAAACAACAATTTTAAATTACCCCTGGAAATGAATTTTCTGAGATAAAATTTTGCAGTAGATTGAATAACCATTTAAGTCAGAAGTAAATTACTTTAACATGTACTGTGAACAAACTGTGCTCTAGGCAGTTGAAAATACAATGGGATATCCAAGGTCTGCATGGACAATAAGATGAAATTACTTAAGGCAGCACATCCAAAGAGATACATTTTATAATATTTTATGAAATCAATGGTGGCCACAAATGGGTAGTTGTTTTAATGAAAATGTTGGTGTTGGGAATCTGCCTTTCTTTAAAAATATCAGAGAGAATCCAAAGATAATTCTGATCCTAGCAATCTATGGTGTGAACAGTTGAAGCAGAATAGCAGCTATTATAAAATATAACAGCGCTGAATGAAACAATACCGTAATTCATCCGAACTAAAAGGTTTGTAATCTGCAATAATAAATGATCAGAAGTATCAATCAAAAACACATTCATATGAATCTCTGAGGGAGTCTCCCAAAAGTCCTATAAGGAATGCAGTAAAATCTTGATGCCATGTGACAGTTTTAAACTTCACTTCACTGGTGTTAGTGCTAAAAGTAATTAGATCCATCCCAGGTGAAAGCAGAGAATCCCGTCACTTGTGTGCCCCTTAGGATATTCTACTCACCGGACCCCAGCTTAGTACAGCATTGAAAACTCCTCTTATCCAAAGATCATCAGCCTTTCTCCTCCAGGTGTGTGATGATTTCCGATCAGTGGGTGCATGCATGCGTCAAAGCGGTCATGGAAGTAAAGAGAGAAGCTCCATATAGTGTAAAAACTAAATACGGATGACTCCACCCGCTCCTTCGGTGCCGACTCGTCAGCATGACCTGCTTCTTCAGTATATGTCAGCATGATCCGGCCTCCTCTGCTTTTCAGCATGAGCCTGCCCTTCACTGCTGACACATGCAATTCAACACGCCTGCCTCTAAGCAAAACTTGATGTAGTGCTATCTGATTGGGCATCACAGATTGCTGTTCTGCCTGTCTTTTCCCTCAATGCCTATTCATATCATAGCACATGCAATCGCATCCGCTACAACCTGTCCTTTTATTATTCTGATGGCACTTTGATACGGACTGGATGTGCGTGCTCTTGCCTTATATGTTCTGCCTAAATTAGATAATGTACATACATCAACTTCATACATACCGTATTTTCCGGCGTATAAGACGACCCGGCGTATAAGACGACCCCCTAATTTTCCAGGAAAAATGTTGGTTTTGGGATATACTCACTGTATAAGACTACCCCCTTCTTACTGTCTTTCTGGAAGCTGAGGGGTAGCCAGAACCGCTGACAGAAACAGGCTTTTTCAAATCTCACTGTGCCATTACATTACATGCCCAGACTGTGCCATTACATTCCTCACTGTGCCATTACATTACATGCCCAGACTGTGCCATTACATTCCTCACTGTGCCATTACATTACATGCCCAGACTGTGCCATTACATTACTCACTGTGCCATTACATTACATGCCCAGACTGTGCCATTACATTACATGCCCAGACTGTGCCACTGTGCAATTACATGCCCCCACATTGCCATTGTGCCATTACATGCCCCCACATTGCCATTGTGCCATTACATGCCCCCACATTGCCATCACTTGCCCCCACTGTGCCTGAACTTGTTGCCCCCCCAGTGCATTAACACTCACTTTTTTCCCATCGCTGACAGTCCCCCATGCTGCGATCGCGATCGTGAATGATTTCAAAGCCGCGCCTTCACTGCAGAGTGTTCTGTGATAGGATGAACAAAAATCTTCCCAGCAGCGCCTCTGTTATGTTTCCCGCCTATCACGGACGTCTTCTCATCTCGTCCGAGGATGAGAAGGCATCTGTGATAGGAGGAACAAAGAACAGAGGCGTTGCTGGGAAGATTTTTGTTCATCCTATCACAGAACACTCTGCAGTGAAGGCGCGGCTTTGAAATCATTCTCGATCGCGATCGCCGTATGGAGACTGTCAGCGCTGGGGAAAAAAGTGAGTACTTAGACTGTACCCGGCGTATAAGACGACCCCCGACTTTGGATGCATTTTTTTGCATCCAGAAAGTCGTCTTATACGCCGGAAAATACGGTATTATACTTTGTTAGCTCAAATAGACACATTTCATTGCCTCTTTACTTAATGTCATTAGACGAATAAAGGGCCAGATTCACAGAAGAGATACGACGGTGTATTTACTGATACGCCGTCGTATCTCTGTGATCCGCCCGTCCTAACTATGCAGCTGATTCATAGAATCAGTTACGCATAGATAGCCCTAAGATCCGACAGGTGTAATTGACTTACACCGTCGGATTCCCGTATTCCCGGACTTCGTAAGACGTCCGGGAATACGAAACGCCGTAACGCACGTCGCCGTTAGAAAAAACTTCGGGGCGCCGTAATTTCGCGCAAAGCACGTCGGGAAATTTTAACATGGAGCATGCGCAGAACGTTTGGCGTGGGAACGCGCCTAATTTAAATGGTGCCCCCCCATTTGAATTAGGCGGCTTGCGGCCGAGCGGATTTACGTTACACCGCCGCAAGTTTACAGGTAAGAGCTTTGTGAATCAGGCACTTACGCTGTAAACCTGCGGCGGTGTAACGTAAATCAGATACGTTACGCCGCGGGGGAGCACCATAATTGTACCTGAATCTGGCCCAGAGACTTTTTGCTGGATGCAATAGGTTGAGTACAGCAAAAAATTGAAATAAATAGAAATAAAAATAAAAAATATATTTAAAATATATATGCATAATGTTAAAACGAATCAATTAATTATAACGCTGAACACTTCTCTGGGCTCACTCATTTTCATACACAAAAAATTCAATAATGTATGTACACTTATAAGCTTCTTACAGTGACTACATATAGTAAAGTTGTTACTATTTACATATTGCCGTCGTCAAAACGACAACCATAAAGGCTGAAAGAAAATTAATAATAATAAAGAACTCTTGACCGATTTGTCAATAATTGCTTATAAAGCAATTTAGATCTAGGTCTATATTCAGCCCATTAGGGCTAAGAGTATTAGTAAGAAATAACCATTTCACGTTTAGAAATTTCCCGCACCATGTTGGCTCCTCTCCAGCTGGGGTTTATCTTATCCACCCCCCAGAATTTCAAACCAATCGGGTTCCTACTATGTTTTTCTCTGAAGTGTAGTGAAACACTTTGTTCCTTATAACCAATGGTAATATTATAAATATGTTCTGATACCCTTTTAGATAGAGTTCTTTTAGTACGGCCGATATACATTAACCCACAAGGACATTCCAAGGCATACACTACGTGCGTTGTTAGGCACGTGATACACTCCTTAATTTCGAACTCTTTGCCATTAGCTGTAGATGTAAAACTAGTTAAACCTCTTAAATGAGTTGACACTTGTTAGTATGCTTTGCAGCGTCTGCAAGCAGTAAAACCTGGCCTTTCCCAAAACATCTGAATTTTCTTAGGTGGGTCCAATACTTTTTTGACTATCTGGTCCATGAATGTTGATGTTTTCCTATAGATGAACGGGGAGACTGAAGGTAACAGTGGCTTAAGCACTTTTATCCATTGCTAGAATACCCCAATGTTTCCTAAAAATGGCCTCTATCTCTTGATATTGTTCATGGTATCCAGATATGAACCCCCATTCATGTTGTTGATTGGGGGTCATACTCGAGGCTCCAACATTAGTTCCTGTGAGGTGGAGCCCACTTGTTCTATCAAGTGATCTAATTGTAGTGCATTATACCCCTTCTCAATAAAACGCTTCTTAATTAGTGTAGCTTGGGCTAAATAATCATCATTCCGGGTACAGTTGCGTCTAATGCGTATAAATTGGCCCTTGGGTATGTTTCGGAGCCATCATGGATGGTGGCCACTTTGTATGGGAATATAACAATTACGATCTGTGGCCTTGAAGTATGCCTTAGGCCCCGTACTCACGACCAAACATGTCTGCTGAAACTGGTCCGCAGGCCAGTTTCAGCAGACATGTTTGGTCGTGTGTGGGCGCGAGCGGGCCGAATTCCAGCAAACATTTGCCCGCCGGGCCTTTTCCCAGCAGACAAATATTCCTGGACTTGTTTTAAAACAGTCCGCTGGAATTCTGCCCGCTCGGACATGTACGGTCGTCAGTACAGACCTACCGTACATGTCCAGGCGCCCGCCGTCCCTCGCATGCGTCGAATGACTTCGACGCATGCGTGGAAGCATTTTAAAGGCGGGCCGCCCACGTCGCTGCGTCATTGTCGCGGCGACACCGCGGACACGCCCCGCGTATTGTTTACGCGCGGACTTCTGTACGATGGTGTGTACAACCATCGTACAGAAGCCCTCTGGCAGACATGTATGGTGAAAACGGTCCGACGGACCGCTTTCACCATACATGTTTGGTCGTGAGTACCCGGCCTCAGTGTAAGAGTTTTCTATCCCCTTAATTACCATCACATCAAGGTAGTGTATCTGTTGTTGGTCCCAATTAAATTCCAATCTTATATTATTTTTGTTGGTGTTCAACCAGTTGGAATAATCCTTAATAGATTCCTCAGAGCCCTGCCAAATAATGAACAGGTCATCTATATACCGCTGGTAGAACACTAGTTCCTTCCTTCTGTTATTATAGATCCACTTGTTCTCCCATTCAATCATAAATAAGTTGGCAAGGCTGGGTGCAAACTTTGCACCCATCGCCACTCCTGTCTTTTGGCTGTAAAACTGCCCCGCATACCAAAAATAGTTATGCGTTAGACAGTACTCCAACACCATTTTTAAGATTTTTTTCTGAATATAGGGTAGATCATGCCTTTTACTCAAGGCCCAATTAAGGGCTAATAGTGCATCATCATGCTGTATGTTAGTGTACAGCGATGAGACATCTGCTGTCACTAGGAGCATTTCAGTATTAGGAGGAATGATAACTTCCTTCAGTTTTTGTAAAAAACTAGTAGTATCTTTCAGGAAGGCCTTTGTAGAGATGACACTACTTTGCATAAAGTGGTCCAAATATTGCCCTATTCTCGATGTAACTGAGTCCATGCCTTTGACAATTGGTCTGGCTGGCCATAATGTTGGATGTTTGTGAATTTTTGCGACCGTATAGATCGTTGGTGTCCTATTAAAGCTCAGGCATGAATAGAGTTTTTCTTTTTTGGATATTACTCTCATGTAAAATCCATAATCAACCAGATTATGTAAGTCTGTTCTGTATTGTTTAATAGGGTCACCCCCCAGATGTTGGTATGTGCTCTCATCAATTAAGTAAGAAAACATATATAGTAAAATAATCCTGAAAAATACATTTGGATGTATGTATGTCCATAATGACCTCTAGCACTGCACACATTAGGTATCACAAAAGTATCAAAGGTATAAAAACAATTTTAAGGCTTTCATTTTAGTGTAACCCTGAATTTTTGGTTGTTTCAAAAGTGATTATTATTTTATACCTAGATGAATTTGTTATTTATTGTCTCACTTCTTGCCTATGATTGAAATGTAGAAATTATATTGTGCTTGTGTGTACTTAGAAATATAGTTTTAACCAACACCAACAGTACAGTGAAAAGTGCAAAATCGGGAGTGTTATCCTTCAATTCTATGTCTCCTACAGAAAATGTTTGATTTGTGTGGTCTTAGCTGAAATCCCTAATGTCTATGATGTGTTTATTAGCATGCATATAAATAAAAAAAAATCTGAAAAGAAAGGGTTAAGGGGAAATATGTAAAATAGTCATAATATATTACACTATTGCAGAACATTGTGTCACATGCTATAGTTCTCGGAACATAAGCTATAGAAAAATAACGGCACCACATGAAACAGAAATATCCTACATCTAAAATACTATCGGCCAGATCCACATACATCTGCGCCAGGCGCAGCGTATCTAAGATACGCTACGCCGCTGTAACGTACTTTTGTTTTGTTTGAATCCACAACGAATCTGCGCCGTAAGTTACGGCAGAGTAGCGTATCTGTTGTGGCGTAAGGGCGCGGAATTCAAATGGAAGTGATGAGGGCGTGTTTTATGTTAATATGTCGTGACCCAACATAAACAACGTTTTTTTTTAACTGCGCATGCGCCGTCCCTGGGGGTATCCCAGTGCGCATGCTCGAAATTAAAGCGGAACCAGCCAATGCTTACGACGGTGATGTCATTCTACACAAATTCCTATTCGCAAACGACGCAAAAAATTCAAAATTGTACGCAGGAAGGACGACCATACTCAACATTGAGTACACCTCAGAACAGCAGCTTTAACTATACGCCGGAAAAAGCTGAACGCAAACAACGAAAAAAAATGCGCCGGGCCGACGTACGTTCGTGGATCGCCGTAAATAGCTAATTTGCATACTCGACGCGGATTTAGATGAAACGCCACCTAGCGGCCGCCGAAAAATTGCATCTAAGATCCGAAGGCGTACGAAGACATACGCCTGTCGGATCAAGCCGCGATGCCGTCTTATCTTGTTTTGAGGATTCAAAACAAATATACGACGCGGGAATTTTGAAATTACGCCGGCGTATCAATAGATATGCCGGCATAATTTCTTTGTGGATCTGCCCCTATATATGCATTATAAATTACTCATAGTCATATTATCTGGCAGGTACATGTTTGTCAAATGTGAAATTTGTAAGACAACATTTTAAATATCACTTTTCAAATATTTTAAAATAGCAGTGAAATGTATAAAGACACTATTTTATTCTAGAAGTTGCTACAGCTTTAGTGTTTACTAATTGCAGCCTTTTTCTTGTATTCAAAAGTTATTTTGGTCAGTTCCTGTATTTATCACAGTTATTCAGCATTCCCTAAAATGAAATTTGTTATTTTCAGACCTTTCCCTGGGACAGCAACAGAAAGATGCTCCCTCTCATCATGTAAGTTACAACCTTGCTTCCTTTAAATATCTAATATATTTAAATGTGCTCATTTTAAGTGACATTTACAGCAGGAGTTATGTGTAGAAAATACACATAAAGTGTGTCTTTATGCATTTGATTTTTTTGCAACCACAAGAATGCATGCTATAAAAGACATGTATTTGTGAACTAGGAAATCCTAGATAAAAAATAAAAATTGGAGTAAAATTTAGCAAACAAATTTTAATTCGCTCTTCTTGGGTAGAGCATGACAATTGGAGTGATCCATACATAGATAGTAAGTATAACATCTACTGGATATTCAATATTACAACTGTATTTATAGTTTATTTATTTTTTAATAATCATGTGTCTATTTGTCAGCAAACACATTTACATAAAAAAATACATGAAATGTAACATGGCAAAGACATTTACATAGTTGCATTGTTAGTCAGGTTGAAAAAAGACACAAAAAAAAATACAATTCCATATACACAATTCTATACCCACAATTTATCCAGAGGAAGTCGAAAAACCCCAACAAAGCATGATCTAACTTGCTACAGCAAGAGAAATTTGCTACAGCAGGGGAAAATTTGGGATTTTTAGCAAATGATCTTTGGAAAATAAAAGGTCAAATATTTTCAATAATTGCAACTAGAGATTTTCTCAGAAAAGACACATGTTTGTTAAATATTTTTGTAATTAAATTCAGGCAGTATAAAGATAAAAATATTTAATATGTTCTGTGTGAAATTAAATGTATTTTAGTTAATCTATTATGTTGTAGGCTTTTATGTTGATATAGTCATGCAACAGTGAACTTCAAAATTGTTTTATATTTGACCTCCAATAGATTAAGTTATTGAAGATTATTTATCCATTTAAATCTGGTTTTATTTTACTAAATGAGTAATTCTAATAGCACACAGAAAACATTGATCAAATAAAGGAATCTGGAATAATCTTCTTGTGTGTTTAATAGTAATAGTGGGAGTTCAATATTTCTATTCAAACAAAGAGTTTAGTAGACATATTTACAAAAGGCCTTATGATGTTTGCCCTCTTTGCTGAAGAAAACATTTGTAAAACCTTTGGAGTGACTACCAGGTGCCAAAAGTTCTCCAGGGTATTGATGTTATTCAGATATAGTCCTTCATTTGAACTTCAAACAATATTCTCGCATTCAATTTTTTTTAATGGGTTTGACAAAATAAAACCATTTCTATCTGTAAGCATATATGACAGTTTTACGTTAGGGAACACAGCAATTACATTAGCAATTATAAGTATTATTTGGAAAAATTGAAACAAAACTATCTATGTGCACAATTTGTAAAAATAACAATAGAGTTTAAATGGCAGTTAGATATTAGCAAACAATAGAGCCACCAAAATAATGATTTCCATCTATCATATAAACTTTCCAACTTGCATTTCATGAGCATTTAAGCATTAATACACCCTACAGCAGTGGTTCTTAACCTGGGGTCGGGACCCCCTCTGGAGTCAAATGATGATTTGCCAGGGGTCACCAAATCCTGGGCTGTTACTTAAGCCCACTCTCCCAGCCTTTTTGCGGCTGCTCACCTGGGCTGTTCCTAGAGCCTGCGGCTTCCCACTCACCCTTTTTGCAGCTGCCAATTCAGATCACGGCATGGCTGGCGGGCAGAGACTAGAGGTCAGCTGACTGGTGAGGAGTGTGAAGTGGGAGGGCTTAGGTGTCACTGCTATGAGACACCACAAAGTCAGAGACACAGTGAAGCCGGAGACACAGTGAGTAACATTACCTGTGGATATATATAAAAGTCCCCACTACAGTCCTAAGATCAGCAGATGACCTTGATCGAGAGCTTCTTAGTTGGCTAATCAGAACTTCCCCCAGCACTGCAACTTATCCCATCCATCCCCCCCCACCAAGGAGTAAGAGAAGGAATACAAATAGAGAATACATGAAAGGGAGAGGAAAAGAGGGGGAGGAACAAAGAAAAGGGGAGAGAAAGAATAGGAGAAAGAATAAGAAAGATGGCTAGAGAGGGATAGGGGAAAAACAGGAAATTAGGATAGAGAGAGAACAAAGCGAAATAAAGGAGAACAAAGCGAAAGAGTGGTACAGCCTAAAATGTACCATAAGGGGTTTTAATATTGTAAGAGTGGAAGGGACTCGGGGAGTGCTGAATGTCCGTATGTTAGACTACTTGTCTTGCCTTGGGTGCTGACAACCCACGCTACGAAAATAATTTTACTGTTTGGGGTCCCCATGACTTGGGAAATTTTATCAAGGGGTCACGGCACTAGAAAGGTTGAGAACCACTGCCCTAGAGAGACAGAAATTCTCCTTCCATTTTAAAATATATTAAACATGTAATCCAGCCTAGAGCTTCACTACATGACAGACAGAGGGTGCTACTGCTCATAGGTGTTCATGTTATTTATTTTTTTGTCCCACAAAAATGTTATTGAAATAAAAATTTGAATACAGAAATAAAGACCCAGTGGGTCATAACAACATCACAACAAATGAGAGAAATAAAGGGAAGGAAGGTACGTTTTCCCAAAAATACCATACAGAGTGGCATATAATATAGTGTAATATAATATAGTGTAATATAAGCAGTACATACCGATTATTTACATAAGGTAACCAGGTATATGCTGAGTAAAAACCAGGAGTAAGTAAATAGGGCCTATGTGCATGGGTAAAGCTTTCAAGGAATAGGGTTTAATGCAATGAGCTGACATCCCAATGCAGTAAGGGCCAGATATTCTAAAGGTAGAGGTATTCAAAGGGTATAGATTGCAGCAGATGTCAGCCAGGCATACTAGGTGTAGGATGGGGGTGGAGAACCTGGTCATCAGACTCCCTGCAGGGAGTTCAACCAGGGGGAAAGAGAGTCTCCGGGTGAGTAAGTGAAGAAAACCCCTAGGGTGTGGAAGAGAGGAGGGAGATGAAAGGAAAGGGGATTGTTAGGAGAATTAGGGGAGGGGGAAGAAAGGGGAAAAAAGGAAGGGAAGGGAAGCAGCTGGGTGAGGGCAGGGACAAAGGGGGGACCTTGACAGACAAGAGAAACAGATGGGGTAGGACACCCAGATATTAGAGGGGGGTAGAGGGAAGTAATGGATGAGAGGAACTAGGTGACCCAACCACCTAGGGGCACCCTGGCTTCCCTTTCCATCTCCACCTCTCAGTAACAGACCTGATGCCGCCCGGATGCACTCAGCAGTGGCAAGGGAATGGTGGAATACAGTACCTGTCGCCGAGAATGTTTCCAGCACGACGGCATCATGCTGATTCTCAGCGACATGGTGCCGACATCTCGCACTTGCTGGAATAGAAAAAGCACATTCCAGTGAGCATGTCATAGAAGCGACGGGGATGCGATTTGGATTCCCGCCAATTCTAGCCGCTGCGTTTGGTATGAATCATGAGGTGGAACTCCATGCCAAATTTGAAATAAAAAACCGACTTGGTTTTCCCCCCCAGGGGCACACCAGGCCCTTAGGACTGGTATGGGTTGTAAGGAGAACCCCCCCTACGCAAAAAAACGGTGTGGGGGTCCCCCTACAATCCATACCAGACCTGTATCCAAAGCACGCCACCCGGCCGGTCAGGAAAGGAGTGGGGACGAGCGAGCGCCCCCCCTCCTGAGCCGTATCAGGCCGCATGCCCTCAACATGGGGGTTTAGGTGCTCTGGGGCAGGGGGGGCGCATTGCGGCGCCCCCCACCCCAAAGCACCCTGTCCCCATGTTGATAAGGACAGGGCCTCTTCCCGACAACCTTGGCCGTTGGCTGTCGGGGTCTGCGGGTGGGGGGCTTATCGGAATCTGGGAGCCCCCTTTAATAAGGGGCCCCCTAGATACCGTCCCCCCACCCTAGGTGAATGAATATGGGGTACATCGTACACCTACCTATTCACCTGGAGGCAAAGTGTCAATAAAAATAAACACACAACACAGGGTTTTAAAATAATTTATTAGTCAGCTCCAGGGATCTTCTCCGCTCTCCGGGGGGTCTTCTCCGCTCTCCAGGGGGTCTTCTCCACTTTCCGGGGGTTCTTCTTCCATCTTCTCCGCTCTCTGCTGTCGTCTCAGCGCTCCCCGGTTCTTCTCCCGCTCGCTCTCCGGTGCCTTCTTCGGGGCTGGCCGCCGCTATCTTCTTTTTAGCTCAATTACTAGCGGTGGTGCAAGCCCTCTCTTCTTTGCCGTCTTCCGCCTTCTTCTTTTCTTCAGATGTTGACGCATCGCTTCCTCCCGCTGTAATGCCGGGTGTCCGGTGCGTGATGATTTATATAGGCCTCCTCTGACGTCACGGTCCCATCATGCTCCGGTCCCGGTCCCGTTCATGTGTTGCTGGAAAGCTTGTGATCACGCAACTCATATTTTTTTCTGAATCATGAGCCCATGATTGTGCTGGTGCATGGTTTAAACAATTGCCTCATTTGTGATAACCTATCAAACTGGGAGGAGCATTACTTCAGTTTTACAATGAATTTAGGGAACTTTACTAAAATGTTCTAGATTTGCACAACATATAGAACTGCCTGTGATCCATACATTTACCCTTCAGCTATAGAGTAAAAGTAAATATCTGAATTGCAATACATATCTCATTCATTGATGATGACACTGAATACAGAATTCGCCCAGTGTGTTGGATCTCTCCACTGTCAGCTAATTCACATCACTTATGTGAATATAATATACATTTTATTCACAGGAAGCCAGTGCTGTCAGAACCCTTTAATGATGAACCTAATAAAAAGGAAAATGCACACCTTATAAAAGAACTAGACAAAAACAAAAAAATAAAAACAAAATGTAAATGTTAATCACAAAAATGAAAAACTGCACTGTCATAGGAATATCACATTAGCAATCCCCTAAAGATGAGCATTTTTTTCATTTTTTTTATTTTTTTGATTAACATAAAATATTGAAAATTCGAATTTATATTGATGATAACATTATTTAACTGATCCATGCTATCACTGCATTAATGCTACCATTGTTGATGTGTATGGTTTAATAACAAGCCAGTTTGTTTTATGATTTTTCCATGATGATTTCTACAGTTTGAATTTGTTTGTTTTTGTATTATGGAATTTCATTGTCATTGCTGAATTTATTATTGGATTCAATTTAAGTTTACATTTTTACATTCCTACATCTGCTTGCAATATATCAAACCTTATATTTTGCTAAATTAAAGAAAATGTGATAAAGAGAGGGGAGTAAAAGTAAAGAATGTCTCAGTGACGTATATTTATTATTATGTTTTTAGGCAAAGCAAAAGGTTGTTGGTACTTACAAAAATGTACCAGGGAAAGAATAGAAAACACAATTTATTTCTTACATTACATTTCTTAGATAGATGCATCATTGATGGAATTATCAAGGGCAAACACTCTATGTTGATGAAAACAGCAGGCTTAAACTAATGACAGATCGGTAGTAAACAACATAGTACAAAACATTTTTGTATACAACATTTTCAAAACTCATTCAAACCTTCACCTTAGAACCCTCCAAGTATTGAAACAAATGCCCTGTACACACGATCGGTCAATCCGATGAGAATGGTCTGATGGATTTTTCCATCAGTTAACCGATGAAGCTGACTGATGGTCAGTCGTGCCTACACACCATCGGTTAAAAAAACGATCATGTCAGAACGCGGTCACGTAAACCACGTACAGCGGCACTATAAAGGGGAAGTTCAAATCCAATGGCGCCACCCTTGGGGATGCTTTTGCTGATTCTGTGTTACCGCTTGTTAGTAAAAGTTTGGTTAGAGCCGATTTGCGCTTTTCTGTCTGTTACAGCGTGATGAATGTGCTATCTCCATAACAAACGCTAGTTTTACCAGAACGAGCCCTCCTGTCCACTAATTTAGTCTGAGCATGCGTGGATTTTTGAGAAAAAGGGGGTTGGTAGGTGGTGGCGCCTGCTGTGTAGATTATACCATAAGTGTGCTGATGCTAATAAAGTGAAATATAAAGTAAAATATGTAAATACTTCTTAGATTACATTAAGTGAAAAAATATATACAAATGAAAATAAAAATATGAAATATATATATTAGTAAATAAATGTGTCACATATAGATCTGGCAATGCTCAATACATGCATAAAGTCTATATGATATTGCATAAAGTCCATAAAGTGATTAACATGCTGAATAATTAATTTTCTAAAGATATATTGCTGTATTATAAAGTGCTGATTAATCCATGCAAAAGGTGCTGCATGCCACTCTTAATAGAATGTCAGGTGATTCACTCTGTGCACCCTTCCTCTGTGCTCAAGTGTTTCCCGCACTCACCAGATTAAAATTCCCTACTGGGGTAGCAGGCATCCACAGTGTACGCCCTGTGCTGCGCTTTGGCAAATGTTTGCTTGTTCCCCTGTATATGGTATTTTTATCCAGAAGCCACTCAAAAGAAGGAAGAAAGGATACCCAAATAGTGTGATATGATGTTTATTAAATAAAATCACGGGGTACTCACATTTGATTCAAACAAATCAGGCGTTTGTATATATCCGTGGAAGTGTTGTAACAGCGTGCGTCCGCTCGACCGGTTTCGTCGTAATGACTTCGTCTGGAGCGTGCAGGCTGTTACTCCCACTTCCCTTTTAATGTGTTTCCACATAAATAGGGAAGCAGACACTAAGGAACACGATTGGCTATGTTATATACAGGCTACGGTCTGCAAAAACTCCACAAACATGGCGCTGGACAATAGGCATACCAGAGGATGGGACTATGTCTTGAGCTCCGGCAAGATGGCGGATGCTAACATGCAATGTGAAAACACATAAATAGGGAAGTGGGAGTAACAGCCTGCACGCTCCAGACAAAGTCATTACGACGAAACCGGTCTAGCGGACGCTGTTACAACACTTCCACGGATATATACAAATGCCTGATTTGTTTGAATCAAATGTGAGTACCCAGTGATTTTATTTAATAAACATTGTTTTTTTAAACGCTATCACACTATTTGGGCATCCTTTCTTCCTTCTTTTGAGTGGCTTCTGCATAAAAAGGCCATATACAGGGGAACAAGCAAACATTTGCCAGAGCGCAGCACAGGGCGTACACTGTGGATGCCTGCTACCCCAGGAGGGGATTTTAATCTGGTGAGTGCAGGAAACACTTGAGCACAGAGGAAGGGTGCACAGAGTGAATCACCTGAAATTCTATTAATCGTGGCATGCAGCACCTTTTGCACGGATTAATCAGCACTTTATAATACAGCAATATATCTTTAGAAAATTAATTATTCAGCACGTTAATCACTTTATCGACTTTATGCAATATCATATAGACTTTATGCATGTATTGAGCATTACCAGATCTATATGTGACACATTTATTTACTAATATATATATTTCATATTTTTATTTTCATTTGTATATATTTTTCACTTAATGTAATCTAAGAAGTATTTACATATTTCACTTTATTTTTCACTTTATTAGCATCAGCACAATTATGGTATAATCTACACAGCAGGCGCCACCACCTACCAACCCCCTTTTTCTCCCATTTATATTCCACCCCGGTGGGATACTTTTGTAGGGGCAGCCACTGTAACCGATATTCTTTTATACTTATTTGCATTTATTTGCATTCATTTCATTGTCCTCCCTGCAAAACCTATATACATATATTTTTTCCGTGGCGCGGATTCATACTAACTTTTCATGCGTGGATTTTTAACTGATGGACGTGCCTACAAACGATCGTTTTTTTTCCATCGGTTAGGTATCCATCGGTTAATTTTAAAACAAGTTTCACATTTTTTAACCGATTGATAAATAATCGATGGGGCCTACACACGATCGGTTTGGTCTGATGAAAACGGTCCATCAGACCACTCTCATCGGATTGACCGATCGTGTGTACGCAGCATAAGCCTTGCATGTTTTGGATAAAATATAGGTGCTTTCATATAAGATGTTTGTTGTTAAACAGAATTTAGAGATGGTACTTACCATTTAAAGCACAGTTAAAGTCATAGAAATACAGTAGATAGCTGGTTGAAAAGACACCCTTCTGTTACAGGATGTTTTCTGTAGGAGCTATTTTCATTGTTTGCCCTGAAATTGTCTTATAAAGGAGTGGTTTTATCAATGCTCTAAATTCTCCCTCTTCCCTGCTTTTTAATCATGACATTGTTGTTTCCTGTTATTTCAAATACAGCTGTGAATCAGTAAGAAGGTAAAACACAGGGAGGACTTAGGCCCCGTACACACGTCCGAGAAACTCAACGGGCAAAACACATCGTTTTGCTCGTCGAGTTCCTTGTGAAGCCGCCGAGGATCTCGGGGAGCCAAGTTTCCTCATTGACTAACGAGGAAATAGAGAACATGTTCTCTATTTGGCCCGACGAGATCCTCGTCGGTTTCCTCGGCCAAAAGTGTACACACGACCGGGTTTCTCGGCAGAATACGGCTTCGATCGAGTTTCTGGCTGAATTCTACCGAGGGTATAATAAAAAACTAAGAGATAGCTGGGCAAAGCCTATGACCTATGGATTGTGCAATCAGCAGAGATGAAACCAAGAGATCATATAAAATCCATGGTCCTGCTGTTATGCCTGCAATCCAGGGAAAAGACAGTGAATTTGTACAAATCAAGAGACATAAAAAACTTGCTTAAAATTTGCATTGTAGGAAACATTGGCATGACCATAAGCGCAAGGTTATATGTATTTATTTCTGCTAGAAAAACAGAAATCTATGTGTAAATTTCCAATATGCCTAGCTGCAATGGTTTTGCAATGTTGTGTGCACAAGCAATTATCACATTGTGGACTATATTGCCTACTTGCAACTGTCACCTATGAATTGGGTCCCTTTGTCATTTATGTGTCCACTTTCAGTGCCATTAGAGAATAAAAGTAATAATATTCATAAGAATATAACTCTCACTGCACCCATATACAGTAGCAGTAAAATGCCTTTGATTTTTTTTTTTTTATTGCGGAGTGTAATGTTACAAACATTACTTTTGATATATGGATCATATCACACTGTTTATTCAATGCACACAACTAACTTTTCTTCACCTTGAAACATCACCTACAGTTATGTCTAGTCTTACATTTTTATTTCTTCTGAGGTCCATTTTCTTGACTTCTTTACTATACTCTGGCACTTGTCTGGTCTTCATCCATATTGCACATTCATTTGGAGTTCATTGAGATAACATATGGTGTAAAACTGAAACTATCATGAGACCTTCTAATGTAGTAGTTTTGTGCTTAATTTTGTGCATGATTTTGGTGTTAAATTTCTCCATCTGCTTTCATGTAAGGGAGTAAGACTTTTTTTTTTTTTTTTGTTAATAACAAATTGTCAGTGACTTGCACATTAAATTGCCATTAAAATCCCAGCTTGTTTCCCCCTAGCACACTACTCCCATCAGGACATTAACTGGTAAGGTACTTGCTAATTACCAGTTGCAATGTTACTTAAAGAAAAATCATCATGATTACAATTTTTCATGTGAGCCCCATATGCCGTTTGCAAAAAAGTACTTAGAATTCTAAGGAAAATTAAAGCACATGTAGCAGGTGAATCATGCAGCGTTCATTTCTAAGTTGACAGGTCATCTCGAAATACTTGTCAGAGAAAATTATGAAGGCTAAGGTGTAAAAATAATGTTGTTTGAAGAAATCACTCCTTGCTGTGCTTTCCGTTGGATTTTTAGTAAATGGTAAATGTCAAAGTGACCACTGTCATTAAGCCTGGAATAGCATTTAAGTTCTATTTCAGTGTTATTTGTAGGCATGTGTTCAATTTACATCTGCATTTTTACTTTTCTCACACTTTCAATGCCAGTATGCAGTTGACTGATATTTTAAAATAATGTGTGAACATGTCTGGGGACAGAAACAGTATTTGCTTATGCTGCAGAAATTTCACAGTGTTGGTATTATTTTTTTTATATTATTTTAATATTCTTATCTGCTCACAATTATATAACTTACAGCAGGGCTCAAAATTTCAAGTCCTGAGCAACTAGCCAGGCCTCAAGGCGTACTCGCCACCAGTTGCCCCGCCCAACCCCTACCATGTCCCGCCCGCTAATCCCACCCCTAGACACGCTCTCATAAATCTCATGAAATTACACTTAAATGTTTTATGCAGAATTACGTTATAAAAATAAATATTAACAACAACTTTATCCATGCCCAAAAATGCAGCCTACCCATGTCTACTAATGCAGCATGTGTCCCCAATGCAGCAAAATGTCCCCAATGCAGCAAAATGTCCCCATTTTGCAGCCAGAGTCCCCCACTTTGCAGCCAGAGTCCCCCACTTTGCAGCCAGAGTCCCCCCACAATTGCAGCTAGAGTTCCCCCACAATTGCAGGCAGAGTTCCCCCACAATTGCAGGCAGAGTTCCCCCACAATTGCAGGCAGAGTTCCCCCACATTGCAGCCAGAGTTCCCCCACATTTCAGCCAGAGTTTCCCACATTGCAGCCAGTGTTCCCCTACATTGCAGCCAGAGTTCCCCCCCACATTGCAGCCAGAGTCCACCCACATTGCAGTCAGATTCCCCCCACATTGCAGTCAGAGTCCCCCCACATTTCAGCCAGAGTTCCCCCACATTGCAGCCTACCTGTGCTGTGTAGGAGAGGAGCCGGAGCCACCGCCGCCGACACATTGTACAAAGTGCGGGGAACATTACAGCTTTCAATTCAATAGTTGTGTTCCCTGTCCCATCAATCCTGGGATGGGTGATCTGTCTATTAAAGTGCCTGGACAAGGGGGAGGGGCTGTATATGATGCGCGCAGCGGGGAACACAGCTATTGAATTGAAAGCTGTAATGTTCCCCGCACTCTGAAAAAACAGATGGTGGCGGCGGCGACAGCTGCTGCAGCGGCGACTCTGCTCTCCCTCCTTGCTCGCCCCCCTGCTCCCAGGTAGCCCAAACTCGCCAGCCCTCAAAATTTACTCGCAAAATGCGAGCAGGCGAGTGTAAATTTTGAGGGCTGACTTACAGCATATTTTCCTGTAAGCATTCATAATGGTTTGGCAAGTTTAATGTTGTTGATTACTTGACTATCTATTTTCTCTCTGAAAGCATCAGCCAGCATAATATATAAACAATGTTTCTGAATGAAACAAAATCTTTTAGAGTAATATGAAATATTAGACATCAGAAATCTGGGTTTCAGCTAAGGTTGGCAATCATGCTTTATTCACCTTTCAGGTTAACTCTATCTTATTTTTAACTATATATTTTAAGGTGGTTGAAAAACCCTTACATATACCCAGTGAACTAACTAGCCTTAATACATAAAGATGAAACAAATCCTCCTACATAAATTGTACATGTTTATCTGCAGCCCTCTCCTCTCTACAGCTATTCAAAGTGCATGATTTATACAGCTTGTCTGAGCTTTCAGAAAGCAAAGGGTGGGAGCTGAAGTTATACTCTGCAGAGCTCAATGAGGGGAGCTTTGAGAGATAATTGGAGGGAGGAGACACACCGCCTTCACACAGCACACAGGAACAGCACGAAAGGAGTCAATCACAGGCTGTGTGCTGTAGCCTCCTCCCATGTCACCTTTTTTCTTTTGGTATCAAAAAAACTTGTCAGAAGTGCTCTAAAAGTGGCCAGAATCTACTATCAGAATTTGCCCCCATGTATTCCTAACTGGTACTTACTGCTAAATTTGGGTTTCACCAATTTCAAGCAAGATTCAATAAACCCCCTGCCAATTAATAATATTAAAGTGGTTGTATAGTCTTTTTTTTTTACTTTTACCTACAGGTAAGCCTATAATAAGGCTTACTTGTAGGTAACAAAATATCTCCTAAACCTTTACTGTTTAGGAGATATTCCCCTCGCAATGAACAGCTGACTGCAGTGGTGCATGCACACAGGGGATTCTTTTTTTGTATATGGATATGTTGGTTCTATGAGTGCATCGAGGCCTAAAGACTACACTCTCAATAAGCATTTTAATAAATAAATAAAATAAATAAATGTGTGCTTATTCCTAGCAAACAAATGTAAATGTATACAATGCTCCACAGGTAAAAATACTTTGACATCAGTTGCAGAAGGCAGCTGGCAAAATAAAAATTTTGATCATATTAATTTGTAGACACACCAATTGTTCTGATTTATGGTCACCATCTGTATTTCACGGATGTTTGATCTGGCCTTAATTAATGAATATGGTTAGCTGTTGCAACTTTAATTGTCCCTAATTGTAAAGAAAAGGACAAGAGTCATTAGAGTTTATAACTAAGAGTATTTTTTTACTTTAGGTAAAAATACATAAACGCTATATAAAATAGATAACCAGGGGAATACAATGTTGTAGTTCTTCAAGAAACATTGCCTTACCAAAAATGAATCAAATCCTCCTTATACCTATTAATACAGTACATATTACTCACACAATTTAATTAACTAGGAATACAAATATGGTATGAGAAATATATCACAATGGTACTTAAACAGTTGCAGAGAGCAAAAAAGGTGAAAAAAAAAATCTGAGCCCAAAGGAATGAAAATGACATATGCTTTTGGGGGATCAGCCACATTTAATATTCAAAAAAAGACCTTATAGAAATGCAGTTGGTAACTTTTTGAAGGACAGCACCTCTTTTGTCAGACCTTGCACAATAAATAGAAATTTAAAAACAACACACCTGTTCTCAGAAGGAAAGAGCAAGAGCAATGATTCTAGCACTGGATCTCCTCTGTGGCTCTGAACTGGTGGCTTTTTTTTTGGAGCATCGCCTATAGAGATTTTTAAGTGCCATGGTTTGGCGCAATTCAACGACATACCCAGTTTTAAAGCATGATGGGTGTCTGTTTGCTTGGCATGACATCATCTTTCATATTGTGCAAGGAAAGTGGGTTATATATTGTGTTTTGTTTTTATTTTAGTTCATTGAACATTCAACATTCCGTTTGCAAAGTGAACATTTAGTTTGCTAGTGTGGAGCTTCTACTCCTTTATTAAATTAGGGTCATGCTCTACACAACAATTCCAACATGTAATTTATTGGGAAAAGTAGGAAATATTTCAATTCAAGAGATGACATACATGTTAGTACAATATTTATCGCTCAGTTTTGTAAACATACCCATTGTCAAGTTTAAAAATAGTTATTGGATAAGTCCCATAAGAATCAGAAGAAAAATATTTTGGCTTTTGAAATAACCAAGTTCTAGGCACAATGTAAAAATACTGTCTAGACAGGACCTAACAGAAGTAGCAACACCTTATTTTCAACTATTTTATTATAGATTTATATGTCATTTAAAGGGGTTGTAAAGGTACATTTTTTTTCCCTAAATAGCTTCCTTTACCTTAGTTCAGTCCTCCTTCACTTACCTCATCCTTCCATTTTGCTTTTAAATGTCCTTATTTCTTCTGAGAAATCCTCACTTTCTGTTCTTCTGTCTGTAACTCCACACAGTAATGCAAGGCTTTCTCCCTGGTGTGGAGAAAGCCTCTTGAGGGGGGAGGGGGCGAGCAGGCAAGTCAGGACGTTCTCTACTTTGCAGATAGAGAAAGGAGCTGTGTGTTAGTGGGCGTCCTGACACTCCTGCTCGCTCCCTCCCCCCTCAAGAGGCTTTCCCCACACCAGGAAGAAAGCCTTGCATTACTGTGTGTAGTTACAGACAGAAGAACAGGAAGTGAGGATTTATCTGAAGAAATAAGGACATTTAAAAGAAAAATGGAAGGATGAGGTAAGTGAAGGAGGACTGCACTAAGGTAAAGGAAGCTATTTAGGGAATTTTTTTTTAACCTTTACAACCCCTTTAAACTTGTAGTACATGCTTCTTTATTAACCCTGTACAAGTGAAATGATGCTGGGCTAGAACGGGAAGTCTGTTGGAATGCAAAGACACTAAGGAGTTCATTTACTAAAGGCAAATAGACTGTGCACTTTTGCAAGTGTAATTGCAGGAGCTTAGTAAATGAGGGAGATCTTTGCTGACTTCCATCATCCAATCACATGCAAGCAAAAAATTATGTTTTTTTTTTCCTTGCATGTGATTGGGTATTCTTTGTAAAGTGAAGCTTTACCTCGTTTACTAAGCTCTGGAGAAACTGCACTTGCAAAAGTGCACAGTCTATTTGTCTTTAGTAAATCAACCCCTAAGTAATGATGTTTGAATCACTACTGAAAGCATTGCAGCTATGATTGGCAGTATGGACAGTGTTGTAAATTGGGAACAACTATATTTTTTGCTGGGCACTAAGTGGGGACCAGGAAACCCGCTCTCCTCCGCCGCCTAGACTAGGGTCTAGAGCCAGCAGGAGTAGGAGGTGAAGCACAGTTCCTATTAGTGGTGCTGAAATGCCTATTAAGTAGTGAAGTGGGATCTGCCAGTTGACACTTCAAAGAAAACAGACCAATAAAGACATTAAAGTGTTACTAAACCCAGGACCCTGAATTCACTATATCTGGTCCTCTACAGTACCCAAGACATGGGAATGCCATTATTTTCGTAAATATAAACTCCTAAATACCTTTTCTCATCAGCTGTATATATCAGACTTGTGACTTCTATCAGTGTCTGGTTAAAGCTTGTAGGAGGAGTTTTGACTCTTCACTGACTATCCTATCAGGATGCAGAACCCTGACCTTCTGTCTGGACAGTGCTGATTGGCCCTGAGCTGATCACATGCACTCTCCCAAGAAAAAAAACTCTCTAGCAATACACACCAAACTGAGCATGTGTGGCCTGTTCCCTGGCTCTGTATCATCAGGAAATATATTGGGGACAGTGGAAGGAGGAGATGATCGGTGGAGACAGGATCAAATAGCCTTCTTACACAATGCAGATGATTAACCCCTTAGGTTCCACACTGAATATAACAAGAATGCTTTACTGCATATACAGACTGATTTTACTGTTGTGGGTTGACCCTCGAAAACAATTCTTTAAAAAAAAAACTGCAATAGTAGGGCATAATTAGCTAGTATGCATAGCTCATTATGAATTACTTTCCTGAGATCGAAGCCCCCGAAGCGACTCTCGTTCCTCTCCTCCCCCGCCACCATGATACCCGAGTAACTTCTGGTGACAGCACGATCACCTTCACTAACGGCACGCTCAGTGCGCCTGCGCCGTTGTCTATGGCTCACATGCGCTGTAGACATCGGTGCAGTCTTTTCTGCAAATATCTCCTAAACCGTGCAGGTTTAGGAGATATTTCTTGCACCTACAGGTAAGCCTTAACCACTTAAGGACCGCCTCCTGCATATTTACGTCGGCAGAATGGCACGGCTGGGCACATGCACGTACAGGTACGTGCTGTGCTATTGTCCAGCCGTGGGCCGCGGGCGCGCGCCCGCGACCCGGTCCGAAGCTCCGGGACCCGCGGACCCAATCGCCGTTGGAGTCCTGCGATCGGTCCCCAGAGCTGAAGAACGGGGAGAGCCGTGTGTAAACAAGGCTTCCCCGTTCTTCACTGTGGCGGCGTCATCGATCGTGTGATCCCTTTTATAGGGACACACAATCGATGACATCACACCTACAGCCACACCCCCCTACAGTTGTAAAGACACATGAGGTCACACATAACCCCATCAGCGCCCCCTGTGGTTAACTCCCAAACTGCAACTGTCATTTTCACAGTAAACAATGCATTTTAAATGCATTTTTTGCTGTGAAAATGACAATGGTCCCAAAAATGTGTCAAAATTGTCCGTCATAATGTCGCAGTCATGAAAAAAAATTGCTGATCACCGCCATAAGTAGTAAAAAAAAAAAAATAATAAAAATGCAATATCCCCTATTTTGTAAACCCTATAAATGTTGCGCAAACCAACTGATAAACACTTATTGCGATTTTTTTTACCAAAAATAGGTAGAAGAATACGTATAAAAAAACGTCTTTTTATATATTTTTGGGGGATATTTATTATAGCAAAAAGTAAAAAATATTGCATCTTTTTCAAAATTGTCACTCTATTTTTGTTTATAGCGCAAAAAATAAAAACCGCAGAGGTGATCAAATACCACCAAAAGAAAGCTCTATTTGTGGGGGAAAAAGGACGCCAATTTTGTTTGGGAGCCACGTCGCACGACCGTGCAATTGTCTGTTAAAGCGGTGCCGAAACGCAAAACCTGGCCGGGTCCTTTAGCTGCATTTTGGTCCGGGTCTTAAGTGGTTAATCTAGGCTTAAATGTAGGTTAAAGTGGTCTGTAAGGCCGGGTACACACGAACAAACATGTACGGTAAAAGCGGTCGGTCGGACCGTTTTCACCGTACATGTCTGCCAGAGGGCTTCTGTACGATGGTTGTACACACCATCGTACAGAAGTCCGCGCGTAAACAATACGCGGGGCGTGTCCGCGTCGTCGCCGCGACGATGACGCGGCGATGACGCGGAGACGTGGGCGGGCCTGCCATTTAAAGGCTTCCACGCATGCGTCGAAGTCATTCGACGCATGCGAGGGACGGCGGGCGCCTGGACATGTACGGTAGGTCTGTACTGACGACCGTACATGTCCGAGCGGGCAGGATTCCAGCGGACGGTTTTAAAACACGTCCAGGAATATTTGCCCGCTGGGAAAAGGCCCGGCGGGCAAATTTTTGCTGGAATTCGGCCCGCTCGCGCCCACACACGACCGAACATGTCTGCTGAAACTGGCCCGCGGACCAGTTTCAGCATACATGTTTGGTCGTGTGTACGGGGCCTAAGGGTTTACAACCACTTTAAGTAAGACTTTAAAGAAATAACACTTTTTTTGTAGCCATGCAACCAACTTTCATAATGGTACCTTTTTTCTTTATCCTGGAGTTCACGCTATACTAAAATGTAGTTCAGCTGAATGTTAAGCAATTTAATATACTTGAATATCTAGAGATAATTATTACTGCACAAACATATTATTTTCTTCGTTTTTTTTATAGGAACCAGTGAAAATTTAGACAAAAACATTTTTTTGTTCAGTGACATAGGCTTAAAATAACTGCACATAGCTTGCCGGCAGTGCAAGTAAGATTATTTACTTCAACATATTTTGATAAACTGTGTGCCGCAATAGATTATTTCACAGGATTGCAGTTGCTCCAGGTGCAGGAGAATAAACTTGGCAGTGGAACAGATTTTCAAATCTGTCAGTCATTACTAAGAGTGGAAGAAACTAATCATAATAAAAAGTTCAAGGTGATTTCTTGCAGAGCTTTTAAATTCTAACAATATGTATATGCATAATTAACATCATATTTATATATGTATGTGAGTGATCATTGTATACCTATTTTTTTATTATTTCCTGTAGAATGATTTCTTAAGTTAGTAATATCACAATATATATATATATATATATATATATATATATATATATATATATATATATATATATATATATATATATATATATATATATATATACATATATATATACATATATATATATATATATACAATGTTGTTTGTAAAACAAGATATAAACAACTTCCACTGCTTATGAGATCCAATACATATGTCATAATGCAGTTGTTAAAGAGGAAGACATGTCAGTTAAACCAATATGCAGACTTATACAGGTCCACTGATATTAAACAGGGTTTTTGCTGGTCATGTTTCAGCCCAGAACAGGAAACAAACTCTGTTTTGCTAGAATAAATAAAATAACCAAACTAAAATATATGTATAACTCTTTCAAGGATATTTGCTCAAGTACTCTGTACTCTTTTATGTTCCTATGGCTTAGTCTTACCCTTTTTCTCAGAATCCCTTCAAGAATTTTAAAAGATTAGCATTCATGTACTGGACTCCTGATAGGATGAGCATGCATCCATTGTAAAGGTAGTCTCATTTTTTTTTATCCAAATCAGAAACCTCTGTTACTACCTCTGTTACTTTTTGACCATATTATTTTTTGACCTCTGTTACTTATTTTTGACCATATATTGTTACATTGTTACATACATCTAACATATGTGGACGTGGGACGGTTGATACATTCACCTCCACATCCACTGGGGATGAATATAAAACAAAACATTTCACCACCTGTGCCACTAAATATATTGTATATTTGATCACCTGCCCTTGTGGGAAGCAATATGTGGGGCGTACCATCAGGACTTTTTCCACAAGGGTAGGTGAGCAAATCACTAGTATTCGTAAAGGGAAAACTAACCACAGTGTCCCGAGACATTATTTGGAGGTACATAATAAGGACCCCACAGGTATGAAGTTCCAAATTATAGACAAATTTGTTCCCAACTGGAGGGGAGAATCATGCCTTAGGGGGGTTTCCAGGCTGGAAACCTTTTGGATTTATCAGTTTAAAAGTTACAGACCCCACGGCCTGAACATAGATTGGGACATCAATGCTTTTATCAATCTAGCATAATTTTTCCCATGACCTTTGTGCCATATAGATGTCCCTGTCTATCTCCCCCTTTTTCTATTGGGGTCCTTTACCACCCATTATGACAGATTACTTGTATACATCCTACTATACCTATTGTTCATTTTTGGTAGTTCTCTGCAGTCTATGAGATTATGTCTCATAGCTAGAATATATCCCTATATCTCCTTTGTCACTCACTAGCGTCACATCTACCTACGCGTGTTGTTTTTTCCATCACTATACGTTATATCTACTTGTAAATGTGCGTTGTACCGATATATGTATCTTTACGGAATCAATGTCATACACCACTAACTTGCATAGTTCATATTGGTGGTCGCATCTACAAGTACCATAAACTTGTCCCTTTAGTGGCCCAGAAGATGTTGAAGATGTTGCTGCATCTTCAATTCAATAGTGCCCTCCATACTATACTTCCCGTCGTATGCCGGGGTGTACGTTATAGTGATTTATTTATACTTTCATTCTGGTTGTGGGGAGGTTAGGACTGGGACGTGCGCTGTATGTGTTTGGGAGCCTTACATGCTGACACACAGGCGTATCGATGTTTGCCGGCTTGGTGCCGTCCAGACTACACATCCCAGGCTGCACCACGCCCATATTAAATGGTCACGTGGGATGCCCACTATGTCTTGAACTGACCATGGCGGTGTGTGTAACACTATCTCTCAGTTCAGACTACATATCCCAGACTGCATCACGCCCATGATAATGTCATGTGATATGCCCATTACACACAGAGCGGATCATGACAGTGGGTGTGACCACCACTGTCTACCAGTCATTGCATTTGTACCTTTGGTGTCCTTGGATCCTTGCAGTTAACAGGCCGTGTGATAGGCGACGGGTGATCAGGTGACCGCGTCACATGTTTGCGTGACGCAACAGCGTTCCCAGAAGTGATCCCGGAAGCACGATACACGGTGGTACGCACATGAGTTTAGAATCCCTCTATTTAAGCGTGGGGGCAGAGGGTTGGCATGCACCCAAGTTGATGTCTGAGACGAAACGCATTGGGTCCGCACGCCAGCTCCAGCTGCCCATACCACGCAAAATAACCCTCTCTCTTTTTGTACACTTCGGAAGATTTATACTATATTTTTATATTTGTATATGTTCTATTTTGTATTTTTACATATTTTTATTCCTGCACATTTTGGAGCTTTGTTTTTGAAATTTTTTCAATAAAGCTTGTGAGCTTACTTTTTGGATTTACACCATATGGAGGCTTTTCTTTTTTCTACATGCCTGTCTACCTTTGCGGAGTTCTAGTCTGGCACATTCGGTTCCGGTATTCCAGATCCTGACGGCTCAACAGCTGATCGGATATTGAGGTCTGCTTCGAGTGGAGAAAAGTAGGTGTTCTGTAGATCCAGTCCTTACGAGTCCTTGGTGTGAACAAGCGCTGGTGATCCACCACCGTATGGTGAGCTGGGTCCACTCCAGAGGGTAAGAGTATTTATTTCTCTCCCCCTGCCCAAAGGTGAAGGCACTCCTGGGTGACACTTTCTATGGCACACCAAGTATATATCACTTGAAGTACCAAGTACAGTGCGACTTTGGACAAATCTGTTCCCACTTGGATATTTACTGTTGAACTGTCTAGTGCAGTGTTTCTCAACTCCAGTCCTCGGGGCGCACCAACAGGTCTTGTTTTCAGGCTTTCCATTATTGTGCACAGGTGATTTTATCAGTTTCACTGCCTTAGTAATTACCACAGCAGTTTGATCTGAGGGAAATCCTGAAAACATGACCTGTTGGTGCGCCCCGAGGACTGGAGTTGAGAAACACTGGTCTAGTGCTCATAACTTCGGACTCTGACAATTTATTTAATGTAGATTGTTTACTTTCACAGTGAATACGATACACTATTGTTGGTGTTGTTTGGATTTTCACTGCATTTGTGCTAAAATTTCTCACATAATATAAGTACACTCTTCTTATTTTGAATATATATACCGCTCATATTTGAGCACGGTTTTGTATTATATATTTTTCTGTGCACATTGGGAATAGTCACATTTTTTTCTCAAGGTTCTACCAACATCATTTTGCATTTGTGGTTTGTTCCATATTTTTTCATTCACAGCGCTACACTTTATATTTTATTTGCACTATCACAATTCTTGTCTGATTGTAGTGTTTAGCTGCTATTTCTTGTTTTTGGCGCAATATTTGATTCCTTATTTCTGATTGTTACATAAAACAAGTACAATTTATGTTGTTCGTTAGTGAGGTCATCATATGGGTAGCATTTAATATCACAGTCCAGGACAAATGTGGACGCTTAAGCATTATGAATGGTTCATGATTTTTACCACATTTATTGCTGTTAGTTAAGCTTAATTGCTGCAATCTGCATTCTAGTGTCATGTATAAGGAAGAATAATGCTGTAAATACTACATATACGCAGATGACTTACTCAGTTTTGAATGCAATCTGGGAGAGGTTTCCAGCTGGCATCTCACCTTAATTCTATTTCCTATGTATAGAAACAACTGTGAAGGTCACAGTGATTTCAGTGTACCATGTCAAGTAAAATGTCAAGGCTGACAGCGGTTCCAACCTGCAAACCAGGTGATGCCTTATTGACTTTTATAATATGTTCAGTGCGTGTTATGATTACTTATTTTATCAGGTTTTAAAAGACTAGCAAAAAATGTCAGTTGTTAAAAGAAAATTCTGTATAATAACTGCTACTAGCTTGAATTAATGCTAAGCTATTTACAACTATAGTGTGTTAGCCAACCCACTGCAAAAGGTATGCAATGCTTGTTTTAGATATATCTTAAAACAAGTAGTTTTAAACCTAGTAAAATAATTCTGTACTACATCATGATTTGTGTGTTGCAAAATCTTCAGAAAGGTCACTAATATCTAAGTGGACATCTACAGGGTATGTGCTTTCAGGAGCAGCATGTTCCACCATTGTCGCCATCAGTAAGCCTGGACAATTACATGTAACTTCCTCGGGAGCAAGTATAGATATAGAGTGCTGCAAAGATGGTGAAAAAGATCAGCAGCACATCCAAAAAAAGATTTAGACAATTAAAACAGTATTTTCAATAAATAAAAATAATAACAATCATTCAAAAATGTTAGGGTTTACATTTACTTTAAGTTGATTATAATTACATTTATAATTTATTTATAAAAACAGTTTTAGAGTAACAAGGTCCCAAAATTTCAGTGATTAATTCCAAAGTAAAGAAAAATCACAATCAATCAGAAAAGATTTACTCATAATCATCTAAATGCCATTATTATAATTTTTTTCATGATAAAACATATAAAGGCCAGTTAAGCAGGAGACACTGTTTTTTGCTTTTACAAAGAGTTTTATTGTCATATAAACCAACAGTACAGGTTTACGATAGGGTATTATAGTATACATCATACAAAGCAAATCCGGGCCTGCAAGCCCTAACCAACATAAAGGAAACAGGAGCCAAGCTCTTATGCTATACTCAAATATAAGATGAAAAATAAAAAAAGCATTAGAACCATACAGTCTAGAACCCAGGCTATACCCGGCTGTCTGTAAATCTGTAGAACAAATATATAATACACAACAAAAGAACCTAAAGGTTAGCATCCTCTATAAAGAGTAGAAAGGATTAACTGCCAAGAGAAAAGAGACTATGGGAGAATGAAAAAAAAGAAGAAGAATGGAGCAGAGCGAGAAGAGGAGTAGAAGGCGAAGAAGGAACGATAGAGGAAGGGAGTGTGAGATCCACGGGGTGTGTGCAAGAGTCCTATATTGACAGTAATGCAGCAAGACACTGCTTTGTTACTTAAAAAAAACTGCTGATAGATTTATATTCTGATGTGCCTAGTAGTACAGCCTTCAGCTCAGTCTGTACCACTTCTCTGAACAGCACAGCACATTACCCTTCCTGATCCTCATCCTCTGCACTTTTTTAAAAAGCATAATCACCACCACACAAGCATGCCCCATCTAGTTCTCTCATGTTGCCTATGTATGTTGGTGCAGCAAGGTATCTCCCAGAAGTGTGCTTGTAACGATAGATCCCTGCAAGACAATGGAGCTAACCCTAAATAGGAAACCTTTGGCAGGGATATGTGGGCTAGATCAATGAAAAAAATAAGACATAGCAGGCAAGGTAAATGCCCAGGCAAGCTGTTATAAAATGTTAGGACTTGTTACCCCTTTTTCATCGGTTTTATAATATATACCCACCTAAATGCCCTTGGGGCATCTTTCAGTGAAAACAATAGTATAGAGGAGGAGCATATGAAGATCTTTATATCAACGTGAACAATATCACTTATGAAGAATGGATAACAGTAAAGGACCAAATAACCTTAACTTCCCAATTATAATCAATTTTATATAGTAAATGTATATGTCTTCTACCCAGCCACTGCTCATTAAAACACTCAACAACTTTTTAAACTAAATGGAATTATAGATTTGTATATCATAAAAAAAAATGTTTGGATCTTGACTATTATGACCAGGTAATATCAAGGACAGTTCCTCTTGAATACAGATTTTACCTTCCCTGAAGGCTTGACAGCTGTCTGTTTTTGCATCAGCACAGATGCTATTTAATCTCATGGATAGTTGCTCGCAATGTGCATAACAGACTGTTACTGACATTTTGTAAGACCTCTGTAAGTTTCAGCGTTATACATTGACTTAAGAACCTCTTTATAAAGGGTTGAATCAATATTTTTATTTAAATGGAAAATATCAATTACTACAGTTTTGCCCAGATATGAAATGGCTCTGGGCAATTTCTATAATCATGTTTTTTTGCAGTATTTCAAGACAAGTGAAAAGAATCTTGCAACATTCGATTTACAAAATATCTCATCTAATAGTAGAATTTCATTATTTACTTTTCTATAGTATGTTTGACCAGGAGCTATAGTTAAACAGATAGATACAACAGCACACAAAATATAGATATAGCCTTTTACTTGCCAAAAGTATAGTCTTGTGATCAGATCGTCCATGCTGCACTCAAGGTAGAGGGAACTCATTTATTAAAGGACCATTGTACAGAGGTAAAATTGTGCCTTAAAGCAGAGTTCTGGCCCCCTTCAAAAATTAAAAGTCAGCAGCTACAAATACTGTAGCTACTGACTTTTACTATTAGGGCACTAACCTGTCCAGGCATCCTGTCTAGACATCCATTGGGTGCTAAAAAGTGAACAGATATCTGTGCTAACTCAAAAATACAGTAATCTCAATAAAAAGCAGCTAGCACAGTTTGTAGATAAAGCAAACAAAAGTAATATAGTCCAATAGTACAGCACTCCAGCGAATAAAAAATGAATCAATAATATAAAAAAGTCCAAAATGAAAGTGTTCATCAATAAAGTTGAATTATAGGACCTCCACCAATACTTCAGTGTGCAGACAAAGAAAATACACCACACCACCGTGCAAACAATCTGCTTACCATAAAAACATCATAATGGGCATGAAATCAAAAAACGTGTAGGTCAGTGGCAGTCTCGCTCCAAACAGGATGTATGGGTGAAAAATGGTTGTCCACAGGCGACATCAATAGTGAAAGATCATCCCAGAACTCACAGAGATCCAACGGTATGCATTGCGTTCATCAACAGGTATAAAACCAAAAAATGCAGAGAGAGAACGGCAATAGTGAAGCCCGTAGGTAAAAGCAACATGCAATTTATTGTATGGTACTTACAGGAACAAACAGGCAAACAGGCATCAAAACATATAAAAACTCTGCGGCTCATAGCGTACTTGTATCGGCCAGCCTACAAGTACGCTATGAGCCGCAGAGTTTTTATATGTTTTGATGCATGTTTGCCTGTTTGTTCCTGTAAGTACCATACCAGGTACCCGCTCCTTCCTCTCCCAAAAAGATGCCAAATATGTCAGCAGAGGGGGGAGGCAGACAGGTAGAGCTTTCCCTTTTGGGTGGAGCTCCGCTTTAAATTTGCACAGGATTGCCCTGTTTTTTTCAATGTAGCTGAATTTAACAGTGCTTGCTGAAACAAAGTAAAGGTAAGTTAATGTTGTTGAGAAATGGGGATAGGGGGAATCTGCCATTTGTTCAATGTAAATTACTTCTAGATTCTTGCAGGTATTAGTCATGAGTTTCTATGAGCTGATTGAGGATAGTACCTAATGGGGCTATTTTTTGGAAGAGATAAAGAAAAAATACTCTTTGTGAGCAATAAAGGGTTGTAATAGTTTGTAATTAAATAACTACTTGAAATATTGAAATTGAACAACTGTCCAGTTAATTCCGATATCATAACTAACGCATCTTTGTGAATTGACCCATATATACTGCATTTTATTTGAGAACATTGGGCTAGTATACAAACATAGGGCCAAATTCTCAAAAGAGATACGCAGACTTAACTGCTGTTCAGCCTGCGTATCCCTGTGCCTAACTTTGGAAACGATTCTCAAAAGGCTTTTTCCAAAGTTAGGCAGAAAATCTGACATGTGTAAGACACTTACACGGTCAGATTTTAGGATGCAGTACCGCATCCGCCACTGGGGGCATTTCTCATTGAAATCCAGCTTTGCGTATGCAAATGAGGACTTAAGCAGATTTTCAAAGCATTTCAGCACTTTGATTTCTGCCTAAGTTCCGAATTTGCCGGCGCAAAATTAGGGCTGGTTTTACAATGTAGAAAGTTAGCCAAACCTTGTAAAGGCCCATTCCAGCGACGGCATTTGGTATGCATTCCTGAGGGAGAACTCCACGGCAATTTTTAAATTCAAAACCGGCATGGGTTCCCCCCCAAAATTGCCTACCCACGTGCACCCACCACGTGGGTACCTACCGGAGCATGATGGGACGGTGATGCCTATATAAATGGGATGCAAGGCGCGCTTCCATCATTACAGCGACAACAGGCGACGAGGCAACATCGGAAGAACAGAAGACCAGAAGACCCTGGCGTCACAGAAGACCGCGCCGGCTGCCTGTTTGAAATCGAGCTAACACACAAACATAGCAGGCAGCCAGCGCTGAAGAAGAAGGCACCGGAGAGCTGCAGAAGAACCGGGGTTCGCCGAGTCAAGAGCGGAAGAGGGGAGAAGATGGAAGAAGCCCCCCGGAGTCCGGAGAAGCCCCCCCGGAGAGCGGAGAAGACCCCCGGAGAGCGGAGAAGACCCCCGGAGAGTGGAAGAAGAAGCCCCCCCTTGTAATTGAGCTAATAACGAAGACAGGGGGGGCATCCGGAGCAGAATAATAAAATATTTTAAAAAGCCTTGTGTTGTGTGTTTACTACATTTTACTTTTTGCCTCCAGGTGAATGGATAGGGGTACGATGTACCCCATATCCATTCACTTAGGGTGGGGGGCCGGTATCTGGGGGCCCCCTTATTTGAGGGGACTCCCAGATTCCGATAAGCCTCCGCCCGCAGACCCCGACAACCAATGGCAAGGGTTGTCGGGAAGAGGTCCTGTCCTCATCGACATGGGGACAGGGTGCTCTGGGGTGGGGGGGCCCGCAGTGCGCCCCCCTGCCCCAGAGCACCCAACCCCCCCATGTTGAGGGCATGCGGCCTGGCACGGCTCAGGAGGGGGGGGGCGCTCGCTCGTCCCCACTCCCATTCCTGGCCGGCCGGGTAGCGTGCTTTGGATACGGGTCTGGTATGGATTGTAGGGGGACCCCCTACGTCAATTTTTCGGCGTGGGGGGGTCTCCTTACAACCCATACCAGACCTAAGGGCCTGGTATGCTCCTGGGGGGGGAACCCATGCCGTTTTTTTCTTTGAAAATTGGCATGGAGTTCTCCCTCTCAGGAATGCATGCTGAGCGACGCTGTCATTTTTTTTTATAATTATTTGTTTTCCCGGCGCGTCTTTTTTTTTCACCCGTCGCAACTTTAGTGTCCCGTCGAAATTCTCAAAGCCGACCGGCGTTAATTACGTTCGCGCGCTGCACGTCGGGAAAATGACGTCACACGCATGCGCAGTACGGCCGGCGCGGGAGCGCGCCTCATTTAAATTTTAAACGCCCCCAGGAGAGGAGGACCGCCTTACGACGGCGGCACTTAAGTTACACAGCGTGTAATTTCTACCTAAGTGCTTTGACGATCAGGCACTTAGGTAGAAATTTTAAGTCAGTGTAACTTAACTGCTGAAATTTAAGTTACGCAGAGTTTTTGAGAATTTGGCCCATAGTGCCTTTGCCAGAACCAAAATCAAGAGTTACTTGTGTTACTTTGCACTGAAAAGAAAGGTATCAGCTCATTTTGATTCATTATCCCCTCTTTATAGGTATATTTCAAAAGTCAGTATTTCATATCCTATGCTGTTGCAATGTGTAAACTGTTTCTGCTCTCAATAAAGCATAAGATGTACATTATGCATTTTCGTTTATACTTTGCATAACCTTTCCTGATTCAGACTATCTAAACTGATTTCTAAAGCAAAAGTGAATCATTCTGCCATTCACTATGAATATGAAGCTAACGAGACCATTCTTAAAAATGATCCAATAAGCAGGTTGGTGATAATTGGAGGTGTCACTACAGTCAAATCAGTTAAATTATATGTAATTTGCCTATATTGTCACTTGAGTTTCTGTGTAGAAGTGTAACTGGTAAGATTCATGGGCAAAGTACTGTCTTTTAGGGGGCTGTAGTGGCATAAAGAGAGATGAGTGAATGCATTTATCTGGTTGAGATTTTAACTTTTATCTTTCAAGTTCTTTGCCACTTTAAAGTTGGGGTGATGTTGCAACTCTTCCAGCTTCTTCAGCTCCTATGATGTTCCGATGGAGAGGGTTGCATTATCAGAAACAATCCCTCATATAAAAGCATTGCAGGGTCACTTGTTTCTGGGTGCATGTGGATATGAACTGTGCTACTTAGAACATTCATGGCCCAAAAGCTATGGTTATTGTAATTCTTATTGGCAATGGAACTGTTCAAATTGGTGTGACTCCGACTTTGTGGTGCCATGCTGATTTGAAAAAAGTTTCCTGCACAACTTTTGTGTGAGTTTAGGTGCAACTTGCCTATATATCCGTGCATGAAGTGGCACAGATGTCAGCTGAATAGCACCTGAAATTGTGATGACCTGGTACTTTGAAATTTCAAAGTAGCATCAATGTGATCCAGGGCATTCTCCCCCTCTCAGTCTAAAGCCCCCTCCCTGCCTTATCTCACTAACTATCCCAGTTTAATTACCATTGCTTTGTCTGCCTGTGTTTGCTTTGGCTCCTCAGAGATTGCCTTACTTATCATTCTGCTAAAACTTTGTGTATTAGTACTGCTTGGACCTTGAAGAAGGGGGAACACCCCAAAAGCCTTTCCCAAAAAAATTGGATGTTAGTGCAAATAAAAAAGTATCATAAGCAGTACAAAACTGTTCTTCTGTGCTAAGGGTAAAATAACATTCCCAACTCATTTACCTATGTCAATTAAGAAATTTTTTTTTAGCTAGAGATGTATTTTTTCTTTTACATTTTCTATTATGAAGCATTTCCCAACCATTTGTACTGAATTTTTAAACTGAAATCTGTAGTCATGAAATGTGTTGATATAAACACACACAACCTCCTGGGTCACATCTGCACTAAGCAATTTCTGTTTAAATTGCTTTAGCGTTTATGAAAAATCTCACATGTGCTAACAAACCATTTGAGTATAGATTGATAGTCTTTTTTGTAACATTCTATTTAAATTGTGGTGTTTTTCTCTTTTGTGTTTCATTGCTCCTGGCACAGATAGTTTAGGATTTAGATAATGGTGTGGTATGTGTAGCTTAATAAGAAAAGTTATAATGAGGGAGAGCAGGATGTTAGTACAATGAGTTATTATAGTAATAGGTTGAATGCGGACAGCATATTTCATTCTGTTTCACAAATGGAAACAATGGGTTTCAATAAAAAATAAGACAAAAAAAAACACTATTTGATAAGTGATGAAAATACTGTATTTTTTTTATCTATCTCAAAACTATTTAGTATAATTCTCATGTAAAACAAGGCCAGTGTCTTTGAGTGATATTCTAAATACAGCTGCTTTGTTAAATGGAACAATTATCATTGTTTTGTGAAGACTAGCATGTCAATAGAATTTATTAAAAATTTAATTGCCTGCAGTTCTACACAGATGCAAAATTCAAATGCAAGGAAAGTCCAGCTTAAGACTGGAAAGGAATCGGAGTGAATGACGAAAATCATTCATCAAATGGGCTACTTTTGGGGCTTATGGTGCTTGTATAAACATTTGGTCATGGTTAAGAGTAAAAAGGATTTATATTTTCATGACAGGCAAGACTTTATAGTAACAAGTTTATTGTGGCCTGAAAATCAAGAAGACTATAAATTAGTCTATTCAAGCAGTAAGTTGAACAAAACAAAAAAAAAAACATGACAAAATTTCCACATAGTTTATTTGGATGGGGGAATTATTTCCACCAAGCTATTGTATTCTGACAGCATGAACCCCCCCATCAGAATATGCTGATGAGTGTTTCAGGTTAAAGCCTGCAGTGCTGATCAAGCAGGGAAAAATCAAACAAGGTGGTTGTACAGAAATCAATCGGTAGATTAACTTCTGTACAATCACAGTGGCCATACATGGATCAAAATGTGGCTGGTCTATTAGACTCAGTATCTATAGATAAAGCAAATCATGTATTAAGTATCAAATGGCTGCCCAGGCAAATAATGTCTCCTGTAGCCGATGTTCCCATGCCATACCAAATAATTTTTTGCAGAATATTAATGGCACACATCACGCACACATACAGACACTGTATACTGTATATTGTACAATGTTGTTTCATATTATTTACAATCTTCTCTATGATAAGCTGCACAAACACATGCATTGTTTGAATGATGTGTGTGTCAGTCACTTAGAATAGTTGTAAACCCCACTTTGTGATTTTTACCTGCAGGTAAGCCTATAATAAGGCTTACTTGTAGGAAAAATGAATATCTCCTAAAAAATGTTAAAGTGTAGGTGATATTAACCCTGCATGCCGCCGTTGATGTGAGCGGCGCATGCACTATGAAGGTCTGGCTTACCGTCCAGGAACTTCAGAGCTTCTTGCCCAAACCGAGGGCTCTTGCGCATGCGCGGGAGTGACGTCATCGCGTCTCTGGCCACTCACAGTGCTGGAACTCACGATCCTGGAAGAAAGGACGGGGGTAAATGTCTGCCCTCTCAGAGGTGACTGGGCACCAATGAGAGGGCTTCATTTCAAGGTACTTCATAATGTGCTAGAATGCGATGCATACTAGCACATTATGTCTTTGTCTTGCAGGGTTTTCTTGCCTTTCCCTCAGTTTACAGACGCTTTAAAGCTCAATTATTGTTTTTCTCAATTTCATCTCTTTATCCACTTCAGCTCTAATACTTTTAGACCCTTATGGACCAGATCAATTATTATATGTCCACTATGTGCCTGTTTATTCAGAGTTAGCTTTGTTATTACTTAGGATAACAAAATAACACTAGTCTCCCTTTTCTAAATATTGTCTTCAAAATATTTTGGGCCAGATTCATGTACAATTCCGGCGGCGTAACGTATCCCATTTACGTTACACCGTCGCAAGTTTTCAGCGCAAGTGCTTGATTCACAAAGCACTTGCCTGTAAACTTGCGGTGGCGTAGCGTAAATCCGTCTGGCGCAAGCCCGCCTAATTCAAATGGGGCGTGTATAATTTAAATTATCTTTGCCTGACGAAGAGGTCCTGTGCGACCTTGAAACGTTGCTTTTTGGATCGCTATTATGCATTAAAATTTTTGGACGTTTTTTAAATGATCCTTGGTGTGCTGGCGAATATGTTTATATCATTTCAATTAGGCGCGTTCCTGCGCCGAACGTACTGCGCATGCTCCGTTTTGTAATTTCCCGCTGTGCTTTGCGCGAAATGACGTCGCACCGACGTAATTTTTTGAACGGCGACGTGCGTTATGTCCTTTCCTATTTCCGGACGACTTACGCAAAAAAAAAATTCAAAATTTGACGCGGGAACGATGGCCATACATTAACATGGCTAGTCTAAATATAAGCCATTGAAATAGCATCCGTAACTTTACGACGGGAAAAGCCGACGTAAGAGAATGCGACGAGCGAGCGTAGCTTCGTGGATCGCCGTAAACAGCTAATTAGCATACCCGATGCGGAAAACTACGCAAACTCCACCCAGAGGGCGCCGAAGTATTGCATCCTAAGATCCGAAGGCGTACGAAGCCGTACGCCTGTCGGATCTTACCCAAAAGCCGTCGTATCTTGGTTTGAGGATTCAAACTAAAGATACGACTCGGGAAATTTGAAAATACGCCGGCGTATCAGTAGATACGCCGGCGTATTTCATCTGTGAATCTGGCCCTTTATTTTTACGTATCCTATAGACAGAAATTTAGAAACGTAAAAAATAAATATATTTGACAAGTGTTTTTTATTTTTTTTGAGAAAAGTAGCTTTACAATTACTATAAAGTATACTTTTTTATTATATAATGATTCTGTTTAAAATTAAATTAAATGTAGTTTCTTGTACAAAGCATGGAATAGTTATTTGCAAATGAAAATGGTATTTAAAAAATAATTACAAATAATGGCACTGAAAAAAAAAAAAAAATAACTAACAAACATGTTAAATATTAATGGTAAAAAGTAAAAATCAACAAAAACATGTATATCTCAGAATGTGTTAGCGAGTGTAAATAAAATGCATTTTATTTGAGAAAAAATATTTTGATAGCAGGCAATCTCCAGTGATAGTGGTGGGGGGATCAATGCCAGAAGCAGAGGAGCAGAATGTAGGAGATATTGCTAAAGCATGAGCACGTGTATTTTAAAACAATGATTTAAAGTTACCCTGTCATTAAAAACAAAAACCCCTAACAGGGAGATTGAATACTTACCTGTCCTGCTGGATTTCCTGCAGACATGAGCAGAGGGTATCTCTCAAACAGAGTGGTGCTCAGGCATCATAGGCAGGAGAAAGGGTAAGCATTCACCTTTTTGCAAGTAGCCCTGGTCATTGCTTTACTGACAGGGTTATGTTAAAATATGTAAACATGCTGCTTCCTGCATCTGTGGTGGCTTCTCTCCACTGTTGGCAGAGCTAAGTAATAGCCACACCCTTAAAATAAGTATCCTAATACAGACTTGTATTGCAGTGAAGGTGGGCGGGGGTTGTCTGACCAGATCTGTTACATTTCGCACTTGGTCTTAGGCCAGGTACACATGTACCGAAATTTGGGAGGTTTAGCAGGAACTGGCAGGTGTTTGGTATATGGGTTTTCCTCTCTGTTCAACAGAGGCCAGTCTAATGACAGGCTTCTGTTGAACAGTCATGATCAAAATAAAAAATTGCAGTCAATAGCTTCAGTAATGATCTGTGCATTCTGACCGGGAAGGCCCCACTGTCAGTCTGCCAATAAGGAGGCGGGGAGATTCCTGCACCCATATTGCTTGCGTGGATGCGGATACCTGTCAGCTTTTTTTTGTTCAACCCACCGTTGAATAAAAAGAAAGAACTGTGCTTGTGTACCCCGTTTAGCTGTGGTACCTACTATATGTGCAGTCATATTTATATACTTTCAGCAATTGCTTAAATATGAATGTGGAGGCAAGACTATGAAACTTGAGGTTGTTACTTCAATGTATTTCAGAGTGCATATCTATATCTATAACTTCAACTAGTCTCTAAGTCCAGTTTGCCTAGATTTCATACATACTGCATACTTGCATAGTTAATCTGGTTGAAGAAAGTGCATCTTGTTCAACCAATAGAGAAGAAAAAAATGCACACAAATTGAAAACCTCCATATACACAATGTAATGGTAAAAGAAAAAACAATAGAGCATGATCCAATTTGCAAAAATACTTCCTGAACCACCAAGAGGCAATTAGATGTTCCCGGGTTCCTCTTAACCTATACATATTAGTATCCAGTTATATTTTGTGAATTTAAGAAAGAATTTAGGCCTTTTTATTTAAAAATCTCCTGAGCTGGCCAGAACCAGCTCTTGAGGGAGTCTATTACACAATTTCCCAGCTCTTACTGTGAAGAAGCCTTTCCTTATTTTATGCAAGTTCACTATATGGACCACATGTGTATTTATATATAATGATCATATTCCCTCTTAATCTCTTCTTCCCAAGAGAGAAAAACATTCAGTTCAGCAAATCTTTCCTTATAGCAGAGCTTCTCCATGCCTTGGGGTACACCATTAATAACCTTAGAACATTCTGAGTATCAACCATTAACCACTAATCTCAGAATACAATCTTTTAGACAGTTTTCAATCCATTTACAAACAGATTTTTCTGATTTTTGCAATCATTTACATTATAGTTAGCATTGTCACCATCTTTACTTATTAAATGTACTTACCTATTTTTACAAGACAAACCCTGTGCTTACAGTAAAAAAAACATAATTGCTACATAGTTCATTGTCTGCAACCATTTGGTTTTCGCAAATTTCCAAAGAATTAAAATGTTTTTTTTCTTGTAACCATACCAATTCTGAGACCATTCTGTGCACAGTGTAAGGAAACACAAAATGCCGTTCCTGCTCAACTGGTTGACTGTTTTTCCCACCAATCTGTATTTTTAAAGAAAAGAATTGGACTGAGCAATGTGATCTGATGTGATTATAACTAGCACTGTCTTTCACTTCACATGTGTAATTTCAACAGAGCAGCAGCAGGAAAGACTTGAATAACATAAGCAAAATCCTTGCAATGCAGAAGATTGTATTTTATTTTTGCCTGTTTTTAATTTTAGTTACACTTTGTCTTTGACCTACAATCATACTTTTTGTTAAGAAACTATTCATCACTAGGGATGAGCCCAATGTTTAAGTCGAACATTGGCTGTTCGATCGTTCGACAAAGATCGAACATTGTGGACCGTTCACACCAAGTTCGAGTGGCACGTCATGGCCCATAATACACTGCTTCATCGCAGTACATTGCTGGCTGATGATTGGCCAAGCATGCACTATGACCCGCATGCTTTGGCCAATCACAGAGATGTCAGCGAAAAGAGCCATAATTGGCCAAAGGCAGGGTGCCTTTGGCAAATTATGGCTCAGGGAGTTAAGTCCACGCCCCACACTATAAAAGGCTGTCGGCACATCGGCCCTGTGTAGTGTTGCTGGAGTTGAGTGAAAGAGAGAGATAGAGTGTCATTTCATTTAGTTTGAGAAGGCAGGTGATTCAGTTAGCTGCAGTGTACTGTAGTATATATATATAAATATACATCCCGGCTTTGTATATATATAAAATAAGCAAAATCCTTGCAATGCAGAAGATTGTATTTTCTTTTTGTCTGTTTTTAATTTTAGTTACACTTCGTAACTTAGTTTCATGTAAAAGTCCCTATAATAAAACTAAATAAATGTTGCTTACGGGTTAGAATTCAGACTGTGAGCAGAAAACTACCATCTTGTAAAACCTTACTGGCTGTACATTAAGTGTAATCTTCATTGACAATACGGTATGTGTCGTTAAAAAACAACAATAAAGCATACATATACTCTTAACAAATGGATTCTCTTAAACTCAGCTGTATGTAATTTTCAATTAGGTTTTCTTATGAAAACAAAACAAACAAATGAGCGAGTAATCAAGTAAGTTGGAAAATAAACCACTATCTTTCTGCTCCACAAGTTATTCCGTTCCAACTGCAGGCAGTATATACCTGAGTAATGGAATGCAAATCAAATCTCTTCGTTAATTTAGAGCTAACAGAATATGTACTAGCACACTATTCCACAAACCTTTGGCTTTTAGAAAGGTGCATTAGGGTTAATTTAGTAAAACAGTAGAGAATGCTCATTTACAAATGTGAAAGTTCAATGAGACTTGCAGATAAGGCGATACTGTGTTCACTTTAATTAACCAACCAAGTGGTAGCAAAAATATTTTTTTATATTACCATCCCAGATGATTGGATATTCAAAAATCAAACATTTGTTTTTTAAAGTGAACATTTTCCTTGCTAAATAATCAGCCTCTTCTAATTTTAGAAGACCAAACACACACTTGGGTGCACATTTTTAAGAGGTATGGCATGCTATCTGTTGATTCATTATGTGATCACATTTCTTTCAATCTGTAAGAATGATGATGCTGCAACAACCAGCTGCTGACAAGCATGCTTGTCAAACCCCAGAGTGCACTTTTTATTGAAATAAATACCCCAGGTGTTGGTTACTCACATGTATTTTTATTTAATTGATCAAATTGAATAAATATTACTTGGTCTCAAACCATTAAGTATGGAGTTTGTATTTCTCTGGTCATCTAATATAAAATCAAGGCAGGTCTGTATTCATAAAAAAAAACCATTATATATATATATATATATATATATATATATATATATATATATATATATATATATATATATATATATATATATTAATTTGGCTATCCTCTTGCAATCCACGTTACAGCAGCAATCAGAACCCGGAGAGGAAGAGACAAGAGTGAATGTGACCATGGTGTCCTGCATGCAAATATATTATCACCCAACCTGCAGACAGGAAGACAAAGGAGAGAGAGCAAAATGATAACATCATGAGTCATTTTAAAGGAAACGTTCGCGTTTGGAACAGTTTACAAGTTACAGACAATATTTAGGGTGTAACGTGTAACATGTTACATGCTCCAACACCTCCCTTTGAAAGCAGGAGGGGGATCCTTTCTCCTATAGCCACTGCCACTGTTATTTTGACCACTTCCCATCCTTAGGATGTGCCTGTACGTCCTCAGGGGAAAGTGGTTTTACCAGGATAATGGCGGCAGCCTGAGGCCTTGTACTCACGACCGGATCTGTGCGCTGGAAACTGTCTGCCCGACAGTTTCCGGCGTACAAGGCTGATTTGTGTTTTGTTCCGCTGGCGTGTACACACCAGCGGACCAAATTCCCGTCGTACCGGAACGCGTGCACGTAAACTACGTACGACGTCACTATAAAGGGGAAGACCAAAGTTAATGGCGCCGCCCTCTGTTCCTCTTTTGCTAGTTACGGGTTTGCTCGTGTTAGTGAAGGTTTGGTTAGAGCTGATTCGCGCTTCTCGGTCTCCAGGCTTTGACAGCGTGTATTCACGGGTTCAGTGCGTGTGCTTGCGGTAACGTAGTTGTCATTCGGCTATAGGCAAGCAGGTTGTTTCTGCTTTAGCAGTTGCATCCTGTGCGCTCGTATCTGTTTGTCACGCGTTTGTCGCAGGTAGTGCTGGATTTGCGAGTGCTTTCTGTTTCAGTGTGTTCTTGACTGACCAGCCGGCCGGTTTGAAGCCATGATGGAGCAGCAGCGTCAATTTTCGCGAGTTGGTGCTGTTTATGGGATGGCTGCTGGATATGTTCATTTGTCCAGTACTTTGGCCAGAAACAGGGGGCGGAGGCGTTTCTGGACCAAGAATTGGTTGCGCCAGCGTGACCAGTTCTCACATATGCCTCTGCTTAGGGAACTCCAGGAGAATAATCCTAATGACTTTAGGAATTTTCTCCGCATGACGGACCCCGTATTCAACCGTCTGCTGGATCTTCTGTCCCCCTATATCACGAGGCAGGACACTGTGATGCGCCAAGCCATCACGGCCGAGCAGAGGCTTATTGCCACGTTGCGGTACCTGGCGACTGGGAGGAGCCTGCAGGACCTCAAGTTCTCGACAGGCATCTCTCCGCAGGCGCTTGGGGTCATCATACCGGACACGTGTGCTGCCATCATCAAAGTTATGCATGAGGAGTATATTAAGGTAAGTTTCCTGGCTCTAATAATGTGGCCAACTAACTTTATTTTTATTTTCCCAGATATGCTGTGTGTTTACCTAACGTTCTCTTTTCTCCCTATGCATGTTGATATCAGCTTTACATGTTTTATTCTTGGCCTACCTGCATATTTGTCCCTTACCCAATATTAACCTGTCCAGCATGCTATCCTAGGGACAAACCCACCTTGCCATTTTTTCAAACAGGACTTTTTGGTTTTTGTGTCCCCCCCCCCCCCCTTCAAACTTTTATTGTCCCCATCAGAGGGCTGTGGAGTCTCTTAATGAAGTGGCCCTATATATTTCATTTCCCAAATTCTCCATGCACATTTTTCTAATGCAATTTTAATACTGTGAACTGTCACAAGGATGCTTGTAGGATGTATTTGTTACAAAGTACTAAATCTCTAATTTTGTTTGTCCCCACAGCTACCCTCCACACCACAGGAATGGCAGTCTGTGGCTTCCCAATTTGCCCAGCGGTGTGATTTTCCAAACTGCGGTGGAGCAATAGATGGGAAACACGTCCGCATTGTGCCCCCACCCCGCTCGGGGTCGTACTATTATAATTACAAGGGTTATCATAGTATTGTGTTGATGGCGGTGGTGTCGGCACAGTATGAGTTTCTATATGTGGACGTGGGGAAGAACGGCCGGATGTCTGATGGGGGAGTGTTCGCACGGACTGATTTCTATGATCGTCTCCAAGCTGGTGGTCTGGCATTGCCACCAGATGAAGATAATGTGGAAGGACTTCCGTTTGTGTTCCTAGCGGACGAGGCTTTCGGGCTTGGTCCTCACCTCATGCGGCCTTTTCCCCAGAGGACCCTCACCTCAGAGAGGAGTGTGTTTAATTTTCGGTTGGCCAGGGCTCGGAGGGTAGTCGAGAATGCCTTTGGGATACTCACCAACCGGTTCCGCCTGTTCAGGACATCGATACATCTGGCGGAATATAAATTGGACACCGTTGTATTTGCCTGCTGCATTTTGCACAACTTTTTACGCAGGCACTCCCAGACGTACCTACCCGACATCGGTTCTGAGGCAAGACTACCCTCAGATCCCCTTCCCGGGCTGGACACTGGTCGCGCTGGCTTGGCCCCCCAATCAGCTCGTGAGGTACGCGACAAATATGTTGAGTACTTCATGGGTCGGGGGGCCATTGCTATGCCAGATCATATTTCTTTCTAATTCGGCCCCCAAAGAAAGGAATATTCTAAAAAATAATAAATAATTAGACCATTGGACTTTATACAGTTGTTTGTCATTAATGCTTTTTCTCTTTTTCTGTCTTCCTGGTTCTCTAACTAACTTCTTCAATTGTAATGCATAATTGATTTCTCCACTTTTAGTAACTAACCACATTTTGCACAGTATTCACTCATCTACAAACAGGGTATTGAGTCTAGAAATAAGAAGCAACTCCATTTGTAAATGTTGAGGTCAAGTTTTTTAATTTTTGCTTGTTCATGACCCCAAAAATAATTTTATATTTTTTTCATTACTCCCTGCTTTTGTACTTAGGAGTCTACAAAATTTTTTTAAATTTTTTTTTTTTTTTCAGGTAATTCAACCAAAAATATTATGCAGATTATACATTTATTAACAAGTTAACTTTTTTTTTTCTCAAATATAGTTAGATTTATTGTTTACATATATATATATATATATATAGATTATATTTGGTGGGGTGTTTACCGCCTTAATTTTTTTTTTGGGCATATTTTTTATGCACAAAAAACAATAATTTTTTAACCTTTTTTTTTGTTTTTGGTGTGTTTTTCTAAAAGTAAATTTTTAGGTGAGAATTTGGAGTCAAATCTCTACTTCACTAAATTCAGTGATTAGAGAGATTTATAATTCTATATATATATTTTTTAAAATTTTTGGCGTTGTTTATTCTTTATGGTCTAAACTTTATAGTATCCCAAAATGTTCAACATGGTCAAAAAGTAACAAAATCCAATTCCAAAAATATAAAAACTCACAACAGCAGTCAGTCATGGTGTGCTTTCACACTGGAACACGCCAAAATTGGAAGATACACACATTCAGTGCAAACTCGCCAAATGTCATTGGTTCAACAGACAAATGGCCACATGTGCTATCTGACATCATGGGTGATCAATGTCTGTGTTTTGTGGGAGCAAACCCTTCCTCTCAACTACTTGAGGATGGAGGAGGGGGTTGGACCCACAAAGCACAGACATTAGATATTCTGTGATGGCAGATAGCACATGTTGGCACACTGTGTGTGTATCTTCAAATTTTGGCGTATTCATTATTCAAACTGTAAAAATGTTTGTGGGGGCGGGGGATGGGCGGGGGGTGTTTCAGTCTTTGACACGGCCCATCATGTCAATAATGTTCTTAAAATTAGATTCGATGACCATCATTCTTTGCCGCATATTGTCCATTTCCGTGCTGCATTCCAAAAGGACATTTGTTACATTCTGTTCCATGAGAAACATCCTTTCACGCATATTGTGCATTTCAGTGCTGCACTCCATTACCTGCTGAATAATTATAGCAGCACTTGCACGTGAAAATATTGGCACACCATCCTCCTCCCCTAAAACAAAAAAAAAAAATGGCATTTACAACATTATTTTTCGATGAGGCCTATCTACATATGTTTTTTGGAATCAAGCTAGGGTGACACTGACCTGATGGGCTTCTCCTTTCCACCTCTTCGACATCTTCTATCACTCCTCCTTCTTCCACCACCTCCCCATCATCTTCAATCACTCCTCCTTCTTCCACCACTTCCCCATCATCTTGGACTCCTCCTTCATCCATCAATCCACCTTCTTTCAATTCGCCAAATTGTTCTTCCGCCACTTGCCCTTCATCTGCTATGACTTCTAAGTCCAAAATTACTTCTTCCTCCTCTCTTCCTTCCTCCTTTCTTCCTTCCTCCTCTCCTTCCACATCCTCCTCTCCTTCCACATCCTCCTCTCCTTCCACATCCTCTTCTCCTTCCACATCCTCCTCTCCTTCCACATCCTCCTCTCCTTCCACATCCTCTTCTCCTTCCACATCCTCCTCCTCCTCCACATGTTGAGATGGCAGATTTTGGCCTTGTCTGGCCCTCTCTGCCTCCTCCAAATGCTGGCGACTTCTTTCCCCTGAAATAAACCAAAAAAAATGTAGACTCATCAGCACACAGATATTGGAGAGCATAAATCGCACACATTGCTTAGAAGATGCTTTCATTTAGTTACTTTTATCTTTCACCAAACCTACATTTTGCAATTACTTCTATATGGCAAGCTCTGATCCTGCCCCTTTTTAGCAAAGTGACACACATGGATGTCCCCCCTAAACTGTATTTCTGGGAGACCCTACCAAAACCCATTTTTGATTTGGGGAGACACAGGTGCTCTGCATTGCAGATGTGAAAACATCTGCTTTATTACCACTGTTTTTAGAATGAATCCTGTTTGCCTTTCCCATTCTCATACTTTTTTTTTCTAGAACTAGCTTTTACACAATGTTTACAAACAAAGTTTTTGGCCAGTGAGCCATGTCCAGGTGTGTTGTTCCTGGAATAACCGAGCCTTTCTGATAAACTATGTGATGTTACGTTGTTTACTAAGAACACTGTTTGTAAATATGTAGTTATTTATGTCCTAAAAAATAAATGACAACATGTCTTTAAAATTACAAGCAGGCCAAGGAGGCAGATGGTGAAATATACATGGCAACACATTATTGCAGACAATCACCCCCCCCCCCAACCCCAATATATATTTACTTACTTTTACGAAGAATTTTAAGTATTTTCTTCATCTGATGTGGCTCCCTCAATTTTAAGTCTGACCATCGTTTCCTCAGCTGTTCCTTGGACCTGGTGATCCCAAACATCCTCTGCATTCTCCTCGCCACCTTGTCCATAATATGTGCCTTTCGGCGGTTAGGGGTCTTGTATGGCCCTAATTCACCATCATAGTCCTTCTTTCGCATGATGTAAACTAACTCCACCATTTCCTGGAACCGCATATTAGTGGCTTTATATCTTCTTTTCCTTGATCGGGACGTCCCTGCCTCTGTCCCTTCACTTGTGGCATGAGAGCATCGTGCCCGCTCGTGTGACATCGCCATCTTTCCTTTCCCACAGAGATTATGGGCGTGGAAAAGATGAATTCTTACGCCATGGGCGGAGAAGAGGGCGGCGTTTAATACATACGCGGAGTGTAGAGAATGCAAACAACGTGTTTACGTCCGTTACGCGGAGAATCTTCGAGCGCATCCAGAACATACACAGTTAACGCCATATTTCCTAAACTCATTGATTAGGGGCCTCGCAAAGGTGACGAGGGCGGGGTTTCATAAATACGCGGAGTGTTTAAAAGGTTTACGCCGTGATTACGCATCTTACGCGGTAATTAGGCGAGCGTGAGAAACGAGGAGCGAGAGACAGGAAGGTAAGGAAATTAAAAATGTGATCAGCAGAGGCCTTGAAAATGTAGACACATGGGATGGGGGTTTGGGCTGTTGGTTGCACCCTTTTTAAGCTATTCTGTCTATGGGGTACCACAATGTTATTTTGGTATCCAAATGCTTTTGGACACCTCACAAAATAGAGATGTGAACAATGCTGTACCTCATTGACAAGTTTTTGAATGGTGTATTCAGATCAGGCAAAGTATTGTTCAAGTGTTGGTTGTACAGAGGTCATTAGGAAGTGTCTTTTATGTCATCCATTGTCAGGGGCATGAGATTTACACATGAAAGAGTGCCTAGATGAAAACTGTCATTTGTAAGCATTGTTTAATTTTATATATTTAAAATATTTACTGCAATGTGAACAATGGCTCTGCATCTAGCAAATCAATGTTTGGTACAAGCAATGCGGCCGAGCTGCCAATCATTGTTTAAACAAGAGAGACTGTGTTTGGAATTAGATATAGGTAATAAATTTGAAGACACATATTAGATCAAGGTCAACGCTGATCCTTTGGAATATTTATTTTTCTGTGGTTTATGTTTTTGTAATATAGACTCAAAAAGAAATATAATTTTGCAAAAATTACAATGGACCTCCTACAAAGCAAGGAATCTATAGAGGCCTTACTTCAAAAATACCAGGACACGCCCATCCTGTGGAATTCAAAGCACTCTTTATATTGCAATAAAGAGGTACGAGCGGCAGCACTAGAAGAGCTAGCAAATTATATGCAAACTTGGGTGCCAGGATGCACTGCCAACATGGTGAAGGATAAACTTGCCAACCTCAGAAGCACATACAGGAGAGCATACAAAGCTAATAAAAGCCAAAAATCGGGAGCAGCAGCAAGACAAGCAAAGGAACCCAAACTGTGGTATTATAAACAGATGGCTTTTTTGCGGGACGAAATGGAAGGCAGGAAAACGATGTCCAGTCTTTCTTCCAACCTTTCCTCCATGCTACCTTCCAGCGGACATTCCCCAGATGACCACAGCCCTGCAGAGTCGGAGGAAGAGGGCCTGGCTGACAGAGATGCAGATCTGCCACCCTTCGATGAGGAGGTATAGTAGTTTCCTCTATATTTATGGCGTAAATAATTATTGGTGGATTAATGATTAGATATTGTAAAAAAAAAACCAAGCTGGGAAAAAGCAAACAAAAAGGTGTACAGACAAATAGGTGTCAGGGATGACAACTGCAGGGGTCAGAAGTAGAGTGTATTCAAGTAATAATGAACAGAAAATACTAAACGAAAACCATGAAAATGAGTGTGGTTTTATTTAGCGAAATTGTAAAAAAATTCCTTTTTTTTCCACACAGGAAGAAGAGATCAGCCAGGAGGTGGCAGATCCTCAGGTGTCTGTCAGCCAGGAGGAGGCCGGGGTCAGTGGCAGCCAGGAGGAGGCCGGGGTCAGTGGCAGCCAGGAGGAGGCCGGGGTCAGTGGCAGCCAGGAGGAGGCCGGGGTCAGTGGCAGCCAGGAGGAGGCTGGGCCCAGTGGCCTGCAGCAGGTCCACCCGGCCAGGAGAACCACCACCAGCCAGTCTTCTCCCCCCCAGGTGAGGCCATCAGGCCGAAGGAGGCAGTTGAGGCCTGTGGAGGAGGCAAGCCTCCGCATGATCCAGGAGGCAAGCGCCATCATGAGGGCCCCCCTCAACCCCACAGAGGCCTTCAGTGCCTCATTGGCCCACGATTTAAATGAAGGGGAGGAGGACCAGAGAAGACTGGCAAAGGCCCTGATGAACCAGGTCCTTTGGTGGATGCAGAGGGGCCTGCTGACCCCAGAGACTGGGCTATGTGACCCGGCCCGGCTTGCGGAACACCATCCTCCTGCTGCCACATCGACCCCACCTGCAAGACCCCGTGTTAGATCCGCTGGAAGGCTGCCTGGAGGGAAGGCAGGAAAGAGGAGGAAACGTTGATTCTCTGCCTTCCATTTCCTTCCACATAAAGGACATCTTGTTTGGACTACCACAGTTTGGGTTCCTTTGTTTCTGTGCTGCTGCTTCATATTTTTGTGTTTGGCTCCTGAGGCTTGGAAGTTTATCCTTCACCATGTTGGAAATGCAAGTTTGCATATAGTTTGCTATCTATTCTAGTGCTGCCGTTCTTTTTATTTTTTGTGATGACATTTGCCTGAATAAAAGGCTTTTTGCTTTCATTTGAAAACATGTCTATTGTTTGATATACTGTGGGGATTATTAGGCAGCAAACCTTTAATAAATATACAATGGGTAATTTACAAAGGACACACTCCTTGGGGGGGGGGGGGGGACATTTGGTGTGCCAACATGGTTTAATATTCTCTAATGAAACACCAAAAAAAAAAAAAAAAATGAAAAAAACATGTAAAAAAAAAATAGTTTAAATGGTGACATAACTAGAAACAAAAAAAAAAAAAAAAAATGCACATTCCTTTACAAAAATGACTACTCTAAATTATGGAGGACCACCAACCAAAACACACGTCTGGCATAGAAAACATTATTAAAGGATTACATCACAAGCAAGAAATGTGACATTTCAGTATGGGACAACTCTATTGAAATTGCATCAGCAAGAGAACGGGGTTATTCTAGCAAGAGAAGAATTAATAAAACGAGGCTTTAAAATGTGGTTTAGTGCGCCTTTTTAAGACATTGTTCTCTTGCTAGAATAAAAGGTTTCTAATGACGAATGTGCCATATCCCAAACAAACGCGAGTTTTACCTGAACGAGCGCTCCCGTCTCCTCATTTGGACTGAGCATGCGCTGGGTTTTTGTACGCTGCTTTTGTGTACAGACGACCGAACATGTCTGACGGACACGATTCCAGCAGACTGTTTTAAAGCAAGACCAGGAAACAGTTGTTCGTTGGAAAACGGTCTGGCCGACGATTGTTTGCTGGAATTCTGTACGTTACTGCCTACACACGAACGAACATGTCCGCTGAAACTGGTCCGCGGACCAGTTTCAGCAGACATGTTTGGTCGTGAGTACGAGGCCTCAGACTTTCTTGTAGAAGTGATCTGAGCAGCTCTACAGTCGCCTGATCACTTTTACAGGGCGTGGAAAGGGCCTGGCTGCCACTGCTTCCTTTGTAACAAATTCATCTGGAAGCAATGAGAATTGTATTACTTCCATTTATGGTTTATTGTTTACAAGCTGTTACCAGCTTGTAAGGCATCTGATCAAACCAATCATAATTTGATCAGATGTTTTAGAGGGCAAAAGAGAGATCTGGGGTATAATAGGCCCCACATCTCTCAGTAAAGAGGACCTGTCACTGCCCATGCCATAATGTCCTTCCTTGTGATAGCAATACAGATGAGCAACACATTTTTTTAGGGACGGTGTAAACAATTAAATTAATAAATATATAAAAAAATGGGTATTCATTAAAGTATAGTTTTTTCCACAAAATTTGAGTTTTGACAAATGGCTACACAAATATTGTGCAACATAAAAAGGGACTTTGCTTTCAAACAATTTTGGGAGGCCTAACTAATTTTCTAGAAAAAAATGCAGATTTTAATATGCATTTAAGAAAGGTCAGAATTGGCTCGAGTGGCAAGCAGTTTAAATCGGCATGGCTGTGTGGGTCTCTGTTCACCTGTAGCAATGTACATACTATAAGTAACTTGTAACATGGAGCAAATACCTCCCCCCCAAGTCTCACACCAACCACCATGACAGTGGGCAAGGCATTTAAAATCAATGTGGCTATGTGCGGCTTCACCTGCAATACTTCATTATTCATTCACAAGTATCTATGATTAAATGAATCACAAGTCCCATTGGCGACAGGCTTGTAGTTCTCAATGGACTGTGTAAACAGCACACTCATTGTCCATTTAATCTTCCTCCAGCCCATACAAAGGTATAGACAGGAAACTGAAGGAAAAGTTTGCATTACACCCACATATCACTGATTATAGATGCAATTCTTTAAAGACTCCTGTAAAAAGAAAAAATTATTAAACTTTTTTTTCTTGCAAAAACACATACCCTTTTTTCCAACAGTGTACCCAGCCTTTAAACTTTTTGTTATACAGATACAGGAACATGTGCAATGACATATTTTGTGTAGGCATGTAGATATGCAAACTTGCAAACACACATGCAAATGCTCACACACTAAGTCATTATATCCAAATTGTTTATTTTCAGCATCATGTTAACTACAGTAGTTAATTTAGGACCTAAGTTCAATATTGTGCCATGCCAAACCATGTTTGTAATTACAAATTAGATAAAAAAGTGTTAATAGTTAATACCATCAGAAATTAAGATCCTGTCTACAGGCAAGTATTTAACATAATTTAATTTTAATGATTTTGAAAGCTGAATTCAATTTTCCCGCAATTCTCTTTATTTCCTAAAGCATGCTGTGAATTTAAAGTCTAATAATTTGATACAACTTCTGTGTTTATTTATGAAACTTAAAAGTAGTTTAGCTACAGGTTTCTAGATGCACAAACAAAATTAACAATACAAAATACAGCTAAGGAAAACAGGAAACAAAAAGTAATTAATACTTCCTTATAATTGAATCATATCTAAGCACATGCAATTGTAAAGTAATCAGCTCTGCACTAGCCTGGGGATGCATGAAATGTATTCCCGTAGGGCAGGGAATTATCAGAACCAAGTAAATTATTTTCAGATGAAGCCTTTGATGCAAGAATGTGTCCTTGAGAGATTTCAGTTTTGTAATCCTAACCTTCCTTTCATCGTATTTTAAGTGAGGTCTATAATATTCTGTTACATCAAAGCCAATATAAAAAGTTCACATATAATACCAATTAGTAAAACGTTATTCAAATCAGTCTTTTCTTCATAATGCCAATACTTTTCTTTTCCATCATAAAAAAGAAAGTAATCTCTGCATCTCACTCACTAGTGCCTATTAATCAGCTCTGTATCCACATATGAAAAAAATAAAAAAACCACACATATTATCTGTAAATAATATCCCATTAATAAAATGACATAGAAAACTGGAACTACTGCTTGGTTCATGCTTTCCTTTCATTCTATGTGTAAATAAACTAATGGAGCTGTCATGTATGATTATCCTCAGGAATACTGAGAGCTTCCTTGTCTCCCATTGCCCATTCTGAAATCTGGAGAGACTTTAACTAGGTAGAGATATTTAAACATCCCACGGCTGGAGAAGAGATCAGCTTCTAACACGTGCAGCAGACCAGGAAGTATTTAAAATGCAGATATGCATATTCTTAATGCCAAGCTGACATCAGAGCATAGTTTGAGCTCTTTAATTGGTCACCAAATTAAACCAATAATTCATGTTCAACCATTAGGATGTATGCAAAGATTTCAGCTAAATTGATTTTACTGAAAAAAAATTACTTTTCCATTGAAAAAAAAATCTTAATTTTACCTTGTAACACTGCTTAGGCCAAATGCAGTTAGAAAATGCCTACATACATCAGACTTATGCACTGGCTCCAAATTAACCAAAATGTGCATGAAGAAGGAAGAAACAATACATAGAAGGATATGTGTTAGCAGAAAACAACTGGTTTGTAGCAAACACTTTGGCCCGGATTTACAAAGCACTTGCGCTGGCGTGAGATACACCGCGTAAGTGCAAATATGACTCAGAAACTAAGATACGCCTGAAAATAGGCTTCATCCGACCAACGTAACTTGCCTACGCCAGCGTAGAGTGGGCGCATATTTACGCTGGTCGTATTTGGCGCTCCCATTGATTTTCTATTCACATATGCAAATAAGGGAGATATGCTGATTCATGAACGTACGTCCGTCCGACGCAGTGCGCGTAAAGTCATACGTCCGGCCCCATAAAGGAGGTGTAACTCAGCAGCATCCATGCAAAGGGAACACAAGCCGACGTATTTTACGTAGTTTACGCAGGACGTGAATATGACTAGGCGTAGGTTACGTTCACGCCGTAGGCAGTGATCCGGCGTATCTTAGGGAGTAGTTCCGACATGATTCTGAGCATGTGCACTGGGGTGCGTCCACGGGACGGCGCATGTGTCGTACATTATACGTATCTGTCTGGCGCTCGGCCCATCATTTGCATGGGGTCACGCCTCATTTGCAAGGCCACTTCCACATACGCCGGCTTACGCCTAGGAAACCCAGCTCAGTTTTGGCAGCACTGGCTTTGTGAATCCAGTGCCTGCCTCTCTGCGCTGCGTCGGCGTAGTGAAAAGGAGATACGCTACGGCGGCATATATATGCGCCGCTGTATGTGAATCCGGGCCCTTGTTCTTTATTTTACTCTCCAAGCTAATCACCTCTACCTAACTAGCAAGGGAAAGAATTGTTTTTATTAGGAGGAAACAATATCTGTGTTTTACTTGTTTTTACAATATAAAACATTGGTAAACAAAGAAAAGAGGAAACAATATTTCCCACTTTGTAGTATATGGGAGAAAAAGTTTTAGTAAAGTTTTAATAAAGACTTACAAACAAGGTTTGACAGCACACATCACATACAGGATATAGAAATAATCTAGAAACAATTGGATGAATCAAGTCTTTTTTTCCCTTAATTCAAACTTTGTGTATGATTATTAGGGATGAGCTCGATGTTCAGGTCGAACATAAGTTTTACTCGAACATCGGGTATTCGTCCGTTCGTCAGAAAACAAACATTATAGGGCGTTTGCAGCAAATTCAAGCGCTGCGGAATGCCCCATAATGCACTGCGAGTTGTTGGTGTGGAAGGAGAGATAGTGTGATTTAAATTGAGCAGTGTAGCCTATATCTGACTGCAGTGCATTCCTGGTGTACTTTTTGTACTACACTTCTGGTGGTGTACACAGTATACAATACAGTGCAGCCGTAGTGCAGTTGCTACTACTTTTGCGACAATGGCACCAACCTCCTCTCCGCCCTCCAACAGGGACACTTGACCCATGTACCATGTTTGGCTCACGTCCTGAATTTGGTGGTGCAGTGGTTCTTGAGCATGTACACAGGCTTACATCTCCTGAGGCAGGCCAGAAAAGTCTGTGGTCATATAATGCCAGTGCTCGGCTGGCTGACATTCAAAGGGAATGCAACCTGCCCACCAACCGCCTCGTTTGTGACATGCCCACCAGGCGAAACTCAACATTGGCAATGCTGCTGCGGCTTCACACGCAGCAGAGGGCCATCAATGAATACCTGTGTGAGTATGGCACCAGGACAGCGTCAGGAGAGCTTGAGTTTTTTCACCACGCCAGTGGCTACTGATAAAGGATGCATGTACTGTCCTGTCACCATTTGAGGAGGCCACGAGGATGGTGATTAGTGACAATGCATGCATCAGTGATACTGTCCCTCTTGTCTTCCTGTTGGAGCACATGCTTTGTGGAATAATGGACAAGGCACTTGAGGCAGAACAGCAGGAGCAAGAGGAGGACTTCCTTAACTCTCAAGGCTCCCCTTATCCAGATAGTATTCCTGCCGGCCCACCAAACACACAGGAAATAGAGGAGGAGGAGGATAATTGTGTCAGCATGGACGTGGAGGATAACACTCAGCAGCGGTCTTCAAGGAATTGTTTTCAGCCCCCAGAAACCCAAGGAGTTGTACGTGGCTGGGAGGAGGTAGTTGCGGATCATGTGATCCTTAGTGACCCAGAGGACTCAGAATCGAATGCCTCTGCAAAATTACACTGCATGGCCTCCCTGATTTTGCAAAGCCTGAAAAAGGACCCTAGGATTTGTGGTATCTAGGAAAGGGATCATTACTGGCTGGCAACCCTTCTTGATCCATGTTACAAGGGACTGTGCTGTGCTGGACAACAGAGAAAGAGTGGTGAAGAAGGTGACTGGCTGACCGATGCCTTCAGACAATTTTTCAATCCTCAGCGCCAAGGTCTGATCGGTTCAAGCAACCATCACTAGCGTCTGCATTAAATGGTGCAGGAATATCTAGGGACAAGACCAGACCTGGAGACCTTTCCAACAGAGCATCCACTGGGTTACTGGGTCTTGGGGATGGACCACTGGCCAGAGCTTGCAACCAGTAGCAATTGAGCTACTGGCCTGTCTTGCAACCAGTGTACTTTCTGAACACACATTCAGTACTGCTGGAGGGTTTGTAACCGATCATAGAGTGTGCCTGTCCACAGAATCCGTTGATAGACTCACATTCATAAAAAATAAATCAGTCTTGAATCAGCAGCTACCAAGCACCTGAAGCTGATGTAAACAATTGAATTTTCTATGGATGTGGGATCCCTTGAAGACTGTCTATGCTGAGTAACTATGCTATTATGCTGAGTGACTATCCAATTCCTCCTCAATCTTGATGATGCTAGCTTCTAAGAATATTTTTGGTTTAGGGCACCACCACCCAATTTTTCTGCCCCTGTTTAACAGGGGCATGTAATTACAATTTTTAATCTAACATTTCACAGCAGGGCCCGTTCCTGCGCTCAACAAGAGTATCTGTGAGGGTTCACAGTGTTGTGGCACCACCACCACCAAAGGTCCAATTTTTCTGCCCCTGTTTATCAGGGGCATGTAATTACAATTCTTGATATATTTCACAGCAGGGCCTGTTCCTGCGCCCACCAGGAGTAACTGTGATGGTTTATAGTGTTGTGGCACCACCACCACCAAAGGCCCAATTTTTCTGCCCCTGTTTAACATGGGCATGCAATTACAATTCTTGATATAATATTTCACAGCAGGGCCGGTTTCTGCACTCAACAAGAGTATCTGTGAGGAGTTACAGTGTTATGGTACCACCAAGGACTTAGGGTATCAGGTTACGAGGAGGAGGCCAGAGGCAAGGATGACCCACAGAGAAACTGAGCTTGGGCTGAAGTACCCATTAGGGGAAAACCAGTAGCAGGAACTGAAGACAAGCCACGGTACTACACAAGATATCAGTCCAGACATGCCAGAGACAAAGTACAGATGAGGGAGCAGACAGAAGCATAGTTGGTGGTGTAAGCCAGAGGTCAATCAAGTGTGTCCATGTGAATGACATTTTCCCTCTCTGCAATGCCTGCATGGACACACTTGTATTTACCCACACTTGGACATAGGGCGGTTGCATGAAGACAGGGAGTACATGAAGCTACCCATTAAATTTTGAGTCTCAAAGGCTCTGGCTAGCTCCCACCCCACTGTCTCCTGAGCACATATGGTTCACGGTGGGCCGTTGTCACTTGGCTGTCATTGCCCACCTGTCACATGTCTCAATACAGGTCCGGGAACTTATGATCCCAAGTCCACATTGATCCTGGTTGGGTGTTCTTATGTATCTCCATTCTGACAGTTGCCTTATCTATTTTCCACATGGAACTACTCTAATTAAGTTAAAATAAACTGTGACCATACTCACCCCTGCTTCTTACCCTTGACGAAGGTGTCAAACAGGAAATGCATCGGGTACCAGGGAATACCACTCACTGGAGAGTAACAGTGTCATTGTAGCTGTATATGTATTGTTATATTTTTGTTTGCTTTGTTTGTCACATGTATACCATGTATCATGGTTCAGGTTTTTAATATTTGATCATTGTATCATTTTATGTAACAATAAATTATTTTTTCTAAAACGTACTTCAGTGTCTGTGGCCTCTAAAGTCCCATCCAAGGGGGAACAGTTCTATGTTCCAATGCAATGGACTGTGCACACCTATGCACCCAATATATGCTGATCGTGGATGCAATGCTTTACAGGCTTCTAAAAAAATATGTACAAAAAATGTGCATTTATATTTTTTTGTTTGGAAAAGTGAACTTATCCTTTAAACACCTTTACCTTTTGAATATATGTATATTAGAAACCCTAAAATTATAGTAATATGCTGGTAATATGATATATTTTCTATAGGTATATTGTTTTTGCCACCTTTCTTATATGCAGAAATACTGTATAAAAGGGTACAACTACAATAAACAGTACCTGTGTAAGCAGGACATCTATAGGACAAGCAGGTAGCAAGTGAAGTCTAAAATGTTGTCTTGCATGCTAGATTGGTGGTCTCCAAACTTTCTAAAGAATGAGTCAGTTTACTGTCCTTAAAACTTCAGTGGGGCAGACTGCGCCCAGTGGGAGTAAACAATGCCCAATCTTTGGTATTGGGGGAGAAATAGTTGTTGTCAGTGGGAGAAAGAGGGCCCTTTTTTTTTGTTAGCGGGAATTACACCCCATTTTTGGTGTCAATAGAAGAAATAGTGCCCCATTTTTGGTGACAGTGGCAGGAATAATGTCCCATTGTTGGTGTCAGCAATATTACCTTAAGGACCAGATATAGGCACACAAAGGGCCAAATTTCGGGACCACTGTTCTAGATTGGTGATTCCATTTTTTTTTTTACAATATCACTTTAAATTTAAATGGCAAGCTCATGCATATTTTCTTCTCTTTCATTATGTAAAACCTTTAAAACAAATCTAAAATGAAGGCCTTGTTAAAATTCATGATACCACACTCTGTGTAGACCCACAAGCATATTAGCATGCATCCAAAATAGCTTGATTGAGAATTTAACTAATTCATTTTTCAAAGTCCCACTTCACAGCTAATGCACAGTCATACTGTGCAAGGCATACATATGTGGGTCCACTCACACACCAAGAATTAAAATCTAGTAGAAGAAAATGCAGATGTGAAAACAATTGTGTTAAACATATTTTAATAGTCACACCTGCTTGGAAGGGTTGAGAAATGTGTCTTCACTGAAATCAGAACATTGAGAAGTTGACATTCCAGTCAATTAAAGTGGAAGAGGACGAAAATTGTTAAATTCACAACTGGACCATGTAGGTGAAAAATACCTAATGAATAATGTAATTTTGCTCAGTTAGTTCTGTAAGGCCCCGTACACACGAGGAGACATGTCCGATGAAATCGGTCCGCGGACCGTTTTCATCGGACATGTCTCCTAGGATATTTTGGTCTGATGTGTGTACACACCATCAGACCAAAATCCCTGCGGACAGAGAACGCGGTGACGTGGCGGTGACGGTGACGCGGCGACGTGTGCAAACCAGGAAGTTCAATGCTTCCACGCATGCGTCGAATCAATTCGATGCATGTGCGGGATTTTGGTCCGCTGGTTAGACGTAATAACCAGCAGACATGTCCGATTAGGCGTACTAACCATCGGACATGTCCGACAGACATGTTTCCAGCGGACAAGTTTCTAAGCATGCTTAGAAACTTTTGTCGGCTGGAAACCTGTCCGCTAGGCCGTACACACGGTCGGACATGTCCGCGAAAACGGGTCTGCGGACCAGTTTCAGCGGACATGTCTCCTCGTGTGTACGGGGCAGCTTGGGCTGAAGTACCCATTAGGGGAAAACCAGTAGCAGGAACTGAAGACAAGCCACGGTACTACACAAGATATCAGTCCAGACATGCCAGAGACAAAGTACAGATGAGGGAGCAGACAGAAGCATAGTTGGTGGTGTAAGCCAGAGGTCAATCAAGTGTGTCCATGTGAATGACATTTTCCCTCTCTGCAATGCCTGCATGGACACACTTGTATTTACCCACACTTGGACATAGGGCGGTTGCATGAAGACAGGGAGTACATGAAGCTACCCATTAAATTTTGAGTCTCAAAGGCTCTGGCTAGCTCCCACCCCACTGTCTCCTGAGCACATATGGTTCACGGTGGGCCGTTGTCACTTGGCTGTCATTGCCCACCTGTCACATGTCTCAATACAGGTCCGGGAACTTATGATCCCAAGTCCACATTGATCCTGGTTGGGTGTTCTTATGTATCTCCATTCTGACAGTTGCCTTATCTATTTTCCACATGGAACTACTCTAATTAAGTTAAAATAAACTGTGACCATACTCACCCCTGCTTCTTACCCTTGACGAAGGTGTCAAACAGGAAATGCATCGGGTACCAGGGAATACCACTCACTGGAGAGTAACAGTGTCATTGTAGCTGTATATGTATTGTTATATTTTTGTTTGCTTTGTTTGTCACATGTATACCATGTATCATGGTTCAGGTTTTTAATATTTGATCATTGTATCATTTTATGTAACAATAAATTATTTTTTCTAAAACGTACTTCAGTGTCTGTGGCCTCTAAAGTCCCATCCAAGGGGGAACAGTTCTATGTTCCAATGCAATGGACTGTGCACACCTATGCACCCAATATATGCTGATCGTGGATGCAATGCTTTACAGGCTTCTAAAAAAATATGTACAAAAAATGTGCATTTATATTTTTTTGTTTGGAAAAGTGAACTTATCCTTTAAACACCTTTACCTTTTGAATATATGTATATTAGAAACCCTAAAATTATAGTAATATGCTGGTAATATGATATATTTTCTATAGGTATATTGTTTTTGCCACCTTTCTTATATGCAGAAATACTGTATAAAAGGGTACAACTACAATAAACAGTACCTGTGTAAGCAGGACATCTATAGGACAAGCAGGTAGCAAGTGAAGTCTAAAATGTTGTCTTGCATGCTAGATTGGTGGTCTCCAAACTTTCTAAAGAATGAGTCAGTTTACTGTCCTTAAAACTTCAGTGGGGCAGACTGCGCCCAGTGGGAGTAAACAATGCCCAATCTTTGGTATTGGGGGAGAAATAGTTGTTGTCAGTGGGAGAAAGAGGGCCCTTTTTTTTTTGTTAGCGGGAATTACACCCCATTTTTGGTGTCAATAGAAGAAATAGTGCCCCATTTTTGGTGACAGTGGCAGGAATAATGTCCCATTGTTGGTGTCAGCAATATTACCTTAAGGACCAGATATAGGCACACAAAGGGCCAAATTTCGGGACCACTGTTCTAGATTGGTGATTCCATTTTTTTTTTTACAATATCACTTTAAATTTAAATGGCAAGCTCATGCATATTTTCTTCTCTTTCATTATGTAAAACCTTTAAAACAAATCTAAAATGAAGGCCTTGTTAAAATTCATGATACCACACTCTGTGTAGACCCACAAGCATATTAGCATGCATCCAAAATAGCTTGATTGAGAATTTAACTAATTCATTTTTCAAAGTCCCACTTCACAGCTAATGCACAGTCATACTGTGCAAGGCATACATATGTGGGTCCACTCACACACCAAGAATTAAAATCTAGTAGAAGAAAATGCAGATGTGAAAACAATTGTGTTAAACATATTTTAATAGTCACACCTGCTTGGAAGGGTTGAGAAATGTGTCTTCACTGAAATCAGAACATTGAGAAGTTGACATTCCAGTCAATTAAAGTGGAAGAGGACGAAAATTGTTAAATTCACAACTGGACCATGTAGGTGAAAAATACCTAATGAATAATGTAATTTTGCTCAGTTAGTTCTGTAAGGCCCCGTACACACGAGGAGACATGTCCGATGAAATCGGTCCGCGGACCGTTTTCATCGGACATGTCTCCTAGGATATTTTGGTCTGATGTGTGTACACACCATCAGACCAAAATCCCTGCGGACAGAGAACGCGGTGACGTGGCGGTGACGGTGACGCGGCGACGTGTGCAAACCAGGAAGTTCAATGCTTCCACGCATGCGTCGAATCAATTCGATGCATGTGCGGGATTTTGGTCCGCTGGTTAGACGTAATAACCAGCAGACATGTCCGATTAGGCGTACTAACCATCGGACATGTCCGACAGACATGTTTCCAGCGGACAAGTTTCTAAGCATGCTTAGAAACTTTTGTCGGCTGGAAACCTGTCCGCTAGGCCGTACACACGGTCGGACATGTCCGCGAAAACGGGTCTGCGGACCAGTTTCAGCGGACATGTCTCCTCGTGTGTACGGGGCCTAACACATACTTCTCTATCCAAAAGCATTGCCAGAATATGCTTGTACTTTTACCTACTGGATTTAGAGCGAGGATAGTACCAGGTTGTGATTGGATAGTAAAAGAACAGCAACACTTTGATAATGGCAATGCTGTGCTCTTTTCATCTTTTAATAAGCTCTCTATGGACAGTAAAATGCAATAGCTTGATTGGCTTTTGTCTGGGTTCTGTCATTCAAGTGTAAATGATAGTATTTTGTGAATGAGAGAAGCTTCTGGACTGTAATAGGACGATACACTAAAATATGTTAAAAAGTATACATTTTATTGAAACTATAACGATGAAGTCTTAAAAAATGTATTGCATTATAAGAATATCACAACATAGTTTCTAAATGGTCCAATATACAGGTTGTTGGTATCACCATCATCCCCAATAGGTAGGTTGAGAGCCCCCAAATATAATAAAGAACATGCAAACACATAAAAGGTTTCTTAATTCCAATTAACTAATGGTTGATACTCAGAGGGGTGATGATGTCCAGCGAGTGGTACTGGTTGCTTGACATGTTTTGCATTAAATTATACTTCTTCAGGAGCCTTACGGGTTAAAATTGCATTTCTCTATAACAGAGTAAAGATAACATGATGGCAATGCTCTGGCAAAGATAACATGATCAATATTTGGCAGGACTTCCAAATGCAAAAATGTAGACACATATACAGAGTGTGGTTATACTTACAAAAACATGTAATACAGTAATAGGACGTGTGGAGAGAGTGTGTGGCTTAGCCGATGGAACAGCATATGCATGAAAGTGGATATGGGGATGCACCTAAAGACAAGTGTCCAGGCCGATGTGAGTATGATATTAAGGAAATACATACTAGTGTTTTAGAGGGATTCATTTTAACAATAGACTTACTGACTGACAGGTAGAAAGGTAGGTATAATGCTCCTGTCAGAACATATGTTAAGTATTTTAAAGTAATAATGGAGGACACTGAATAAACACTACGTAGAGGCGAACAATGTCTGTCTATAACAATGAGAAGATAACTCCCTAAAATCTATATATAGAGATAAAGTGGTGATTACTCATTTCCTTACCTTAGATTTAATGGGTACCTCTTGTAATTTATACTTTTTAACACATTTTAGTGTATCCTGCAATTAAAGTCCACAAGCGTCTCACATTTACAACATACTATACTATTGAGAATGCAGCACAGCTAATCACAATATGTCCGCAGTACCATTCTGTGCTGACATATATTTCCAATCTACAAGAAGGAAAAATAAGAAAGCCTGATGTATTATTTAAAATATATTTATAGCTAAACTCCAAACAAATATAACATTCATAAATAATGTAGCTCTGTATTCATTAACACAAGAGTCGGTGGGGGGTGGGGAGGTGTACCAAAACTGGAGCTTGAAGTAACCAAGTTCTAACTTCAGCTTGTTCAATTAGGTTTTGATAATAAAACCTAGAGGCTGATTGGTTTATATGCAAGGCTTCTCCAGATTTTGCACACTCCAGTTTTAGTAACCCTCCCCTCAATGTATTTGAATGCCAGTAATGTAAGTATATTTAAATTGGTATCAGCCTCTTGTAATCCCCTGTACAGCAGAGTTCAGAATTGGACAAGGGGAAGCAGCACAAGGAGCTGAAAAGTTGTGCTGCAGTGCTCATGTCCTAACAAAGAAGATGCTGATAGGAAGAGACCTTGCTGATAGGAGGATGATCTAATCAGACTGATGCTCCCCTGTTTACTCTCCAGTCAAAGACTGGAGAAGGAACAAGACCTGTAGGTTGTGTTATGAAAAATCATTTCTCTTGCCCTTCCAGAATTAGTGAATACATAACTGTGTTAAATTAAGACAAATTACATTTGTGCTTAAAATTAAAAAAGTGTAAGTGTATAAAAATTCACTATCCCCTGAATACATAATAGCTCAGTGATTCCAAATTCTTTAAATATTGTTGAGTTAATCACCTCCAAAATTTACAAGAACCGATTTGTTACTTACAAAATTAGGTTATCAAATGTATTAAAGCAGGGATCATCAACCCGCCGGGCCACGGCCCACTACCGGGCCGTGGCCCTTCTGCAACCGGGCCACAGGTGCGGGCGGGCAGCATGAGAGAGCCCCGGCGGCCGGCTGTATAATGTAAAGTTCCTCTGAGTGGATGTACAATGTCAGGAAAGGTGAGAGTGAAGCGCACATTTCATTGCTCGGTGCGGTCATGAGCTCTCCCTCCTGTACATAGCCATTTAGTGTTGTCTATTGCTGAGTGCTGGGTGTTGTTAATTATGCACCGTGGCCCCTCCCTCCGTCTCTCACAAGGACACTGTGTACCACCGGACAGTAACAGGAAAGCCACCTGTGTCCTTTGGTAATGGTGCTGGGGGTGGATAGAGCTGAGAGGAGATGAGTCCACACTTCTTCCGGGAAAGAAGGGAGCCACCCCCTCCCCTCTGATCCTCCATTCACTTACCTGCTGGTAATCCTCAGTCCTCATCACTAAATACACACCAACATGACTGAGCTCCGGAGGAGAGGCCCACAGGGGAGCTCCGAGTACGACAACACTACCAGTGACAGGGTGAGTGTGAGTGGGGACTGACTGGGACACCTGTGTGCATGGAGTGTACAGGGCCTAATGGGGGCACTATCTTCATCTGTGGGGGGGCGCTACCTTCATCTGTGGGGGGGCACTGCCTTCATCTGTGGGGGAGTGATGTCTTCATCTGTGGGGGAGCGCTGCCTTCATCTGTGGAGGGGGGCTACCTTCGCCTGTGGGGGGATGAATGCCTTCATCTGTGGGGGGAAAACTGCCATCATCTGTGGGGGATGACCTTCATCTGTGGGGGGAGGGACTACCTTCTTCTGTTGGGGCCTTACCACATCTGGAGGCAGGCAGCGTGGCAAGTGACATTCATCATCTGGTGGCAGGCGAAATGGCAAGTGACACGCTCAGAGCTCCCACTGATTCTGCATTATGGTGGGTTGAACTTTTTCATTTATTACTACAATGTAATAATAGAAATAATGCACTGACAAATTGCCCACGAAAAATCGCTTACCCCCCGCGTTCCATCCCCAACTTCCCCCCAACCGGGCCTTGGCACCATTTTCTTACACGCAGCCAGTCCCCAGTGCCAAAAAGGTTGGGGACCACTGTATTAAAGCATGTAAAAGAAAAAACTACAAAAAAAAAAATATAAATAAATGCTATTAGTTATTTATACACCAAATATCTAAAAGCCTGGAAGTGTAACATTTCCCAGTATATTAAACCATTTGCACGGGGGGGGGGGGGCATGACTAGCCATGGGACTACATGAATTCCGTGTGAATGAGCTCTAAGACATACTGTAGGTTTCATTAGTGGCTTCCCACAGAAACAGGAGTGACCCCCTTGGCACATTAGCCCTGACTCTTATCACCATGTCATAAAGAAGGAACCACAAATCTCTGGATCTCTCTCTCTCCCTCACAACAGCTAAGACCACTAGAGGAATACCCATCTTCATACCCAACCTGCCATAATAACTGATCTTAAAGAGACGCTGCTGTCCCTTAAAGATTCTCTTGTTTCCAAATAACATCTAAACCATCCTCTCTGCTCCTCGCAAGACCTCCTACCCACAAGCTCCAGAGCTTCTCCTGAGCCTCCCCCATCCACTGATGTTCCTCGATCCTTCCCGCTATCTCCTACATTGGCAGCCTTTAAGCGATCCCTGAAAACTCATCTTTTCAGGGAAACCTACCACACATCCAACTTTTATCACTTCCATCAGCTCATCCTCCCCAATTCTAACGTCTTGTACCACTTGCCCCACCCTACTCGATTGTAAGCTCTTGTAAGCAGGGAATTCTTAACCCTCAATTTTATTGTATTGTAACTGTACTATCTCCCTTAATATTGTAAAGTGCTGTGCAAACTGTTGGTGCTATATAAATCCTGTATAATAATAGTAATAATACTAATAATAATAATACTAATACAAATTAGCCGATCTAGAAGATCGCACCACAATAACATCAATGATCTAAGAAACAAAGAGAAAAATATTTTAACAATTGTACAAATTTTTTTTTTTTTAAACTGACCTTTTCTACAATTATTACTCAAAAAATGCTTAAATAGGATTTTTACACTTTCTTAAATGGGATTTGAAGAACAAAAAATAAATAAAGCATAAAAAGAATGGAAACATTGTCTCTTGCTTGGTATTTCTTGTTGTAAAACAAATTGCAAAATGACATGGAGTTTATCTCTCCTAAGCCACATCGTGTTATCTTGCCGGCTTGAGTCTTTTTCTTGTGAATGCATCTTAAGCTCTCTAATAAATAAATAGGAAATAAGTTCTAAAGCGATTCATTTTATGCATATAATACAAGCTTTAATAAATCTTCAAATATTAAATGTTTGTTTATGCTAAGCTAGAGAGCTTGCAAACTGTGGTGCCTATCTTATGCTTTTCTAATGACAAGTTTTCAAAGACTTTTCTGTAATCCTGTATTATTGATTTACAGTACCCAAAGCATGTATCCTTCCCTCCCTGTTGACTCTTGTCTTTGTGATTAGATACTAAAGCCACAACATATTTGCTGATAGTGTTGGATCTGCTCTTATAGGAAATGGTAATATGTTTGGGCTAAGGCAGCTTAACCTCATAAACTTATATAGGCAGACAACCCCTATAGATTTACGTATTATAATAATGACATTTTTTACTGTTTGTTGATCTTAAAAATACCAAAACTTTAAAAATGGTTCTGGTTGTCCGTAAAGCTTTCTGGATTTGATATTGAAATAATGTTTCATAAAATATGAAGGAACAGAAAATTAATGCAATATTGTTTACTTTTTGCTATAATAAATATCCCCCAAAAACATATATACATTTTTTTTCCTCAGTTTAGGCCGATACATATTCTTCTACCTATTTTTGGTAAAAAAAATCACAATAAGCGTTTATCGATTGGTTTGCGCAAAATTTATAGCGTTTACAAAATAGGGGATAGTTTTATTGCATTTTTATTAATTTCTTTTTTTTTTACTACTAATGGCGGCGATAAGCGATTTTTTTCGTGACTGCGACATTATGGCGGACACTTCGGACAATTTTGACACATTTTTGGGGCCATTGTCATTTTCACAGCAAAAAATGCATTTAAATTGCATTGTTTATTGTGAAAATGACAGTTGCAGTTTGGGAGTTAACCACAGGGGGTGCTGTAGGAGTTGGGGTTCACCTAGTGTGTGTTTACAACTGATGGGGGGTGTGGCTGTAGGACTGACATCATCGATCGAGTCTCCCTATAAAAGGGATCACTCGATCGATGCAGCCGCCACAGTGAAGCACGGGGAAGCCGTGTTTACAAACAGCTCTCCCCGTTCTTCAGCTCCAGGGAGCGATCGCGACGGGGCGGCTATAAACGAATAGCCGCGCCGTCGTCCCGTATCGCTCCCCGCGGGTTACCGACCGCCGCATGTACCAGGGGGGTCCCGATCGGACCCCCGACCCGCGGAAAGGCAGGGACGTACATGTACGCCCATATGCCTGTACGTGCCATTCTGTGGACGTACATGTACATGCGGTGGGCGTTAACCAGTTAATGGGACTGTTTACAAACATTTTGCAGTTATACCTGCTGCCTACTTCATTCCCCATCTTCCATGGAGTCCTCCCAGAAGACAGACTTGGGTGACACCCTCCACAAACACAACCACTCCCCTGTACCATCCAAGCCAATTATTAAGTTTTTTTTGCATGTAAATAATAGTAGTTAGCTAGCAGTTTCCCGCACTTTTTTCCTATCTTTTGTGCAGAAAAATATTCCGTAGGAGCCAACATCTTACATTCTGTAGCTTGAACTGCTTGATGTGCATTCCCTTCTTCCTCTAGTATCCAAAAACAGTATGACGGGAAATAAGCAGGAGCCAAGTCACAAGAGCCCTTTGGATTCTAATCAATTTAAGAGTTTTGTCAAAGAGGTGGGCCTACTCTGCACACATGCTGCAACACCTCAGAATAGCTCAGTGAGTGCCACAACACACTGCATTTGGTCATAATCTCCACCTTAGTCAATCTAGAGTAAACACACAAAAAATTGACACTTTGGGCCCAATTTACACATTTTCACTTAGTGGTGTACTCACTTTTGTTGCCAGCAGTTTAGACATTAATGGCTGTGTGGTGAGTTATTTTGAGGGGAAAGCAAATTTACACTGTTATACAAGCTGTACACTCACTACTTTACATTGTAGCAGAGTGTAATTTCTTCAGTGTTGTCACATGAAAAAGATATAATAAAATATTTTCAAAAATGTGAGGGGTGTACGGTACTCACGTTTGTGAGATACACTGTAAGTTTCTGATGCTACATACAGTTTATACAAAGCTCACAGCGGGCACATATTGGTGATGGAAATAGTTTGTTTGGACCAGCTTGGTCCAAATGAACTATTTAAAGTTAAATGAAAGCTGCATTTGGGCTTTAAACTAACTCTTTCCACCAGAAATTTTGCATTTACCCCACTTAACCTACTCTGAAATGTGAGCCTTAAATGGACCCTATACCTTAATCACTAAATCTAACATTTAAGTTAACCTTTAAAAATTAATCTGAAAGGGGTTGTAAAGGTTCATGTTTTTCACCTTAATGCATCCTATGCATTAAGGTGAAAAAACATCTGACGATTACTGAACCCCCCCCCCCCCCCCCCCCCCCCGTTTTACCTACCTGAGCCCTGGAAAGTCCTGCATTGCAAATGCGGTCAATCTTTGCCCATGCTTCTCGGCTCTTCATTGGATAGATTGATAGCAGTGTAGCTGTTGTCTCACACTGCTGTCAATCAAATCCAATGATGTGGGCGCTGGGGGCAGGACCGAGTCATACACTATGGACGCCAAGTGTATGACACAAGAGCGCGCCCGCAAGGAAAACCCCCTCGGGAGAGAGCTTCCCAGAGGGGGTTAGCTATTGCAGGGAGGAGCCGAGAGAGCCGCAGAGGGACTCCAGAAGATGGCGTTCAAAGCCTCTCAGTGCAAAACAAGCTGCACAGTGGAGGTAAGTATAACATGTTTGTTATTTTTAAATAATACAATTTGAACCTTTAGTATCACTTTAACACATAAAATTAAATCTTAACATATAACCCAATCTCATAAAGGCGTATACCCGATTGCTAGCACCATCGTAAGGCTTACACCGCCAGCAACAAAGGTATGGTTTAACACGACTGTTGACTTTCTGGTGGAAGTAATCATTTTAGAAAGTGCAGAGAAAGAGGCAGATCCTCAAAGAAATTACACCGGCGTATCTGTTGATACGCCGCGTAATTTCAAATTTTGCGCGTCGTATCTTTGTTTTGGTATCCACCAAACAAGATACAACGGCATCTGTGTTAGATCCGACAGGCATACGCCTTAGTACGCCGTCGGATCTAAGATGCAATTTTCCGGCGGCTGCTGGGTGGCGTTCACGTCATAATCCGTGTCGAGTATGCAAATTAGCTTTTTCCAACGATCCACGAACGTACAAGCGGCTGTCGCATTCTTTTACGTTGTTTCCGTTTGGCTTTTTCCGGCGTATAGTTAAAGCTGCTATCTGGTGGTACTCAATGTTAAGTATGGCCGTCGTTCCCGCGTATAATTTTGAAAGATTTACGTCGTTTGCGTAAGTCGTCCGTGAATGAGGCTGGACGCCATTTACGTTCAAGACGAAAACAATGACGTCCTTGCGACGTCATTTGGAGCAATGCACCCTGGGAGTTTTGACGGACGGGGCATGCGCAGTTCGTTCGGCATGGGGACGCGCTTCATTTAAATGAAACACGCCCCCTACTCGCCGCATTTGAATTCCGCGCCCTTACGCCGCGAGAAATACACTACGCCACCGTAACTTACGGCGCAAATTCTTTCAGGATTCAAACATTTGCAAAGTAAGTTACATCGGCGTAGCGTATCTCACAAATGCTGCGCCCATGCAAATGTATGAGGATCTGCCCCTAAGTGTGTAGAACAGAGGGAGATGTACACTTGATTAGCTGCAGTGGGGTGCAGGGGAGACATAAGGGGTTTAAAAGGTCCCTGATGTCTCATTAAAGAAATCTGTCTCTCCAGGATAGAAAATAAGTTAAGTAAAAAAAAAATAAAAAAATTAAATAACATATAATCACAAAACAATTTTTTTTTAGGTATAGATGTACATGCCAGAATGAGAGCAATCATTCTAGGGCCATTATTCATGGTTAATTCTGTACGGATGACCTGTAAGGGGTTTTAAAGTGTCACCTATGGACAATTTTGGTTATGGAAGTTTGTTACTGTTTCAGTTTTGAGGCCTAACAGATTTGCAATCTATCTATTTGACACAACCTCATGTTATATTTTATCAGAAAGATTATCTCTGTTTTATAGTTTACTGCAAATATGGGTTTGATAAACCATCATGCTAATATCATGTGATATAAAAAAACTTTTTTCCACCATTTTATTCTCCAGGGTCTCTGCATGCTAAAAATATATAATGACAGGGGGTTAATCTTCAGGCCCAAAATGTACAATTTACCATGTGCGCAGGAAAGGAAAAAAAGGGGTCTGGCAGCAAAAGGATTAACACATTGATGTTATGTCAATCCTTACTTATTGATCCTACCTGTTATGGGATGACAACTATCTCCCACTTGTGCTCTTGCATTTATTCAGAGTTACATAGCACATGCTCAAACCCTCATAGATCCTTGTTTTCGAACTGCATCCAAAATTAAACAAAAAAGCCCATATCTGCTGATTTATGTCTAATAAAGAGCCAGTTAAAAGTTGTGCCATGTTCACACATAGGGATGAATTAAACCTTCCTGGGTTTAGTTTGAGGCAGCTTTGCAGAACATTACTAAAGTTCGATTGAGAATCTGAACCACACTGAAGTCTATAGGGGCCGAATGTTAAAGAACAGTAATGGCCATTTCCTGTTACCACCATAGGTTCAGCTTAGCTGAACACCAGTTTAGTTTGGCTGTTCCCTGAACCCCTAAACAAGCAAAATTCTAAACACGGGTTCAGAACAAGCCGACATCTCATTCCTATACACCATTTCTCACTTCACTGCTGCATATTGTAAATAGCTTCAACTGTTTTCAACTCTAGTACTGCTCTACCTAAGAAGGTTCTGGTTTATAAAAGGCTAAAACGCTAACTAAGAATTATACAGGACTTTATAAGCTCAGTGTCTTCCTGGAAGAATTAAGAAAAAAACATGTGTTGATTCTGACAGAAATCCAGTGTCCTTGTAGGTTTCTGTCCTCTGAAATCTTAAACAATGTTATTATCTTTGAACTACGAACAACTGTTTCTCGCTTTGTAATACAGATGAAGAGAAGGAGATGTGCTCTGTAGTCCAAATCAGAGTACAGCCTAGAGTGAAAAGCCTGCACCTTTATAGATGCAGTACAGTAAGTTAACACTGTAGAACAGGAAATGTGTTACTGGCAGGACCACCCAGAAAAAAAGGAAAACATGTGAAAAAAAATTGCACCCACTGCATTTATGAAAATCTTAAACTACAATGTAATACTTTTAATCTTATATGAGTTTGGACTTAGCAACAGCGTCTTATTCCAAAGTCTGGGATCTTAGTAGCAGTACACCCCAGGAATGCTATCCCACTATGTGGCCAGATGCTGGGACACATACTGTGGGCTAGATTCAGGTAGGACTTACGCCGACGTATCTCGTATCTATGCAAATGAGGGAGATACGCCGATTCCCAAACATACGCGTGTCCGCTGCAGGCTACGCGCGGTGCGCGTAAGTTGTACGCCCGGTGCAAAGTTACTCCTCATAAAGCAGGGGTAACTCAGCAACAGACGTGCACAGGTCAGCTGGAGAGCAGCTACAGCAGCACCGTTATGAACGAGCTGAGCAACCACACTTGCAGGACAACACATCTGTATGCCAACATGCCAGGGGCAGCCATGGTCATAGCAGTACTACTGTATCCACTGGCACGTAGGAGGGCACGGGAGAGGATATACCGCACGCGCATAAACATCTTTGGCATGGGTGACTCGGAGGTGTTTCGCATTTTCAGATTCAGCCCTGAAGCCATCCTGGAAATAGCCACAACCCTGAATGATGACATCACCAGCAAGACAAAACGCTCACATGCAGTGCAGCCACTAGTCAAGGTACTGGCAACACTGCATTTTCTTGCAAGTGGATCTTTTCAGCGTACAAGTGGAGTTGTGGCTGGGATGTCACAAACCAGCATGAGCAGATGTGTGCACCAGGTTGTCCCCGCAATCCTCAGATGCATGTCCCACCACATCATCAAACCCACCCATGAGCATCTGCGGCAGAAGGCATTGGCGGATTTCTACCAAACTGCAGGATTCCCACGCACCGTGGGGGCCATTGATTGCACACATGTGGCACTATGGCCCCCCCATGCCACAGAGCACATATACCGTAATCGTAAGCAGTGTCATTCCATCAACGTACAGGTGATAGCCGATGCCCAATACCTCATATGGCATGTCCGTGCCAAACACCCAGGGGCCAACCACGACAGCTACATATACCGTCAAAGCAACATCTCCACAGAATTCAAACAGAACGTGTACTGGGACAGCTGGCTGGTTGGTGAGTGACATGGGAGTCAGGCATGATTGTCCGACCACATGATGCAGAGATCATGAGGGGCACATGCACGACTAACATCCTCCTGTCTTTTCCCTTCCAGGTGACTCTGCATATGCACTTGGACCCCATCTCATGACTCCATTCCGGTTTTCCCAAACCAGAGGAGAGCAAATATACAATGATGCACACATACGTACCCGTGCAGTGGTGGAACGCACATTTGGCCTCCTGAAGTCACGTTTCCGATGCCTGGATACGTCCAGAGGGGCCCTGTTGTATTCCCCCAACTTCGTGTGCCAGATCATCGGTGCATGTTGCGTGCTGCACAACTTCGCCGTGAGAAAGGGCCTGGAGATTGACATACGTGATAACCTGACCCCTGAACCACACAGTCCCCCCCTGCCCGAGGCTACCCCGTCTCCTGAGGGAAGAGCAGTCAGGAATTGCCTCGTGGAACGCCTCTTTGCACGTTAAACACACACATTCATCATAGCACAAGGAGAATGCACGCATGCACACAACTGTGGTCCCTAGCTCACACACACCACATCCACATCACATTGGATTAGCTCAAGTCCACCATGCAGGACTTGGGAGCAGCAACGCCACGCCAAGGCTCCAATTATGTCGCTGTCCATTCATACCACATTCACACGGTCGTGGGGATAACTTCTCCCCAACGACCGAGGGTGACACCCCTTTGCTGGCAGGAGTGTCACCCCCCCCCCCCATTCACACACCAGTCACACTGTAGTCTACACTCCTCACCGTGTGTAGTAACTACAAACCAAAAAAAACTCATATTCTGAGCAAATAAAATATAAAGCTCATACTCTGAGCATAATCCCAAAAATTGAGCACTCATCTGCTCTGTCGTAGGCCAAGGCTGGTGCCACGGGTGCCACGGCTCCGGCTCCTCAGTTGTCGGGAGGGAGCCTGGGGTGGGGGGGAGGAGTATCATCCCCTGCTCTGTCACTCCATAGCGACGGCGAGGCGGGTGAGCACCGTGTTGGTCTGACCAAGCATCCTCAGCTGGTGGGTGGTATTGTGGTGCTGGTGCTGCCGGGTCTGCCTCCCCTCGACCTGCACAGCAGCAGTGTTGGTCTCTACAGCCCCTGCCAACCTCCTCACCTCCGCCGTGAGGACTGCTGTTGCGGCCTGCTGCTCCCCCAAGCAGGTCACCATCGCTACACAGTTTGCGCTCACATCCTGCAGGCTGTCAGAGATTTTGCTGCTCTGACGAGCCTGCAGGGTGAGGGACTGCTGCAAAGCTGCTGTGAATGCAGCCTGGGACTTGGCCGAGGAGGCCAGGCTGTCCGCCACATGCCGCAGGTCACCCACCATATGGGTGGGTCTGCCGGGCTTGCTCCTTGTGCAGCCCTTCTTGGAGGGCTCTGGGTACACCCCTGGTCTTCCTTAGAGCCTTCCTGGGGGAAGAAGAGGCTTGGGCCCGTCCAGACGGGGAAGACCGGGATGGGGTTACCCTGGTTGGGGTAGACCTGGATGGGGTTACCCTGGATGGGGTAGACCTGGATGGGGCTACCCTGGATGGAGGTGGTTGAGGGTCCAGGGATGGTGGAAGCCTCCTCTAAATAGATGCAGTCCTCCTGGTGGAGATCCACAGACTCCTCCACAACAACCTCTAGTGGAGTGGTATGGGCACTCCCCTCCACCAACATGCCTGGGCTTCCCAGGGGGTCAGACTGAGCCACAGGATGTTCCGGGGATGGCATGGGTCGAACACCGGCCGACGAAGGCCCAGCTCCCTCCAGCACAACTGTGGATGACACAAAAAAATCACATGTTGGTGGACCCACACACTTGTCACATGTTCCCTTCCACCCCCTCACATGCTACACACCGAATGGAGGATAAAACACACTTACCTGTCCTCAAGTCCTGATCAGTGGAGTCATATCCCTCAACGCCCTCCAGCTGCTCCTGCAAAAGACACCTGGCTACAATCTCCTCCTTAGGTGTCAAACGCAAAGATGAGGCTGGTCCTCCTCCCGTGCCCCTGGCATGCTTTTTCATGAGGGCCAATTTGTCCCGGACCTGACGACGCATGTCATTTAGCTTCTTCTGGATGTCATCCAGGATGATCTTTGCCAGAATCTCCCTCTTCTGTGCCTTGGTGGTATTAGCACTGTGGGCACCATGCAGGTAGGCATCATACTTTGTGATTGCCGCCAACAAAATAGCCATCTCCCCAGAATTGTAGTTTTGTTTCCTCTTCTTCTCCTTGCCCACTTTAGGAGGTGCCATCGCTAGACAAAATTACCTTGCTCAGGGGGGGAAGCAGGATGTAATTTTGCAACGGACGGGCACATGTCTGGGTATGCGTTCGTCGTAAGCCGGTGGGCCGGCGTATCCCAGGAAGTTGGGCCGGCGTAGTTGTGATATGCCGGGCATAATCCACTGCTCCACGTTCAGGCCATCATTTGCATAAGGGCGGCGCACCCACTTACACTTACGCCGGCTTACGCCTTTAAATTTACGTTACGCCGGCGCAACGTTGGGAGCAAGTGCTTTGTGAATACTTTACTTACCTCTCAGAGTTAGGTCGGCATAGCGCATATGAGATACGCTACGCCGGTATAAAGATGCGCCAATCTACCTGAATCTAGCCCAGTATGTTTTCCAGCCCCCATACGTCCTGTCAAAGCACTCTGAAAAAAAAACATGAGTTTAGGACAGTCATTCCTTTAATTTTGCGTGAAAACATACTAAATTACATTTAATCAATGACTCATACCTTGCTCTGACTAACTGGTGGGAAGTGAGCTGGTTTCTTTGAACTACTGCATTTTGCAGGTTATCATTGCCCTTTGTGCTTCCAAGTTAAATGAGTCTAATAATGTGTACTAAACTTTCCTGGCAATTAGCGTTTCACTGTGCTGTGTAATTCTGAAATGAAGAACAAGAACATTTCTGTTAAGGCTTACATTTATTCTAAAAACAATTTACATGAAGATGCCACTTTTCTGTAAAGTCACCATGCATGAATTTGAGAAATAACTATACTGCCTATAGCAATTTACTATACATCAGACATTTTTAATGTTTACCTGTATCACATCAGTCTGCAGAACCATTTCCATTATTATTGATTTCTGTTTCCTGTGAAGATACATGGTGCAGTAATGCTCACTTTCAAACAGATCGTTGTCATAGCTCTGTCAGCAAAAGCTGAGACTGTACAACTGATGTAATTCAGTATAAAATAACCATTTATCATCTATGAGCAGGTGTCTGTTGCAAGGATTTCTTAAAGTAAGCATTTTCATTTCATGTCTGTTTTGTTGGCAGAGCTAAAGGATAATAATGAAAAACAGGGGAATTTTTGCCATATGTTATTACAAAAAATAGTTGTTGTTTTTTTTATGGTAAAGTATTTTCCAGCCTCATTCCTTTAAGGCAAATGTATGCTGACAGTAAATTGCTTGATTTACCAAAATATATAATGAGTTTGCCTAAAGAGTTAGTCCACTGAAAACTAGGGCAGTTAACCCATTTTTTTTTTACGTTTTTGGTAGATGCTGGAGAGTTAAACTACGTATAATTTCTTCTACCTATTGAGGACCCTTTTTGTAAGATGTATGTGCTTGATGTCAAGCTCTTGGGTTTTCATACCCACTGGGGCCATTATGAGGGTTCAGACTCTACTGCTTGTATTTTCAGTCATATAATATAAAGGGGAATGCAGAAGAAAGTGGTGTACATGCAAAGCAGAGTGGGAACTCCAACAACTCTCAGGATTCATTAATTATGGTAAGGAGATCTCTTTGTTAGAGTATCCAAGACATTTAAGACAGGACTGACTAAAAAATTAAATTGACTAAAAATAAAAAAAATTGGAAATTGAATTATTATTTTGTGCATAGTCAATGGACCTTTTCTCCCTGTTGGGCCGATTGTCAGCATGTTGGCCTGCCGATTAGCTGATCTCATTCTGAAGCTTTGTATCTCCTGGCTTTTCTCATACATATTCATTATGGGTGGGGATTGAGGCTGGCTAATGCACTCATTAGGAAGAGAGTTAGCCATAAGTGGGCAGTTTTGAGAAAGAGGTGCTACCACCTTCCACACCCCTGGCATCACCCAGGAATTTTCTCCCGCTGTCAGACTGGCTCTGGTGCTATCATAGCTCTCTATGCTGCTGATGGCTTTCCTCTAAACAATCCTGGATTGCTGCTTTTTGGCCTGTGTCTCTGAGATGACTACTCTTGCTTTTATGATATGCCTTCTTTCACTCTACTTAAACATACTGCATTGTTTACTGTTTTAATCAGTAAATACCAAACTTGCTGCACTTAGATGTACCCTCTGGTGTCCATTTACTATATTACAGATAACTTTCAGTCTGCTGAGGCGCTTCTTTGAGGATAAGCAAGGTATTCTGCTACCTATATGTACAGTATTTATGAACTGTGCACTTAGCTCTTATTACCATTGAGGTTTTTCCATCATAATTCTCTTTATTTTTTTGAGTGCTGGAACTATATTGCCAGATTTCATTTTGGATATGTACTGCTCAAATGCAAAAAAGTATAGTAGAGGAGGGGACAGGGGAACAAAGGGGGCTAACAGATAAATTATTATGGGAGGGGCAGTCGTTTGACATGCTCTTCTGGAGGCCCTTTAAGAGTCTTGGTGTACTTATAGACAGTCCCAGTTAACCTGCATGCCGTATAGGTACTGTATAGTCTTGGCACAGATGCACAGTAGTAGGTTAAGATGTGGTAAAGGTTCAGTATAATGCTGTATTGTGTTGGTATAGGTGCTGTCTAGGTTTGGACTAAGTGTGGTACAGAGGGCAGTATTGGTGAGGTATGGTTTGGGTACACTTGGTGACCTGCTCTGAGTGACTCAGTTATTGCTAGCAGTATCAGCTATGGGTGATTAGCTTTCTCACCAGTTCCTGGTGAATGCTGTGGTGACCTTTCGCTGGTCACTCCTCGAAAGCCTCTGGTGCTCAGCTATGGGAGGCTATGGGAGGCAGAGGGTGAGTGGAAACTCCATTCTCCCTGTGGCAGCAGTGCAGGTGCTGTAATGTGGGCACTTCTGTGCTGCCACTGGGTGCCCTCACTCTCAGTTTCAGGCTCTGATGTCCACTGGTATGGTCTCCAGCTGGCAGGTGAATATTCAAACAGAGGTTCTCTTTCTCCAACTACCTTTGTGTCAAGATGAAGATCTTTCCCCATTCAGTTCAATAACATTCATCTCTCCACTCCTTCTACTGCACAGTGGCTATTGGGATCTGTATTGTAAGAAGTATATTCCACCTATTAAATGTCTGTCACCTTAAATTACAGCTCGCAGGATATTTAGTGCTCTATATAAAAGTGTACAGACTTTATTTGCTTTAGCTCTTCCCCTGCTGGCTGGAGGAGGATGGTGCAGCATAACATCAGTTTCTCAGTAGAGGGAGAACAATAAAACACAATGGGGAATGATTTACTAAAGGCACATAGACTCTTTGCAAAGTGCAGTTTCACTTTGCAAGTGCAGTTGCTCCAGAGCTTCCATCATCCAATCAGGTGCAAACAAAAATATTGTTTTTTTTATTTTTGTTGCACGTGATTGTGTGTTCTTTGCAAAGTGAAGCGTTATTGCTTCACTTTGCAAAGAACACACAATCACGTGCAACAAAAATAAAAAAAACAATATTTTTGTTTGCACGTGATTGGATGATGGAATCTTCTGCTTATTCACTAAGGACTGGGGCAACTGCTCTAGGAGAGTGCAACTATACTTTGCAAACTGCACAGTCTATTTGTTTATAGTAAATCAACCCCAATGTCTCCTTTTCTATATTGTTGTAGCCCAGCACCTGGCTACAATAGACTGGCCACTACATTTTGATAAATTGAAGGATCATATTTTAGCCATCTTCCCAGTGTATAGGTATTACTGTAAATAGGAATCTGCGGTCTGGAGGTGGGCAAAAAACAGTGGAGAAATGTAAAGCAGTATACAGAACAAAAGTGCTGGACATTGATATATTCATTGTCTTGTAAGTGTGCATTAAAACACTTTCTGAGATGATAATGATAATAATATAGCAAATGTGCTCAAAAAAGTTAAATAAAGGCTAGTTGCATAAAATTAGCTGCTTCTTTTTTTAAAACAGTGGCATAGATTTATGCCCATCCTGTCGCTTAGTCGACTAATTACACCATTACATGCTGCAATTACAATTAAAGATTTTCAGCTGATGAAATACATGTTCAGCGCATTCTCATTACCTGAGATTTCCTTTCCAACAATCAGTAGCATGATTTCTGATGAACTGAAAACAACTTATAAAGCTATATTTGCCTGCTATCTAGAGGGACTTGTTTTGATGCATGTGATTTTTTTAGTTCTGTTTCAGTTAAAGATACAGTACTTGTTTTATTTTCTGCTTTCCAGAAATGCTTATCATTCCATAAAGCTACAGAACATGGATATAATCAGAGTTATTTCTACATTAACCTCTAAAACGGTTTAAGCAGCTGTCAGAATATTTAGGTCACTGTATATTATTGAGTGTATAGATCATACTACCCTATTTCAAAGCCTTGAGAACTATAGGACTGATGATTTAGGCAAACAGATAACCACACAGATGAAGTGCATACAGTATATGGGAGCTGTTTTTTTTTTTTTTAATTACATTTGTATTCATGGCTATGATAAGGTACATAGGATCAAACAAGAACGTGGTTGACCATACCCAAAAACATTACTCATATAAGACATAACTATCGAGTAAATGTTTCAACTGGTCATCTTATATAAACAGACAAAAGGATAGAACATCAGAATGTATGTAACACCAGTTGATACAGTGCCTTGAAAAAGTATTCATACCCCTTGACATTTTCCACATTTGACCTTGTTACAACCAAAAATGTAAATGTATTTTATTGGGATTTTATGCGATAGACCAACACAAAGTGGCACATAATTATGAAGTGGAAGGAAAATGATAAATGTTTTTTTTTACAAATAAATATGTGAAAAGTGTGGTGGGCATTTGTATTCAGCCCCCCTGAGTCAATACTTTGTAGAACCACCTTTCACTGCAATTACAGCTGCAAGTCTTTTGGGTAAGTCTCTACCAGCTTTGCACATCTAGACAGTGAAATTTTTGCCCATTCTTTTTTTTGCAAAACAGCTCAAGCTTTGTCAGATTGGATGGAGAGCATCAGTGAACAGCAATTTTCAAGTCTTGCCACATATTCTAAATTGGATTAAGGTTTGGACTTTGACTGGGCCATCCTAACACATGAATATGCTTTGATCAAAACCATTCCATTGTAGCTCTGGCTGTATGTTTAGGGTCGTTGTCCTGCTGGAATGTGAATCTCCGTCTCAGTCTCAAGTCTTTTGCAGACTCTATCAGATTTTCTTCCCCACGTGGCTTCTCGCAAATTGCAAACGGTGCTTCTTATGGCTTTCTTTCAACAATGGCTTTCTTCTTGCCTTTCCTTCATAAAGGCCAGATTTGTGGAGAGCACAACTAATAGTTGTCCTGTGGATATATTCTCCCACCTGAGCTGTGGATCTCTGCAGCTCCTCCAGAGTTACCATGGACCTCTTGGCTGCTTCTCTGATCAATGCTCTCCTTGCCCGGCCTGTCAGTTTAGGTGGACGGCCATGTCTTGGTAGGTTTGCAGTTGTGCCGTACCCTTTCCATTTTTAGATGGTGGATTGAACAGTGCTCCGTGAGATCATTGTCATTTTCCTTCCACTTCACAATTATGGGCCAATTTGTGTTGGTCTATCTCATAAAATCACAATTAAATACATTTACATTTTTGGTTACAACAGGACAAAATGTGGAAAATGTCAAGGGGTATGAATACTTTTTCATGGCACTGTATGACAGAAAAAAAAAACGAAAGAAAATTTTGGGCAAACCAAGGCTTCAACTGTGGCCTCATAGACAGTGTATCTGCATTGTAGGACTGATAAGGCTTGCCAGATGTCGAAAAATGGTTAATCTATACTTGTCATAAAGTGTGCACATAAAAGACTTAAGAAGGATAGTAAAGAAGTACGAACTACCTTCTGATTATAACTTAAGCACAAGAAGAACAGTAGAACATTATTCCCTCAAACAAAATCACGGATCATAGAAATCCTTTGTAAAAGGAGTAACCAATTTAAAAGGAGAGGAAGGATTGGGCAAACAGGAGCAAAGAGGAAAGAGGAAAAGAGTAGAAGAAAAATGGGGTAGGAAGGAAGCTCAGAAAATCAGGGGGTCACCCTCCAGAAGTAAAATACTGCCAACCTTCCCCAGCATAAGAAGCAACTAACAGGCTGTTTGACCAGCAGACGGCGTAGATTGGGCCACGGTCTGCAGACAAACCATCTGTACCGGTGAAATATCTCCATGGCCTCCAATGCTTCCTGAAGGCTTCCTCAGTATTGTTCAGTGTGGCTGTTAGTTCCTCCATGCATAAGATATTAATAACTTTAGTGTACCACAGGACCTTAGTCGGGAAGGATGTGACTGGTTCCAGATTAAGGGAATGCAAGCTCTAGCTGCATTCACCAGGTGTATAGTGGGAGATTTTTTGTATGTCTGGAAGGGTTTCCCCATCAGGTGCAAGAGGCACACCACTGGATTGCCACTTAGGTCCACTGATGTCTAACGATATCCATCACAACCACCCAGAATGACCCCAGAAAGAGACACTGCCAGAATATATGGTTCATCGTACCTACCGCTTGATTGCAACACCAGCACATTTCTGAGGCACTGCTATCTCTTTTGTGGAGCAAGTAAGGTACGTGCTACCATCTGAGAATCTGAGAATTTTATATGCCACTTTTTGATACTGGTTGGCTAAGGAAGATTTGTGGGCCAGATAAAAATCTCATCTGTTTGAATGGGTGTAATGGGATCTCTGAAAGGTCTGCAAGTAGTGTGTAAGTTGGGCAGTACTCCAACAGTCCAAGGGAGGTTCTGAGGACCTGACTAGGATGGCCTGGAAAGTAAACCCTCCCTGTGGCCAAAAATCTAGAAGGCAGACCTTCCCATGTTGGCCTAATCTCTGGAGTCTGTTCGTGAAACCAGGAGTAAAGCCAGAGTTACCGAGGACCAGTGTCAAGAGCGTGGACAATGTGGAAAGATGAATTTTATGGAAAACTGATCTAGCTATCCGTAGAGAGGCACGATCAATGGGCGGTTCTGCATGTCCTGAAAAAAAAAGATAAATCAGCCATAGTAATGTTAGGAGAGGAATAGAAGCATCCTCCATCTCCATAGAGACCCACTGCTTAGAGCCATCATTGTAATTCCAATCCACCACCCTTGGGAGATGTTTCTCTCTATAGTATGTATGCATATATAGACGCCAGGGAGACCTATACCCCCACTCTTTTTAGAGAGGGACAAAAGTGATAAACTCAATCTCGGTGGTTTGTGAGACCAGATAAACTCCCTAAAAAAAGATTGCACTTGTTTAAAAATGGCTATAGGAACCACAATTGGCAGGGCATCAACATGTACAAGTTCTGTGGGAGAACAGTCATTTTCAAGGTATTGCAGCTCCTGAACCTTGTTAGGGTCAGGGAGTGCGATTGTTTGAGATCTAGCTTGAGTTTCCTAAGTAGAGGGACAAAGTTCATGGAGTATAGGTCCCCAATGTCTGAGGTAACATGCACCCCCAGATACTTAATTGATTTGTCAGCCCATTGAAAGGGGAAATGGGTACTCATAGAAAGCAGTTCCAAATGAGATTTGGACAGATTATTTTTAAAATTAGATAGTGCACCATACAAACATAGGGCATGAAGGATATTTGGCGGGGATAAACGAAGGTTAGAGGCAAATAATATAATATAATCTACAAAAGCCGCAATGTTATGATGACCTAAAGACTTCTGGAGATCAGAAATATTTGGGTCACTCCGAATGATACAGAGAAAGTGTTCCAGCATTAAAAAAAAATAAGTGGAGAAAGGGGACAACCCTGTCTCATCCCGTTCAAGATGGGAAAGTACTCAGAGCACAGTTCATTTACCTGCACAGAGGCCGATGGTGTAGAGTAGAGAGACAGGATCCAGCTAGTCAAGTGTGGGCCTATACCGATGTGGGATAGGGTGGCCTGCATAAAATGTCAGGCAACCTTATTGAAGGCCTTCTCCACACCCATAGAAAGCAAGAGAAGTGACACCTTGAGGAATGAGCTGCCTAGATGATATTGTGAACCTGAGTGGTGTTATTGCTAGCCTGCCGAGTGGGAACAAAGCCCACTTGATCTAAGTTGATCAACTGTGGGATATACAGAAGGAGTATATTAGTGAAAATTGTAGAAAATTATTTTAGATCTACATTCAGTAGTACAATGGGCCTATAGTTCCAACATTGGGAAGGATCTTTGCCATCTTTGTGAATCAGGGAGAGGTATGCCCTCAGAGAGTCGGGAATCATGGAGCCCGCATTCAGCAGTGAGTTGTATGCTGTCAGAAAATGAGGAGTCAATCTATCTGACAAAGTACTGTACTAGACCAAATAGTTTGAATTCTACAAACTCTAGGATTGTGGATTTTTTTTCCTGCATTTGATATACTGTATGTACTGTAGGTGAGCAGATTCCTATTTACTTCAATTGTGCAGTGTGTATGAAGGCTCTGAGGCTGTGTTTGACCTGGTTTGCATCTCATTTTTTGTGACATGACAGTCCCTATTGAGATGAATTTTCTTTGCAGGCAAAGCAGGTTAAGCACAACTTTTTTGCACTTTGCATTTGAGCATCGCTGAGTGTAAATGCATGAGGCATCTTTGGACAACAACACCCATCTGCAAAACCCTAGCTCTGGTACTATCGCTGTTGTGTCCCAGTTACACAATAAGAAGTAAAAAGTAAATCTCATCAGTGTGGACACATACAGCAATAAAAACCCTTCCATTATATTCTTACATGTATCTTAACTTGTGTTTCACTATATAATACATGAATCTATTTACTGGTTCTAAAATCACAATTATGTCAAAGATATAATATGAACAATGCAAAACAAAAAAGTTTACCTGTATATAAAATGCTATTATAAACCAGTATCTTCTATATTTATTCTACTTTAAGTCTGAAGTAAATTAAGAAGCACATGCATACCTAATAATCCTAGAGTTACAATCACATCTTTCATAATCAAACCTGCATTCATCCTATGATTCTGTGTTATAATTGTTATACTTACGAAATGTGGGCATGCAGTATATTTTGCAATTTAGATGTGATCAATCTACATTTAATCAAGGACTAAGAAGGGTATGTTATTCAGTAGTGCAGTATAATTTGGCATTAAATATAATGCTGCCCATCACAGATTTTTATTGGTCATTATTAGAACACTTCTATTATCTCATGAACTATATATATATATATATATATATATATATATATATGTATATATATATATATATATATATATATATATATATATATATATATATATACACACAGTATATACCATATATACAATATACAATATATATATATATATATATATATATATATATATATATATATATATATATATACCACATCAAGACCCCACAAGACTCACAACACAATATAGACCTGAGGTGTGCCCTGGTCAGCTGGTTGGTACACCAAAAAGAGGGCATACCCAAGATAAGTAATGCTTGATTGTAGAAGAGGGATGTGAAGGAAGTGCCCTGTACAGGGGGTGGGAGGGAGGGTATTGCGCACTGGAACCGACAAGGAACACAGGTAAGTGGGCTGTTTAAATACCCTCCCTTCCCCAGGCTCCTCCTATAAACTCAGGCCACCATACTGACCTTCTAATATATATATATATATATATATATATATATGCACACTGTATATTGGGTATAGAAAATCAAATCTTGTGATGTGACCCGGTGGCATGATGAGGCGGTGACGTCAAGATGGGCAGGGTCTCCAGATGATGTCACCAAGTGGCCATGGCCCCTGCCTATATAAGTAATAGCACACAGTGGCCCCAGCATTACACCAGGAGAAAGTGTCAAGAAAACATCGGAGAAGGAACAGAGGGAGAAGACAGTGGAGAGAGGAGACCCAGCAAAGGCAGAAGACAGCGCAGAGAGGAGAAGAGAGAAGAACCGGAGAGGGGGTTAAGCCAGCACAGAGAGGAGAAGAACCAGAGAGGGGAAGAAGACATCAGCGGAGAGGGGAGAATAAATCAGAAGAGATGCTTGAGCTGCCTTAATAAATGACTTTAAAAACCTGTGTAGTGTTTTCATTATTGACACTTTATTTGGGGGTGAATGGGAAGTGGTACAATGTACCCCATACGTATTCACATAGGGTGAGGGGGTGGGATCTGGGGGCCCCCTTGTTAAAGGGGGTTTCCAGATTCCGATAAGCCCCCTGCCCACAGACTCCAACAGCCACCGGCCAGGGTTGTCAGGAAGAGGCCTCTGTCCTAATCAACATGGGGACAAGGTGCTTTGGGGTGGGAGGCACAGGGCCCCCCACCCGTAGAGTTCCCCTTCAAGATTCATACCAGACACAAAGTGCCTGGTATTGTTGGGATCAAAATTGGATCCCTGTTCATTAAAGTCAGATGAATTTTGGATTTCAAGTCACAGGGCAAAGTTGGATCCACAGTCATACGACTGCCCTGTTGTACCAGACCCTCCTTGGAACAGGACATTACTCCAATCTGGATAAAAGAGCCAGGAGGAATCTGGTCAGAGAGGCTACCAAGAGGCTTTTGGCAACTTTGAAGCAGTTGCAAGAATTTATGACAAAGAGTGGTCATTGTGTGCATGTGACAACAATATCACAAATTCTCCACAAATGTGACATGTATGGGAGGGTTGCAATAAAAAAAAGCCACTCCACAAGAAAGGCCACATGCAGTCATGTCAGAGCTTTGCCAAATTGTACCCTGAAGATTGAATATGGAAAAAAGGTTTTATGGTCAGATGAGACAAAAACATTTTTTTTTCACCTCAACTCCAAATGGTATGTCTGGCGGAAATTCACTACAGCTCAGCATCTAAATAACACAATTCCTACAGTAAATCATGGAGGTGGTAATATCCTGTTATTGGGGGAGTTTCTCTGCAGCAGGGACTTGTCAGGATAGTAGGAAAAGGGATGACAAAATCTGCTGCTCTCTGCCAGAATGTTGTCAATGGGAAGAAGGTTTACCTTCCAACATGACAGTGACCCACAGCAAAAACTGACAACACAGTGGGTGAAGGAGATAACGGTGAATGTCCTAGCATTGCCTAGTCAGAGCTCAGACTTAAACCCCTATTGAAAATCTGTGAAATGACTTGAAGACTGCAGTCTAGAAACAGTCACCATCATATTTAAATGAACTTGAGTAATTCTGCAATGAAAAGTCTGTAAATATTGGAAAGTCTACATGTGCAAAGTTAGTAGAGACGTATCCCAACAAACTAAAGGCTGTAAAGGCTGAAGGCTGTAATTAATGCAAAAACTGGTTCAACAAAATACTGACACAAAGGGGGGTTGATCCCTTTTCCAACTCAGTGATTCTGTTTTAGATTTATATATTTTTTCTGACATGTTGGTTATATTGTTCACTTGGATACAACAAAAACTGTGTATGTCTTAACTTCAGGCTGCAAAGCAACACAATTTGATTATTTATAAAAATCTGTGACTGGCAGCATAATGTTTAATGCTGCAAAATGATATAAATGTGTTTGTGTATGTGACTATAAAAAACAAAGATGGTTACTATACAATATACTTGTATATATTTTAGGGAGATTTGCATAGTATATGTTTAGTATTAATAAATTGAAAATGTATTTGATGCACTTAAAGCAAACCTGTGATTTTTTCATGCTGAGTAAAGCAGCAGGCTTGCTTTAATTCCCCCTTCCCCAGTAACACATGCACTACTGTATATTACCAAAAGTATTGGGATGTCTGCCTTTCACACGCACATTACATTGTTCCAGTCTTAGTCTGTAGGGTTTAATATTGAGTTGGCCCACCCTTTGCAGCTATAAGAGCTTCAACTCTTCTGGGAAGGCTTGCCACAAGGTTTAGGCATGTGTCTATGGGAATGTTTGACCATTATTCCAGAAGTGCATTTGTGAGGTCAGTAACTGATGTTGGACGAAAAGGTCTGGGGCTCAGTCTCCGCTCTAATTCACCCCAAAGGTGTTCTATCGGGTTGAGGTCAGGACTATGTGCAGGCCAGTCAAGTTCGACCCCAAACTGGCTCATCCATGTCTTTATGGATCTTGCTTTGTGTACTGGTCCAAATCATTTGGTAGAGGGGGTATTATGGTGTGGGGTTGTTTATCAGGGGTTGGGCTTGGCCCCTTAGTTCCAGTGAAGGGAACTCCTGAGGCGCCAGCATACCAAGACAATTTGGACAATTTCATGCGCCTACCTTTGTGGGAACAGTTTGGGGATGACCCCTTCCTGTTCCAACATGACTGCTCACCGGTGCACAGACAAGGTCCAAAAATACCTCATAAGAAATATAGGGGGCGCTGTGCCAATTATTAAAAGTGATTACATTTTTGCACTCCTAAAATAGTTCATGTGATATTCATATCTATAACAAGTCCTAGATACAAATGCTATGATGAACTCAGGCCCAATATAGTAAGCCAAAATGACAATTATATCCAATAACGAAAATAATTGCAGAAAAGAATGGTGAATGAAATATAGCAATAAAGTCCAATGATGAGAGTTTTTGCAGAGAAAAGTGGTGATTCCTATGTTCCTATTCAGAATCCTTCACCAAACATAGCGACACCCAAAAGTGATTAGTATGGAGATCTGCTTACCAGATGTAATTGACTCCTTTGGTGAAAAAGAAAGTCAATTATAGATTGTGCAGTTTAATGCCTGCTAGCATGTCAGTACAGCCTGGAGATATACTCTGGAACCTGCCTCCTCAAAGTTGCAGACGAAGTATATGCAAGAAATAGGACAAAGTGTACGTCAAAAGTGGGGAGAGATGAATTCTATGCTGCATCTACCTCCGTGGACGGCGTGCGCTCCACCGATCGCCAGAGACAGCCAGATAGCCGATATAACGTGGGGTAACGTGACACAATCAAGTGCTCTCCCTCCCTCCCAGGCTCCATAAATAATCTACATGTGATTAGTCTACCATGTAAAAGATTGCAAATATAAACATACAAAGCGGTTTGGTACTTACCTCCTTGGGTCTAACCAAAAGCAAATTCTCAAAATATTTGTCCAGGATGCTGTTGTCCTGACTTTGGGATTCAATTTTTAAACCAACACATTTTCCAGGCTGACTGCTTCATCAGGGCCTTAGATCCTGTTAGATAATGCAATAATGTACAGGAAAGATCACATATAAAACTATATTTAACAACAAATGCCATTGTATAGTATCATATAACACATGCTACTTGTCAGCCCAGGCTAATTATCACCAACTATACAAAAACTATGCAAAACTATACAGGTGATATTTTTATGTTTGTCTCTCTATTTTGATTTAACTGCGGCAGGGCGTCTCTATTGCGCCAATTGTCATACCGGTATGTTGCTTTGTGTAATAGATACAGTAGAAGCACGCGCGCAAGCGCTCGCTCTGCGCCGTACTGGCACTGATGTGCATGGCCAGTTTCCGCGATGTCCACCAGCCACCCGTAATCGCTCCACAGAGAGCCAAAATAGGGATGTGCAAGTGTAAACAAAGCAGATCCCTGTTCTAACAGGAGAGTAGAGAGAGATTGTTTGATCCTAGTGATCAGGAACAGCGATCTCTATACTCCCAGTCAGTACACTCCCCCCACAGTTAGAAACACCTTCCTAGGACACTCATTGATCGCCCCCTAGTGGTAACCCCTTCCCTGCCAGTGTCATTTATATAGTAATCAGTGAATTTTTATAGCACTGATCGCTTTATAAGTGTCACTGGTGCCAAAAAAGTGTCAAAAGTGTCACAATGTCGCAGCCCCACTAAAAATTATTGATTGCCGCTATTACTAGTAAAAACAATTAAATAAAAATGCCATAAATCTATTTTGATTTTGTAAATGCTATAACTTTTGCGAAAACCAATCAATATACGCTTATTGTGTTTTTTTACCCAAAAATATGTAGCAGAATACATTTTAGACTAAACTGATAAAAAAAAAAAAAAAAAAAAATTTGGGGGATATTTATTATAACAAAAAGTAAAACACATTGCCTTTTTTTCAAAATTGTCAGCCTTTTTTTATTTATAGCGCAAAAAGTAAAAACCGCAGAGGTGAGCAAATAACCGCAAAAGAAAGCTCTATTTGTGTGAAAAAAGAACATCAATTTTGTTTGGGTACAGCGTCGCTCGACCGCACAATTGTCAGTTAAAGCGACGTGGTGCTGTATCACAAAACATGGCCTGGTCATTAAGGGGGTAAATCCTTCTAGGACTGAAGTGGTTCATATACAATGTCGTTTTTCGGGTTGTAAAAAATGATCGTGTGTGGGCTAAAACAACGTTAAAAACCCGCGTATGCTCAGAAGCAAGTTATGAGACGGGTAAAACTATCATTCATAATGGAGTAAGCACATTCATCACGCTATAACAGACATAAAAGCGTTAATCGTCTTTTACTAACATGGAATCAGCTAAAGCAGCCCAAAGGGTGGCATCATCCGCATGGAACTTCCCCTTTATAGCGTACGTGTTGTACGTCACCGCGATTTGCTAGAGAATTTTAAAAAACTATGGTTTGTGGGCAACGTCGTTTTAATGATAAAGTTGGAAAAACTTTGTTTTTCCTACATGACGAAAAATGATCGTGTGTTTGAATGTATTGATACTATACAATGAAATTTGTTGTTAAATACTCATTGTTTTATATGTGAACGTTTCTGTACATTATTGCAGTATCTATCAGGATCTAAGACCCTGATTAAAGGGTTTGTAAAGCTTTGTTTTTTATTTTCTAAATAGGTTCCTTTAATCTAGTGCATTGTTGGTTCACCTTCGATTTCCCTTCTAAATGTTTTTTTTCTTTGTCTGAACTTCTCACTTTCTCCTCAGTAAGCTTTTCCACCATCATCCGAGCCATTCTGGCTGGGGGTCAGTCAGCAAGAACAGCTTACTGAGGAGGAACAGGAAGTGAGAAATTCAGACAAAAGAAAAAAAAAACATTTAGAAGGGAAATCTAAGGAAAAGGTAAGTGAACCAACAATGCGCTAGCTTAAAGGAACCTATTTAGAAAAAAAAAATGAACCTTTACAACCCCTTTAAGCGGGCCACCTTGCAAAATGCGTTGGCTCAAAAATTGGATCTCAAAGCCAGGGCAACATCATCTTGGACAAATAGTTACAGAACTTGCTTTTAAACTAAACCTTTTTAAAAATTGTATAACATTTTGAATATTGGTATTATAATAATAACATTTTTATAATCAATGGTTTAGGGTTTTTTAGACCCAAGGAGGTACATTTAAAGTCCCAAACCACGTTGTATGTTTTGCTTATTCAGGGATGGCATCTCCTCAGGGTAAGGAATTGAATTACACTCTACCCCTACACACGACTTCTTGACCATGTGAAAGAGTGCACTGATTCAGCCCCCTCATTCACCTTCTATAACTTTTACTAAGCACCTTCCTCCTTGTGCTTAGTAAAGTAATGTTATAGCTATAAAGAAGTGCATGTAACATGATAAAAAGTTTAACTATTTTCAGTCACATGGTCAGATAGTAGGAAGGTATGACACTTGGAAATATTGAATTGTTGTTTTAAATTTCAAGGATTTTTATATTACATTTTTGGTATTTTCCTGTAAACTGTACACTTTGTGCAGGCATTAAAATGCTTTTGTATACTGTTATAAAGTTTAAATTGTCTTATTTTCATTCAATACACAAATTGCGCAGGTTTTTAACATTGTTTTAGCCCACACACGATCATTTTTTACAACCCGAAAAACGACATTGTTTAAAACGTTGTTTAAAAATGCAGCATGCTCGGAAAAAAAATCTGAAACAATGGAGGAGCATACAAAGAGCTTCAGGTGTCCCACTAAAAGCTCAGACGTAGTTATACGTTTTTGTGTGACACCTGAAGCTCTTATATTGTTACTTCCAATATTGTCTTGGAGTCAGGGTAGTCCCCTGTTCTTGGTAATCTTTTACCCCTACCCCCTACCCTTTTCCCTATTTTTTGTGTTTTTTTTGTTGGGGACTTTTTATATGGTTGTGACTTGGAGCTGTTTGCTTTCCGAGTTATACGTCTGAAACAAGTCTTTAAACTCTGTAAAGAAAAGATATCTTTGGAGTGACTTTTACAGACACATGCTGAGGTTCGAGTCAGAGCCAGAGGAAACACTTTGTATGCGGTTCAATTTTAAAAGGCATCTTTGATGAAGGTGTTTTAGCTTAGTTTACACATATTTTTGATATTCTTCTTTGAATCAAGCAATAAACATAAAAGATGTTTGTTGTCAATTTTTACTAAATATACCCTAAGGGTCACTGGTAAAACTTCAAAACGGTAGCCCCATCGTGCAAGTATGGCTTTGTGACTTATTGCTTCTACTTTAAGACAAATGCAGTCATCAGCACAAGTTTGTGTCAAGACAGCTGCAGCTAAGGAACTGTAAAACTTTCATATAACTGATGGATGCAGCTGATCAAGGTGGAATGGTCATTGCTCTTAATGAGATAGATAAAAATTAAATTAATTATATTGCACCCTCTTACTGCAGAGGATTGCAAGTTGCTTCAGGAGAGGTGTACATGGTTAAAGGACTTGTTTCCTGACACCATAGCTTGCATACAAATGCACAACAATAAAAAAATAGACCTTTGTGCACATGAAAGTCTTTTGTAGCCAATGGACACCAGCTAAAGCAGATTTCATTGAACTACATTGTTATTTAGATAGACTATTAATCAAATCACTGTATACTGTAACCATAGCAGGTACTGAACAGCCTGAAGATCTCTAAGCATCCATTTCATTTCAAATTTTATTTCAGAATGAGACATCCTATATATTTACTATTGTTTTTTACTTCTCAAAGCGCAAACCAATACATTCCTTCACACATTTCTTGGCGCAGAGCAAGATCACCCACAAGTGACCTAAGTGCATGCCTAGGCCCTGATGAGGACCCAGGCACCTGCAATTAGAAATAATTTGGCAACTTTAAAGTCAACTCAATAAGTTTTGCTGATCACAGAAAAGCTGGAAATTATTAGCTGGCTTTTATATGTAGCACTACCCCCGCAGGAGCTGCTGGTTTAGGTTTTGGGTGGCACGTTACCTCTATTCTTGCTGTCCAGGGTGAAAGGAGAGTCCAAAGAATTTCAATGTCCACACACAATGTACCTCTTTCTCTTGGGGTTTATTTTGGAGAACTTTAGTAGAAAAGAGGAGTAAGGGGTGGAAGGGTAGGTAGGTTCAGGTGCAAAGTAAGGAAACACTCCTGTTTCCAGCAAACAGTTCTCGTCACCACTCTAGCCAGAGTGGGTATTGCTCACCCAGATAGGTCCCTCTCACTGACCTAGCAGCCGGGATGGCGCACAAAAAAAAGGACAGTCTCTGCCACAGACCTTCAATTCTCGGTGAGATATTTTGGTCTGGAATACTCTGCCACAGGATTCAGCACCCGGATCTCTTTAGCTTTTCTCACTAGAACCTTTAAACTCGACAGGTGACACTGTCAAGCCTCTCAGTGTATGATGCATCCATAGATGAAGCTTCCAGGCCTTCTCCTAAGGTACCAGTCTCTTGCATGGTCCCTACCAGGATAGGTCCTCCCCTGGTCCCCTTCATCAAGTGGTTTCCTCCCGCAGGACGGACAGCACAGGATCACCTCTGTGGTACGGGCCCCAGTCGGACAACTGCACACGATCATTTTTTACAACCCTAAAAAATACATTTTTTAAAACGACGTTAAAAAATGCAGCATGTTCGAAATTTTTTTTTTTTTTTCAGAAGCCGAAAAACCATGTGAGGCCCACACACAATCATTTTAAATGACGTTTTTAAATATATGTGCTATGAAACCACAGCTTGAGGTGTCTCAGGTGCCCCCAAATAGACAGCTGAGTCCCCATATGTTTCACACAAGGATCCCCCCTAGAACCACTGAGCATAGCCAAAGATGGACAGGTTTATATGAGAAAAGGGGGAGGGAAAAGGGATCTGAGAAAAGAACATACCATATATATTTGTATAAGGGACTGCAGTCCAAATCATAACATATATAGATTGAGAGTAGAGTCAGAGTGCAATCTCCTAAAATAAACCCCCAACCGTTCCCAAAAGGTAACAAGTATTTTTCAATGAGTAGTATAAAGGGGGAAATCAAACCAGGTCCCACCATGAATATAGAGACATGGGTTTTAGCATAAGCTGAGAGATCATACAAGTAGCATACCTTGAGATTCAGTGTGGAGAGATAAGGTGTCAGTCCCAGTGACATAGGCAGCATGATTTCCTTGTCTTATTCTGACAATCGCTATGCCCTGTTATAAAATGACATTTTTTGTGACCTTCTCTTAAGACCCCTGAAGAAAGGATTAAACCCTTCCTAAAACTTGTCGGGTACAAAGAGAAGACAGTGTCACTATATTGTACACACCTTTTTACGGATGTATCAATAAAAGCTATATGTTTTATATAACACAAGTTTACCTTGTTTGACCAAAGTTGCCTTAAAAATTCCATCAGTACCTTGGGGGTTACTCATTTTCCTATTTCGCCAAATGTGGGGAAGCATATGTGGAGGCACCCGGTGCACTGTATGATCTTTTTTGCAGCACTAGAACAAGTGTTTTCCTGCAGCACTGCAACAAGGAGTTGTGATAGTGTAGCACTATTAAGAAGGACTTATGAATATCTCCTAATCATGCACCATTTGGGAGATATGGAGACATGCTATGGAGCTTGTTTTCCATATTGCACATATGTATGAGACTGCTGGGGCAGTGGAGATAAGGAAAAAAAAAGGCAGCTTCCATGGGCTCTGGATATCCATATGCAGCCAGGTGTTGCTGTGAATGCTGGCTACCCCTGCGAGGGGGGGGGGCTTTCTGGTGTAGCAAATGTGGGGGATGAACCACCATAGAAAGCCATAAATATTTGTTGCCAGCATTCCTAAATGGGAGAAATATGAAAATGAGTAACCCCCAAGGTACTGATGAGACTTTTAACCAAAAAGTGACACATGCTATAAATATATTTAACCTACGGGTAAGCTTTATTATAAGCTTACCTGTAGGTTCAAATAAAAATACAGAGTTTACTACCACTTTAATATTACAGTCAAACAGCTTCTAAGATTATTGTACTCATGCGTATTACTTAAAGGCATTATAAACCCTTTACCCCCACCCTGTGTTTTTTACCTGCATAAGATGTACATTGATCGTGTAGCTTCATGGTGTCATTTGTTGAACCGAACCTACAGCCTAAAATCCAATTAATTATCACTTTCCTGTGTCAGAGATTTCTGTTTGTCAAAAACATGGGACATGAGGCATCACACTTAAACTTCCTGTGAAGAAACTATATATCCCACAATTCCTGGGGTTTGCAGTCTAGTGCTGGTGCAGGTGGAAGCAATTAACAGAGCTTATCGTGCTAGAAGAGATGTATTTATTTTATAGAATTAGCATGCTTTTGTAATGCAACACAGAGAAATGACTAGGCATGCATGTGACTTGGAAAAAGAAGTTGCTTGTTCCACTTGGTGAATAGGGACGAGGTAGGTGGATTAATACATGGATATATGGGAATCAATCAGCCATGATACTACAAACTGCAGCCACAACATCAACCCATCATTACAAAGTAAGGCAAACAAATAACACAGGGAATATAACTACAATAATACTTAGTTAAAACAAACACATTTGAAATTATACAGTGCCTTTAAACCCTTCCCACCCACCCTGGTGTCTCTGCTGATTTGTAGATCTGTCTGTGAGAGCATGTTCTTTGTGTTGACAGTGTGAGTGAGTATGCCTTTAGAACATAAGCAACGCCCACACAGCGATGCATATATGTGCCATGTGGGCAGTAAAACCCACTCTTTTACTGACACACATATGTGTCAGGTGGTTGTAAAGGTGTTAAAGAACTGAAACTCAAGATAAGTCAGTTGCAAAGATGCTCAGTTTCAGAACAGCAAAAACATATCTAACTTGTAATGATCAAGGCGGTACTCCCTAATACTGTTCTGAAGTGAAAGTTCCCTTGTAACTCCTGAACACTAATTAGCATTCACCTGATGTACTTTCTAGCCACAAGTTCACCAAATCTTGGAACTCTGTACAGATAAAGGTGTGACAGAAGAGTGTCACTCACAGCTACAAAAGCATGGGAGAGACAATGTGATTCTGTTCAGAGGATAGGCAACTCTGGAGATGTATCTGAAAATACTTTGTAATATGGGGATTCATTTACAAAAGGTATTTTTCCTTTAACATGAATAAATAAATAAATACATAATAAAAATAGAATCACACACAACTATGTACATTCCATGCACAAAGAAAGTTGGAAATATTTGTTTGTACTCTATAATTATGCGTTTTACCATACTCTGAATCTTACTATATAATACATATCGATATAATGCATGCGTTATATAATGCTATACATACTCATACTCAGGATTGCTTTGCAGAGAAAACTAAACCATTATGGCCTCAAAAATGACATTAATAATTGATCACTTTCTTGTTAATATTTTTGTACCACTGTACCTGTATGTTTTTACAGCACCCAGATGGACCAATAGGTTGGGGCAAACACCATACAAATTTTACTCTGGGGAAAAGCAAACCTAGGACCCCAATATTACAAAGCCACAGCACTAACCATTAATCCATTGTTAACATGAATAACACATTCAACATCTTCTATAACTTAAGATGTTTCATAACAAAAGCTTGTTCAGTTTCTGTGGATTTATTTTTATATGAATAGTTGTTACATGATTTTTGGCTTAGTAAAATTACAGAAACCTTTATTAACATATTTCAACAATTCATAGATTTTAATTATTCCCTGCGATGCCGTTTTGTCTTCTCAATAGTTACACATTACCTAGAGTTCTTTTGTATCTAAAGAATTTCTCCTTCTTGTATTTTGGCATTGAACTGTTCTTCATCTTTACATTGAGCTTGAATAAAAAGTATAAGCCAACCCAGGGCTTTGGGAACAAAGGTAGAAATTAGATCATTGTCAAAGTCATATGAATGAAATTGCCGCTTTGTTCTCCCTTCTATGAGCAAAGAACACTTTTTTGTATTTTTGCAGTGTATACAAATTAACTGTTGTATGCTATAGGATATTTACATGGTCATTCTTATCATAGGCATTCTATAAATACATTTTTAACTTTGGTTACCAGAGTATTGTTAACCTCCCTGGCGGTATTCCCGAGCGTGACTCGGGGTTAACATTCAGTGCCAGAAGCGGTAACCCCGAGTCACGCTCGGGGTGCATTTTTTTTTTCCCCCAAAAATTCCTGGCGATCCGGCGGGGGTTTCCCGCTGGATCGCCGGTCAGACTAGTCCCGCTGGGGGGGATGCAGAGTGAGCGCAGCGGTGGCTAAACATCCCGGCGATCCAGCGGGGTTTCCCGCTGGATCGCCGGTCAGATGAGTCAGGGGAAATGCAGAGTGAGCGCAGCGGTGGTGTGGTGACATCCCGGCGATCCAGCGGGGTTTCCCGCTGTGATCGCCGGTGAGAGCCCCGGCAGAATGTATTGCAGAGTGAGCGCAGCGGTGTTCTTACCTAATCCCGGTGAGAGCCCCGCTGATGTCTTCTCTGATGTCTCCTCTCTCTTCCGTCTCTGTGAACCGCAGCGCCTCACAGTGGCGGAAGTGGGCGGGAGATTCAAAAAAGTTACAATGTTACAATGTAAAAAAGTAAAACACACACATAAAGTTACATGATACAGTGTAATCTGACAGGATTTCACTGTATCACCTCAGATTTCACCTCAGATTATTCTACACTGCCCTGGCTGCCCTTTTTGCTGTTTTATCTAACCAAAAAAAATAAAATGGCATCAAAGCGTCACTTTAGCACCTCCAAAGCGGCTTTGGATCAGATAAGTGACAGCGACAGCGACACAGAGTTCCTCGCAGAATTGAGCGACAGCGATAGCGATTCGTGGCAAGATTCGTCATACGACTCCGACTCTGACCAGAGAAGTAGCGACAGCGACGAATCTCCACTTGAGCTCAGTGAGGTGCGCACTTGGTGCCCTATTGATTGCGGTATGGATGCAGTACCACCGCCAAGATTCCCGTTTACAGGATCGCCTGGGATGAAGGTAGAAGTTGATCACAATGATCCTTTGGCGTACCTAAAATTATTTCTGACAGATGACGTCATTGAAAAGATTGTCACGGAGACAAACCGCTACAAAGAGCAGCAATCCACTACTCTGCACAGCAAGTTTTCCAGATCCAGAAAATGGGAACCTGTGAGTAAGGAGGACATATGGAAATTTCTGGGGCTAATACTTCTCCAAGGGGTGGTGGGTAAACCCCTGCAGAGATGGTACTGGACTAAAAATAAATTGCTGGCAACCCCATTTTTTGGCACCATCATGTCCGAGTACCGATTTTCCCTCATAATGAAGAATCTACACTTCACCAACAATGAGGACTTTGACGAAGCCACACATCCAGCGCCCAAACTGAAGAAAATCTGGGAAGTATTCCAAATGATTATAACAAATTTCCAGCAGGCCTATGTCCCAGACCGTGACATCAGCATTGATGAAAGTCTGATGGCTTACAAAGGACGCCTCAGCTGGATTCAATACATCGCATCCAAGAGAGCGCGGTTTGGAATAAAATCCTATATGCTCTGCGAGTCTACAACTGGCTATATATGGAATTCCATCATATACACCGGCAAAGGAACACAATTCAACCCCAGGTACAGCGACTATGGGATGGCAACGTCATCAGTCCTTTCATTGCTTGAACCATTGCTCAATCAGGGGTATTGTGTAACAACCGACAACTTTTACACGTCGCCTGAGCTGTACGAGTTTCTACTAAAAAACAAGACTGACGCATATGGAACCGCTAGAGCCAACCGACGTGACCTGCCATGTATGTTTTCCAAGAAAAAACTGAAAACAGGAGAAATGGTGGCCTGGCAGAAAGGAAAGATGATGGCAATGCGTTGGCGTGACAAAAAAGACGTGTGCCTAATGAGTACAGTACATACCACCTCCACTGCCATGGTCCACACAAGAGGTGGGAAAGATGTCAAAAAGCCACAACTTGTGATCGATTACAACAACACCATGGGAGGAGTCGATAGAGCCGATCAGGCGATGACCTTCTATCCAGCTATGCGGAAGCAACAAAAAAAATACTATAAAAAAATATTCAGGCATCTCCTGGAACAATGTATGTGGAATGCCTATATACTGCACAAGGGAAGGAGTGACAAGCCTCTTGTTCACTCCGACTTCATCTGGAAGGTGGTGGAGCAAATTTTTTTGAACTACCAAACGCCATCAGTGGCCGTGAACAGATCTGGACGTCGCGCTGTTGACATTGTAAACCCAGAGAGGCTGACTGGTCGTCACTTTACGGATTACATCCCGCCAAGCGCAAAAAAGGCAGCACCTACAAGAATGTGTGTAGTTTGCTGCTCAAAGCGAGATGGGAATGGAAAAAAAGTCCGAAAGGAAACAAGGTTCTATTGCTCTGATTGTGACGTTGGTCTATGTGCAGTCCCATGTTTCAAAATTTACCACACCCAGGATGTTTACTGAATTTTCTTCTGTTTGACAAATTGCATTATTTATTACTGAATTTTCTTCTGTTTGACAAATTGCATTATTTATTACATTACTGAATAAAATGATATTATTTATTAGATTATAACTCATGATTTTATTTTTTCGAACGTTATTACATCTGAGAGGTCTACTAGAGTCTTCTTTGGTCAGGTTTAAGTAAGTAATTACTAAGAATTGCAGGCCTACAATAAATAACACCAAATTTCCATACAAAAAAATGGTACCGCTTTTGGAACAAAATTCCAGACAGAATCATACCGCTAGGGAGGTTAAAGCTGAACTCTAGTCAAACAGATGAAATACATATAAGTGAACTGTTTTACCTGATAAAGGATTAGTAGTTCTATCCATCCAGTTCTGATATTTACCCGCAGGCACCCACAGCCAAAACACACTGAAGACACACAAGGTGTACCCCCATGCATGAGTAAATACATCCGTATTTTAAAAAATGGACAGGGGCTTTCTCTCTGTGGGAAACTCAGGCACAGCAGCCAATTCAAATGGATGGGCTGCTGTGCCCACAGAAACACAAGCTGAAACACCTACACAGATGTAAACCTAGACTTAAATTGTATGCAAACCTAAAACTTTTGTGTTTAGACTGAAAAGAGTTAAGCTCCCTTTCAGGTTATTATTTCATTTGGGGATATATCCCCTCTATATTTGTTCTACTGACAGAAAGTGTTATGCCCTGTACACACGATCGGTTCATCCGATGAAAACGGTCTGATGGATTTTTTCATAAGATATCCGATAAAGCTGACTTTCATCAGTTGTACCTACACACCATCAGTTAAAAAAACGATCGTGTCAGAACGCGGTGACGTAAAACACAATGACGTGCTGAGAAAAATTAAGTTCAATGCTTCCAAACATGCGTCGACTTGATTCTGAGCATGCGTGGATTTTTAACTGGTGGACGTGCCCACAGACGATCGTTTTTTTCTATTGGTTTTTTAACCATCAGATAATTTTAAAACAAGTTCCTAGTTTTTTCACCGATGGATAAAAAACCGATGGGGCCCACACGCGATCAGTTCGTCTGATGAAAACGGTCCATCAGACCGTTTTCATCAGACGAACTGATCATGTGTTCGCGGCATTAGGAATTCCAAAAATTTGTTGTGACCTGAGCAATAGTTGAGGTATAAACGTCCAATGGGAACACATGTTCTCAAAGCAACTGTATAAGACAGCATTTATTTCTCACTCTGGAAATATTTCTCCCACTTTCTGTCCTGTCTGTGGAACAGGAAATAAAGAAAACATCTCCCTGAAAAGGCATAATAAACAGTTTGTATTTAAAGTTATAAAAAATCAGTCAAAGACGGAACAGAATTTGGACAGACACCATAAGCCTTCAATGACAGATTTGACCTTAATTAAATTGGATTTTCGGACGAATGTATTTTTTAACGAAACAAAATAACTAAATAAATAATTTTTTCCGGACGAAAGCGAAATTCCAAAACAAAATATTTCAGTGTGCACATGTCTAGTGGACATGTGTAATAACAAAAACTAAACTGGGGCTGTGAAAAAGGAAAGTGATAGGCATGTTAAACCAAAGTACATAAGATCCCTTATTGGGAAAATAGGCAGCATAGTGCATGAGAGTGTATGAAGTAAACAAAAGCCTGGGAATCAGAAGAGGGTAAAGGAAGTGAAAGAGCCACCATAATGGCCTACAGTACCTGCTACCGATATTGTGTTTCCAGCACGATGGGATCGTGCTGGAAATCACAGCTGCAAGGCTGTGCTTCTCGTGCACGCCATCCCCACGAGATGCAATGCATCCATAGGAATCCATTGGGGACACCAAGCGGGAGGAGTGACAGATCGGCGCTGGCTCCCATGACGGAGCTCGCAGGTGTCAATCTCGCCGATAACAGAGGCCAGATTGACACAATATCGGTGGCAGGTATTGTAGCAGGGCCAGAAAGTAGGGAGTAGACTTGTGAGAGGCTAAGAGAATGATAGAGTGAATGTGTTGCCTACTAACCATATTGGAAGGTATGCTGTGTAAGGTATCCAACAGAATAGACAGAAGCCAAATGCTCAAACCATCCAAGGATGGCACCCATATAAGCACTGCCGCAGAAGACACATACATGTCACACATAAGCGAGCAAGGGGATGGGAGGCCCCTTCACCAATGCAGAAGAGCCACCTGGTGGTTTGGCAACCAAAACAATTACCATAACGCTCGTAGATGGATACTCACTGGCATAGCAGGGCCAAAGGGTGGGATGCCACTCGCCCCACGTGAGAAGTGTGACGTCGACACACAGTGTGCCCGCTCCCACCTCCCACAAAGGAAAAGGCTGGAGGAAGGGAACGCCCGCAATGCACGTCGCAGCTCCTGGACCAGAGGAAACCCAAGACAGGGACAACACAACGCACATCCAAACTGCCAAAGCACACGCAAAGCTCTGAGGAATTCTATAGGGGTCGACTAGAGAAATATAAAAGTGCCATAAGGATGTTCTAATTGTCATAATGAGGAAAAAATAAGGAAGAATAGCATAAAATAATTACAAAGCAGGTATTTCATTAAATAGCCCAACAAGCATACTTCCATCCCTAATGTAGTTAAAAGAGGGGGATCTATGGCACTTTATATGAGGTGATGGTATAGTCATCAGCCTCCCTCCCTATAAGGTATACAGAAAAGAACAAGGAAGTGGGACTTTAAATGAAGTATGCGGAGGGTCAAATGTTGTGTAGAGCTATAATTGACACATCTGTAATATGTGTAAAAATATGTGGGCCATTGTCTCATAATAATAATTCATATTCAATAGAAAACTAGTATAATACACACATGATTAGATACCTGCATAAAGTGGAATATTAGATAAAATGCTTTTTTTAATACATATTTCATAAATTATTCAAAACATGAATGGCACATGATATATATATGTGTGTATATATAACCCAAGATTTGATAGCACATAATTGAATACATAAAGCAAAAACAAAATTCACAATAAAATGGTAGGATACACTACAGAGTTTAAACACGACATCTGTTGGCTCAACGCGTTTCGTGGCTTGGTGTCACTCATCAGGAGTAAGCATGTAAAGTATCTTTGTAATGACATATTATGCATTTCTGATTAGTCTAATATAGTCACAAGTTTAAAAAATATCAAAAGGGTAAAATACCCTATATAATACTCACAAGGTATCTATGTGCAGATAATACAGTACTGTGGGTCATGAGTATCCCCACATGGGGAGCATCTTTTCGGTGTGGATTACGTCCAAAGAGTCACTACACAGGCTCTGAATGCCATCCCACTTGAAGACATCCAGGGAAGCTATGAAAAATGCAAAAATCGCTGGGAGCATTGTGTATACTCACAAGGTGCATACTTTTTTTTTACTCAATTGTAAAATTTTTCAATAAAATAACTTTACTTTCTAAACACACCTTATACACATTTTGTGCCAGTTTGTGTACACAGGTGAACAAGAAGGACACCAATACTCAAAGTGTACAGATGGTTTTCCCACAGAAAATAATAATAATAGTTATAATAGAAACCAATTATTTAATTAAAAATATATAGTGATCTCTGTGTAAATGTCACAAGTCACAAATAACCCCTTATTTTGAATAATATGTTTATTTTCTATGATGATTATCTCCATCAACTGTAGCGACCACAATAAAATATTTTCTTATTTTTTTTTTAAATGCCACATTATAGCCACTAGATGACAATAATGTTTATTGGGGAAAAAAAGTATCACACTAAGGAATGGAGCAGCTCACACAGGGGTCTGGTGTGTCCCCATTCACCGTTTCAGGTCCGATTTCAGCCTGAATTTTGGGCTGAATTCAGACCTAAAATGCACCAGAAAATGCACAGGACTCCTGTGCAATTCGCCCTGGAGCTGCTATGGCGATGTGTGAACCAACTCCATTGAGAGCCGGTCACAATCTCCTGCCATGCGAATTGGATGTGGGGTAACCCACATTAAATTCACACTGGAGGGAACCCAGTCTTAGGCAAAATACAGGTATTATTCATAGCAGCTCAGAAAATGATTGAGGCATTCACACACCACATTTGTTTAATAGCTCTCTTAGTCTTCTACTTTTGTCTGTGTGCACCAATATTTGTTTAATCTGATCACCCATGCTCAGCTGCATTTGAAACAATCAAAAACATGTAAGTATATGTTTAAACCAGGAAGCACTATGGGCCAGATTCACAAAAGGGATACGCAGGCATATCTGCTGATACGCCGTCGTATCCCTGTTTCTATCTATGCGGCTGATTCATAGAATCAGTTACGCATAGATATCCCTAAGATCCGACATGTGTAATTGTTTTACACTGTCGGATCTTAGAATGCAGTACCGCGGCCGCCGCTGGGGGGAGTTCTCGTCGTAAACCAGCGTCGGGTATGCAAATTAGCACTTACGGAGATCCACAAAGCATTTTCCCTTCGTTAAGTCGCCGTAAGTGTTAGTTTGCCGTCGCAAAGATAGGGTATCTTTTACAAAGTGTAAAGTTAGTACACCATGTAAAAGTGTACCTGTCTTTCCCGCGTCGCTGTCAAATTTTTTTTAAATTTTTTTTTCCCGGCGCATTTCTTTTTTTCCCGACGCAACTTTTTTTTACCCGTCGCGATTCACAAAACCTCGGCGCATCGTAACTTTGCGCAAAGCACGTCGGGAAATTTGCGTCGGGAGCATGCGCAGTACGTCCGGCGCGGGAGCGCGCCTAATTTAAATGGGGCCCGCCTTGCGCCGGCCGGATTTAGGATACAAATTTCCAGGTAAGTGCTTTGTGGATCGGGCACTAACTTGGAAAAATTGCGGCGGTGTAACTTAAATCGGAAAAATTAAGTTGCGCCCGGGCTACATGAATCTGGCCCTATGTTTTTGCTTAATAGTTACCCTTTTTTTAGCCAGCCTACAATTATTATGTTCATTCATTCCTGTACTACTAAGGGGATTAAAGCTGCGCCATTGAACCAAAAATAAGTCCACTGAAACTAGATATATGAAATAAAATAAAATAAACTATATATGTATAGTCCCGATGTGCACTATAAAGTATGTACACAAATAGACAATCCTGAAGATAAATCCTCCAGAGCTTCAACACCACTGTGACATCAAATATGTTTCCATACTGAAGTGACAACCCACCACCGAGTATTAAAGAGGGGCAAGCTTGATTAGCAGTCGGCTATAGCCCAGCCGCGACCTTTAAAACTGTAGTGGACTCGCAGGGTTAAAAGTTTCCAGGAATGGCTTCCAGCGCATTTACAGACTCATCCAGAACGATATGGGTAGAGAAAAGGTGCACCATAGCGTAATTCCATAAAACTTGTTTTATTTAAAAAGGTAAGGGGTACTTACAGAAGCAGATAAAATCATTAGACACAAAACGGATGCGGAGCCCTTCCTCCTTGGCGTGGTGACGTCACTGCGCATACACCCAGATGCGTTTCGTCATTAACCAGACATTTTCAATGGGATAGGGTGCAGCAGTGACACACCATGTACTTATACCCAAACCTCATTGTGAGATACAAATCAATAGCAACGCAGGTGCCATTTTGGCTAAGTGAAATACTGCCAGCACCATACATTAGAACACCCAACGTATGGCGTGCTCATAATAACTTGGAAAAAGCTTTATTTAGAAACCTTCATGACACGGACGATTACTCCCCCTCGCAACATCAGGATAAGTAACACTTATAAAAATGATCTTGGATACCCCATAGGGAAATTAGTATAATAACTCCCTATTCCCCCACATGAAAAGAAAAAAGATGGTAATTGATACCAATCAAAAGCTGTTCTAAACTAAAAATGTCCCAAACCCCTTTCTCAATATGCCATTAGCCTTATCTGGATATCGCCATAAAGCCTATACATCCAATAAGGGGCAATCACTACCCAAATTCAAACAAACCATCAAAAATCTATGTGAATGTGTACCCCATTCACGGGGCTTAATCCCCTTTTCTATTTCTGTTTGTGTATCGCATGCAAGCTGCTGCCTTCCTTATCTAGCATTTTAGCTATGTTCTGAGTAATATTTTCATTGTTTATTTGTAATTAGCGTAGTCTTTTGTTTTTCATTACTGTACTACTGTTGCACTTCCCAGCTTTTTTTACAGATAGTATTCTTTTTCTTTCTTTTTTTATTCCTTATTTAAAAAAATTCAAGAAATAGTGTTTACAGTGAAACACAACAAAAATAATACTGCTCATATTAATCTGAAAGAAAAATCACAGAAAGTTCAATGGGGACAAATCTTGAACATATGAATAGTGAAAGCCAGGGTAACAGTATGAAATCTTGCATGAAAGTTGGTAAAGCATGTTAGAGGTAATTAACCTCCCTGGCGGTATGATTCTTTCAGAAAAAACATGCTGAAAGCGGTACCGTTATTTGCAAGGAAATTTGGCGTTTTATATTGTAGGTCTGTCATTTTTAGAAATAACTCACTTAAATCTGACCAAACAAGCTTCTAATAGGCATCCCGGGTATGACATTTTTTTAAAAACAAAATTATAAATTATAATATAATAAATAATTATAAATAATTATAACACATAATAATATAATTATAATAAAAATTATTCAATAATGTAATCAAATCAAAATCACTGAAATTTGCTCAGTTGCAGAATTGTTGCTGTCATTATTTTTTTTTTTTATGACGAATTTCCCCACAAATCGCTATCGCACAATTCTGCAAGTGATTATAATTTATTATCGCTGTTTTTTAGCTGATCTAAAACTATTTTTGACATAAAGGGACACTTTTGGTTGCTATGGACAATCTACAGTTTGCAGGGAGAAAGAAACGTTTTTATTATATAAAATGACATGCATGACACAGGACAGACCACTAGGGACAAGGGGGGTGTGTTTGTTTTACATACAGTACTGTAATCTATAAGATTACAGTATACTGTATGTATAGTGTTTGTTTACTTTTTTGAATTTGGCGCCGTTCTCCGTCCCCGTGCGTCGTAACGTCGCAGGGAACGGAGATCGGCGTCACACGGAGGCACTGTGTGAATCGAGCGAGGTCCCGCTCGCTCACACAGCGCGGTGGCATCGCTGGATCCAGGGACAAGGTAAGTAAAACTCCCTGTACATCCAGCGAGGCGAGCCCGAGTCTGACTCGGGGTTACCGATCCTAGCCCAAAAATCTCACCCCGAGTCAGACTCGGGAACACCGCCCAGGAGGTTAAACATTTAACAAGAAGCAGAAATGAGTGTTACCTGCAGGAATGAGAGCTCCAATTTACTAGGTTCTGCAAACACTGTAGTGGGACAGCAACAAAACTGTTCAATGACTGTCTGGTTGAGTACAAGAAGGGAAAAAAGGGAAGGGGGGGGATAAGGTGAGAGAGGAACAAATATTTAAAAAACACATCACATCACCTCCAAAATGCCTATCTGTGTGTCCTGCACTATTGTCCAAAGAATGCAGGTACTTCCTCTGCTTTAAATATCTTGTGTATCAGTTAGAAGAGATAATTATCTGGTATTCTAATCCAGGGGGAAAGAACTGGTAAGAGAGGGAAAAGGGTAAGAAACTGATGGGGAATGAGAGAGGAAGTTTGGTATCAAGATGTCCAGAAAATAGGAGCCACATAGTCATTGCATTTCTTTTTAAAATTGATCAATGGTAATTTATTAACCAAAGTTTTCTTAAATCCTTTGATGGCTTTAAAGGTTTCAGAGGACTGGATGTTTTTCCATGCCTGTTATTTGTTATTGAAGTGGGTTAGTCTGTCTAGTTTAAAATATGGCATTTTTGATCTGCTACCAATGAGCTCTAAATCAAATGGGTCTGGTATGCATGGTCTTTAAAATGCACATTGCACCAGACCTATTTATATACAACTTTTCAGTATGGTCAAGCTGTATTAGTTTCGACGTTAAAACATAAATGCCTTCCAGCAATATATAAAAATATTGCCATGCCCCTGTCTTAGTTTCCATGAATGTGGGTTACACAAATTACAGTACTACAATATATAACACTCAACTGTCCAGCTGCAATGTCCTATTTCCTGTCACTCTTTAATATGATAGGGAAGGGGAAGGGCATAGGACAATAGATTTTTAAAATACTCATAAAAATAAACAGTTTGGCCCAGATTCACAAAGCACTTACGTCGACGTATAACATGTTACGCCGACGTAAGTGCAAATGTGCGCCGACGTATGTGTGCGGCAGACCCATGAACCAACATGCGCCTAAAAACAGGCTACACCCCGCCGACGTAGCTTGCACACGCCGGCGTAGGATGGGCGCACATATGGGCTGGGCGCATGGTGCTGCTCCCATAGATTAGCCATTCAAACATGCAAATGAGGGAAATACGCCGATTCACAAACGTGCGTGTGCCCGGCGCATGCTAATGCGCGTAAGTTGTACGTCCGGCGTAAAGTTATTCCCCATAAATGGAGTGAAAAAGAACTACAGTGCTACTAACAAATAATCTCAAAGAAACCACACAAAAAATAACGAAATAATACAGCAGCAATCAAAAAACGGTGAACTAAACCAAATGATAAATGAATAAATACTGATGCGCTCGTATTAACTCTTATTCCCCATAAATGAGGTGCAACCCGGCAATAGACATGCACAGGTCTGCAGCAGGGAACACAAGCTGGTGTATTGTGCGTTGGACGTGTGTCTGGCTGGGCATACGTTATGTTCACGGCGTACGCGGTGATCCAGGGTAGCTTAGGCAGTTGTGCCGGCGTGGTTGTGAGCAGGCGCAGGGGGGATGCTGTGCATGCGTCCACATCACGGCGCATGCGCAGTTCGTGTATACGTACCTTTCAAAGGAGATATGGGATAGAAATTCAGGAGTTTCAGGCCTGTTAAAATTATCTTTAGTTTACCACTTAGTGGGTCAATTACCCAAACCATGCACATATGCACATACATTTTTCAGGTCAGTGATTCACCCAAGCTAGGGATGGAAATCTAAAACTAACAACCCCAAATCATTTAAAATAGGCCAGCAATGGCAGCCCCTTCAGTATGCTTCTATGTTGACTGCTGCTCTTTTTAAAGACAAATGACTTTAATGTTAACACTAACATTATATATATGTAACCCTTTACAAATTCTTTTCAGCAAGCAGTCATTAATTAGGTTGATATCAAAAAAGACCTTGCAATATTCCTATTTACAGTCAAATGAAAGGAACCCTAGGGATAGGCAGTAACATAATCACAGTGTGAGAATATCATCAAAGCCAATGACAGAGGATGATAATATAAGTTTATGTGTTTTAATAATTAATATACAACTTTTATCACATTTTCATTTATTTTTTTATTTAAAATGTTCATTAATATGAAAAATTATATCCCCAAAAGTTGGCCATAACATTTAAAAAAGGGGGCATATCACAAAGAATATATTGTAGCTTGAACTGAATAAACAAAGATGATCTGTTAACTCTGAGTATCTGTCTTTGTTTTCTTTATACTGTTTGGTTTCAGTATTATATTGTTTTTTTCTTACCATTTCTGTTTGACAATTAATGGTATCTACTCCAAGCAACCGGCAGTCCTGAATTCACATCTAACTAGCCTGCTCACAGTATGCTCCCAATAGGGGTAACAGGCTTCTCCTGTAACTGAGGATACCCCAACCTATTATATCAGGAACCATGGAAAAGTATAGGAAAAAAAATACTAAAATAGTCTATGTATATGTTGTTTACTTTACATGTATTGCTCCTCAAATGTACTATGTATTGGTCTATGAAAACACACATTTTATTGTACCTGTGCATCTTGATAGTTAATAAAAATATAAAAGAAAAAAAAAGAAAAGAAAAAGGGGGCATATGGTGTTTCTGTAGATGTCTGAAGTTATTGTTCGTGAAATTAATCCTTATATAAAAGTAAAAAAAAATAATAAATAGGCTACATGCATAAAGAAAAGCAGGGTGCAAATGTCTAAGATGGACAACATAAAGTAAAGCTGGATGCCTAGGTCATGAAAAAATTATAAAAAACAAAATTCAATGATATGTCTATTCATTTAGCAATAATTACATTTTACTTAATGATACAAAAGTGAGGTGTAAATTGTTTTTGGGGACAGATATGACTGTATTTTTATGGTATTGTCTTCTAAAATTCATAAAATGTTGATATATATTTTTACTGCATCTCATCATTTAACTGTTAGTTTGGGAAACATCTGGCACAATTTGTAACACATTTGACAAGAGCAGGATTGGAACTGAAAAAGAATACAAAACTACCAGCCCACAGTTCATAGGTCTGTGTATAATATCAAAAAAGTCAATTAGAAGAAGGATGCTCATGTATTGTCATTATAATGCAGTATTTGGGTAACTTTATTAGTAATTTGGCTGATGATAATCCAGCCTATCAACTGTTAAACTGAATAAATCTATTTAGCTAGATTCAGGTAGGCAGGCGTATCGTTGCGGCGGCGTAGTGTATCGTGTTTACACTACGCCGCCGTAAGTTAGCGAGGCAAGTACATGATTCACAAAGTACTTGCCTGCTAAGTTACGGCGGCGTAGCATAAATCGGGCGGGCATAATGGCGCCTAATTTAAATTTAGCTGAGGGGGCGTGTTTTATGGTAATGGAGGGTGACCTTACGTAATTGACGTATTTTACGAACGGCGCATGCGCCGTCCGTGTACATATCCCAGTGTGCATTGCGGCAAAGTACGCCGCACGGTCCTATTGGTTTCGACGTGGACGTAAATGACGTAAATCCCTATTCACAGACGACTTACGCAAACGACGTAACATTTTCGAATATCGACGTGGGAACGACGGCCATACTTAACATTACTATTCCAGCTATTTGATGGAATAACTTTAGGCCTGATAATGCGTTACGTAAACGACGTATCTGTACTGCATCGGCCGGCCGTACGTTCGTGAATAGGCGTATCTAGTGATTTACATATTCTACGCCGACCACAATGGAAGCGCCACCTAGCGGTCAGACTAAAAATTACACTTTAGGATACGACAGTGTAAGACACTTACGCCGCTCGTATCTGAGCCTAATTTAAGTGTATCTGGTTTCCAGAATACGCGTAAATTAGTGCCGGCGCAAATCCAGACTTAGGCTGGCGTATCTACTGATACGCGGCCTAAGTATTTCTGAATCCACCTAATAGTCTACAGCACGTAAGGGCTACCTGTGTGACCTATAACCACAGACTGGCAGGGAATTTTGGAAGCAAAAAGTTGTCCTTACAATGAACAATGAGACTTATCATGTTTTATGAATGCTTGTAAATATGTAGCTTGAACTATTTAAGCAGGAAGGACATCAAAGCTGATGCTAGAAAGAGTCATTGGGCAGAATAAGTCTATGCAATTGGGCTGTATTTGAAAGCTGTATTTCTTGATAATTTTTTTTTCTAAGCTTAACTGAGTAGAGCTCCTTAGTCATTGTATTGTTTAATTGTTAACAACACACCACTGATTCATTTAAAATTAACGATCCACATTCAAATACTCCACAATAAAAGGGTGGATCTCGTTGATTCAGCATAAAAGTCTTGTAAATGTAATTTGCTCTTTGAGCAGCCAAACTGCTGCTTTATTTTCATTTAAAAAAACTAGGTGCAAAAACAATGTGCACCTAAACCCCCGCACATTATATCACTCATGATGAGTGCACCATCTGTCCCCATTGTTAAAATAAAAGTTAGACAAACACCAATTTCTTTGCCTATTTTCCTTGATTAAAACTTTCTTGCTACTGCCTTGCCAATTTTACACTACTGCATACTCCGCAGTATTTAAATTCTTCAAGCTAAAGCAGTTGTATACCCAAATGTTACACTTTTACCTACAGGTAAGCCTATAATAAGGTTTACCTATAGGTAAAATTAATATCTCCTAAACCTGTACGGTTTAGAAGATATTCCCTATGCATGGAGCCGCTGACGTCAGCAGTGCATGCGCTCTGAATTCCCCCAGCTTAAGGTCCAGCAGTGTTGCCTGACCATGCTGGGAAGAAAACTCCTGCATGCATGCGCAGGAGTGACGTCATCACGGCTCCGGCCACTCACAGCGTTGAAGCCGGGAACCCGGAAGACACGCCAAGGTCAAGATGTCGGCTCCGATACGGGGGGGTTGTTCTGAGGTAAGTATTTCATAATGAGCTAGTATTTAAAAGCAAACACCGGGATCAGTCGCTGCCGTTAATACAGACAGTAGTGAAACTGTCCTAGCTGTGTGATCTTTCACTTTCAATGTGGTTGAATAAAGTGCAGTCTCCATGACTGAAACCATGCAAAAAAAAGAGGGGGGAGTGAGGGTAAACCCAAGCTAGTAACATAAGAGGGACACTACGGTCAATAAATTCAACTTTATTATTATGTTTACACATTACAAAAAGAAAAAAGATTGCAAAACAGCCTAAGTTTTTTGAGCAACAGTGTTGAACCTCCACCACCCATTAAACATTTCTATAAAGACAACGTTGTCCACCCAGAGATTCACACAGCTGTGCATACACATCATCATGCACTCCTATAACACTGATGTAGAAGATCCTATTGATCCTATTGTAGGTAGTAGCAAGTTCATCAATGTGGATGTTTATAAAGGGTTAAGGTTAACTAACCACAACAATTTCATCAATGCTGCTAATGTCCATCAGAGCTGGTTAAATGTCATTATGGAGGGTGTCAGGTAAGGACAGGCAATAAGCAACAGACAGCATAGATTCATTAAAGACAGTATTTGTCAAACAAACCTGATTTCTTTTTATTAAGCGGTAAGTAAAACCCTGGACAGAGGGGTGGCTGCGGACATGATATACTTGGATTTTGCAAAAGTGTTTGACACAGTTCCCCACACATGACTAATGTGTAAGGTAAAGTCTACAGGCTAGAAAATATTGATTTGTAAATGGATAGAAAACTGGCTAAAAAAAAAATTCTGAGAGTAGTGGTTAATGATTCTTAGTCTAAGGTTATCAGTGGTCCAAGGTTCGGTGTTGGGACCCTTACTTTTTAATATCTTTATAAATGATATTGGGTCTGGGATTAAAAGTAACATTTCTGTCTTTGCAGATGACACCAAGCTATGCAGTGGAATAACATCCTTACAGGATGTTTCCAATTTACAAGCCGACCTCAATGCTCTGTCTAATTGGGCAACTATGTGGCAAATGAGGTTTAATGTTGATAAATGTAAAGTTATGCATTTGGGGGGATAAGAATATGCATGCATCATACATACTAGGGGTAGTAAAATTGGGGGAATCAATGGTGGGTTTTTGGTAGATCATAAGCTCAATAATGGCATGCAATGCCAACTGCGGTTTCCAAAGCAAGCAAAGTCCTTTCTTGCATTAAGAGAGGTATGGACTCCAGAGAGAGATATATCATTTTGCCCCTGTACAAATCATTAGTAAGACCTCATCTGGAATATGCAGTTCAGTTTTGGGCCCCAGTTCTCAAAAAGGCTATCGGGGAGCTGGGAAAAGTGCAGAGAAGGGCAACCAAACTAATAAGAGGCATGGAGGAGCTCAGCTATGATACATGGGTACTGACATGTATAGGTAAAGTTGATCCAGGGAAAATCTAATTGCCTCTTGGGGATCAGGAAGGATTTTTTCCCCTGTTGTAGCAAATTGGAACATGCTTTGCTGGGGTTTTTCACCTTCCTCTGGATCAACTGTGGGTGAAGGATTTTGTATATGGAATTGTATTTTAAGATGGACATGTGTCTTTTCAACCTGACTAACTATGTAACTGTAGCGCTACCCCTGCAGGAGCTGCTGGTTGTTTTGGGATTGGCGCATTAAGTTACCTCTTACCGTTGTCTAGGGGTGAAGTTGATGAGTAGATTAGTAAGCGAATGTCCAGTCATCAAATAAAGGTTTTCTGAATGCTTTATTTTCCGCCCAACATGACCAACATCAACATGAGGTAGGGAGAAAAGGTTGATGAAGCAAGAGAACTTTGCAGTATCAGGCCTGGATATGGAAAAGAGCAATCCTGCTCTCAGTAGTAGTAGATATAGTTCGTCGCCACTCCGGCCAGAGTGGGCAAAGTGCCCCCGGACAGACCCCCGCCACAAGTCCGGCAGCCGAAGTGTCACTTTAGATTGCTGGGAGGAACAGGTCTCTGCCAAAGACCTGCCTCTAGTGACCTCTGCCACAGGCCTAGTACTTAGATGAGCTGAATGGATTGAGCGAATCCTTCCAGTAGATTAAGTCAGGGTCACCGGTTGACAGTGGAAGTGTACCTGTCAATGTCCCGGTCGATCCCCCACCGAGCGGCATACAACCTGGGATCTCCTCAGTAGACGGGGGACCCAGTAAGTCACTGAGGCCCCTTAGTAGCATCCGTCACTCCAGGCCAAGAGGGCCCAGAGTCTGGAACTCCACGTAGCGCGTGACCTCAGGCCAGGTAGGCCATAGTGGTGGGGCCCGCGATGTGCACACACCCTGAAGGTGGGTGCCGCACCTGGAACCAGGAACCCGCGAAGAACCAACAAAAATGGCGTCTGCCCCAGATATACTCTCCCCCAGCATGCTCCGCGAGGGGAAACTCCTCTAATTGGCTGCTGGGGAAAAGTGGCTCTGCTAGAACCCCTCTAGCGCCAACTGTTGCCCAGGGATGGGATCGCATCCCTGGAGCGCAGACTGACCTACAGGACAGTTCTGGAATAACAGCAGCCCAAAATTTAGCAAATTATGAATGGGAGCAAAATAACTCTTCCATTCCCCCACTAACTTTAGCGTAGTGCCCATACTGAAAGTAAGGGGGCGTTACATAACTATGTTTTCTAACTGAATCCTTTGTGATAATGTGTTAATGTTGTATGAAAGTTTTGTCAATCGTGGTTGAAAACATTAATACATAAACCCTTTAGCCTCAAAGGTATAACTTAAAGGAGTTGTAAAGGAAAATGTTTTTTTGCCTAAAATGAATGTCTGCGAGGTAGACAGACAGAATAGTGTAATGATTATGTTAAAAAACGAGTAAATACCTATTAAATTCCTTCATCTATATCACCTCCGGCGTTCTAGTTTCTGTTCTGTCATTCACTTCCTAGTTTGAGGCGCTCGTTCATGTAAGAACTACATTACCCAGTATGCATTGCGGCACGCCCAGTAATTCACACCTTGAGATCTCTAACATGTAGAGAGCGTCCTGCAGCACAGATGTAGTTCCCAGGAGGGGGTGAACACGTTACTGACCCCCGCAGTAAAGCCTCCCTTCACGGTGGTGAGTAACAATCAGACAAGCAGGAAGTGAACAGAACAGAGAATAAATAGAGCAACTTCTGAGCAAAAACGAACAATGAGGAAGTGAAAAGAGGAATGTCTGCAAGTAAAGTATGCTTATTATGAAAAAAAAAATCCTTTACAACCCCTTTAACTGCATAATTAAGATACCTCCCTAAATCCTAAATGTAAGCGGCCTATCACTTAAGGTAACATTATAGTTTCCCTTTGTTTATATTTATGGTCGTTACCCTCTGACCGAGAGAGATGTGGATCACATAAACACGCAACAAGACTTACAACATAAATAGACCTGAAGTGTGCCTTGGTGGTCTGGTCAGTATGCCAAGAAAAGGGGGCATACCCAAAGTAAGTAATGTGTAGTTAATTGAAAAAGGACATGCTGAGAAGTGCCCTGAAAAAGGGAAGGGCGGGAGGGTGTCGAATGCGATTGAACGCGCAGACTCACGGACATGAGGTGAGCTGGGAAAAGTCGGCCCAGTGATGTGTAGTACTGCACACTGAACCGACAAAGAGCATGTGTGAGTGGGCTGCTTAAATACCCTCCGGGCTCCTCCCATAAACTCAGGCCACCATACTGGCCTTCTTATTTATGGTCGTTACCCTCTGACCGAGAGAGATGTGGATCACATAAACACGCAACAAGACTTACAACATAAATAGACCTGAAGTGTGCCTTGGTGGTCTGGTCAGTATGCCAAGAAAAGGGGGCAAAAGACTCAGATAGGGAAATAGTTTATATTGATTTCTTGTATTTATTGAGCCAGCTTGGTAAAGGCTTGTGCCATTCCTTCATGAGGATTTGGGATGTATGTGGCAAAACAAGGAGACTTCCATCAGCCTGGTATCTTGATTACGTAGTCTGGTACTCCCTGTTGGGAGGCAACTGAGGCTGCTCCAATTCGGAAAGAATGTCCAGACAACTGACTGGGCTTTGAAGCCCAAGTTACTTAGGAGGATTCTGACATGCTTGACACACTGGCTGACACTCAGGGAGCTGGTTTAGAAAGGGTAGCAACGAGCTACCATCAGATTGGCTGGGTAGATGGAGCAGTAGTGGGTCGAGCACCGTCACTGGGCGTCAGGCGTTGTCAGTCTGAAACAGGTTGATGTCAACCCCAGGGGCTGGTTTGTTGCGTTTGCAGACTGTGAGAGTGTAGTGGTTCGAAAGCGAGTCGGGTGGCGTCGGAGCAGTGTGTGACTGCCGGAGCCGCTGACTAAATTCACTAGGGTGTAGGGAACCGTAGAAGGCCTGGTAGATGGCTGTTGGGTGACTAGACTGGGCAAAGCCCTAAACAGGGAATGAATAAGGATTTTAGACATGTCCCTAAAGAGGGGACTCTTGAAAGGTAGGCGCTTGCCACTGACTACAGGTTGGTGCTTCTGTATGCCCTGTAGGAGGGACTTGACTGCATGGGCTCGAGAATACTGACGGTTTACTGGGGTCCTGCAGGGACAGGAAATGCTGGATGCCATCTAGATATGGCTTGATAGTATTGAGAAATGGTCAGCTGCATGTGGCAATACGATATGAAGGCTAGGATGTGTCCAACGTTGCCTATTGCTGCTCCGGGGCAAGGGGCCAAAAATTTGCGATTAGTGTTCCAAGCAGTGCGATAGGCCTTCAGTGTGTTGCGTGCCAAGGAGTGGTTAATAAGTTGGATTGCGTTGGCGAGATGCGACTTCAGTCCATCGTCAGCAATGTCCATGGTGGGACAGGGATAGTTGTTGGGTCGGCTCCAGGCTCTTGCTGGAAAAAACATCCATTCCAAGGTTGGAATAGGAAAGCGCATCAGCTGCTTTTTGCATTTGCCTGGAAAAGGTCTACATAAGATATTAACTGGTGACGGAGTGACAGCTGCGCGAGCCTGCGCAGGAAGTGATGGGGAGTGACTTAGATCTATCTTAATTGATGATGTCGGCTGTGGCCTGATTGTCTGTGGTGAAGAACAGTGTCTGTCCTGTTCAAGTGTGGTCCCAGACCTGGGCAGCTGCCACGATGGGGTGCAGCACGAGGCGTGATGAAGACTGGGTGAAGCAAAAATTTAAGAGAATTTCTGGGGGCCAAGTTTTGGAGAACCAGTGGCGGCCTAAAAATGGCTGCAAAAGCCTTTGGTGGCTCGGCTGACACTGCCGGGATGAAGATTGAAATGATGTTCTATCAGGTGGGGAAGTTGTCCCACATAGCTAAGTCTGCTACTGATGCTTGGTCTAGTTTGAGAACTTGGACTGGATCTTGCATTGGTGTGAGAAAAATCAAGACAATACACAGGTGCTCAACAAGACGATATACGAGCACTCGCAGGCCAACGTGCACTCGCAGGCCAACGTGCACTCGCTGGTGCTGGATGAAAACCTGAACTAACCGCAGGGAAAAAACAGAGAAAGGATGAGTGGCCCGCGTGCCACTGAAGATGAATGGCCAACTGGGTGCCACTGTGTGTTTGTGTGGCTGATTGTTTGTCACTGAGGTGTGTTTGCAAGTTTAGTTTGTATTCGGGTTTGCACGTAGGTGCGTGCCGCTAAGTGTTTTATACTACTGCAGACAATATTGTGCGGTTGCAAGGGTGTCAGTGAGTGTCAGGTTGCTGGGACGATATTGTGTGGTGGCAGGGGCCTTGAGTATGAAGGTTTGATGGTATTGGTGGTTGCAAGGGTCTCAGTCTGGTTTGCTGAGACGATATTGCGTGGTTGCAAAGGTCTCGATGATTATGAGGTTTGTTTTGAGATGGCATGGTGTGGTTGCACAGGTCTCAACAAGTGAGGGGTTGCTGAGACGATGTTGCGTTTTGCAATGGTCTCAAATGAGTGTCGGCCGCTGAGACAACTTTGTATGGCTGCAAGGGTCTGAATGGGTGTCAGGTTGCTGAGACGATATTGCATTTGCAATGGTCTCAAATGAGTGTCAGGTTGCTAAGATGACTTTGTATGGCTGCAAAGGTCTGAACGGGTGTCAGGTTGCTGAGATGAGATTGTGTGGTTGCAAAGGTCTAGAAGGGTGTGAGGTAGCTGAGATGATATTACATTTAGCAAGGGTCTCAAATGAGTGTCAAGTTGCTGAGACAATATTCCCCTTTGTTTTAATTTTTTTTATGAAAACGACTGTGAATGAAACGCTGGTAAACATGAGTTACCGCATCTGGCAGTGTTTACAAGCTGTTACAGGCATTGGCGTTTCGAATGCCTCTGAACATCCGTCTGAACCCATTTTTTTTTTTTTTTTTTTACCAACAGCAGTGTACATGAGGCCAAAGATGATTTGTCTGGCTGCAAGGGTCTCAATGAATGCCAGGTTGCTGGGGCGAGACTGTATGGTCACAAAGGTCTTTGACGAGTGGGAGGTTGCTCAAGACAGTATTGCGTGGTTGCAAGGGTCTCGATGAGTGTGGCGCTGCTGAGACGGTATTGTGTTTGCAAGGGTCTGAACTATGGTGTGAGGCTGCTGAGACGGTATTGCGTGGTTGCAAGAGTCTTGATGAGTGTGGGGCTGCTGAGACGGTATTGTGTTTGCAAGGGTCTGAACTATGGTGTGAGGCTGCTGAGACGGTATTCCGTGGTTGCAAGGGCCTTGATGAGTGTGGGGCTGCTGAGACGGTATTGCGTTTGCAAGGGTCTGAACAATGGTGACAGGCTGATGAGACGGTATTGCGTGGTTGCAAGGGACTTGATGAGTGTAGGGCTGCTGAGATGGTATTGCGTTTGCATGGGTCTCAACAATGGTGTGAGGCTACTGAGATGGTATTGTGTGGTTGCAAGAGTCTTGATGAGTGTAGGGTTGCTGAGATGGTATTGCGTTTGCAAGGATCTCAACAATGGTGTGAGGCTGCTGAGACGATTTTGCATGGTTGCAATGGTCTCAACAGGTGTCAGGTTGCTGGGCCGAGATTGTGTGGTGACAATTAATTTTTTTTCTGCTTTTTTTTTTTGCATATTTTTTTTTTTTTTTTCGTTTTGTAAGGGTCATGTGTTGCAAGGGTCTTAACAAGGGTGTCAGGCTGCTGAGACAATTTTGTGTGCTTGCAAGAGTCTCCATGAGTGTGGGGCTGCTGACACGGTATTGCGTTTGCAAGGGTCTCAACAAGGGTGTCAGGCTGCGGAGACGAATTTTGCGTGCTTGCAAGAGTCTCCATGAGTGTGGGGCTGCTGAGACGGTATTGCGTTTGCAAGGGTGTCAGGCTGCTGAGACAATTTTCTGTGCTTGCAAGAGTCTCCATGAGTGTGGGGCTGCTGAGACGGTATTGCGTTTGCAAGGGTCTCAACAAGGGTGTCAGGCTGCGAAGACGAATTTTGCATCGTTGCAATGGTCTCAACAGGTGTCAGGTTGATGGGCCGAGATTGTGTGGTGACAATTTATTTTTTTTCTGCTTTTTTTTTTTGCATATATTTTTTTTTTTTTTTTTCGTTTTGTAAGGGTCATGTGTTGCAAGGGTCTTAACAAGGGTGTCAGGCTGCTGAGACAATTTTCTGTGCTTGCAAGAGTCTCCATGAGTGTTGGGCTGCTGAGACGGTATTGCGTTTGCAAGGGTCTCAACAAGGGTGTCAGGCTGCGAAGACGAATTTTGCGTCGTTGCAACGGTCTCAACAGGTGTCAGGTTGCAGGGCTGAGATTGTGTGGTGGCAATTTTTTTTTTCTGCACTTTTATATTTTTTTCTTATTTTATTTTTTTTGCGTTTTTTTTTTTTTTTTATATAATTTTTTTTTTTTTTGGGGGGTTTTGTAAGGGTCATGTGTTGCAAGGGTCTTAACAAGGGTGTCAGGCTGCTGAGACGATTTAGTGTGGTTGCAAGAGTCTTGATGAGTGTGGGGCTGCTGAGACGGTATTGTGTTTGCAAGGGTCTGAACTATGGTGTGAGGCTGCTGAGACGGTATTCCGTGGTTGCAAGGGCCTTGATGAGTGTGGGGCTGCTGAGACGGTATTGCGTTTGCAAGGGTCTGAACAATGGTGACAGGCTGATGAGACGGTATTGCGTGGTTGCAAGGGACTTGATGAGTGTAGGGCTGCTGAGATGGTATTGCGTTTGCATGGGTCTCAACAATGGTGTGAGGCTACTGAGATGGTATTGTGTGGTTGCAAGAGTCTTGATGAGTGTAGGGTTGCTGAGATGGTATTGCGTTTGCAAGGATCTCAACAATGGTGTGAGGCTGCTGAGACGATTTTGCATGGTTGCAATGGTCTCAACAGGTGTCAGGTTGCTGGGCCGAGATTGTGTGGTGACAATTAATTTTTTTTCTGCTTTTTTTTTTTTGCATATTTTTTTTTTTTTTTCGTTTTGTAAGGGTCATGTGTTGCAAGGGTCTTAACAAGGGTGTCAGGCTGCTGAGACAATTTTGTGTGCTTGCAAGAGTCTCCATGAGTGTGGGGCTGCTGACACGGTATTGCGTTTGCAAGGGTCTCAACAAGGGTGTCAGGCTGCGGAGACGAATTTTGCGTGCTTGCAAGAGTCTCCATGAGTGTGGGGCTGCTGAGACGGTATTGCGTTTGCAAGGGTGTCAGGCTGCTGAGACAATTTTCTGTGCTTGCAAGAGTCTCCATGAGTGTGGGGCTGCTGAGACGGTATTGCGTTTGCAAGGGTCTCAACAAGGGTGTCAGGCTGCGAAGACGAATTTTGCATCGTTGCAATGGTCTCAACAGGTGTCAGGTTGATGGGCCGAGATTGTGTGGTGACAATTTATTTTTTTTCTGCTTTTTTTTTTGCATATATTTTTTTTTTTTTTTTCGTTTTGTAAGGGTCATGTGTTGCAAGGGTCTTAACAAGGGTGTCAGGCTGCTGAGACAATTTTCTGTGCTTGCAAGAGTCTCCATGAGTGTTGGGCTGCTGAGACGGTATTGCGTTTGCAAGGGTCTCAACAAGGGTGTCAGGCTGCGAAGACGAATTTTGCGTCGTTGCAACGGTCTCAACAGGTGTCAGGTTGCAGGGCTGAGATTGTGTGGTGGCAATTTTTTTTTTTCTGCACTTTTATATTTTTTTCTTGTTTTATTTTTTTTGCGTTTTTTTTTTTTTTTTATATAATTTTTTTTTTTTTTTGGGGGTTTTGTAAGGGTCATGTGTTGCAAGGGTCTTAACAAGGGTGTCAGGCTGCTGAGACGATTTAGTGTGGTTGCAAGAGTCTTGATGAGTGTGGGGCTGCTGAGACGGTATTGTGTTTGCAAGGGTCTGAACTATGGTGTGAGGCTGCTGAGACGGTATTCCGTGGTTGCAAGGGCCTTGATGAGTGTGGGGCTGCTGAGACGGTATTGCGTTTGCAAGGGTCTGAACAATGGTGACAGGCTGATGAGACGGTATTGCGTGGTTGCAAGGGACTTGATGAGTGTAGGGCTGCTGAGATGGTATTGCGTTTGCATGGGTCTCAACAATGGTGTGAGGCTACTGAGATGGTATTGTGTGGTTGCAAGAGTCTTGATGAGTGTAGGGTTGCTGAGATGGTATTGCGTTTGCAAGGATCTCAACAATGGTGTGAGGCTGCTGAGACGATTTTGCATGGTTGCAATGGTCTCAACAGGTGTCAGGTTGCTGGGCCGAGATTGTGTGGTGACAATTAATTTTTTTTCTGCTTTTTTTTTTTGCATATTTTTTTTTTTTTTTCGTTTTGTAAGGGTCATGTGTTGCAAGGGTCTTAACAAGGGTGTCAGGCTGCTGAGACAATTTTGTGTGCTTGCAAGAGTCTCCATGAGTGTGGGGCTGCTGACACGGTATTGCGTTTGCAAGGGTCTCAACAAGGGTGTCAGGCTGCGGAGACGAATTTTGCGTGCTTGCAAGAGTCTCCATGAGTGTGGGGCTGCTGAGACGGTATTGCGTTTGCAAGGGTGTCAGGCTGCTGGGACAATTTTCTGTGCTTGCAAGAGTCTCCATGAGTGTGGGGCTGCTGAGACGGTATTGCGTTTGCAAGGGTCTCAACAAGGGTGTCAGGCTGCGAAGACGAATTTTGCATCGTTGCAATGGTCTCAACAGGTGTCAGGTTGATGGGCCGAGATTGTGTGGTGACAATTTATTTTTTTTCTGCTTTTTTTTTTTGCAGATATTTTTTTTTTTTTTTTCGTTTTGTAAGGGTCATGTGTTGCAAGGGTCTTAACAAGGGTGTCAGGCTGCTGAGACAATTTTCTGTGCTTGCAAGAGTCTCCATGAGTGTTGGGCTGCTGAGACGGTATTGCGTTTGCAAGGGTCTCAACAAGGGTGTCAGGCTGCGAAGACGAATTTTGCGTCGTTGCAACGGTCTCAACAGGTGTCAGGTTGCAGGGCTGAGATTGTGTGGTGGCAATTTTTTTTTTTCTGCACTTTTATATTTTTTTCTTATTTTATTTTTTTTGCGTTTTTTTTTTTTTTTTATATAATTTTTTTTTTTTTTTGGGGTTTTGTAAGGGTCATGTGTTGCAAGGGTCTTAACAAGGGTGTCAGGCTGCTGAGACGATTTAGTGTGGTTGCAAGAGTCTCGATGAGTGTGGGGCTGCTAAGACGGTATTGCGTTTGCAAGGGTCTTAACAAGGGTGTCAGGCTGTGGAGACGAATTTTGCATCGTTGCAACAGTCTCAACAGGTGTCAGGTTGCTGGGCTGAGATTACGTGGTGGCAATTGTTTTTTTTTTTTTTTTTTTTGCGTTTTATATATTTTTTTCCTTTTTGCGTTTTCTTTTTTTTTTTTGCATTTTGTAAGGGTCATGTGTTGCAAGGGTCTCAGCAAGGGTATCAGACTGCTGAGATGATTTTCATGGTTGTAAGGTCTCAATCTATAAGAATTGGGTTACTGAGAAAGGATAGGAACACCTGGTTTGTTTGTACCTTAAGCAAGCAGTATAAGGTAGAATGACAACGCCTGTTTGAATCATAGGTTCCGCAGGGGCCACTAATGAACGATATGGGAGGCAACGAATGGTAGCAAATTGATAAGACAAAGAACTTAATTACAAATCTTACTTGCGACAGTGGGCCATGCGAGTGAGTTTGCGGCGGACTGTGGCTGGAGTGAAACATGTCGGGAACGTGTAGCGTGATGCCGTGCATGGGGGAAAACAACGAGGTTTGGTGTAGAAAATAGAACACGAGAAGTACGTATCAATGCTTTGTAAGCTCCACTGCGGGAACCAAACATATGGTACAGGTGACACCATGAGTGGCCACAAATTTGACATGACAAACAAGCTAACGAATCCTACCTGGGACAGTGAACGTGCGACTGGGTTTGCTTTGGTCTGGAGTGGATGTGCAACACATCCCAAGAGTGTGGTGTTGCGCCATGCATGACACACAGGCAATAACTTTGGTAAATAAATGAGAGAGAAGAACCGTGTACAAGCAATTCGTAAGTTCCGCTGCGGGAACTAAAACACACGACATGGGGGAAACAATGAATGACAACGGTAGAAAGTATGCAATGTATCTGATACGAAACGGTTGTAAAATGCATGAAATTAATCCGATACGAATTCATAGTAAGGAGTATTGAACGAATCTGATACGAATTGGTTGTAGAGTGTATGCTACCCTTTGCTTTGAAACCGAACACCTACCAACCACCCATCCCCCCAGGCTAATCAAGTGCAGAGAAGGCACCATGTGAGTCCAATTACCACCTCAATCTGCCAAAGAACCCATACAAACACATGTCAATCTCCAAATGGATTTACAAATGAATCGTATGTTTGGCAGAAGGAAGTTGCAAATGTACTATGCCTGAGCCGAATGATGTTGGAACATGAGCAAAAGTAACTCAGGCAGATTTTTTCCCAAAAGGGATGCAGGATAGGAAGCATAACGAATTGTAAGATTGCACAAGATACGAAAAGGTTTGAATCCTACCTGCGACAGTAAGCGGGAACCGCTGGCGAAGACCATGAAGGGAGAAGCCGCAAAGCGCTTGCGATGTCGAATGCGATTGACCGCGCAGACTCACAGACATGAGGTGAGCTGGGAAAAGTCGGCCCAGTGATGTGTAGTACTGCACACTGAACCGACAAAGAGCATGTGTGAGTGGGCTGCTTAAATACCCTCCGGGCTCCTCCCATAAACTCAGGCCACCATACTGGCCTTCTTATCTATCTCCCTATTAGGAAAATTTGTAGCACTACCAGCGTGTATACAACAGTAGCTTGATGAATCAGGACAGTTTTCATTTTGATAGACTCCTATCAAAATAGTTAGGCATTTCCAAACCAATATTCAGACACTGGTGCGAATTACCTGATATGTGACTTCAGTGATTGGGGACTATAATACAAAAATCTAATGTTTTGTCAGTTTTTTATACCCTCTAGCCTATTTAAAATTACTTTCCTATTTAACTACCACTTTTAAAAATACTTCAGTTAAATTTGTCTCACAAAATGAATTTACTATCAAGCTGTCAGAAAGAACAAATCTAATAAACTGCAAAATACTGAGTGATGATTTAAATGCCGTCCATTTTATATTCACTTCAGAGTGTTTAGTTTATTTCAAGTACACATTTGTGATTGAATGCAAACTCTGACAATCTCCATCATGCTGATTATTTTTTAATTGTCTTTCAATAGCTGAAAATTGTTCCGGATGAAACTTACATGCAAGACTATTAAAATATCTTCAAAAATTATTGGCAGGCTCTGAATTTATGTGCCATTATTTGGAACTTTGCACAAAGCATTACATAATCTGTATGTCAAAATTTGCATCTCTCACAGTATTAAAGAATAATGCAATATAATATTGGTTTTGGTTCTGCTTTTCATATGACAACTGAAAGAGACAGATTAATGTCAAACAGTTGTTGCCTGGTTAAGTAAAGAAATTGAAGAAAATACTCCTTAAAAATTAGCAGCAAAACAAGCTAATGTAAGTGCCAGTATTAAACCTAATATCCCCATCTATAAAACTTGTCTTAAATTAAAGTGGTTGTAAACCCTAGCAAAAAAAAAAGAAACCTGCAAGACAAAGCCATAATGAGCTAGTATGCATAGCATACTAGCTCATTATGAATTACTTACCTTACATCGAAGCCACTCGCAGCAGTCTTTGTATCCCCCTCCGGCCAGCGACATCTCTCCCGGAGTAACTTCTGGGTATCACGGACTCTGGCGCTGTAATTGGCCAGAGCTGCGATGATGTCACTCCCGCGCATGCGTGCAAGAGCCGCCGGTAACAGCACACTCACTGAAGATACAGCACATACGTGCTATTGCTTCAGTTTGCTTCAGTGTGCATGTGCCAATGGCATCGGCACATGCAGGCGACAGGGGATATCTTCTAAAATGTTCAGGTTTAGGAGATATCCAGGGTAGCTACAGGTAAGCCATATTATAGGCTTACCTGTAGCAAAAAGTATGTTGTAAGGGTTTACAACCACTTTAACAAACATCAATTGTTCATATTGTATGCATGTGACAATTAACCAGTTATTACAATTTGCTGGACCTAATTTAGGATGTTTTGTGTTCTTTTAAAGTGGATTCCAGCCAAAACAAGTTTGTTTTTTGGAGAGTTTTCGCTTCACTTCCATCTTTGTAGACTGGAATAAAAATAATATTCCCGCACTAACCAAGTCTGTGGGTTTAGATACTACTGCAAGCACAGAAGGTAATATCAGAATCCAAATAAAGTATAAAATAAAGGTAGTGCTGCGCTGTAAATGAAAAGTGCGCAAATAAGGTGCTGAAGTGCTCAGTAAAAAATACACTTAGCAGCGGTAATTATCCTATGATCAATAAATAGCGAATTCTTGAAAATATAAAAGAAGGGATAACACATGCACAATGTATACTTTCATAAATAAAACGCTGATAAAATTAATCCGTATGGTGTGCAAATTAAGTTAAAAATGCTCAGTGAAGAGTGCACTGGAGAATGCAAATTCCTATAATAAATGCTTAACAAATCATTAAAAACGTCCAAAAGTGTATCACATGCTTATCTTGTAGAAATAAATACGTATAAATACACAATAGAAATCTTATATGTGAAAGAGACAGATACAATTGATAATGTTCAAAAAATATGAAGTACAGGGTGGATTGGTAACTGTATGTTAACAATGTCCAAAAATAGGGTGCTAGTGCTGGTGGCAACTCTCTGGCATGGAGTGCTGATGATGGGTGATTTCCTGGCTTCTGTGCAACGTAATGTGTGGATACCCCCTTACCTTACCAGCGCTGTAAGGTAACAGCATGTGGGTATATCTTTCTATGGAACCAATGTGTCTTCTGGCAATCCCCCAGTCTGGCGTCTCCGGCTCCGCTGGTGTGAAATCAGAGTCCCCTTTTTTGTCCCTGGTGTGTCTGCATCAGATAGGCCTCACAGTGGCGCATGGGGAAATGTAAAGAGGGATGCACGATAGTGTAGTCGTTTCAAATATTTACTCAGTTTAGGCCAATATGTATTCTTCTACATAATTTTGGTAAAAAAAATTGCAAGTGTATATTGATTGGTTTGCACAAATGTTATATCGTCTACAAAATAGGGGATTGATTTATGGCATTTTTATTATTTATTTATTTTTTTACTAGTGACGGCGTCGATCTGCGATTTTTATCGGGACTGCTGCATTATGGCGGACAAATCGGACATGTTTGACACTATTTTGGGACTATTGTCATTTATACAGCGATTAGAGCTAGAAATAGCCACTAATTACTGTATAAATTACACCTGCACGGAATCGGTTACACACTAGGGGCCGATCAAGGGGTTAAGTGTGTCCCAGGGAGTGATTATAACTGTTGGGGAAATTGTCTCACTGGATCATGACAGAGATCACTGCTCCCAATTATGGGGAGAAGAAGATTCCTGTCATTTTGCTAGGCAGAACAGGGAAATGCCTTGTTTACATAGGCATCTCCCCGTTCTGCCGCTCAGTGTCACAATCGTGGGCCGCCGCTGATCATCGAGTTTGCATGATGGGCTTTTGCCCACTAGGCGGAAAATTTGATGGGACGTACAGGTACGCCCATTTCCCTGCCCCTGCCCTTCTTCCGATGTAAATAGGTGTGCAGCAGTGGGCAAGTGGTTAATGAACTTTAAGCAAACTTTGGGAAAATAGAGTTCCATAAATCCCTGTTTGAAAATGATTGAATTTGAGAATGCAAGGCTCCAAGGCAGCCGAGTCACTGCTGGGAGAGGGGAGCTGGGGAAGCTAAACCGCTGAGAGAACTAAATTAATAATATCAGTGTTTTTTTGTGAACTGCTTCACATTGCTTGCAGTTACAAAGATCGGCAAGGGCTTGTTTCAAAGTTAATTCACTGCTTGTAGGGAATATGGTGATATTTAAATGTGCATAGGATTTTCCTATGCACATTTAAATATCACCATATTCCCTACAAGCAGTGAATTAACTTTGAAACAAGCCCTTGCCGAGACATAACTTGTTTTTTGTGCTTAGTTTTGTTTTTTATACTCCTTTATGGAATTATAGATTTATCAGAAAATGACATCTACTTGCAATATGTTGCTAACTATGTGTGATGAAATATAACCATTAGTTACAATATATTTTGATTCAGTGGCAATTCTTCCTAATCTTCAAATTACTGTATGTATATGATTTTAAGGGCAGGTTACCTAAAATTCTGTACGCTAAGGCCTCGTACACACGACCGAGAAACTCGACGGGCAAAACACATCGTTTTGCTCGTCGAGTTCCTTGTGAAGCCGTCGAGAAACTCGATAAGTCAATTTTCTCCATTCTCGTCAAGGAAATAGAGAACATGCTCTCTTTTTGGCTCGTCGAGTTTCTCGACAGTTTCCTCGACTAAAATGTACACACGACCGGTTTCATCGGCAAAAGAATTTCTCCCAGCAAGTTTCTTGCTGGTTTTTGCCGAGAAACTCGGTCGTGTGTACGAGGCCTTACCAATGAATTTCTCAATTACTTCATTTATTTAAAAAAGATAATTCACATACTTGCAGAAATGCAAATTTAAATAAGGGATTTCTTTAAAAATATTCAGAAAATGTGCAGTGGGGCTTTATATTTCAGTTGTCTGTTGCCATCTGTACTGATATGCGATTGGTGGGTTTGTCACATGTTTGTTGATTGTTTTTCCGGAAGTTCATCTTTGGAATATATTTCACATTGTCATGCAATATACCTATAACATGTACACTGTCCAGGGCTAATGAATCTGAATTCCATATTCTGTATTTTAAGAAAAGAAGAATAAAATACACCACATTTACAGTCTTTCTATTGAAAATAAAAAATAATTCTAAAAATGATTTCCTGAATGGCTGTTAGCCTTTGAACCCACTTTAACAATCTTTTCTACATTCTTGCTCAGGGTTTTTAAAACCATACAAACAGACTAATTACTTATTCCTTGTGGGATTTCAAATTACTTAGGCATGGCATTTTACTGACAGTGATTAAAAGGAACAATGGGAAAACACATGACTGTTCTTTTCATTACTTATATTGATTGTCAAGTCAAAGCAGTCAGGGCAAGGGTGGAAATCTATATGTTAAATTATATAGTCTAAACCTATGACCTGTAATTTTTTCTGTTCTTCTTACAGCAAAAATATAAAAAAAATACATATTCCCAACATATGCTTCATACAAATGTAGAATGCCTGCTATACACAAAAATAAACACTGTTCACTAGCAGTGAACAAGATATTACAAGCTCTTTGGAAATGCAATAGAATTAGACAATGACTGCAGGGTCTATCAGACACGACTGTAACAGATCTCTTAGAAGAACTTCTGTAGACAGAAAATAATACTGATATTTTGTAATTTTCCATCATGCTTGTTGTCCAAGGTAATATCTGGCTTATATCATAGGTGGATATATAAAAAAGATTAAATCTGCATATAATGCTGTACATGTATTAGTTTATACCAGTGGTTTCACTGTACATTGTAAAATATCAGTGGTATAAGTGGTTACACTGTAAAAATGTAGGCGTTGATTTACATTGAATCTGTGGTCATTAAAAAATGTATGTAAATAAATAGTTTTGTGGTTGTGACTTTAATTGGGACAACTACAACGGCACATACATTTGAAACATTTTAGAACACAAAATGCATGTTTGAGCTCCTCTGTTCGAGATATTGGGCACGCTTGTAAAGCAGTGAAGTGTGTGTTCTTGTTTAAAAATCCCACTCCCACTTTTTAGAAAAAAAATAATGTAGCAAGCATAGAAACCCACAGGCAAAAGGTTTTTATCTAAAACCATTCTGTGCATTAAGATAAAAAGCCTTCTGTGTGCAGCAGCCCCCCTCGGCCCCACTAAGACTTAACTGAGGTCCCTCTCTGTCCATGACTGTATCAGCCATCCGGTATTCTCCCTCCTGATTTACTGAGACACAGCAATGGCGCCATTAGCTCCCGCTGCTGTCAATAAAAGTCAGCTAGCCAATCAGGAGAGAGGGGGCTGGGGCAGGGCTCCATGTCTGAATGGACACAGGGAGCATGACTCGGCAAGGGTGTTCTCATATCAAGATGCTTGCTGTGAGGGCACTCAACAGGAGGAGTGGCCAGGATCACAGAAGAGGGACCTGAGAGGAGGAGGATCCAGGATGCTCTGTGCAAATCCACTGCAACAGAGCAGGTAAGTATAAGGCCTCGTACACACGACCAGACAGTCCGCTGAAAACGGTCCGCCAAACCGTTTTCAGCGGACATGTCCGGTCGGAGATTTCTGTCTGATGGTTGTACACACCATCAGACAGAAATGAGAGACAATTTGCGCGGACAGACAGTGCGGTGACGTGTCTGCGCCGTCGCCGCAACGATGACGCGGCGACGTGCGCGACGCTGAAAGGTCAATGCTTCCACGCATGCGTCAAAGTCATTCGACGCATGCGAGGGATGGCGGCCGGTCGGACATGTACGGTGAGTCTGTACAGATGACCGAACAGGATTCCAGCGGGCATGTTTCTTAGCATGCTAAGAAACATTTGTACACTCGAAAACGGTCGGGTGGACAAATGTCCGCTGGAAACCTGTCCGCTCGGCTGTACAGACGACCGAACATGTCTGCTGAAACTGGTCCGCGGACCAGTTTCAGCAGACATGTTCGGTCATGTGTATGGGGCCTAACATGTTTGTTATTTTGATAGGAAAAAATATTAGACTTTACAATCACTTAGATTTTTTCATAAACTTTTATGCAGCAGCTTGGGGAGGCGGGAAGGGGGGGGGGTACTATAGAATGTCACTTGCATAACAGCTGTGAGTCTGCTGGGGCTCCTGACATCAAATCCAAGATGGTGGCACCTAGCTTTAAACAACAGAGGCTTTTACAGGTAATATCCTACAATATATCAAATGCACACAAAATCTGATGGGAGGATTGTGGTTGAAATGAATGGTCTGGAAATACAGTCTCTTTATATAAGAGCAGATATGTTTGTTTAATGCTTTTATTTAGTAGGGTGCTTCAGAGGAAAGCTACCTGAGATACTAAAGGGGGTCATTTTCAAAGTCAAAAGATGAAGTTACTTCACTTCCAGGTTTACCCCCCTTTTTTTTTTGCGATACAGCACTGCGTTACTTTAAATGACAATTGCATTGTACCCAAATAGAGCTTTCTTTTGGAGGTATTTGATCACCTTTACATTTTTTTTGTTCACTATAAACAAAGAACGACTGACAGTTTTGAAAAAGAAAACATCTTTTTTACTTTTTGCTCTAAATCCAATAAAAAAATGTAAAAAATCAACCTTCTTTATTAATTTAGGCCAATATGTATTCTGCTACATGTTTTTGGTAAAAAAATCCCAATACGCATATATTGATTGGTTTGCGCAAAAGTTATAGCATCTACAAACTATGGGATTTCTTTATATATTTTTATTTTACTAGTAATGGTGGCAGTCAGCAACTTATAGTAGGACTAATATATTGTGGTGGGCAGATTGGACACCTTACTGATACTTTAAACACTTTTTTGGGGATCAGTGACATTATTACAGTGATCAGTGCTAAAAATTTGCACTGTCACTGTACTAATGACACTGGCAGGGAAGGGATTAACATCAGGGGCGATCAAAGGGTTAACTGTGTGCCTAGCTAATGTTTTAGTGTAGTGGGGAGGTGCTTTTACCAACGAAAGGCATGGAAGGAACACAGGATCCACTGTACTGACAGAATGGCAATCTGTCTTGTTTACATAGGCAGACTGCCCCTCTGTCAGTGTACGAAACGATCAGCGGGTGGCGGCGTGCACTCGTGCCCAAAACCCGGAAGTGCAGAATCACATATATTTGTGATTCTGTGCAGCGCATCCGCCCTGTAGCAGTAAATGTGCTATGTGGCGGTCAGCAAGTGGTTAAAGAGTACTTCAGACTACTTTGAATTCCAGGGACACAGTGGAGCCGGATTGAAAAGTAATAGTTTTCTACATGTATCAAATTGGGGCAGTGAGAATTAGGACAGCCACCAGAAAGTACAATAGTACAGTAAAACCATGGTTTGAGAGTAACTTGGTTTGAGAACGTTTTGCAAGACAAGCAAAATGTTTTAATACATTTTGCCTTGATATACAAGCAATGTCTTGATATAAGAGTAGCATCATGTCACAACAGAGTATAAAAGAGATAAGAGGGGCCTCTAAGTGTAGCAATATGGTTTTAATGATGGTACAACATTTAGAAACGTATTGCTACACTTAGAGGTGCCTCTCTTCTCTTTTATACCCTGTAAAAAAATACTTTGATATACAAGTGCTTTGGATTACAAGCATGTTTCTGGAGCGAATTATGCTCGCAAACCAAGGTTTTACTGTATTCTGATCTTTCCTGGGTAAATTCAAGATGATGATAATGTGACAAAACAAAATATTGCTCCAAAACGAGCAGTTTCAATATTATTATTTTTTACTGTATTGGATTGGAGTAACGGAACCAAGTTTTTTTTAATGATACATTTTTTCTTCCTTTGAATTGGTTTGCTTTCATTGATTCATCACATTGTACAAAATATTAATTACTTTAAATATTGATCTGTCATGTTGCTTGTTTGTGTGGTGTGTTTGTTAAATTTCCCACTGATTTATTATGACGTGTCTTATTTACAGGTCCCAGGGTTTTACTGCACTTTAAAACTACAATTCCAGGTAAGATTAGTCACTGTCATTGTTTAACCATACAGTATAATGTTATGAATAAAACACCAGAAATACAATCTTTAATTATGATACTCTTGCAGCTGCTTTTCAAGGCACACTACTATCTTTTATTGTATTCATAATAAAACTGTTATTAATTAAAGAAAAAAACAAAGAGTAATCCAAATGAAAGACTTTTCATTACACAGCAGCAAAATGCAGGTACAATGATGGACCAAATTAATCTTTCTCCAGGGTATATTTACAATTTAAATGCAACTATTTCATTAAATTTGGAGGAATATTGGTGTGTTGTTAATGTTTGCATACACATGGCATTCATGCAAAAATATGTTTTCAAGTTATGGATTTATGTCTGAACTCAAAGTACACGTAAAAAACAAAAAAAAAACAAAAAAAACACAATGTCATTCAATTTTAACAGCACAGAATTAGCACATATTGTATGCCTGAATCTGCCTATATATTTTCTTCTTGTAATCTCCTGCACAGAATAGAAGAAGAAGTGTCAGAACCCTGTGATGATCGGGGTCCTATTACTTTACCTAGGCATGCTTATAACAGGGGAGAGCAAAGTATGGGGGAGATTATAGACCTGGCTGTACTGCTTAGCTGCAGCGTCTACAGAGGTCCAGAACCAAGATAAGCTGTATGAAAATTGTTCCTTTATCATGTAATACAGTTCACATACACTGTAGGTATTTCAAGTTTTAACCACTTAAAGTGGAGGTTCACCCCCAAAAAATTTTTTAACATTAGATTGAGGCTATTTAAGGGGAGCAGAAACGGGTATTTTTTTTAAAATCAATGCCGTACTTACCGTTTTAGAGATAGATGTTCTCCCGCCGCTTCCGGGTATAGGCTGCGGGACTGGGCGTTCTTATTTGATTGACAGCCTTCCGACCCTTGCATATAGCGCGTCACAAGTTTCCGAAAGTAGCCGAACGTCGGTGCGCAGGCGCCGTATAGAGCCGCACCGACGTTCGGCAACTAGTCACGCGCTGTATGCGACCGTCGGAAGGCTGCCAATCAAATAGGAACGCCCAGTCCTGAAGATCATACCCGGAAGTGGCGGGAGAACATCTATCTCGAAAACGGTAAGTACGGCATTGATTTAAAAAAAAATACCCGTTTCTGCTCCCCTTAAATAGCCTCAATATAATGTTAAAAAAATTTTTTGGATGAACTCCCGCTTTAAGCCCCGGACCAAAATGCAGGTAAAGGACCAGGCCCCTTTTTGCGATTCGGCACTGCGTCGCTTTAACTGACAATTGTGCGGTCGTGCGACGTGGCTCCCAAACAAAATTGGCGTCGTTTTTTTCCCACAAATAGAGCTTTCTTTTGGTCGTATTTGATCACCTCTGCGGTTTTAATTTTTTGCGCTATAAACAAAAATAGAGCGACAATTTTGAAAAAAATTCAATATTTTTTACTTTTTGCTATAATAAATATGCCCCAAAAATATATAAAAACATTGTTTTTTTCCTCAGTTTAAGCCAATACGTATTCTTCTACATATTTTTGGTAAAAAAAATCACAATAAGCGTTTATCGGTTGGTTTGCACAAAATTTATAGCGTTTACAAAATAGGGGATAGTTTTATTGAATTTTTATAAAAAAACATTTTTTACTACTAATGGCGGCGATCAGCGATTTTTTTCATGACTGCGAAATTATGGCAAACTTAATTTTGTTTTTACCTAAGCCATAGCCAGCCCCCTATGAACTTTAATTCTACACATGAAATTGTGGGTAAAAGAATGCATAGTAAGATGAATTGCTAATATCTTACTTGTTCTAAACCTTGTTCTAAAGTTTCTAAAGTAAACTTATGCAAAGGATACCTTTTATAGCAAGTTGTGAATACATGAGTGTGGTAGGTACTGTAGAATATACTATATTTGGCTCCTGTAAATATACATTGAATTATACAAATTTATGTAGAACATTTTTTTCCTTGTTTTCAGTCCTTGTCTGAAGTTACAATGAAATGTTTGCAATGCATTGCAATGTTTATACTATTTTGCGCTTGTAATGGCAACTACCAGTGCACAGGAAAAGAAAAGGTAAAGGTCACAGAGTTGCTTGGTATCCCAGGATGTATTAAAAAGCTAATGAATTTTAAAAGTTTAGATATCCTTTATGTTTTTCATATACTTTTTTCTACATCTAAAAAATATAGCACTTAATCACTTTACTAATTAAAAAATCATCTCAACAATTTAGCCTAAGAAGGTAAGTTGTAAAGGAAATGTGTAGTGAGAGAAGCATGGTGGCTGTCAATGCTGACCTCCTGATTTGAATACCTGTTGCTTGTTCTTTGGCTTCAATAAGTTTTATATATATATATACAGACCTAGAATGTTTAGCAGAAAATCACAAATTTTCACAGCAATTCTATTTGTGATCTATTGCTGGCTGCTCTGTCCTTGCATCCATGCTCAAAGTAAATTATGTGATGTCAATCATGATGTCACATCCCTTTAAATGTAAACACAGTGTGGAAACATCGTAGGATATTTACTAAAGCTGATGCACACAGAATCTAGTGCAGCTGTGCATAGTAACTAAACTAGGTTTTATAGGTTTTATTGTCATAGCTTAAAGTGGTTGTAAATCCTAAACCTTTTTTACCTTAATGCATTCCTCGTATTAAGTTAAAAAATGTTTAGATGTTAGCAACCCCCTCGCCCCCCACCGTTTTTACTTACCTGAGCCCTCATTCGATCTATCGCTGTGCACATATGCAGCTCTTCTTTCCCCTCCTTTCTGGGTCTCGCTGGCTTTGCTGGGGCATCCGGAGCCATTGGCTCCCAGTACTGTCAATGAAAGCCAGTAACAAGGGGGGGAAAGAGCCAAGTCCTGCTGCCTGTGTCAATTGACGCAGCTGCGGGGCTCGGTGTGATCATGCACAAGTGCCCCCATGGGAAGCAGATTCCCATCTAGGCACTGAGCAGCGGGGAGGGGCCAGGAGGTCGGTGGACCTGAATAGAGGAGGTTTTTCATTCCATTGCACAGAGCAGGTAAGTATAGACATGTTTGCTATTTTTATTTTTTATTTCACCTTTAAAATCCCTTTAATTGAACCAGCTAAATATTGAAGCTGATTAATTACTATGCCCAGCTGCACCAGATTCTGAGACAGGCTTCCACTTTAAAAGGGTGATTGTGATTCAATTAGTTAAAGAGGCTCTGCCATTGGGCAAGTTTTAGTATTGCCATTGCTGGTCTCTTTTTAGAAAATGCTTATTACCTGGCTTCCACCTTTGAGTTAAAGGTTTAGAACATACCATAAATAGCTGTCCGAAAATTGTGCATCTCTATATTTGTCCTTGATCAATGGTTTATAAAGCATTAAAGCCAAAGCATCAGCATAAGAGCCAGGGAACTGACATTTTTAAAGGAGATGTCCTCAATGGCCTCCATGACTGTTTCATGATAAAACCACTGAAATATGATATTAGCCCCTTAAAGCGGGGGTTCACCCTAAAAACTATTTTCTACATTGACATGACTCTCGACAATGACTGTATGCCGTTTTTTTTTTGCTGTACATACCTTAGTACAGCTATTTTCTTCCCTGGCTTCCGGGTAGTGAATCCCACGGGAGTGGGCATTCCTATCCAGCAGGTGATTGACGTGATGACAAAAACTACCTCCCCCCGTCGCATAAGGAGCATCACGAGTTGCCGAAAGAAGCCGAACGGCGGTGCGCAGGCGCCGTATAGCGCCGACTCGCTGTTCGGCTTCTTTCGGCAACTCGTGATGCTCCTTATGCGACGGGGGGAGGTAGTTTTTGTCATCATATCAATCACCTGCTGGATAGAAATGCCCACTCCCACGGGATTCACTACCCGGAAGCCAGGGAAGAAAATAGCTGTACGAGGTATGTACAGCAAAAAAAAAAAACGCATACTGTCATTGTCGAGAGTCATGTCAATGTAATGTTAGAAAATAGTTTTTAGGGTGAACCCCCACTTTAAGGAACTCAATAACGTGCAATTGTTTTTAATGAATTTATTTTGAATATGATTGAATGATTAAATAATGTACAGCTTAACTAAGCTACAAGTGTAAGTGGAATCATTTTGTAGATCAAGTCCAATGACTTCTACACTTGTACTGTGAAGAAGGTCTCTAAGCACAACCATTTGAAAGCACTGCTAAGTCTTATGAGCACATAGATACCAACACAAAAATATAATTGAATTTGCTGTACCTTTCTGTATTTATTAACCACCAATTGTCTACTAAAACAAATGACAAAGAAATGTTTAGTAAGAAAAACAACTTGCAAGGACCCCTTTTTAGTTTGTTGGCCCATAGTATTGCCGTTTTAAAAACATTATAAAGAAACATTGTATCTCCCATAGTTAATTCAAGGCAGAATATTCAACATGTTTGAGAACTCTGACTTAGGCATACAGAAGTGACAAGTGAGCTGCTCAGTGTAACTTACATGTTTGTATTAAAATCTCCTTGCAAATTTAGATTAAACTTATGGTCTGCTGCCTTTCACTCACTTTTACGTTTACCCAACAGTTCAAACATTTCATTTTAATTTGGTTTCACTCTGTAACCAGGTATTTGCCACCAAACAATATTTCATAAAAACTCTAACTAGTCAGTTTTAAATCATTAAATGTGCTATAGAAGCACCATGTAAAAGAAAAAATAGCACATTTCAAAATAAAGCCTTGGTTTATTTTTCATCATGGTACAAAGAGTGCAACTGCACACAAATTAAAAAATATAAACATTGACTGCAAACTTCTACAGTATATGATACAGTGTGAATCCACAAAAATAGTTAAGCCTACACTGACTCCTCCTATGCTAGTGTTTGGTGTAAGGAACACAAGCAATATTTCTTTCAAAATCGGTTTTTTTTTGTGTGAACGCACAGTTTTGTCACTCCCCTTTAAACCTCTCCAACATTTTCTGTAGCCCTTTCCGTGAAAGACTGTAACTGATAGCAGACAATTAAATAATTGTTTCTGTGCCTTTTGATAGTCATAAAGACAACCCAGGACAGCTAAAGCACCACTCCAGGCTTTTCATATTGAAACTGGAAGCCGTTCTTGCTAGGAGCTGTCATTTCTCAGCAAACTAGCTTCAATCATAACCCAGGAATACAGAAAACACCTGCAGACAGGATCCCTTGCTGCTATTATAATTATTGGAAAGCATGAATAACCTGACCTCCTGTAATTGCTTGCAAAGAGCTTTATTTGTACTGTACACTACTCACCCTTTCATAAAGGGATATTACAAACACCTTTTTTTCTACCAACTAATGAAATATGTCACAAAGGTATGTTCCACGGCGGTTATGAGATTTGTGTGGACATTGACATACAAGAGTTGATTTACTAAAGGCAAATTTTGCAAGGGAATTTACCCCAGAGCTTAGTGAATGTGGTAAAGTTTCACTTTACCCAATGAGCTGCAAAGAAAAGCAAACAGTATTTATATGAATAGATGATGGCAGTCAGGTCCCGTACACACGTCCGAGGAACTCGACGGGCAAAATTCATAGTTTTGCTCGTCAAGTTCTGTGTGAAGCCGCCGAGGATCTCGGTGAGCCAACTTTCCTCATTGAACAACGAGGAAATAGAGAACATGTTCTCTATTTGGCTCGATGAGGAACTCGTCGGCTTCCTCGGCCGAAAGTGTACACACGGCCGAGTTTTTCGGCAGAATTCAGCTCCGATCGAGTTTCTGGCTGAATTCTGCCGAGAAACTCGAAGTGTACACACGGCCGAGTTTTTCGGCAGAATTCAGCTCCGATCGAGTTTCTGGCTGAATTCTGCCGAGAAACTCGGTCGTTTGTATGGGGCCTCAGAAGAGCTTCACTTTTTCCACTATGCTCTAGGGCAATGTCGTTATGCTGCAAAGTGCAGTTTCCCTTGCAAAGTGAAAAGCCTATTTGACTTTAGTGAATCATACCTAGGTGAAGCAAACCAACTTCAGGCAGGAGAAAGGAGGCTTCTTTTGAAACTCCAGATTTTTCTTCTAGATACATTCCAGGACAGTATAAAGCACCCTTCCCTAACACCAGGATGAAGCCTTTACAACAGCAGTAAAATCACTTAAAAAAAAAGATATCATTCACCTTTGCAGTGAAATGCATCTTCCAAATTCACAACAGAGGCAAAGATGTCTCAGCTATTTTTAATGGTGAACAGATTCTTGGCAGTCGTCCAGCCTTCTTATTTTAACAGAGAGCAAGTGTTTCTAAGGCCCTTCATACAGGCTTTCCAATCAGGTCCACCTGTCAGTTTTTCAGGAGGACCTGATTGGACACTCTATTAGCCCTATGGAACGGCTGATGTCAGCGGAGGCATGTCCACTGACACTCGCTGCTATCCAATCCTGTCCGTGACATCCAGATTAGGGATGAGCCGAACACCCCCCGGTTCGCCGCAGAACATGCGAAGAGGCAAAACATTTGTTCGAACACGCAAACACTGTTAAAGTCTATGGGACACAAACGTGAAAAATCAAAAGTGCTGATTTTAAAGGTTAATATGCAAGTTTTCCCCTGGTGCAGGACCTGGGTCCTGCACCAGGGGACATGTATCAATGCAAAAAAAACAGTTTTAAAAACTGCATTTTTTTCAGGAGCAGTGATTTTAATAATGCTTAAAGTGAAACAATAAAAGTGAAATATTCCTTTCAATTCCATACCTGGGGGGCATCTATAGTATGCCTGTAAAGTAGCGCATGTATCCCATGTTAGAACAGTCCCTGCACAAAATGATCATTGAAAAAAACAGCATGGGTTCCCCTTAATATTTATACCAGACCCAAAGGGCCTGGTAATGGACTGGGGGGAACCCATGCTGTTTTTTACGTTTAAATGTTTTTATTGAGATTTTTTCAAAGAACAACATGTCAGTTAACAGTGGTACATGTTTACAAAGCGTCAGTTCCATCTCACATATACATGTCGGGAGAGATACTCCCCTAATCCTACAAAACATAGTCGGTGAACTCCTCAAGAGCGAGCAGAGCATAATGTTAAAACCAGTAGTGTGAGCGCCATTACAGGGTTCCTACTAATACATTAGTACCGCTCAGTTCCCATAACCCGCGGCACACCGGATGCCCCTAAAAGGGATCACGCTGCGTCCCGAGTACCCGGGTCAGGGGCCCGGGCCTGTATAAATCAGCCGCACTCTGTCCCCTCGGGGGATGAAGTCTGCCCGTTCTCGAGGCAACCCCCCTAAGAGGGGCATAACCTGAAATTCAACACCCATGCTGTTTTTTTCAATGATCTTTATCTGTATTGCCCGAACCAAAATATAAAAAATTAATTGCATGGGGGTCACCCCAAATTCCATACCAGGCCCTCCCCATGCCCTCAACATGGGGAGGTTGTCCCCATGTTGATAGGGGCAAGGGCCTCATCCCCACAACCCTTGCCTGGTGGTTTTGGGGGTCTGCGGGTGGGGGACTTATCAGAATCTTGAAGCCCCCTTTAACAAAGGGGACTCCCAGATCCCGGCCCCCCTATGTGAATTGGTAATGGGGTACATTGCACCTCTACTATTTCACAAAAATAAATAAAAAAAAACACAGTAGACAGCTTGGGACAAGTCCTTTATTAAAAAAAAAAGAAGAAGAAAATTCCAGCGATGTAATTCATTCTCGAGAGGAGAATACAGAGGAAAGAAAACGCTGACACGATCCGACTCCATGGGAGGCATCCACCGAATGACGCTATACCTGCTGTGACAGCTCCTAAATAGCTGAGGGAGGGCCACCCGTCACATGCGTGGGTGACCCCGCCCCCCTCTGACACAACAGGGAAATGCCAGGGTTACCCAGTGACATGTCCGGGTGACCCCACCCCCTCTGATGCAACAGGACAATCTGCTCACAAAATATATACTATGAGCAAGCACCACAGCCAGGCAATGTACCCATACATCACAATGTACTTCCTGATTTGGCTGAGTCCATGCATGTGCCCCCTCTAACCTGTGCTACGATTGGACACAGCCTGAGTTTGTCAGCAGGGTGCAGCCAATAATTATGTCTCTACATCTGCTCATCAGCTGTGGCGACAAACACACAGAGATCATTCTGGCTGTTTCTCTTCCCTGAAATCAGTTCTGAGTTCAGGGAGAAAAAAGCAGCCAGATCTGTTAGTAAAAGCAGCACACATTACACACATTACACTTGCGTGGCACACAGTTAACCCCTCAATTGCACATTGATGTTAACCCCATCCCAGCCAGTGTCATTAGTACAGTGTACAGTATTATCATTGGTTACTGTATTAGTGTCATTAGCAGTCAGTGTCAGTTAGTCAGTGTCTGTTAGCATTAGATTGCCCTTACTATCACAGTCCCGCTATAAGTCACTGATGACCACCATATTAACAGTATAGCATCTATAGCTGTGCAAATTACAGTATATACCATAGTTTGTAGATGCTATATTTTCACACAAATCAATTACATACACTTATTTATTTCTTTTTTTTTACCAAACTCATGTAGCAGAATACATTTTGGCCTACATTTATGAAGAAATTAAATTTTATTGAATATGTTTTATAACAGAAAATAGAAGATATAATTTTATTTTCAAAATTTCCTGAAATGTTATTGTTTATATAATAAAAACTTTAAAAACCTAGTAGTGAGTAGTGATCAAATAACATCAAAAGAAAGCTTTATTTGTGTGTAGCTCCTAGTCACTTTTCAGTACCGGCGCTATGTTAAATTTAGAGGGGGTCAGAGAGTTATTCAACTCTGACCATGTTGATTTGTTTAAATTTGGGCCTCTGTCTCAGCTTTGGCTGTGCTGTGGTCCTGTTGTTTCTGGGGTGTTGATCTCATCCCAGGTCGGCAGGTGGCAGCAGTGGAGTCAAGGATTGGGTGCTCTTGCCCAGCAGCCTATCAGGAGGGTTTGGCCTCACTGTGCATGCTGGGAGAGAGTATTTATGAGTCAAATGCCATTTTCTTGGGTCTCTCCTCGTGTGGCGCCCACCTTTAGGGTAGCTACGTCACGCCGCCCCTGCGAATGGCCTTTTGGGCCAGGGTTGCGCGTGCAATGCAAGGATCCTGGCTTCGGGACCACGTTGGCCTGGAGAAATTGATCTGCCACTTAGGGACTCAGTAATCGACTGGGTCCCACCTAAGAAGGTCCTGGGCCGTCCGTCCAGTTGGAGGAGGCCGTACAGTGGAGAGTCTGCCTGAGGAGTACCAAGAGAGGCTGGTGTTTCGATAGGGGCCTGACTATCCATTGGGGACCAGGGGAACCGGACACTGAAAGGCTGGATGTTGGCAACCCGTCAGTCGGTACCCTAATTCAAAACTACCTGAAGGAGATCCAGGTGCCAAGTCTGCTAAGGAGGATAATCTCCGCTGTTCATTTACCAGGAGGGTCTGTGGCAGAGACTTTTTCCTAAGGTTCGAGTGACATTCTGGCTGCCAGGCTGGTGAGAGAGGCCTGTCCAGGTGCACTATACTAACTTAGGCTGGAGTGGTGAAAGAGACATTGCGTGTGGGAGCAGGACTGTTTCCCTATTTCTGACATCTGGATCTGCTATCTTCATTTCTTCTAAACCTCTACTCTTCACCAAAGTTTTATTGTTTTTACCCGGCTGGGTAATAATGAGCACAGAAAAAGACACCTGTCGTGGACATTCCATTACTACATCTTTCACGAATTACCCCTAGACATCAGAGAAACACGAGGTAACTTGCCGCCCAAAACAAACCAGCAGCTTCTTCGGGGGTAATGCTACACGTGTAAAAAAAATATAAAACTTTCATTTGTACAGTACACAGTACATTTGCACAGTACAACGTTGCACGACCTTGCAATTTTCAGTTAAAGTAGCACAGTGCTGAATAGAAAAAATGCCCTGGTCATAAAAGGGGTAAGGCCTCGTACACACGACCGAGAAACTCGTCGTAAAAGAAACATCGTTTTCCTCGACGAGTTCCTTGTCAGGCTTGTCGAGAATCTTGACAAGCTTTCCTTGCATACACACTGTCAAGACAAAATCTTGTCGTTCTCAAACGCGGTGACGTACAACACGTATGATGGCACTATAAAGGGGAAGTTCGATTCCACTGGCACAACCCTTGGGGCTGCTTTTGCTAATCTGATGTTACTGCGTGTTAAGTAAAAGTTTGGTAAGAGATGATTCGTCTGTTACAGCATGACGAATGTGCTATCTCCACTATGAACACTACTTTTACCGAAGGTGCGCTCCCATCTCATACTTTATTCTGAGCATGAGCGGGTTTCTAAGCATATGAGGAAATTGAGACTCCCGATGAGAAAAAAAAGGACTTGTTCTCTTTTTTTCTCGTCGAGATCCACAACAGTTTTCTCGACAAAAAAACATACACACAACCGTTTTCCTCAGCAAAAAAGCTCTGCCACCAAGTTTCTTGATGGATTTTGTCGAGGAAAATGGTTGTGTGTACGAGGCCTAAAACTTTCTGGTGGTCAAGTGGTTAAGGTGTATGATGCACATCATAAGTACGGGTGGGCTGTATCACTAGAAGAGCAAAAAGTACAGTATTTGCAGTTCATCAAGCAGTTGACACATTGGCAGTATAAGTGGAATTATTTCCTCGGGATTGCCTTTTTTCAAGCAAAGCTTACTTATCAACAATTAGAAAGTTAGTTTGGGGGTTGGGATTATAACTTTATATTTTAGGCAGATGGTCTGTTTACTATTGTGTTTGATGCTCAAATTAGTATCAAGAGCAGTGCAATTTTTTTTCACAAATTTGGGAGCCAAACATATATAAAGATTTTTTTATTTTTTTTTAACTGATGGTTTCATAAAATATCTATTTATTATACATTGGGTTTACTCATCATATTGTTTTCAATTGCATATTATTTAAATAAACATAATGAAAAGCTGTACCACAGATGCTATACCATATAGCAATGAATCAATAAGTTATTTTTTAAGCAGGTAAAATAACCTAATAAAAGAAGTTTGTTGTTTATAACATGCAAAACCCCTTTTAATACATAATAGTTTTTTTTTTAAAACTATATGCCTTACATTTTCAGTTTGTTCAATTAATTTTTTATATTTAACTGGTATTTTGCTATTTCTTAAATAATGTATTCAGCTAAATTCTGTTTACAAAAAAAGGGTTCAAATGTTGCATGACTAATATGAAAATAAGTTATCCATGTCAGAAAAGCAGCTGTCTACAGCAAAGCACACCTGCCGTTAGTTTGTTGTCATTCAACGCTGGATGGAAAATGTGTCCTATGACATTTCAAAAGCCAACATATTTGCAAGACAGAGTGTACAGAAATTGCAGTCGTATTTAACTTTTAGCTTTTGGAGACTATACTGAGAACTAGATTTACAGAAAAAGTCTCAAGAGTTCACAACTAATCAAAAGGCAAACTACATTTGTGGAGATGGACATATTTATCAAGTCTAAAGATTTTTTTTAAGTGCATAGCTAAGTGGCCTGTAGGGAGTAGCACAGCAATAATGAAGAACTTCCATGCCTTTTAGTAAATCTTTACCTGTTGAGTAAAATGTTAAACATTTTTAAATGTAAAAAAATGGTCAAGAAGCTCAGCACACACGTGAGATAAATAAATGGGAGCGATTTTTTATCTGCCAAAGGATCTATAATTCTGAATGCTTAGCCTTGTATTCCCAAAATTTCGCACAGCCTATATTACAGCAGCAGCTTGGTCTTAAAGTGATATTAAACCTTTCATTTTTTTAAGCACTTTTAGCAGCTGATTTAATCACCTACCAAATATGAAGCTTCTTCATTATTTATTCCTTGCCTATGTTCTAAATTAGGCTGATGCTATAATCACTGCTCCAAATTTCCAGAGAGGACCCTTTTACTTGCAGCATCCTATGAAGCCAACCTTGCATGCAGGGATTAGAGTTATATCTCCCTTTAATGTGTGCATCAATAGAAACACACAGCCACATAGCCTAAGATATCAAAACACTCCCCTGCTCCTCCATCCTTCTCCCCCCCTCTTCTCCAAATGAACAGACTAGCTGCGGACTACATTGTCCACTATTAGCTCATTTCTGTATGGACGGGAAATTCAGGAAACAGCACATGAAGAGCAGGAACTAGTCGAGTTGAAAGTTGTAAATTGCTAATACTGGAGTAGGATTTTAACAAATAGCTTACTGGGGAATGCTTATTTTTTATTGTGCTCAAGGTGTTAAAATGCTTAGAGTTTCATACTACTTCAAACACACCCCCACCCTGAGGACTCATTGATGATGCATCATCTTATGAGTAAATAACTCATATTCTTCTGCTTTGTCATTTACATTTAAAGAGAAACTATGGAAGTTTTGTCCAAAAAAAGGCAAACTGAGGGCTAATAACGAGTCGCCAGTATTGCCAATAGGCTTTCTGCAGCTGATCTTTTCCACATGCCTTTTTCTGCACTGTCATGCACAGATACAGCCATTTGGGTAGTGGAGCATGGCTGCCCCCTAATAACTGATTATCTGATGACTGGTGGGGTAAAGAACAAGAGGCAGGATCAAGAGGATAAATACCATGCAGATTCTAGGGTTCAACTTCCCTTAAGCATGAAAAACAACAATGCACAGCATCACAGTAGTGGTATCTCCAAATCTTATGAGACTAGGAGTCAAGTAGAGCAGATATATAGCTATGAAGCCGTAATCTCTGTAGTGCCTAGACACAGTCACATACCAGGGAGTGCACTAATATTTTTCAGCAGGTATTTAAGAAAAATGTAGATATTTCAGGGTTCAGGTCCACTTTAACCACTTGCCTACTTGGCACTTCCACCCCCTTCCTGACCAGGCTAAATGTCATAATTGGAATAACAATTGCATGCTCATGCAACACTGTACCCAACCACAATTTTTATCTTTTTTGAGACAGATAGAGCTTTATTTTGGTGGCATTTAATCACCACTGGGTTTTTTATTTTTTGCTAAACAAATAAAAGAAGACTGAAAATTTTGGGGAAAAAAATTCTTTCTAAGTAATTTTTCGCCTTTATTGATGTGCGCTAATGAGGCTGCATTGATAGACACTGATAGGCGGCACTGATGGGTATTGATAGGCAGTAAGGTTGGACACTGATAGGTGGCACTGATAGGCAGCACTGATAGGTGGCACTGATAGGCGTCACTGATGGGCACTGACAGACATCACCGATGGGCACTGACAGGCACCACTGTGGTACTGATGGGCACTGAAAGGCAGCACTGATGGGGATGCATTGATCATCAGGGCACTGATGATCAATGCCCTGATTATCAATATAGATGTCCCTTGTGAGGATTGCCGCTTGCAGTCTCTCCTCTTATCACGCACCGTCAGCTTGAGGAGAGGACTGCCAATAACTAGCAAATCTTGTTTACACTGTGATCAGCTATGATTGGACACAGCTTATCGCATGGTAGAGGGCCACTGTGATTGGCCCTTTATCACAATCACAGAGCACTCCTGATGCACAACCCAGGGGAATGTGGGATGGCAGGGTTCTTGGAGGACATCAATAGACGCACTCCTGGAAATGCTATAGTGCGGTCGGCAAATGGTTAAACATGCATTTATGTTTAATTTATGAAACGGCCCACTTAACTGAATGAATTGGTGTTTTGTTTCTGTCTGCAGTTTACCTTTATGGGCAGATATTTTCGATTATATAACAGAACATTGATACAGACACATACTGCTATAAATGCCTTGGGGTCGTGCAAAATAAAAACAATTGTCTTTAATAAACCTTTTTTTTGTGGGAAAATATATTTATGCTTTGCTTTTTTGTACTGTTACGTTCTATTTTCTCTGAAGCAAAAAATGTTGATAGAAAAAGAAGAAATATATCCGTGATATTGAAGTGAATGTCATATCATGTTATTTGTATTAGATGTAATGGTACACAAGAAGATAGTGTATTTAGAAGACCTTTTGATGTCTTGTGTCATGCGATTATTTCAGGAAGCCTTTCTTCTAGAATGGTACTATTAGACATCAGGCAACCAAACAAGAGCAAGGGGAGAGGGTTTCATGTTTTCTAAACTATGGCGAGTCTTTAGACTCATCTCAAAATCTCCTGGAACCTCCCTCCTTTCCTTCCTATAGTTCATTTACTGATTTGAGTCATAAATGTTCAAAGTTGGTCAGAAAAAGGAAAAATGATAAGGAAAAAAAATTGCTTTACTTTAAATGGTAAAAAACGATACTCCCTCCTGCTGCCCTGGCCTATATTTGTCCATATGGTAAGTAACTGTAACCTTGGTGTTAAAACATACTGTTGTGTTGATGAGAAGTTGAGGGGATGTGAAGGTAGCAAAAATAGAATTATACATAAATCTGACAACTTGCTCTTCCGAATGATTATTTCTGTAGCCCTGTCTGTCAACAACTTCTAAGAGCAGCACCAACAGCCTCTTTGGCTAGGTTCACACTAGTCTGATTTCAGATGTGACTTGAGTTAAGCACAGAATTGCAAGACAAGGAAAATTAGTGTTTTTGTAAAAGATTCTTGTACTACTTTGGTGTGATTCCAGTGCAATTTTGGCCCCATAGAATGTACAAACCTTATCAAAAAGAGTTAGGACTCCTGCCAACGTTGTATTGGTCAAGTAAGGACTAGGGGCCAGATTCTCGTACCTGCGGCGCAGCGTAATGTAACCCGTTTACGTTACACCGCCGCAAGTTTTCAGTCTAAGTGCCCGATCCACAAAGCACTTACCTGCAAACTTGCGGCGGTGTATCGTAAACACGTTCGGCGCAAGGCGGCCCAATTCAAATTTCCCGACGTGCTTTGCGCGAAATTAAGACGCGCCGACGGGTTGAGAATCGCGACGTGCGTAACGTACTTACGCCAGAAAAAAAAAAAATTCAAAAGTGACGCGGGAAAGACGGGCATACTTTAACATGGTGGAGTAATTTTACACCATGTTAAAGTACCCCTATCTTTGCGACGGGAATCTAAAACTTGCGACGACGTAACGACGGGAAAAACCTTTGTGGATCGCCGTAACTGCTAATTTGCATACCCGACGCTGGTTTACGACGCGAACTCCCCCCAGCGGCGTCCGAAGTATTGCATCCTAGGATCCGACGGTGTAATTCAATTACACCTGTCGGATCTTAGGGCTAGCTATGAGTAACTGATTCTATGAATCAGTCGCATAGTTAGAACGGCCCTAAAACAGAGATACAATGGCGTATCAGGAGATACGCCGTCATATCTCTTTTGTGAATCTGGCCCAAAATGTGCAAAAAGCAAACTGCCAGAACCAGAATCTTGTATGATAAAAAGTCAACACATTTCAGGGGTTGAAAGAACCCCCTCTTCATCAGGACTGCAAATACCAAATATAAGGTTGTCACCAGTATTCAAGATTCATCAGTGTACCTTCATTGTAAAATACCAAATAAAAACATGTTGGGAATATTAGATTCTAAAACAACATAGAAGAACCGCCACATTTTAACCCCTGAAATGTGTTGACTTTTTATCATACAAGATTCCGATTCTGGCAGTTTGCTTTTTGCACATCTAGCCCTTACTTGACCAATACAAAGTTGACAGGAGTACTAACTCTCCCGTGCTATCCAAAACATTAAAATGTTTAGGGTGGAACTGTGCTTTAAGGATAGAACATTTATTAATATATTTTTTTTGGTGTTTATATTTATTTTATTTTTAAAGATGTGAATCAGGACCACTGTACTGAGAAACTTAGACTTGGAGTTTTCTTATTCTTCTGTTTTCTCATTTCCTTATTAACTGCTCGGGATTTTTTATGTTGTGCCACAGATATGCAGTATTTTATCAAAGCCACCAAGCAATTTAAATGTTTTAGCTCATTACTTTGGATGGACATCATGGGTCATTTAAGAGCCAATGAAAATATTTAAACCTTCCATTAGTCTTCTCAAGTTTAAATTACAAACTAAGGTCCAATTTTTCCATCTGCAATGCAGCACTGTTCACCATACATTATGTGTTATAAATAACAAACTGCAACCACTCAAAAGTAGAAATTTTACCTTAAAGATGAAAGTGATTTATTTTATGTAGCTAATTCTAATTGGTGCAAATGCTACCAAGTAAGACTCAGTAAACCAGCACTAAACATTGCTAATGTCACTGCTGATTAGCAGTATAATTTCTAGTTTCATGTAACCAGACTATCCTAAAACCGATTATTTGAAAAAAAAAAAAAAAGGTTTCTTAATAACCACTAAAAAAAGAAGTTGTAGAACTGTAATATAGAATAACATAATGTTATATTCACCACCAATCTTTTCCATCTAACAAATATTTCTGGAAAGTTTTAAATGATTTGTTATAGTATGATTCTTAACATTTAAATCGTTTTTTTTTCCTTACTTTTTTTTATAATAGCAATTTTCAATGTGGGGGGTGTTAACCCAAGTATATAATAAATACATACAATGATAAAACGAAATGTCACGTGAACTCCTAATCTGGTGGCATCGTCTGCGCAATTCTCTCAGTATAATACAACTACATATAATGCGAAACAAAACAGAAAAAACAGAAACAAAGGTTGCTGCTCACACTATAATGTGTATTCCCACACCCTCTGTGATAATATAAAATCAAAAAGTGTAGCGCAACACGATTGCCACTCTATATCAATAACAACACATGTCACATCTCTTGCGTAAGTGTACAAAGAAATTGATGACTATAAATCAAATCCAAATGACTAATACCTACTGTATATCAGCAATGTGTTCACAAACCCATTATATGATATGAACAGCATATATCCACATATAAGACTAAATCGTAATAGATACATTTTGGTGAAAAAAAGTGTTCAATAATATAAGTGTCTTTACCATATTTTAACGGGATACTGTGATGCGTGTAATCCTCATGCGTCGCTATGGTGAACTAAAAAAGTGCAGGGAATGCCACCACCATTCAATCTCCGCTCTCACCTTATTAAGTGGCCTATTTACTTAAAAATAGGTCAAATGCAAAGAAGAAAACTGACCACACTGAGGTGGATATACTTTCTTGCTTAGTGTGGCCAGTTTGAAATAGCAAAGCTGGAAGACTGGCAGGATCAACATGTATTTCATACAAAGGAAGCAATACAAAGAGAAAACAAGTACATGGTACACAATCACATATTAGGAATATTGAATGTTGAGGTAACATATCATTTAAAATGTATCTACAAACAATGGTACTGGAAGTAAGGGGGGAAATCTCAAAGATAGCAAAAAAAAAAACACTCTTCTATAGTGAGTAGGGGAAGGCTTAAACCCCAGCTTTTGGAGATTTGTCCTCACTTTCAGTCTATATAAGGGGATAAATATTCAAGTGCTAGACAACAATCTTGCATATGTGTACAAACTAATAATCAATAGGAAATGTATAATTAGTGCTGATATAATACAGAATAAGGAATAAGCTTATTTTCACAAGTACTTATGCATGGGATGTACATTTATGTTCAATATCTTGGATTACATCTATCTATTTATCTATCTATCTATCTATCTATCTATCTATCTATCTATCTATCTATCTATCTATCTATCTATCTATCTATAACCCTTGATTTTATGCTGTCAAATTTTTGACATATGCTCTATTATTATTATTATAATACAGGATTCATATAGCGCCAACACTTTGCACAGCACTTTGCAACGTTAGGGCAAACCGTACAGTTACAATACAATTCAATACAGGAGGAATCAGAGGGCCCTGCTCATAAAAAAAAAAATTGTTAGGTGTTACTGCCTGGTCATAACTAACCATTTGCATAGGTTACAGGTGGTGATAAGCACATCCAAACGTGCCTGGCAACCTCTACAGCTGTTAACCTCTATGGCTTCTGCTATTAGATACAGGCTGCTAGGTAAGGTATACCAGTGCACATATGCATTTGTTTTTAGTGCACTGGAGCTAGTTAAAGGGGTAATAAATTCTCTAGTTATACCTACAGGTAAGCCTATAATAAGGCTTACCTGTAGGGATAGTAAATATCTCCTAAACTAGCACCATTTAGGAGATATTTATTTTTGTAGAAGTCAGTGATGGCACCAGTGCATGAGCACTGCACACTCTATGGATGGTATGCCTCAGGCAAACAATGTGCAATTCATACTAGCACATTATTACATTATCCTGCAGGGGGCCATTTTTTTTTTTTTGCTGTTTACTACTTTTAATAAAAAAAGGCTGCTCTAGAACTTTGTTTCACCCAGATGGTGGGGGAGGAAACAAAAGATAAAATTGTATCACACACTACTAAAAAAATTCTTGCTAGAATTGGATCCCAGAATTAAGTACTGTATTTATTGGCGTATAACACTCACTTTTTTCCCCTGAAAATAGAGGTATAACTGTGCCTGCGTGTTATACGCAAGGGCTCTGGATTTCTTTTTACCTAAAACTTCCCTCTTAAAGTTAGGGTGCGTGTTATACGCATGTGCATGTTATACGCCGATAAATACGGGTATATTCAATACAGAAAGATAAGAGTACTAGCTATTTATCCACAGTATAAATTTGGTTACAAGACCTTTCACACAATAGCATATATTATATATTATTTTCTATCCTAATTGAAAGAAAAAAAAAGATTTGGTGTCACACACTATTTTTATAAAAGTACCTGTTTACTGTGTCCAAATTCTGAAAGCCTAATCTCTCATGAACAAAAAGATGTATATTGTTGTCACCATGATATAACATCCCCACAGGCTCAGCACAGGTTTTCTTTTTTTTTCTCTCTCTTGGCTGTACAGGACTGTGGCTTAGCACCATAAAAGATGATTGCAATACGATTTCCAAAGCAGAAACAAGTTTTAATTAAAAAAAAATGTAAAGCTGAATGAAACCTGGTTAAAGTAAATGTGGCTTTTCGTTTAAGTTCTACTGTTGATATGTCATTGCTCTCTGTCACATTGAAAGTGATCGTGCTTTGTTATCAGTGCTGAGCTTAGGCAGCTCTCTGATGTAGAGTTGACTAAAATACAATGCTGGAATCAGGAAGGTGCTGCCTGTATTCAACATGCTACCTGCTGCTGTACAAAGGAATGGAAATTACAGTTTCTGACACTATGTAGATGAATAAAGCTTAGATCTCAGCTCTTCCAAGCAGTATTCATTGTAATACGAATGTCTGCTTAAAATACAAAAATGAAAAATATATTTTTTTTGGCCTGCTCCTCAGTGCTTAAAGGTATAATGCAGTAATGTTTACCATAGATAGTCTAGGCTGCACAATGATATGCATTGCTTTTTCCAGGCAAAACGGAAAGCAGTGCTTAGCTGATCCTATAACAATGAGGTCCTTAGTGAATTCTATTCATACCCTGATATCCACCTTTGGACAAAGCTCTGTGTCTGCCATATACACTCATTTAAGGACGCCAACTCATCTTTTAGCTACTGAAAAATAAGAACTGCACAGGGGCTTGGTAAAGGCAGGTCAGGCAATACCTCTATATGACAATGTCACCTGTATGATTTTTCAGCAACTAATGAGATGGCAGCCCTGGTAGCCCCGTCTGAGGGCAAAATAGTTGCACTGACTATGATGACATGGCTCTCCAATGATGATTGCGGCTACCAGGTTTGTGAACAACTTAGGCCCCGTACACACGGTCGGACCAAACCGATGAGACTGGACCGTCGGACCGTTTTCATCGGTTCACCTCTGAAGTGGCCGTACGGCCTGATATGTGTACACACCATCAGTCCAAAATTCGATCGGGTCAGAACGCGGTGACGTCAAACACACGACGTGCTGAATAAAACGAAGTTCAATGCTTCCAAGCATGCGTCGACTTGATTCTGAGCATGCGCGGGTTTTGAACCGATGCTTTTCTGTACTAACCATCGGTTTGGCCCGATGGGGCAGCGGTCCATCGGTTCGGTTTTGAAGCATGTTTAGAAATTTTGGACCGAAGGAAACCAGACCGATAGCCTATACCAGTGACGGCGAACCTTGGCACCCCAGATGTTTTGGAACTACATTTCCCATGATGCTCAAATACACTGCAGAGTGCAAGAGCATCATGGGAAATGTAGTTCCAAAACATCTGGGGTGCCAAGGTTCGCCATCACTGGCCTATACACACGGTCGGTTTGGTCCGATGAAAATTAACTTTGGTTCATTCTCATCGGACCAAACCGACCGTGGTTACTGGGCCTTAGGATATTAATAAAACTTATGGGGAAAAATCATTATCTTTCTTAAAACTTTCCAATAAATTGCACTGCGTGACAATTTTGGTGTTAAAAAAAGGAGAGAGCATTTATAGTTAAAATAATGAACCACCTTGTTTATATTTTACAGGCATATTCATATACTGTGATCAGAATAGTGTGGATGGGTAGCTGGACCAACATTGGAGTATATTCAGTAGCTTTTTACTCTTCAGGATCCATTTGATAAGAGCTTCAATCACAAATATACTTATTTGTCAAACCATGCATAGCCATAGCTTTTCATAGCCACCATTCACTGTAGTATGGGCTTTACTTGTTTTCACATTTCTTTGTGAACTAAATGAAAACAGTACCAAAGCATAAATAGCTCTGCCACCACCCTAAAGCCTTGAGACACGTGTGCCTGATCTTCATTGACCTTTACCCAGTTGGAGTAAAAAGTTAGTGATTTAACTAAAGGTTTTTATTTTTTATTTTAGATAACTTGGAGAGGGATTAGCACTCTTGTTGGGTTTTTATAGCTGTCTGTGCACCGTTATTGAGATTCTCTCTATGTGTCTTGTTTACCACCCTCCCTCCTAGATTGTAAGCTCTAATGAGGCTCTCTGATTCCCCCTGTATTGATTTGTATTGTAATTAATTGTACTGTCTGCCCTAATGTTGTAAAGTGCTGCGCAAACTGTCAGCGCTATATAAATCCTGTAAAATAATAATAATAATAATCTAAAGTAAAAGAAATTCCCAAACTTTAGGTTGACACCAGAACAGAAATAGATGGGAAATCTTCCAATGGGACACTAGTTCTGGCAACAAGGAGTGAAGAGGAAATCTCCCCATGGGACACAGATGGCAAAAAACTTACCGGGGTTATAACCCTCCCTTTCTCTTTTCAAAGTGAAAAAAAAAAGTTTTGCCTTTAGCTCTATTTTATTGGGAGAGAGCAAGGATATGAGCCAATTAAGAAAAGAGAGCTGCAAGCAGGCAGCAGCTGTCATCCGTCTCTGTTACCAAAAGATGCACCATTCTAAACAGCAAAGCATTGGAATGTAGGAGGATTCAGCCTGCCGTATTTGCATTGGTTCATGACTATGATGGCCTGCGTCATTTTCCAATAAGAGTGGAAGTGCAAGGGGCACCATTCTTAACAGCAAAGCATTGGAATTTAGGAGGATTCTGCCTGACTTATTTGCATTGGTTCATGACTATGATGGCCTGTGTTATTGTCCAATAAGAGTGGAAGGGGCAGGAAAACTCCATCATTACCTGGAAGTGCCAGGGCTTATACAGTTCAGGACAGCTGTAGAAAATAGGTTTGGGGAGCTTCTGTTTGCATGTATGGACAACCCTCAGGTGCCTGTACTTTATACGTGCTGGTGGCACTTACTTAATTAAAATTAAAACAATGTGCTACTCTATAAGGGATACAGAAGAATTTGAAGCAAAGAATAATGGTTGCATGAACTGTCTTTCCTTTATACTTATTTTCATTTGTGGTTATAACTATGCTCAGTATAATACAAAAAACATACTTGTGAGTATTGTATCACATTCTAGCAAGCTTTTCTCAGTTTTTCCTAGTGATGATAACCTTATATCATCTGTTTTTTCTTCTCAGCTACACTCAATGGTTTCTGTGTCTCTTGTCTCAACGACATGGATATGTGTATAACCATCCCTGTCTTCAATCTCTTAAGCCTCGTACACACGGCCGAGGAACTCGACGGGCGAAACACATCGTTTTGCTCGTCGAGTTCCTTGTTAGGCTGTCGTGGATCTCGGCGAGCCAAATTTCTCCATTGCCATCAAGGAAATAGAGAATATGTTCTCTTTTTGGCTCGACGAGATCCTCGACAGTTTCCTCGTCGAATAGTGTACACACGACCGGTTTCCTCGGCAAAAAAAAAAAACAGCAAGTTTCTTGTAGTGTTGAGCAGAATACGCCATATTCGATTTCGCGATATATCACGAATATATAGCCGAATATTCGAGAAATATTCGCTAAATTCGAATATTCGTGATATTTTATCGAAATGAAATGTTTGCGAAATTTCGCTATTGCGAATGCGAAAATAATTGCGAAATTTCGACAACTGCGGTAGGAGCACTCTGATTGGCTCAGAATATTCGTGATATTTTATCGAAATTTCGCAAAATGCGAATGCGATATTTATTGCGGAATTTCGACAACTGCGGTAGGAGCCCTCTGATTGGCTCAGAATATTCGTGATATTTTATCGAAATTTCGCAAAATGCGAATGCGAAATTGATTGCAGAATTTCGACAACTGCGGTAGGAGCACTCTGATTGGCTCATTATGAAATCGAATATTCCTGATATTTTATCGAAATTTCGCAAAATGCGAATGCGATATTTATTGCGGAATTTCGACAACTGCGGTAGGAGCACTCTGATTGGCTCTGATGCAAAAGAAGGGCGGAGAAAATAATCGCGCGATATTCCGATTGCCGAATAATCGCATTGCGATTTTTCGGCAAGATAAAATCATCGCTTCAGCTACTCGGCCCAAGGTCTCTAATCATACCAGCAATGCTTTTAGACGTCGAGGGAGATTTCTAGGATGTGATCTGTTCTAAAAATACAATTGAAAAAATTTGAATATTCGGAATAGCGAATATTCACCGCGAAATTCGAAATATATCGCGAATACTCGAATATGCCATATTCAAGCCGAATATTCGCAATACGAATATTCGTGAGCAACACTAGTTTCTTGCTGGTTTTTGCCGAGAAACTCGGTCGTGTGTACGAGGCCTTAGAAATCCCCACTAAAAATGCAAGCCTAAATTATAGCACAATTCTGTGACTGAGGAGATTGATCAAAAAAATAAATAAAAAATAGCTCATTGGTGGCTAAAGGATCAATTTATATTGCTTAGATAGGACTTTCTCTTTTGTAATACACCTTTAATTATATACTTCTGGGAACTGAACATAATGATGGACTATATCTCATAACACAAAAAGGATGATTGCCAGACTTAGTTTAAAAAACTGGATGACATTGGTTGATCTTGGTTAAACCACTTAGGCTAAAAGTACCTTCTTGGCACATACACTGCAATGGTCCTTTCTCAATTAATCTCATCCACATGTATATTGCTTTTCATTGTTCAGCATTTCTAGGTGATCCTTTGAAAAGCAAAATCAACCCCATGCAAGGATGCTCAGCAGGGTCTGTCTTGAAATAGAATTCACAAGACTCTGCTTGTACGGGAATTTGTCCGAATTAAATCTGACCAATTACTTCCTACAATGCTACAGCTAGGTGACAGTGTCTAACTGCTGCTGATTTCTCATTTTCCATTAATTCAGATCTGTAGCAATTATTGTATCTTTTAAATGAGGTTCACAAAGAATACTGGACTTTCTCAGGTCATATTAAAACACAATGGTGGAACAGAAGCTAATTCACAAGCATGAGTGACCTGGAAATTAATCCTAGGTTACAAACTTCATAAATTACTCTCACAGTGAAAGCTGCAAGGTTAAGTTTTATGCAGCTATATTGTATATGCTACCTTTTAATTGGTAACAGTGCATTAACACTTTTAGTGCAACTAGGCTGGAAACTGAAGCAACTCTTATAAAAAAAAAACTCCATTAACTATACATTGTAAAAAAAATAGCACATTCCAGTATTAAATATTGTGCCACATTTCAGCTCAGGCAATTAAAGGAATATATTTAAAGCCAGATGTGAAATCCTGTGTTCTCTTCAGCTAATTTATAATATAGAAAACTTCCTATTTTATATATTCCCCTTCAGTCAGATAATGGGCCCAATAAACTTGTTTTTTTTTTCATTCATTTTTGGTGCATGTGTGAAGGGTCAAGTAACAGAGCATAGTGCTACAAGGGTGAAGAGGATTTTCAACATGTGGGCCAGAAACTGGAAAATTGCAACCTATAAACTAGAATGTGTGCTACGTTGTATTAGCCACAGATGTCACCTCTGTTATGAATCATGTTAGTCGTAGAAGAGCCTGTAGAGGTGCTTACCACAATGAGACTAAACAGGGAGACACTGACTCCCTCCTCCGTTTCCCTTACTGAGCAGAGGGGAGAAGGGAGTATTCAGAATAAGGCCGCGTACACACGGTCGCTCCATCCGATGAGAACGGTCTGAAGCTGACTGATGGTCTGATGTACCTACACACCATCAGTTAAAAAAACGATCGAGTCCAACGCGGTGACGTAAAACACAACGACGTGCAGAGAAAAATGAAGTTCAATGCTTCCAAGCATGCTTTGACTTGATTCTGAGAATGCGCGGGTTTTTAACCGATGGTCGTGCGTACTAACGTTCGGTTTTGACCTATCAGTTAGGCGTCCATCGGTTAAATTTTAAAGCAAGTTCTCTTTTTTTGACCGAAGGATAACTGACCAATGGCGCCCACACACGATCGGTTTGTACCGATGAAACAGACGTTCCGTCCGTTTTCATCAGACCATGTGTACGAGGCTGAAGAGGTTTACTGTAATGAATGTCTGTATGGATACGTATTGCCCATCCTTCCCTATGGTAACACAGAGTGGTTCTCGCCTCCAACTGTCCCAGGTTTTTTGTTTAGTTTCCCTGCTGATTGGGAAGACAAAAACAACATGGAACACTCAGGCCCCGTACACACGACCAGTTTCCTCGGCAGAATTCAGCTTCCGACCGAGTTTCTGGCTGAATTCTGCCGAGAAACCCGGCCGTGTGTACACTTTCGGCCGAGGAAGCCAACGAGGACCTCGGCGAGGAAATAGAGAACATGTTCTCTATTTCCTCATTGTTCTATGGGAGCTCTCGGCCCGCCGAGCTCCTCGGCGGCTTCAGGGCTGAACTGGCCGAGGAACTCGATGTGTTTGGCACGTCGAGTTCCTCGGCCGTGTGTACGGGGCCTTAGGCCTCTTTTACACTGAGGCACTTGAAAAACTGCCAGTAAAACACTGAGCGCTTTTGAAGCGCTTTCAATTCATTTTAATGGAGAGGGGTGTTTTTTCAGTGCACTGCCCCAGTGTGAAAGCATTCATTGATTTTAATGGAAATACGTTTTCGTAAGCTTTAAATTCACTTTTTTTTGCGAAAGTGGTCTTAAAGTGGTGTTCCCATGTTACATTTACTGTGCTTGCTCCATAAGAAAGAACAGTTGTATTTTAACATTGTCTTAGTACAAAGTCCACTATATTTAGTTTTAATTAATTAAAATTGTTACTTTGAAAAATGGCAAAAGTATATATAAATATATTCAGATAAAAGGAAAGGAGTGTAGAATTGTAGGCTGTGGGTAAATTAGATTTAAACATCCAACATCCAACATCCAACAAAAACAAATTCCACATTGCAAGAACCCCTCAACTTCTAATCAAAGAGCCATATGTGTGCATACTCCTATTACATAGACTATAACCAAATGCTCACTACTGAAACATATTATCTATTAAAAACAAGATAAAAAATATGTTATAAAACTATTTAACCTGCTATTCAAGGCAACATGTTTCACAAATATTGGTTGCAATCCATATGGATAGTCTTAACATGTGTAGCAATACCACATTCTCTTTGTGCTGCTAGTCTCTTTTATGTTTTTTGTGTTAAGAATGGTAAGCTAGGGGACTGATGCACATGAGTCTTGTGTTACCTGATCTATTTTTGTCTGTGGATGACTAAACATTTCTAGATTCAGTGTTTCTGGTCTCCTTCTAAAGCTCCTAAGGGATACATCTTCAGACCCCTAATATATTAATTGTTCTGAACTGTTATCAATAGTGCATATTGATACACAAGAGGCCTCTTCCCATTTTGACAGTAATAACAAAGAAAAATTAGGAAAGACTGCATTCAAATCCATAAACACATCCATACACACAGCATACACATACACATGCACACAACTAAAACACACATATATTGCATTGCAAATAATATGTATCCCCACACCTAAAGCGATTATAAAGTATGTTTTTTTTACATAGCAAACATGTTATACTTACCTGCTCTGTGCACTGGTTTTGCACAGAGCAGCCTGGATTCTCTTCTTCTCGGGACCCACGCAGGCGTTCCTGGTTCCTCCCTCTTGCCAGGTGCCCTCACATAGGGTTGCCACCTCATCCCTTTAAACCCAAACACATATGAATCACACAGGTTCTGAGGCTGATTTAATGCAGATAAGGTACTAAGTGAGTTGAATTACCACCTTAATCAGCCACACAACCTGTGTAATCAATATGTGTTTGGGTTTAAAGGGATGAGGTGGCAACCCTACCCTCACAGCAAGCAGCTTGCTCTAGTGGCACCCAAGCAGACACGCTCCAGACTCACAGCTCTGTGTGTCCATTCACACTGGCTGTGATAGACAGCAGTGGGAGCCAATGCTGCCAAAAGTCAATCAGGAGTGTGAGTCCCCAGAGAGGCAAGGCCCTGTGGACATCACTGGGTTGAAAGGGGGCTCAGGTAAGTATTAGGGGGGGGCAAGGGGGCTGCTGCACATATGCATGAAGGTAAGAAACCTTGTGCCTTTACAACCACTTTAATTGATGTTCAAAAATAAGTAAAACAATGAATTGATGTAACATTTTTAAGTGTAGTTTTCTTTTATTAAGCACTAGCTGAATACCCGGCGTTGCCCGGTCTTCCTATCTTAACCTTTTGGGGAGGAAAATCATAGTAATATAAATATACCCATCTTTTATATAAGGGTGTAGGTAAGGGTTAATTTAACTGTCATATATTTTTATTTGGCACATAAGTAATATGTGTACCAGGTATTATTGAAATATCTCCAGGCGTACAGAAGTTATGTGGGAACATACATTTCCCATTGATTTGCATGGGACGTTAAACAAAAACCCTGACCCTCACAAATGGGGGTAGTTAAGGGATAAATTAACTATCCTATAGTTTAAGTGGACATATAAGTAACATGTGACCAAGTGTTATCGAAATATGTACAGCCATTTGGAAGTTATGAAGTAACATGTATTTCCCATAGAGTTGAATGGGACTTTAAAGAAAAACCCCGACCATGGCAAATGGGGGTGGGTAAGGGTTAAACCACCTATCCTATGTTTGTTGCTGACATATAAGTAACATGTGTGCCAAGTTTCATGTTAATATCTTTAGCCGTTTGGACAATATGTGTACCAGGTATTATTGAAATATCTCCAGGCGTACAGAAGTTATGTGGGAACATACATTTCCCATTGATTTGCATGGGACTTTGAACAAAAACCCTGACCCTCACAAATGGGGGTAGTTAAGGGATAAATTAACTATCCTATAGTTTAAGTGGACATATAAGTAACATGTGACCAAGTGTTATCGAAATATGTACAGCCGTTTGGAAGTTATTAAGTAACATGTATTTCCCATAGAGTTGAATGGGACTTTAAAGAAAAACCCTGACCATGGCAAATGGGGGTGGGTAAGGGTTAAACCACCTATCCTATGTTTGTTGCTGACATATAAGTAACATGTGTGCCAAGTTTCATGTTAATATCTTTAGCCGTTTGGACGTGATGCTGGAACATACATACATACATACACACACGTTGAGTTTTATATATATAGATTATGCTGTCTTATAATTATATAGGTTCTATATGATCAGTAATGATGTGTTCTGGGATCTTTTCAATTCGATAATATGCATGTGAAAAAAAAAAGACAAAATTCATTTAACAATTTATGGTGCAAATGAAGAAGCATTCATTTCAGCAAAGGGTTAATATAACATAAAAAGGCCTGTATCAGTCCCAATAAATAGTATAAGTAGCAAAGTTACCTTCAACATACTTTTTCAAAGGTAACTCCACTTTCATGGGGGAAAATAAATAGCAAATAAAGAAAAAATAATATAGCGTGTACAATTGCGATACAAGTCACATTGTAATTGAATGCTATTAAAAAAGACCTTTCCTTTTCAATCTGCAGCAGTTGTAATTTTATATAAATGCAAAGCAATTTGGCTACACGGAGTTGTTCTGTACACATATAGCCGGATTCAGGTAGGGGCGCGTATCTTGAAGGGGGCGTAGCGTATCGTATTTACGCTACGCCGCCTTAAGTCAGAGAGGCAAGTACTGTATTCACAAAGCACTTGCCTCCTAACTTACAGCAGCGTAGCGTAAATGGGGCTGGCGTAAGCGCGCCTAATTCAAATGAGGATGGGGGGGCGTGTTTTATGTTAATGTTTGGTGACCCGACGTGATTGACGTTTTTTACAAACGTCGCATGCGCCGTCCGTGTACATATCCCAGTGTGCATTGCTCCAAAGTATACATATTGGTTTCGACGTGAACGTAAATTACGTCCAGCCCCATTCACGGACGACTTACGCAAACGATGGCCATACTTAACATTGACTAGGCCAGCTATTTGTTGGAATAACTTTACGCCGGAAAAAGCCATACGTAAACGACGTAAAAAAAATGCACCGGGCGCACGTAAGTTTGTGAATCGGCGTATCTAGTCATTTACATATTCTACGCCAAACTCAACGGAAGCGCCACCTAGCGGCCAGTGGGAAAATTGCACCCTAAGATACGACGGCGTAGGAGACTTACGCCGCTCGTATCTTAGCCTAATTTAAGCGTATCTGGTTTCCAGAATACGCTTAAATTAACGCCGGTGTAGATTCAGAATTACGACGGCGTATCTACTGATACGCCGGCGTAAACGTACCTGAATCTGGCTAATAATGTGTAATGACCACTTCCCAGAGTCAGACCACTCCGTCAGATTTCAGGCATCCCCTGCAACAAAAATTTCATTTTAAGTAAGATATTTCCCAAGGAATGCAGGCCCAGCAGCTTTCATCTTTAGTGCCCTGAAGCTGCCACAGCTGACTGATAATTATGATACCACTTCTATTAGATCCACTCAGCCCAGAGGCACAGACACAAACACTGATTTCTTTCGAATAACAAAATCTGCAACAAAGTTTGTTATAATCCTTGCAATGCACATAGCTCACCCAGAGGGGAATGTTTTTTTCTCAACAAAAGTGGAGTTACGCTTTAAGCAATGATACCAATGTTATACACCATAAAACAGTGTTAAACCTATATATCTCACTTTTTTTTCTTTGGGTGGCCTGACAAACCTGTCATTTTCAACTTCATGAGTGAGAAACAGTTCCTTGGTAACCATACAGTTAATGCTTATCTTCGGGCAGGCACTTCCCTAGAGATAAAGTAGGTTAGTCACACATGTGTGTACAAGTAGCAAGACACCAGGGGGATCAGAAGACTGAAAATAACAAGAAATGTTATGAATTGATATATTTCACAGTAGCACCAGTCCAAGGAATGCAAGCTTTTAAAAGCAGGAGTGGACATTTCTCCAGTTCGTTTGAAACTATTTCTCCTATTAATGTGCCATTTTCAACATCATTAGTAACACCCCAGCTGTTTATTCTTTGGCTGTGTTTACTAGGCATGTATTCACTAGGAATGGGTAAAACATGGCTGATTTCGGTTTCAGGCAGGTTCGGCAAAATTTTAATTTATAAAGAAAAAAATTCAGTTTAAATTGCCCATAAAAGACAGCTCCCAGTTGCTTACTTCTATTTGTAAACAAAGTGGCCAGAAATGGCCTTTCGCTATACCAGACCCTTGCCATTGATAGCTCTATTAACTATTTAAGACCAGGAGCAGTAGGTACAGTTCCTGATGATATCATCACTGTGCTGCCAATCACAATGTGGCAAGATTGGGAGCCACGCCAACCAGCTCTGGGTGTCATAGTCCATTCAAAACACAGACTCTGGTCAGCTTAAAGGGTTAACGTGTTAACAAAAGAGATAGGTGCATGTTCACATGAAAATATAGAACAACACCTTACATAATTTGCAAGCAGAGCAGCTTACATTTATTATCCTAAAAAAAAATGCTAATTTCCCCTGTGTTTGCATGGGTTTCCTCTGGGTAATGCGATTTTATTCCACTCTCCAAAGACATGTTGGTATGCTAATTGGTTCCTTTCCACATTGACCCTATTATGTTTGCACAAATTAACAATTTTTATGAAATTTATAAGAAAATAGCTGCCCATTGACTCAAAAGTTCCTTATTTAAAGTGATAGTAAAGGTTCATTTTTTTTTTTAATAACAAACATGTCATACTTACCTCCACTGTGCAGTTTGTTTTGCACAGAGTGGCTCGGAATGCCCTCTTCTGGGGTCCCAAGGTGGTTGTCTCGGCTCCTCCCCACAAGAGCTGACCCCCTCTCGGAAGCTTTCTCCCGAGGTGGTTACCTTGTGGGTGTGCTCCCATGTTATACACTTGGCGTGCATAGCCACCAAGTGTATAACTCGGCCTCGCCCCCCGGCGGCCGCGTCACTGGATTTGACTGATGGCAGCGAGAGCCAAAGGCTGTGCTGTTATCAATCTATCCAATGAGGAGCCATTCAGAGATTGAGAGAATGATGTGGGATCGTGCCCACGGAGATTCGGGGCTCAGGTAAGTAAAATGGGGGTTTGGGGGGGCCGGAGAGAGTGGGGTGTTTTTTCACCTTAATGCATAGGATGCATTAAGGTGAAAAAACACAATGCTTTACAACCCCTTTAAGTAACATAGAAAAATATGCAGTTACCGAGAATATGTTATTATTATTATTATTATTATTATTATTATTATTATTATTATAATAATATATAGACCTATTCAATAAAATCACATACAGCATTAAAACATTTAAATTACATTGGCATGGTAATAATGTTTGCCATCCAGTAGATTTATTGTGGCAGTGATCAACAGGAAATGAGGAAAAATGTACCCAATGAAGATCCATATGCCAATAAAAACCTGACAACGTTTGATAGCTTTCTCTATGCCACCTAAAACCAAAAAACAAGCTTTGGCTGGACTTACATTTAAAGCATGCCACAGGAAATCTTAGCTGTTTTAACTAATTGACAAGCTATATACAAAAATAGAAGGTTTAAGTGTCAGTTCCCTGAATTGAATATACAGCCAGCAACAAACTGAATTTTCCTTAGGTAATACATTTTATACAATATGTTTTAAGTAGCAGTGTACAGAATTTTTTTTTATTTCTTTATGTCTTTATCTCAATCCCTCTCTATCCAGGGATAATGTACACAGGCATTGAGATTTGTTTATAACAGGTATTTATAGTTCAGACAAATAAAACGGTGCTTTTACATATTGTACATTCATATCAGTCCCTGACCTCAAGGAGCTTACTCTCTAAGGTCTTTATTTTACATGCATAAGATTTAAAACAAAGACCCTAATGCTCCAAGGGATAAGTACAAACCAATATGCCACTTCATACTGACCTTTATGGTGGACTAAACACAAAGATCAAACTGATCTTAACTACTTAAGGACCCCCTACCGACGATATACGTCAGCAGAATGGCCCGGCTGGGCACAATCACGTACCTGTACATGTCTCTTTAAGGCCCAGCCGTGGGTTCGCGAGCGCGACCCGGTCCGAAACTCCGTGACCGCGCCCGCCGGACCCAATCGTCACTGGTGTCCTGTGATCGGTCACCAGAGCTGAAGAACGGGGAGAGGTGTGTGTAAATACACCTTCCCCGTTCTTCATTGTGGCAGTGGCAGTGATCGTCTGTTCCCTGATATAGGGAAAGATGATCACTGACGTCACACGTCCAGCCCCACCCCCTACAGTTAGAAACACATATGAGGTCATACTTAACCCCTACAGTGCCCCCTAGTGGTTAACTCCTAAACTGCAATTGTAATTTTCACAGTAATCAGTGCATTTTTATAGCACGTTTTGCTGTGAAAATTACAATGGTCCCAAAAATGTGTCAAAATTGTCCGATGTATATTAATAAAAATGCAATAAAACTATCCCCTATATTGTAAACGCTATAAATTTTGCGCAAACCAATCGATAAACGTGTATTGCGATTTTTTTTACCAAAAATAGGTAGAAGAATACTTATCGGCCTAAACTGAGGGAAAAAACATTTTTTATATATATTTTTGGGGGATATTTATTATAGCAAAAAGTAAAAAATATAGATTTTTTTTCAAAATTGTCGCTCTATTTTTGTTTATAGCGCACCAAAAGAAAGCTCTATTTGTGGGAAAAAAAGGGTGCCAATTTTGTTTGGGAGCAACGTCGCACGATTGCGCAATTGTCAGTTAAAGTGACACAGTGCAGAATCGCAAAGAGGAGCAAGGTCCTTAACCTGCATAATGGTCCGGGTCTTAAGTGGTTAAAGAGGAAGTTAACACTGCCTCTTTTTTTGTGGTGACCTGCAAAGTAAAGGCATAATGTGCTAGTATGTGTCGCATACTTGCACATTATGTGACACTTACCTGCAAACAAAGCCCTCGTTGTGCCTGCTGAAAGCCACATCCATCTTCGCCCGTCTTCTTTCTGGGTCCATGGACTCCGGCCGTGTGATTGGCCAGAGCCTCATGACGTTAGTCCTGTGCATGCGTGTGAGAGCCGCCAGTCACGGCACAGGGCTCTTAAGAAATGGCACAGTTCCTTCAGAGCGCATGTGCCAATGATGTCATCGGCAGGGTATACAAAAAATATCTCCCAAGCGGTGCAAGTTTAGGAGATATTTAAAGTACCTATAGGTAAGCCTTATTATAGGCTTACCTATAGGTACATACAATCAAGGGAAGTTTACTTCCTCTTTAACTGACCTCACATACCTTTGTTTACTAGATCTTTCTGATTATTTCATTATTCATTTTCTCTGTATTTTGACTAAAATTAGATGAAAAAAAGATTAATGTGAGCCAAGGGCAAAAGTTAATTCAGCTAAGGAAACATTATCTCATTTAAAGGACCATTAAACTTAATTCACATGCTGGAGTTATAAAAAAAGAGTATTGGCTATCATAAGCTAGGTGCAAAAATTAGCTTGTAAAAAAAGGAAATATGTATGATTTTTAAATCAAATAACTACATTATGAAGGTGTTTTATAGTGAAAGAAAGGGACCATTGTTTTAGATAATACAGTGAGGGTTATAACATACAAACTGATTAAGAACATAAACCCTGAAGTAAGAATACATTAAAGAAAATGGCAGTATGACAGTTACTATGGAAACAGCTCTAAAGTATTACATTTGTTTGTCTAATAAATCAGCAACAGTCAATATTTTAATAACATTCAAGATAGTACAGTTTGTACTTGTTTTCTTTGGAACTGATCTGTTTTAATTGTAGTGTTCTTATGTTCTAAAGTTGACAACACTATCATTGGTTAAAGTTATGGCAGTTTAAAAATAAAGGAATTTCATTTAAATATGTTTCTAATTTTAAATGATGAATGTGCATTACGCTAATGTGCTGTTTGAAATTGACAGTTGCTTGTGGGTAAAAATAGTGCAGTTCCAATCCAGTTCCCAAATCAATATGGTAGCAAAGAATTACTTTTCTTGATGCCTTCCAAAACAAAGGACATAAGAATTTCAAGCGGCTGATATAATCATATAATTTTGCATAAGCACTGTAGACACCTTATACAGTGTTCTTCCAATTAAATGAAAGCTCTCATTGATTGCCAACTGACCCATAACAATCTAAATTCTTGCACTATCAACAACCATCTGACTCAACATCTGAATCTTATATATTGCATCATCAGGTATCTGGGTAGTTGGCTGCATAAGAAAATATCTTTACACAGTTAAAAAAAAATATTTTGGATATGTTGAGATATTTGTGGCGCATTCATTTCCCATCATCTTTACCCATTCTTCGTACACTGAAAATAATTTTTCACTATATTTCAACTTTTTACACTACAAACAGTAACTATGTCACATACCTAAATGCAGAGCCTAATGCCATGTACATATGATCGAAAATTCTGCCAAGAAAAGTTTGATGTGTGTAGGCCCCATCAGACATTTTCTGTCTGAATTTCCGACAGCAAAAATGTAAGAGCTGGTTCGACAAGAATGGGAAAGGTTCTTGTCGGAAATTTCGATCATCTGTATGCAATTCCGACGCAAAAAAAACCATGCATGCTCAGAATCAAGTCCACGCATGCTCCAAATCATTGAACTTAATTTTTCTCAGCGCGTCGGAGTGTTGTACGTCGCGTGTTCTTGACAAAATTCTGTTGGAAAAAAATCCACAGTTTTCTTGTCGGAATTTCTAATCGTGTGTACGCGGCATAAGATGATGAGTGTGGCTTCTATTACTGTTTCAGTCCCGACACTATTGAGTTGGTGGACAGGGAATCTGGGAATAAAGGAGGACCATCACAACTCATAATTTAATTCCACATCAATGGGATTTTCGAACAATGTGGTTGAAGTTGGAGTATCAAAAAATACAGGTCACAAATGGAAACCAGGTAGAACATGATGCCAGGGAGAGCAATGTGTTAGGTACCAAGATGATAGGTAGGAATTCTAGTTGGAGGAGTAAGCTAGAGCTGATAAAAAAACAGGTGAGCATACAAGGAAGGACCATAGGTAAGTCAAAAAACAAGCCAGGATTATAACAGTAGTTAGAGCTAGATTCCAGGTATATACTGCTGAGAACCTTTAACCACTTCCAGACTGAATATAGCGACAGTTCGTTCTTACAGGTAATGGGAGGGGACACTCCCGCCGCCATCCAGTGCTTCTTCGGGCTCTCCTGTGCCATCGGGGACCCGGAAAAAGAATCGGCTGCAGCTGGATGATGACCATAGAGATTTCCGGTGACCAGTCATCTTTATGACCGTCGGAGGGTTGGGCGCGACGTTTTGATGTCACGTCTGGGCCGCAGATGTAAACAAAGCCGCAATCGTGGCTGTCAGCATGAACCAAAAATATATATGAATATATATATAATGATATACGTGGTCAGGAGCAGAATTGCTCCAACAAATTAGTGAAGACATTATCAAAACTTGTGGAAGAATTCCTGTGAAAGAAATTCAGCAAACACTGTAATATATGTAACGACAAAACGTAGCCATAAAGTTCAAAAGTACACCTCGTGAAAATACTCCAAATCGTAATAGAAAAAGTCTGTGCACTGTGAAAGTGATAAGGAATCAATTCCCATAGGTAGGCGAAAGATGAAGTATGTTTTTCAAAGATACAACCCCCGAAACTAGTATAAGGTGAAGGTACCCTTACCAGATGGAGTGGACCCACAACTCACCATACGGCAGGGGGGTCACAAAGGCTAATTGGGCCGATAGCCCTCTCTGGTCACCGTCCCGATCCACTCCACTGGATTGCAACAGACGTGGTGTGCATCAGATTCGACCAGAATCGATCAGGGTATATCCGCGGCCAGGTATCAGACTCCAAACCGGATTCCGTAAAGGGTGATGATTCACCAAAGTAGTTCAATCAGGGGAAAAAAAGAGAGAAGAGAGCATCTCCTCATAGTGTAAAAATTTAAATGTATTAAAAAAAAAGTGGGGCATACCATAGAAGTCTTTCTCAGAGCAACAATTCTAGCACTAGACCTCCTCTGTAACTCTAAACTGGTAACCTGTAAAAAAAATTAAAGCGTCGCCTATGGAGGTTTTTAAGTACCGAAGTTTGGAGCCATTCCATGAGTGTGCGCAATTTTAAAGCATGACATGTTGGGTATCTATTTAAACATCATCTTTCACATCATACAAAAAACTTGGGCTAACTTTACTGTTTTGTTATTTTTTAATTCATGAAAAAATTGTTGCGCAAATACCATGAGAGATAAAAGGTTTCAACGACTGCCATTTTATTCTCTAGGGTGTGTGCTAAAAAAAAACATACATAATGTTTGGGGGTTTTGAGTAATTTTCTAGAAACAAAATGATGATTTTTACATGTAGGAGAGGAGTGCCTGAATAGGCCCGATATGGATGTGGTAGTGAGGACTAGCAGAAGCTTCAATTAGTCTGCCAGCAGTGAGATTACACACATACCTGCGCAGATGCTATGAGATGCACATACCAACCTGCAGATTTATTTAAACAGAACTGCATACATAGGCACAGGTACTTGAGCTGGTAACTAACTATGCAGGCTAACAGGATTTTCCTGATGGTCCTTTAGTAGTATAAGGTATTTACTGGCAGAAACACAATTTTTTACTATCCAAAGTAAAGCAACTAGGGGAGAAGATTTAATAGATGGAAAGTTTAAAAATAACTGAAGGTCTGCTTTAACACCAATGTGTATTTACAATATTTTAGTAATTCTACTGTACTTTATTCTTTTGAGGATTTAATTTGATCATTTCATTTCAAATAATAATTTCCCTAACCTTTGGAATGAATTGATATTTACAACTGGGTGTGAAATCATGCAGAGACTATATTACACTAAAAAATACATGAGACAGCAGAAATAAGGTGATTTATTCATTAAGGTAACTATGTATGCCTGTTCTTGTAAATGGACTCCAAAGCAATGAAACACATTCTTTGTCATTGGGGAAATAATTCTGCATTACCCTCAGAAATTGCAAAGACATACTTTTAGCACTTTCTATCAAACGTGCACAGTAATACCTAAAGTGGAACTATTGTGGAAATAAAAGATGGCATATATGATGCAGTCTGTCAATATAATTAGCACAGCAGTCTTTGATTTTCTCAGTCCCCCCATAGCATAGTTTAGTTATCTGTTGGCAAAGCAGTTGTTTTACCTTCCTATAACAGATTTGGTTGTACAGCAAAAGTGACCATTAGAATTCTGTTTGAACTAGGTTTAAAAATGTATAGTCAAAGCAATGTTTGGGTTTGTTATGAATTTTCTTGATTGACCCATCTGGTCTGTGTCTGTCAGTGTAGAAATTGGTTAGTCTTTCCAACAGTGGTGCTGCTTGGGCCCATATAACTGCCTACTGGCTTCTGGAGGTACAGTAGTTAAAAAAAAAAATTATTTATCAGGGTATAACACACACCCTAATTTAAAGAGGGAAGTTTCTGGGAAAAAAAAATTAAATACTGAACTTTGAAGCAAAATAAGGGTAGCTCAGGAAGTGGGTAAATCCTTCTGGAGCTGAAGTGGTTAAGACCAGTGCACACTGATGCCTGACAAGGGAGGGCAAAGAGACACAAACTATGTGCAGAAAGGGGGGCCTGTCAGCCAGTGTGTGTTGTGTGTCTCTCTTAGCTCCCCCTCCCCCTGTTAGGCAGTGTCATTCATTGCTTCCCCCCATCTCGCTGGCATTATAATGTATTGCTCTCCGACGACCAACAGCCACATCCCCCTCGCAGACCAATATTTTTTTTTTTAGTTAGCTTAAACTCAGATGATTTGTACCTGCCGGGTAAAGGGCTCTGTCAGATCCAGTAGACATTCTCCTGCTGCTCTGCACAAAGAAAGCCAGTCTAGCTCTCATGGCCGTCAGCCTCAACTCCCGCGAGCAGTGCAGAACATTACTGTGTGCAAAGAAGCAGGAGGATGTCTGCCACCGGAGTGTACCGGGGCCCCCTTGCTCTGGTGTTTGCTCGCCCGAGATCGCACCACCCAAGGCACTATATGCTGTATGTACAATGCCGTTTTTAAACTATATCGGTGTATAACACACACATGCTATTTTCACTCTGTTTTCAGGGTGAAAAAGTGTGTGTTATTTTGGAATAGATATGCAACAATAACTGTCTGTTTCCAATAATCTTAGTCCACTTTCAGATTCCTTTAGGGACCATATAAACCATTGGTGCAGATTACCCTTGAATATCTTACTTTCCATATTATTGATTTTAGCAAATAGGGATGACCCGGTTCGGTTCGCAGCAGAACATGCAAACAGGCAAATAAGTTTTTGAACACGCAAACACCATTAAAGTCTATGGAACACGAAAATGAAAAATCAAAAGTGCTAATTTTAAAGTAGTAGTAGAGTAGTGATTTTAATAATGCTTAAAGTGAAACAATAAAAGTGAAATATTCCTTTAAATTTCGTACCTGGGGGTGTCTATAGTATGCCTGTAAAGTAACGTATGTTTCCTGTAAAAGTCCATGCACAAAATTAAATTTCTAAAGGAAAAAAAGTAATTTCAAACTACTTGCGGCTATAATTAATTGTCGGGTCCTGGAAATACAGATAAAAGTAATTGAAAAAAAACAGCATGGGTTCCCTCCTTAGTCCATTACCAGGCCCTTTGGATCTGGTATGAATATTAAGAGGAACCCCGGGACCAACATTTTTTTTTTAAATGGTGTGGGGTTCCCCCCAAAAATCCATACCAGACACTTCAGGTCTGGTATGGATTTTAAGGGGAACCCTGAACCAAAATTGAAAAAAATAAATAGCGTGGGGGTTCACCCAAAAATCCATACCAGACCCTTATCCGAGCAGGCAACCTGGCAGGCTGCAGGAAAAGAGGGGGGACGAGAGAGCGCCCCCCTCCTGAACCGTACCAGGACACATGCCCTCAACATTGGGAAGATGTCCCCATGTTGATAGAGACAAGGGCCTCATCCCCACAACCCTCGGTTGTTGTGGGGGTCTGCGGGTGGGGGGCTTATCGGAATCTGGAAGCCCCCTTTAACATTGTACCCCTACCATTTCACAAAATAAGTGTCAAAATGTTAAAAACCACAGGAGACAGCTTGGGACAAGTCCTTTATTAAAAAAAAAAAGATTCCAGTGATGTTATCCAGTCTTGAGCGATACGGAGAAAAAAAAAGCCCCACCGATACGAACGATACTCCATGAGAGGCGCCCAGCCAAATGACGCTCTCCTGCTGTGACATCTCTTTTATAGCTGTCATGTGCGCGAATGACTCTGCCCCCTCTGACGCAAGGATAAAGGCCAGGGTTTCCCAGTGACGTGTAAGGGTGACCCCACCCCTCTGGCACAATTCGGGTTTCCCGTGATGTCACTGGGAAACCCCGGCCTTGTGTCGGAGGGGGGGTGGGGTCACCTGCACACGTGGCGGCTATAAAAGAGCTGTCACAGTGGTTGAGCGTCATTTGGCTGAGCACCTCCTATGGAGGCGGTATCATTCGTAGCGATGGGGCTTTTTTTCTCCATATCGCTCAAGTCTGGATTACATCATTGGAATCTTAATATTCATACCAGACCCAAAGGACCTAGTAATGGACTGGGGGGAACCCATGCGTTTTTTTTTTCAATTACTTTTATCTGTATTGCCGGGACCCGACAATTCATTATAGCCGCGAGTATTTTTTAATTACTTTTTTTCCTTTAGAAATTTCATTTTGTGCAGAGACTGTTATAAACATGGGAAACATTCGCTACTTTACAGACATACTATAGACACCACCAGGTAAGAAATTTAAAGGAATATTTCACTTTTATTGTTTCACTTTAAGCATTATTAAAACCACTGCTCCCGAAAAAAATTCAGTTTTTAAAACTTTTTTTGCATTGACCCAAGTCCCCAAACACTTTTTATGACCATAACTTGCATATTAACCTTTAAAATTAGCACTTTAGATTTCTCCCATAGACTTTTGAAGGGTGTTCCGCGGCTTTTCGATTTTTGCCGCGAACACCCAATGTTTGAGTCGAAATCATATTTAACTTAAACATAAAGCTCATCCCTATTAGCAAATTATTGAGATTTTTGCTACTGCTACACTCATACTTATCTACCAATACTGGTGTACCAACCATTAGCTGCAGATTCATTCTTTATCATGGCCCACCTCGAATTTGGCAAAATCAGCTACTGCCTGTAGGTTAATCTCCAACCATGCTCATATACGTGTAGACAAACAAAAAAAAAACACTCTAATGCTCATATTACAGATATCAGCCAACATGCCCTGTGATGGCAATCATATAAAACAAGTTGTCAGTCTACAATATGCTACAGAAAAAAGTCAACCAATAGCAACTTACCTTGTGTACCTATATTGCCTCCCATATACAAATTTGGCACGTGGGAGTGTTATGGCTAAAAGATCTGAATCTTACAAATTATCAGTCTGACATACAGAACTTCTGAGCTGCTTCTTGTCCCTCATTTATTTGAGGTACATAAAAAAGTATTTTATAATTATTATTATTATTATTATTATACACGATTTATATAGCACCAACAGTTTACGCATCGCTTTACAATGTAGAGGGGGGACAGCAGAATTACATTACAGTTCAATACAGAAGGGACAGGAGGGCCCTACTCATAGAGCTTACATTCTAAAGGGAGGGGATGGTGGTACAAAAGATAATAGCTGTGGGGAATGATTTGATGGGGGTGTTATCTCCATCTCATCCATGTTATCTCCATCTATGAGTGAAGTTCCTTTTGAGCTCCTCTTGAAGTCCCAAAAAGATCTCACCAAGTGAGAGTAAATCCAACCTATTTCTATAAGTGGATGTAAACCTGATTCATGAAATTTGTGTCTCTTCACAGCACTATGTCCCGTAGCTGTCTCCTGCTCCATTCTTCTGTTATCAGCCATAAAACTCCTGACACGTTCTCTGTCAACTGAGATAAAAGCATCCAGAATTTTGTGTTGGGGAGGATGCTATCAATAGATTAGCAGAGCACTGAACGATTAAACATAAAGAGCTGAAATTCTCTACCTAGGAGGAGAGGGGATTTGTACCTTACCTTCCAATCAGCTGTCTTGGCTGTATGCCTAGGATTCACTGCAGTGTTGTACAGGAATGGAAAATCTCCTAGCACTATCTGAACTTTCTAAACAGTATATAAAGCTGAATACAGCAGATATACGTGTAAAACTTATGTAAGGAGATTTGTTTTATCTCTATGTATCATATGGGGCTGTTCACTTCACTGGATATATGTGGTGGTGTACATCCACTTAAAAAAAAATAGCAAATTTGTGAATGAAGATGGCAATTTTACATTATGTTTCATTTTTGTGACCCCTTTACCATTTTTTTTTTTTTTTTTTTTTTTTTTATAATACAAGATTAATTGGACAGATACCCAACCAACAGTACAATTTCAAGTTGGAAAATTACAAACTTTTCTCCATTTACTATAAACTATCCCTTAGTGAAAATACCAATAAAATACAATTTAATTCAGATTTTCTAGCTTTTTGTTCATGCAAAATACTACTACTACTACTACTACTACTACTACTACTACTACTACTACTACTACTACTACTACTACTATTACTACTATGAATAATAATAATAATAATAATAATAATAATAATATTAATAATAATAATAATAATAATAATAATAATAATAATAATAATAATATCATTGGTGTCTAAGGCAATCAAGTTACAGGAAATGCAATTATGTATTTGGATCAAATCAACGTAAAAGAATTGTCATGGCCTGTTAGGCAACATCAGTACATTCATTGCATGATTGTTAGTTCAGAAAGCATGTAAAAAAAAAGGATAATTTTCCAGTATATAAACAATTTTCTATTAAAGATGCAAAAATATGATTCAAGTTCTATTTGTGTTGTAGATTGTAATCAAGAGAAAACATGTCTACACCTATGAAAATGAATCCTAAATCAATCAAAGCAAGTTTGTTCAATAACGCAATCAATGACACACTTCGTCAACCAGTGAAGTTAAAATTAAGACATTCAAAATACAAGACAGTATAATGTAGATGAAGTGTAAATACACTTGAGTTCCCTCTGACAAGGTCACAGGGTTTACAAGACCTTTCGTCACTGTCCTACACAGTTAGCTTAATGTTTATGCACTAAACAGCTGTCTGCTAAATAATGCTACTTTTCAGTTCACTTATATCTTTTTATCTCAATATTGGAGTATTCCTTTGAATATCTGAAAAGTAGAAAAAAAATGGATATATTAATATGAAATTATTATGAAAAACTGTAATCTACTATACAATACTATATAAAAACCACAAGGGGTTATCTTTAAAAAGAACACGGTTTAATTATCCAATATAGATAATACATTTTGAGTGAACTAATGTTCTTTAATGAAGATTATGACAAACTAGCTAATATTTAAGTATTGTATAAAAAATATCTTTAAAATATTATACTAAATTTATTGTTGATGTGACTTGATGTGTTATCCATAATAATATACTATTCGAGGTAATTATATATGATTTATACATAATAATTATGATAATGACATAATAATTATATACTAAGTATTACATTTATGTTGCCACTTCTTTTATGAGTTTCTAAAAATATCTAATAACAACATTACTATTTAGTGGAAATAAGTGTACAATAGGTACATTGCCTTGATTCCTATCATTTTCAGTTTATTTATTATAAAAAAAAAATGTTTTAAATCCATTAATTAAATAATGCCGACCATAGCAGGATGGGCTATTTCAGTTATGTATTTGGGCATGAAAGCTATATTAGAGGCGTTATGAAAAAATTGATAATTGATTATATTTATATATATATCACTACCCTACTCCAATACTTTACCTTTGTGACTTAAGCAGCCTACATATGAGTTTTATTTCACTCAACTATCGGGTTGAGAAAATTAAAACAAAATACCTGATTTCACCATTTTCAAAGTCTAGATGAATGGGGGAATGCTCCTGTTGTGCCTTTGTATTCTGACAGTAGGGAGACCTTCCTGCAATCAGCATTCACTGATCAGAATGGCAGGCTATAGCCTGCAGCGTTGATTGAGTGGGGAAAATCTGACAGAGCTGACCTGTCCAAATTTCAATCCATATACTACTTAAGCCCCTGTGGCGATGAAAGAAGTAGGGATGTGGTGATGAGTGATGTGCTCCAGTTTAGTTTTAGCTTTGCAAGCTTGTTCATGTGCCAAATAAACTTGTTTGATAAAAAGAAAGACATCCTTAAAAAATAAAAAGATAAAGAAAGACAACAAGTGTATGTGCACCTCCCTCTGTTTGAAATGCACATTTTTGGACAGCTGTAGAAAAAAGGCCCTTTTCCTGCTTTGCTAATATAACTGGTTGGGGTTGTAGCAAAAACAATGCAGATCTGCTAATTTCTCTAAGGTAAGGTAAAATTTTGTAATTGTCCATTGAAGGGAAACTTTTTGAATCATTTACCCCATTATTTCAAGACTGGAGTGTTAAAGTAGTCTAAGCAATTTGCTAACACTGTTTATGGAGAAAAGTTGTGGAAACCCCTCCAATTATTACGTTTAGTAATTTCCAGTAAAGTATACTCTTTTTTTTTTACAATATTTTTGTTATTATACAAAACAAAGTTACGAAACAGTGAAATATACAAAATATAATCAGAGAAACAAGTCAAAATAAGGTGAAGATACCTTCCCATATACTAAAACATTTGCTTTAAAAAAGGGGAAACAAAAGCCCATGACCTCAATAATGCATGGCAACAGGATACATATGTCAAGAGCTATAAGAAAGACCTGAAACCATCGCTAAGTCAATAGCCATGGGAAAGACCTCAGGTAGGGCCACCATAAGAGCTACATCAAAGGGCCTATGAATATGGAAGATACATGGACTCAAAACATGTAGAAGTGACGATGGGTAATGAAGAGGTAGATCACACACTAAACAGAGCATAGCGCTTTACAACTCTAAAGGGAATTTATCATTTTGGGAATAGGAATGGCACTTCCTACATTGATGTTCTATCATAAATGTGCTGGAGAGTCTCACCAATGCCCGACTCCAGAGAGAGAGGGATAACCGTAATGTATAAAATGGGGGGAGGGGGGAAAAAAAGGGAGGAGGAAAAAGAAAATAATAGAATCCGAGGAAAGGGGGAGAATAAGGTAAGATAGGGACCCCCACATGCCACCCCCCCCTGCAACTCATGGTGCTGTCAATGGTACAATATACAGTACAACAATATTTTAAATGATCTAAAGGGATAATTTAGACACTAAACATACACTAAAATTTATAGTCCTCTATGGAAGTGTTGGGTGCCAGCCAGGGAGCCTGTCCTTTCGCCTAGTTTTATGACTGTAATAAACAGAAGACCTACCACCAATGGGATGCGTTTCTCCCCAATGGCCTTAGTCATAGTCTGTGTGCAGAGATCAGTAAAGACATGGGTTAAAAAGTTTGGTGTGGAGGAACTCAAGTGGTCTGCACATAGCCCTGACCTCAATCCCACTGAACACCGTTGGGATGAATTAAAAAATGAACAGCCATAACCCTCATTCAGCATCAGTACCTGACCTCACAAATGCACTTTTTGCTGAATGGGCACAAATTTCACAGACACACAGATACTAAAATCACGAGTATAAAATAATTGTATTATAATGGGATATAGGGATATAGGAATATAGATAGATAGATATATAGATAGATAGATATATAGATAGATATATAGATAGATAGATAGATAGATAGATAGATAGATAGATAGATAGATAGATAGATAGATAGATAGATAGATAGATAGATAGATAGATAGATAGATAGATAGATGTAGCTATAGGTAGATTTAGTTCAAATCCTAATGAAGTTTTGGTTGATTTCATTTCATTTTCATTTGTAAACTGATTTTATATATTTGTTTTCAATACTAAAATCCTTATTTTACAAATAAAAGTTTAAGGAGCACTACTAGGGCACTTATTGACTACTTATTTTTTACTGACATCAATAAGGTGCTTTATGAGAAAGCAGAGGGTCAGGGGTGTGTCCCTCCTCTAATGTATTCATGTCGTCTGGATAAAATTAAATAGCTAGATGGCAAATAAAATCTGATTATTTGGACTAGTCACATCTCAAAAGTAAGACACTTTAGAGAATTTCTAGTCAGAAAACTCTAGAGCTCCGCCTACAGGATGCAAGTAATAAACATGAAAAGTCATATGCAATATTTCATATTTACTTGATGAATAAATATAATTTTTTAGCCTTGGTAATAAAAGGTAAATAAAAAAAATGTGTACAAAAGCACTACAGATTTCCTTTAGGCATGAATGCCATTGAATGTTTAAACTTTTCAAGGACTTTGTACTATTTTGATATCTGCAGATATGTGCATTTTCTACCTGACCTGAGTGAAGTGAATCATGAAATATGGTGTGTTTATAGAATTTTCTGTCAAAAAGAAGTATGGGTATGCAATATATTTGAAAGGACAGATTTCAACAATGTTCGCTATTGTAAAATAAATCCATAAAGCCCTAGGCAAAGTTTTGTTCAGGATTAAAGAGGCAGATATTCAACATGATTCGAAACATATCGATCAGACATTATTGTTAACTTGTTCCCACAGTAGCAACAGTGAGTTGCATGTGCAATTGTAGTTCCACAAATTTAAGGATACACATGTACAGTATATATAGTGTATACTGTAAATATCCCCTAAAGTAGATTACAGGTTTAACTCCATTTTTGTTGAGAAAAAACAATCACACTGCATGATTTACATATATTGCAAGTATTTTAACAAACTTTGTAGCAGAACCTACCTTTTTATTTTCTAAGACTTATTCCTGAATGGGGAGGGTCAGCTTCATTATAACCACTGAATGCACTTTCAGTGTTTTAATGAGAAAATTACAGATGATGTTTAAAATTGTATTTGTATCTTAGTGCAATCAGCAAGTCAATCACAAAAACAAGAAATTTTTATTTCTTGGGGCATTCTGTACACCAAGGATTCATCAGGATGCCACATTGCATTGAATGTTGTGAGTTTTAGGTAAATTTACTGTAAGATGCATTATAGCAAAAGTGGCATTTACAAAGAAGGAAACAAATCATACAGTGGGGTTCAGGCTCTGTCTGTGAATGCTGCTTGTACTTGTTTAAAAAAATCTAAGAAGCAGCACTGATGCCGTCGCCGCCATCTTGCTTCACTCTACCTATGCCGTGGAAGCTACCACGCATGCGTCAAAGTAATTTCGAGCATGCGCGGGTTTCCACGGCGACAGGTAAGTATACACTATATAATATCATCCAGTGAAGTGCCAGTGAAGTGCTAGGAATAAATCCCTATTAAGACCAGCATGCAATCTTCATGGGCAACTACAGCAAGTCAGTACAACCTCTGTCATATGGAAAAAATAGACACACCACAGTCCAATATTCATGGGATAGTTCAAAAGTTTACAGACTTCACTCCTATGTCACTTTTCACTTCAGGACAGTGCCGCTCATGTAAAAAAGAAAACACAGATATGGTGCAAATAACGTATGAATAAGGAAGAAAACCAATGCAATACAGCGATTGCACTCACGGAAGCCTCGATCACATTAGGCTCTGCTGTAAAGTAGTACGAACGCCGCTCAGTGCTTAGACGATCTCCTCAGGTGGATGGTCGCGTCACTCGGCTCCTCCCCCACGCGTATCGTCACTAGACACGCGACTTATTCATGGGTCCCATGAAGATTGCATGCTGGTCTTAATAGGGATTTATTCCTAGCACTTCACTGGCACTTCACTGGATGAGCCCATGAAGATTGCATGCTGGTCTTAATAGGGATTTATTCCTAGCACTTCACTGGCACTTCACTGGATGAGCCCATGAAGATTGCATGCTGGTCTTAATAGGGATTTATTCCTAGCACTTCACTGGCACTTCACTGGATGATAGCCCATGAAGATTGCATGCTGGTCTTAATAGGGATTTATTCCTAGCACTTCACTGGCACTTCACTGGATGATATTATATTGTCTATTTTGCACTTGTGATCCGTTTTACAAGGGGGTCTCTTTTTTCTTATGTAATTTTGTACGTAGAAATAAGTTATTATCAGCGCAACACACCTATTTTATCACTATTATTGGTTTTGTACACTTTTTTTGTGTCTGCAGCGGTATTATTTAGTTTTTTTATTTCTATACATTTTCCTTGATTAATTAGTATTAGTAGCGCTGTAGTACCATATATTCAGGTAAGTATACACACTCTCGGGTTTCTCTTCAGGAAACAGGCCGACAAGAATCTCGATGAGAAAATAGAGAGCAGGATCTCTATTTTTTCTCGTCGAGATTCTGGCCAGATTTTCAGACGAGAAACATGAAAGCCTTGTACACACGCTTGGTTTACAGATACAAGAGTAAAATGAAATACTGCCACAATCCCGCTCGGTTTTCTCGGCAAGAACCAGCAAGAAAACAGCTAGCAGAGCTTTCTTGCAGAGAAAACTGAGCGGGCCAGATCCACAGACGAAGTACGCCGGCGTATCTACTGATACGCCTAAGTACTTTCAAATTTCCCGCGTCATATCGTTGTTTTGAATCCTCAAAACTAGATACGACGGCTTCTGGGTTAGATCCGTCAGGTGTACGTCTTCGTACGCCTTCGGATCTAAGATGCAATACTTCGGCGCCCGCTGGGTGGCGTTTTCCGCGTCGGGTATGCAAATTAGCGATTTACGATGATCCACGAACGTACGCGCGGCCATCGCATTTTCTAACGTCGTCTGCAGTAGGCTTTTTCCGGCGTATAGTTAATGCTGGTATTTTGCGGTGTATAGATAGAATTGCCATGTTAAGTATGGCCGTCGTTCCCGTTGCGACGTCATTTAGCGCAATGCACGGCGAGAAATTTAGGAACGACGCATGCGCATTTCATTCGGCGCGGGGACGCGCTTCATTTAAATGAAACCCGCCCCCAACCTGCCCAATTTGAAATACACCGCCAGAAATACACTACGCCGCCGTAACTTACGGCACAAACTCGCTGAGGATTCGAAAATGCGCCAGGTAAGGTACGGCGGCATAGTGTATCTCTGATACGCTGCGCCAATGTATTTCTTTCTGGATCTGGCCCTGCGTGTGTACGAGGCATTTGAGCTCCTTCTGGGATTGTGGCAGTATTTCATTTTACTCTTATCTGGGATCTAATAGGGTGGCCACCAAATCATGGTCCCTTTCTTTTGATGACCCAACACCTAGGGTCTTTGAGCAGGCATTTGAGCAGCCGAGAACCTTGAGTCATTGGTGTTACTGTGAACACTGTTCTCAGCAATCTTACCGTTGGTAGGGCTGTCCCCCATTGAAGCCTGTCCTATTTTCTCATCCTCCTTACCACTAGCACCACCTTCTCTTCATATTCCTCCTCTACATTGTGCTGCCTGTGCCTCACAGAGATAAAGGCAGTAGGCAATGAACCCTTATTGCCCTAAGGAATGAACAATCTGCTGCTGTGCCTTAAGTGTTTGGTGTGCAACAGAATGTGTACATAAAGGGTAACATGAGAAAGATAGAAAAAGATATTTAAAAAAATTAATAAAGAAATTATAATCTTTTTTTTTTTTTACAGGAAAGGTAATATTAACCTATGCAATGCATAACTTATTGGTAGTGTTGGACAAACAGTTCATCATTATTCACATTGGCTGTTCAGCCTGTTCATCCAGCACCCGAATTTGCAGGGTATTCGCCCCGCAGAATGCCCTGCAATGCACTGCAATGCACTGCAAAGTGTATTTTGCACCCTGATTGGGCACTACTAATTAGTAGTAAAAAAACGTATCTAGACATTTGCTGTTATAACTCACACTATGTGCACCTAAAGCCCTGATCAAACTGAAATAATGTTTTTGGGTGAAGACAGAGAGACTGCTTCAGAAACATACAATGAAATAAGCCAGTTACATTATATTAAAAAATCCCAATAAGTATTTAAATAACTGGAGGTATTAACATTGTATTACCATTATTTTGTAATACCAAGATCAGAGTAACATCTATACATTTAGGTTTTTCATAAATTATATTGTTTAAATGTGGTTAATCATTTTCCTTTTGAGGAAATAATATCTTGACCTAAACACTATTTGCCTTAAGGGTAATACCATTAGTGGGAAAATTATTCAGTAGTAATTCAATTAGCTATTATTTTCAAGGCTAATGCTGCCTGCTAAAAACATGATTTCCTGAATAAATTAATAATGTGTGGTCATATTCAAATGAGCAACTATGCATTTTTTTAATATACCGTGACACGTTTCAAAATTACTTACATTGCTTATATTATGGTTATTTTCATTAACCTTGCAAGTTCATCAGAAGGGATTCGCATGCTCAACATTTTAATTTACAAACATCATATATGCCCTCATAAGCCTAAGGGGGAACTTATTTACTGAACTTCTAATTGCACAGTAAATACTGAACTTTGTGAAAATGCCTATTGTGATGTTTAAAAAAATTCAACCTGCATTTATGTATGCCATTTCCAAAATAAGGAAAATTTAATGACTTTGTACTGAAGGTGAGGCAACACAATTCAATTAAACAGAAGATTTAATTTTTAAGTGATTGTAAAGTCTATATTTTTTTTAAATTACAGACATGTTATACTTACCTGCTCTGTTGCAGTGGATTTGCATAAGGCAGCCTGGATCCTCCTTTTCTCAGGTCCCTTTTCACTGCTGCTGCCCCTCCCTTCTGTCAAGTGTCTCCACAGCGAGTAGCTTGCTATTGGGTCACCCGAGCCAAGCTGCAGCTCCATGTGTCCATTCAGACATGGAGCTGTGGTTCAGGCCCACCTCCTCTCCCTCCTGATTGGCTAACTGACTTTGATTGACAGCAGCGGGAGCCAGTGGTGTCTCAGCCATCATCCTGGATGGCCAAAACACTTGTGGTTATCGATGGACAAAGATAGGGCTCAGGCAAGTACTAGAGGGCTGAAGGGACTGCTGCACACAGAACGCATAGACTGCATTAAAAAAATTCTGACTTTACAACCCCTCTAACCCCTTCCATACAGAGCATTTTCACCCCCTTCCTGCCCAGACCAATTTTTAGTTTTCAGCGCTGTTGCACTTTGAATGACAATTGCGTGGTCATGCAACACTGTACCCAAACTACATTTTTATGCTTTTTCCCCCCACAAATAGAGCTTTTGTTTGGTGGTATTTGATCATCTCTGCGGTTTTTATTTTTTGCGCTATAAACAAAAGAAGAGCGACAATTGTTTTAAAAAAAACATTTTTTTTCCTCAGTTTAGGCCGATACATATTCTTCTACATATTTTTGGTAAAAAAAAATCGCAATAATCGTATATTGATTTGTTTGCGCAAAAGTTATAGCGTCTACAAAATAGGTGATAGATTTATGGCATTTTTCTTTTATTATTTTTCTTTTATTTTTTTTACTAGTAATGGCGGCAATCTGCGATTTTTTATTGTGACCGTGACATTGCGGCGAACACATCGGACACTTTTGACATGTTTTTGGGACCATTCACATTTATACAGCGATTAGTGCTATAAATATGCACTGCTTACTGTGTAAATGTGACTGGCAGGGAAGGGGTTAACCACTAGGGGGTGCTGAAGGGTTTAAAATGTTCCTAAACTCTTTGCTAATGACTAATTAAAGCTTGTCCTGAAGGGCCATTTTTCTATACCCCTTCCTAACCAATCTTGGCGGCAAATCATTTAGGCACAGGGGGCCAGATTCACAGAAGAGATACGACGGCGTATCTCCTGATACGCCGTCGTATCTCTGTGATCCTTCCATCCTAACTATGCGACTGATTCATAGAATCAGTTACGCATAGATAGCCATAAGATCCGACAGGTGTAATTGACTTACACCGTCGGATCTTAGGATGCAATTCTAGACCGGCCGCTAGGTGGCGATTCCATAGCGGTCGGCGTAGAATATGCAAATGACTAGTTACGGCGATCCACGAAGATCCGTGCATTCGTCGCAATACCGTACGTCGTCGCTAGTTGTTTTTACCCGTCGCAAAGTTACACCTGCTTTAACATGGCTTATCTTTAGATCAGCCATGTTAAAGTATGGCCGTCGTTCCCGCGTCGAATTTCAAAATATTTTTTTTTTGTGTAAGACGTCCTGGAATACGAAACAGCGTAACGCACGTCGCATTTAAAAAAATGTTGGGGCGTCGTAATTTCGCGCAAGGCACGTTGGGAAATTTCCTAACGGAGCATGCGCAGAACTTTCGGTGCGGGAACGCGCCTAATTTAAATGGTGCCCGCCCCATTTGAATTAGGCGGGCTTGCGCCGAGCGCATTTACGTTACACCACCGCAAGTTTACAAGTAAGAGCTTTGTGAATCAGGCACTTACGCTGTAAACCTGCGGCGGTGTAACGTAAATGGGATACGTTACGCCGCCGCGGAGTAACGTAATTGTCTGTGAATCTGGCCCAGGGTTTATACTTTGCAGAAAAGGAATGAGGAAAATGTATGGCCTTCTAAAACAAATATAAAGTGTGGATGTCATGACTATATATATATATATATACAAATCTGCTAATACTTCTGATCCTCATTGCATGCAACAAAGGGCACTACAATTTTTTTTTGTATAGTAGCCTTATGGAGGGGCCAGCATTTAAACTGTGTTTAAGACCCAAGATGTCTTATTGCATTGTCTGGTAATAATTGTACATTTTAACCTGCGGTATATATGCCAATGGTCATAAAATAAACTTAGTTGTATATTTTATTGTGTGGAGAAAAATAAGCAAGAACATCTAGTACATAGCTGCTAGTCTTTTGAACCAATATCAATATGATTGATTTTCACTGGTGTACAGTAATGCGTACTGTATAAATGAAGCACAACTGCTTCCAACCACTTTGTTTAAATATAGCCAAGATAAAAATCATGCCATGCCCTTCACAATCACTAAACACCGTATAGGTCTTTTTACACATGGCTTTCACCTACTAAAAATGGCAACCTATCCATCAAGCAGTTCAAGGCTCCCATAGTTCAAGCAGATAGTTTCTAGAACTGTGCTAGCAAATCCAAGAGTATAACAAATTAGCCTCTCAGTGGCTGTCTGTGATCCCCACTATGTCTATATGTCATTGAAATGGTGTACAGGGTGTACAATGAAAACATGTGACCCTTTTTTTGCCTGTAAAAGCTGTTTTTGGCTGCAGATAAATACAAAATTGGAAATAGAACTTTAGCATGTATGTGCAAAAGGCTCTGATCACTCACTACCTTTCCTATTAAAAGATACTGCATAATATGTGACAAATAAGGGAAGTGCTTAATCATGATTTTAAAAAACCTTCTCACACGTAACATTATCCCCTATACATAAATGATGTGTGTGTGAACCAATATTTCATGCAATGAACTTTATTAACCCAAAAGCCAAAATTGTCAAGTAAAAAATTGCAAGTGTTAATTTAATATTATCACAACAAATAATTGTCCAAAGGTAATTAATTATACATTCTCCAAATCATCTAAAGTGTCAAACACCATGTGTTGTGGTATATCCTTCTTCCTTGGAAGTATCCTTATTGTGCTTCACACTCAGCAGAGCCACAACTTATAGGAATGACAGTCACAGAAGATGTTGACTTCCAGATTATAGCTAGGTCAAACACACAGGTAGAAAATTATTACATGGATCACTTAACCAAGTATGATTACAGACACCTCTCTTTCTCAAATGATTTTAGATCTCCATCCAGTAAAAATATCAAATACCATAAGAGCTGATGCATATTTGACCTACCTATAATTTGGATGTCAATTCTTAAGTGAGTGACATTCTTATATATAGCAATCTCACTGAGTGTGGAGCACAATAAAGATGCTTGGAATTTATTATGACACATAATTTGGGGCTTTATTATATAAAGGCAACTGCTAAAAAAAGGGGTTGATCTTAGAAACTTAAAGGAAATGTACCATGATTTTGCATATATTGAACTTTTCATGAATTATGTTCAGAACTAAAATGTTAAATTTTTAAAGGCAATTTTTAGCAGGGTAAATACAATGAGCTAGATTCAGGTACAGTTACGACGGGCGTATCAGTAGATAAGCCGTCATAACTCTGAATCCGCGGCATCGTATATTTAAGCGTATGCTCAAACTGAGATACGCTTAAATGTTGCTAAGATATACGAGCGGCGTAAGTCTCCTACGCCGTCGTATCTTAGCTGTCTATTTACGCTGGCCGCTAGGGGCATGTACGCTGATTTACACCTAGAATATGTAAATCAGCAAGATATGCCTATTCACGAACGTACTAGCGCCCGCTACGCCGTTTACGTAAGGCTTACGTCCAGCGTAACGTTACCCCTGCTATATGAGGCGCAGCCAATGTTAAAGTATGGACGTCGGAACAGCCGTCAAATTTTATGTTGTTTACGTAAGTGGTACGTCAATGGGGCTGAGCGTAGGTTACGTTCACGTCGAAAGCATTGAGCCGACGTAACTTAGGGAGTATATGCGACGTGACTCTAACCATGCGGGCGCATGCTCGGATCGTTAGTGCAAAAATGTACATGGGGTCACGGCTACTTTGAATACAACACGCCCACTACCTTCCACATTTGAATTAGGCGGGCTTACGCCTGCTTAGTTACACTACGCCGGCGCAACGTACGGCGCCAGACCTTTGTGAATAATGGTCTGGGCGCCCTATTTTACGTCGGCGTAGCGCATATGAGATGCGCTACACCGACACAACTATACGCTGAGCTACGTGAATCTAGTTCAAAATATTGCATGTGGATCTGTCATGTTATTCATTTTTAGCCATCAAGGCTCCACATGTTTACCTATTTATTATTGGCTTCTCCATACAGAAATACCCTGCTTTATATAGAATTTAACCACTTGACCACTGGGCACGAAAACCCCCTTAATCACCAGACCAATTTTCAGCTTTCGGTGCTCTCACAATTTGAATGACAATTACTCAGTCATACAACATTGTACCCATCTGAAATTTTTGTCCTTTTTTTCCCACAAATAGAGCTTTCTTTTGGTGGTATTTGATCACCTCTGCGGTTTTTATTTTTTGCGCTATAAAAGAAAAAAGACTGAAAATTCTGTAAAAAAAAAAAAAAAAATCTAGTTTCTGTCATATTAGCAGGCTATTTCTCACACACAGCATATGCATACTACAAATTACACCCCAAAACACATTCTGCTATTCCTCCCGAGTATAGCGATACCACATGTGTGCGACTTTTACACAGCGTGGCCACATAGAGAGGCCCAACATGCAGGGAGCACCATCAGGCGTTCTGGAGCACCCAGGCCAATTCTGACATTTCTCTCCTACATGTAAAAATCATCATTTATTTGCTAAAAAAATTACATAGAAACCCAAAACATTATATATGCTTTTTTTTCAAAGACCCTAGAGAATACAATGGCGGTTGTTGCAACTTTTTATCTTGCACGGTATTTTCGCAGCAATTTTTTGAACGCGTGTTTTTAAAAAAAAAACAGTTTTGTGCTTAAAAAAAAAAAAAAACAGTAAAGTTAGCCCAATGTTTTTGCATAATATGAAAGATGAAGTTACGCCGAGTAAATAGATACCCAACATGTCACCCTTCAAAATTGCACACGCTCGTGAAATTGCGCCAAACGTTGCTACTTAAAAATCCCCATAGGCGACGTATTGCAAGGTATTGGAGTATTGAGGGTATTGCGGAGTATTGGGGGGGTATTGCAGAGTATGGGGGGGTATTGCAGAGTATGGGGGGGGGTATTGCAGAGTATGGGGGGGGGTATTGCAGAGTATGGGGGGGGTATTGCAGAGTATGGGGGGGGTATTGCAGAGTATGGGGGGGGGTATTGCAGAGTATGGGGGGGGGTATTGCAGAGTATGGGGGGGGGGGTATTGCAGAGTATGGGGGGGGTATTGCAGAGTATGGGGGGGTGGGTATTGCAGAGTATGGGTGGGTGGGTATTGCAGAGTATGGGGGGGTGGGTATTGCAGAGTAGAATAAAAAAAATGATGAGTGCAATACTCTGCAATACCCCACCCCATACTCTGCAATACCCCACCCCATACTCTGCAATACCCCACCCCATACTCTGCAATACCCACCCCCCCAGGGTGGGGTATTGCAGAGTATGGGGTGGGGTATTGCAGAGTATGGGGTGGGGTATTGCAGAGTATGGGGTGGGGTATTGCAGAGTATTGCACTCATCATTATTTTTTTTTGACTGCAGAGTATTGCGCAGGGATGGCTGGATCTGTGACTGCAATTGTCACAGATCCAGCCCACAGTGCGGCGGCTGCTGCTGCCGCCCGATCCCCCCCCCTCCCTCTCCTCTCACACTGTACCGAACGGTACAGAGAGGAGAGGGAGGAACCGGCGTCATTACATGACGCCGGTTTGTTTACAAGTGATCGCGCCGTCATTGGACGGCGCGATCACGTGGTAAGGAGCCGCTTCCATTGGCTCCTTACCGCGAGTGCTGTTGCTGCGGGTCCCGTAGACCCGGCGAGCACCGGCGATCGCGTGTGCGCGCCCGCTCGGGCGCGCACAACGCAGTCTCTGGGAGGACGTACATTGACGCCCTCCTAGAGTACAGGAACCGCTCTGTAGCCGTATTTTGGCTATAGGGCGGTTACCAACTGGTTAAAGAGGAACTGCAGTCTGCTCACATAATTTGTAATAAAAAAATGTTTTCCATTATGAAGCTTCCCTCCAACCACTTTGCATATTCTTTTATATATACTGTGATTCTGTACTTGCCAAATATGCTGCATAAATCTCCCTCCACTGAGTCTGGCTGCAGCAATTTTATCTGTGGGCAGCTGACGCTGCTGCCTGTTCACTTCCTGGATTTACACAGACACACAGAGGCACACCTCCAACTCTGCAGCCCTGTAGCTCTCATTGGCCCTCATATGACTCACCCCCCTCTCTTCCTGGCAAACTCTCACGAGAGTGAGAGCAAGAGCTGTGCATGATGTCATAAGCCTAGGCTAATGACCAGATAAGAAACACAAAGTGGGCTGTATAAGGTATTTACTGGCAGAAAGAACGTGTTTTACTAGCCAAAGTTAAAGCAACAAGGGCAGAAGATTTAATAGAGGGAAATTTGAAAAAATTACTGAAGGTCCACTTTAATCACTTGTCCACGGGGGGACGTCATATGACGTCCTCGAATTTGTGCGGTAATATCTGAATGATGCCTGCAGCTACAGGCATCATTCAGATATCGCCGTCTTCAGCCGCTGATTCTGTGCACGATAAGAATGATCAAAGCGGCGGTTCCACCGCTTGATCGTTCTTATAGGCAGTGGGAGGGGACATCCCCCCTCCCGCCGCCATCCGGTGCTTCTCCGGGCTCTCCCGTGCCATTGGGGGCCCAGAGAGTGATTCGGTCGGCGTTGCCTGGAAAGCATAGAGATTACTGGTGACCAGACGGTCACCAGTCATCTCTATGACCGTCGGAGGCCCGGGCGTGACATTATGACTTCACACCCGGTACAGGGAAGTAAACAAAGCCGCAATCGCGGCTGTCGGCATGTGATCGGTGATTTTCTTTTCAACAATTTCATGCTTGTAAGCCTCGAGGAGAGATGTGGGGTCTTATTGACCCCACATCTCTCCATAAAGAGGACCTGTCACACTGATTCCTATTACAAGGGATGTTTACATTCCTTGTAATAGGAATAAAAGTGATAAAAAAAATGTAAAAAAAAGTGTAAACTAAAAATAAAATATATATTTTTTTTCAAAACGCCCCTGTTCCCGTTATCTTGCGTGCAGAAGCGAACACGCATGCAAGTGCCGCCCACATATGTAAACGCTGTTCAAACCCCACATGTGAGGTATTGTCGCGTGCGTTAGATCGTGTGTAACAATTGTAGCACTAGACCTCCTCTGTAACTCAAAAATAGTAACCTGTAAAAAATGTTAAAGCGTCACCTATGGAGATTTTTAAGTATCAAAGTTTGGCGCCATTCCATGAGTGTGCGCAATTTTAAAGCATGACATGTTAGGTATCTATTTACTTGGTGTAACATCATCTTTCACATTATACAAAAAAAATTGGGCTAACTTTACTGTTTTGTTATTTTTTAATTCATGAAACCGTTTTTTTACCCCAAAAAAAAGGCGTTTGAAAAATGATTGCGCAAATATCTGGGGGTTCTGATTAATTTTCTAGAATTTTTATTTTTTATTTTTACATGAAGGAGAGAAGTGCCAAAATAGGCCCGGTGGACAAGTGGTTAAGCGCCAGTTCACACCAGACGCAGTTCCGTTTAGTTCTGTGTGCTTTTTTTCTGCACAAAAAGCATGCACAGTGTTTTCCATGTATTCCAATGGCTCTTGTTGGCTCTAGTTCACACCATGCAGTCAGTTTCTGGTCAGTTTCACACTAGACACAGTTCCGTACAGTTTCGTGCGCATTTTTTTCTACACTAAAAATGCATGCACAGTGTTTTCCATGTATTCCAATGGCTCTAGTTGGCTCTAGTTCACACCATGCAGTCAGTTTCCGGTCAGTTTCTGGTGCAGAAACTGACCGGAAACTGACTGCATGGTGTGAACTAGAGCCAACTAGAGCCATTGGAATACATGGAAAACACTGTGAATGCATTTTGTGCAGAAAAAAAGCACACAGAACTGAACGGAACTGTGTCTGGTGTGAACTGGCCCTTAGAGGAAATTCATGTGCACAGCTGAATTATGGAGGAGAGACTCAGAACCATTCCTCCTTTCTAATATGGTACTCCTTCAGATCATCATTGAGCTCATATATATGTAATATGTAATTAGTAAATATGGCTGCACACAGGTGGATATATAAATATAAATTATACATAAAACCCAGGGATGATGACATACGACCAAAGCAGCTGTACCATCCTAGACCAGGGCCATTTTTTTTCTTTTAAAGAGGTGTTTATTTAATACGTTTTTTTTTTTTTGTGTTAAACACTGGCATTGATTACTGGCATTGATATAATAAAATGACCAATGACAGATTCCAAAAATAAATAAAAACAGCATACACTAGAAAGTATACAAAAACTCAAAATGTAATGGAAGCAACCAAACAACACATACAGACACACACACTCATCCCCTGCTCTCCCCCTTTCCATGAAAAATAGATATGTTCCCAAAAGCATCACTTCACATATATAAAGCCAGAGAGAAGAATAAAAAGGTTAATGAGACAACTCAGAGATAAAGACATCAGCCAACTGCGATGCAAAGGGGCTGCCAAATATTAGTACATTTTTTTCAGGTAGGCCCTACCTGTGTAGACTATCTTTAGGCAAAGTAGAGTTTACCAGGCGACAGACTTGTTGCACAATAGCGGGTATTTTTCTGTTTCAAAAGGATTGCTTTAAGAAGAAATTTTGGTAAATAGATAATTTTAAATATATTTATTCTGCCAATAACACTTAGGGGTAAGTAATTTTAGGGGATAGAGATTAATTAAGGTCTAAATGGATCTGAACCTCCAAATATGGTAGAAATTCGCAGGTTAGAATGTTGGTCAGAATGTTGTAAAAAAGTATATAGTTGCAAGGGACCAGTAGGGAAGGTAATAGACTTATCCCAACTCGCTCTAAGACCTGAAACATCCCTGAACTCCTCCACTACTAGTGCACCTTCTGTATATAAATAAATCTTCTCTTCCAGGGGGCCCCAGCAGATGGCACCCAGTGCAGGAGTTTGTCAAACAATGCCAGTGACTCCATGGCAATCACAAACAAAAGTGGTGAGTGTGGGCAGTTATGGGTACCCTTCTGAAGTGAGAAGGCTCTGGAAACATCCCTGTTAGTATGAATGTGTCCTTGGTCTTGGCATATAAAAAGCAAATACACTTAATAAACTGAGAGCTAGAACCCATACATGACATGTACATGTCACACAGATTAGGCCATCTGACTGTGTCAAATCCCTTTTAACATCCAACCCACTTTTTCATAATCTAGTGGCACTATGGATATGTAGTCCATCGGTTAAATATCCACGCATGCTCGGAATCAAGTCGATGCATGCTCGGAAGCATTGAACTTCATTTTTCTCAGCACATCATAGTGTTTTGCGTCACCGCGTTCTGACACAAACGGATTTTTAACTGATGGTGTGTAGGCAAGACTGATGAAAGTCAGCTTCATCGGATATCTGATAAAAAAATCCATCGGTCCGTTTTCATGAACCGATCGTGTGTACGTGGCATAACTGTTGAATATTATTGTAGGCAATCTTACCTGGCATAAAGCCAGATTATTCAGTATTAATGGGGGATATAATAACTTTAGTCAGGTAATAGGAGAGCACGTTAGCTAATATATTGACATCATTATTCTGCAATGAGACAGGTCGATAGGACCCACATAACAATTTATCCTTGTTGCCAGGCTTGGGTAGGAGGACAATAATTGCCTTGGCCATGGAATCAAGGAAACTACCTGCAGCCAAAGCTTCAAGAAACAATCCATGAAGCTTAGAGACAAGGACATCAGCATAGGATTGATACCACTCTGATGACAGGCGATCAAGGCCCATGGTTTTATGTTTATTAGGTGTGAGGGAGTGGATAGCATCTGTAATTTCTTCCTCTATTAAGAGTTATCAAGTAATTGCTGCTGCGTGGAGGAAAGCTGTGAAAATTGGATGAATGCAACAAAAAAACATTAAAAGCCATCTCAGAAGACTGAAGTGAGTCTGCATACAATGCTTCATAGTATTGAGTGAAAATGGTATTAATCTCTAAAGAATTAGTCATAACAGTACCATTGGAAATAGTAATGTCATTATAATCCAGATGGGGAAAGAAAAGATAACAACGTCCCATTTTTCCCACTGTTTTCATGGAACATGCTGATAGACATAATTGATGATTTCAAGTCAATTCAACAGCATGTAATTGGAGAGCTCGATGAGTCTCTACAAGAGCACATCAGGAGGTCTGGGAAGGATCTGTTATATATTGTTTCTGGTCAATTTCTAAGCTATGTTTTAAAGATAGTGAAAGAAGTGCAATGCTGCACAATGTTAGTGATATACAAGACCCTTACCACTGCTTTAAAGGTACCCTAGGTAGGGCCTAAGAAAGTGGAATGGGGGTTAAAGCACAATAGTCCTCTATGTCATTGGAAACCTGCTCAGCAATTTTGGGAGTAGAAATCCAAAGAAAACTCGGTCTCCAGACTTGAAGGGTCTGGCAGCGAATGTGTATAAGAGGCTTGGTATTCAGGTGGTTAAACACTGCATAGTGCTACATGGAGCCACTATTCACTGTATTGATTGAAATAATTAGATCAAGGCTCAGCTCTGGGCAAGCAGGAGAGATACATTATGCTTGCTGTTTCTTCTTTAAAGTTCTGTGGTTTGATCCAAATTTGTGGGTATGGGATAGGATCTCTTTAAGGTAAAATACCACCGAGAGACAAGAAGTAAAGAAAAAACCTGATATGTTTAGTGTGCCTCTCAAGCACGGTCACTATGGGGAGTTGTGTGGGTGATGCTGCAACCACTACAGAAGTGCCAGAAAGAGATGGAGCTCCTCCCAGCACCTGTAGTCATTACAACAAGAGAGGAAAGATCCCTGGTGCCGTACATTTACAGAGTCCTATGGTGGTATATGAGAGAGAACCTCAACCTGGGCTCCTGCCAGGCCACAACCTCAACCCATTTCATTCTGCGCCCCCAGAGCTTAGTCATGGGGATCCCCATAACTAAGCTCCTGGGGGCTGAGTGAAACATGTTGCTGGTGTAGCCCGGATGAGGTTGTCTCTCATATACCAACATAGGACTCCGTAGATGTGTGGCACCAGGGATCCTTCCTCTCTTCTTCTAAAGAAAAATCCTCCTTTCCCCAGTTTCCTACAGTATATAACTGATGCACCAACAAACATCAGTGAGAATGAGTCAAACAAATCCATATTAATAGTATTAAGCAGATTTATAAATCTACTCCTCACATATGAATGCGTTAGAGCTTCCAAGGATAGTAGTGTAAGGCATTCACAATTCATGACCAAACCTACAGCAGCATTGATCCTTCTTCTATGATTTCAGCTGCATTAGAAGCCCCCCCCCCCCACCTTTAACACCAGTATGAACGAGTAGGAACCAAATTTGTCTTTCTGGGACTGAGGCCCCGTACACACGACCGAACATGTCCGATGAAACTGGTCCGCGGACCAGTTTCATCGGACATGTTCGGTCGTGTGTACGGCCTATCGGACCGTTTTCCAGCGGACAAAAGTTTCTTAGCATGCTTAGAAACTTGTCCGCTGGAAACCTGTCCGTCGGACATGTCCGCTGGTTAGTACATCTAACCAGCAGACCGAAATCCCGTGCATGCGTCGAATCGATTTGACGCATGCGTGGTAGCATTGAACTTCCTGGTTTGCGCACGTCGCTGCGTCACCGTCACCGCCACGTCACCGCGTTCTCTGTCCACAGGGATTTTGGTCTGATGGTGTGTACACACATCAGACCAAAATATCCCAGGAGACATGTCCAATGAAAACGGTCCGCGGACCATTTTCATCGGACATGTCTCCTCGTGTGTACAGGGCCTTACAGGGCTGACATGTGCATCTACAGTGATAAGCCTCCTTTTTATTCCCCGCCATCACAAGTAGTTTCCCGCCTAATTTCTACTGATGGCATTTGCAGGACTGACAGATGGGAAACATTTGCCTTCTGTGCATCTACAGTTATAAGTCAAATGTGGAGAGGTTGGGAACATTTTGGGAAAGCTTCCTAGTGACATAGCTGCAATATCACATTCACTACAATTTTGGCAACGAGAGCTTCTGCCTTTAATGTTGAGGCTTGACAGGAGAAGTGGAGATCATAAGAGGCTGTAGGAATTTTTTACCAGCACTAGGAGAGCTGGGCTGCACAGTATGAGGCAGGTATAAACCAAAATACATAGTTTGAAACAGTAAAGAGTTTACATGAGTTATGAAAGGATGTGTGAGACGAGGTGCAAGTCCACAAAAGTACTAACCCAGCAAGTGACTTGCTAGCAGAGTTTGTGTAAGGCAGGGAGAGCCAGAAGCACCAGTGGGGGCCCCCGAAAGAGGAGGATCAGGGCTGCTCTTTGCAAAACCATTGCACAGAACAGGTAAGTATAAATGTTATTTTTAAAAACATTTTTAAGGTTTAAAATCACTTTAAATTGTTACCCGGATACCACTGTCCTGAAAATTGGAGCCACTGTAGGCCGATCTGCTGACAGCCTAAAGATTTACTGTTGCTCAGGGGCTCTGGGCTTTAACTTCAAATTGCAGACTCCAGCAAGAAGAAACAGGGAAAATACTGGAGGCACCTTGCAGCACGCACTAATTTTGGTAGTATAATTATTAATGTGGAATGTATGTTCCTTGCTAAAGAACATCATTTTTTTAGCAAGTTTAATGGGTAAAGTTTCACTTTAATAGTAATATGAGTAACTGTGTTACTCGAGCATCCATAGTGGTAGATATGTAAAGTAAAGGTGCCATTAACCACTTCAGCCTGGAACATTTTGCTGCTCAATGACCAGGCCATTTTTTGCGATATGGCACTACGTCGCTTTAACTAACAATTGCACGGTCATGCAACGCTGTAACCAAACAAAATTTACATCCTTTTTTTCCCACAAATAGAGCTTTCTTTTGGTGGTATTTGATCACCTCTGCAGTTTTTATTTTTTGCACTATAAATAAAAGAAGAGTGACGATTTAGAAAAAAAAAACACATTGGGGGTTATTTACGAAAGGCAAATCCACTTTGCACTACAAGTGCACTTGGAAGTGAAGTCGCTATAGATCTGAAGGGAAGATCTGAAATGAGGGGAAGCTCTGCTGATTTTATCATCCAATCATGTACAAGCATAAATGCTTGTTTTTTTTTCCCTTACATGTTCCCCTCAGATCTACAGCGGCTGCACTTGAAAGTGCACTTGCAGTACAAAGTTGATTTGCCTTTCGTAAATAACCCCCAATATCTTTTACTTTTTGCTATAATAAATATCCCAATTTTCTTTTTTAAAACACATTTTTTCCTCAGTTTAGGCCAATATGTATTCTTCTACATATTTTTGGTAAAAAAATTGCAATAAGCGAATATTGATTGGTTTGTGCAAAAGTTATAGTGTCTACAAAATAGGGGATAGATTTATGGCATTTTTATTATTATTATTTTTTTACTAGTAATGGCAGTGATCTGCGATTCTTATCAGGACTTCGACATTTCGGCGGACAAATTGGACACTTTTGACACATTTTTGGTACAATTGACAATTATACAGCGATCAGTGCTATAAAAATGCACTGATTGCTGTATAAATGTCACTGGCACAGAAGGGGTTAACACTAGGGGGTGATCAAGGGGTTAAATGCGTTCCCTAGGTGTGTTCTAACTGTGGGGGGGATGGAAATGACTATGAGAGGAGAGAGATTGGTGTTCATACTTAGTATGAATACACAATCTGTCTCCTCTCCCCTAAAAGAAAAGTTTACACACACACAGATCCCAGTTCTCGCTCTGTTATGAGCGATCGCGGGTGCCCATCGGTCATAGCATCCGCTGAGCACTCGCATCAGTTCCGGGCACACGCTGTGGGCATGCGCACACCTCCTACAGCCGATATACAGCTACGGCGGCTCACCCAGGGGAGCCAAACTGCCACGGTATAACTGCGGCAGCAGGTCAGGAACTGGTTAATGAATTATTACCAAAATGTACTATATTTTAATTTTTTGCAGATGAGAACTACATATACATGCTGATAGAACAATAAATTAACCATTTAATATATGCACATATACTGTCTTCTACACTTAGATATTGCAAAACGTGTATTTTTTTTAAACATAGCAATAGTAACTTCTAGCAACCAAAGTATCTTTTGTATTCAGATTAATAATAGTTATTTTTGGATTGGTTGCCCTCAGTTATTACATTAAGCAAAGTCCAAATGACTTTACAGATATTGTATTCTGTACAAGACCCGGGATATGATTAACTTAATGTGGTGTATACATGTGAGTTATGTTTAAGTTATTGTGTTTTTGAAAGTGTGCTTTCCTTTCTTACAACTCACTCACCTGGTTTTAACAGCCCTGAAATTTCTGAAAGCAGTACAAAGAAAGAGGATTTTGAACAAACAGCAACTTTTCATTCTTGCTACCAACCTATCTTTGTGTCGTAAAAGGCCGCTGGACATATTGTTCTTTCTTTTGAAAAAGATTGCTCCCTACAGAATAAATGCTTTCAGAACTCCATGGGGTTCATTATCGCCACAGTACCTTCTAACCATCCAACATTTGAAAGCAGCATTTGTATTCAATCCCAAATCTCCTTTTTAGTAGTGAAACATGCTGTCATGGTGCTACAAGGCTGGCCAAATTTTTCATTAACCCTAGCTGCCAAGGGGCTCGTGAAATCTGTTGTTTTTATGACACATTGATGTTGTTTAATGAAGTGTGATAACTGCAGCAAGCATCATCGAAAACATAGGTTGAAAAAAAATATCAAGCTTTTCAAACCATGAAAAGATTTTCATAGAGAGATAAATGAGGCATTAAAGTTGTATTTTCTCCAACAAGGTGAGTACACTGTGGGCAAAACAGATCGGGCATCCTGATGAACTGATGATGAGGGTCATATTGTTAGAATTTATTGCTATTTCACATCTGCAGCATTATCCTCATTACCAAATACCTTGTTAACTAATTCACACTTAAAACCATGCATATTCAGGACACTAGTATTATGCACTCTGTCCAGAAATATTGTTGTGACCTATTATGTTTCTTGTTTCTTTTTATTGTGTAAGTTTCCCTATGAATGGAGGAAAAGTCACATATGTAGCTGTCTGCATCTGGTTATAATTATATCATAGATGACTGGTTTGAATCCCCAGTGTCAGAGGTTTTTAAATAGCATACAACCAGCATTCATAAGTTTTCTACATACATCGGAGTTAGGATGTTTTAGACCAGGGGTCTCCAAACTTTTGAAACAAAGGGCCACTTTATTGTCTTTCAGACTTTAGGAGGGCCGCATTGTGGCCAGCGGGGGGCAGAAAATGTCCCGGACCCAGCTCCAGTGAGAAAAAATGTGGCCTCAGGGTTGGTGGTCGGTAGGAGGAGGAGTAGGGTCCCTATCAGTAGGAGTAATAGTATCCCATCATTGATATTAGTAGAAGAAATTGTGCCCCATATCAGTTGGAGGAATAGTGCCCCATATCAGTTGGAGGAATGGTGCCCCGTATCAGTTGGAGGAATAGTGCCTCATATCAGTTGGAGGAATAGTGCCTCATATCAGTTGGAGGAATAGTGCCCCATATCAGTTGGAGGAATAGTTCCCCATATCAGTTGGAGGAATAGTGCCTCATATCAGTTGGAGGAATAGTGCCTCATATCAGTTGGAGGAATAGTGCCTCATATCAGTTGGAGGAATAGTGCCCCATATCAGTTGGAGGAATAGTGCCCCATATCAGTGGGAGGAATAGTGCCCCATCATTGATATTAGTAGAAGAAATAGTGCCCCATATCAGTGGGAGGAATAGTGCCCCATATCAGTTGGAGGAATGGTGCCCCGTATCAGTTGGAGGAATAGTGCCTCATATCAGTTGGAGGAATAGTGCCTCATATCAGTTGGAGGAATAGTGCCCCATATCAGTTGGAGGAATAGTTCCCCATATCAGTTGGAGGAATAGTGCCTCATATCAGTTGGAGGAATAGTGCCTCATATCAGTTGGAGGAATAGTGCCTCATATCAGTTGGAGGAATAGTGCCCCATATCAGTTGGAGGAATAGTGCCCCATATCAGTGGGAGGAATAGTGCCCCATCATTGATATTAGTAGAAGAAATAGTGCCCCATATCAGTGGGAGGAATAGTGCCCCATCATTGATATTAGTAGAAGAAATAGTGCCCCATATCAGTGGGATGAATAGTGCCCCATCATTGATATTAGTAGAAGAAATAGTGCCCCATATCAGTGGGAGGAATAATGTAGACAAAATGTAGTGATCCTAAAAATGTGTTACCATAGTACAGGGATCCTCAAACTACGGCCCTCCAGCTGTCGCGGAACTACACATCCCATGAGGCATTGTAAAACTCTGACATTCACAGACATGACTAGGCATGATGGGAATTGTAGTTCCTGAACAACTGGAGGGCCATAGTTTGAAGACCCATCCCATAGTAACAAAGACACCAGAAAGCCGTTGCAGAACAAGCTATCATTCCACCACTCACACAGATACCACTTATCCTGAATCTTCTAGTGCAGTGGTCATCAACCCTGTCCAGTGTTGCCAACCGCTAGTATTTTTACTGACAGCCAGTACATTTTATCCTGACAGTAAATGCCAGTAGCAGTAAAAGGTTGCCAGTAAAAAATATGGCTGTGACGCTCGGCTCGGAACTGCGCAGTTCTGGTCCACAGCCAGCCAAGACCGTCCGAGTACCTGCTACAATGTTTTTGGGTGGCCAGTCTTGATATCTACCTTAATCACAATGCTAGTTGTATATTGTATTTGTTTGTAGCCTAAATACTGAAATTTGCACTTAAAACTGTAATTTTGTAACTTTTGGAAATGCCAGTAAAAACTTGGTTGTGCCAGTAAATTTTGGGTGTTTTGTCAGTTAATTACAGTCTAGTAGGTTGGCAACACTGACCCTGTCCTCAGGGCCCACTAACAGGCCAGGATTGCAAGATAACTGAAATACATTACAGGTGATATCATCTGCTGCTCAGTGATTGCAGTATTCTAGTCCAGCCTTTCTCAACCAGTGTGCCGCGGCACACTGGTGTGACGTCAGAGGTTCTCAGGTGTGCCGCGGGGTCAGTGGAGAGAAGGCTGTCAGATGAGCCCGATCTCCAGCTGAACTGTGAAAAGCTTTGTCGGCTTCAAAAGTGAAAGTAAAGTGCAGAGGAGTGTGCTGTGCTCTCTTCTTTCCCCTAGAGTGCAGTACCCGGCTGAATGAGGAATCTGGAAAGGTACTGAGCTAGAAGCTAGATTAATTTTAAAATGGCTTTATACATGTGTTTGTATGTGTGTCTGCACATGTGAGTGTCTGTCTGTATGTGTGTGTGTGTATATGTATGTATGTGTGTGTGTATGCATGTGTGTATTAATGGTACCCCTAAAGAGCAGAGCATTTGTCTGTGTGTCAGGAATGAGCACGATTTTGCGCGTGTTCTGCGACACACCGTATTGTGAACCAAGCCTTGGACTGGGGTGCCTCAAGACTGAAAATACTTTTTAAGGGTGCCCCGACTAGAAAAAGGTTGAGAAACACTGTTCTAGTCTGCATCTACCCAAGGTAATACATAAAACCTGGCCTGTTAGTGGGCCCTGAGGACAGGGTTGATGACAACTGCTCTAGTGGGTCTGCAAGTATCATCACCTTCACTGGAAGAATTTACTTGAGATGCAGTCTGCATGTTGACCATGGTAGGCTGAGATTGTGTATCAGAGGCCCTTTGATGAGTGTATATTACAACCGCAACATGTAAGTGGAACTATGTTTTTATATTAATTATTTGTATCTTTTGATGCACTTTTGAGGTCCATCCATATTATAGCCTAAAAAAGGAAACAAATGCAGCCACCATATTTACTTATTTTTTTTATTTTTTTGAGTTTTTGTGATTTATTAACACAATAAGGAAGTTTGTTGATTAACTTTGAGTTTGTGTCATTGGCATCAGTGTTACATCAATTTAGGACACTTCTGAGACCATTCAGATTTCACCAACAGGTGCATTTGACCTGAAATCGGCCTCCTTTTGACATGCTTGTTTCAAATAAGTTTTTCCTTCACATGGAAATATGAAAATATGGAAATGCAAAACCCTCTTTGAATAGTTGATTCTCCTCAGCTACTAGCCTCGGTACAATACCCTAGAAACTACTGTATTTCCAGCAAAAAACCCATACAAATATGGTAGTTACATGTAAAAACAATTTAAAATTCAGATCTATTTGACTATGTAGATTGTTTTATTTATTTTTTTATCAATGTAATTATGTAGGTGTTTTCTGAACAGAAACTTTATTTCAAGAACTTTGAATCACCTGAAATGTGTTGCAATTTGCTCATAAAATCTGCTTTACCTCAGTGTCACGTTATTGTAGAGTTTCTTTCAACAGTTTGTACAGCCAGCTTTTAAAGCTTTCTGCTATTTAGCGAGTGACAGCACTTAGCAGGTAGGAATTTCCCAGTAAGATTTAATGACCATTTGTGGCAATTTTTCTCCTCACCTACAGCTGATTTGCAAACTATTCTAGGCCTGCTGAGTGATTAAACTTCACAGGATTGATTGTGGCTTTTGTTTAGGTCTTGATGCTGTCGTTATCCTAGCCCTGGTTATGTGTTCATTTTACAAGTACATTTTTCCAGTAGAAACATGTTATATATTTTCATCTATTTTAAAAAGTTTTTTTATGTTATTTTACAGTAAATTGTTCTATGGGTCCAGTAACTTTTTTGTGTAATATTCAGATGTTTTTATAGCTGTAATAATCCCAAAATTGTATTTTAATTTCTTTTCATTGTAACCAAACTATAGCTACCTGTTATACATAGTGAATTTTGAAAATATTGTCCAAGAACATGTCTATGGGTGATGAATAGTAGAATGTCCCACAAGCTCCATACAAAGATTTGTATGGGGTCAGTAGTTCATACAGAATCACAAAGGCTGAAGTCCATGTTTCACAGATTCTTAGCAGAATTAACAATATTTATAAAATGTAGATAAGCATGGATGCTTTAAAACATGGCGAAAACCATAGCAAAATAAAATGTATTGAACAAGGCTTAAAAAACATACATGATCTTCTTGGAATAAAGGGAAGTACATTTGAGCAGTCTACCATCTCTCAGAGTTCAGCCCTTGGCCTACAGTTTCAACTGAGAATCCTGAGCAGTGTGCAGACATGGGCTGAACACCCCCCTGTTCGGTTCGCATCAGAACTCTCGAACAGGGCAAATGTTCTAACCCGAATGGCAAACCCCATTGAAGTCTATGGGAGCCGAGTTGGAAAAATCAAAAGTCCCCATTTTGAAGGCTTATGTGCAAGTAGTGGGCCATAAAAGGGGTATTTGGGTTCAGGTACTGCCCTGGAGGACATGTACCAATGCATTTTTTTAAAACAATTGTTTTTTCAGGAGCAGTAATTTAATTGTAAAGTACAACAATAAAAATGAAAAATTGCATTAAATATAGTGTGTGGGGGGTCCCCTTAATGTGTCTGTAAAGTGGTGCATCTATAGCATGCATAAAATATACTGCAGCAAATCCCATTTAAAATTACTTGCAATTGCCGACATACCAGGCCCTTCATGTCTGATATGAATTTGGAGGGGAACCCCACAACAAGATTAAAAAAAATGGCGTGAGGTCCCCCAAAATCCATACCAGATTCTTATCCAGACATGTGGCCCGGCAGGTCAAAAAAGGGAGGATGACTGAGCGTCCACCCTCCTGAAACATAACAGGCCACATGCCCTCAACATGGGTGGTGGGTGCTTTAGGACAGGGGGGGGTTGATCTGCCCCCCCTCCCAAAAGCACCTTGTCCCCATGTTGATGGGGACATTGGCCTCATCCCCCCAACCATGGCCAGTGCTTGTGGGTGTCTGCAGGCCAGGGGCTTATCGGAATCTGGAAACCCCATTTAGCAAAGAGGGTCCCCAGATCCCACCCTCCAATGTGAATGAGTAGCGGACCCCTACCCATTTAGCAAACAAGTGTACAAAAAGTAAGAAAAACAAGAGACAAGTTTTTGACAAATCCTTTTTTTAAAAAAAGTGTCCCTTAAGTATGGGGGACAATATAATATTTGTCAAAAACTTGTCTGTTTTTATTACGTTTTGTGCACTTTTTTGGTGAATGGGTAGGAGTACTGTGTACCCGGTACTCATTCACTAAGGGGGCTGGGATCTGGGGGCCCCCAGCCACAGACCCCCACAACTACTGGCCACAGTTGAGGGGTTAGGCCCTTGTCCCATCAACATGGAAACAAGGTGCTTTGGAGTAGGAGTGGAACCCCCTTGCCCCAAAGCACCCACTCCCCATGTTGAGGGCATGTGGCCTAGTATGCCAGGATGACCTCCTGGGATGCATGCCCAGATAAGTTTGTGAATTTTGGGGGGGACCCACGCTTTTTTTGTACATTTTGGCATAGGGTTCCCCTCCATATCCATACCAGACACAAAGGGTTTGGTATGGACTAAGGAAGGACCCCATGCCGTTTTGTTCTTTATTTTTAACCAACCCTTTATTTTCTTATTCAGCTATCAGCGGGGAAACCCATTGACAGCTGATGACTCATCGGTTGTTAAGGATGCGGCAGCCGGCTTCTTAACAACCAGCTTACAATTCACCCTGATTGGGCAAAGCTTTGCCCAATCAGAGTGCAGAATGCACTGGGTAGCGCATTGCAGGGTGTTCATCGGGTTGAATCCTGCAAATTCAGGTGTCCAATGGCCGAATGTTTAGCCAAAACTCGTGCTTGGACCAGACCTTTCACCCATCCCTAACAGTGTGCTGTGCCTGTCTGATCTGGAGGCTCACTACAGTTGAACCCGTTACCCTCTGCCTCACTAGCTGTTTGTAAAAACATCTAAGTATGTAGTGATTCAGTGACACATTCTACCCTCAAAGCTTGCCTGCTAACCAAAGTGTACCTGAACAATAGCTACAGAGGGTTAATCAAGGTTACATAGGGATCTGAAAACCCTAGCTTGTGAAGCAAGCATGAGGGGAACACATGCACTGTTTGCCCCCTCTTATCACATGATTAAAAAAATGGCAGTTCTTAGAAATGTCTTGCAGCCACCCGTCAAATTTAAGCTAGTCTTGGAAGTTTGAATGCGATTTGCAATCTAGGAAGAAAATAGAGAGATAGTTACACATCAAAAACTTAAACAAGTACACTATTGACAAGCATTAGATCTAGATCTGATAAATTAGAGAATACTCAGATTAAGGTCAATCGAGTGAACTTTCTGATATTATTCCAGCTAGATTGCATTAGTAACCAAATAATAGTGTTTTGTTATTATCTTACTGAAATTGTTCTTTAAAGAGGATTTTATGTTGGAGGAAAAGGAAGGGTTTGCTCACTGATTAAACTGTTAATGTGTACATTAGGAATTATATAGGAGTAAACTTGAAATTGGTAATTGTATCATATTTATAGTCCAACTAACAACTTAGAATGGGTGTGTTGTTTAAAAAATATACGTATATAATAAGTAATATTATCATAAATATGTAGGGACGTATGCTCATACAGTAAATTTGCAGGATCTCTGTTTTGTAACAAAATATACAATGCACTAAGCCTGAAAACAAAACCTAAAATGACTTTATCTTGTGTATTATGCAGTTTTCAGTATAATTTGCATATTACAGAATATTGCACTAACAGCAACAGTATGTAAAATGTATATGGGGCAATTTATCCTCATGAGAAAAATAAAATAAACCATTTATTTCTAGCATTTATTTAAAAATAATCATAATTTATATTTTTACTATAATAAAAGTTAGCATATGCCTTTGACTGCTTCACCACACAGTGAATATTTAATAAAAGTTCACATTCACTGTTTTTTATATATGCCCATGTGAATATTTAGAAAAGAACCTTGGAGATGCTTACTAGTAGGTATGGCTTAATTTACCACAAAACACTTGTTAGACACTAAATAAACAGGAAAATATCAGGAAAAACTACAGAATTGTTCCTTTTCCCTGATTTTTTTTTATATTTCGCTGTTTGCTCAGCTCCAGCTGTACCTACTTGTTTTCATTCCAGAGAGTACTGTAAGCACCAAACTTCAGGCATTGAAACCAGGGGTCAAGTCCTGGGGAAAAAAGTGTGGGAAATCTCACCCAAGATCCACTCCCCCACCAAAAAAAAAAAAAAAATGATACGTTCATATGCATAATTACTAAACCGCATGTTTTGTTTTTGTTTTTTCGATCCACTGTACCTTAGTAATCCTTTATGTTACTGGCCGCTTCCTGTATATGGAACTTTAAGCAAGTTCTTTTAAATCCCAACTCGCGGCAGACCTCCGCAATGTCTCCTGGGAACAATGACAATAGCTCCCAGGAGACGTTGCGGCATTGAGGAAGTGACGGAATACCCGCACACTACCTGATGAATCCATATACAGGAAGCGGCCAGTAACATAAAGGATTACTAAGGTTTGCCTGCCCCTGACAGTGACTCGAGCTGGGCATCGCCGCTTAGTGAAGGATTGGCTCGGGCGGCTCGGCTGCTCTAGTCCTGCAAAGGGAACTGAGTTCCTGCTGTGAAAAAAGTGCAGGAACTCTGTTCCCGCTGTGAAAAAAGTGCAGGAACTCCGTTCCCACGCGTTCCCGCAGGACTTGAGCCCTGATTGAAACTTACATTTTCAGAAATAGTGGATAATAGTCAGCTACTCGCTCTCCACCTCATTCCTTCAAAAACATGTTGTTCTCTCTTTCACATAATAAGAGGCTTTCTCTGAGTGGATGAGGGTAAGGGCAGATAAATGTCCATCACAATAAAACAATTGTTCACTATCAAAGAACACCCTTTATTCTACAAGTGTCTCATTACTGGTCTCCCTTAGCTTAAATTCCCCAAAAAACTAAAGTTTTGATGATGATGATGATGATGATGATGATGATGAAATCAGGAGAATCATTGTTTTTTTTTTTGTTTGTTTTTTGCATGAATATTTTTCTGTAGGTCTGTCTGTTCTACAAAACGATATTACACAGTTTAGGACAATAGGCATTACAAATTGCAAACTGGCTAGATCCACATGCATATGTATATATATATATATATATATATTTATATATATATATATATATATATATAGGGGAAATAAACATAAAACATTCTGCATTAAAACTTTATAGCTGCTGCACAAATATCCAAAAGAGAACTCAACAGATATACTGTCTACAAATAAAACAGGGCTTAAAGTTGTTATATGTGTTGATGATGTCACAAGATTACGGTTCCTCCTAATGTGTTTCTTCCATAAACATTGTCCCTGCATAGGGACCCTTAAGACACATGTCCATGAAGTGCTGTAGTGCTCTCTGATGTGACATCATAGGATGCCAGTGTAGCTCTAACTTTAATCAGCATTACTTGTTGAATCTTTACCCCAGTGTTTTTATACCAAGTCACACTGTCAGTCATATAAATCAAATATTGAACACCTATGACCAGACAATAGGGGGTGTTGCTCAAGGCTCCAGCTAGGTTATTTCTTGTAGTACACCACTGGGAGTGCAGGCAAGGACAGAGCTCATTCCATCTCCAATGAAACAAAAAAATTTCCTATGCACCACAGATCACTGCAAGCCCTGTCGATATGTGAAATGTCAGCCTCAGTCGGTGCTCTAGCCAAGCTAGGCCCCCAGCGTCATTTCATATATCCACAAGGTCTTGCAGGGATGTGTGGCCCATGTGATATTTTTTTGTCTCTTGTATAATTTAACACATATGCACACTTCCTGACACCAAGGATAGGGTTGTGTAAATAGAACAGGGTGGTTCCACAAGCTTCCTGCTTTCCAGCCTGTTCTTGGACAATCAAAATCTTCCTTTCCATTGTGATTTGATCATAGTGTCTGTGCTACCTGTATGAATATACTGTAAACGTTGGGTTTTCTGAACACTCAGAACATGAAGTGGCTTGGATTAGCTACAAAATATCTTCAGTATTACAGAAGTCCTTTTGAATGTGACTGACTACTAACCACTATGTTTTTATTTGTCATAGTACAGTCATTATGATACCAGTCTTTCTAAGAATATGTTTGTATAGAGAGTTAATACATTATGCTAAATATTGTATATCACAAATTGGCAATGATATGTAAAAACAAGTAAAAGGCATATAGGAATGGCATCAATGGCTTGAAGCCCTGCAATGACAAATTTGACTGTTTGCCCAAAAAAAACCTCTCTATCTTCACATTTCATGGGATTTTACTCATTACTACTTTGTAATCTGGGTTTTCTTTTGTGTTAACACTAATGGGAAAAAATTCAATTATTGACTAAATGCGTTAGGCCGCGTACACACGGTCGATCCAAACCGATGAGAATGGTCCGACGGGCCGTTTCCATCGGTTCCCATCTGAAGTGGCCTGACGGTCTGATGTGCGTACACACCATCGTTCCAAAAACCGATCGGGTCAGAACGCGGTGACGTAAAACACACGACGTGCTGAAAAAAGCGAAGTTCAATGCTTCCAAGCATGCGTCAACTTGATTCTGAGCATGCGCAGGTTTTTAACGGATGCTTTTCTGTACTAACCATCGGTTTGGACCGATCGGTCAGCGGTCCATCGGTTCGATTTTAAAGCATGTTTTAAAATTTTGGACCAAAGGACAACAGACCGATGGGGCATACACACGGTCGGTTTGGACCGATGAAACTGGACTTCAGTCCATTCTCATTGGTTTGGAACGACTGTGTGTACGTGGCCTCAAACACACTGGGGTGGATTTACTAAAGGGAAATTCACTGTGCACTACAAGTGCACTTCAAAGATCTGAAACGAGGGGAAGCTCTGCTGATTTCTATAATCTAATCATGTGCAAGCAAAAATGTTGTTTTTTATTGTCCCTGCATGTCCCCCTCAGATCTACAGCGACTGCACTTCCAAGTGCACTTGCAATGCATTTGGAAGTGCACTTGTAGTGCACAGTGGATTTGCCTTTAGTAAATAACCCCCATTATGTTCTTAAATATAAATTATGTCATTTGTTACTCTTGTTACCATAGTTGCACTGAAACAAATGACAAACGCGTTTGTATGTTTTGTATTTTCTCCAAGTGATGGCAAATTTTTCAGTGATTTCTATCCAGTTCATATTTTATGCTGCACGTCCCTTGAGAGTATGAATTCTTTAAAACCCAATAAATGGATTACGGAACAAACCTCCTGTGTGTTAATTAAATTGTTATCAATAGTTGACTTCTGTGAAAACATGCAGAGCATGCTGTTAAATCCCTGTCATAGACAGCTCCCTCTGAATTTCATTGCATAAGACTAAAAAAAGGCTGCTGTAGGCAGCTATTCAAAGCCACAAGGTGCCTAATCTATCTCCTTTTAAAAGTCCCAAAAAATGCATAAATTGGTATTTTTTTTTACATGTAATGTAAGCAGGGTTCTGCCTGCTTCCAGTATTTATTAGAAAAGATCATAGCACTTTTGATCCTGTCAGTGCATCAAAAAAAAATTGAAAATGTGTTTTAAAATAGTGATTATAGTAATTTGTTGCAAATGTACATATAATGACTCCTCATGCATCATAGCTGTCTGTGAAGCTGCCTTCAGAAACTGTTGGGGCCACATGCCCTCATCATCGATGTTTGCTAATGGCACGGTTCAAACAAATGTGCTCTCACTTAAACGTTCCTTAAAATATGTTGACACAGTTTTTTTTCATGTACATTCCTGATAATCACTAAGACAGTCACTTAAATATAATAACGTTATTGTTGTCAGATTCCAGTTGTTTCCTTCAGTTTGTTTTATGGTTGGTAAAGCATGCTTTTAGCTGACGTTCTTCAAATGAAAGTTTAAGCCTTTGTTTGCATGAAAGAAATATAGATGTTCACAGCATTCGTTGTGTTTTATATGAGAGTATGTTCCCCTATAGCAATTGTGAATACCTCTTAAGCCCTGTACACATAACCGGGATTCCCAGCAGTATAAAGTTATCCCGACAGGAAACCAGAGAACCTGCTTGGTAAGATTCCCTGTGTACACACGGCCGGGTTTCCCGTTGTGAAAACTGCAGGGAGAGCTTTGCCCGGGAATCCCGGCCGTGTTTATACTCCCTCGCAGTGTTCCCCCATAGGAAAACTGCCGGGGCTAAAAACGCCGGGAATCCCGGCAGAAAAATAGAGAGCAGGTTCTCTATTCCCCCCCCCCCCCCCAGGATTTCCAGCAGTTTTCATGTTGGGAAAACTGCGAGGAAGCATATACACGGCCGGGATTCTCGGCCAAAAGCTCGCCCCGCAGTTTTCGTGTGTATGGGGCTTGAGTTCCTCAGTTGGCCTAACTATTAGTTTAGTCTCTTTCCACCGTGTCAATTATTTATCAGAGCCAGTCAATTACATGTAATTGTTTTTGACAGAGCTTTTTTTCTCAGAAAATAGGTGCAGGAACTCAACCACGACCCGTTCAGATTTCACAAACAGTAGAAGGGTCTTAAAGGGGCATTAAATACCAGAATTGCATTACATACAGAGTGCAGAGTTCAGGGGGTTACAAAGCTGTCACTTGTAAACACAGAAACCAGACTTCTGTGTTTACAAGTGATTGTGGTGAGCAGACACCAAAGGGTCTGAGCCAAAGGTGGTGGAACTGAGTTCCCCCAAGTTCCCCCTGAAAAAAAGCCCTGTTTTTTGTTGAAAATGTATCAAAGGCTTCTGGAATTTACATAAAATTGGCAAGCGCATGGTAATCTTAAAAATAGAAACCACAAAGTATCTGCTCTACATTTTTTAGTCTTTGGAGATTTTTATAAATGACCTGCTGATGATGTAACTCTTGCACTTGTGCATAGGAGTAAAGTGGTTCTTTGCACCTAGCTGCATTCCTGCCATCTTTGAGTTGCTGGAAGTGAGCCAGGGGTTTAAAATACTCTGTGCATGTGGCAAAGAAAGTGTACACTAAATAAAAACTTACTAGGAGCCACAAGAAAAAAAAATCTAGAAGTTTTCTCAGCAGAGAGACATGAAAATTCCCTTCTGCCCAAATATTTTTTATTTATTTTTTACTTTACCTATTACTTAAAATTTGTGTGTACAGTAAAGCTACCAATGTTTGTTCTAGTTTTAAACAGTGAGAATCATATAGAACTCCTATCAACGTTTTGCTTCTATCCAGGGCCCCTTTAGAGGGATTTATCCTGAATTCTATTAAACTGGAGATGAAGGGAAATCTACAGCACGGGCGCAGACAAATATACAAATCTGAGAAAGGTCTACTCTACTAAATAAAAGCAGTTTTATTTTTGTCTATGTAGGTAAAACCAGGAAATTAGGGTAAATCTCTAATCCTTTACCACTTTGGCACTCTATCTAAAACACATTTTGGGGCTCAACATAGAGTTACAAATACAAATGTTTAGGCAGTACAAATGTACAGGTATCAGGAATGTACACCAAACATTTCACTATATGGTAGGCAGGTGGGAGCACTCTCGTTCTGGGAGGATATCATATTCTTGCCACACATACGCGGCCGGGGGGACATGCAGTGCACCGATCAGTGGTGCACCATGTGCCTTGGACCCAGCACATCACCGATCACGGTAAAGCGCCTATGACATAGGCTCATTACCATGTGATCGGCTGTATCCAATCACAGCTGATCACAGTGTAAACAGGAAATGCCGGTCATTGGCATTCCTCTCCTCACACTGACAGTGCGTGAAGCTTTGTACACACGACCGAGAAACTCGACGGGCGAAACATCGTTTTGCTCGTCGAGTTCCTTGTTAGGCTGTCGAGGATCTCCCCATTCCCGTCGAGGAAAAAGAAGACATGCTCTCTTTTTGGCTCGACGAGAACCTTGACAGTTTCCTCGTCGAAAAGTGTACACACGACTGGTTTCCTCGGCAAAAAAAAAATACCAGCAAGTTTCTTGCTGGTTTTTGCCGAAAAACTTGGTCGTGTGTAGGAGGCCTGAGGAGAGGAGAGCCTGTAAGTGCCATTCCTAAGCGGGGACATCTGCACTGACAATCAGAGCACTGACCATTAGTGTCCTGATTATCAGTGCAGCTGATTCAGTGCCTATCAGTGATGCCCTCTCAGTGTCATCAGTGCTGCCTTTCAGTGTCCATCAGTGATGCTTGTCAGTGCCCTTCAGTACCTCTATATCAGTTCTGCTTATCAGTGCACCCCAACAGTGCCCCCTATCAGTTCCTACCTATCCGTGTCACCTATCAGTGCCCATAAATGCTGCCTATCAGTGCCCATCAGTGCCACCTATCAGTGCCCGTATGTGCTGCATATTATTGCCTCCTCATCAGTGCCACCTCATCAGTGCAGCCTTTCAGTGTCCATCAGTGCAGCCTCATCAGCGCACATCAGTGAAGGAGACAACATTTTACAACAGAAACAAAAAAACATGTTTGTTTAAAAAAAAATGGTTATTTTTCATTTGTTTAGCAAAAAATAAAAGATCCAGTGGTGATTAAATACCAAAAGAAAGCTCTATCTGTTTCAAACAAATTATCAAAATTTAGTTTGAGTTGCATGAACGCCCAATTGTCACTTAAGTCACTAAAAGCTGAAGATTGATCTGGGCAGTAAGGGGGTGAAAGTGCCCTGTAGGCAATTGGTAAAGACATGTGTGTGTATGAGACCTTAGCACCATAACATAAGAGTGATTATTGGCCACAGTTTTGACAGAATCTTTTAAAAGCAATATTCATTTTCAATAATAAAAGTTGCTTTATAGCTGTTTAGAATGGTGTAGAAACTCAATAAGAGCAATGAGGGGCAACATATTTTTGTATCGTTGGTTAGGGCAGTGTGGGAGCAATATAAGATAATGTAAGATTATGTAAGTTAAATTTAACAACTCTTGCACAAATTGTTGGTAATAAATGTTTGTCAATTTGATAATGGTATTATTGTGTTTGTAGTTTCATTCTAGCCAGGAAAACACAAAGGGATTTCAAATATATGCAAACCCTGAATATAACTTCTCTTATTTACTTCCTTTTGGACTGTGTAAAATGACCATTCAAAGCATTTGTTATACTGTGTGAGTGAGTGTGTGAGTGAGTGTTGTCATCGTTTGGCAGGAAGTATGTTACTGGCAAGATCACCAGGTAAAAATGTTTTCTCTTAACACATCTTTCTTTTATTTTTGGATATATTTGTGAGGGGTTAGAATCCCTGTCAAATTTGTAATAATCAATGTATGTCCTGCAGACAAAATTTGACCATGCATTCATGTAGTACTAACATCAAAAAGTGTTTTCCCTAATTTATTTGCTGCATTAAGGTAAAAAAAAAAACTCCTCACTAACCTCATGTCAGTTATCCAGTGCTGTCTCTAGCTCCAGTGCTGTTCCCCTCATTTCCTGATTTTACAGGAGAAACAGATGGCAACAAAGCCATAGCCTGCTGTCATCAATCCACTCTTGTGAGAAGGGAGTAGGAGAATGGCTTACCACTGTTGTGTATGACTATGGATTCACACAGCTCGGCACAGGACCTGACAGGAGCATGCACATACAGGTGACTCCTTAGCACACAGCTTGCCACAGGAGGCACTTAAGGGTAGAAATGAGCCTACGGCACTGGCAAGGAATGCAAGAAGCAGAGGAAAGTGACATTTATGTGAAATATGTTTGCACAGAGAAGGCAAGGGTTACTTTTTTTTTTATAAAAAAAATAACCTTTCACTTTTGGTGAGGGGAAATCTGCAAAAATAACACAGACAGACATAAAAGTGATTTTGTTTAGAGGAGTGGAGGGTGCCTAGAACCCCTGTCAGATTTTAATTTCTGTCTGACTTTCCCTCTGAAGAATTAGTGAGGGTAAATCTCTCTAACACAGCCCTAGATAGCAGCAAAAACCTAAAGGAGTTCTTTCCCATGCTTTTAGTATTTCCCTGTATTACACGTTTAGTATTTCCTTGTAAGTCTCAATGATATCTTACAAGGAAACAGCATAATCTAGTTCCTAAATGCATATAGCGGGACACTGCCAGTTTTTTTTTTTGTTCGATTTTTCCTTTAAACTAACACGCAGATATGATTTTAGAGTCTAAATACTAAAAAACAATTATCATTAACGAGGAGTTTGTTAGATATAGCTTGTGAACTAACTTTTATGTTGTACACCAATGCAAAATGTACACTTATTATCAATAGGTGGGATTGGGGTCTTAATGGGAAGAAAATTAGTTCTGTGAGTAGAATTTAAACTAAATTGTGGCCTATTTTGGTGAGTCTAAATAAATCAATTTGACATGAACCAGGACTGAACAGAAACCATTAAAATATAGAAAGCTATTAAGATGTAAAGCCAATGTAATTCAGACATGTGTTGCAGTTTTGTAGGGTTACATTGATTCGATTTAACAAAAGAACCAATTTCAGCCAAATATTTCAATCAGTTAGAATAATCTCCGAAATGTCATCAACTGATTGAAGACACAAGTAAACATTGTAAGTTATTAACAATTCTGCATAATAACAGGTGTATAATAATAATAATAATAATAATAATAATAATAATAATAATAATAATAATAATAATATAAATAATAATAACTTGTAGTAGTAGTTCTAGCAATAATAATGTATTTTAATTAGATTTTTCAGTTTTCCGTGTACGTTTTGTTAGTCCCCCACCAGATCCATAAAGCTGAAATCTTAAAACAAATATGAGTTGATTTACTAAAGGCAATAGGCTGTTTGCTTTGCAAGGTACTTCCCCAGGGAATTTTTACCCAGAGCTTAGTGAATTTTGTGAGATTTCACTTTGCAAAGAATACCCAAATACGGGTAAATGATTGAGGTGATGGAAGTCAGCAGAGCTTCTCCTTATTCATTCAAGTGTTTGCAGTCATAGTTGAGAAAAATGCGCTATATGTTGGCTATGTGTTCCAATTCACAAAACATACCACAAAAAAAAAATATTTGTATGTCTGTCACGTGAAAGCCTCATAGCTGATTTTAATGATGTCAGAATGAGTCTGTCCTAATGCCTGGTACACACGATGAGATTATCAGACGAATGATAGTCCTTTTTTGTATGCTAATCTAATATCAAAAATGAAGAGGTTACTAAAGTTAGGAACATTCTTGTACAACAGAATAAAAATTTGCAGGTGATGTATTGTACTGTATTGTACTGATTAAATGAAAATCGTACAATCTTATATTGTTCGAGAAGAATTTTCGTGTTTGTTCCTTTAAATTATATCACATGAACTCTTGTTATGGGCTCTCGAAAGGTGTGTACTAATGTTCAGATTATCCTATGATAGATTAGACAAAAAAAAGTAAAAATTAAAAATACATACAGGGAGCATAAGATAGTCATCCCTAGAGTAGGACTCACATATCTACTTAGTGTGAAGCAACACACCGCCAGGGCTCTAGTGCCGGAGAGAATGCCTGGCCCGGAAGCTGTGGTAGTAGGATTCAACAGGAACACAGGGAGCATATGTATAGGTGTGACCCAGAATATCTGGAACAGTGGGACAACTGGGCTCCATTCTGTGAATCAATAAAAATATAAATACCAATGGTGCTGAAAATGTAAAGATGAGAATCTAATCAGAGAAAGGAGCCCAAATAAAATGAGTATGAACTGATATCAAGACACCATTTGTCCATGAATGGTTTATTCTTATATACCTACCTCTCTTTATAGATGTATCTTGCATCCACCCCTGATGATTGGATGGATCCCATGAAACACGTCAGTATTAACCTAGATGCAATGTATATATACTTACATGGTGTAGAGGTTGCACAGGCAGTCCAACTCCTCCAGGATGCCACATCAATACATGCCATTGCCAGAAGGTTTGCTGTGTCTCCCAGCACAGTCTCAAGAGCATGAAGGAGATTCACAGTCTGGAGAAGCTGTGGAGAATGTTATGCTGCCTGTAACATCATTCAGCATGACCAGTTTGTTGGTGGGTCAGTGATGGTCTGTGGATTCATATCCATGGAAGAACACACAGACCTCTACAGGCTAGACAATAGCACCCTGACTGCCATTAAGTATTGGGATGAAACCCTTGGACTCATTGTCAGATCTACGCTGGTGCAGTGGGTCCTGGGTTCCTCCTGGTGCACAACAATGCCCGGATCTCATGTGGTGAGAGTACGAAGCCAGTTCCTGGAGGATGAAGGAATTGATATCATTGAATGGCCCCCACGCTCGCCTGACTTAAATCCAATAGAACACCTCTAAAAGATTATGTGTTGGTCCATCTGACACTGCCAGGTTGCACCTTAGTCTGTTCAGGAGCTCAGTGATGCCCTGGTCCAGATCTGGGAGTAAATACCCCAGGACACCGTCCATTGTCTCATTAGGAGCATCCCCCAACATTGTTAGGCATGCATACAAGCACATGGGGGCCATAAAAATTACAATTTTTTACCATTTTGAGTCCCTGCAATGAAATTTCAGCAAAATGGACTAGCCTGCTAAATAATTTTTTCACTTTGATTTTCAGAGTGTCTTTGAAATCAGCCCACTGTAGGTTGATAATTTTAATTTCCATCAAACGATTTGGCATCCTTTTGTTCCTAACACATTACCCAGTCCATATAAGTATACATATCCTGCATGATATGTTTCCCCATTGAGATCTGATGTATTTTTAAAGTGTCCCTTTAATTTTTTTGAGCAGTTTATATTTAAACTAAGCTAAGTCAAAATCAAAATAAATAATATATAACATTTTGACATGAGTGAGTGTATAATATTGTACTTGAGGATTGAGCTTGATGGCGAGAGCTAGTAAATGATTATGCTGTGGTCAAGAGGAGGTGGATTAAATTGTCCAACTCCTGGAGGAGGGGAATGTCCCCAAAACTGTATGTTTCGCTTAGCCTCCTTTACACAGATTTATAAAGTATAGAGTTTCAATCACATAATGTGGTGTTCCTGGTCCAGAGGAGGTTAATGTGTATATAAAGATAGATGTAAAGATTGAAGGAAATACCTTGTACACATATATTCCCTCCCTTGCAGGGGTATCTCTCCCTGCTCCCAGTGTATCCATATCTTTGGAAGTGGGATATGTGCAGCGCTTATGGAAGACAAAACCTAGTGGACAGGTTTATGGACATGGACATGTAAGGGAAATTAATACAAGTAAAAAATGATATCACACAATGACTACTTGAAAGTAATAAAAATATTGAATGCGTGAGCAACCAGGTGACAATGAACAGTGATAGTCCAAAAATAAACCTCAAGTAATCACGTTAGTCTATTCCAGGACTCTATAGAGCAGCAGATGACTACTTTAAAAGTGACATAAATAATTGAATGTGTGAGCACCCAGATGGGAATGACTAATGTTAGTCCAAAGTGAACATAAGCTGATCACGGAAGTCTACTGAAAGACTGCACACAATATCAAAAATGGATAGTCTATTCAACCATGTGGTGGATATTGGCAGATCTTCAGATTGATTGGAATAAGGGGGGACATAGATGTAAAGACAATCCTAGATAGATAAGTTGGATACTCTTACCATGTAGTGTGGACTCCAGTACCTTTCGGTCTAAGTCAATCAAGCAGAGGTAAGAGTGTTGATCCCCCGTCAGCGTCTCCCTTGGTGCTTAGTAGCTCCTCCAATGGAAAATCTGGATGGAATCCTCCACAGTTGTAGACTTCTAGCAGCTTGTTGGTGTGTACTGAGGCAACAAAAGTTACTCCTCCACAGCTTCTTAAGTCCAAACAGCTCCTCTCTCTCGGGTTTCCCTTCTGAGTCTCAGGCTCTGGCCGAATCCGAGTAATGATTACTTGAGGTTTATTTTTGGACTATGACTGTTCATTGTCACCTGGTTGCTCACGCATTCAATATTTTTATTACTTTCAAGTAGTCCTTGTGTGATATCATGTTTACTTGTATTACTTTCCCTTACATAACCTGTCCACTAGGTTTTGTCTTCCATAAGCGCTACACATATCCCACTTCCAATTTTGTCACATATTTTTCTGTATGCTTAGTGCTTCTTCACCTTTATACAGCAGCACGGTAATTCTTCCTCGTATCCATATCTTTGCATGCCTAGCTCCACCTTTGACGAATTTTGATATAGACTGGCTTTGACATGGGATCTAACACTAAACAATTCTTCTGTCATATATTCTATGCCAGTTATTCCCTGTCATATCTTCTATGCAGTACAATCACTTATGATTCACTACAACAGGGTTTCCCTTACAAACGTAATATAGACCCATACATAAATAGTTTATTTTTTTCATCACTTTGGTAAACTGTAGCTGCAGGTAATAAAAAGATTTGGCTGTCTACAGGTGACTGGTTATTAATGACTCAAGACAAGACAGATTGAGGCTGTTTTTATAGCAGACATTTTAAATCAATAAACCCCAACAAGAAAATGAAAAATATCACAAATGCTCAGTGAAAAGGAGATTTGTTTTAGTAAATGTGAATAAATAGCAGTTTTAGATTTGAACCTTTAACCCAATTTACCTAACACAGATGCAGAAATACTTTATTTGTTATACCATATCTACTCAATCCATTTTTGGTAACACTTTAGACAGCTCATAAACATGCATATTCTACACTGTGACATTTATTGTTGGTAGCAGGGATGGGTTTTGCAGGGGGAAGTAAAACATTTAACACTGGTATTACTATTATGTGACAGCTCCCTGCTCAGACTCCTGGTTGTTAGGGTTACACATTCCATTTAAATTGTCAGTAGATAAAGAAAATGATGTGGTGTCCTTCCTAAAAATACAAACTAGACCCTCATCCTTGATTTGTGTCTAGTATGGATGTCAAGTAGGACCCCATGCAACCCCCCCCCCAAAAAAAATGGCATGAGTCCATACCAGACCCTTATCTGAACATGCAGCCTAGCAGGCCAAAAAAGGGGGGTAAGCATGTGGCCCATCTCCTGAATCATACCAGGCCAAATATCAACAACATGGGGAGGATTAACCCCCCCCCCCCCCCGGCAAAGCAATTTGTCCTCATTGATGTTTGGCTAACCCTCACCGAACCAAACCCATCACTGGTTGGTAGCAAATAATAAATAGTCAAATTCTGTAAAGAACGTTTACTAAATATATATATAGATCTGATTGCAATAGGCCACTTAAAAAAAAAAAACATGTTATGTGTTTATCTGAGGATTCGTTAAGTGCTAAATGCATAGATTAGGTTGAAAATAAAGTAAAGTTAATAAACCTTAATAAAATAAATACATACAATTTACCTAAAAGATATTAGAGATTCTACCGGAGTAACAGGTTTACACTTTTTACTGTAAAGTATGAAATGGCTCACGATTGCAATATAGTGAACTAAGTTTGTTCAGGCAAAGTGTTTAATAGTTATATGTAATGGACTATGCGGCCTCATATTACCCTTGAATAAATTGATGATCACCTACTGCAAACTATAGTATCCTTTTCTTGCTTTTCTTTTTCCTCTCTGCATTCATATTCTTCCCCTTTCAGTATTGTTCTATTGAAGCCTTTGTGAATATTTTACATCACTCTCCTGGTCCTGATTGTAAGACTTGCTCCTTGGATGGCATTGTCATGAGTTTGGCTTAGCACATAGACAAAGAAATGCAAACAATTGAATTATTCATTTATACTGTATTTGTGATATCCAATGCCTGATACTTGACTATACATTTATATTCAGGATACAACGCAGAGTTAAGTATATTATATAAGTCCAAAATTGTCACTGATGTTTTCTAGAAATGTTTTATAGGTTGCAATGCAGTCAGTCTTTCTTTCTGAACCTGGTTACAGGGGAGGCTAATGAGAGGAAGACTTGACCTCCAGCGCCAACAGAGTGAACAGTTAGCGCCAGAGCACAGAGTGGCACAGGGGCCTTGCTAGTCTGTTGGATGTTTTATCCGTGTGAATGGGAGTCACTGGTAAAGTTTGTGATGTGCGGCCTCCCCCTGGAGGATGACAGGCAGGGAGATTGTCATTAGAGCAGCAAAGGTGATGGCCAAATATGGGATCAGCAAACTAGTGAGAAGGCAGAAACGTAGTGGAATTGAACAAATGGAACTGCAAAAAGGTAAGCAGAGGAGATTTAAGAGTTCAGGACTGGTTCAAGGGTCAGCAGACCAGGTGAGCAACTGCTGGACAGAATCAGTAGCAGGTCAGGTCAGGTTCCAAGCTAGGGTCAGTATCTGGTGAGCAGATCTGGAGCAAGAGGAACAGGCAGAAGCAAGGTCGTGGTGCAAGTTGAGTTAAGTACAGGTGAATAGCAGGAGCAGGTCAGTACAAGTCAGGTCAATATCAGGATGTAGGTAAACAGGTAGTGCTAAAGACAAGTCAGCACTCTCCATGTGCAACTATCTAGTTTAAATAGTTTGCTTTCACCAAACACATCAGCGTGTGCTTGCACACACAGTCATGCATACTTTGGCATGTGCAGTTGTGCCAGGAATGTTAGTACAGAAGAACCAACAACTAGTGTGACCTTCCTGGCATTGATAGTCTTATGTTGCTTTGAAGTATAATTGCAACTGACTCATCAGGCATTGTTCACTCAAAATTATTTTCTGAAGGAGTAGAGACTCTCCACTTTGCAAAGTGACGCTGTGCTTTCTTCAATCATCCAATCATGTGCAAGTGAAAATCCTATTTTTTTTATTTTCCTTGGCATGGTGTAAAATTTTGTTTTCTTTCAATCATTCAATCAAGTTTAAGGCAACATCCCAATTTCTGTAATTCATGTGTGCACAACTAAGTATTTAAAGTGAACACGGTTTCATATTATTCACTTCGCTAAGTGAACTACAGTAAGGCTAAGGGTACACTGACAATTTTAATATCTTGTTACAAAGAGTGGTAACCACTTGCTGGTAGTCAAATGAATAGGCTAAAGCTTTACAGATGATTTTTGAAGGTCATTCCTGCTACCAAAATCACTAGTTATTTCATTGCTTGGTATAAAAAATGATCACTAACAAATAGAACAAATGACTCATGAAGGAGGCTAAACAAGTAACATGTAGTAGTGATTATACAATTCTCTATTTATGTGGAACACTACAAGATGCTACAGGACGCTAACTGTGTAGTCTGCTCTGAATATTTTGTTTACTGACCATTGTCAATACCTACCAATTAAATGTTTTGCAATTTTAGTAGTAGGGTTGGGTTACTATTAATCTTTGTAGCTCTAGCCTATTCAGTTGATTGACAGCACATGGTTCACTACTTTCTATGCAGCAAGATATAAAAATTTACCAGTGTAGCACTAGCTTTAGTAAGTACTAAGGGCCAGATTCACAGAAAAAGTACGCTGGAGTATCTGCTGATACTCCGGCGTACTTTCAAATTTGCCGAGTCGTATCTTTATTTGTAATTCACAAACAAAGATACAACGGCATTTGGCTAAGATCCGACAGGCGTACGGCTTCGTACGCCTTTGGATCTTAGGATGCAATACTTCGGCGACCGCTGGGTGGAGTTCGCGTCGTTTTCCGCGTCGGGTATGCAAATTAGCTGTTTACGGCGATCCACGAAGGTACACGCGTTCGTTGCTTGCGCCGGACGGATTTACGTTACGCCGCCGCAAGTTTACAGGCAAGTGCTTTGTGAATCAAGCACCTAAGCGGCGGTGTAACTTAAATGACATACGTTATGCCGCAGCGCAAGTACGTGAATCTGGCCCTAAGTGAACATTCTCTACTGCTTTAGTAAATCAACCCCAAAGTTCTGCTATACGTGCAAGATTCTCTTTATTGTTGATATAATTAAGCACCGTTTTTCATAAGCAGAGTTTTAAAAGTCAAATTTCTCACTTCTGGCAGAAAGGGTCTCTAGAATGTTGTTATGTGCTTCGACTTTGTGTCACTTCTAAGCTACAACGGAAAAATTGCAAAACTGAGCACAAAAATGTATCAATATTTTTTGAAAAAGTATGAGCTTTTAGTAACACAGTACTCATGATGTAGTTGTTATTTTATTCTAAATATGGCCTCATATGTTCATATAAGTGCTTGGCCAATGGAGCATCTAAGTATTTTTCAAATAAATCAATCCCAGTAAATTACTGGTTGACATTTGGATACATTGTAAAATAAATAGTTTCATTTTTCTCATGAGACATTTTATGCGGAATACTGGTCTAGAGATTCAGTGCACGAGCTTAATCAATATCATGCTCTCATATGCATGTTTCATTTATAGCAACTCGCTAATGTGTCAAGTCTGTGAATTGTTTCATAAAAGAACATACCAACAGTGATTGTTTTACATCTTTCAACAAATCATTTTGTAGCACCAGTATGAATTCAACTACCATTACTGGTTATTTGTTTCCTGTACTGTAGCTAAATGTAAAGCAGTTGGTAGTGCTAAATGAATATGCAGGTTTGTTAACTCCTTCAGAACCAAAGCTTATTTAACCCCCATAGACAAGACAGGTGTGTTTTTGCTCCGCTGTATGCCACTCATTGATAGTAATACTCTTATTAACTAGTATTTCTAGTAAACATGAGTTACCCCTTTAATGGCATGAGGTAATTACAGATTCATAAAAAAAAATAGTAGACCAAATTATTGTGGTTTTGTCAAGTTACATTTTAACATTAACATTGATGCAAAGTATGCAAAAAGGTGGAGTATAGCTTCACTTAGAGAACATAAAAAGATATATAAAACCGTACCATCATCCAATTAACTAAAGCAAAATGAGGGTAAGTGGGGAGGAGGGGGCAGTGGCCGAAACTGCACCCAGAATATCCCCACTCAAAGGGATTTCCTGGACTATATCGGTACTGGTAATGACAAAATACAAAGTAATATATAAAAAAAGATTTATTTGGAAAAATCAAATATACAATTAACACTATTAAAATTGAACAAACAAGAAACAGACGCTCGGGTGACCCCCAAGAATCATCTGTAATTGTCGATTGCTAGATTGGTCGAAGTCTCGACTAGTTTCGTGGTTGCCCACTTCCTCAGGAGAACCAATCTCTAGAACAGATACAATAAAAACATATGAACATAATATTTACACATGCGGCAAATCATATATAAAAATATGGGTATAGCTGAGTAGCTTACCCACTGAATAGACAATTAATGTGTGAACCATGGACGCCATACAGGATCCCCTGCGGCGGACAAAGGGGGTATGGGTGGATACCTATGGTATAAAGTATAAAATGGGTAAAAGATAAAACAATAATGTCAGCCTGGCAAAGCGAGGAAAAGGAAGGGGGGAAGGGGAGGGGGAAAGACAAGAGGAGGGGGGGGGGGAAGTGAACAGGGAGGAAAAAGAGAAGGGGAAGAGAAAAAATAAAGGGGGTGGGGGGGAGAGAAATGGGGAGTGAGCCATGAAGGAATGGTTGGAGGATGAGGGGGAAGAAGAGGGGACCAAAAAAGGGGGAGGGGGGAGGGGAAAGAAAAGAAAAAGAAAGGGGGAAGGAGGAGAGGGGGAGGGAGAAGAGGGGGGGGTGAAGAGGAAGGGAGGGGGGAGTGAAGAGAAAGAGGGGGAGGGGAAAGGGGTTGGCCAAGACTGCTAGGTAGTTGCACAAAGATTGATTGAAGCAATAATTAGAACTCACCCGAACAAGTGTGTCGGGAGCATTGGTACAGAATAAATGGCGAGATATTGTGGCTGTGGGAGCTAGGGAACAGGAGAGATGTATCTGATGTGGCTTGCGAGGGGTAGTGGGGAAGGGAGATACACATAATGAGTTGCTGGTAACAACCAGCAGTGACTCAAGGAGTACATATAACCAGGTAATGGCCTCAGTAGCATGGTAATGCTGAATACTGGGGCAAACGAGTACAGGTCCCCAGAATTACTTCCTCGATAAGCAGCCACATCAAGCCTGTATATGCCTCACCACAGCCAGCGCCAGAAAGGGGATCCACCATGCTCTTCCATAGGTGCCGAAGCACCTTGAATGAGCTCCCCGACCACGGGACGTTATAAGCGCCGCCAACCGGCGGCGTCTGACGTCACCAGGTGTGTTTCCCCGCACTGAGCAGGTGCGCAAAGCGCTACCACGCATGTGCATCCAGAGCGGGCCAATGGGCAATTAGCCCACGGCGCGAACGGAACTGGACGGGAAAAGAGTGACAACTATCCACATAAGGAGAAAACACATGTCCGCCACTGGGGGAATTATAGGCAACCAGGGTTCACATAGTCTAAGCAGGGGTAATGATTACAAACAGGAGAAACAATAAATACAATTGTGTTACAACAAGGGTAATAATAGACAGGTGGACATATGTAGTGCCCACCGTAATGATCACTGTATTGATTGACTTAGTGTAACTGTCACAAGGTTAACGGCTCAGGGGACAAGGCTAAAGCTACATCGTCAAAGACGAGGTGTCAATAGGGATGGGGCAGCTCAGGGCATATAGCGTTAGGCAATACAAGGAGTATGGTGATGGTGCCAAGGTGAAGGGAAAGGGAGAGAGGTGGCAACAGGAGGTGCCACCAATAGTGGAAGATAGGTATGCAGTGTGCAATTACGATTACTGGTGAAAAATGTGTGATTTGAAAAATCAATATCAAGAGAGGGAAGTGGGGGACAAGTGGGTGTGGGTGAAGGTAATGTGAATAATTGAAGGAAATAAATGCGTGGATATCTGTCCCAATATTGGGATCAGGATAGCAGTGGTAAGGTATGCTGGCAGAAATGTCCTGGAAGGGTTATACAATAGGAGAACCTGTGGTTGGTAGGCAGGTAATGTATTAACTATAAAGGAGGGGTAGAGGAAATAGAATATTAATACAGCAATACTTAGAAACTGTTGGTGTGGTAACACAAACAGTTCATATTGGACTGGAAGCACTTCCCGTCCATTTAGGCAGACAACCTTGGATAAAGGTGAATGCTGTTGTGCTGGATAAGCCGTACCACCTGAATTCTTCAGGAGGGAAGGGGAAGTGTATATTGTTGAGTGATTGTATTAGTACACATAGTCAAAATAAACATGATTGTGACTAAATAACCAGTGACATGGTCAAATGCAATACAATAATGATGTTAGAATACATTCTGCCTCATCAGCACCGAGAGAGTCTCTTGTCCGGGGAGCCAAGGGGACAGTTACAGACTGCATCATCAAGTGATACATATCATAGAGTAAGAATTAAGGAATAAACAGAGTATAAATTAGAAGCACTCCGAGAGAGGGGAAAAAGTGAGGGGTGTGTTATCCACCCGGTATATATGCAAAAAGGTGGAGTATAGCTTCACTTAGAGAACATAAAAAGATATATAAAACCGTACCATCATCCAATTAACTAAAGCAAAATGAGGGTAAGTGGGGAGGAGGGGGCAGTGGCCGAAACTGCACCCAGAATATCCCCACTCAAAGGGATTTCCTGGACTATATCGGTACTGGTAATGACAAAATACAAAGTAATATATAAAAAAAGATTTATTTGGAAAAATCAAATATACAATTAACACTATTAAAATTGAACAAACAAGAAACAGACGCTCGGGTGACCCCCAAGAATCATCTGTAATTGTCGATTGCTAGATTGGTCGAAGTCTCGACTAGTTTCGTGGTTGCCCACTTCCTCAGGAGAACCAATCTCTAGAACAGATACAATAAAAACATATGAACATAATATTTACACATGCGGCAAATCATATATAAAAATATGGGTATAGCTGAGTAGCTTACCCACTGAATAGACAATTAATGTGTGAACCATGGACGCCATACAGGATCCCCTGCGGCGGACAAAGGGGGTATGGGTGGATACCTATGGTATAAAGTATAAAATGGGTAAAAGATAAAACAATAATGTCAGCCTGGCAAAGCGAGGAAAAGGAAGGGGGGAAGGGGAGGGGGAAAGACAAGAGGAGGGGGGGGGGAAGTGAACAGGGAGGAAAAAGAGAAGGGGAAGAGAAAAAATAAAGGGGGTGGGGGGGAGAGAAATGGGGAGTGAGCCATGAAGGAATGGTTGGAGGATGAGGGGGAAGAAGAGGGGACCAAAAAAGGGGGAGGGGGGAGGGGAAAGAAAAGAAAAAGAAAGCAAAGTAGAAATTCAATTCTGATACTTTTCCTATTTATTACAACACCAAAGTTATGGTACTAAAACAATGTATGGCAAAGAAAATTATAAACTACAAAAAAAGGTATGCTTCAAACAAAAATGTGTGCTAAAATTACAGTTAAGACCCAAACATTGTCAGGGCAAACTTGGTGATGAAGAGATCAGTTGGTTTGGTGAATTGCACATTGTCAATATTCCCTAGATGATTATGGTATCTTGCATTTGCAGTGATCTTTCAATTAGGAGTCACTCTGATTAATGCATGAGAGTTTACAGTGAGGGAAGGTGGAATCAGTTAACTACTATAAACAGCCTAAAGCCTTATCTGAAGTGCACTAGGGAATTTATACACAATAATAAACAAAAGTTTTTTTTTTTTTTTGAAAAACAGACTTTAGTCGTCAAGTTGTTTTCCAGTGTCAGAAAAGAAAGTCAGCATCTAATAGATTGGCATGCAATTTCCAGTCTTTTTTCATGTTTTATTTTTTTTTGTTTATAAAAACCTAGAATTCTGCTTCCTCTCCAGATACACAAACATGTGTACAAGCATGTGCATATTTAGACATTTCTTAACTGACAGATTAATAAAACCAAATAAAAGTATATTTAAGCGCAATTAAATATAACCTCTAAATTCTGAACTTATAGGCTTATATCTGTGACAGGTTACAATAAAAAAAAAATATACCAACAATTAGGAATAAACTTCAGGTTTAGATTGAACATGAGTTTTACCCAGACCCAAGTCCTTCAAAGTTTGAGTAAATGATGAATTATTGTAGCTATTTGCATCTATAGCAAACAGCTACCAATAATGCACTACCTGGCATCTTATCTGCAGTCAGATGGCTTAAAAGGGAAAATCATGGGGTTTTCGTATCTCCAAGCCCACCTCCCTATTAAAGTTAGGGTTCCCAGCCACCTTATTTTAAGTGTGTATGTTTAAGAGACCTGAAGCAAATAGGGAGTGTTTGCAGAGAGATATATTTAAATTTCATACTACCGATAAAAAGTACTGCTGCTGAAAACTGCTCTGTTTAAACTCCATCATATGCATGGTCAGTGTACATCGGAGACTTTAAGTTGAATAGGAGAGATCACACAGTCTTCACATGGAGAGGTAGTTGCTGCACTGCTACTATTATACAGTTGTGCTCCAAAAAACGATATACTATGTTTACAGTTAATCATATACACAGTCAGTATGTGTTGGAAGCTTGCAGTGAATAAGGAGGGGTCACACAGTCTTTGTCGGGAGGCATAGTTGCTGCCCATGCTATACTGCTATACAGTTCTGCTGAAAAGTGCTATACTCAGTTTTCTATTACATCACATTACTAAATTGCAAGGTGGTGGCCTGCATAGTAATTTGCATGTTGCCTCTGCATTTATGGTACACAAATCTAACAGTCCATTCTAGGACTACTTGTTTGTGTGTCTGCAACAACTTCAGTTGTACTAAGTATCCTTTACTCATTCACGAAGAGGATGGTACTAAATATCTGGGGCCTCTCTTATTTGAAAGGGGGCTTTCGGTTTCCAGTAGATCCCACAGAGACCCCACATCAACTGTCCCACAGATGCAGGGCTGGGGCCTTTGCCCCCACCTTATTGACTAAATGCCTTGCCATGGGGGCCCCTTGGCAAGGTACCTTCTCAATGCTGAGGGTATCTGACTGGTATATTTCAGGAGGGTAGTTTGCTCACTGTTCTTCTGTTTTTCTAGCCAGCCAGGCTGCATGCCTGTATAAGGGTCTGGTATAAATTTTGGGCCCCTTTTAAAAATCCATACTATCTACCTATCTAGTGAATATGAAAAAGTGTAGCACTTATTTTTGTGAAAAAAGTCAGTTAATAACACATATCAAATGTTGTAAACATACATATATATGAAATCTTAATTTCAGTGACAACAAGTGACTGAGTGTGATCCGTGAAAAAAAAAATCAGAACAAAGCAGTCCTCTATTGTGACCACACACAAATAGCAGTCCAAAAGTGTAGAAAAAAAACCTGCAAGGTTGAAATGAAGAGTCCCACATGGATATGACCCTCTCTGTGAAAGGATAGAGACACCACCACCGATGTAAGGAGGAGGCTTACCTGATGGTGTTGACTTGGTGAGGTTTATGCCACCTAAGTTAAAACAGGCTTATATAATCAGTCAGCAAGATGTATCCAGCTGGTCCTGAATCCACATATCAGTTGGCACCGCAAATTCCAATAAACACCAGGAAGTGTAAATACATGTAGTCTTGATGGAGCCAGGGATACGGTAACCACATAACATGCGTAATGGGAAAAAAAACTCACATTGTGTGATACCGTACAAGGTAGTATTTATTAAAAAGATTAAAAAAAACACTCACATTTGGAAAAACATCTTTGGCATATCACAAAGTGCAAGAGTGATGTGTGTGAATGGGTCTACCCGATGCGTTTCAACTAAACAGTCATCATCTGGGGTCTGACTGTTTAGTTGAAATGTGTCGGATGGACCCATTCACACACATAGCTCTTGCACTTTGGAATATGCCTTTGATGTTCTTCCAAATGTGAGTGTTCATTTTTTAATCTTTTTAATAAATACTACCTTGTACGGTATCACACTACAGTATAAACAGTATTATACTAGGGCAGCCACTCTTTTTCTTTGTATGTTTCAATTTTTTTCTGTGAAGAATGAAGAGAAGTAATTGTTTCAGTGGTTTTCTACATCCTGGTCTCCCTCAACATATGTGTTGTGCCCAGTTTTCAGTGACCCAATTAAATTGTTTCTTTCTGTCACTAATGTACCTAAAAAAGGTTTTATCTCCTTTCTTAACCACTTAAGCCCCGGACCAATATGCTGGCTAAAGACCCAAGGGGCTTTTACAGTTCGGGACTGCGTCGCTTTAACAGACAATTGCGCGGTCGTGCGACGTGGCTCCCAAACAAAATTGGCGTCCTTTTTTCCCCACAAATAGAGCTTTCTTTTGGTGGTATTTGATCACCTCTGCGGTTTTTATTTTTTGCGCTATAAACAAAAATAGAGCGACAATTTTGAAAAAAATGCAATATTTTTTACTTTTTGCTGTAATAAATATCCCCCAAAAACATATATAAAATTGTTTTTTTCCTCAGTTTAGGCCGATACGTATTCTTCTACCTATTTTTGGTAAAAAAAATCGCAATAATCGTTTATCGGTTGGTTTGCGCAAAATTTATAGCGTTTACAAAATAGGGGATAGTTTTGCATTTTTATTTTTTTTATTTTTTTCACTAGTAATGGCGGCGATCATCGATTTTTTTCATGACTGCGACATTATGGCGGACACTTCGGACAATTTTGACACATTTTTGGGACCATTGTCATTTTCACAGCAAAAAATGCATTTAAATTGCATTGTTTATTGTGAAAATGACAGTTGCAGTTTGGGAGTTAAACACAGGGGGCGCTGTAACATTTAGGGATCACTGTGTATGTGTTTACTAGTGTAGGGGGGTGTGGCTGTAGGGCTGACATCATCGATCGAGTCTCCCTAATAAAAGGGATCACTCGATCGATGCGCCGCCACAGTGAAGCATGGGGAAGCCGTGTTTACACACGGCTCTCCCCGTTCTTCAGCTCCGGGGAGCGATCGCGACGGAGCGGCTATAAACAAATAGCCGCGCCGTCGTCCCGGATCGCTCCCCGAGCGGACCCGACCTCCGCATGTACCGGGGGGGTCCCGATCGGACCCCCCACCCACGTCTAGGCAGGCACGTACAGGTACGTTGATGTGCCTGTCCGTGCCATTCTGCCGACGTAAATGTACATGAGGAGGTCGGGAAGTGGTTAATAGAAAGAGGAGCAATTTCTTCCTCTTTCTGGCAGCACTGATAATGTATTTGGCCTCCTTTTATCTATTTTATACTCTGCTCTTTCAGCTACAGCTCCTGATTCCTTGAATCTTCTATATGCTACCTTTTCCTTTACTATCCTACTTACCTCTTTAGTGAACCGCATTGTTTTTTTTCTTCTGTTTATTCTTGCCTTACCTATAATCTAGTTCCCTCTAGGATGGTAGACTTTAATAGAGCCCATGGATTGCTTACTCCTGTAATTTTACTCCAACCTTTCAATACATTTTTTAGAAATGTCCCCATTTCAGCAAAATGTGTCCTTTTAAAATCTAAAACTTTTGTTTTTGTATATGATTTTTTAGTTCTTGTTTCAATATACTGTAAAAATATACTGTAAAACCAAAAACATTGGTGATCGCTAGAACCCAAATTCTCTCCCACCTCAACACCAGACAGTGGATCCCCATTTGTCAATACTAGGTTTAGAATATGGTCACCTAGGGTTGGGCTATTTACTAACTGTTTTAGAGAAACCCCATTCAGTGCTTCCATTACATCCCTGCTCCTGCTTGTAATAGCAGTTTGAGAATTACAGTTTATGTCAGGCATGTTGAAGTCATCCACAATCAAAACCTCTCCCTTCATTGCCATTTTATCTCATCTATCAACAATTCATCTCAATTTTTCGTCTGTCCTGGGGGTCTGTATACTACACCAAATCTAAGGGAAGATCTATGTCTGGTTGGAAGACAGACCTAGAGGGTTTCCAGTATTTCATTCGTTTTTTTAATTAATGTTGGTGTTATATTATTCTTGATATATATGGCAACTTCACCCCACCTCTTCCCTACTCTGTTGTTCCTGTATATTGTATACCCTGGTATTGTTATTTCCGAGACATTTGACTCCTTGAACCATGTCTCTGTAATTGCAACAATTCTAATTCACCAAAATGGAGGCAGTTGAAGAATGGCTCATCCTGAGGATGAGCCATTCTTCAACTGCCTCCATTTTGGTGAATTAGAATTGTGGCATTGTATCTCTTTGTTATTTCAATATCCCTTTACTATTTTTACTATGTGTTATACTGTATCGTTATGATTTTTTTCTATTTTTCTATACAATAAATTAGTTTTTATATATTTTTTGATTATTATTGTTGCCCACATAATCCCAACTTTAGAGGTTATCCATATCTATGGTGGTGAATCTTGACTACCATGGTTTATTGGTTACACAGCATATTTATACATTCATCTTTAGGAAAACCCCCCTCAGGTCAGCCAATTACAGCAGGACACAATATTTACACAATGCAATAGTATGTTATGGCCAAGCAACACGTAGTATTCTGCCTGAAGATAATTATATGTACACAGTGACATACCATAAAAAAGCTAGCTGTTACAGCCAATGTTCTTGTTTTTCCTGTCAACTAACACATTCTTGTTATGTTTATGTTTGTGCTAATCGCAGGCTACAACCTTATCAAACGAAGTTAAATGCCATCTACATATTCTTCTGTTCCCTTTTTCACGTAGGCATACAGGATATGTTATTTCTAATTTATCCTAGTTAAAACATAAAGGGGTACTCTTTCAGAACCTTACACTGCTGTTCAAAACCATGCTCTTCTGTACTGCTGCACTTGGAAAGAGCTACAGAGTACAACTGTTCTCTTTTTTCTCGTCGAGTTCCACGACAGTTTTCTCGATGAAAAACATACACACGACCGTTTTCCTTGGCAAAAAAAGCTCTGCCACCAAGGTTCTTGATGGATTCTGTCGAGGAAAAAGGTTGTGTGTACGAGGCCTAACTCCAGCTCACACTTTATAATCAGCTACAGCAAACAGTTTTTTTCCCTTTTTGGATAAAGGTCTTACATTAATAAATAAAAACTGATCATTTTAATCACCCCTGTGTTTATGCAAACTGATACATTTGACTGGCGAGCTTGAGCTTTTGAAAAACAACAGACTAGCTGGTTAGATCACCAGTTGAAATTTGAAGAAATAAAGCCTAGAAAAGGAAACTAATGCAGCCATCACATCTAAGAACTGGTAAGCTGCAATAAAATAAATGTTTGCTTTTGGGTTTAGTACTGCTTTAATGTCTCTGTATCTAAAAAGTTAGTTAAATATAGTCTAAGATTTGTTATTGGAAAGATCAGCAATACATTCAAAATCTCTCATTTACCTAATACAGTTGATGTGTATGATGTAAAAAAAAAACTATTCTTATCTTTCCATCAACTTCTCAATTCATAATCAAATATTATCAGTCTTTGCTATGTTAAGGCTATAATCCTAACTAAGCATTTTTTTTTTTTGTCATGGGGTCAACGACTGTTGATTTGGAGTGTCACGGTGACAATTTTAGCTCATGACAGGTTTTGTTAAAATCACTTCATTTTTCTTTTTCTTTTAATTCATATTAAATGAAAGCAGAGTGAAGTCATTTTTTTCTTGACATGCTTTAATGGCAACACACCATGTAGGTTAATAGAGGTGCAGGGGCAATGTTGGACACAATCAGATTGATTGTGAGCTTTTCTGGGTTACTTCATTGCTCTCTGTTTAAGAATGCAATTAAGGAACAAGCAACTTAATGACGCTAATGATTGGTACTCCAAACATAAAAAAAGGTAGGGGATTAATCAAGAAGTTTGAAATTGATTGAAATGGAAGCAATTCTCAACAGGTCCTTTTACAAAAAAATCCTACTTGAGAAGCCCCTTATTGGTATGGTAACAGCGGTTTGGGTTAGTACAAACCAATTTTACATTGAAAGAATTCCAATCAACTCCTTTATAAGTGTTAGCAGGAGAAAACAGCAAGGACTGAAATCAAATGCCTTGAATATTTACTATTTTTCAGGTCTAACTTCTAAGTGTTAGTTTTCTAAATCTGTTCTATTTTTTCTGAGAAAATAACATTTTAACAGTCCAGACCCTTAAAGGATGCATTTTACATGTTTGTGACATTTTCTTCCATAATTATGAGATATTTCATATACCAGAGTGAATTTTAGTAAAACAAGTATTGCAAACATAGGGTTTTACTCACAAAAAGTTATTTTCACACAGTATAGCAAGACAAATATTTACCATCCTGGCAATTTTTTCCCACTTGATGGTGTGATCAGCTCTCACTCTTCTGCCATACAGATTGACACACACTATTTTGGTTACATTACAGCTTTGGCCCGCAAATTGACTCAAAGTGTGTTTATTTCAGTCACCACCCTTGCAGCACTGGTTCCCAAGGGAAAGATTACTGATTACACACTGCCCCCATTTGTAGGCAAAACCCACTTGTCTCCAATCAGCCCTGGGATACTTCTTTTGACTGGACAGGCCTACTTTTCACTTTGCCCAAACAGGCTCTATTTGTGTAATTTACTGCATTTTCACAGTGACAGACAGAGCTGATGTCACAAGGACAGGATATGTAATATTTGTTAATTTTCTTAGGATTAAAAGATACAGAGAGCATTCTTTAGAAAATATGTGTATCTTTTGTTTTTTGTCAACTCTACTAAAACAGAACCTAGGCAGCTAATATGTTTAGAAGTAGGTGTATAACCTTTTCTTTAAGGAGATGCATAATTTTAGTGATAGCTTGATTTTAAGTTGCAGTGGTTGCAAAAGGGCACATTACAACCAATGACATAATGTTGTTAGATACAGTGGCATTTAAAGATAACGGCCTGTAGTCACTGTGTCTGATCCATGAAGTAGAGGGGGGAAGACCAGGGCCGTCTTAATAGCATCATGGGCCCCAGGGCAAAGAAATGCTCTGGGGCCCCTACAACAATGACAGTGCAGGTAAACAGACATCAAGTAGGTAGGAGGCAGACTGCATCCCCTGTGTACCTATCACTCTCAGTGCCATCATGGGGCCCCCAATTTCAGGGCAGTGTGGGCTCAAGGACCAGCTGCTTTGGGGAAGTGCAAGGGCCCCCATGCAGCTGGGGCCCCTGGGTAGTGCCCAGGTGTGCCCTCTCATTAAGACAGCCCTGGGGAAGACCCCAGTCGAATTCATGTCGATTAATGCTGAAAAGGCCTTCGACAGGGTGGACTGGTACCTCATGTTTGGAACATTAAGACATCTGGGTATCAGGGCCAAAATTATGAAATGAATATTGCCCGTTTACCACCACCCAACAGCCAAAATCTGAATAAATGGGACTCTATCCCCCTCTTTGGACCTATTTAATGAAACAAGGCAAGGGTGTCCCCTGTCCCCAATGCTATTTGTAATAGCATTGGAACCTCTGTTAGTGGTGATCCGTAAAAACCCAGATATTGGAGGGGTAAAAGTAGGGAAAAGGGAGTTTAAATAGCTGCATACACTGATGATCTGCTTTTCTATGTGTCTAACCTTAGAATAACAATCCCAGTCATATTAGATGAGCTAACCAGGTATGGAAAACTGACTAACTTCAAAATAAATATGTCCAAATCAGAGATTTTGAATATTACTGTCTCACAGGAGGAACAGCGAGTGATTCAACCTAAATTCCCTTTTGTATGGTGTTAGGAGGGACTGGGGTATCTGGGAATAAAATTGACTGCATCCGTAGGAACCATGTTCAAGGCCAATTATATACCAGTGCTCAATAAAATTAAAGAACATTTGAAGAACCTGAGACCTAAGCCCCTTTCATGGATAGGAAGAAGATAAGCTGTAAAAATGAATATTCTACCAAAGTTGACTTATATCTTAGAAATTAAGAAATTAAGATCAGTAACATTAAAATATATCTGGGCACATAAGAGGCCCAGAATTGCATATGCAACATTGACAAAAGCTAAAAGGTTAGGAGGATTAGCAGCCCCAGATTTCGAGAAATACTATCAGGCGATTTGTTTTTCTCGAATGTTAGAGTGGATTCATAATAAAGAGGGGAGAAGCTGGGTGAATATGGAGATCTCACAAAGTACGGTAGATTTAGAGAAGATGGTTTTGATACCACGGCAGTTCCGAGAATTAGCAAATAGCACAAATCCATTAACTAGAAATACTTTCGAAATTTGGGATGGTTTAGGGAAGACGCACCATTGGGACTATAACTCACAACTATTATCGATATTTGGCACAAATTATTTTAAGCCAGGGAAAGAGGAACACATATATTTTACCAAATGGGCAAAAAAATAAGAAATATTTATACAAGATGTAATGAAAGGAAATAGGATTTGCACGTACGAGGAAATTACACAAAAATGGGGATATATGTCACTAGATAAATGGAGGGACACTCAACTACAGCACTTTACATAAGCACTGCCACAACCGTTACGGGGAAAAGGACACATGAGGACAATAGAGACATTTTTTTCACTCTCCCCTTAGTTTAAAGCAAAGTATATCTAAAATTTATAGGATACTAGTTAAAGAAACAGAACCAGAATTCCCTCTATACCTGGGGAAATGGAAAGAGGAGATAGGCCCGCTCACAGATGAGGTACACAGAAGGAAAATTCTGAGAATGGCGTGGTATTCCTCAGGAGATATAAAGACAGTTTAAAGAGGAGTTCCACCCAAATTTGGAACTTCCTCTTAACCCACTCCTCTCCCCCTTACATGCCACATTTGGCATGTAATTTTTTTTGGGGGGGAGTGGGGGCTTCAGCACGAGTGGGACTTCCTGTCCCACTTCCTCCTTCCTGTAGGCGACTAAGCTTAGTCGCCTTCAGGAAGTGGCTGCTGTAGGCGATCGCCTAGGACACGTCACAGGTCCTAGGCGATCTCCTGGCCAATTACAGGGCGCGGCGCCGGGCCGCGCCGCTCGCGCATGCGCAGTGCCGCTCGCGCATGCACAGTGGGTGCCCGGCCGTGAAGCCGAAAGCTGTCACGGCCGGGTGCCCACACTGAAGATGAAGACGCCGGCCGGGGAGGGGGGGAGAGGAGCGGAGCCCTGGCCGGCGCGTCGCTGGAGCGCTGGAGCAGGTAAGTGCCTGTTTATTAAAAGCCAGCAGCTACACTTTTTGTTGCTGCTGACTTTTAATAAACATACAAATGGCTGGAACTCCCCTTTAAATGTGCTACAAACTCCGGGCAAGATGGTATTTAACCCCCCCAGAGGGCATATAGGATCAGGGCAGAGGGACCCCCAACCTGTTGGAGGGGATGTGATGCCCCAGGAATCTTTGCGCACCTCTGGTGGGAATGCATAAAGATCCAACCCTACTGGGACTGAGTTCTGGCAGCAATTTACCAAATTACAGCAGAACAGATCCAGAAGAATCACTGGAACTGCCTATTTCATGACACAAGGAAAACATCCCCCCAATATAAGAACACCTTGGTTCCATTCCTCTTAAATGTGGCAAAAGCCTGATCCCGAGTCTCTGGAGGTCTCATGAAGTCCCCAGTATGAAGGACTGGGCTACGAGGGTTGAAATGATAAGAGTTATAGAAGAAACTATCCACATAGAGGAAGACTCATTGGAGAGATTCCAGCATATATGAGGGAAATGGCAGGCGTTCAGGGACTCGGGAATGTAGAGGATCTGCGAAGGCAGGGAACTGAGGAGAGAAGGAATGAGAGGGAGTAGGGAGGTTTTTTTGGGGGGGGGAGGTTTGTTTAGGGGTAGGGTAAATAAGGGTGGAGGGTATGGAGGAAGGAATAGGATGTTTTTTTTTAACATGTGACTGTGTTTTCTATGGCTATACAATAAAACAAAAAATGAATATTAAAAAATATATAGAGACCTAACTAAGTAAAAAAAAAAAAGATATGGTGACATATTCAAATCACAATGTGTAGTACTAATTGCTAGAATACTAACTGTTCTTATTTTCGTTCATTCATGGCCAAAACAAGAGTTTTGAGGTAGCAGAACACAGTCTATAACTATTTTAGCTCACTTTTACACAAAGCTCAGTGTTACCTTGCCAAAAATACAGAGAATTATTTGTATGCAGCCTTAAAGGTTAATTACATTTTTTACATTAGAGTCACAGAGATATTGAGAGGTAATGTTATATTCAGTACAGGGTGTACACAGTTACACAAAATAACATGTTAATAAAATTACAACATGGAATTGTTGAACAATTGCACTATAATAATAGTAGATATTGACAAACATAGGACCTTCTGCAGAGGAAACATATACATTAATCGCATAACACAAGATGGGTCGCCTGAAAAAAAGACAGCCAACCAGACCAAAACTGTTGCATTTTGTTAATTCAGTCATGACCCATATTGGTGAATTTATATAATAGTAAGGCATTATCAGTATGAAAGTTCCATGTTGGAATCATAGGGGAAATCAAAAAGCTTTCAACAAAGAAGTATTTATTTTCTTGCATGAATATGCAGCATAGAATATTAAACGCTTGGTAAATGTATTCATATTAATATTTCCCATCATGTCAAGGAGAAATATGGAGGAACCCAGCCTAGTATACACCCATAATTTTGTTGATAGTAATAATGATCTATAGCTAGTAGCTTCAATTTAAAGAACAAAACCTCATGTATCTAGGCAATCTCATAATGTGTCAGATGGTCCGGAAGAGGTGAACAATTGGAATTGTAAGGTGACTTGATCTGAGAAACCTCAAGAAAGTATTTGTATGGAATGTACCCTAGTCAGCAGTGTATTAGAAGCATAGATGCGATCTATTCCAGACATAGTTGTATGCAGAGCAGAGTGTCAGGTAAATTCTCTATAATTAGAGGTTTTTACCTCCAGACATTGGTATGCTGATGGTTTCAATCTGAGTCAGTCTATCAATCTGGCAACATGGGGCTATATTAAATTATCCAAGGTTACATTATCAGTAAGGTACTGGGCCACCAAAGCAGCTGTTTTATGGAAAAAACTATTTGCTATCCAGAGGAGGCAGCTAAAGGCTAGCAAATCTCCAATTCACCAAAGCATGCAAAATGACAACTCTGCCCCTTGTGTCTAGCTTATGATCAAGAAGTTGGAAGGCATAGATTTATAGACCAGGACAGGAACACTTCTACATAATCTGAATATTTGGCATTACAATAAGACCCCACTCAAGCCTTTTAAAGACTTGTATTTCTACTGCTAGTAGGGTAAGTGTCCTGGAGTACACAGATGTGGAAGATTGAAGCATTGAAACATTAGTGATCAATGAAATGAGAAGCCTGGAGGGGGAAAGGGTTCTCATGTGGTCTATTAATTTGGTTTATTCACCCAAAGAGAGGAAAAGCTTTGAAAAGACAAAAAGTAAAACAGTGTCAATTGAATGTGATTTGCAAAGCCAGAGAATTTGCCAAATGAGAGTTAGCACAACACAGATCCGCAACACAGATCCACAACAGTCCATCTTCAATCAAGGAAGCAGAGACAATGTCCACAGAGGAACAGTTACAGATCAAATGCAAAGCGGGGAAAGACCTAAGTCTTCCACCCTCTATTGAACAATTAGAAAAAGGGGGAACTCTGATGCAATAGAGCAAAAATAATACCACATAAGGATGAAGCCATGCATACCATAAGGGGTAAAGCAAAAGAGAATACAATACTGGCACTACTCATGTAATGGAGAAGAAAATTATTTTTTGGGCATAAAAGGCAGATCTGGGCAAATGATCTATGGAGCCTTTGTGTTTTTATGGAGTAGTCTGAGAATAGCAGTAGTTTGGTTTTTTCATATGTAAGTTCGCGCAAGACCCTAGTTTCACACAGGATGAAATCTCTGCCTTGGAAATTTTGGAATGTAAAGGTAAAGGTGCTAAGAGGTGCTCCAGGTTGGTCCAGTTTGGTTGGCATTTAAATCACCTATTCCACCACAAAGAAATTGAGGAAGAGCTGTTAGAAGCAAGGCACAAAGTTGTCTCTTAGTAAATCCTAATGTTTGCCAATGATTATTAGGTGGCCAATAATCATTAGGTTGTTTCTATGGTTATGGTTCTCTATGTACTCTGCTTTAGTAACCAAAGTGCAGATAGCAACAATGTGGGATACTGTAATGTCCCCCCTCATGTCTATCATGGTCTCTGCAGTGGCAATATGGTCCTGAATATTGTCAATGTTCTGACTGTGGAGTCCAATGTCAGTTTAAATATTATCTATTTTGAAGGCAATTTGTAACTTAAAAATATCAGACATAACAGGTTTGAGGTCAGGTTGTTCAGGGGCCTCCTCCATGAGTCTCCACACTGCATAGAGGTGAGACTTGTTTTCCCACCATTTTATCTATGGGGGACTCTTCTCCAGTGATTTATCACATTCAGGTTTGTTCTGTTATGTCATCTCTAATTGGTCAAGAGTGATTATACAAGTGTCTATGGGGTGGGCAAGGTAAAGAAAAGTGTTTGAAAGCAGGTTAGGCAGCAGAGCTCCTTGCTTATGTATCTGCTGTCATCACCATCTTGGGCATGCCCCCACAACACAGTGTTATAATAAGCTGCCAAAGGTTACTATGTTTGTGACCTGCAGCTGAAGTCCTGTTGTTATACTTCCTTTTGTGTTCATATCAATGAAGTTTAATTCTGAAGTAAAGTCAAGCGTAATACTCTAGTGTTGTCTAAAGACTACAGTAGAAGCTGTGAAAAGGTTGATTTACTAAAGGCATGTAGGCTTTTCACTCAGCAAAGTGAATTTTGCCTTTGCAATGAAATTTTCACTTAGATTAGTAAATAAGGTGAAGCTCTGCTGACTTCTAGCATATACTAGCAAAAATATTTCAGTCTGAATCTGAATCTGAATACAGATGCACATATGGAGAGTTTTAATGCTAGCGACTTTGACAGGTTGCCTAGTGGATTCTAAACCCACAAGTGGACAACCCTCCTGTAAGTGACTGCAGGGTTATCACCCAACAGGCAAGTGGCAGGTAGGTTCCTTACAGTTTCAAATAATTTATATTATTGCTTTAGTTAATACACACATCTGATTTTTTCTTCTATTATAAAGCAAATATGCACCATTAATGTTGTATACAGGATGGTTTGAGGTACTAATTACAGATATTTCTTGGTTCATGTGTTCTTATTTCAACAAACAAAAAAAATGTGAAATGCTGGTTTAAAAAAAAAAAGTGTAATATCATTTTCATCTTAATTATATTGGCTAAAAATTATGTTTTCCATCTTGGGTTTATTTGTCAAATGTAAACTGATAATCACGGTACGGATTTGTTTAATAAGATTACTATTTTTCTAATTAATATGGTAATATGCTGCCTATGATTTGCACATATTGCCTTTCTATTAATTACTCATGATTTCCTTTTGCTTAATTTGTGTCTTCTCAACGCTCAAGTTTGTTATGCTGGAAAATTATTATTGGATGTTTTCATAATGACGAATACTGAAAATTAGCTTCCAGGTTGCTTCTACAAATACCTATTATATTATATGCACACCTTGTTTTTTGTGCTATGATAATTCACAGAAAACATTTTGATGTGTGAATGCTTTGTTTTTTTAGCAGTAGTGTAATTTGCAGTATAATATGAAATAAAAGATTAGCAGTTTGCTACGTAAATAAAAATCAAATCGTTTTGAAATCAAAAAGAGACAAAAATGCATTGAAGTTTGAAAGTGATTAGTGTCATCCTTATGCAGAGCTGTGGTTTTATGTAAATATTTGTCAGTCTCTTTAGTTTTTTAAACCAATGTTTGCATTGTAGTATAAGTAAATCTACTTGACAAGTTAAAGATTTGAGCTGGATTAAGTTAATTTTCTTGAGGTTAATTTGTGGACATTTGTCAGACCCATGGTTTTTGTAAAAAAAAAAAAGTTTACTTCCACTTTTATGCTGGTATGACATATAGAGGCTAATTTACTAAAGACTTTGAGAGTGTTCAAATGTGACAAATCACTTTAATTATCTAATTTTAAAAGCAAATCTCTGATTTTCTTATTTCACCTGCACACGATTGGATGATTGCAGTAAATCTCCACACAATTTATTGTGTGAACATTCTCAAATACTTAACTAAATCAACCTCATAGGGGGCTCTTTCCCGGTGCTGCATAGTTCTATAGCAACAGAATACACAAATACATTATAAGAACACATGTGCTACTTTTTATACAGTATGCATTTGCATAACATGTTGGTTATATTACTAGCTGTGCAAAGAAGTGTTTATATTTAAAGTCTAATGTTTTTTCTGCACCGTAGCAAATGGTGCACATGCAGTGCTTTTCAGAAATGTAAAAGAAAGACACACATGTGAAATACCACTTAAAAAAAAAACACAATCCAAAACAATACTAATCTGGAGAAAATATTAGCCACATCATTTAACAGTTTACTGCTGCACAGAATATATTTTTTTAAGTGTTTTTCAAGAATTTAAAAATAAACCACGCTTAATGAAGTCCTAAAATCATTTGTTTTTTAATCGAAATGCATTCTCTGCAAAAAAACATTCAGTTGCTGCCCCACCTTTCCCTAAACACTTGGGGCCAGATTCACCAAAGAGATACAACGGCGTTTCTCCTGATACGCCATCGTATCTCTGTTTCTATCTATGCGACTGATTCATAGAATCAGTTACGCATAGATATCCATAAGATCCGACAGGTGTAATTGTTTTACACTGTCGGATCTTAGGATGCAATACCGCGGCCACCGCTGGGTGGAGTTCGCGTCGTAAACCAGCGTCGGGTATGCAAATTAGCAGTTACGGCGGATCCCCAACGGATTTTCGCGTTCGCTACGTCGCTGCTAGTCTAGTTTCCCGTCGCAAAGTTAGTCGTCGTTTGACCTGCCCTAACTTTAGTCAGCAATCGTATTGCTGTCTAAAGTATGGTCGTCGTTCCCGCGTCGAAATTGAAAATTTAACGTCGCTTGCGTAACACGTCCGGGAATAAGGAAGAACGGTACGCGCGCCGCCGTTCGAAAAAATGACGTCACGGCGCGCAAAGCACGGCGGGAGTAAGGAAATGGAGCATGCGCAGTAGGTCCGGCGCGGGAGCGCGCCTAATTTAAATGGCACACGCCGGCGTAATTTTCATCGCAAGTGCTTTGTGAATCAGGCACTTGCGATGAAAACTTGCGGCGGTGTAACGTATCTGCAATACGTTACGCCGCCGCAGTTCTATGTGAATCTGGCCCCTGATTCTTGCATCAGTCCAGTGCTGTGCCCATCTGCAGGTCTTTTCTCCTCTCTCCCTACTCTCACAAGCATGACTGAGAGCAGTGGGAGCCATTGGCTCATGCCACTGTCAGTCAAATCTAGTGAGAGTGGAGAGGGGGGTGGGATCGGGCATGGACGAACACAGCCACATGTGTACCTCCATAGGAAGTGGCTTCCTATGGTGGCATACAGAGAAGTGTGAGGCCTTGTACTCACGACCGGATCTGTGCGCTGGAAACTGTCTGCCCGACAGTTTCCGGCGTACAAGGCTGATTTTTGTTTGGTTCCGCTGGCTTGTACACACCAGCGGACCAAATTACCGTCGTACCGGAACGCGTGCACGTAAACTACGTACGACGTCACTATAAAGGGGAAGACCAAACTTAATGGCGCCGCCCTCTGTTCCTCTTTTGCTAGTTACGGGTTTGCTCGTGTTAGTGAAGGTTTGGTTAGAGCTGATTCGCGCTTCTCGGTCTCCAGGCTTTGACAGCGTGTATTCACGGGTTCAGTGCGTGTGCTTGCGGTAACGTAGTTGTCATTCGGCTATAGGCTAGCAGGTTGTTTCTGCTTTAGCAGTTGCATCCTGTGCGCTCGTATCTGTTTGTCACGCGTTTGTCGCAGGTAGTGCTGGATTTGCGAGTGCTTTCTGTTTGAGTGTGTTCTTGACTGACCAGCCGGCCGGTTTGAAGCCATGATGGAGCAGCAGCGTCAATTTTCGCGAGTTGGTGCTGTTTATGGGATGGCTGCTGGATATGTTCATTTTTCCAGTACTTTGGCCAGAAACAGGGGGCGGAGGCGTTTCTGGACCAAGAATTGGTTGCGCCAGCGTGACCAGTTCTCACATATGCCTCTGCTTAGGGAACTCCAGGAGAATAATCCTAATGACTTTAGGAATTTTCTCCGCATGACGGACCCCGTATTCAACAGTCTGCTGGAACTTCTGTCCCCCTATATCACGAGGCAGGACACTGTGATGCGCCATACCATCACGGCCGAGCAGAGGCTTATTGCCACGTTGCGGTACCTGGCGACTGGGAGGAGCCTGCAGGACCTCAAGTTCTCGACAGGCATCTCTCCGCAGGCGCTTGGGGTCATCATACCGGACACGTGTGCTGCCATCATCAAAGTTATGCATGAGGAGTATATTAAGGTAAGTTTCCTGGCTGTAATAATGTTGCTAACTAACTTTATTTTTAATTTCCCAGATATGCTGTGTGTTTAACAAACGTTCCCTTTTCTCCCTATGCATGTTGATATCAGCTTTACATGTTTTTTTCTTGGCCTACCTGCATATTTGTCCCTTACCCAATATTAACCTGTCCAGCATGCTATCCTAGGGACAAACCCACCTTGCCATTTTTTAAAACAGGACTTTTTGGTTTTTGTGTCCCCCCCCCCCTTCAAACTTTAATTGTCCCCATCAGAGGGCTGTGGAGTCTCTTAATGAAGTGGCCCTATATATTTCATTTCCCAAATTCTCCATGCACATTTTTCGAATGCAATTTTAATACTTTGAAGTGTCACAAGGATGCTTGTAGGATGTTTTTATTCCAAAGTACTAAATCTCTTTTTTTGTTTGTCCCCACAGCTACCCTCCACACCACAGGAATGGCAGTCTGTGGCTTCCCAATTTGCCCAGCGGTGGGATTTTCCAAACTGCGGTGGAGCAATAGATGGGAAACACGTCCGCATTGTGCCCCCACCCCACTCGGGGTCCTACTATTATAATTACAAGGGTTATCATAGTATTGTGTTGATGGCGGTGGTGTCGGCACAGTATGAGTTTCTATATGTGGACGTGGGGAAGAACGGCCGGATGTCTGATGGGGGAGTGTTCGCACGGACTGATTTCTATGATCGTCTCCAAGCTGGTGGTCTGGCATTGCCACCAGATGAAGATAATGTGGAAGGACTTCCGTTTGTGTTCCTAGCGGACGAGGCTTTCGGGCTTGGTCCTCACCTCATGCGGCCTTTTCCCCAGAGGACCCTCACCTCAGAGAGGAGTGTGTTTAATTTTCGGTTGGCCAGGGCTCGGAGGGTAGTCGAGAATGCCTTTGGGATACTCACCAACCGGTTCCGCCTGTTCAGGACATCGATACATCTGGCGGAATATAAATTGGACACCGTTGTATTTGCCTGCTGCATTTTGCACAACTTTTTACGCAGGCACTCCCAGACGTACCTACCCGACATCGGTTCTGAGGCAAGACTACCCTCAGATCCCCTTCCCGGGCTGGACACTGGTCGCGCTGGCTTGGCCCCCCAATCAGCTCGTGAGGTACGTGACAAATATGTTGAGTACTTCATGGGTCGGGGGGCCATTGCTATGCCAGATCATATTTCTTTCTAATTCGGCCCCCAAAGAAAGGAATATTCTCTCAAATAAAAAATAATTAGACCATTGGACTTTATACAGTTGTTTGTCATTAATGCTTTTTCTCTTTTTATCTGTCTTCCTGGTTCTCTAACTAACTTCTTCAATTTTAATGCATAATTGATTTCTCCACTTTTAGTAAATAACCACATTTTGCACAGTATTCACTCATCTACAAACAGGGTATTGAGTCTAGAAATAAGAAGCAACTCCATTTGTAAATTTTGAGGTCAAGTTTTTTAATTTTTGCTTGTTCATGACCCCAAAAATTATTTTATATTTTTTTCATTACTCCCTGCTTTTGTACTTAGG